>NC_091264.1:5020000-6270000 GCF_042477335.2 Ovis canadensis
CCCCTGGATGTGTGCGGGACCCCACGTGCTTCCTCTCGAGTGGAGACGGGTATGTCGGGGAACTTCTTGAGTTGCAGCAAGGGTGTGAATGACCCTTTGGAAGTTCCAGTGGTTAGATGTGATTGGCCTCGAGAAACCTCAGCGGAAATGGGCCTGATCTCGCCTGGAGGGGAAAACCTCCTGGATTTTCTCGAGTTGCGGCAGGTGCTCTCGACTTACGACGGGGACCTCAGGGACCCGCTTTGGTGGCCTCAAGAAAGGCCAGTCCCCATGCGACTTCCTCGGGGGACTCTCGGGATTCCTCTCCCGTCGATGCCGGGGCCTAAGACCTTGTGTGGAGTCGGGGCTGGAACCTGAGGATTCCTCTCCAGTGCTGACATGGATCTTAGGGTACTTCTGGAGTCTCCCCAGGAGAGTCAGTCCTCATCTCGAATGCGGGCATGCACTTGCGCTTTCCTCCACAGCGGTAGCAGCAGTGTCACGCAGTTCGCTGCGTGGAGCAAAGGATCTATGGTTTTCCCTAAAGTCTTTCCCACGAGGCTTTCCCACGAGGCTTTCCCACAGGGCTGTCCCACGTGCACAAGTGGTGGGATTGGATCCCCGGCTTCAACGTCAAGGCAGTGCAGGGAAAAAAGTTTCCTCTGGAATGGACTGACACATCTGGGGGACTCTTGGAATGGTGGCACGACCCTGGAGTTCCTCTCGCCTTTCCTGTGGAGAGCGCATCCTCTTGAGATGCGACGGCAACGCCGGGAATTCTTTCCCTAAGAAACACGGAAAGGATCCCTCATCTCGAGCTAGGAGCCGGAAACGGGGCTCCCCTGGATGTGTGCGGGACCCTCGTGCTTCTTCTCGAGTGGAGACGGGTATGTCGGGGAACTTCTGGAGTTGCAGCAAGGGTGTGAAGGACCCTTTGGAAGTTCCAGTTGTTAGATGTGATTAGCCTCGGGAAGCCTCAGCGGAAATGTGCCTCATCTCGCCTGGAGGGCAAAACCTCCTGGATTTTCTCGAGTTGCGGCAGGTGATCTCGACTTACGACTGGGACCTCAGGGACCCGCTCTGGTGGCCTCAGGAAAGGCCAGTCCCCATGTGATTTCCTCGGGGGCCTCTCGGTATTCCTCTCCCGTCGTTGCCGGGGCCTAAGACCTTGTGTGGAGTCGGGGACGGAACCTGAGGATTCCTCTCCAGTGCTGACATGGATCTTGGGGTAATTCTGGAGTCTCCCCAGGGGAGTCAGTCCTCGTCTCGAATGCGGGCATGCACTTGCGCTTTCCTCCAGAGCGGTAGCAGCAGTGTCACGCAGTCCGCCGCGTGGATCAAAGGACCTATGGTTTTCCCTCAAGTCTTTCCCACGAGGCTTTCCCACGAGGCTTTCCCACAGGTCTGTCCCACGTGCACACGTGGTGGGAGTCGATCCTCGGCTTGAACGTCAAGGCACTGCAGGGAAAACAGGTTCCTATGGAATGGACTGACACATCTGGGGGACTCTGGGAATGGAGGCACGACCCTGGAGTTCCTCTCGCCTTTCCTGTGGAGAGCGCCTCCTCTTGAGATGCGACGGGAACGCCGGGAATTCTTTCCCTACGAAACAGGGAAAGGATCCCTCATCTCGAGCTAGGAGGCGAAACGTGGCTCCCCTGGATGTGTGCGGGACCCTCGTGCTTCCTCTCGAGTGGAGACGGGTATGTCGGGGAACTTCTTGAGTTGCAGCAAGGGTGTGAAGGACCCTTTGGAAGTTCCAGTGGTTAGATGTGATTAGCCTCGAGAAGCCTCAGCGGAAATGGGCCTCATCTAGCCTGGAGGGCAAAACCTCCTGCATTTTCTCGAGTTGTGGCAGGTGCTCTCGACTTACGACGGGGACCTCAGGGACCCGCTCTGGTGGCCTCAGGAAAGGCCAGTCCCCATGCGAGTTCCTCGGGGGTCTCTCGGGATTCCTCTCCCGTCGATGCCGGGGCCTAAGACCTTGTGTGGAGTCGGGGCCGGAACCTGAGGATTCCTCTCCAGTGCTGACATGGATCTTGGGGTACTTCTGGAGTCTCCCCAGGGGAGTCAGTCCTCGTCTAGAATGCGGGCATGCACTTGCGCTTTCCTCCAGAGCGGTAGCAGCAGTGTCACGCAGTCCGCCGCGTGGACCAAAGGATCTATGGTTTTCCCTCGAGTCTTTCCCACGAGGCTTTCCCACGAGGCTTTCCCACAGGGCTGTCCCACGTGCACACGTGGTGGGAGTCGATCCTCGGCTTGAACGTCAAGGCAGTGCAGGGAAAACAGGTTCCTCTGGAATGGACTCACACATCTGGGGGACTCTTGGAATGGTGGCACGACCCTGGAGTTCCTCTCACCTTTCCTGTGGAGAGCGCCTCCTCTTGAGATGCGACGGGAACGCCGGGAATTCTTTCCCTACGAAACAGGGAAAGGATCCCTTATCTCGAGCTAGGAGGCGGAAACGGGGCTCCCCTGGATGTGTGCGGGACCCTCGTGCTTCCTTTCGAGTGGAGACGGGTATGTCGGGGAACTTCTTGAGTAGCAGCAAGGGTGTGAAGGACCCTTTGGAAGTTCCAGTGGTTAGATGTGATTAGCCTCGAGAAGCCTCAGCGGAAATGGGCCTCATCTCGCCTGGAGGGCAAAACCTCCTGGATTTTCTCGAGTTGCGGCAGGTGCTCTCGACTTAAGACGAGGCCCTCAGGGACCCGCTCTGGTGGCCTCAGGAAAGGCCAGTCCCCATGCGAGTTCCTCGGGGGCCTCTCGGGATTGCTCTCCCGTCGATGCCGGGGCCTAAGACCTTGTGTGGAGTCGGGGCCGGAAACTGAGGATTCCTCTCCAGTGCTGACATTGATCTTGGGGTACTTCTGGAGTCTCCCGAAGGGAGTCAATCCTCGTCTCGAATGCGGGCATGCACTTGCGCTTTCCTCCAGAGAAGTAGCAGCAGTTTCACGCATTCCGCCGCGTGGATAAAGAGATCTATGGTTTTCCCTCAAGGCTTAACCACGAGGCTTTCCCACAGGGCTGTCCCACGTGCCACCGTGGTGGGAGTAGATCCTCGGCTTGAACGTCATGGCAGTGCAGGGAAAACAGGTTCCTCTGGAATGGACTGACACATCTGGGGGACTCTTGGAATGGTGTCACGACCCTGGAGTTCCTCTCGCCTTTCCTGTGGAGAGCGCCTCCTCTTGAGATGCGACGGGAACCCCGAGAATTCTTTCCCTAGGAAACAGGGAAAGGATCCCTCATCTCGAGCTAGGAGGCGGAAACGGGGCTCCCCTGGATGTGTGTGGGACCCTCGTGCTTCCTCTCGAGTGGAGAGGGGTATGTCGGGGAACTTCTTGAGTTGCAGCAAGGGTGTGAAAGACCCTTTGGAAGTTCTAGTGGTTAGATGTGATTAGCCTCGAGAAGCCTCAGTGGAAATGGGCCTCATTTCGCCTGGAGGGCAAAACCTCCTGGATTTTCTCGAGTTGCGGCAGGTGCTCTCGACTTACGACGGGGCCCTCAGGGACCCGCTCTGGTGGCCTCAGGAAAGGCCAGTCCCCATGCGAGTTCCTCGGGGGCCTCTCGGGATTGCTCTCCCGTCGATGCCGGGGCCTAAGACCTTGTGTGGAGTCGGGGCCGGAACCTGAGGATTCCTCTCCAGTGCTGACATGGATCTTGGGGTACTTCTGGAGTCTCCCCAGGGGAGTCAGTCCTCGTCTCGAATGCGGGCATGCACTTGCGCTTTCCTCCAGAGCGGTAGCAGCAGTGTCACGCAGTCCGCCGCGTGGATCAAAGGATCTATGGTTTCCCCTCAAGTCTTTCCCACGAGGCTTTCCCACGAGGCTTTCCCACAGGGCTGTCCCACGTGCACACGTGGTGGGAGTCGATCCTCGGCTTGAACGTCAAGGCAGTGCAGGGAAAACAGGTTCCTCTGGAATGGACTCACACATCTGGGGGACTCTTGGAATGGTGGCACGACCCTGGAGTTCCTCTCACCTTTCCTGTGGAGAGCGCCTCCTCTTGAGATGCGACGGGAACGCCGGGAATTCTTTCCCTACGAAACAGGGAAAGGATCCCTCATCTCGAGCTAGGAGGCGGAAACGGGGCTCCCCTGGATGTGTGCGGGACCCTCGTGCTTCCTTTCGAGTGGAGACGGGTATGTCGGGGAACTTCTTGAGTAGCAGCAAGGGTGTGAAGGACCCTTTGGAAGTTCCAGTGGTTAGATGTGATTAGCCTCGAGAAGCCTCAGCGGAAATGGGCCTCATCTCGCCTGGAGGGCAAAACCTCCTGGATTTTCTCGAGTTGCGGCAGGTGCTCTCGACTTAAGACGAGGCCCTCAGGGACCCGCTCTGGTGGCTTCAGGAAAGGCCAGTCCCCATGCGAGTTCCTCGGGGGCCTCTCGGGATTGCTCTCCCGTCGATGCCGGGGCCTAAGACCTTGTGTGGAGTCGGGGCCGGAAACTGAGGATTCCTCTCCAGTGCTGACCTTGATCTTGGGGTACTTCTGGAGTCTCCCGAAGGGAGTCAATCCTCGTCTCGAATGCGGGCATGCACTTGCGCTTTCCTCCAGAGAAGTAGCAGCAGTTTCACGCATTCCGCCGCGTGGATAAAGAGATCTATGTTTTTCCCTCAAGGCTTAACCACGAGGCTTTCCCACAGGGCTGTCCCACGTGCCACCGTGGTGGGAGTAGATCCTCGGCTTGAACGTCATGGCAGTGCAGGGAAAACAGGTTCCTCTGGAATGGACTGACACATCTGGGGGACTCTTGGAATGGTGTCACGACCCTGGAGTTCCTCTCGCCTTTCCTGTGGAGAGCGCCTCCTCTTGAGATGCGACGGGAACCCCGAGAATTCTTTCCCTAGGAAACAGGGAAAGGATCCCTCATCTCGAGCTAGGAGGCGGAAACGGGGCTCCCCTGGATGTGTGTGGGACCCTCGTGCTTCCTCTCGAGTGGAGAGGGGTATGTCGGGGAACTTCTTGAGTTGCAGCAAGGGTGTGAAAGACCCTTTGGAAGTTCTAGTGGTTAGATGTGATTAGCCTCGAGAAGCCTCAGTGGAAATGGGCCTCATTTCGCCTGGAGGGCAAAACCTCCTGGATTTTCTCGAGTTGCGGCAGGTGCTCTCGACTTACGACGGGGCCCTCAGGGACCCGCTCTGGTGGCCTCAGGAAAGGCCAGTCCCCATGCGAGTTCCTCGGGGGCCTCTCGGGATTGCTCTCCCGTCGATGCCGGGGCCTAAGACCTTGTGTGGAGTCGGGGCCGGAACCTGAGGATTCCTCTCCAGTGCTGACATGGATCTTGGGGTACTTCTGGAGTCTCCCCAGGGGAGTCAGTCCTCGTCTCGAATGCGGGCATGCACTTGCGCTTTCCTCCAGAGCGGTAGCAGCAGTGTCACGCAGTCCGCCGCGTGGATCAAAGGATCTATGGTTTCCCCTCAAGTCTTTCCCACGAGGCTTTCCCACGAGGCTTTCCCACAGGGCTGTCCCACGTGCACACGTGGTGGGAGTCGATCCTCGGCTTGAACGTCATGGCAGTGCAGGGAAAACAGGTTCCTCTGGAATGGACTGACACATCTGGGGGACTCTGGGAATGGAGGCACGACCCTGGAGTTCCTCTCGCCTTTCCTGTGGAGAGCGCCTCCTCTTGAGATGCGACGGGAACGCCGGGAATTCTTTCCCTACGAAGCAGGGAAAGGATCCCTCATCTCGAGCTAGGAGGCGAAACGTGGCTCCCCTGGATGTGTGCGGGACCCTCGTGCTTCCTCTCGAGTGGAGACGGGTATGTCGGGGAACTTCTAGAGTTGCAGCAAGGGTGTGAAGGACCGTTTGGATGTTCCAGTGGTTAGATGTGATTAGCCTCGAGAAGCCTCAGTGGAAATGGGCTTCATCTCGCCTGGGGGGCAAAATATCCTGGATTTTCTCCAGTTGCGGCAGGTGCTCTCGACTTACGACGGGGACCTCAGGGACCCGCTCTGGTGACCTCAGGAAAGGCCAGTCCCCATGCGAGTTCCTCAGGGGCCTCTTGGGATTCCTCTCCCGTCGATGCCGGGGCCTAAGACCTTGTGTGGAGTCGGGGCCGGAACCTGAGGATTCCTCTCCAGTGCTGACATGGATCTTGGGGTACTTCTGGAGTCTCCCCAGGGGAGTCAGTCCTCGTCTCGAATGCGGGCATGCACTTGCGCTTTCCTCCAGAGCGGTAGCAGCAGTGTCACGCAGTCCGCCGCGTGGATCAAAGGATCTATGGTTTTCCCTCGAGTTTCGCACGATGCTTTCCCACGAGGCTTTCCACAGGGCTGTCCCACGTGCACACGTGGTGGGACTCGATCCTAGGCTTGAACGTCAAGGCAGTGCAGGAAAAACAGGTTCCTCTGGAATGGACTGACACATCTGGGGGACTCTTGGAATGGTGGCACGACCCTGGAGTTCCTCTCGCCTTTCCAGTGGAGAGCCCCTCCTCTTGAGATGCGACGGGAACGCCGGGAATTCTTTCCCTACGAAACAGGGAAAGGATCCCTCATCTCGAGCTAGGAGGCGGAAACGGGGCTCCCCTGGATGTGTGCGGGACCCCACGTGCTTCCTCTCGAGTGGAGACGGGTATGTCGGGGAACTTCTTGAGTTGCAGCAAGGGTGTGAATGACCCTTTGGAAGTTCCAGTGGTTAGATGTGATTGGCCTCGAGAAGCCTCAGCGGAAATGGGCCTCATCTCGCCTGGAGGGCAAAACCTCCTGGATTTTCTCGAGTTGCGGCAGGTGCTCTCGACTTACGACGGGGACCTCAGGGACTCGCTCTGGTGGCCTCAGGAAAGGCCAGTCCCCATGCGACTTCCTCGGGGGCCTCTCGGGATTCCTCTCCCGTCGATGCCGGGACCGAAGACCTTGTGTGGAGTCGGGGCGGGAACCTGAGGATTCCTCTCCAGTGCTGACATGGATCTTGGGGTAATTCTGGAGTCTCCCCAGGGGAGTCAGTCCTCGTCTGGAATGCGGGCATGCACTTGGGCTATCCTCCAGAGCGGTAGCAGTAGTGTCAAGCAGTCCGCCGCGTGCATCAAATGATCTATGGTTTTCCCTCGAGTCTTTCCCACGGGGCTTTCCCACGAGGCTTTCCCACAGGGCTGTCCCACGTGCACACGTGGTGGGAGTCGATCCTCGGCTTGAACGTCAAGGCAGTGCAGGGAAAACAGGTTCCTCTGGAATGGACTGACACATCTGGGGGACTCCTGGAATGGTGGCACGACCCTGGAGTTCCTCTCGCCTTTCCTGTGGAGAGCGCCTCCTCTTGAGATGCGACGGGAACGCCGGGAATTCTTTCCCTACGAAACAGGGAAAGGATCCCTCATCTCGAGCTAGGAGGCGGAAACGGGGCTCCCCTGGATGTGTGCAGGACCCCACGTGCTTCCTCTCGAGTGGAGACGGGTATGTCGGGGAACTTCTTGAGTTGCAGCAAGGGTGTGAAGGACCCTTTGGAAGTTCCAGTGGTTAGACGTGATTAGCCTCGAGAAGCCTCAGCGGAAATGGGCCTCATCTCGCCTGGAGGGCAAAACCTCCTGGATTTTCTCGAGTTGCGGCAGGTGCTCTCGACTTACGACGGGGACCTCAGGGACCCGCTCTGGTGGCCTCAGAAAAGGCCAGTCCCCATGCGAGTTCCTCGGGGTCCTCTGGGGATTCCTCTCCCGTCGATGCCGGGGCCTAAGGCCTTGTGTGGAGTCGGGGCCGGAACCTGAGGATTCCTCTCCAGTGCTGACATGGATCTTGGGGTACTTCTGGAGTCTCCCCAGGGGAGTCAGTCCTCGTCTGGAATGCGGGCATGCACTTGCGCTATCCTCCAGAGCGGTAGCAGCAGTGTCAAGCAGTCCGCCGCGTGCATCAAATGATCTATGGTTTTCCCTCGAGTCTTTCCCACGAGGCTTTCCCACGAGGCTTTCCCACAGGGCTGTCCCACGTGCACACGTGCTGGGAGTCGATCCTCGGCTTGAACGTCAAGGCAGTGCAGGGAAAACAGGTTCCTCTGGAATGGACTGACACATCTGGGGGACTCCTGGAATGGTGGCACGACCCTGGAGTTCCTCTCGCCTTTCCTGTGGGAGCGCCTCCTCTTGAGATGCGACGGGAACGCCGGGAATTCTTTCCCTACGAAACAGGGAAAGGATCCCTCATCTCGAGCTAGGAGGCAGAAACGGGGCTCCCCTGGATGTGTGCGGGACCCCACGTGCTTCCTCTCGAGTGGAGACGGGTATGTCGGGGAACTTCTTGAGTTGCAGCAAGGGTGTGAAGGACCCTTTGGAAGTTCCAGTGGTTAGACGTGATTAGCCTCGAGAAGCCTCAGCGGAAATGGGCCTCATCTCGCCTGGAGGGCAAAACCTCCTGGATTTTCTCGAGTTGCGGCAGGTGCTCTCGACTTACGACGGGGACCTCAGGGATCCGCTCTGGTGGCCTCAGAAAAGGCCAGTCCCCATGCGATTTCCTCGGGGTCCTCTGGGGATTCCTCTCCCGTCGATGCCGGGGCCTAAGGCCTTGTGTGGAGTCGGGGCCGGAACCTGAGGATTCCTCTCCAGTGCTGACATGGATCTTGGGGTATTTCTGGAGTCTCCCCAGGGGAGTCAGTCCTCGTCTCGAATGCGGGCATGCACTTGCGCTTTCCTCCAGAGCGGTAGCAGCAGTGTCACGCAGTCCGCCGCGTAGATCAAAGAATCTATGGTTTTCCCTCGAGTCTTTTCCACGAGGCTTTCCCACGAGGCTTTCCCACAGGGCTGTCCCACGTGCACACGTGGTGGGATTCGATCCCCGGCTTCAACGTCAAGGCAGTGCAGGGAAAAAAGTTTCCTCTGGAATGGACTGACACATCTGGGGGACTCTTGGAATGGTGGCACGACCCTGGAGTTCCTCTCGCCTTTCCTGTGGAGAGCGCATCCTCTTGAGATGCGACGGCAACGCCTGGAATTCTTTCCCTAAGAAACACGGAAAGGATCCCTCATCTCGAGCTAGGAGGCGGAAACGGGGCTCCCCTGGATGTGTGCGGGACCCTCGTGCTTCCTCTCGAGTGTAGACGGGTATGTCGGGGAACTTCTGGAGTTGCAGCAAGGGTGTGAAGGACCCTTTGGAAGTTCCAGTGGTTAGATGTGATTAGCCTCGAGAAGCCTCAGCGGAAATGTGCCTCATCTCGCCTGGAGGGCAAAACCTCCTGGATTTTCTCGAGTTGCGGCAGGTGTTCTCGACTTACGACGGGGACCTCAGGGACCCGCTCTGGTGGCCTCAGGAAAGGCCAGTCCCCATGTGATTTCCTCGGGGGCCTCTCGGGGTTCCTCTCCTGTCGTTGCCGGTGCCTAAGACCTTGTGTGGAGTCGGGGACGGAACGTGAGGATTCCTCTCCAGTGCTGACATGGATCTTGGGGTACTTCTGGAGTCTCCCCAGGGGAGTCAGTCCTCGTCTCGAATGCGGGCATGCACTTGCGCTTTCCTCCAGAGCGGTAGCAGCAGTGTCACGCAGTCCGCCGCGTGGATCAAAGGATCTATGGTTTTCCCTCAAGTCTTTCCAACGAGGCTTTCCCACGAGGCTTTCCCACAGGGCTGTCCCACGTGCACACGTGGTGGGAGTCGATCCTCGGCTTGAACGTCAAGGCAGTGCAGGGAAAACAGGTTCCTCTGGAATGGACTGACACATCTGGGGGACTCTGGGAATGGAGGCACGACCCTGGAGTTCCTCTCGCCTTTCCTGTGGAGAGCGCCTCCTCTTGAGATGCGACGGGAACGCCGGGAATTCTTTCCCTACGAAACAGGGAAAGGATCCCTCATCTCGAGCTAGGAGGCAGAAACGGGGCTCCCCTGGATGTGTGCGGGACCCCACGTGCTTCCTCTCGAGTGGAGACGGGTATGTCGGGGAACTTCTTGAGTTGCAGCAAGGGTGTGAAGGACCCTTTGGAAGTTCCAGTGGTTAGACGTGATTAGCCTCGAGAAGCCTCAGCGGAAATGGGCCTCATCTCGCCTGGAGGGCAAAACCTCCTGGATTTTCTCGAGTTGCGGCAGGTGCTCTCGACTTACGACGGGGACCTCAGGGATCCGCTCTGGTGGCCTCAGAAAAGGCCAGTCCCCATGCGATTTCCTCGGGGTCCTCTGGGGATTCCTCTCCCGTCGATGCCGGGGCCTAAGGCCTTGTGTGGAGTCGGGGCCGGAACCTGAGGATTCCTCTCCAGTGCTGACATGGATCTTGGGGTATTTCTGGAGTCTCCCCAGGGGAGTCAGTCCTCGTCTCGAATGCGGGCATGCACTTGCGCTTTCCTCCAGAGCGGTAGCAGCAGTGTCACGCAGTCCGCCGCGTAGATCAAAGAATCTATGGTTTTCCCTCGAGTCTTTTCCACGAGGCTTTCCCACGAGGCTTTCCCACAGGGCTGTCCCACGTGCACACGTGGTGGGATTCGATCCCCGGCTTCAACGTCAAGGCAGTGCAGGGAAAAAAGTTTCCTCTGGAATGGACTGACACATCTGGGGGACTCTTGGAATGGTGGCACGACCCTGGAGTTCCTCTCGCCTTTCCTGTGGAGAGCGCATCCTCTTGAGATGCGACGGCAATGCCTGGAATTCTTTCCCTAAGAAACACGGAAAGGATCCCTCATCTCGAGCTAGGAGGCGGAAACGGGGCTCCCCTGGATGTGTGCGGGACCCTCGTGCTTCCTCTCGAGTGTAGACGGGTATGTCGGGGAACTTCTGGAGTTGCAGCAAGGGTGTGAAGGACCCTTTGGAAGTTCCAGTGGTTAGACGTGATTAGCCTCGGGAAGCCTCAGCGGAAATGTGCCTCATCTCGCCTGGAGGGCAAAACCTCCTGGATTTTCTCGAGTTGCGGCAGGTGTTCTCGACTTACGACGGGGACCTCAGGGACCCGCTCTGGTGGCCTCAGGAAAGGCCAGTCCCCATGTGATTTCCTCGGGGGCCTCTCGGGGTTCCTCTCCTGTCGTTGCCGGTGCCTAAGACCTTGTGTGGAGTCGGGGACGGAACGTGAGGATTCCTCTCCAGTGCTGACATGGATCTTGGGGTACTTCTGGAGTCTCCCCAGGGGAGTCAGTCCTCGTCTCGAATGCGGGCATGCACTTGCGCTTTCCTCCAGAGCGGTAGCAGCAGTGTCACGCAGTCCGCCGCGTGGATCAAAGGATCTATGGTTTTCCCTCAAGTCTTTCCAACGAGGCTTTCCCACGAGGCTTTCCCACAGGGCTGTCCCACGTGCACACGTGGTGGGAGTCGATCCTCGGCTTGAACGTCAAGGCAGTGCAGGGAAAACAGGTTCCTCTGGAATGGACTGACACATCTGGGGGACTCTGGGAATGGAGGCACGACCCTGGAGTTCCTCTCGCCTTTCCTGTGGAGAGCGCCTCCTCTTGAGATGCGACGGGAACGCCGGGAATTCTTTCCCTATGAAACAGGGAAAGGATCCCTTATCTCGAGCTAGGAGGCGAAACGTGGCTCCCCTGGATGTGTGCGGGACCCTCGTGCTTCCTCTCGAGTGGAGACGGGTATGTCGGGGAACTTCTGGAGTTGCAGCAAGGGTGTGAAGGACCCTTTGGAATTTCCAGTGGTTAGATGTGATTAGCCTCGAGAAGCCTCAGCGGAAATGGGCCTCATCTCGCCTGGAGGGCAAAACCTCCTGGATTTTCTCGAGTTGCGGCAGGTGCTCTCGACTTACGACGGGGACCTCAGGGACCCGCTCTGGTGGCCTCAGGAAAGGCCAGTCCCCATGCGAGTTCCTCGGGGGCCTCTCGGGATTCCTCTCCCGTCGATGCCTGGGCCTAAGACCTTTTGTGGAGTCGGGGCCGGAACCTGAGGATTCCTCTCCAGTGCTGACATGGATCTTGGGGTACTTCTGGAGTCTCCCCAGGGGAGTCAGTCCTCGTCTCGAATGCGGGCATACACTTGCGCTTTCCTCCAGAGCGGTAGCAGCAGTGCCACGCAGTCCGCCGCGTGGATTAAAGGATCTATGGTTTTCCCTCGAGTCTTTCCCACGAGGCTTTCCCACGAGGCTTTCCCACAGGGCTGTCCCACGTGCACTGGTGGTGGGAGTCGATCCTCGGCTTGAACGTCAAGGCAGTGCAGGGAAAACAGGTTCCTCTGTAATGGACTGACATATATGGGGTCTCTTGGAATGGTGGCACGACCCTGGAGTTCCTCTCGCCTTTCCTGTGGGAGCGCCTCCTCTTGAGATGCGACGGGAACGCCGGGAATTCTTTCCCTACGAAACAGGGAAAGGATCCCTCATCTCGAGCTAGGAGGCGGAAACGGGGCTACCCTGGATGTGTGCGGGACCCTCGTGCTTCCTTTCGAGTGGAGACGGGTATGTCGGGGAACTTCTAGAGTTGCAGCAAGGGTGTGAAGGACCGTTTGGATGTTCCAGTGGTTAGATGTGATTAGCCTCGAGAAGCCTCAGTGGAAATGGGCTTCATCTCGCCTAGGGGGCAAAATATCCTGGATTTTCTCGAGTTGCGGCAGGTGCTCTCGACTTACGACGGGGACCTCAGGGACCCGCTCTGGTGACCTCAGGAAAGGCCAGTCCCCATGCGAGTTCCTCAGGGGCCTCTTGGGATTCCTCTCCCGTCGATGCCGGGGCCTAAGACCTTGTGTGGAGTCGGGGCCGGAACCTGAGGATTCCTCTCCAGTGCTGACATGGATCTTGGGGTACTTCTGGAGTCTCCCCAGGGGAGTCAGTCCTCGTCTCGAATGCGGGCATGCACTTGCGCTTTCCTCCAGAGCGGTAGCAGCAGTGTCACGCAGTCCGCCGCGTGGATCAAAGGATCTATGGTTTTCCCTCGAGTTTCGCATGAGGCTTTCCCACGAGGCTTTCCACAGGGCTGTCCCACGTGCACACGTGGCGGGACTCGATCCTAGGCTTGAACGTCAAGGCAGTGCAGGGAAAACAGGTTCCTCTGGAATGGACTGACACATCTGGGGGACTCTTGGAATGGTGGCACGACCCTGGAGTTCCTCTCGCCTTTCCTGTGGAGAGCCCCTCCTCTTGAGATGCGACGGGAACGCCGGGAATTCTTTCCCTACAAAACAGGGAAAGGATCCCCAACTCGAGCTAGGAGGCGGAAACGGGGCTCCCCTGGATGTGTGCGGGACCCCACGTGCTTCCTCTCGAGTGGAGACGGGTATGTCGGGGAACTTCTTGAGTTGCAGCAAGGGTGTGAATGACCCTTTGGAAGTTCCAGTTGTTAGATGTGATTAGCCTCGGGAAGCCTCAGCGGAAATGTGCCTCATCTCGCCTGGAGGGCAAAACCTCCTGGATTTTCTCGAGTTGCGGCAGGTGTTCTCGACTTACGACGGGGACCTCAGGGACCCGCTCTGGTGGCCTCAGGAAAGGCCAGTCCCCATGTGATTTCCTCGGGGGCCTCTCGGGATTCCTCTCCCGTCGTTGCCGGGGCCTAAGACCTTGTGTGGAGTCGGGGACGGAACGTGAGGATTCCTCTCCAGTGCTGACATGGATCTTGGGGCACTTCTGGAGTCACCCCAGGGGAGTCAGTCCTCGTCTCGATTGCGGGCATGCACTTGGGCTTTCCTCCACAGCGGTAGCAGCAGTGTCACGCAGTCCGCTGCGGGGAGCAAAGGATCTATGGTTTTCCCTCGAGTCTTTCCCACGAGGCTTTCCCACGAGGCTTTCCCACAGGGCTGTCCCACGTGCACACGTGGTGGGAGTCGATCCTCGGCTTGAACGTCAAGGCAGTGCAGGGAAAACAGGTTCCGCTGGAATGGACTGACACATCTGGGGGACTCTTGGAATGGTGGCACGACCCTGGAGTTCCTCTCGCTTTCCTGTGGAGAGTGCCTCCTCTTGAGATGCGACGGGAATGCCGGGAATTGTTTCCCTACGAAACAGGTAAAGGATCCCTCATCTCGAGGTAGGAGGCGGAAACCGGGCTCCCCTGGATGTGTTCGGGACCCACGTGCTTCCGCTCGAGTGGAGACGGGTATGTCGGGGAACTTCTTGAGTTGCAGCAAGGGTGTGAAGGACCCTTTGGAAGTTCCAGTGGTTAGATGTGATTAGCCTCGAGAAGCCTCAGCGGAAATGGGCCTCATCTCGCCTGGAGGGCAAAACCTCCTGGATTTTCTCGAGTTGCGGCAGGTGCTCTCGACTTACGACGGGGACCTCAGGGACCCGCTCTGGTGGCCTCAGGAAAGGCCAGTCCCCATGCGAGTTCCTCGGGTGCCTCTCGGGATTCCTCTCCCGTCGATGCCGGGGCCTAAGACCTTGTGTGGAGTCGGGGCCGGAACCTGAGGATTCCTCTCCAGTGCTGACATGGATCTTGGGGTATTTCTGGAGTCTCCCCAGGGGAGTCAGTCCTCGTCTCGAATGCGGGCATGCACTTGCGCTTTCCTCCAGAGCGGTAGCAGCAGTGTCACGCAGTCCGCCGCGTGGATCAAAGGATCTATGGTTTTCCCTCGAGTCTTTCCCACGAGGCTTTCCCACGAGGCTTTCCCACAGGGCTGTCCCACGTGCACACGTGGTGGGAGTCGATCCTCGGCTTGAACGTCAAGGCAGTGCAGGGAAAACAGGTTCCTCTGGAATGGACTGACACATCTGGGGGACTCTTGGAATGGTGGCACGACCCTGGAGTTCCTCTCGCCTTTCCTGTGGAGAGTGCCTCCTCTTGAGATGCGACGGGAACGCCGGGAATTCTTTCCCTACGAAACAGGGAAAGGATCCCTCATCTCGAGCTAGGAGGCGGAAACGGGGCTCCCCTGGATGTGTGCGGGACACCACGTGCTTCCTCTCGAGTGGAGACGGGTATGTCGGGGAACTTCTTGAGTTGCAGCAAGGGTGTGAAGGACCCTTTGGAAGTTCCAGTGGTTAGATGTGATTGGCCTCGAGAAGCCTCAGCGGAAATGGGCCTCATCTCGCCTGGAGGGCAAAACCTCCAGGATTTTCTCGAGTTGCGGCAGGTGCTCTCGACTTACGACGGGGACCTCAGGGAACCGCTCTGGTGGCCTCAGGAAAGGCCAGTCCCCATGGGAGTTCCTCGGGGGCGTCTCGGGATTACTCTCCCGTCGATGCCGGGGCCTAAGACCTTGTGTGGAGTCGGGGCCGGAACCTGAGGATTCCTCTCCAGTGCTGACATGGATCTTGGGGTACTTCTGGAATCTCCCCAGGGGAGTCAGTCCTCGTCTCGAATGCGGGCATGCACTTGCGCTTTCCTCCAGAGCGGTAGCAGCAGTGTCACGCAGTCCACCGCGTGGATCAAAGGATCTATGGTTTTCCCTCGAGTCTTTCCCACGAGGCTTTCCCACGAGGCTTTCCCACAGGGCTGTCCCACGTGCACACGTGGTGGGTGTCGATCCTCGGCTTGAACGTCAAGGCAGTGCAGGGAAAACAGGTTCCTCTGGAATGGACTGACACATCTGGGGGACTCTTGGAATGGTGGCACGACCCTGGAGTTCCTCTCGCCTTTCCTGTGGAGAGTGCCTCCTCTTGAGATGCGACGGGAACGCCGGGAATTCTTTCCCTACGAAACAGGGAAAGGATCCCTCATCTCGAGCTAGGAGGCGGAAACGGGGCTACCCTGGATGTGTGCGGGACACCACGTGCTTCCTCTCGAGTGGAGACGGGTATGTCGGGGAACTTCTTGAGTTGCAGCAAGGGTGTGAAGGACCCTTTGGAAGTTCCAGTGGTTAGATGTGATTGGCCTCGAGAAGCCTCAGCGGAAATGGGCCTCATCTCGCCTGGAGGGCAAAACCTCCTGGATTTTCTCGAGTTGCGGCAGGTGCTCTCGACTTACGACGGGGACCTCAGGGACCCGCTCTGGTGGCCTCAGGAAAGGCCAGTCCCCATGCGAGTTCCTCGGGTGCCTCTCGGGATTCCTCTCCCGTCGATGCCGGGGCCTAAGACCTTGTGTGGAGTCGGGGCCGGAACCTGAGGATTCCTCTCCAGTGCTGACATGGATCTTGGGGTACTTCTGGAGTCTCCCCAGGGGAGTCAGTCCTCGTCTCGAATGCGGGCATGCACTTGCGCTTTCCTCCAGAGCGGTAGCAGCAGTGTCACGCAGTCCGCCGCGTGGATCAAAGGATCTATGGTTTTCCCTCGAGTCTTTCCCACGAGGCTTTCCCACGAGGCTTTCCCACAGGGCTGTCCCACGTGCACACGTGGTGGGAGTCGATCCTCGGCTTGAACGTCAAGGCAGTGCAGGGAAAACAGGTTCCTCTGGAATGGACTGACACATCTGGGGGACTCTTGGAATGGTGGCACGACCCTGGAGTTCCTCTCGCCTTTCCTGTGGAGAGCGCCTCCTCTTGAGATGCGACGGGAACGCCGGGAATTCTTTCCCTGCGAAACAGGGAAAGGATCCCTCATCTCGAGCTAGGAGGCGGAAACGGGGCTCCCCTGGATGTGTGCCGGACACCACGTGCTTCCTCTCGAGTTGAGACGGGTATGTCGGGGAACTTCTTGAGTTGCAGCAAGGGTGTGAAAGACCCTTTGGAAGTTCCAGTGGTTAGATGTGATTGGCCTCGAGAAGCCTCAGCGGAAATGGGCCTCATCTCGCCTGGAGGGCAAAACTTCCTGGATTTTCTCGAGTTGCGGCAGGTGCTCTCGACTTACGACGGGGACCTCAGGGAACCGCTCTGGTGGCCTCAGGGAAGGCCAGTCCCCATGCGAGTTCCTCGGGGGCGTCTCGGGATTACTCTCCCGTCGATGCCGGGGCCTAAGACCTTGTGTGGAGTCGGGGCCGGAACCTGAGGATTCCTCTCCAGTGCTGACATGGATCTTGGGGTACTTCTGGAATCTCCCCAGGGGAGTCAGTCCTCGTCTCGAATGCGGGCATGCACTTGCGCTTTCCTCCAGAGCGGTAGCAGCAGTGTCACGCAGTCCGCCGCATGGATCAAAGGATCTATGGTTTTCCCTCGAGTCTTTCCCACGAGGCTTTCCCACGAGGCTTTCCCACAGGGCTGTCCCACGTGCACACGTGGTGGGAGTCGATCCTCGGCTTGAACGTCAAGGCAGTGCAGGGAAAACAGGTTCCTCTGGAATGGACTCACACATCTGGGGGACTCTTGGAATGGTGGCACGACCCTGGAGTTCCTCTCACCTTTCCTGTGGAGAGCGCCTCCTCTTGAGATGCGACGGGAACGCCGGGAATTCTTTCCCTACGAAACAGGGAAAGGATCCCTCATCTCGAGCTAGGAGGCGGAAACGGGGCTCCCCTGGATGTGTGCGGGACCCTCGTGCTTCCTTTCGAGTGGAGACGGGTATGTCGGGGAACTTCTTGAGTAGCAGCAAGGGTGTGAAGGACCCTTTGGAAGTTCCAGTGGTTAGATGTGATTAGCCTCGAGAAGCCTCAGCGGAAATGGGCCTCATCTCGCCTGGAGGGCAAAACCTCCTGGATTTTCTCGAGCTGCGGCAGGTGCTCTCGACTTAAGACGAGGCCCTCATGGACCCGCTCTGGTGGCCTCAGGAAAGGCCAGTCCCCATGCGAGTTCCTCGGGGGCCTCTCGGGATTGCTCTCCCATCGATGCCGGGGCCTAAGACCTTGTGTGGAGTCGGGGCCGGAACCTGAGGATTCCTCCCCAGTGCTGACATTGATCTTGGGGTACTTCTGGAGTCTCCCGAAGGGAGTCAATCCTCGTCTCGAATGCGGGCATGCACTTGCGCTTTCCTCCAGAGAAGTAGCAGCAGTTTCACGCATTCCGCTGCGTGGATAAAGGGATCTATGGTTTTCCCTCAAGGCTTAACCACGAGGCTTTCCCACAGGGCTGTCCCACGTGCCACCGTGGTGGGAGTCGATCCTCGGCTTGAACGTCAAGGCAGTGCAGGGAAAACAGGTTCCTCTGGAATGGACTGACACATCTGGGGGACTCTTGGAATGGTGGCACGACCCTGGAGTTCCTCTCGACTTTCCTGTGGAGAGCGCCTCCTCTTGAGATGCGACGGGAACGCCGGGAATTCTTTCCCTACAAAACAGGGAAAGGATCACTGTTCTCGAGCTAGGAGGCGGAAACGGGGCTCCCCTGGATGTGTGCGGGACCGCACGTGCTTCCTCTCGAGTGGAGACGGGTATGTCGGGGAACTTCTTGAGTTGCAGCAATGGTGTGAAGGACCCTTTGGAAGTTCCAGTGGTTAGATGTGATTGGCCTCGAGAAACCTCAGCGGAAATGGGCCTCATCTCGCCTGGAGGGCAAAACCTCCTGGATTTTCTCGAGTTGCGGCAGGTGCTCTCGACTTACGACGGGGACCTCAGGGACCCGCTCTGGTGGCCTCAGGAAAGGCCAGGCCCCATGCGAGTTCCTCGTGGGCCTCTCGGGATTCCTCTTCCGTCTATGCCGGGGCCTAAGACCTTGTGTGGAGTCGGGGCCGGAACCTGAGCATTCCTCTCCAGTGCTGACATGGATCTTGGGGTACTTCTGGAGTCTCCCCAGGGGAGTCAGTCCTCGTCTCGAATGCGGGCATGCACTTGCGCTTTCCTCCAGAGCGGTAGCAGCAGTGTCACGCAGTCCGCCGCGTGGATCAAAGGATCTATGGTTTTCCCTCGAGTCTTTCCCACGAGGCTTTCCCACGAGGCTTTCCCACAGGGCTGTCCCACGTGCACACGTGGTGGGAGTCGATCCTAGGCTTGAACGTCAAGGCAGTGCAGGGAAAACAGGTTCCTCTGGAATGGACTGACACATCTGGGGGACTCTTGGAATGGTGTCACGACCCTGGAGTTCCTCTCGCCTTTCCTGTGGAGAGCGCCACCTCTTGAGATGCGACGGGAACGCCGTGAATTCATTCCCTACGAAACAGGGAAAGGATCCCTCATCTCGAGCTAGGAGGCGGAAACGGGGCTCCCCTGGATGTGTGCGGGACACCACGTGCTTCCTCTCGGGTGGAGATGGGTATGTCGGGGAACTTCTTGAGTTGCAGCAACGGTGTGAAGGACCCTTTGGAAGTTCCAGTGGTTAGATGTGATTGGCCTCGAGAAGCCTCAGCGGAAATGGGCCTCATCTCGCCTGGAGGGCAAAACCTCCTGGATTTTCTCGAGTTGCGGCAGGTGCTCTCGACTTACGACCGGGACTTCAGGGACCCGCTCTGGTGGCCTCAGGAAAGGCCAGTCCCCATGCGAGTTCCTCGGGGGCCTCTCGGGATTCCTCTCCCGTCGATGCCGGGGCCTAAGACCTTGTGTGGAGTCGGGGCCGGAACCTGAGGATTCCTCTCCAGTGCTGACATGGATCTTGGGGTACTTCTGGAGTCTCCCCAGGGGAGTCAGTCCTCGTCTCGAATGCGGGCATGCACTTGCGCTTTCCTCCAGAGCGGTAGCAGCAGTGTCACGCAGTCCGCCGCGTGGATCAAAGGATCTATGGTTTTCCCTCGAGTCTTTCCCACGAGGCTTTCCCACGAGGCTTTCCCACAGGGCTGTCCCACGTGCACACGTGGTGGGAGTCGATCCTCGGCTTGAACGTAAAGGCAGTGCAGGGAAAACAGGTTCCTCTGGAATGGACTGACACATCTGGGGGACTCTTGGAATGGTGGAATGACCCTGGAGTTCCTCTCGCCTTTCCTGTGGAGAGCGCCTCCTCTTGAGATGCGACGGGAACGACGGGAATTCTTTCCCTACGAAAGAGGGAAAGGATCCCTCATCTCGAGATAGGAGGCGGAAACGGGCCTCCCCTGGATGTGTGCGGGACCCCACGTGCTTCCTCTCGTGTGGAGACGGGTATGTCGGGGAACTTCTTGAGTTGCAGCAATGGTGTGAAGGACCCTTTGGAAGTTCCAGTGGTTAGATGTGATTGGCCTCGAGAAGCCTCAGCGGAAATGGGCCTCATCTCGCCTGGAGGGCAAAACCTCCTGGATTTTCTCGAGTTGCGGCAGGTGCTCTCGACTTACGACGGGGACCTCAGGGACCCGCTCTGGTGGCCTCAGGAAAGGCCAGTCCCCATGCGAGTTCCTCGGGGGCCTCTCGGGATTCCTCTCCCATCGATGCCGTGGCCTAAGACCTTGTGTGGAGTCGGGGCCGGAACCTGAGGATTCCTCTCCAGTGCTGACATGGATCTTGGGGTACTTCTGGAGTCTCCCCAGGGGAGTCAGTCCTCGTCTCGAATGGGGGCATGCACTTGTGCTTTCCTCCAGAGCGGTAGCAGCAGTGTCACGCAGTCCGCCGCGTGGATCAAAGGATCTATGATTTTCCCTCGAGTCTTTCCCAGGAGGCTTTCCCACGAGGCTTTCCCACAGGGCTGTCCCACGTGCACACGTGGTGGGAGTCGATCCTCGGCTTGAACGTCAAGGCAGTGCAGGGAAAGCAGGTTCCTGTGGAATGGACTGACACATCTGGGGGACTCTTGGAATGGTGGCACGACCCTGGAGTTCCTCTCGCCTTTCCTGTGGAGAGCGCCTCCTCTTGAGATGCGACGGGAACGCCGGGAATTCTTTCCCTACGAAACAGGGAAAGGATCCCTCATCTCGAGCTAGGAGGCGGAAACGGGGCTCCCCTGGATGTGTGCGGGACACCACGTGCTTCCTCTCGAGTGGAGACGGGTATGTCGGGGAACTTCTTGAGTTGCAGCAAGGGTGTGAAGGACCCTTTGGAAGTTCCAGTGGTTAGATGTGATTGGCCTCGAGAAGCCTCAGCGGAAATGGGCCTCATCTCGCCTGGAGGGCAAAACCTCCTGGATTTTCTCGAGTTGCGGCAGGTGCTCTCGACTTACGACGGGGACCTCAGGGACCCGCTCTGGTGGCCTCAGGAAAGGACAGTCCCCATGCGAGTTCCTCGGGGGCCTCTCGGGATTCCTCTCCCGTCGATGCCGGGGCCTAAGACCTTGTGTGGAGTCGGGGCCGGAACCTGAGGATTCCTCTCCAGTGCTGACATGGATCTTGGGGTACTTCTGGAGTCTTCCCAGGGGAGTCAGTCATCGTCTCGAATGCGGGCATGCACTTGCGCTTTCCTCCAGAGCGGTAGCAGCAGTGTCACGCAGTCCGCCGCGTGGATCAAAGGATCTATGGTTTTCCCTCGAGTCTTTCCCACGAGGCTTTCCCACAGGGCTGTCCCACGTGCACACGTGGTGGGAGTCGATCCTCGGCATGAACGTCAAGGCAGTGCAGGGAAAACAGGTTCCTCTGGAATGGACTGACACATCTGGGGGACTCTTGGAATGGTGGCACGACCCTTGAGTTCCTCTCGCCATTCCTGTGGAGAGCGCCTCCTCTTGAGATGCGACGGGAACGCCGGGAATTCTTTCCCTACGAAACAGGGAAAGGATCCCTCATCTCGAGCTAGGAGGCGGAAACGGGGCTCCCCTGGATGTGTGCGGGACCCACGTGCTTCCTCTCGAGTGGAGACGGGTATGTCGGGGAACTTCTTGAGTTGCAGCAATGGTGTGAAGGACCCTTTGGAAGTTCCAGTGGTTAGACGTGATTAGCCTCGAGAAGCCTCAGCGGAAATGGGCCTCATCTCGCCTGGAGGGCAAAACCTCCTGGATTTTCTCGAGTTGCGGCAGGTGCTCTCGACTTACGACGGGGACCTCAGGGACCCGCTCTGGTGGCCTCAGGAAAGGCCAGTCCCCATGCGAGTTCCTCGGGGGCCTCTCGGGATTCCTCTCCCGTCGATGCCGGGGCCTAAGACCTTGTGTGGAGTCGGGGCCGGAACCTGAGGATTCCTCTCCAGTGCTGACATGGATCTTGGGGTACTTCTGGAGTCTTCCCAGGGGAGTCAGTCCTCGTCTCGAATGCGGGCATGCACTTGCGCTTTCCTCCAGAGCGGTAGCAGCAGTGTCACGCAGTCCGCCGCGTGGATCAAAGGATCTATGGTTTTCCCTCGAGTCTTTCCCACGAGTCTTTCCCACGAGGCTTTCCCACAGGGCTGTCCCACGTGCACACGTGGTGGGAGTCGATCCTCGGCTTGAACGTCAAGGCAGTGCAGGGAAAACAGGTTCCTCTGGAATGGACTGACACATCTGGGGGACTCTTGGAATGGTGGCACGACCCTGGAGTTCCTCTCGCCTTTCCTGTGGAGAGCGCCTCCTCTTGAGATGCGACGGGAACGCCGGGAATTCTTTCCCTACGAAACAGGGAAAGGATCCCTCATCTCGAGCTAGGAGGCGGAAACGGGCCTCCCCTGGATGTGTGCGGGACCCCACGTGCTTCCTCTCGAGTGCAGACGGGTATGTCCGGGAACTTCTTGAGTTGCAGCAATGGTGTGAAGGACCCTTTGGAAGTTCCAGTGGTTAGATGTGATTGGCCTCGAGAAGCCTCAGCGGAAATGGGCCTCATCTCGCCTGGAGGGCAAAACCTCCTGGATTTTCTCGAGTTGCGGCAGGTGCTCTCGACTTACGACGGGGACCTCAGGGACCCGCTCTGGTGGCCTCAGGAAAGGCCAGTCCCCATGCGAGTTCCTCGGGGGCGTCTCGGGATTCCTCTTCCGTCGATGCCGGAGCCTAAGACCTTGTGTGGAGTCGGGGCCGGAACCTGAGGATTCCTCTCCAGTGCTGACATGGATCTTGGGGTACTTCTGGAGTCTCCCCAGGGGAGTCAGTCCTCGTCTCGAATGCGGGCATGCACTTGCGCTTTCCTCCAGAGCGGTAGCAGCAGTGTCACGCAGTCCGCCGCGTGGATCAAAGGATCTATGGTTTTCCCTCGAGTCTTTCCCACGAGGCTTTCCCACGAGGCTTTCCCACAGGGCTGTCCCACGTGCACACGTGGTGGGAGTCGATCCTCGGCTTGAATGTCAAGGCAGTGCAGGGAAAACAGGTTCCTCTGGAATGGACTGACACATCTGGGGGACTCTTGGAATGGTGGCATGACCCTGGAGTTACAATCGCCTTTCCTTTGGAGAGCGCCTCCTCTTGAGATGCGACGGGAACGCCGGGAATTCTTTCCCTACGAAACAGGGAAAGGATCCCTCATCTCGAGCTAGGAGGCGGAAACGGGGCTCCCCTGGATGTGTGCGGGACACCACGTGCTTCCTCTCGAGTGCAGACGGGTATGTCGGGGAACTTCTTGAGATGCAGCTAGGGTGTGAAGGACCCTTTGGAAGTTCCAGTGGTTAGATGTGATTGGCCTCGAGAAGCCTCAGCGGAAATGGGCCTCATCTCGCCAGGAGGGCAAAACCTCCTGGATTTTCTCGATTTGCGGCAGGTTCTCTCGACTCACGACGGGGACCTCAGGGACCCGCTCTGGTGGCATCAGGAAAGGCCAGTCCCCATGCGAGTTCCTCGGGGGCCTCTCGGGATTCCTCTCCCGTCGATGCCGGGGCCTAAGACCTTGTGTGGAGTCGGGGCCGGAACCTGAGGATTCCTCTCCAGTGCTGACATGGATCTTGGGGTACTTCTGGAGTCTCCCCAGGGGAGTCAGTCCTCGTCTCGAATGCGGGCATGCACTTGCGCTTTCCTCCAGAGCGGTAGCAGCAGTGTCACGCAGTCCGCCGCGTGGATCAAAGGATCTATGGTTTTCCCTCGAGTCTTTCCCACGAGCCTTTCCCACGAGGCTTTCCCACAGGGCTGCCCCACGTGCACACGTGGTGGGAGTCGATCCTCGGCTTGAACGTCAAGGCAGTGCAGGGAAAACAGGTTCCTCTGGAATGGACTGACACATCTGGGGGACTCTTGGAATGGTGGCACGACCCTGGAGTTCCTCTCGCCTTTCCTGTGGAGAGCGCCTCCTCTTGAGATGCGACGGGAATTCTTTCCCTACGAAACAGGGAGAGGATCCCTCATCTCGAGCTAGGAGGCAGAAACGGGGCTCCCCTGGATGTGTGCGGGACCCACGTGCTTCCTCTCGAGTGGAGACGGGTATGTCGGGGAACTTCTTGAGTTGCAGCAAGGGTGTGAAGGACCCTTTGGAAGTTCCAGTGGTTAGACGTGATTAGCCTCGAGAAGCCTCAGCGGAAATGGGCCTCATCTCGCCTGGAGGGCAAAACCTCCTGGATTTTCTCGAGTTGCGACAGGTGCTCTCGACTTACGACGGGGACCTCAGGGACACGCTCTGGTGGCCTCAGGAAAGGCCAGTCCCCATGCGAGTTCCTCGGGGGCGTCTTGGGATTCCTCTCCCGTCGATGCCGGGGCCTACGACCTTGTGTGGAGTCGGGGCCGGAACCTGAGGATTCCTCTCCAGTGCTGACATGGATCTTGGGGTACTTCTGGAGTCTCCCCAGGGGAGGCAGTCCTCGTCTCGAATGCGGGCATGCACTTGCGCTTTCCTCCAGAGCGGTAGCAGCAGTGTCACGCAGTCCGCCGCGTGGATCAAAGGATCTATGGTTTTCCCTCGAGTCTTTCCCACGAGGCTTTCCCACGAGGCTTTCCCACAGGGCTGTCCCACGTGCACACGTGGTGGGAGTCGATCCTCGGCTTGAACGTCAAGGCAGTGCAGGGAAAACAGGTTCCTCTGGAATGGACTGACACATCTGGGGGACTCTTGGAATGGTGGAATGACCCTGGAGTTCCTCTCGCCTTTCCTGTGGAGAGCGCCTCCTCTTGAGATGCGACGGGAACGACGGGAATTCTTTCCCTACGAAAGAGGGAAAGGATCCCTCATCTCGAGCTAGGAGGCGGAAACGGGGCTCCCCTGGATGTGTGCGGGACCCCACGTGCTTCCTCTCGAGTGGAGACGGGTATGTCGGGGAACTTCTTGAGTTGCAGCAATGGTGTGAAGGACCCTTTGGAAGTTCCAGTGGTTAGATGTGATTGGCCTCGAGAAGCCTCAGCGGAAATGGGCCTCATCTCGCCTGGAGGGCAAAACCTCCTGGATTTTCTCGAGTTGCGGCAGGTGCTCTCGACTTACGATGGGGACCTCAGGGACCCGCTCTGGTGGCCTCAGGAAAGGCCAGTCCCCATGCGATTTCCTCGGGGGCCTCTCGGGATTCCTCTCCCATCGATGCCGTGGCCTAAGACCTTGTGTGGAGTCGGGGCCGGAACCTGAGGATTCCTCTCCAGTGCTGACATGGATCTTGGGGTACTTCTGGAGTCTCCCCAGGGGAGTCAGTCCTCGTCTCGAATGGGGGCATGCACTTGCGCTTTCCTCCAGAGCGGTAGCAGCAGTGTCACGCAGTCCGCCGCGTGGATCAAAGGATCTATGGTTTTCCCTCGAGTCTTTCCCAGGAGGCTTTCCCACGAGGCTTTCCCACAGGGCTGTCCCACGTGCACACGTGGTGGGAGTCGATCCTCGGCATGAACGTCAAGGCAGTGCAGGGAAAACAGGTTCCTCTGGAATGGACTGACACATCTGGGGGACTCTTGGAATGGTGGCACGACCCTGGAGTTCCTCTCGCCATTCCTGTGGAGAGCGCCTCCTCCTGAGATGCGACGGGAACGCCGGGAATTCTTTCCCTACGAAACAGGGAAAGGATCCCTCATCTCGAGCTAGGAGGCGGAAACGGGGCTCCCCTGGATGTGTGCGGGACCCACCTGCTTCCTCTCGAGTGGAGACGGGTATGTCGGGGAACTTCTTGAGTTGCAGCAATGGTGTGAAGGTCCCTTTGGAAGTTCCAGTGGTTAGACGTGATTAGCCTCGAGAAGCCTCAGCGGAAATGGGCCTCATCTCGCCTGGAGGGCAAAACCTCCTGGATTTTCTCGAGTTGCGGCAGGTGCTCTCGACTTACGACGGGGACCTCAGGGACCCGCTCTGGTGGCCTCAGGAAAGGCCAGTCCCCATGCGAGTTCCTCGGGGGCCTCTCGGTATTCCTCTCCCGTCGATGCCGGGGCCTAAGACCTTGTGTGGAGTCGGGGCCTTAACCTGAGGATTCCTCTCCAGTGCTGACATGTATCTTGGGGTACTTCTGGAGTCTTCCCAGGGGAGTCAGTCCTCGTCTCGAATGCGGGCATGCACTTGCGCTTTCCTCCAGAGCGGTAGCAGCAGTGTCACGCAGTCCGCCGCGTGGATCAAAGGATCTATGTTTTTCCCTCGAGTCTTTCCCACGAGTCTTTCCCACGAGGCTTTCCCACAGGGCTGTCCCACGTGCACACGTGGTGGGAGTCGATCCTCGGCTTGAACGTCAAGGCAGTGCAGGGAAAACAGGTTCCTCTGGAATGGACTGACACATCTGGGGGACTCTTGGAATGGTGGCACGACCCTGGAGTTCCTCTCGCCTTTCCTGTGGAGAGCGCCTCCTCTTGAGATGCGACGGGAATGCCGGGAATTCTTTCCCTACGAAACAGGGAAAGGATCCCTCATCTCGAGCTAGGAGGCGGAAACGGGCCTCCCCTGGATGTGTGCGGGACCCCACGTGCTTCCTCTCGAGTGGAGACGGGTATGTCGGGGAACTTCTTGAGTTGCAGCAAGGGTGTGAAGGACCCTTTGGAAGTTCCAGTGGTTAGATGTGATTGGCCTCGAGAAGCCTCAGCGGAAATGGGCCTCATCTCGCCTGGAGGGCAAAACCTCCTGGATTTTCTCGAGTTGCGGCAGGTGCTCTCGACTTACGACGGGGACCTCAGGGACCCGCTCTGGTGGCCTCAGGAAAGGCCAGTCCCCATGCGAGTTCCTCGGGGGCCTCTCGGGATTCCTCTCCCGTCGATGCCGGGGCCTAAGACCTTGTGTGGAGTCGGGGCCGGAACCTGAGGATTCCTCTCCAGTGCTGACATGGATCTTGGGGTACTTCTGGAGTCTCCCCAGGGGAGTCAGTCCTCGTCTCGAATGCGGGCATGCATTGCGCTTTCCTCCAGAGCGGTAGCAGCAGTGTCACGCAGTCCGCCGCGTGGATCAAAGGATCTATGGTTTTCCCTCGAGTCTTTCCCACGAGGCTTTCCCACGAGGCTTTCCCACAGGGCTGTCCCACGTGCACACGTGGTGGGAGTCGATCCTCGGCTTGAATGTCAAGGCAGTGCAGGGAAAACAGGTTCCTCTGGAATGGACTGACACATCTGGGGGACTCTTGGAATGGTGGCATGACCCTGGAGTTCCAATCGCCTTTCCTTTGGAGAGCGCCTCCTCTTGAGATGCGACGGGAACGCCGGGAATTCTTTCCCTACGAAACAGGGAAAGGATCCCTCATCTCGAGCTAGGAGGCGGAAACGGGGCTCCCCTGGATGTGTGCGGGACACCACGTGCTTCCTCTCGAGTGCAGACGGGTATGTCGGGGAACTTCTTGAGATGCAGCAAGGGTGTGAAGGACCCTTTCGAAGTTCCAGTGGTTAGATGTGATTGGCCTCGAGAAGCCTCAGCGGAAATGGGCCTCATCTCGCCTGGAGGGCAAAACCTCCTGGATTTTCTCGAGTTGCGGCAGGTGTTCTCGACTTACGATGGGGATCTCAGGGACCCGCTCTGGTGGCCTCAGGAAAGGCCAGTCCCCATGCGAGTTCCTCGGGGGCCTCTCGGGATTCCTCTCCCGTCGATGCCGGGGCCTAAGACCTTGTGTGGAGTCGGGGCCGGAACCTGAGGATTCCTCTCCAGTGCTGACATGGATCTTGGGGTACTTCTGGAGTCTCCCCAGGGGAGTCAGTCCTCGTCTCGAATGCGGGCATGCACTTGCGCTTTCCTCCAGAGCGGTAGCAGCAGTGTCACGCAGTCCACCGCGTGGATCAAAGGATCTATGGTTTTCCCTCGAGTCTTTCCCACGAGGTTTTCCCACGAGGCTTTCCCACAGGGCTGTCCCACGTTCACACGTGGTGGGAGTCGATCCTCGGCTTGAATGTCAAGGCAGTGCAGGGAAAACAGGTTCCTCTGGAATGGACTGACACATCTGGGGTACTCTTGGAATGGTGGCATGACCCTGGAGTTCCAATCGCCTTTCCTGTGGAGAGCGCCTCCTCTTGAGATGCGACGGGAACGCCGGGAATTCTTTCCCTACGAAACAGGGAAAGGATCCCTCATCTCGAGCTAGGAGGCGGAAACGGGGCTCCCCTGGATGTGTGCGGGACACCACGTGCTTCCTCTCGAGTGGAGACGGGTATGTCGGGGAACTTCTTGAGTTGAAGCAAGGGTGTGAAGGACCCTTTGGAAGTTCCAGTGGTTAGATATGATTGGCCTCGAGAAGCCTCAGCGGAAATGGGCCTCATCTCGCCTGGAGGGCAAAACCTCCTGGATTTTCTCGAGTTGCGGCAGGTGCTCTCGACTTACGACGGGGACCTCAGGGACCCGCTCTGGTGGCCTCAGGAAAGGCCAGTCCCCATGCGAGTTCCTCGGGGGCCTCTCGGGATTCCTCTCCCGTCGATGCCGGGGCCTAAGACCTTGTGTGGAGTCGGGGCCGGAACCTGAGGATTCCTCTCCAGTGCTGACATGGATCTTGGGGTACTTCTGGAGTCTCCCCAGGGGAGTCAGTCCTCGTCTCGAATGCGGGCATGCACTTGCGCTTTCCTCCAGAGCGGTAGCAGCAGTGTCACGCAGTCCGCCGCGTGGATCAAAGGATCTATGGTTTTCCCTCGAGTCTTTCCCACGAGGCTTTCCCACGAGGCTTTCCCACAGGGCTGTCCCACGTGCACACGTGGTGGGAGTCGATCCTCGGCTTGAACGTCAAGGCAGTGCAGGGAAAACAGGTTCCTCTGAAATGGACTGACACATCTGGGGGACTCTTGGAATGGTGGCACGACCCTGGAGTTCCTCTCGCTTTTCCTGTGGAGAGCGGCTCCTCTTGAGATGCGACGGGAACGCCGGGAATTCTTTCCCTACGAAACAGGGAAAGGATCCTTCATCTCGAGCTAGGAGGCGGAAACGGGGCTCCCCTGGATGTGTGCGGGACCCCACGTCCTTCCTCTCGAGTGGAGACGGGTATGTCGGGGAACTTCTTGAGTTGCAGCAATGGTGTGAAGGACCCTTTGGAAGTTCCAGTGGTTAGATGTGATTGGCCTCGAGAAGCCTCAGCGGAAATGGGCCTCATCTCGCCTGGAGGGCAAAACCTCCTGGATTTTCTCGAGTTGCGGCAGGTGCTCTCGACTTACGACGGGGACCTCAGGGACCCGCTCTGGTGGCCTCAGGAAAGGCCAGTCCCCATGAGAGTTCCTCGGGGGCGTCTCGGGATTCCTCTCCCGTCGATGCCGGAGCCTAAGACCTTGTGTGGAGTCGGGGCCGGAACCTGAGGATTCCTCTCCAGTGCTGACATGGATCTTGGGGTACTTCTGGAGTCTCCCCAGGGGAGTCAGTCCTCGTCTCGAATGCGGGCATGCACTTGCGCTTTCCTCCAGAGCGGTATCAGCAGTGTCACCCAGTCCGCCGCGTGGATCAAAGGATCTATGGTTTTCCCTCGAGTCTTTCCCACGAGGCTTTCCCACGAGGCTTTCCCACAGGGCTGTCCCACGTGCACACGTGGTGGGAGTCGATCCTTGGCTTGAATGTCAAGGCAGTGCAGGGAAAACAGGTTCCTCTGGAATGGACTGACACATCTGGGGGACTCTTGGAATGGTGGCATGACCCTGTAGTTCCAATCGCCTTTCCTGTGGAGAGCGCCTCCTCTTGAGATGCGACGGGAACGCCGGGAATTCTTTCCCTACGAAACAGGGAAAGGATCCCTCATCTCGAGCTAGGAGGCGGAAACGGGGCTCCCCTGGATGTGTGCGGGACACCACGTGCTTCCTCTCGAGTGGAGACGGGTATGTCGGGGAACTTCTTGATTTGCAGCAATGGTGTGAAGGACCCTTTGGAAGTTCCAGTGGTTAGATGTGATTGGCCTCGAGAAGCCTCAGCGGAAATGGGCCTCATCTCGCCTGGAGGGCAAAACCTCCTGGATTTTCTCGAGTTGCGGCAGGTGCTCTCGACTTACGACGGGGACCTCAGGGACCCGCTCTGGTGGCCTCAGGAAAGGCCAGCCCCATGCGAGTTCCTCGGGGGCCTCTCGGGATTCCTCTCCCGTCGATGCCGGGGCCTAAGACCTTGTGTGGAGTCGGAGCCGGAACCTGAGGATTCCTCTCCAGTGCTGACATGGATCTTGGGGTACTTCTGGAGTCTCCCCAGGGGAGTCAGTCCTCGTCTCGAATGCGGGCATGCACTTGCGCTTTCCTCCAGAGCGGTAGCAGCAGTGTCACGCAGTCCGCAGCGTGGATCAAAGGATCTATGGTTTTCCCTCGAGTCTTTCCCACGAGGCTTTCCCACCAGGCTTTCCCACAGGGCTCTCCCACGTGCACACGTGGTGGGAATTGATCCTCGGCTTGAACGTCAAGGCAGTGCAGGGAAAACAGGTTCCTCTGGAATGGACTGACACATCTGGGGGACTCTTGGAATGGTGGCACGACCCTGGAGTTCCTCTCGCCTTTCCAGTGGAGAGCGCCTCCTCTTGAGATGCGACGGGAACGCCGGGAATTCTTTCCCTACGAAACAGGGAAAGGATCCCTCATCTCGAGCTAGGAGGCGGAAACGGGGCTCCCCTGGATGTGTGCGGGACCCCACGTGCTTCCTCTCGAGTGGAGATGGGTATGTCGGGGAACTTCTTGAGTTGCAGCAAGGGTGTGAAGGACCCTTTGGAAGTTCCAGTGGTTAGATGTGATTGGCCTCGAGAAGCCTCAGCGGAAATGGGCCTCATCTCGCCTGGATGGCAAAACCTCCTGGATTTTCTCGAGTTGCGGCAGGTGCTCTCGACTTACGACGGGGACCTCAGGGAACCGCTCTGGTGGCCTCAGGAAAGGCCAGTCCCCATGCGAGTTCCACGGGGGCCTCTCGGGATTCCTCTCCCGTCGATGCCGGGGCCTAAGACCTTGTATGGAGTTGGGGCCGGAACCTGAGGATTCCTCTCCAGTGCTGACATGGATCTTGGGGTACTCCTGGAATCTCCCCAGGGGAGTCAGTCCTCATCTCGAATGGGGGCATGCACTTGCGCTTTCCTCCAGAGCGGTAGCAGCAGTGTCACGCAGTCCGCCGCGTGGATCAAAGGATCTATGATTTTCCCTCGAGTCTTTCCCACGAGGCTTTCCCACGAGGCTTTCCCACAGGGCTGTCCCACGTGCACACGTGGTGGGAGTCGATCCTCGGCTTGAACGTCAAGGCAGTGCAGGGAAAACAGGTTCCTCTGGAATGGACTGACACAGCTGGGGGACTCTTGGAATGGTGGCACGACCCTGGAGTTCCTCTCGCCTTTCCTGTGGAGAGCGCCTCCTCTTGAGAAGCGTCAGGAACGCCGGGAATTCTTTCCCTACGAAACAGGGAAAGGATCCCTCATCTCGAGCTAGGAGGCGGAAACGGGGCTCCCCTGGATGTGTGCGGGACCCACGTGCTTCCTCTCGAGTGGAGACGGGTATGTCGGGGAACTTCTTGAGTTGCAGCAAGGGTGTGAAGGACCCTTTGGAAGTTCCAGTGGTTAGACGTGATTAGCCTCGAGAAGCCTCAGCGGAATGGGCCTCATCTCGCCTGGAGGGCAAAACCTCCTGGATTTTCTCGAGTTGCGGCAGGTGCTCTCGACTTACGACGGGGACCTCAGGGACCCGCTCTGGTGGCCTCAGGAAAGGCCAGTCCCCATGCGAGTTCCTCGGGGGCCTCTCGGGATTCCTCTCCCGTCGATGCCGGGGCCTAAGACCTTGTGTGGAGTCGGGGCCGGAACCTGAGGATTCCTCTCCAGTGCTGACATGGATCTTGGGGTACTTCTGGAGTCTCCCCAGGGGAGTCAGTCCTCGTCTCGAATGCGGGCATGCACTTGCGCTTTCCTCCAGAGCGGTAGCAGCAGTGTCACGCAGTCCGCCGCGTGGATCAAAGGATGTATGGTTTTCCCTGGAGTCTTTCCCACGAGGCTTTACCACGAGGCTTTCCCACAGGGCTGTCCCACGTGCACACGTGGTGGGAGTCGATCCTCGGCTTGAACGTCAAGGCAGTGCAGGGAAAACAGGTTCCTCTGGAATGGACTGACACAGCTGGGGGACTCTTGGAATGGTGGCACGACCCTGGAGTTCCTCTCGCCTTTCCTGTGGAGAGCGCCTCCTCTTGAGAAGCGTCAGGAACGCCGGGAATTCTTTCCCTACGAAACAGGGAAAGGATCCCTCATCTCGAGCTAGGAGGCGGAAACGGGGCTCCCCTGGATGTGTGCGGGACACCACGTGCTTCCTCTCGAGTGGAGACGGGTATGTCGGGGAACTTCTTGAGTTGCAGAAAGGGTGTGAAGGACCCTTTGGAAGTTCCAGTGGTTAGAAGTGATTGGCCTCGAGAAGCCTCAGCGGAAATGGGCCTCATCTCGCCTGGAGGGCAAAACCTCCTGGATTTTCTCGAGTTGCGGCAGGTGCTCTCGACTTACGACGGGGACCTCAGGGACCCGCTCTGGTGGCCTCAGGAAAGGCCAGTCCCCATGCGAGTTCCTCGGGGGCCTCTCGGGATTCCTCTCCCGTCGATGCCGGGGCCTAAGACCTTGTGTGGAGTCGGGGCCGGAACCTGAGGATTCCTCTCCAGTGCTGACATGGATCTTGGGGTACTTCTGGAGTCTCCCCAGGGGAGTCAGTCCTCGTCTCGAATGCGGGCATGCACTTGCGCTTTCCTCCAGAGCGGTAGCAGCAGTGTCACGCAGTCCGCCGCGTGGATCAAAGGATCTATGGTTTTCCCTCGAGTCTTTCCCACGAGGCTTTCCCACGAGGCTTTCCCACAGGGCTCTCCCACGTGCACACGTGGTGGGAGTCGATCCTCGGCTTGAACGTCAAGGCAGTGCAGGGAAAACAGGTTCCTCTGGAATGGACTGACACAGCTGGGGGACTCTTGGAATGGTGGCACGACCCTGGAGTTCCTCTCGCCTTTCCTGTGGAGAGCGCCTCCTCTTGAGAAGCGTCAGGAACGCCGGGAATTCTTTCCCTACGAAACAGGGAAAGGATCCCTCATCTCGAGCTAGGAGGCGGAAACGGGGCTCCCCTGGATGTGTGCGGGACACCACGTGCTTCCTCTCGAGTGGAGACGGGTATGTCGGGGAACTTCTTGAGTTGCAGAAAGGGTGTGAAGGACCCTTTGGAAGTTCCAGTGGTTAGAAGTGATTGGCCTCGAGAAGCCTCAGCGGAAATGGGCCTCATCTCGCCTGGAGGGCAAAACCTCCTGGATTTTCTCGAGTTGCGGCAGGTGCTCTCGACTTACGACGGGGACCTCAGGGACCCGCTCTGGTGGCCTCAGGAAAGGCCAGTCCCCATGCGAGTTCCTCGGGGGCCTCTCGGGATTCCTCTCCCGTCGATGCCGGGGCCTAAGACCTTGTGTGGAGTCGGGGCCGGAACCTGAGGATTCCTCTCCAGTGCTGACATGGATCTTGGGGTACTTCTGGAGTCTCCCCAGGGGAGTCAGTCCTCGTCTCGAATGCGGGCATGCACTTGCGCTTTCCTCCAGAGCGGTAGCAGCAGTGTCACGCAGTCCGCCGCGTGGATCAAAGGATCTATGGTTTTCCCTCGAGTCTTTCCCACGAGGCTTTCCCACGAGGCTTTCCCACAGGGCTCTCCCACGTGCACACGTGGTGGGAGTCGATCCTCGGCTTGAACGTCAAGGCAGTGCAGGGAAAACAGGTTCCTCTGAAATGGACTGACACATCTGGGGGACTCTTGGAATGGTGGCACGACCCTGGAGTTCCTCTCGCTTTTCCTGTGGAGAGCGGCTCCTCTTGAGATGCGACGGGAACGCCGGGAATTCTTTCCCTACGAAACAGGGAAAAGATCCCTCATCTCGAGCTAGGAGGCGGAAACGGGGCTCCCCTGGATGTGTGCGGGACACCACGTGCTTCCTCTCGAGTGGAGACGGGTATGTCGGGGAACTTCTTGAGTTGCAGCAAGGGTGTGAAGGACCCTTTGGAAGTTCCAGTGGTTAGATGTGATTGGCCTCGAGAAGCCTCAGCGGAAATGGGCCTCATCTCGCCTGGAGGGCAAAACCTCCTGGATTTTCTCGAGTTGCGGCAGGTGCTCTCGACTTACGACGGAGACCTCAGGGACCCGCTCTTGTGGCCTCAGGAAAGGCCAGTCCCCATGCGAATTCCTCGGGGGCCTCTCGGTATTCCTCTCCCGTCGATGCCGGGGCCTAAGACCTTGTGTGGAGTCGGGGCCTTAACCTGAGGATTCCTCTCCAGTGCTGACATGTATCTTGGGGTACTTCTGGAGTCTTCCCAGGGGAGTCAGTCCTCGTCTCGAATGCGGGCATGCACTTGCGCTTTCCTCCAGAGCGGTAGCAGCAGTGTCACGCAGTCCGCCGCGTGGATCAAAAGATCTATGGTTTTCCCTCGAGTCTTTCCCACGAGGCTTTCCCACGAGGCTTTCCCACAGGGCTCTCCCACGTGCACACGTGGTGGGAGTCGATCCTCGGCTTGAACGTCAAGGCAGTGCAGGGAAAACAGGTTCCTCTGAAATGGACTGACACATCTGGGGGACTCTTGGAATGGTGGCACGACCCTGGAGTTCCTCTCGCCTTTCCTGTGGAGAGCGGCTCCTCTTGAGATGCGACGGGAACGCCGGGAATTCTTTCCCTACGAAATAGGGAAAGGATCCCTCATCTCGAGCTATGAGGCGGAAACGGGGCTCCCCTGGATGTGTGCGGGACGCCACGTGCTTCCTCTCGAGTGGAGACGGGTATGTCGGGGAACTTCTTGAGTTGCAACAAGGGTGTGAAGGACCCTTTGGAAGTTCCAGTGGTTAGATGTGATTGGCCTCGAGAAGCCTCAGCGGAAATGGGCCTCATCTCGCCTGGAGGGCAAAACCTCCTGGATTTTCTCGAGTTGCGGCAGGTGCTCTCGACTTACGACGGGGACCTCAGGGACCCGCTCTGGTGGCCTCAGGAAAGGCCAGTCCCCATGCAAGTTCCTCGGGGGCCTCTCGGGATTCCTCTCCCGTCGATGCCGGGGCCTAAGACCTTGTGTGGAGTCGGGGCCGGAACCTGAGGATTCCTCTCCAGTGCTGACATGGATCTTGGGGTACTTCTGGAGTCTCCCCAGGGGAGTCAGTCCTCGTCTCGAATGCGGGCATGCACTTGCGCTTTCCTCCAGAGCGGTAGCAGCAGTGTCACGCAGTCCGCCGCGTGGATCAAAGGATCTATGGTTTTCCCTCGAGTCTTTCCCACGAGGTATTCCCACGAGGCTTTCCCACAGGGCTCTCCCACGTGCACACGTGGTGGGAGTCGATCCTCGGCTTGAACGTCAAGGCAGTGCAGGGAAAACAGGTTCCTCTGAAATGGACTGACACATCTGGGGGACTCTTGGAATGGTGGCACGACCCTGGAGTTCCTCTCGCTTTTCCTGTGGAGAGCGGCTCCTCTTGAGATGCGACGGGAACGCCGGGAATTCTTTCCCTACGAAACAGGGAAAGGATCCCTCATCTCGAGCTAGGAGGCGGAAACGGGGCTCCCCTGGATGTGTGCGGGACCCCACGTCTTCCTCTCGAGTGGAGACGGGTATGTCGGGGAACTTCTTGAGTTGCAGCAATGGTGTGAAGGACCCTTTGGAAGTTCCAGTGGTTAGATGTGATTGGCCTCGAGAAGCCTCAGCGGAAATGGGCCTCATCTCGCCTGGAGGGCAAAACCTCCTGGATTTTCTCGAGTTGCGGCAGGTGCTCTCGACTTACGACGGGGACCTCAGGGACCCGCTCTGGTGGCCTCAGGAAAGGCCAGTCCCCATGCGAGTTCCTCGGGGGCGTCTCGGGATTCCTCTCCCGTCGATGCCGGAGCCTAAGACCTTGTGTGGAGTCGGGGCCGGAACCTGAGGATTCCTCTCCAGTGCTGACATGGATCTTGGGGTACTTCTGGAGTCTCCCCAGGGGAGGCAGTCCTCGTCTCGAATGCGGGCATGCACTTGCGCTTTCCTCCAGAGCGGTAGCAGCAGTGTCACGCAGTCCGCCGCGTGGATCAAAGGATCTATGGTTTTCCCTCGAGTCTTTCCCACGAGGCTTTCCCACGAGGCTTTCCCACAGGGCTGTCCCACGTGCACACGTGGTGGGAGTCGATCCTTGGCTTGAATGTCAAGGCAGTGCAGGGAAAACAGGTTCCTCTGGAATGGACTGACACATCTGGGGGACTCTTGGAATGGTGGCATGACGCTGTAGTTCCAATCGCCTTTCCTGTGGAGAGCGCCTCCTCTTGAGATGCGACGGGAACGCCGGGAATTCTTTCCCTACGAAACAGGGAAAGGATCCCTCATCTCGAGCTAGGAGGCGGAAACGGGGCTCCCCTGGATGTGTGCGGGACCCCACGTGCTTCCTCTCGAGTGGAGATGGGTATGTCGGGGAACTTCTTGAGTTGCAGCAAGGGTGTGAAGGACCCTTTGGAAGTTCCAGTGGTTAGATGTGATTGGCCTCGAGAAGCCTCAGCGGAAATGGGCCTCATCTCGCCTGGAGGGCAAAACCTCCTGGATTTTCTCGAGTTGCGGCAGGTGCTCTCGACTTACGACCGGGACCTCAGGGACCCGCTCTGGTGGCCTCAGGAAAGGCCAGTCCCCATGCGAGTTCCTCGGGGGCCTCTCGGGATTCCTCTCCCGTCGATGCCGGGGCCTAAGACCTTGTGTGGAGTCGGGGCCGGAACCTGAGGATTCCTCTCCAGTGCTGACATGGATCTTGGGGTACTTCTGGAGTCTCCCCAGGGGAGTCAGTCCTCGTCTCGAATGCGGGCATGCACTTGCGCTTTCCTCCAGAGCGGTAGCAGCAGTGTCACGCAGTCCGCCGCGTGGATCAAAGGATCTATGGTTTTCCCTCGAGTCTTTCCCACGAGGCTTTCCCACGAGGCTTTCCCACAGGGCTGTCCCACGTGCACACGTGGTGGGAGTCGATCCTCGGCTTGAACGTCAAGGCAGTGCAGGGAAAACAGGTTCCTCTGGAATGGACTGACACATCTGGGGGACTCTTGGAATGGTGGCATGACCCTGGAGTTCCTCTCGCCTTTCCTGTGGAGAGCGCCTCCTCTTGAGATGCGACGGGATCGCCGGGATTTTTTTCCCTACGAAACAGGGAAAGGATCCCTCATCTCGAGCTAGGAGGTGGAAACGGGGCTCCCCTGGATTTGTGCGGGACCCCACGTGCTTCCTCTCGAGTGGAGACGGGGATGTCGGGGAACTTCTTGAGTTGCAGCAAGGGTGTGAAGGACCCTTTGGAAGTTCCAGTGGTTAGATGTGATTGGTCTCGAGAAGCCTCAGCGGAAATGGGCCTCATCTCGCCTGGAGGGCAAAACCTCCTGGATTTTCTCGAGTTGCGGCAGGTGCTCTCGACTTACGACGGGGACCTCAGGGACCCGCTCTGGTGCCCTCAGGAAAGGCCATTCCCCATGAGATTTCCTCGGGGGCCTCTCGGGATTCCTCTCCCGTCGATGCTGTGGCCTAAGACCTTGTGTGGAGTTGGGGCCGGAACCCGAGGATTCCTCTCCAGTGCTGACATGGATCTTGGGGTAATTCTGGAGTCTCCCCAGGGGAGTCAGTCCTCGTCTCGAATGCGGGCATGCACTTGCGCTTTCCTCCAGAGCGGTAGCAACAGTGTCACGCAGTCCGCCGCGTGGATCAAAGGATCTATGGTTCTCCCTCGAGTCTTTCCCACGAGGCTTTCCCACAGGGCTGTCCCACGTGCACACGTGGTGGGAGTCGATCCTCGGCTTGAACGTCAAGGCAGTCCAGGGAAAACAGGTTCCTCTGGAATGGACTGACACATCTGGGGGACTCTTGGAATGGTGGCATGACCCTGGAGTTCCTCTCGCCTTTCCTGTGGAGAGCGCCTCCTCTTGAGATGCGACGGGAACTCCGGGAATTCTTTCCCTACGAAACAGGGAAAGGATCCCTCATCTCGAGCTAGGAGGCGGAAACGGGGCTCCCCTGGATGTGTGCGGGACCCCACGTGCTTCCTCTCGAGTGGAGACGGGTATGTCGGGGAACTTCTTGAGTTGCAGCAAGGGTGTGAAGGACCCTTTGGAAGTTCCAGTGGTTAGATGTGATTGGTCTCGAGAAGCCTCAGCGGAAATGGGCCTCATCTCGCCTGGAGGGCAAAACCTCCTGGATTTTCTCGAGTTGCGGCAGGTGCTCTCGACTTACAACGGGGACCTCAGGGAACCGCTCTGGTGGCCTCAGGAAAGGCCAGTCCCCATGCGAGTTCCTCGGGGGCGTCTCGGGATTCCTCTCCCTTCGATGCCGGGGCCTAAGACCTTGTGTGGAGTCGGGGCCGGAACCTGAGGATTCCTCTCCAATGATGACATGGATCTTGGGGTACTTCTGGAGTCTCCCCAGGGGAGTCAGTCCTCGTCTCGGATGCGGGCATGCACTTGCGCTTTCCTCCAGAGCGGTAGCAGCAGTGTCACGCAGTCCGCCGCGTGGATCAAAGGATGTACGGTTTTCCCTCGAGTCTTTCCCACGAGGCTTTCCCACGAGGCTTTCCCACAGGGCTGTCCCACGTGCACACGTGGTGGGAGTCGATCCTCGGCTTGAACGTCAAGGCAGTGCAGGGAAAACATGTTCCTCTGGAATTGACTGACACATCTAGGGGACTCTTGGAATGGTGGCATGACCCTGGAGTTCCTCTCGCCTTTCCTGTGGAGAGCGCCTCCTCTTGAGATGCGACGGGAACTCCGGGAATTCTTTCCCTACGAAACAGGGAAAGGATCCCTCATCTCGAGCTAGGAGGCGGAAACGGGGCTCCCCTGGATGTGTGCGGGACACCACGTGCTTCCTCTCGAGTGGAGACGGGCATGTCGGGGAACTTCTTGAGTAGCAGCAAGGGTGTGAAGGACCCTTTGGAAGTTCCAGTGGTTAGATGTGATTGGCCTCGAGAAGCCTCAGCGGAAATGGGCCTCATCTCGCCTGGAGGGCAAAACCTCCTGGATTTTCTTGAGTTGCGGCAGGTGCTCTCGACTTACAACGGGGACCTCAGGGAACCGCTCTGGTGGCCTCAGGAAAGGCCAGTCCCCATGCGAGTTCCTCGGGGGCGTCTCTGGATTCCTCTCCCGTCGATGCCGGGGCCTAAGACCTTGTATGGAGTCGGGGCCGGAACCTGAGGATTCCTCTCCAGTGCTGACATGGATCTTGGGGTACTTCTGGAGTCTCCCCAGGGGAGTCAGTCCTCGTCTCGAATGCGGGCATGCACTTGCGCTTTCCTCCAGAGCGGTAGCAGCAGTGTCACGCAGTCCACCGCGTGGATCAAAGGATGTATGGTTTTCCCTGGAGTCTTTCCCACGAGGCTTTCCCACGAGGCTTTCCCGCAGGGCTGTCCCACGTGCACACGTGGTGGGAGTCGATCCTCGGCTTGAACGTCAAGGCAGTGCAGGGAAAACAGGTTCCTCTGGAATGGACTGACACATCTGGGGGACTCTTGGAATGGTGGCATGACCCTGGAGTTCCTTTCGCCTTTCCTGTGGTGAGCGCCTCCTCTTGAGATGCGACGGGAACTCCGGGAATTCTCTCCCTACGAAACAGGGAAAGGATCCCTCATCTCGAGCCTAGGAGGCGGAAACGGGGCTCCCCCTTGATGTGTGCGGGACACCACGTGCTTCCTCTCGAGTGGGAGACGGGGTATATCGGGGAACTTCTTGGAGTTGCAGCAAGGGTGTGAAGGACCCTGGATGTGTGCGGGACCCACGTGCTTCCTCTCGAGTGGAGACGGGCATGTCGGGGAACTTCTTGAGGTGCAGCAAGGGTGTGAAGGACCCTTTGGAAGTTCCAGTGGTTAGACGAGATTAGCCTCGAGAAGCCTCAGCGGAAATGGGCCTCATCTCGCCTGGAGGTGAAAACCTCCTGGATTTTCTCGAGTTGCGGCAGGTGCTCTCGACTTACGACGGGGACCTCAGGGATCCGCTCTGGTGGCCTCAGGAAAGGCCAGTCCCCATGCGAGTTCCTCGGGGGCCTCTCGGGATTCCTCTCCCTTCGATGCCGGGGCCTAAGACCTTGTGTGGAGTCGGGGCCGGAACCTGAGGATTCCTCTCCAGTGCTGACATGGATCTTGGGGTACTTCTGGAGTCTTCCCAGGGGAGTCAGTCCTCGTCTCGAATGGGGGCATGCACTTGCGCTTTCCTCCAGAGCGGTAGCAGCAGTGTCACGCAGTCCGCCGCGTGGATCAAAGGATGTATGGTTTTCCCTGGAGTCTTTCCCACGAGGCTTTCCCACGAGGCTTTCCCACAGGTCTGTCGCACGTGCACACGTGGTGGGAGTCGATCCTCGGCTTGAACGTCAAGGCAGTGCAGGGAAAACATGTTCCTCTGGAATTGACTGACACAACTGGGGGACTCTTGGAATGGTGGCACGACCCTGGAGTTCCTCTCGCCTTTCCTTTGGAGAGCGCCTCCTCTTGAGATGCGACGGGAACGCCGGGAATTCTTTCCCTACGAAACAGGGAAAGGATCCCTCATCTCGATCTAGGAGGCGGAAACGGGGCTCCCCTGGATGTGTGCGGGACACCACGTGCTTCCTCTCGAGTGGAGACGGGTATGTCGGGGAACTTCTTGGGTTGCAGCAAGGGTGTGAAGGACCCTTTGGAAGTTCCAGTGGTTAGATGTGATTGGCCTCGAGAAGCCTCAGCGGAAATGGGCCTCATCTCGCCTGGAGGGCAAAACCTCCTGGATTTTCTCGAGTTGCGGCAAGTGCTCTCGACTTACAACGGGGACCTCAGGGACCCGCTCTGGTGGCCTCAGGAAAGGCCAGTCCCCATGCGAGTTCCTCGGGGGCCTCTCGGGATTCCTCTCCCTTCGATGCCGGGGCCTAAGACCTTGTGTGGAGTCGGGGCCGGAACCTGAGGATTCCTCTCCAGTGCTGACATGGATCTTGGGGTACTTCTGGAGTCTCCCCAGGGGAGTCAGTCCTCGTCTCGAACGCGGGCATGCACTTGCGCTTTCCTCCAGAGCGGTAGCAGCAGTGTCACGCAGTCCGCCGCGTGGATCAAAGGATGTATGGTTTTCCCTGGAGTCTTTCCCACGAGGCTTTCCCACGAGGCTTTCCCACAGGGCTGTCCCACGTGCACACGTGGTGGGAGTCGATCCTCGGCTTGAACGTCAAGGCAGTGCAGGGAAAACAGGTTCCTCTGGAATGGACTGACACATCTGGGGGACTCTTGGAATGGTGGCATGACCCTGGAGTTCCTCTCGCCTTTCCTGTGGAAAGCGCCTCCTCTTGAGATGCGACGGGAACTCCGGGAATTCTTTCCCTGCGAAACAGGGAAAGGATCCCTCATCTCGAGCTAGGAGGCGGAAACGGGGCTCCCCTGGATGTGTGCGGGACCCACGTGCTTCCTCTCGAGTGGAGACGGGTATGTCGGGGAACTTCTTGAGTTGCAGCAAGGGTGTGAAGGACCCTTTGGAAGTTCCAGTGGTTAGATGTGATTGGCCTCGAGAAGCCTCAGCGGAAATGGGCCTCATCTCGCCTGGAGGGCAAAACCTCCTGGATTTTCTCGAGTTGCGGCAGGTGCTCTCGACTTACGACGGGGACCTCAGGGAACCGCTCTGGTGGCCTCAGGAAAGGCCAGTCCCCATGCGAGTTCCTCGGGGGCGTCTTGGGATTCCTCTCCCGTCGATGCCGGGGCCTAAGACCTTGTGTGGAGTCGGGGCCGGAACCTGAGGATTCCTCTCCAGTGCTGACATGGATCTTGGGGTACTTCTGGAGTCTCCCCACGGGAGTCAGTCCTCGTCTCGAATGCGGGCATGCACTTGCGCTTTCCTCCAGAGCGGTAGCAGCAGTGTCACGCAGTCCGCCGTGTGGATCAAAGGATCTATGGTTTTCCCTCGAGTCTTTCCCACGAGGCTTTCCCACGAGGCTTTCCCACAGGGCTGTCCCACGTGCACACGTGGTGGGAGTGGATCCTCGGCTTGAACGTCAAGGCAGTGCAGGGAAAACAGGTTCCTGTGGAATGGACTGACACATCTGGGGGACTCTTGGAATGGTGGCACGACCCTGGAGTTCCTCTCGCCTTTCCTGTGGAGAGCGCCTCCTCTTGAGATGCGACGGGAACGCCGGGAATTCTTTCCCTACGAAACAGGGAAAGGATCCCTCATCTCGAGCTAGGAGGCGGAAACGGGGCTCCCCTGGATGTGTGCGGGACCCCACGTGCTTCCTCTCGAGTGGAGACGGGTATGTCGGGGAACTTCTTGAGTTGCAGCAAGGGTGTGAAGGACCCTTTGGAAGTTCCAGTGGTTAGACGTGATTAGCCTCGAGAAGCCTCAGCGGAAATGGGCCTCATCTCGCCTGGAGGGCAAAACCTCCTGGATTTTCTCGAGTTGCGGCAGGTGCTCTCGACTTTCGACGGGGACCTCAGGGACCCGCTCTGGTGGCCTCAGGAAAGGCCAGTCCCCATGCGAGTTCCTCAGGGGCCTCTCGGGATTCCTCTCCCGTCAATTCCGGGGCCTAAGACCTTGTGTGGAGTCGGGGCCGGAACCTGAGTATTCCTCTCCAGTGCTGACATGGATCTTGGGGTACTTCTGGAGTTTCCCCAGGGGAGTCAGTCCTCGTCTCTAATGCGGGCATGCACTTGCGCTTTCCTCCAGAGCGGCAGCAGCAGTGTCACGCAGTCCGCCGCGTGGATCAAAGGATCTATGGTTTTCCCTCGAGTCTTTCCCACGAGGCTTTCCCACGAGGCTTTCCCACAGGGCTGTCCCACGTGCACACGTGGTGGGAGTCGATCCTCGGCTTGAACGTCAAGGCAGTGCAGGGAAAACAGGTTCCTCTGGAATGGACTGACACATCTGGGGGTCTCTTGGAATGGTGCCACGACCCTGGAGTTCCTCTTGCCTTTCCTGTGGAGAGCGCCACCTCTTGAGATGCGATGGGAACGCCGGGAATTCTTTCCCTACGAAACAGGGAAAGGATCCCTCATCTCGAGCTAGGCGGCGAAAACGGGGCTCCCCTGGATGTGTGCGGGACCCCACGTGCTTCCTCTCGAGTGGAGACGGGTATGTCGCGGAACTGCTTGAGTTGCAGCAAGGGTGTGAAGGACCATTTGGAAGTTCCAGCGGTTAGATGTGATTAGCCTCGAGAAGCCTCAGCGGAAATGGGCCTCATCTCGCCTGGAGGGCAAAACCTCCTGGATTTTCTCGAGTTGCGGCAGGTGCTCTCGACTTACGATGGGGACCTCAGGGACCCGCTCTGGTGGCCTCAGGAAAGGCCAGTCCCCATGCGAGTTCCTCGGGGGCCTCTCGGCATTCCTCTCCCGTCGATGCCGGGGCCTAAGACCTTGTGTGGAGTCGGGGCCGGAACCTGAGGATTCCTCTCCAGTGCTGACATGGATCTTGGGGTACTTCTGGAGTCTCCCCAGGGGAGTCAGTCCTCGTCTCGAATGCGGGCATGCACTTGCGCTTTCCTCCAGAGCGGTAGCAGCAGTGTCACTCAGTCCGCCGCGTGGATCAAAGGATCTATGGTTTTCCCACGAGTCTTTCCCACGAGGCTTTCCCACGAGGCTTTCCCACAGGGCTGTCCCACGTGCACACGTGGTGGGAGTCGATCCTCGGCTTGAACGTCAAGGCAGTGCAGGGAAAACAGGTTCCTCTGGAATGGACTGACACATCTGGGGGACTCTTGGAATGGTGGCACGACCCTGGAGTTCCTCTCGCCTTTCCTGTGGAGAGCGCCTCCTCTTGAGATGCGACGGGAACGCCGGGAATTCTTTCCCTACGAAACAGGGAAAGGATCCCTCATCTCGAGCTAGGAGGCGGAAACGGGGCTCCCCTGGATGTGTGCGGGACCCCACGTGCTTCCTCTCGAGTGGAGACGGGTATGTCGCGGAACTGCTTCAGTTGCAGCAAGGGTGTGAAGGACCCATGGAAGTTCCAGTGGTTAGACGTGATTAGCCTCGAGAAGCCTCAGCGGAAATGGGCCTCATCTCGCCTGGAGGGCAAAACCTCCTGGATTTACTCGAGTTGTGGCAGGTGCTCTCGACTTACGACGGGGACCTCGGGGAACCGCTCTGGTGGCCTCAGGAAAGGCCAGTCCCCATGCGAGTTCCTCGGGGGCCTCTCGGCATTCCTCTCCCGTCGATGCCGGGGCCTAAGACCTTGTGTGGAGTCGGGGCCGGAACCTGAGGATTCCTCTCCAGTGCTGACATGGATCTTGGGGTACTTCTGGAGTCTCCCCAGGGGAGTCAGTCCTCGTCTCGAATGCGGGCATGCACTTGCGCTTTCCTCCAGAGCGGTAGCAGCAGTGTCACGCAGTCCGCCGCGCGGATCAAAGGATCTATGGTTTTCCCTCGAGACTTTCCCACGAGGCTTTCCCACGAGGCTTTCCCACAGGGCTGTCCCACGTGCACACGTGGTGGGAGTCGATGCTCGGCTTGAACGTCAAGGCAGTGCAGGGAAAACAGGTTCCTCTGGAATGGACTGACATATCTGGGGGACTCTTTGAATGGTGGCACGACGCTGGAGTCCTCTCGCCTTTCCTGTGGAGAGCGCCTCCTCTTGAGATGCGACGGGAACGCCGGGAATTCTTTCCCTACGAAACAGGGAAAGGATCCCTCATCTCGAGCTAGGAGGCGGAAACGGGGCTCCCCTGGATGTGTGCGGGACCCTCGTGCTTCCTCTCAAGTGGAGACGGGTATGTCGGGGAACTTCTTGAGTTGCAGCAAGGGTGTGAAGGACCCTTTGGAAGTTCCAGTGGTTAGATGTGATTAGCCTCGAGAAGCCTCAGCGGAAATGGGCCTCATCTCGCCTGGAGGGCAAAACCTCCAGGATTTACTCGAGTTGCGGCAGGTGCTCTCGACTTACGACGGGGACCTCAGGGACCCGCTCTGGTGGCCTCAGGAAAGGCCAGTCCCCATGCGAGTTCCTCGGGGGCCTCTCGGCATTCCTCTCCCGTCGATGCCGGGGCCTAAGACCTTGTGTGGAGTCGGGGCCGGAACCTGAGGATTCCTCTCCAGTGCTGACATTGATCTTGGGGTATTTCTGGAGTCTCCCCAGGGGAGTCAGTCCTCGTCTCGAATGCGGTTATGCACTTGCGCTTTCCTCCAGAGCGGTAGCAGCAGTGTCACGCAGTCCGCCGCGTGGATCAAAGGATCTATGGTTTTCCCTCGAGTCTTTCCCACGAGGCTTTCCCACGAGGCTTTCCCACAGGGCTGTCCCACGTGCACACGTGGTGGGAGTCGATCCTCGGCTTGAACGTCAAGGCAGTGCAGGGAAAACAGGTTCCTCTGGAATGGACTGACACATCTGGGGGACTCTTGGAATGGTGGCACGACCCTGGAGTTCCTCTCGCCTTTCCTGTGGAGAGAGCCTTCTCTTGAGATGCGACGGGAACGCCGGGAATTCTTTCCCTACCAAACAGGGAAAGGATCACTCATCTCGAGCTAGGAGGCGGAAATGGGGCTCCCCTGGATGTGTGCGGGACCCCACGTGCTTCTTCTCGAGTGGAGACGGGTATGTCGGGGAACTTCTTGAGTTGCAGCAAGGGTGTGAAGGACCCTTTGGAAGTTCCAGTGGTTAGACGTGATTAGCCTCGAGAAGCCTCAGCGGAAATGGGCCTCATCTCGCCTGGAGGGCAAAACCTCCTGGATTTTCTCGAGTTGCGGCAGGTGCTCTCGACTTACGACGGGGACCTCGGGGACCGCTCTGGTGACCTCAGGAAAGGCCAGTCCCCATGCGAGTTCCTCGGGGGCCTCTCGGGATTCCTCTCCGGTCGATGCCGGGGCCTAAGACCTTGTGTGGAGTCGGGGCCGGAACCTGACGATTCCTCTCCAGTGCTGACATGGATCTTGGGGTACTTCTGGAGTCTCCCCAGGGGAGTCAGTCCTCGCCTCGAATGCGGGAATGCACTTGCGCTTTCCTCCAGAGCGGTAGCAGCAGTGTCACGCAGTCCGCCGCGTGGATCAAAGGATCTATGGTTTTCCCTCGAGTCTTTCCCACGAGGCTTTCCCACGAGGCTTTCCCACAGGGCTGTCCCACGTGCACACGTGGTGGGAGTCGATCCTCGGATTGAACGTCAAGGCAGTGCAGGGAAAACATGTTCCTCTGGAATGGACTGACATATCTGGGGGACTCTTGGAATGGTGGCACGACGCTGGAGTCCTCTAGCCTTCCTGTGGAGAGCGCCTCCTCTTGAGATGCGACGGGAACGCCGGGAATTCTTTCCCTACGAAACAGGGAAAGGATCCCTCAACTCTAGCTAGGAGGCGGAAATGGGGCTCCCCTGGATGTGTGCGGGACCCCACGTGCTTCCTCTCGAGTGGAGACGGGTATGTCGGGGAACTTCTTGAGTTGCAGCAAGGGTGTGAAGGACCCTTTGGAAGTTCCAGTGGTTAGACGTGATTAGCCTCGAGAAGCCTCAGCGGAAATGGGCCTCATCTCGCCTGGGGGGCAAAACCTCCTGGATTTTCTCGAGTTGCGGCAGGTGCTCTCGACTTACGACGGGGACCTCGGGGACCCGCTCTGGTGACCTCAGGAAAGGCCAGTCCCCATGCGAGTTCCTCGGGGGCCTCTCGGGATTCCTCTCCCGTCGATGCCGGGGCCTAAGACCTTGTGTGGAGTCGGGGCCGGAACCTGAGGATTCCTCTCCAGTGCTGACATGGATCTTGGGGTATTTCTGGAGTCTCCCCTGGGGAGTCAGTCCTCGTCTCGAATGCGGGCATGCACTTGCGCTTTCCTCCAGAGCGGTAGCAGCAGTGTCACGCAGTCCGCCGCGTGGATCAAAGGATCTATGGTTTTCCCTCGAGTCTTTTCCACGAGGCTTTCCCACGAGGCTTTCCCACAGGGCTGTCCCACGTGCACACGTGGTGGGAGTCGATCCTCGGCTTGAACGTCAAGGCAGTGCAGGGAAAACAGGTTCCTCTGGAATGGACTGACACATCTGGGGGACACTTGGAATGGTGGCACGACCCTGGAGTTCCTCTCGCCTTTCCTGTGGAGAGCGCCTCCTCTTGAGATGCGACGGGAACGCCGGGAATTCTTTCCCTACGAAACAGGGAAAGGATCCCTCATCTCGAGCTAGGAGGCGGAAACGGGGCTCCCCAGGATGTGTGCGGGACCCCACGTGCTTCCTCTCGAGTGGAGACGGGTATGTCGCGGAACTGCTTCAGTTGCAGCAAGGGTGTGAAGGACCCATGGAAGTTCTAGTGGTTAGACGTGATTAGCCTCGAGAAGCCTCAGCGGAAATGGGCCTCATCTCGCCTGGAGGGCAAAACCTCCTGGATTTACTCGAGTTGCGGCAGGTGCTCTCGACTTACGACGGGGACCTCAGGGACCCGCTCTGGTGGCCTCAGGAAAGGCCAGTCCCCATGCGAGTTCCTCGGGGGCCTCTCGGCATTCCTCTCCCGTCGATGCCGGGGCCTAAGACCTTGTGTGGAGTCGGGGCCGGAACCTGAGGATGACTCTCCAGTGCTGACATGAATCTTGGGGAACTTCTGGAGTCTCCCCACGGGAGTCAGTCCTCGTCTCGAATGCGGGCATGCACTTGCGCTTTCCTCCAGAGCGGTAGCAGCAGTGTCACTCAGTCCGCCGCGTGGATCAAAGGATCTATGGTTTTCCCTCGAGTCTTTCCCACGAGGCTTTCCCACGAGGCTTTCCCACAGGGCTGTCCCACGTGCACACGTGGTGGGAGTCGATCCTCGGCTTGAACGTCAAGGCAGTGCAGGGAAAACAGGTTCCTCTGGAATGCACTGACACATCTGGGGGACTCTTGGAATGGTGGCACGACCCTGGAGTTCCTCTCGCCTTTCCTGTGGAGAGAGCCTCCTCTTGAGATGCGACGGGAACGCCGGGAATTCTTTCCCTACCAAACAGGGAAAGGATCACTCATCTCGAGCTAGGAGGCCGAAATGCGGCTCCCCTGGATGTGTGCGGGACCCCACGTGCTTCCTCTCGAGTGGAGACGGGTATGTCGGGGAACTTCTTGAGTTGCAGCAAGGGTTGAAGGACCCTTTGGAAGTTCCAGTGGTTAGAAGTGATTAGCCTCGAGAAGCCTCAGCGGAAATGGGCCCCATCTCGCCTGGAGAGCAAAACCTCCTGGATTTTCTCGAGTTGCGGCAGGTGCTCTCGACTTACGACAGGGACCTCAGAGACCCGCTCTGGTGGCCTCAGGAAAGGCCAGTCCCCATGCGAGTTCCTCGGGTCCTCTCGGGATTCCTCTCCCGTCGATGCTGGGGCCTAAGACGTTGTGTGGAGTCGGGGCCGGAACCTGAGGATTCCTCTCCAGTGCTGACATGGATCTTGGGGTACTTCTGGAGTCTCCCCAGGGGAGTCAGTCCTCGTCTCGAATGCGGGCATGCACTTGCGCTTTCCTCCAGAGCGGTAGCAGCAGTGTCACGCAGTCCACCTCGTGGATCAAAGGATCTATGGTTTTCCCTCGAGTCTTTCCCAAGAGGCTTTCCCACGAGGCTTTCCCACAGGGCTGTCCCACGTGCACACGTGGTGGGAGTCGATCCTCGGCTTGAACGTCAAGGCAGTGCAGGGAAAACAGGTTCCTCTGGAATGGACTGACACATCTGAGGGTCTCTTGGAATGGTGCCACGACCCTGGAGTTCCTCTCGCCTTTCCTGTGGAGAGCGCCTCCTCTTGAGATGCGACAGGAATGCCGGGAAATCTTTCCCTACGAAACAGGGAAAGGATCCCTCATCTCGAGTTAGGAGGCGGAAACCGGGCTCCCCTCGATGTGTGCGGGACACAACTTGCTTCCTCTCGAGTGGAGACGGGTATGTCGGGGAACTTCTTGAGTTGCAGCAAGGGTGTGAAGGACCCTTTGTAAGGTCCAGTGGTTAGACGTGATTAGCCTCGAGAAGCCTCAGCGGAAATGGGCCTCATCTCGCCTGGAGGGCAAAACCTCCTGGATTTTCTCGAGTTGCGGCAGGTGCTCTCGACTTACGACGGGGACCTCAGGGACCCGCTCTGGTTGCCTCAGGAAAGGCCAGTCCCCATGCGAGTTCCTCGGGGGCCTCTCGGCATTCCTCTCCCGTCGATGCCGGGGCCTAAGACCTTGTGTGGAGTCGGGGCCGGAACCTGAGGATTCCTCTCCAGTGCTGACATGGATCTTGGGGTACTTCTGGAGTCTCCCCAGGGGAGTCAGTCCTCGTCTCGAATGCGGGCATGCACTTGCGCTTTCCTCCAGAGCGGTAGCAGCAGTGTCACGCAGTCCGCCGCGTGGATCAAAGGATCTATGGTTTTCCCTCGAGTCTTTCCCACGAGGCTTTCCCACGAGGCTTTCCCACAGGGCTGTCCCACGTGCACACGTGGTGGGAGTCGATCCTCGGCTTGAACGTCAAGGCAGTGCAGGGAAAACAGGTTCCTCTGGAATGGACTGACATATCTGGGGGTCTCTTGGAATGGTGCCACGACCCTGGAGTTCCTCTCGCCTTTCCTGTGGAGAGCGCCACCTCTTGAGATGCGACGGGAACGCCGGGAATTCTTTCCCTACGAAACAGGGAAAGGATCCCTCATCTCGAGCTAGGAGGCGGAAACGGGGTTCCCCTGGATGTGTGCGGGACCCCACGTGCTTCCTCTCGAGTGGAGACGGGTATGTCGGGGAACTGCTTGAGTTGCAGCAAGGGTGTGAAGGACCATTTGGAAGTTCCAGCGGTTAGATGTGATTAGCCTCGAGAAGCCTCAGCGGAAATGGGGCTCATCTCGCCTGGAGGGCAAAACCTCCTGGATTTTCTCGAGTTGCGGCAGGTGCTCTCGACTTACGATGGGGACCTCAGGGACCCGCTCTGGTGGCCTCAGGAAAGGCCAGTCCCCATGCGAGATCCTCGGGGGCCTCTCGGCATTCCTCTCCCGTCGATGCCGGGGCCTAAGACCTTGTGTGGAGTCGGGGCCGGAACCTGAGGATGACTCTCCAGTGCTGACATGAATCTTGGGGAACTTCTGGAGTCTCCCCACGGGAGTCAGTCCTCGTCTCGAATGCGGGCATGCACTTGCGCTTTCCTCCAGAGCGGTAGCAGCAGTGTCACTCAGTCCGCCGCGTGGATCAAAGGATCTATGGTTTTCCCTCGAGTCTTTCCCACGAGGCTTTCCCACGAGGCTTTCCCACAGGGCTGTCCAACGTGCACACGTGGTGGGAGTGGATCCTCGGCTTGAACGTCAAGGTAGTGCAGGGAAAACAGGTTCCTCTGGAATGGACTGACACATCTGGGGGACTCTTGGAATGGTGGCACGACCCTGGAGTTCCTCTCGCCTTTCCTGTGGAGAGAGCCTCCTCTTGAGATGCGACGGGAACGCCGGGAATTCTTTCCCTACCAAACAGGGAAAGGATCACTCATCTCGAGCTAGGAGGCCGAAATGCGGCTCCCCTGGATGTGTGCGGGACCCCACGTGCTTCCTCTCGAGTGGAGACGGGTATGTCGGGGAACTTCTTGAGTTGCAGCAAGGGTTGAAGGACCCTTTGGAAGTTCCAGTGGTTAGAAGTGATTAGCCTCGAGAAGCCTCAGCGGAAATGGGCCCCATCTCGCCTGGAGAGCAAAACCTCCTGGATTTTCTCGAGTTGCGGCAGGTGCTCTCGACTTACGACAGGGACCTCAGAGACCCGCTCTGGTGGCCTCAGGAAAGGCCAGTCCCCATGCGAGTTCCTCGGGTCCTCTCGGGATTCCTCTCCCGTCGATGCTGGGGCCTAAGACCTTGTGTGGAGTCGGGGCCGGAACCTGAGGATTCCTCTCCAGTGCTGACATGGATCTTGGGGTACTTCTGGAGTCTCCCCAGGGGAGTCAGTCCTCGTCTCGAATGCGGGCATGCACTTGCGCTTTCCTCCAGAGCGGTAGCAGCAGTGTCACGCAGTCCACCTCGTGGATCAAAGGATCTATGGTTTTCCCTCGAGTCTTTCCCAAGAGGCTTTCCCACGAGGCTTTCCCACAGGGCTGTCCCACGTGCACACGTGGTGGGAGTCGATCCTCGGCTTGAACGTCAAGGCAGTGCAGGGAAAACAGGTTCCTCTGGAATGGACTGACACATCTGAGGGTCTCTTGGAATGGTGCCACGACCCTGGAGTTCCTCTCGCCTTTCCTGTGGAGAGTGCCTCCTCTTGAGATGCGACGGGAATGCCGGGAAATCTTTCCCTACGAAACAGGGAAAGGATCCCTCATCTCGAGTTAGGAGGCGGAAACCGGGCTCCCCTCGATGTGTGCGGGACACAACTTGCTTCCTCTCGAGTGGAGACGGGTATGTCGCAGAACTGCTTGAGTTGCAGCAAGGGTGTGAAGGACCCTTTGGAAGTTCCAGTGGTTAGATGTGATTAGCCTCGAGAAACCTCAGCGGAAATGGGCCTCATCTCGCCTGGAGGGCAAAACCTCCTGGATTTTCTCGAGTTGCGGCAAGTGCTCTTGACTTACGACGGGGACCTCAGGGACCCGCTCTGGTGGCCTCAGGAAAGGCCAGTCCCCATGCGAGTTCCTCGGGGTCCTCTCGGGATTCCTCTCCCGTCGATGCCGGGGCCTAAGACCTTGTGTGGAGTCGGGGCCGGAACCTGTGGATTCCTCTCCAGTGCTGACATGGATCTTGGGGTACTTCTGGAGTCTCCCCAGGGGAGTCAGTCCTCGTCTCGAATGCGGGCATGCACTTGCGCTTTCCTCCAGAGCGGTAGCAGCAGTGTAACGCAGTCCGCCGCGTGGATCAAATGATCTATGGTTTTCCCTCGAGTCTTTCCCACGAGGCTTTCCCACGAGGCTTTCCACAGGGCTGTCCCACGTGCACACGTGGTGGAACTCGATCCTCGGCTTGAACGTCAAGGCAGTGCAGGGAAAACAGGTTCCTCTGGAATGGACTGACACATCTGGGGGACTCTTGGAATGGTGGCACGACCCTGGAGTTCCTCTCGCCTTTCCTGTGGAGAGCGCCTCCTCTTGAGATGCGACGGGAACCCCGGGAATTCTTTCCCTACGAAACAGGGAAAGGATCCCTCATCTCTAGCTAGGAGGCGGAAACGGGGCTCCCCTGGATGTGTGCGGGACCCCACGTGCTTCCTCTCGAGTGGAGACGGGTATGTCGGGGAACTTCTTGAGTTGCAGCAAGGGTGTGAAGGACCCTTTGGAAGTTCCAGTGGTTAGATGTGATTGACCTCGAGAAGCCTCAGCGGAAATGAGCCTCATCTCGCCTGGTGGGTAAAACCTCCTGGATTTTTTCGAGTTGCGGCAGGTGCTCTTGACTTACGACGGGGACCTCGGGGACCCGCTATGGTGACCTCAGGAAAGGCCAGTCCCCATGTGAGTTCCTCGGGGGCCTCTCGGGATTCCTCTCCCATCGATGCCGGGGCCTAAGACCTTGTGTGGAGTCGGGGCCGGAACCTGAGGATTCCTCTCCAGTGCTGACATGGATCTTGGGGTACTTCTGGAGTCTCCCCAGGGGAGTCAGTCCTCGTCTCGAATGCGGGCATGCACTTGCGCTTTCCTCCAGAGCGGAAGCAGAAGTGTCACGCAGTCCGCCGCGTGGATCAAAGGATCTATGGTTTTCCCTCGAGCCTTTCCCACGAGGCTTTCCCACGAGGCTTTCCCACAGGGCTGTCCCACGTGCACACGTGGTGGGAGTCGATCCTCGGCTTGAACGTCAAGGCAGTGCAGGGAAAACAGGTTCCTCTGGAATGGACTGAAATATCTGGGGGACTCTTGGAATGGTGGCACGACCCTGGAGTTCCTCTCGCCTTTCCTGTGGAGAGCGCCTCCTCTTGAGATGCGACGGGAACGCCGGGAATTCTTTCCCTACGAAACAGGGAAAGGATCCCTCATCTCGAGCTAGGAGGCGGAAACGGGGCTCCCCTGTATGTGTGCGGGACCCCACGTGCTTCCTCTCGAGTGGAGACGGGTATGTCGCGAAACTTCTTGAGTTGCAGCAAGGGTGTGAAGGACCCTTTGGAAGTTCCAGTGGTTATACCTGATTAGCCTCGAGAAGCCTCAGCGGAAATGGGCCTCATCTCGCCTGGAGGGCAAAACCTCCTGGATTTTCTCGAGTTGCGGCAGGTGCTCTCGACTTACGACGGGGACCTCAGGGACCCACTCTGGTGGCCTCAGGAAAGGCCAGTCCCCATGCGAGTTCCTCGGGGGCCTCTCGGGATTCCTCTCCCGTCGATGCCGGGGCCTAAGACCTTGTGTGGAGTCGGGGCCGGAACCTGAGGATTCCTCTCCAGTGCTGACATGGATCTTGGGGTACTTCTGGAGTCTCCCCAGGGGAGTCAGTCCTCGTCTCGAATGCGGGCATGCACTTGCGCTTTCCTCCAGAGCGGTAGCAGCAGTGTCACGCATTCCGCCGCGTGGATCAAAGGATCTATGGTTTTCCCTGGAGACTTTCCCACGAGGCTTTCCCACGAGGCTTTCCCACAGGGCTGTCCCACGTGCACAAGTGGTGGGAGTCGATCCTCGGCTTGAACGTCAAGGCAGTGCAGGGAAAACAGGTTCCTCTGGAATGGACTGACACATCTGGGGGACTCTTGGAATGGTGGCACGACCCTGGAGTTCCTCTCGCCTTTCCTGTGGAGAGCGCCTCCTCTTGAGATGCGACGGGAACGCCGGGAATTCTTTCCCTACGAAACAGGGAAAGGATCCCTCATCTCGAGCTAGGAGGCGGAAACGGGGCTCCCCTGGATGTGTGCGGGACCCCACGTGCTTCCTCTCGAGTGGAGACGGGTATGTCGGGGAACTTCTTGAGTTGCAGCAAGGGTGTGAAGGACCCTTTGGAAGTTCCAGTGGTTAGACGTGATTAGCCTCGAGAAGCCTCAGCGGAAATGGGCCTCATCTCGCCTGGAGGGCAAAACCTCCTGGATTTTCTCGAGTTGCGGCAGGTGCTCTCGACTTACCACGGGGACCTCAGGGACCCGCTCTGGTGGCCTCAGGAAAGGCCAGTCCCCATGCGAGTTCCTCGGGGGCCTCTCGGCATTCCTCTCCCGTCGATGCCGGGGCCGAAGACCTTGTGTGGAGTCGGGGCCGGAACCTGAGGATTCCTCTCCAGTGCTGACATGGATCTTGGGGTACTTCTGGAGTCTCCCCAGGGGAGTCAGTCCTCGTCTCGAATGCGAGCATGCACTTGTGCTTTCCTCCAGAGCGGTAGCAGCAGTGTCCCGCAGTCCTCCGCGTGGATCAAAGGATCTATGGTTTTCGCTCGAGTCTTTCCCACGAGGCTTTCCCACGAGGCTTTCCCACAGGGCTGTCCCACGTGCACACGTGATGGGAGTCGATCCTCGGCTTGAACGTCAAGGCAGTGCAGGGAAAAAAGGTTCCTCTGGAATGGACTGACACATCTGGGGGACTCTTGGAATGGTGGCACGACCCTGGCGTTCCTCTCACCTTTCCTGTGGAGAGCGCCTCCTCTTGAGATGCGACGGGAACGCCGGGAATTCTTTCCCTACGAAACAGGGAAAGGATCCCTCATCTCGAGCTAGGAGGCGGAAACGGGGCTCCCCTGGATGTGTGCGGGACCCCACGTGCTTCCTCTGGAGTGGAGACGGGTATGTCGGGGAACTTCTTGAGTTGCAGCAAGGGTGTGAAGGACCCGTTGGAAGTTCCAGTATTTAGACGTGATTAGCCTCGAGAAGCCTCAGCGGAAATGGGCCTCATCTCGCCTGGAGGGCAAAACCTCCTGGATTTTCTCGAGTTGCGGCAGGTGCTCTCGACTTACGACGAGGACTTCAGGGACCCGCTCTGGTCGCCTCAGGAAAGGCCAGTCCCCATGCGAGTTCCTCGGGGGCCTCTCGGCATTCCTCTCCCGTCGATGCCGGGGCCGAAGACCTTGTGTGGAGTCGGGGCCGGAACCTGAGGATTCCTCTCCAGTGCTGACATGGATCTTGGGGTACTTCTGGAGTCTCCCCAGGGGAGTCAGTCCTCGTCTCGAATGCGAGCATGCACTTGCGCTTTCCTCCAGAGCGGTAGCAGCAGTGTCACGCAGTCCGCCGCGTGGATCAAAGGATCTATGTTTTTCCCTCGAGTCTTTCCCACGAGGCTTTCCCACGAGGCTTTCCCACAGGGCTGTCCCACGTGCACACGTGGTGGGAGTCGATCCTCGGCTTGAACGTCAAGGCAGTACAGGGAAAACAGGTTCCTCTGGAATGGACTGACATATCTGGGGGACTCTTGGAATGGTGGCACGACCCTGGAGTTCCTTTCGCCTTTCCTGTGGAGAGCGCCTCCTCTTGAGATGCGACGGGAACGCCGGGAATTCTTTCCCTACGAAACAGGGAAAGGATCCCTCATCTCGAGCTAGGAGGCGGAAACGGGGCTTCCCTGGATGTGTGCGGGACCCCACGTGCTTCCTCTCGAGTGGAGACCGGTATGTCGGGGAACTTCTTGAGTTGCAGCAAGGGTGTGAAGGACCCGTTGGAAGTTCCAGTGGTTAGATGTGATTAGCCTCGAGAAGACTCATCGGAAATGGGCCTCATCTCGCCTGGAGGGCAAAACCTCCTGGATTTTCTCGAGTTGCGGCAGGTGCTCTCGACTTACGACGGGGTCCTCAGGGACCCGCTCTGGTGGCCTCAGGAAAGGCCAGTCCCCATGCGAGTTCCTCGGGGGCCTCTCGGGATTCCTCTCCCGTCGATGCCGGGGCCGAAGACCTTGTGTGGAGTCGGGGCCGGAACCTGAGGATTCCTCTCCAGTGCTGACATGGATCTTGGGGTACTTCTGGAGTCTCCCCAGGGGAGTCAGTCCTCGTATCGAATGCGAGCATGCACTTGCGCTTTCCTCCAGAGCGGTAGCAGCAGTGTCCCGCAGTCCTCCGCGTGGATCAAAGGATCTATGGTTTTCGCTCGAGTCTTTCCCACGAGGCTTTCCCACGAGGCTTTCCCACAGGGCTGTCCCACGTGCACACCTGGTGGGAGTCGATCCTCGGCTTGAACGTCAAGGCAGTGCAGGGAAAACAGGTTCCTCTGGAATGGACTGACACATCTGGGGGACTCTTGGAATGGTGGCACGACCCTGGCGTTCCTCTCACCTTTCCTGTGGAGAGCGCCTCCTCTTGAGATGCGACGGGAACGCCGGGAATTCTTTCCCTACGAAACAGGGAAAGGATCCCTCATCTCGAGCTAGGAGGCGGAAACGGGGCTCCCCTGGATGTGTGCGGGACCCACGTGCTTCCTCTCGAGTGGAGACGGGTATGTCGGGGAACTTCTTGAGTTGCAGCAAGGGTGTGAAGGACCCTTTGGAAGTTCCAGTGGTTATACGTGATTAGCCTCGAGAAGCCTCAGCGGAAATGGGCCTCATCGCGCCTGGAGGGCAAAACCTCCTGGATTTTCTCGAGTTGCGGCAGGTGCTCTCGACTTACGACGTGGACCTCAGGGACCCGCTCTGGTGGCCTCAGGAAAGGCCAGTCCCCATGCGAGTTCCTCGGGAGCCTCTGGGGATTCCTCTCCCGTCGATGCCGGGGCCTAAGACCTTGTGTGGAGTCGGGGCCGGAACCTGAGGATTCCTCTCCAGTGCTGACATGGATCTTGGGGTACTTCTGGAGTCTCCCCAGGGGAGTCAGTCCTCGTCTCGGATGCGGGCATGCACTTGCGCATTCCTCCAGAGCGGTAGCAGCAGTGTCACGCAGTCCGCCGTGTGGACCAAAGGATCTATGGTTTTCCCTCGAGTCTTTCCCACGAGGCTTTCCCACGAGGCTTTCCCAAAGGGCTGTCCCACGTGCACACGTGGTGGGAGTCGATCCTCGGCTTGAACGTCAAGGCAGTGCAGGGAAAACAGGTTCCTCTGGAATGGACTGACACATCTGGGGGACTCTTGGAATGGTGGCACGACCCAGGAGTTCCTCTCGCCTTTCCTGTGGAGAGCGCCTCCTCTTGAGATGCGACGGGAACGGCGGGAATTCTTTCCCTACGAAACAGGGAAAGGATCTCTCATCTCGAGCTAGGAGGCGGAAACGGGGCTCCCCTGAATGTGTGCGTGACCCCACGTGCTTCCTCTCGAGTGGAGACGGGTATGTCGCGGAACTGCTTGAGTTGCAGCAAGTGTGTGAAGGACCCTTTGGAAGTTCCAGTGGTTAGATGTGATTGGCCTCGAGAAGCCTCAGCGGAAAAGGGCCTCATCTCGCCTGGAGGGCAAAACCTCCTGGATTTTCTCGAGTTGTGGCAGGTGCTCTCGACTTACGACGGGGACCTCGGGGACCCGCTCTGGTGGCCTCAGGAAAGTCCAGTCCCCATGCGAGTTCCTCGGGGGCCTCTCGGGATTCCTCTCCCGTCGATGCCGGGGCCTAAGACCTTGTGTGGAGTCGGGGCCGGAACCTGAGGATTCCTCTCCAGTGCTGACATGGATCTTGGGGTACTTCTGGAGTCTCCCCAGGGGAGTCAGTCCTCGTCTCGAATGCGGGCATACACTTGCGCTTTCCTCCAGAGCGGTAGCAGCAGTGTCACGCAGTCCGCCGCATGGATCAAAGGATCTATGGTTTTCCCTCGAGTCTTTCCCACGAGGCTTTCCCACGAGGTTTCCTACAGGGCTGTCCCACGTGCACACGTGGTGGGAGTCGATCCTCGGCTTGAACGTCAAGGCAGTGCAGGGAAAACAGGTTCCTCTGGAATGGACTGACACATCTGGGGGACTCTTGGAATGGTGGCACGACCCTGGAGTTCCTCTCGCCTTTCCTGTGGAGAGCGCCTCCTCTTGAGATGCGACGGGAACGCCGGGAATTCTTTCCCTACGAAACGGGGAAAGGATCCCTCATCTCGAGCTAGGAGGCGGAAAAGGGGCTCCCCTGGATGTGTTCGGGACAGCACGTGCTTCCCCTCGAGTGGAGACGGATATGTCGCGGAACTGCTTGAGTTGCAGCAAGGGTGTGAAGGACCCTTTGGAAGTTCCAGTGGTTAGATGTGATTAGCCTCGAGAAGCCTCAGCGGAAATGGGCCTCATGTCGCCTGGAGGGCAAAACCTCCTGGATATTCTCGAGTTGCGGCAGGTGCTCTCGACTTACGACGGGGACCTCAGGGACCCGCTCTGGTGGCCTCAGGAAAGGCCAGTCCCCATGCGAGTTCCTCGGGGGCCTCTCGGGATTCCTCTCCCGTCGATACCGGGGCCTAACACCTTGTGTGGAGTCGGGGCCGGAACCTGAGGATTCCTCTCCAGTGCTGACATGGATCTTGGGGTACTTCTGGAGTCTCCCCAGGGGAGTCAGTCCTCGTCTCGAATGCGGGCATGCACTTGCGCTTTCCTCCAGAGCGGTAGCAGCAGTGTCACGCAGTCCGCCGCGTGGAGCAAAGAATCGATGGTTTTCCCTCGAGTCTTTCCCACGAGGCTTTCCCACGAGGCTTTCCCACAGGGCTGTCCCACGTGCACACGTGGTGGGAGTCGATCTTCGGCTTGAACGTCAAGGCAGAGCAGGGAAAACAGGTTCCTCTGGAATGGACTGACACATCTGGGGGACTCTTGGAATGGTGGCACGACCCTGGAGTTCCTCTCGCCTTTCCTGTGGAGAGCGCCTCCTCTTGAGATGCGACGGGAACGCCGGGAATTCTTTCCCTACGAAACAGGGAAAGGATCCCTCATCTCGAGCTAGGAGGCGGAAACGGGGCTCCCCTGGATGTGTGCGGGACCCTCGTGCTTCCTGTCGAGTGGAGACGGGTATGTCGGGGAACTTCTTGAGTTGCAGCAAGGGTGTGAAGGACCCTTTGGAAGTTCCAGTTGTTAGATGTGATTAGCCTCGAGAAGCCTCAGCGGAAATGGGGCTCATCTCGCCTGGAGGGCAAAACCTCCTGGATTTTCTCGAGTTGCGGCAGGTGCTCTCGACTTACGACGGGGACCTCGGGGACCCGCTCTGGTGGCCTCAGGAAAGGCCAGTCCCCATGCGAGTTCCTCGGGGGCCTCTCGGGATTCCTCTCCCGTCGATGCCGGGGCCTAAGACCTTGTGTGGAGTCGGGGCCGGAACCTGAGGATTCCTCTCCAGTGCTGACATGGATCTTGGGGTACTTCTGGAGTCTCCCCAGGGGAGTCAGTCCTCGTCTCGAATGCGGGCATGCACTTCCGCTTTCCTCCAGAGCGGTAGCAGCAGTGTCACGCATTCCGCCGCGTGGATCAAAGGATCTATGGTTTTCCCTCGAGTCTTTCCCACGAGGCTTTCCCACCTGGCTTTCCCACAGGGCTGTCCCACGTGCACACGTGGTGGGAGTCGATCCTCGGCTTGAACGTCAAGGCAGTGCAGGGAAAACAGGTTCCTCTGGAATGGACTGACACATCTGGGGGACTCTTGGAATGGTGGCACGACCCTGGAGTTCCTCTCGCCTTTCCTGTGGAGAGTGCCTCCTCTTGAGATGCGACGGGAACGCCGGGAATTCTTTCCCTACGAAACAGGGAAAGGATCCGTCATCTCGAGCTAGCAGGCGGAAACGGGGCTCCCCTGAATGTGTGCGTGACCCCACGTGCTTCCTCTCGAGTGGAGACGGGTATGTCGGGGAACTTCTTGAGTTGCAGCAAGGGTGTGAAGGACCCTTTGGAAGTTCCAGTGGTTAGATGTGATTAGCCTCGAGAAGCCTCAGCGGAAATGGGCCTCATGTCGCCTGGAGGGCAAAACCTCCTGGATATTCTCGAGTTGCGGCAGGTGCTCTCGACTTACGACGGGGACCTCAGGGACCCGCTCTGGTGGCCTCAGGAAAGGCCAGTCCCCATGCGAGTTCCTCGGGGGCCTCTCGGGATTCCTCTCCCGTCGATGCCGGGGCCTAAGACCTTGTGTGGAGTCGGGGCCGGAACCTGAGGATTCCTCTCCAGTGCGGACATGGATCTTGGGGTACTTCTGGAGTCTCCACAGGGGAGTCAGTCCTCGTCTCGAATGCGGGCATGCACTTGCGCTTTCCTCCAGAGCGGTAGCAGCAGTGTCACGCAGTCCGCCGCGTGGATCAAAGGATCTATGGTTTTCCCTCGTGTCTTTCCCACGAGGCTTTCCCACGAGGCTTACCCACAGGGCTGTACCACATGCACACGTGGTGGGACTCGATCCTCGGCTTGAACGTCAAGGCAGGGCCGGGAACACAGGTTCCTCTGGAATGGACTGACACATCTGGGGGTCTCTTGGAATGGTGGCACGACCATTGAGTTCCTCTCGCCTTTCCTGTGCAGAGCGCCTCCTCTTGAGATGCGACGGGAACGCCGGGAATTCTTTCCCTACGAAACAGGGAAAGGATCCCTCATCTCGAGCTAGGAGGCGGAAAAGTGGCTCACGTGGATGTGTGCGGGACCCCACGTGTTTCCCCTCGAGTGGAGACGGGTATGTCGCAGAACTGCTTGAGTTGCAGCAAGGGTGTGAAGGACCCTTTGGAAGTTCCAGTGGTTAGACGTGATTAGCCTCGAGAAGCCTCAGCGGAAATGGGCCTCATCTCGCCTGGAGGCAAAACCTCCTGGATTTTCTCGAGTTGCGGCAGGTGCTCTCGACTTACGACGGGGACCTCAGGGACCCGCTCTGGTGGCCTCAGGAAAGGCCAGTCCCCATGCGAGTTGCTCGGGGGCCTCTCGGGATTCCTCTCCCGTCGATGCCGGGGCCTAAGACCTTGTGTGGAGTCGGGGCCGGAACCTGAGGATTCCTCTCCAGTGTTGACATGGATCTTGGGGTACTTCTGGAGTCTCCCCAGGGGAGTCAGTCCTCGTCTCGAATGCGGGCATGCACTTGCGCTTTCCTCCAGAGCGGTAGCAGCAGTGTCACGCAGTCCGCCGCGTGGATCAAAGGATCTATGGTTTTCCCTCGAGTCTTTCCCACGAGGCTTTCCCACGAGGCTTTCCCACAGGGCTGTCCCACGTGCACACGTGGTGGGAGTCGATCCTCGGCTTGAACGTCAAGGCAGTGCAGGGAAAACAGGTTCCTCTGGAATGGACTGACACATCAGGGGGACTCTTGGAATGGTGGCACGACCCAGGAGTTCCTCTCGCCTTTCCTGTGGAGAGCGCCTCCTCTTGAGATGCGACGGGAACGGCGGGAATTCTTTCCCTACGAAACAGGGAAAGGATCTCTCATCTCGAGCTAGGAGGAGGAAACGGGGCTCCCCTGGATGTGTGCGGGACCCTCGTGCTTCCTGTCGTGTGGAGACGGGTATGTCGGGGAACTTCTTGAGTTGCAGCAAGGGTGTGAAGGACCCTTTGGAAGTTCCAGTGGTTAGATGTGATTAGCCTCAAGAAGCCTCAGCGGAAATGGGGCTCATCTCGCCTGGAGGGCAAAACCTCCTGGATTTTCTCGAGTTGCGGCAGGTGCTCTCGACTTACTACGGGGACCTCGGGGACCCGCTCTGGTGGCCTCAGGAAAGGCCAGTCCCCATGCGAGTTCCTCGGGGGCCTCTCGGGATTCCTCTCCCATCGATGCCGGGGCCTAAGACCTTGTGTGGAGTCGGGGCCGGAACCTGAGGATTCCTCTCCAGTGCTGACATGGATCTTGGGGTACTTCTGGAGTCTCCCCAGGGGAGTCAGTCCTCGTCTCGAATGCGGGCATGCACTTGCGCTTTCCTCCAGAGCGGTAGCAGCAGTGTCATGCAGTCCGCCGCGTGGAGCAAAGAATCGATGGTTTTCCCTCGAGTCTTTCCCACGAGGCTTTCCCACGAGGCTTTCCCACAGGGCTGTCCCACGTGCACACGTGGTGGGAGTCGATCCTCGGCTTGAACGTCAAGGCAGTGCAGGGAAAACAGGTTCCTCTGGAATGGACTGACACATCTGGGGGACTCTTGGAATGGTGGCACGACCCTGGAGTTCCTCTCGCCTTTCCTGTGGAGAGCGCCTCCTCTTAAGATGCGACGGGAACGCCGGGAATTCTTTCCCTACGAAACAGGGAAAGGATCCCTCATCTCGAGCTAGGAGGCGGAAACGGGGCTCCCCTGGATGTGTGCGGAACCCTCGTGCCTCCTCTCGAGTGGAGACGGGTATGTCGGGGAACTTCTTGAGTTGCAGCAAGGGTGTTAAGGACCCTTTGGAAGTTTCAGTGGTTAGATGTGATTAGCCTCGAGAAGCCTCAGCGGAAATGGGCCTCATCTCGCCTGGAGGCAAAACTTCCTGGATTTTCTCGAGTTGCGGCAGGTGCTCTCGAGTTAGGATGGGGACCTCAGGGACCCGCTCTGGTGGCCTCAGGAAAGGCCAGTCCCCATGCGAGTTCCTCGGGGGCCTCTCGGGATTCCTCTCCCGTCGATGCCGGGGCCTAAGACCTTGTGTGGAGTCGGGGCCGGAACCTGAGGATTCCTCTCCAGTGCTGACATGGATCTTGGGGTACTTCTGGAGTCTCCCCAGGGGAGTCAGTCCTCGTCTCGAATGCGGGCATGCACTTGCGCTTTCCTCCAGAGCGGTAGCAGCAGTGTCACGCAGTCCGCCGCGTGGATCAAAGGATCTATGGTTTTCCCTCGAGTCTTTCCCACGAGGCTTTCCCACGAGGCTTTCCCACAGGGCTGTCCCACGTGCACACGTGGTGGGAGTCGATCCTCGGCTTGAACGTCAAGGCAGTGCAGGGAAAACAGGTTCCTCTGGAATGGACTGACACATCTGTGGGACTCTTGGAATGGTGGCACGACCCTGGAGTTCCTCTCGCCTTTCCTGTGGAGAGCGCCTCCTCTTGAGATGCGACGGGAACGCCGGGAATTCTTTCCCTACGAAACAGGGAAAGGATCCGTCATCTCGAGCTAGCAGGCGGAAACGGGGCTCCCCTGAATGTGTGCGGGACCCCACGTGCTTCCTCTCGAGTGGAGACGGGTATGTCGGGGAACTTCTTGAGTTGCAGCAAGGGTGTGAAGGACCCTTTGGAAGTTCCAGTGGTTAGATGTGATTAGCCTCGAGAAGCCTCAGCGGAAATGGGCCTCATGTCGCCTGGAGGGCAAAACCTCCTGGATATTCTCGAGTTGCGGCAGGTGCTCTCGACTTACGACGGGGACCTCAGGGACCCGCTCTGGTGGCCTCAGGAAAGGCCAGTCCCCATGCGAGTTGCTCGGGGGCCTCTCGGGATTCCTCTCCCGTCGATGCCGGGGCCTAAGACCTTGTGTGGAGTCGGGGCCGGAACCTGAGGATTCCTCTCCAGTGCTGACATGGATCTTGGGGTACTTCTGGAGTCTCCCCAGGGGAGTCAGTCCTCGTCTCGAATGCGGGCATACACTTGCGCTTTCCTCCAGAGCGGTAGCAGCAGTGTCACGCAGTCCGCCGCATGGATCAAAGGATCTATGGTTTTCCCTCGAGTCTTTCCCACGAGGCTTTCCCACGAGGTTTCCTACAGGGCTGTCCCACGTGCACACGTGGTGGGAGTCGATCCTCGGCTTGAACGTCAAGGCAGTGCAGGGAAAACAGGTTCCTCTGGAATGGACTGACACATCTGGGGGTCTCTTGGAATGGTGGCACGACCCTGGAGTTCCTCTCGCCTTTCCTGTGGAGAGCGCCTCCTCTTGAGATGCGACGGGAACGCCGGGAATTCTTTCCCTACGAAACGGGGAAAGGATCCCTCATCTCGAGCTAGGAGGCGGAAAAGGGGCTCCCCTGGATGTGTGCGGGACCGCACGTACTTCCCCTCGAGTGGAGACGGATATGTCGCGGAACTGCTTGAGTTGCAGCAAGGGTGTGAAGGACCCTTTGGAAGTTCCAGTGGTTAGATGTGATTAGCCTCGAGAAGCCTCAGCGGAAATGGGCCTCATGTCGCCTGGAGGGCAAAACCTCCTGGATATTCTCGAGTTGCGGCAGGTGCTCTCGACTTACGACGGGGACCTCAGGGACCCGCTCTGGTGGCCTCAGGAAAGGCCAGTCCCCATGCGAGTTCCTCGGGGGCCTCTCGGGATTCCTCTCCCGTCGATGCCGGGGCCTAAACCTTGTGTGGAGTCGGGGCCGGAACCTGAGGATTCCTCTCCAGTGCTGACATGGATCTTGGGGTACTTCTGGAGTCTCCCCAGGGGAGTCAGTCCTCGTCTCGAATGCGGGCATGCACTTGCGCTTTCCTCCAGAGCGGTAGCAGCAGTGTCACGCAGTCCGCCGCGTGGATCAAAGGATCTATGGTTTTCCCTCGTGTCTTTCCCACGAGGCTTTCCCACGAGGCTTACCCACAGGGCTGTACCACATGCACACGTGGTGGGACTCGATCCTCGGCTTGAACGTCAAGGCAGGGCCGGGAAAACAGGTTCCTCTGGAATGGACTGACACATCTGGGGGTCTCTTGGAATGGTGGCACGACCCTGGAGTTCCTCTCGCCTTTCCTGTGCAGAGCGCCTCCTCTTGAGATGCGACGGGAACGCCGGGAATTCTTTCCCTACGAAACAGGGAAAGGATCCCTCATCTCGAGCTAGGAGGCGGAAAAGGGGCTCCCGTGGATGTGTGCGGGACCCCACGTGTTTCCCCTCGTGTGGAGACGGGTATGTCGCGGAACTGCTTGAGTTGCAGCAAGGGTGTCAAGGACCCTTTGGAAGTTCCAGTGGTTAGACCTGATTAGCCTCGAGAAGCCTCAGCGGAAATGGGCCTCATCTCGCCTGCAGGCAAAACCTCCTGGATTTTCTCGAGTTGCGGCCGGTGCTCTCGAGTTACGACGGGGACCTCAGGGACCCGCTCTGGTGGCCTCAGGAAAGGCCAGTCCCCATGCGAGTTCCTCGGGGGCCTCGCGGGATTCCTCTCCCGTCGATGCCGGGGCCTAAGACCTTGTGTGGAGTCGGGGCCGGAACCTGAGGATTCCTCTCCAGTGCTGACATGGATCTTGGGGTACTTCTGGAGTCTCCCCAGGGGAGTCAGTCCTCGTCTCGAATGCGGGCATGCACTTCCGCTTTCCTCCAGAGCGGTAGCAGCAGTGTCACGCAGTCCGCCGCGTGGATCAAAGGATCTATGGTTTTCCCTCGAGTCTTTCCCACGAGGCTTTCCCACGAGGCTTTCCCACAGGGCTGTCCCACGTGAACACGTGGTGGGAGTCGATCCTCGGCTTGAACGTCAAGGCAGTGCAGGGAAAACAGGTTCCTCTGGAATGGACTGACACATCTGGGGGACTCTTGGAATGGTGGCACGACCCTGGAGTTCCTCTCGCCTTTCCTGTGGAGAGCGCCTCCTCTTGAGATGCGACGGGAACGCCGGGAATTCTTTCCCTACGAAACAGGGAAAGGATCCGTCATCTCGAGCTAGCAGGCAGAAACGGGGCTCCCCTGAATGTGTGCGTGACCCCACGTGCTTCGTCTCGAGTGGAGACGGGTATGTTGGGGAACTTCTGGAGTTGCAGCAAGGGTGTGAAGGACCTTTGGAAGTTCCAGTGGTTAGATGTGATTAGCCTCGAGAAGCCTCAGCGGAAATGGGCCTCATGTCTCCTGGAGGGCAAAACCTCCTTGATATTCTCGAGTTGCGGCAGGTGCTCTCGACTTACGACGGGGACCTCGGGGACCCGCTCTGGTGGCCTCAGGAAAGGCCAGTCCCCATGCGAGTTCCTCGGGGGCCTCTCGGGATTCCTCTCCCGTCGATGCCGGGGCCTAAACCTTGTGTGGAGTCGGGGCCGGAACCTGAGGATTCCTCTCCAGTGCTGACATGGATCTTGGGGTACTTCTGGAGTCTCCCCAGGGGAGTCAGTCCTCGTCTCGAATGCGGGCATGCACTTGCGCTTTCCTCCAGAGCGGTAGCAGCAGTGTCACGCAGTCCGCCGCGTGGATCAAAGGATCTATGGTTTTCCCTCGTGTCTTTCCCCCGAGGCTTTCCCACGAGGCTTACCCACAGGGCTGTACCACATGCACACGTGGTGGGACTCGATCCTCGGCTTGAACGTCAAGGCAGGGCCGGGAAAACAGGTTCCTCTGGAATGGACTGACACATCTGGGGGTCTCTTGGAATGGTGGCACGACCCTGGAGTTCCTCTCGCCTTTCCTGTGCAGAGCGCCTCCTCTTGAGATGCGACGGGAACGCCGGGAATTCTTTCCCTACGAAACAGGGAAAGGATCCCTCATCTCGAGCTAGGAGGCGGAAAAGGGGCTCCCGTGGATGTGTGCGGGACCCCACGTGTTTCCCCTCGTGTGGAGACGGGTATGTCGCGGAACTGCTTGAGTTGCAGCAAGGGTGTCAAGGACCCTTTGGAAGTTCCAGTGGTTAGACCTGATTAGCCTCGAGAAGCCTCAGCGGAAATGGGCCTCATCTCGCCTGCAGGCAAAACCTCCTGGATTTTCTCGAGTTGCGGCCGGTGCTCTCGAGTTACGACGGGGACCTCAGGGACCCGCTCTGGTGGCCTCAGGAAAGGCCAGTCCCCATGCGAGTTGCTCGGGGGCCTCTCGGGATTCCTCTCCCGTCGATGCCGGGGCCTAAGACCTTGTGTGGAGTCGGGGCCGGAACCTGAGGATTCCTCTCCAGTGCTGACATGGATCTTGGGGTACTTCTGGAGTCTCCCCAGGGGAGTCAGTCCTCGTCTCCAATGCGGGCATACACTTGCGCTTTCCTCCAGAGCGGTAGCAGCAGTGTCACGCAGTCCGCCGCATGGATCAAAGGATCTATGGTTTTCCCTCGAGTCTTTCCCACGAGGCTTTCCCACGAGGTTTCCTACAGGGCTGTCCCACGTGCACACGTGGTGGGAGTCGATCCTCGGCTTGAACATCAAGGCAGTGCAGGGAAAACAGGTTCCTCTGGAATGGACTGACACATCTGGTGGACTCTTGGAATGGTGGCACACCCTGGAGTTCCTCTCGCCTTTCCTGTGGAGAGCGCCTCCTCTTGAGATGCGACGGGAACGCCGGGAATTCTTTCCCTACGAAACGGGGAAAGGATCCCTCATCTCGAGCTAGGAGGCGGAAAAGGGGCTCCCCTGGATGTGTGCGGGACCGCACGTGCTTCCCCTCGAGTGGAGACGGATATGTCGCGGAACTGCTTGAGTTGCAGCAAGGGTGTGAAGGACCCTTTGGAAGTTCCAGTGGTTAGATGTGATTAGCCTCGAGAAGCCTCAGCGGAAATGGGCCTCATGTCGCCTGGAGGGCAAAACCTCCTGGATATTCTCGAGTTGCGGCAGGTGCTCTCGACTTACGACGGGGACCTCAGGGACCCGCTCTGGTGGCCTCAGGAAAGGCCAGTCCCCATGCGAGTTCCTCGGGGGCCTCTCGGGATTCCTCTCCCGTCGATGCCGGGGCCTAAACCTTGTGTGGAGTCGGGGCCGGAACCTGAGGATTCCTCTCCAGTGCTGACATGGATCTTGTGGTACTTCTGGAGTCTCCCCAGGGGAGTCAGTCCTCGTCTCGAATGCGGGCATGCACTTGCGCTTTCCTCCAGAGCGGTAGCAGCAGTGTCACGCAGTCCGCCGCGTGGATCAAAGGATCTATGGTTTTCCCTCGTGTCTTTCCCACGAGGCTTTCCCACAGGGCTGTCCCACGTGCACACGTGGTGGGAGTCGATCCTCGGCTTGAACGTCAAGGCAGTGCAGGGAAAACAGGTTCCTCTGGAATGGACTGACACATCTGGGGGACTCTTGGAATGGTGGCACGACCCTGGAGTTCCTCTCGCCTTTCCTGTGGAGAGCGACTCCTCTTGAGATGCGACGGGAACGCCGGGAATTCTTTCCCTACGAAACAGGGAAAGGATCCCTCATCTCGAGCTAGGCGGCGGAAACGGGTCTCCCCTGGATGTGTGCGGGACCCTCGTGCTTCCTCTCGAATGGAGACTGGTATGTCGGGGAACTTCTTGAGTTGCAGCAAGGGTGTGAAGGACCCTTTGGAAGTTCCAGTGGTTAGATGTGATTAGCCTCGAGAAGCCTCAGCGGAAATGGGCCTCATCTCGCCTGGAGGGCAAAACCTCCTGGATTTTCTCGAGTTGCGGCAGGTGCTCTCGACTTACGACGGGGACCTCAGGGACCCGCTCTGGTGGCCTCAGGAAAGGCCAGTCCCCATCCGAGTTGCTCGGGGACCTCTCGGGATTCCTCTCCCGTCGATGCCGGGCCCGAAGACCTCGTGTGGAATCGGGGCCGGAACCTGAGGATTCAACTCCAGTGCTGACATGGATCTTGGGGTACTTCTGGAGTCTCCCCAGGGGAGATAGTCTTCGTCTCAAATGCGGGCATGCACTTGCGCTTTCCTCCAGAGCGGTAGCAGCAGTGTCACGCAGTCCGCCGCGTGGATCAAAGGATCTATGGTTTTCCCTCGAGTCTTTTCCACGAGGCTTTCCCACGAGGCTTTCCCACAGGGCTGTCCCACGTGCACACGTGGTGGGAGTCGATCCTCGGCTTGAACGTCAAGGCAGTGCAGGGAAAACAGGTTCCTCTGGAATGGACTGACACAGCTGGGGGACTCTTGGAATGGTGGCACGACCCTGGAGTTCCTCTCGCCTTTCCTGTGGAGAGCGCCTCCTCTTGAGATGCGACGGGAACGCCGGGAATTCTTTCCCTACGAAACAGGGAAAGGATCCCTCATCTCGAGCTAGGAGGCGGAAAAGGGGCTCCCGTGGATTTGTGCGGGACCCACGTGTTTCCCCTCGAGTGGAGACCGGTATGTCGCGGAACTGCTTGAGTTGCAGCAAGTGTGTGAAGGACCCATTGGAAGTTCCAGTGGTTAGATGTGATTGGCCTCGAGCAGCCTCAGAGGAAATGGGCCTCATGTCGCCTGGAGGGCAAAACCTCCTGGATTTTCTCGAGTAGCGGCAGATGCTCTCGACTTACGACGGGGACCTCGGGGACCCGCTCTGGTGGCCTCAGGAAAGGCCAGTCCCCATGCGAGTTCCTCGGGTGCCTCTCGGGATTCCTCTCCCGTCGATGCCGGGGCCTAAGACCTTGTATGGAGTCGGGGCCGGAACCTGAGGATTCCTCTCCAGTGCTGACATGGATCTTGGGGTACTTCTGGAGTCTCCCCAGGGGAGTCAGTCCTCGACTCGAATGCGAGCATGCACTTGCGCTTTCCTCCAGAGCGGTAGCAGCAGTGTCCCGCAGTCCTCCGCGTGGATCAAAGGATCTATGGTTTTCGCTCGAGTCTTTCCCACGAGGCTTTCCCACGAGGCTTTCCCACAGGGCTGTCCCACGTGCACACGTGGTGGGAGTCGATCCTCGGCTTGAACGTCAAGGCAGTGCAGGGAAAACAGGTTCCTCTGGAATGGACTGACACATCTGGGGGACTCTTGGAATGGTGGCACGACCCTGGCGTTCCTCTCACCTTTCCTGTGGAGAGCGCCTCCTCTTGAGATGCGACGGGAACGCCGGGAATTCTTTCCCTACGAAACAGGGAAAGGATCCCTCATCTCGAGCTAGGAGGTGGAAACGGGGCTCCCCTGGATGTGTGCGGGACCCACGTGCTTCCTCTCGAGTGGAGACGGGTATGTCGGGGAACTTCTTGAGTTGCAGCAAGGGTGTGAAGGACCCTTTGGAAGTTCCAGTGGTTATACGTGATTAGCCTCGAGAAGCCTCAGCGGAAATGGGCCTCATCGCGCCTGGAGGGCAAAACCTCCTGGATTTTCTCGAGTTGCGGCAGGTGCTCTCGACTTACGACGGGGACCTCAGGGACCCGCTCTGGTGGCCTCAGGAAAGGCCAGTCCCCATGCGAGTTCCTCGGGGGCCTCTCGGGATTCCTCTCCCGTCGATGCCGGGGCCTAAGACCTTGTGTGGAGTCGGGGCCGGAACCTGAGGATTCCTCTCCAGTGCTGACATGGATCTTGGGGTACTTCTGGAGTCTCCCCTGGGGAGTCAGTCCTCGTCTCGAATGCGGGCATGCACTTGCGCTTTCCTCCAGAGCGGTAGCAGCAGTGTCACGCAGTCCGCCGTGTGGACCAAAGGATCTATGGTTTTCCCTCGTGTCTTTCCCACGAGGCTTTCCCACGAGGCTTTCCCACAGGGCTGTCCCACGTGCACACGTGGTGGGAGTCGATCCTCGGCTTGAACGTCAAGGCAGTGCAGGGAAAACAGGTTCCTCTGGAATGGACTGACACATCTGGGGGACTCTTGGAATGGTGGCACGACCCTGGAGTTCCTCTCGCCTTTCCTGTGGAGAGCGCCTCCTCTTGAGATGCGACGGGAACGCCGGGAATTCTTTCCCTACGAAACAGGGAAAGGATCCCTCATCTCGAGCTAGGAGGCGGAAACGGGGCTCCCCTGGATGTGTGCGGGACCCACGTGCTTCCTCTAGAGTGGAGACGGGTATGTCGGGGAACTTCTTGAGTTGCAGCAAGGGTGTGAAGGACCCTTTGGAAGTTCCAGTGGTTAGATGTGATTGGCCTCGAAAAGCCTCAGCGGAAATGGGCCTCATCTCGCCTGGAGGGCAAAACCTCCTGGATTTTCTCGAGTTGCGGCAGGTGCCCTCGACTTACGACGGGGACCTCAGGGACCCGCTCTGGTGGCCTCAGGAAAGGCCAGTCCCCATGTGAGTTCCTCGGTGGCCTATCGGGATTCCTCTCCCGTCGATGCCGGGGCCTAAGACCTTGTGTGGAGTCGGGGCCGGAACCTGAGGATTCCTCTCCAGTGCTGACATGGATCTTGGGGTACTTCTGGAGTCTCCCCAGGGGAGTCAGTCCTCGTCTCGAATGCGGGCATGCACTTGCGCTTTCCTCCAGAGCGGTAGCAGCAGTGTCACGCAGTCCGCCGCGTGGATCAAAGGATCTATGGTTTTGCCTCGAGTCTTTCCCACGAGGCTTTCCCACGAGGCTTTCCCACAGGGCTGTCCCACGTGCACACGTGGTGGGAGTCGATCCTCGGCTTGAACGACAAGGCAGTGCAGGGAAAACAGGTTCCTCTGGAATGGACTGACACATCTGGGGGACTCTTGGAATTGTGGTACGACCCTGGAGTTCCTCTCGCCTTTCCTGTGGAGAGCGCCTCCTCTTGAGATGCGACGGGAACGCCGGGAATTCTTTCCCTACGAAACAGGGAAAGGATCCCTCATCTCGAGCTAGGAGGGGGAAACGGGGCTCCCCTGGATGTGTGCGGGACCCACGTGCTTCCTCTCGAGTGGAGACGGGTATGTCGGGGAACTTCTTGAGTTGCAGCAAGGGTGTGAAGGACCCTTTGGAAGTTCCAGTGGTTATACGTGATTGGCCTCGAGAAGCCTCAGCGGAAATGGGCCTCATCGCGCCTGGAGGGCAAAACCTCCTGGATTTTCTCGAGTTGCGGCAGGTGCTCTCGACTTACGACGGGGACCTCAGGGACCCGCTCTGGTGGCCTCAGGAAAGGCCAGTCCCCATGCGAGTTCCTCGGGGGCCTCTGGGGATTCCTCTCCCGTCGATGCCGGGGCCTAAGACCTTGTGTGGAGTCGGGGCCGGAACCTGAGGATTCTTCTCCAGTGCTGACATGGATCTTGGGGTACTTCTGGAGTCTCCCCAAGGGAGTTACTCCTCGTCTCGAATGCGGGCATGCACTTGCGCTTTCCTCCAGAGCGGTAGCAGCAGTGTCACGCAGTCCGCCGCGTGGACCAAAGGATCTAAGGTTTTCCCTCGAGTCTTTCCCACGAGGCTTTCCCACGAGGCTTTCCCACAGGGCTGTCCCACGTGCACACGTGGTGGGAGTCGATCCTCGGCTTGAACGTCAAGGCAGTGCAGGGAAAACTGTTTCCTCTGGAATGGACTGACACATCTGGGGGACTCTTGGAATGGTGGCATGACCCTGGAGTTCCTCTCGCCTTTCCTGTGGAGAGCGCCTCCTCTTGAGATGCGACGGGAACGCCGGGAATTCTTTCCCTAAGAAACAGGGAAAGGATCCCTCATCTCGAGCTAGGAGGCGGAAACGGGTCTCCCCTGGATGTGTGCGGGACACCACGTGCTTCCTCTCGAGTGGAGACGGGTATGTCGGGGAACTTCTTGAGTTGCAGCAAGGGTGTGAAGGACCCTTTGGAAGTTCCAGTGGTTAGATGTGATTGGCCTCGAGAAGCCTCAGCGGAAATGGGCCTCATCTCGCCTGGAGGGCAAAACCTCCTGGATTTTCTCGAGTTGCGGCAGGTGCTCTCGACTTACGACGGGGACCTCAGGGACCCGCTCTGGTGGCCTCAGGAAAGGCCAGTCCCCATGCGTGTTCCTCGGGGGCCTCTCCGGATTCCTCTCCCGTCGATGCCGGGGCCTAAGACCTTGTGTGGAGTCGGGGCCGGAACCTGAGGATTCCTCTCCAGTGCTGACATGGATCTTGGGGTACTTCTGGAGTCTCCCCAGGGGAGTCAGTCCTCGTCTCGGATGCGGGCATGCACTTGCCCTTTCCTCCAGAGCGGTAGCAGCAGTGTCACGCAGTCCGTCGTGTGGACCAAAGGATCTATGGTTTTCCCTCGAGTCTTTCCCACGAGGCTTTCCCACGAGGCTTTCCCACAGGGCTGTCCCACGTGCACACGTGGTGGGAGTCGATCCTCGGCTTGAACGTCAAGGCAGTGCAGGGAAAACAGGTTCCTCTGGAATGGACTGACACATCTGGGGGACTATTGGAATGGTGGCACGACCCTGGAGTTCCTCTCGCCTTTCCTGTGGAGAGCGCCTCCTCTTGAGATGCGACGGGAACGCCGGGAATTCTTTCCCTACGAAACAGGGAAAGGATCCCTCATCTCGAGCTAGGAGGCGGCAACGGGGCTCCCCTGAATGTGTGCGGGACCCCACGTGCTTCCTCTCGAGTGAAGACGGGTATGTCGGGGAACTTCTTGAGTTGCAGCAAGGGTGTGAAGGACCCTTTGGAAGGTCCAGTGGTTAGATGTGATTGGTCTCGAGAAGCCTCAGCGGAAATGGGCCTCATCTCGCCTGGAGGGCAAAACCTCCTGGATTTTCTCGAGTTGCGGCAGGTGCTCTCGGCTTACGACGGGGACCTCAGGGACCCGCTCTGGGGGCCTCAGGAAAGGCCAGTCCCCATGCGAGTTCCTCGGGGGCCTCTGGGGATTCCTCTCCCGTCGATGCCGGGGCCTAAGACCTTGTGTGGAGTCGGGGCCGGAACCTGAGGATTCCTCTCCAGTGCTGACATGGATCTTGGGGTACTTCTGGAGTCTCCCCAGGGGAGTCAGTCCTCGTCTCGAATGCGGGCATGCACTTGCGCTTTCCTCCAGAGCGGTAGCAGCAGTGTCACGCAGTCCGCCGTGTGGATCAAAGAATGTATGGTTTTCCCTCGAGTCTTTCCCACGAGGCTTTCCCACTGGGCTGTCCCACGTGCACACGTGGCGGGAGTCGATCCTCGGCTTGAACGTCAAGGCAGTGCAGGGAAAACAGGTTCCGCTGGAATGGACTGACACATCTGGGGGACTCTTGGAATGGTGGCACGACCCTGGAGTTCCTCTCGCCTTTCCTGTGGAGAGCGCCACCTCTTGAGATGCGACGGGAACGCCGGGAATTCTTTCCCAACGAAACAGGGAAAGGATCCCTCATCTCGAGCTAGGAGGCGGAAACGGGGCTCCCCTGGATGTGTGCGGGACCCACGTGCTTCCTCTCGAGTGGAGACGGGTATGTCGGGGAACTTCTTGAGTTGCAGCAAGGGTGTGAAGGACCTTTTGGAAGTTCCAGTGGATAGACGTGATTAGCCTCGAGAAGCCTCAGCGGAAATGGGCCTCATCGCGCCTGGAGGGCAAAACCTCCTGGATTTTCTCGAGTTGCGGCAGGTACTCTCGACTTACGACGGGGACCTCAGGGACCCGTTCTGGTGGCCTCAGGAAAGGACAGTCCCCATGCGAGTTCCTCGGGGGCCTCTCGGGATTCCTCTCCCGTCGATGCCGGGGCCTAAGACATTGTGTGGAGTCGGGGCCGGAACCTGAGGATTCCTCTCCAGTGCTGACATGGATCTTGGGGTACTTCTGGAGTCTCCCCAGGGGAGTCAGTCCTCGTCTCGAATGCGGGCATGCACTTGTGCTTTCCTCCAGAGCGGTAGCAGCAGTGTCACGCAGTCCGCCGCGTGGATCAAAGGATCTATGGTTTTCCCTCGTGTCTTTCCCACGAGGCTTTCCCACGAGGCTTACCCACAGGGCTGTACCACATGCACACGTGGTGGGACTCGATCCTCGGCTTGAACGTCAAGGCAGGGCCGGGAACACAGGTTCCTCTGGAATGGACTGACACATCTGGGGGTCTCTTGGAATGGTGGCACGACCCTTGAGTTCCTCTCGCCTTTCCTGTGCAGAGCGCCTCCTCTTGAGATGCGACGGGAACGCCGGGAATTCTTTCCCTACGAAACAGGGAAAGGATCCCTCATCTCGAGCTAGGAGGCGGAAAAGTGGCTCACGTGGATGTGTGCGGGACCCCACGTGTTTCCCCTCGAGTGGAGACGGGTATGTCGCAGAACTGCTTGAGTTGCAGCAAGGGTGTGAAGGACCCTTTGGAAGTTCCAGTGGTTAGATGTGATTAGCCTCAAGAAGCCTCAGCGGAAATGGGGCTCATCTCGCCTGGAGGGCAAAACCTCCTGGATTTTCTCGAGTTGCGGCAGGTGCTCTCGACTTACGACGGGGACCTCGGGGACCCGCTCTGGTGGCCTCAGGAAAGGCCAGTCCCCATGCGAGTTCCTCGGGGGCCTCTCGGGATTCCTCTCCCATCGATGCCGGGGCCTAAGACCTTGTGTGGAGTCGGGGCCGGAACCTGAGGATTCCTCTCCAGTGCTGACATGGATCTTGGGGTACTTCTGGAGTCTCCCCAGGGGAGTCAGTCCTCGTCTCGAATGCGGGCATGCACTTGCGCTTTCCTCCAGAGCGGTAGCAGCAGTGTCATGCAGTCCGCCGCGTGGAGCAAAGAATCGATGGTTTTCCCTCGAGTCTTTCCCACGAGGCTTTCCCACGAGGCTTTCCCACAGGGCTGTCCCACGTGCACACGTGGTGGGAGTCGATCCTCGGCTTGAACGTCAAGTCAGTGCAGGGAAAACAGGTTCCTCTGGAATGGACTGACACATCTGGGGGACTCTTGGAATGGTGGCACGACCCTGGAGTTCCTCTCGCCTTTCCTGTGGAGAGCGCCTCCTCTTGAGATGCGACGGGAACGCCGGGAATTCTTTCCCTACGAAACAGGGAAAGGATCCCTCATCTCGAGCTAGGAGGCGGAAACGGGGCTCCCCTGGATGTGTGCGGAACCCTCGTGCCTCCTCTCGAGTGGAGACGGGTATGTCGGGGAACTTCTTGAGTTGCAGCAAGGGTGTGAAGGACCCTTTGGAAGTTCCAGTGGTTAGATGTGATTAGCCTCGAGAAGCCTCAGCGGAAATGGGCCTCATGTCGCCTGGAGGGCAAAACCTCCTGGATATTCTCGAGTTGCGGCAGGTGCTCTCGACTTACGACGGGGACCTCAGGGACCCGCTCTGGTGGCCTCAGGAAAGGCCAGTCCCCATGCGAGTTGCTCGGGGGCCTCTCGGGATTCCTCTCCCGTCGATGCCGGGGCCTAAGACCTTGTGTGGAGTCGGGGCCGGAACCTGAGGATTCCTCTCCAGTGCTGCCATGGATCTTGGGGTACTTCTGGAGTCTCCCCAGGGGAGTCAGTCCTCGTCTCGAATGCGGGCATACACTTGCGCTTTCCTCCAGAGCGGTAGCAGCAGTGTCACGCAGTCCGCCGCATGGATCAAAGGATCTATGGTTTTCCCTCGAGTCTTTCCCACGAGGCTTTCCCACGAGGTTTCCTACAGGGCTGTCCCACGTGCACACGTGGTGGGAGTCGATCCTCGGCTTGAACGTCAAGGCAGTGCAGGGAAAACAGGTTCCTCTGGAATGGACTGACACATCTGGGGGTCTCTTGGAATGGTGGCACGACCCTGGAGTTCCTCTCGCCTTTCCTGTGGAGAGCGCCTCCTCTTGAGATGCGACGGGAACGCCGGGAATTCTTTCCCTACGAAACGGGGAAAGGATCCCTCATCTCGAGCTAGGAGGCGGAAAAGGGGCTCCCCTGGATGTGTGCGGGACCGCACGTGCTTCCCCTCGAGTGGAGACGGATATGTCGCGGAAATGCTTGAGTTGCAGCAAGGGTGTGAAGGACCCTTTGGAAGTTCCAGTGGTTAGATGTGATTAGCCTCGAGAAGCCTCAGCGGAAATGGGCCTCATGTCGCCTGGAGGGCAAAACCTCCTGGATATTCTCGAGTTGCGGCAGGTGCTCTCGACTTACGACGGGGACCTCAGGGACCCGCTCTGGTGGCCTCAGGAAAGGCCAGTCCCCATGCGAGTTCCTCGGGGGCCTCTCGGGATTCCTCTCCCGTCGATGCCGGGGCCTAAACCTTGTGTGGAGTCGGGGCCGGAACCTGAGGATTCCTCTCCAGTGCTGACATGGATCTTGGGGTACTTCTGGAGTCTCCCCAGGGGAGTCAGTCCTCGTCTCGAATGCGGGCATGCACTTGCGCTTTCCTCCAGAGCGGTAGCAGCAGTGTCACGCAGTCCGCCGCGTGGATCAAAGGATCTATGGTTTTCCCTCGTGTCTTTCCCACGAGGCTTTCCCACGAGGCTTACCCACAGGGCTGTACCACATGCACACGTGGTGGGACTCGATCCTCGGCTTGAACGTCAAGGCAGGGCCGGGAAAACAGGTTCCTCTGGAATGGACTGACACATCTGGGGGTCTCTTGGAATGGTGGCACGACCCTGGAGTTCCTCTCGCCTTTCCTGTGCAGAGCGCCTCCTCTTGAGATGCGACGGGAACGCCGGGAATTCTTTCCCTACGAAACAGGGAAAGGATCCCTCATCTCGAGCTAGGAGGCGGAAAAGGGGCTCCCGTGGATGTGTGCGGGACCCCACGTGTTTCCCCTCGTGTGGAGACGGGTATGTCGCGGAACTGCTTGAGTTGCAGCAAGGGTGTCAAGGACCCTTTGGAAGTTCCAGTGGTTAGACCTGATTAGCCTCGAGAAGCCTCAGCGGAAATGGGCCTCATCTCGCCTGCAGGCAAAACCTCCTGGATTTTCTCGAGTTGCGGCCGGTGCTCTCGAGTTACGACGGGGACCTCAGGGACCCGCTCTGGTGGCCTCAGGAAAGGCCAGTCCCCATGCGAGTTCCTCGGGGGCCTCTCGGGATTCCTCTCCCGTCGATGCCGGGGCCTAAGACCTTGTGTGGAGTCGGGGCCGGAACCTGAGGATTCCTCTCCAGTGCTGACATGGATCTTGGGGTACTTCTGGAGTCTCCCCAGGGGAGTCAGTCCTCGTCTCGAATGCGGGCATGCACTTCCGCTTTCCTCCAGAGCGGTAGCAGCAGTGTCACGCAGTCCGCCGCGTGGATCAAAGGATCTATGGTTTTCCCTCGAGTCTTTCCCACGAGGCTTTCCCACGAGGCTTTCCCACAGGGCTGTCCCACGTGAACACGTGGTGGGAGTCGATCCTCGGCTTGAACGTCAAGGCAGTGCAGGGAAAACAGGTTCCTCTGGAATGGACTGACACATCTGGGGGACTCTTGGAATGGTGGCACGACCCTGGAGTTCCTCTCGCCTTTCCTGTGGAGAGCGCCTCCTCTTGAGATGCGACGGGAACGCCGGGAATTCTTTCCCTACGAAACAGGGAAAGGATCCGTCATCTCGAGCTGGCAGGCAGAAACGGGGCTCCCCTGAATGTGTGCGTGACCCCACGTGCTTCGTCTCGAGTGGAGACGGGTATGTTGGGGAACTTCTTGAGTTGCAGCAAGGGTGTGAAGGACCTTTGGAAGTTCCAGTGGTTAGATGTGATTAGCCTCGAGAAGCCTCAGCGGAAATGGGCCTCATGTCTCCTGGAGGGCAAAACCTCCTTGATATTCTCGAGTTGCGGCAGGTGCTCTCGACTTACGACGGGGACCTCAGGGAACCGCTCTGGTGGCCTCAGGAAAGGCCAGTCCCCATGCGAGTTCCTCGGGGGCCTCTCGGGATTCCTCTCCCGTCGATGCCGGGGCCTAAACCTTGTGTGGAGTCGGGGCCGGAACCTGAGGATTCCTCTCCAGTGCTGACATGGATCTTGGGGTACTTCTGGAGTCTCCCCAGGGGAGTCAGTCCTCGTCTCGAATGCGGGCATGCACTTGCGCTTTCCTCCAGAGCGGTAGCAGCAGTGTCACGCAGTCCGCCGCGTGGATCAAAGGATCTATGGTTTTCCCTCGAGTCTTTCCCACGAGGCTTTCCCACGAGGCTTTCCCACAGGGCTCTCCCACGTGCACACGTTGTGGGAGTCGATCCTCGGCTTGAACGTCAAGGCAGTGCAGGGAAAACAGGTTCCTCTGGAATGGACTGACACATCTGGGGGACTCTTGGAATGGTGGCACGACCCTGGAGTTCCTCTCGCCTTTCCTGTGGAGAGCGCCTCCTCTTGAGATGCGACGGGAACGCCGGGAATTCTTTCCCTACGAAACAAGGAAAGGATCCCTCATCTCGAGCTAGGAGGCGGAAACGGGGCTCCCCTGGATGTGTGCGGGACACCACATGCTTCCTCTCGAGTGCAGACGGGTATGTCGGGGAACTTCTTGAGTTGCAGCAAGGGTGTGAAGGACCCTTTGGAAGTTCCAGTGGTTAGACGTGATTGGCCTCGAGAAGCCACAGCGGAAATGGGCCTCATCGCGCCTGGAGGGCAAAACCTCCTGGATTTTCTCGAGTTGCGGCAGGTGCTCTCGACTTACGACGGGGACCTCAGGGACCCGCTCTGGTGGCCTCAGGAAAGGCCAGTCCCCATGCGAGTTCCTCGGGGGCCTCTCGGGATTCCTCTCCCGTCGATGCCGGGGCCTAAGACCTTGTGTGGAGTCGGGGCCGGAACCTGAGGATTCCTCTCCAGTGCTGACATGGATCTTGGGGTACTTCTGGAGTCTCCCCAGGGGAGTCAGTCCTCGTCTCGAATGCGGGCATGCACTTGCGCTTTCCTCCAGAGCGGTAGCAGCAGTGTCACGCAGTCCGCCGCGTGGATCAAAGGATCAATGGTTTTCCCTCGAGTCTTTCCCACGAGGCTTTCCCACGAGGCTTTCCCACAGGGCTGTCCCACATGCACACGTGGTGGGAGTCGATCCTCGGCTTGAACGTCAAGGCAGTGCAGGGAAAACAGGTTCCTCTGGAATGGACTGACACATCTGGGGGACTCTTGGAATGGTGGCACGACCCTGGAGTTCCTCTCGCCTTTCCTGTGGAGAGCGCCTCCTCTTGAGATGCGACGGGAACGCCGGGAATTCTTTCCCTACGAAACAGGGAAAGGATCCCTCATCTCGAGCTAGGAGGCGGAAACGGGGCTCCCCTGGATGTGTGCGGGACACCACATGCTTCCTCTCGAGTGGAGACGGGTATGTCGGGGAACTTCTTGAGTTGCAGCAAGGGTGTGAAGGACCCTTTGGAAATTCCAGAGCTTAGACGTGATTGGCCTGGAGAAGCCTAACCGGAAATGGGCCTCATCTCGCCTGGAGGGCAAAACCTCCTGGATTTTCTCGAGTTGCGGCAGGTGCTCTCGACTTACGACGGGGACCTCAGGGACCCGCTCTGGTGGCCTCAGGACAGGCCAGTCCCCATGCGAGTTCCTCGGGGGCGTCTCGGGATTCCTCTCCAGCCGATTCCGGGGCCTAAGACCTTGTGTGGAGTCGGGGCCGGAACATGAGGATTCCTCTCCAGTGCTGACATGGATCTTGGGGTACTTCTGGAGTCTCCCCAGGGGAGTCAGTCCTCGTCTCGAATGCGGGCATGCACTTGCGCTTTCCTCCAGAGCGGTAGCAGCAGTGTCACGCAGTCCGCCGCGTGGATCAAAGGATCTAGGGTTTTCCCTCAAGTCTTTCCCACGAGGCTTTCCCACGAGGCTTTCCCACAGGGCTGTCCCACGTGCACACGTGGTGGGAGTCGATCCTCCGCTTGAACGTCAAGGCAGTGCAGGGAAAACAGGTTCCTCTGGAATGGACTGACACATCTGGGGGACTCTTGGAATGGTGGCACGACCCTGGAGTTCCTCTCGCCTTTCCTGTGGAGAGCGCCTCCTCTTGAGATGCGACGGGAACGCCGGGAATTCTTTCCCTACGAAACAGGGAAAGGATCCCTCATCTCGAGCTAGGCGGCGGAAACGGGGCTCCCCGGGATGTGTGCGGGACCCTCGTGCTTCCTCTCAAGGGGAGACGGGTATGTCGGGGAACTACTTGAGTTGCAGCAAGGGTGTGAAGGACCCTTTGGAAGTTACAGTGGTTAGACCTGATTAGCCTCGAGAAGCCTCAGCGGAAATGGGCCTCATCTCGCCTGGAGGGCAAAACCTCCTGGATTTTCTCGAGTTGCGGCAGGTGCTCTCGACTTACGACGGGGACCTCAGGGACCCGCTCTGGTGGCCTCAGGAAAGGCCAGTCCCCATGCGAGTTCCTCGGGGCCTCTCGGGATTCCTCTCCCGTCGATGCCGGGGCCTAAAACCTTGTGTGGAGTCGGGGCCGGAACCTGAGGATTCCTCTCCAGTGCTGACGGGATCTTGGGGTACTTCTGGAGTCTCCCCAGGGGAGTCAGTCCTCGTCTCGAATGCGGGCATGCACTTTCGCTTTCCTCCAGAGCGGTAGCAGCAGTGTCACGCAGTCCGCCGCGTGTATCAAAGGATCTATGATTTTCCCTCCAGTCTTTCCCACGAGGCTTTCCCACGAGGCTTTCCCACAGGGCTGTCCCACGTGCACACGTGGTGGGAGTCGATCCTCGGCTTGAACGTCAAGGCAGTGCAGGGAAAACAGGTTCCTCTGGAATGGACTGACACATCTGGGGGACTCTTGGAATGGTGTCACGACCCTGGAGTTCCTCTCGCCTTTCCTGTGGAGAGCGCCTCCTCTTGAGATGCGACGTTAACGCCGGGAATTCTTTCCCTACGAAACAGGGAAAGGATCCCTCATCTCGAGCTAGGAGGCGGAAACGGGGCCCCCCTGGATGTGTGCGGGACCCCACGTGCTTCCTCTCGAGTGGAGACGGGTATGTCGGGGAACTTCTTGAGTTGCAGCAATGGTGTGAAGGACCCTTTGGAAGGTCCAGTGGTTAGATGTGATTGGCCTCGAGAAGCCTCAGCGGAAATGGGCCTCATCTCGCCTGGAGGGCAAAACCTCCTGGATTTTCTCGAGTTGCGGCAGGTGCTCTCGAGTTACGATGGGGAACTCAGGGAACCGCTCTGGTGGCCTCAGGAAAAGCCAGTCCCCATGCGAGTTCCTCGGGGGCGTCTCGGGATTCCTCTCCCGGCGATGCCGGGGCCTAAGACCTTGTGTGGAGTCGGGGCCGGAACCTGAGGATTCCTCTCCAGTGCTGACATGGATCTTGGGGTACTTCTGGAGTCTCCCCAGGGGAGTCAGTCCTCGTCTCGAATGCGGGCATGCATAGTGCTTTCCTCCAAAGCGGTAGCAGCAGTGTCACGCAGTCCGCCGCGTGGATCAATGGATCTATGGTTTTCCCTCGAGTCTTTCCCACGAGGCTTCCCCACGAGGCTTTCCCACAGGGCTGTCCCACGTGCACACGTGGTGGTAGTCGATCCACGGCTTGAACGTCAAGGCAGTGCAGGGAATACAGGTTCCTCTGGAATGGACTGACACATCTGGGGGACTCTTGGAATGGTGGCACGACCCTGTAGTTCCTCTCGCCTTTCCTGTATAGAGCGCCTCCTCTTGAGATGCGACGGGAACGCCGGGAATTCTTTCCCTACGAAACAGGGAAAGGATCCCTCATCTCGAGCTAGGAGGCTGAAACGGGGCTCCCCTGGATGTGTGCGGGACACCACGTGCTTCCTCTCGAGTGCAGATGGGTATGTCGGGGAACTCCTTGAGTTGCAGCAAGGGTGTGAAGGACCCTTTGGATGTTCCAGTGGTTAGATGTGAATGGCCTCGAGAAGCCTCAGCGGAAATGGGCCTCATCTCGCCTGGAGGGCAAAACCTCCTGGATTTTCTCGAGTTGCGGCAGGTGCTCTCGACTTACGACGGGGACCTCAGGGATCCCCTCTGGTGGCCTCAGGAAAGGCCTGTCCCCATGCGAGTTCCTCGGGGGCCTCTCGGGATTCCTCTCCCGTCGATGCCGGGGCCTAAGACCTTGTGTGGAGTCGGGGCCGGAACCTGAGGATTCCTCTCCAATGCTGACATGGATGTTGGGGTACTTCTGGAGTCTCCCCAGGGGAGTCAGTCCTCGTCGAATGCGGGCATGCACTTGCGCTTTCCTCCAGAGCGGTAGCAGCAGTGTCACGCAGTCCGCCGCGTGGATCAAAGGATCTATGGTTTTCCCTCGAGTCTTTCCCACGAGGCTTTCCCACGAGGCTTTCCCACAGGGCTGTCCCACGTGCACACGTGGTGGGAGTCGATCCTCGGCTTGAACGTCAAGGCAGTGCAGGGAAAACAGGTTCCTCTGGAATGGACTGACACATTTGGGGGACTCTTGGAATTGTGGCACGACCCTGGAGTTCCTCTCGCCTTTCCTGTGGAGAGCCCCTCCTCTTGAGATGCGACAGGAACGCCGGGAATTCTTTCCCTACGAAACAGGGAAAGAATCCCTCATCTCGAGCTAGGAGGCGGAAACGGGTCTCCCCTGGATGTGTGCGGGACACCACGTGCTTCCTCTCGAGTGGAGACGGGTATGTCGGGGAACTTCTTGAGTTGCAGCATGGGTGTGAAGGGCCCTTTGGAAGTTCCAGTGGTTAGATGTGATTGGCCTCGAAAAGCCTCAGCGGAAATGGGCCTCATTTCGCCTGGAGGGCAAAACCTCCTGGATTTTCTCGAGTTGCGACAGGTGCTCTCGACTTACGACGGGGACCTCAGGGACCCGCTCTGGTGGCCTCAGGAAAGGCCAGTCCCCATGCGAGTTCCTCGGGGGCGTCTCGGGATTCCTCTCCCGTTGATGCCAGGGCCTAAGACCTTGTGTGGAGTCGGGGCCGGAACCTGAGGATTCCTCTCCAGTGCTGACATCTATCTTGGGGTACTTCTGGAGTCTCCCCAGGGCAGTCAGTCCTCGTCTCGAATGCGGGCATGCACTTGCGCTTTCCTCCAGAGCGGTAGCAGCAGTGTCACGCAGTCCGCCGCGTGGATCAAAGGATCTATGGTTTTCCCTCGAGTCTTTCCCACGAGGCTTTCCCACGAGGCTTTCCCACAGGGCTGTCCCACGTGCACACATGGTGGGAGTCGATCCTCGGCTTGAACGTCAAGGCAGTGCAGGGAAAACAGGTTCCTCTGGAATGGACTGACACATCTGGGGGACTCTTGGAATGGTGGCACGACACTGGAGTTCCTCTCGCCTTTCCTGTGGAGAGCGCCTCCTCTTGAGATGCAACGGGAACACCGGGAATTCTTTCCCTACGAAACAGGGAAAGGATCCCTCATCTCGAGCTAGGAGGCGGAAACGGGGCTCCCCTGGATGTGTGCGGGACCCCACGTGCTTCCTCTCGAGTGAAGACGGGTATGTCGGGGAACTTCTTGAGTTGCAGCAATGGTGTGAAGGACCCTTTGGAAGTTCCAGTGGTTAGATGTGATTGGCCTCGAGAAGCCTCAGCGGAAATGGGCCTCATCTCGCCTGGAGGGCAAAACCTCCTGGATTTTCTCGAGTTGCGGCAGGTGCTCTCGACTTACGACGGGGACCTCAGGGAACCGCTCTGGTGGCCTCAGGAAAGGCCAGTCCCCATGCGAGTTCCTCGGGGGCCTCTTGGGATTCCTCTCCCGTCGATGCCGGGGCCTTAGACCTTGTGTGGAGTCGGGGCCGGAACCTGAGGATTCCTCTCCAGTGCTGACATGGATCTTGGGGTTCTTCTGGAGTCTCCCCAGGGGAGTCAGTCCTCGTCTCGAATGCGGGCATGCACTTGCGCTTTCCTCCAGAGCGGTAGCAGCAGTGTCACGCAGTCTGCCGCGTGGATCAAAGGATCTATGGTTTTCCCTCGAGTCTTTCCCACGAGGCTTTCCCACGAGGCTTTCCCACAGGGCTGTCCCACGTGCACACGTGGTGGGAGTCGATCCTCGGCTTGAACGTCAAGGCAGTGCAGGGAAAACAGGTTCCTCTGGAATGGACTGACACATCTGGGGGACTCTTGGAATGGTGGCACGACCCTGGAGTTCCTCTCGCCTTTCCTGTGGAGAGCGCCTCCTCTTGAGATGCGACGGGAACGCCGGGAATTCTTTCCCTACGAAACAAGGAAAGGATCCCTCATCTCGAGCTAGGAGGCGGAAACGGGGCTCCCCTGGATGTGTGCGGGACACCACATGCTTCCTCTCGAGTGCAGACGGGTATGTCGGGGAACTTCTTGAGTTGCAGCAAGGGTGTGAAGGACCCTTTGGAAGTTCCAGTGGTTAGACGTGATTGGCCTCGAGAAGCCTCAGCGGAAATGGGCCTCATCTCGCCTGGAGGGCAAAACCTCCTGGATTTTCTCGAGTTGCGGCAGGTGCTCTCGACTTACGACGGGGACCTCAGGGACCCGCTCTGGTGGCCTCAGGAAAGGCCAGTCCCCATGCGAGTTCCTCGGGGGCGTCTCGGGATTCCTCTCCCGTCGATGCCGGGGCCTAAGACCTTGTGTGGAGTCGGGGCCGGAACCTGAGGATTCCTCTCCAGTGCTGACATGGATCTTGGGGTACTTCTGGAGTCTCCCCAGGGGAGTCAGTCCTCGTCTCGAATGCGGGCATGCACTTGCGCTTTCCTCCAGAGCGGTAGCAGCAGTGTCACGCAGTCCGCCGCGTGGATCAAAGGATCAATGGTTTTCCCTCGAGTCTTTCCCACGAGGCTTTCCCACGAGGCTTTCCCACAGGGCTGTCCCACGTGCACACGTGGTGGGAGTCGATCCTCGGCTTGAACGTCAAGGCAGTGCAGGGAAAACAGGTTCCTCTGGAATGGACTGACACATCTGGGGGACTCTTGGAATGGTGGCACGACCCTGGAGTTCCTCTCGCCTTTCCTGTGGAGAGCGCCTCCTCTTGAGATGCGACGGGAACGCCGGGAAATCTTTCCCTACGAAACAGGGAAAGGATCCCTCATCTCGAGCTAGGAGGCGGAAACGGGGCTCCCCTGGATGTGTGCGGGACACCACATGCTTCCTCTCGAGTGGAGACGGGTATGTCGGGGAACTTCTTGAGTTGCAGCAAGGGTGTGAAGGACCCTTTGGAAATTCCAGAGCTTAGACGTGATTGGCCTAGAGAAGCCTAACCGGAAATGGGCCTCATCTCGCCTGGAGGGCAAAACCTCCTGGATTTTCTCGAGTTGCGGCAGGTGCTCTCGACTTACGACGGGGACCTCAGGGACCCGCTCTGGTGGCCTCAGGACAGGCCAGTCCCCATGCGAGTTCCTCGGGGGCGTCTCGGGATTCCTCTCCAGCCGATTCCGGGGCCTAAGACCTTGTGTGGAGTCGGGGCCGGAACATGAGGATTCCTCTCCAGTGCTGACATGGATCTTGGGGTACTTCTGGAGTCTCCCCAGGGGAGTCAGTCCTCGTCTCGAATGCGGGCATGCACTTGCGCTTTCCTCCAGAGCGGTAGCAGCAGTGTCACGCAGTCCGCCGCGTGGATCAAAGGATCTAGGGTTTTCCCTCAAGTCTTTCCCACGAGGCTTTCCCACGAGGCTTTCCCACAGGGCTGTCCCACGTGCACACGTGGTGGGAGTCGATCCTCCGCTTGAACGTCAAGGCAGTGCAGGGAAAACAGGTTCCTCTGGAATGGACTGACACATCTGGGGGACTCTTGGAATGGTGGCACGACCCTGGAGTTCCTCTCGCCTTTCCTGTGGAGAGCGCCTCCTCTTGAGATGCGACGGGAACGCCGGGAATTCTTTCCCTACGAAACAGGGAAAGGATCCCTCATCTCGAGCTAGGCGGCGGAAACGGGGCTCCCCGGGATGTGTGCGGGACCCTCGTGCTTCCTCTCAAGGGGAGACGGGTATGTCGGGGAACTACTTGAGTTGCAGCAAGGGTGTGAAGGACCCTTTGGAAATTCCAGTGTTTAGATGTGATTAGCCTCGAGAAGCCTCAGCGGAAATGGGCCTCATCTCGCCGGAGGGCAAAACTTCCTGGATTTTCTCGAGTTGCTGCAGGTGCTCTCGACTTACGACGGGGACCTCGGGGACCCGCTCTGGTGGCCTCAGGAAAGGCCAGTCCCCATGGGAGTTCCTCGGGGGCCTCTCGGGATTCCTCTCCCGTCGATGCCGGGGCCTAAGACCTTGTGTGGAGTCGGGGCCGGAACCTGAGGTTTCCTCTCCAGTGCTGACATGGATCTTGGGGTACTTCTGGAGTCTCCCCAGGGGAGTCAGTCCTAGTCTCGAATGCGGGCATGCACTTGCGCTTTCCTCCAGAGCGGTAGCAGCAGTGTCACGCAGTCCGCCGCGTGGATCAAAGGATCTATGGTTTTCCCTCGAGTCTTTCCCACGAGGCTTTCCCACGAGGCTTTCCCACAGGGCTGTCCCACGTGCACACGTGGTGGGAGTCGATCCTCGGCTTGAACGTCAAGGCAGTGCAGGGAAAACAGGTTCCTCTGGAATGGACTGACACATCTGGGGGACTCTTGGAATGGTGGCACGACCCTGGAGTTCCTCTCGCCTTTCCTGTGGAGAGCGCCTCCTCTTGAGATGCGACGGGAACGCCGGGAATTCTTTCCCTAAGAAACAGGGAAAGGATCCCTCATCTCGAGCTAGGAGGCGGAAACGGGGCTCCCCTGGATGTGTGCGGGACCCTGGTGCTTCCTCTCGAGTGGAGACGGGTATGTCGGGGAACTTCTTGAGTTGCAGCAAGGGTGTGAAGGACCCTTTGGAAGTTCCAGTGGTTAGATGTGATTAGCCTCCAGAAGCCTCAGCGGAAATGGGCCTCATCTCGCCTGGAGGGCAAAACCTCCTGGATTTTCTCGAGTTGCGGTAGGTGCTCTCGACTTACGACGGGGACCTCAGGGACCCGCTCTGGTGGCCTCAGGAAAGGCCAGTCCACATGCGAGTTCCTCGGGGGCCTCTCGGGATTCCTCTCCCGGCGATGCCGGGGCCTAAGACCTTGTGTGGAGTCGGGGCCGGAACCTGAGGATTCCTCTCCAGTGCTGACATGGATCTTGGGGTACTTCTGGAGTCTCACCAGGGGAGTCAACCTCGTCTCGAATGCGGTCATGCACTTGCGCTTTCCTCCAGAGCGGTAGCAGCAATGTCACCCAGTCCGCCGCGTGGATCAAAGGATCTATGGTTTTCCCTCGAGTCTTTCCCACGAGGCTTTCCCACGAGGCTTTCCCACAGGGCTGTCCCACGTGCACACGTGGTGGGAGTCGATCCTCGGCTTGAACGTCAAGGCAGTGCATGGAAAACAGGTTCCTCTGGAATGGACTGACACATCTGGGGGACTCTTGGAATTGTGGCACGACCCTGGAGTTCCTCTCTCCTTTCCTGTGTAGAGCGCCTCCTCTTGTGATGGGACGGGAACGCCGGGAATTCTTTCCCTAAGAAACAGGGAAAGGATCCCTCATCTCGAGCTAGGAGGCGGAAACGGGGCTCCCCTGGATGTGTGCGGGACCCTCGTGCTTCCTCTCGAGTGGAGACGGGTATGTCGGGGAACTTCTGGACTTGCAGCAAGGGTGTGAAGGACCCTTTGGAAGTTCCAGTGGTTAGATGTGATTAGCCTCGAGAAGCCTCAGCAGAAATGGGCCTCATCTCGCCTGGAGGGCAAAACCTCCTGGATTTTCTCGAGTTGCGGCAGGTGCTCTCGACTTACGACGGGGACCTCGGGGACCCGCTCTGGTGGCCTCAGGAAAGGCCAGTCCCCATGCGAGTTCCTCGGGGGCCTCTCGGGATTCCTCTCCCGTCGATGCCGGGGCCTAAGACCTTGTGTGGAGTCGGGGCCGGAACCTGAGGATTCCTCTCCAGTGCTGACATGGATCTTGGGGTACTTCTGGAGTCTCCCCAGGGGAGTCAGTCCTCGTCTCGAATGCGGGCATGCACTTGCGCTTTCCTCCAGAGCGGTAGCAGCAGTGTCACGCAGTCCGCCACGTGGATCAAAGGATCTATGGTTTTCTCTCGAGACTTTCCCACGAGGCTTTCCCACGAGGCTTTCCCACAGGGCTGTCCCACGTGCACACGGGGTGGGAGTCGATCCTCGGCATGAAGGTCAAGGCAGTGCAGGGAAAAGAGGTTCCTCTGGAATGGACTGACACATCTGGGGGACTCTTGGAATTGTGGCACGACCCTGGAGTTCCTCTCGCCTTTACTGTGGAGAGTGCCTTCTCTTGAGATGCGACGGGAACGCCGGGAATTCTTTCCTACGAAACAGGGAAAGGATCCCTCATCTCGAGCTAGGAGGCGGAAACGGGGCTCCCCTGGATGTGTGCGGGACCCTCGTGCTTCCTCTCGAGTGGAGACGGGTATGTCGTGGAACTTCTCCAGTTGCAGCAAGGTTGTGAAGGACCCTTTGGAAGTTCCAGTGGTTAGATGTGATTAGCCTCGAGAAGCCTCAGCGGAAATGGGCCTCATCTGGCCTGGAGGGCAAAACCTCCTGGATTTTCTCGAGTTGCGGCAGGTGCTCTCGACTTACGACGGGGACCACGGGGACCCGCTCTGGTGGCCTCAGGAAAGGCCAGTCCCCATGCGAGTTCCTCGGGGGCCTCTCGGGATTCCTCTCCCGTCGATGCCGGGGCCTACGACCTTGTGTGGAGTCGGGGCCCGAACGTGAGGATTCCTCTCCAGTGCTGACATGGATCTTGGGGTACTTCTGGAGTCTCCCCAGGGGAGTCAGTTCTCGTCTCGAATGCGGACATGCACTTGCGCTTTCCTCCAGAGCGGTAGCAGCAGTGTCACGCAGTCCGCCGCGTGGATCAAAGGATCTATGGTTTTCCCTCGAGTCTTTCCTAAGAGGCTTTCCCACGAGACTTTCCCACAGGGCTGTCCCACGTGCACACGTGGTGGGAGTCGATCCTCGGCTTGAACCTCAAGGCAGTGCAGGGAAAACAGGTTCCTCTGGAATGGACTGACACATCTGGGGGACTCTTGGAATGGTGGCACGACCCTGGAGTTCCTCTAGCCTTTCCTGTGGAGAGCGCCTCCTCTTGAGATGCGACGGGAACGCCGGGAATTCTTTCCCTACGAAACAGGGAAAGGATCCCTCATCTCGAGCTAGGCAGCGGAAACGGGGCTCCCCTGTATGTGTGCGGGACCGCACGTGCTTCCCCTCGAGTGGAGACGGATATGTCGGGGAACTTCTTGAGTTGCAGCAAGGGTGTGAAGGACCCTTTGGAAGTTCCAGTGGTTAGACCTGATTAGCCTCGAGAAGCCTCAGCGGAAATGGGCCTCTTCTCGCCTGGAGGCAAAACCTCCTGGATTTTCTCGAGTTGCGGCAGGTGCTCTCGACTTACGACGGGGACCTCAGGGACCCGCTCTGGTGGCCTCAGGAAAGGCCAGTCCCCATGCGAGTTCCTCGGGGTCCTCTCGGGATTCCTCTCCCGTCGATGCCGGGGCCTAAGACCTTGTGTGGAGTCGGGGCCGGAACCTGAGGATTCCTCTCCAGTGCTGACATGGATCTTGGGGTACTTCTGGAGTCTCCCCAGGGGAGTCAGTCCTCGTCTCGAATGCGGGCATGCACTTCCGCTTTCCTCCAGAGCGGTAGCAGCAGTGTCACGCAGTCCGCCGCGTGAATCAAAGGATCTATGGTTTTCCCTCGAGTCTTTCCCACGAGGCTTTCCCACGAGGCTTTCCCACAGGGCTGTCCCACGTGCACAGGTGGTGGGAGTCGATCCTCGGCTTGAACGTCAAGGCAGTGCAGGGAAAACAGGTTCCTCTGGAATGGACTGACACATCTGGGGGACTCTTGGAATGGTGGCACGACCCTGGAGTTCCTCTCGCCTTTCCTGTGGAGAGAGCCTCCTCTTGAGATGCGACGGGAACGCCGGGAATTCTTTCCCTACGAAACAGGGAAAGGATCCGTCATCTCGAGCTAGCAGGCGGAAACGGGGCTCCCCTGAATGTGTGCGTGACCCCACGTGCTTCCTCTCGAGTGGAGACGGGTATGTTGGGGAACTTCTTGAGTTGCAGCAAGGGTGTGAAGGACCCTTTGGAAGTTCCAGTGGTTAGATGTGATTAGCCTCGAGAAGCCTCAGCGGAAATGGGCCTCATGTCTCCTGGAGGGCAAAACCTCCTTGATATTCTCGAGTTGCGGCAGGTGCTCTCGACTTACGACGGGGACCTCGGGGACCCGCTCTGGTGGCCACAGGAAAGGCCAGTCCCCATGCGAGTTCCTCGGGGGCCTCTCGGGATTCCTCTCCCGTCGATGCCGGGGCCTAAGACCTTGTGTGGAGTCGGGGTCGGAACCTAAGTATTCCTCTCCAGTGCTGACATGGATCTTGGGGTACTTCTGGAGTCTCCTCAGGGGAGTCAGTCCTCGTCTCGAATGTGGGCATGCACTTGCGCTTTCCTCCAGAGCGGTAGCAGCAGTGTCACGCAGTCCGCCGCGTGGATCAAAGGATCTATGGTTTTCCCTCGTGTCTTTCCCACGAGGCTTTCCCACGAGGCTTACCCACAGGGCTGTACCACAGGCACACGTGGTGGGACTCGATCCTCGGCTTGAACGTCAAGGCAGGGCCGGGAAAACAGGTTCCTCTGGAATGGACTGACACATCTGGGGGTCTCTTGGAATGGTGGCACGACCCTTGAGTTCCTCTCGCCTTTCATGTGCAGAGCGCCTCCTCTTGAGATGCGACGGGAACGCCGGGAATTTTTTCCCTACGAAACAGGGAAAGGATCCCTCATCTCGAGCTAGGAGGCGGAAAAGGGGCTCCCGTGGATTTGTGCGGGACCCACGTGTTTCCCCTCGAGTGGAGACCGGTATGTCGCGGAACTGCTTGAGTTGCAGCAAGTGTGTGAAAGACCCTTTGGAAGTTCCAGTGGTTAGATGTGATTGGCCTCGAGAAGCCTCAGCGGAAATGGGCCTCATCTCGCCTGGAGGGCAAAACCTCCTGGATTTTCTCGAGTAGCGGCAGATGCTCTCGACTTACGACGGGGACCTCGGGGACCCGCTCTGGTGGCCTCAGGAAAGGCCAGTCCCCATGCGAGTTCCTCGGGGGCCTCTCGGGATTCCTCTCCCGTCGATGCCGGGGCCTAAGACCTTGTATGGAGTCGGGGCCGGAACCTGAGGATTCCTCTCCAGTGCTGACATGGATCTTGGGGTACTTCTGGAGTCTCCCCAGGGGAGTCAGTCCTCGTCTCGACTGCGGGCATGCACTTGCGCTTTCCTCCAGAGCGGTAGCAGCAGTGTCACGCAGTCCGCCGCATGGATCAAAGGATCTATGGTTTTCCCTCGAGTCTTTCCCACGAGGCTTTCCCACGAGGCTTACCCACAGGGCTGTACCCCATGCACACGTGGTGGGACTCGATCCTCGGCTTGAACGTCAAGGCAGTGCCAGGAAAACAGGGTCCTCTGGAATGGACTGACACATCTGGGGGTCTCTTGGAATGGTGGCACGACCCTGGAGTTCCTCTCGCCTTTCCTGTGGAGAGCGCCTCCTCTTGAGATGCGACGGGAACGCCGGGAATTCTTTCCCTTCGAAACAGGGAAAGGATCCCTCATCTAGAGCTAGGAGGCGGAAACGGGGCTCCCCTGGATGTGTGCGGGACCGCACGTGCTTCCGCTCGAGTGGAGACGGATATGTCGCGGAACTGCTTGAGTTGCAGCAAGGGTGTGAAGGACCCTTTGGAAGTTCCAGTGGTTAGATGTGATTGGCCTCGAGAAGCCTCAGCGGAAATGGGCCTCATGTCGCCTGGAGGGCAAAACCTCCTGGATATTCTCGAGTTGCGGCAGGTGCTCTCGACTTACGACGGGGACCTCAGGGACCCGCTCTGGTGGCCTCAGGAAAGGCCAGTCCCCATGCGAGTTCCTCGGGGGCCTCTCGGGATTCCTCTCCCGTCGATGCCGGGGCCTAAACCTTGTGTGGAGTCGGGGCCGGAACCTGAGGATTCCTCTCCAGTGCTGACATGGATCTTGGGGTACTTCTGGAGTCTCCCCAGGGGAGTCAGTCCTCGTCTCGAATGCGGGCATGCACTTGCGCTTTCCTCCAGAGCGGTAGCAGCAGTGTCACGCAGTCCGCCGCGTGGATCAAAGGATCTATGGTTTTCCCTCTTGTCTTTCCCACGAGGCTTTCCCACGAGGCTTACCCACAGGGCTGTACCACATGCACACGTGGTGGGACTCGATCCTCGGCTTGAACGTCAAGGCAGGGCCGGGAAAACAGGTTCCTCTGGAATGGACTGACACAGCTGGGGGACTCTTGGAATGGTGGCACGACCCTGGAGTTCCTCTCGCCTTTCCTGTGGAGAGTGCCTCCTCTTGAGATGCGACGGGAACGCCGGGAATTCTTTCCCTACGAAACAGGGAAAGGATCCCTCATCTCGAGCTAGGAGGCAGAAACGGGGCTCCCCTGGATGTGTGCGGGACCCCACGTGCTTCCTCTCGAGTGGAGACGGGTATGTCGTGGAACTTCTTGAGTTGCAGCAAGGGTGTGAAGGACCCTTTGGAAGTTCCAGTGGTTAGACGTGATTGGCCTCGAGAAGCCTCAGCAGAAATGGGCCTCATCTCGCCTGGAGGGCAAAGCCTCTTGGATTTTTCCGAGTTGGGGCAGGTGTTCTCGACTTCCGACGGGACCACAGGGACCCGCTCTGGTGACCTTACGAAAGGCCAGTCCCCATGCGAGTTCCTCGGGGGCCTCTCGGGATTCCTCTCCCGTCGATGCCGGGGCCTAAGACCTTGTGTGGAGTCGGGGCCGGAAACTGAAGATTCCTCTCGAGTGCTGACATGGATCTTGGGGTACTTCTGGAGTCTCCCCAGGGGAGTCAGTCCTCGTCTCGAATGCGGGCATGCACTTGCGCTTTCCTCCAGAGCGGTAGCAGCAGTGTCACGCAATCCGTCGCGTGGATCAAAGGATCTATGGTTTTCCCTCGAGTCTTTCCCACGAGGCATTCCCACGAGGCTTACACACAGGGCTGTACCACATGCACACGTGGTGGGACTCGATCCTCGGCTTGAACGTCAAGGCAGGGACGGGAAAACAGGTTCCTCTGGAATGGACTGACACATCTGGGGGTCTCTTGGAATGGTGGCACGACCCTTGAGTTCCTCTCGCCTTTCCTGTGCAGAGCGCCTCCTCTTGAGATGCGACGGGAACGCCGGGAATTCTTTCCCTACGAAACAGGGAAAGGATCCCTCATCTCGAGCTAGGAGGCGGAAAATGGGCTCCCGTGGATGTGTGCGGGACCCCACGTGTTTCCCCTCCAGTGGAGACCGGTTTGTAGCGGAACTGCTTGAGTTGCAGCAAGTGTGTGAAGGACCCTTTGGAAGTTCCAGTTGTTAGATGTGATTGGCCTCGAGAAACCTCAGCGGAAATAGGCCTCATCTCGCCTGGAGGGCAAAACCTCCTGGATTTTCTCGAGTTGAGGCAGGTGCTCTCGACTTACGACGGGGACCTCAGGGAACCGCTCTGGTGGCCTCAGGAAAGGCCAGTCCCCATGCGAGTTCCTCGGGGGCCTCTCGGGATTCCTCTCCCGTCGATGCTGGGGCCTAAGACCTTGTATGGAGTCGGGGCCGGAACCTGAGGATTCCTCTCCAGTGCTGACATGGATCTTGGGGTACTTCTGGAGTCTCCCCAGGGGAGTCAGTCCTCGTCTCGAATGCGGGCATGCACTTGCGCTTTCCTCCAGAGCGGTAGCAGCAGTGTCACGCAGTCCGCCGCATGGATCAAAGGATCTATGGTTTTCCCTCGAGTCTTTCCCACGAGGCTTTCCCACGAGGCTTTCCCACAGGGCTGTCCCACGTGCACACGTGGTGGGAGTCGATCCTCGGCTTGAACGTCAAGGCAGTGCAGGGAAAACAGGTTCCTCTGGAATGGACTGACACATCTGGGGGACTCTTGGAATGGTGGCACGACCCTGGAGTTCCTCCCGCCTTTCCTGTGGAGCGCGCCTCCTCTTGAGATGCGACGGGAACGCCGGGAATCTTTCCCTACGAAACAGGGAAAGGATCCCTCATCTCGAGTTAGGAGGCGGAAACGGGTCTCCCCTGGATGTGTGCGGGACCCCACGTGCTTCCTCTCGAGTGGAGACGGGTATGTCGGGGAACATCTTGAGTTGCAGCAAGGGTGTGAAGGACCCTTTGGAAGTTCCAGTGGTTAGACGTGATTGGCCTCGAGAAGCCTCAGCGGAAATGGGCCTCATCTCGCCTGGAGGGCAAAACCTCCTGGATTTTCTCGAGTTGCGGCAGGTGCTCTCGACTTACGATGGGGACCTCAGGGACCCGCTCTGGTGGCCTCAGGAAAGGCCAGTCTCCATGCGAGTTCTTCGGAGGCCTCTGGGGATTCCTCTCCCGTCGATGCCGGGGACTAAAACCTTGTGTGGAGTCGGGGCCGGAACCTGAGGATTCCTCTCCAGTGCTGACATGGATCTTGGAGTAATTCTGGAGTCTCCCCAGGGGAGTCAGTCCTCGTCTCGAATGCGGGCATGCACTTGCGCTTTCCTCCAGAGCGGTAGCAGCAGTGTCACGCAGTCCGCCGCGTGGATCAAAGGATCTATGGTTTTCCCTCGAGTCTTTCCCACGAGGCTTTCTCACGAGGCTTTCCCACAGGGCTGTCCCACGTGCACAGGTGGTGGGACTCGATCCTCGGCTTGAACGTCAAGGCAGTGCAGGGAAAACAGGTTCCTCTGGAATGGACTGACACAGCTGGGGGACTCTTGCAATGGTAGCACGACCCTGGAGTTCCTCTCGCCTTTCCTGTGGAGAGCGCCTCCTCTTGAGATGCGACGGGAACGCCGGGAATTCTTTCCCTACGAAACAGGGAAAGGATCCCTCATCTCGAACTAGGAGGCGGAAACGCGGCTCCCCTGGATGTGTGCGGGACCCCACGTGCTTCCTCTCCAGTGGAGACGGGTACGTCGCGGAACTGCTTGAGTTGCAGCAAGCGTGTGAAGGACCCTTTGGAAGTTCCAGTGGTTAGATGTGATTGGCCTCGAGAAGCCTCAGCGGAAATGGGCCTCATCTCGCCTGGAGGGCAAAACCTCCTGGATTTTTTCGAGTTGCGGCAGGTGCTCTCGACTTACGACGGGGACCTCAGGGAACCGCTCTGGTGGCCTCAGGAAAGGCCAGTCCCCATGCGAGTTCCTCGGGGGCCTCTCGGGATTCCTCTCCCGTCGATGCCGGGGCCTAAACCTTGTGTGGAGTCGGGGCCGGAACCTGAGGATTCCTCTCCAGTGCTGACATGGATCTTGGGGTACTTCTGGAGTCTCCCCAGGGGAGTCAGTCCTCGTCTCGAATGCGGGCATGCACTTGCGCTTTCCTCCAGAGCGGTAGCAGCAGTGTCACGCAGTCCGCCGCGTGGATCAAAGGATCTATGGTTTTCCCTCGAGTCTTTCCCACGAGGCTTTCCCACGAGGCTTTCCCACAGGGCTGTCCCACGTGCACACGTGGTGGGAGTCGATCCTCGGCTTGAACGTCAAGGCAGTGCAGGGAAAACAGGTTCCTCTGGAATGGACTGACACATCTGGGGGACTCTTGGAATGGTGGCACGACCCTGGAGTTCCTCTCGCCTTTCCTGTGGAGAGCGGCTCCTCTTGAGATGCGACGGGAACGCCGGGAATTCTTTCCCTACGAAACAGGGAAAGGATCCCTCATCTCGAGGTAGGAGGCGGAAACGGGGCTCCCCTGGATGTGTGCGGGACCCACGTGCTTCCTCTCGAGTGGAGACGGGTATGTCGGGGAACTTCTTGAGTTGCAGCAAGGGTGTGAAGGACCCTTTGGAAGTTCCAGTGGTTAGACGTGATTAGCCTCGAGAAGCCTCAGCGGAAATGGGCCTCATCTCGCCTGGAGGGCAAAACCTCCTGGATTTTCTCGAGTTGCGGCAGGTGCTCTCGACTTAGGACGGGGACCTCAGGGACCCGCTCTGGTGGCCTCAGGAAAGGCCAGTCCCCATGCGAGTTCCTCGGGGGCCTCTCGGGATTCCTCTCCCGTTGATGCCGGGGCCTAAGACCTTGTGTGGAGTCGGGGCCGGAACCTGAGGATTCCTCTCCAGTGCTGACATGGATCTTGGGGTACATCTGGAGTCTCCCCAGGGGAGTCAGTCCTCGTCTCGAATGCGGGCATGCACTTGCGCTTTCCTCCAGAGCGGTAGCAGCAGTGTCACGCAGTCCGCCGCGTGGATCAAAGGATCTATGGTTTTCCCTCGAGTCTTTCCCACGAGGCTTTCCCACGAGGCTTTCCCAAAGGGCTGTCCCACGTGCACACGTGGTGGGAGTCGATCCTCGGCTTGAACGTCAAGGCAGTGCAGGGAAAGCAGGTTCCTCTGGAATGGACTGACACATCTGGGGGACTCTTGGAATGGTGGCACGACCCTGGAGTTCCTCTCGCCTTTCCTGTGGAGAGCGCCTCCTCTTGAAATGCGACGGGAACGCCGGGAATTCTTTCCCTACGAAACAGTGAAAGGATCACTCATCTCGAGCTAGGAGGCGGAAACGGGGCTCCCCTGGATGTGTGCGGGACACCACGTGCTTCCTCTCGAGTGGAGACGGGTATGTCGGGGAACTTATTGAGTTGCAGCAAGGGTGTGAAGGACCCTTTGGAAGTTCCAGTGGTTAGATGTGATTGGCCTCGAGAAGCCTCAGCGGAAATGGGCCTCATCTCGCCTGGAGGGCAAAACCTCCTGGATTTTCTCGAGTTGCGGCAGGTGCTCTCGACTTACGACGGGGACCTCAGGGACCCGCTCTGGTGGCCTCAGGAAAGGCCAGTCCCCATGCGAGTTCCTCGGGGGCCTCTCGGGATTCCTCTCCCGTCGATGCCGGGGCCTAAGACCTTGTGTGGAGTCGGGGCCGGAACCTGAGGATTCCTCTCCAGTGCTGACATGGATCTTGGGGTACTTCTGGAGTCTCCCCAGGGGAGTCAGTCCTCGTCTCGAATGCGGGCATGCACTTGTGCTTTCCTCCAGAGCGGTAGCAGCAGCGTCACGCAGTCCGCCGCGTGGATCAAAGGATCTATGGTTTTCCCTCGAGTCTTTCCCACGAGGCTTTCCCACGAGGCTTTCCCACAGGGCTGTCCCACGTGCACACGTGGTGGGAGTCGATCCTCGGCTTGAACGTCAAGGCAGTGCAGGGAAAACAGGTTCCTCTGGAATGGACTGACACATCTGGGGGACTCTTGGAATGGTGTCACGACCCTGGAGTTCCTCTCGCCTTTCCTGTGGAGAGCGCCTCCTCTTGAGATGCGACGGGCACGCCGGGAATTCTGTCCCTACGAAACAGGGAAAGGATCCCTCATCTCGAGCTAGGAGGCGGAAACGGGGCTCCCCTGGATATGTGCGGGACCCACGTGCTTCCTCTCGAGTGGAGACGGGTATGTCGGGGAACTTCTGGAGTTGCAGCAAGGGTGTGAAGGACCCTTTGGAAGTTCCAGTGGTTAGACGTGATTAGCCTCGAGAAGCCTCAGCGGAAATGGGCCTCATCTCGCCTGGATGGTAAAACCTCCTGGATTTTCTCGAGTTGCCGCAGGTGCTCTCGACTTACGACGGGGACCTCAGGGACCCGGTCTGGTGGCCTCAGGAAAGGCCAGTCCCCATGCGAGTTCCTCGGGGGCCTCTCGGGATTCCTCTCCCGTCGATGCTGGGGCCTAAGACCTTGTGTGGAGTCGGGGCCGGAACCTGAGGATTCCTCTCCAGTGCTGACATGGATCTTGGGATACTTCTGGAGTCTCCCCAGGATAGTCAGTCCTCGTCTCGAATGCGGGCATGCACTTGCGCTTTCCTCCAGAGCGGTAGCAGCAGTGTCACGCAGTCCGCCGCGTGGATCAAAGGATCTATGGTTTTCCCTCGAGTCTTTCCCACGAGGCTTTCCCGCGAGGCTTTCCCACAGGGCTGTCCCACGTGCACACGTGGTGGGAGTCGATCCTCGGCTTGAACGTCAAGGCAGTGCAGGGAAAGCAGGTTCCTCTGGAATGGACTGACACATCTGGGGGACTCTTGGAATGGTGGCACGACCCTGGAGTTCCTCTCGCCTTTCCTGTGGAGAGCGCCTCCTCTTGAAATGCGACGGGAACGCCGGGAATTCTTTCCCTACGAAACAGTGAAAGGATCACTCATCTCGAGCTAGGAGGCGGAAACGGGGCTCCCCTGGATGTGTGCGGGACACCACGTGCTTCCTCTCGAGTGGAGACGGGTATGTCGGGGAACTTATTGAGTTGCAGCAAGGGTGTGAAGGACCCTTTGGAAGTTCCAGTGGTTAGATGTGATTGGCCTCGAGAAGCCTCAGCGGAAATGGGCCTCATCTCGCCTGGAGGGCAAAACCTCCTGGATTTTCTCGAGTTGCGGCAGGTGCTCTCGACTTACGACGGGGACCTCAGGGACCCGCTCTGGTGGCCTCAGGAAAGGCCAGTCCCCATGCGAGTTCCTCGGGGGCCTCTCGGGATTCCTCTCCCGTCGATGCCGGGGCCTAAGACCTTGTGTGGAGTCGGGGCCGGAACCTGAGGATTCCTCTCCAGTGCTGACATGGATCTTGGGGTACTTCTGGAGTCTCCCCAGGGGAGTCAGTCCTCGTCTCGAATGCGGGCATGCACTTGTGCTTTCCTCCAGAGCGGTAGCAGCAGCGTCACGCAGTCCGCCGCGTGGATCAAAGGATCTATGGTTTTCCCTCGAGTCTTTCCCACGAGGCTTTCCCACGAGGCTTTCCCACAGGGCTGTCCCACGTGCACACGTGGTGGGAGTCGATCCTCGGCTTGAACGTTAAGGCAGTGCAGGGAAAACAGGTTCCTCTGGAATGGACTGACACATCTGGGGGACTCTTGGAATGGTGTCACGACCCTGGAGTTCCTCTCGCCTTTCCTGTGGAGAGCGCCTCCTCTTGAGATGCGACGGGCACGCCGGGAATTCTGTCCCTACGAAACAGGGAAAGGATCCCTCATCTCGAGCTAGGAGGCGGAAACGGGGCTCCCCTGGATGTGTGCGGGACCCACGTGCTTCCTCTCGAGTGGAGACGGGTATGTCGGGGAACTTCTGGAGTTGCAGCAAGGGTGTGAAGGACCCTTTGGAAGTTCCAGTGGTTAGACGTGATTAGCCTCGAGAAGCCTCAGCGGAAATGGGCCTCATCTCGCCTGGATGGTAAAACCTCCTGGATTTTCTCGAGTTGCCGCAGGTGCTCTCGACTTACGACGGGGACCTCAGGGACCCGGTCTGGTGGCCTCAGGAAAGGCCAGTCACCATGCGAGTTCCTCGGGGGCCTCTCGGGATTCCTCTCCCGTCGATGCTGGGGCCTAAGACCTTGTGTGGAGTCGGGGCCGGAACCTGAGGATTCCTCTCCAGTGCTGACATGGATCTTGGGATACTTCTGGAGTCTCCCCAGGATAGTCAGTCCTCGTCTCGAATGCGGGCATGCACTTGCGCTTTCCTCCAGAGCGGTAGCAGCAGTGTCACGCAGTCCGCCGCGTGGATCAAAGGATCTATGGTTTTCCCTCGAGTCTTTCCCACGAGGCTTTCCCGCGAGGCTTTCCCACAGGGCTGTCCCACGTGCACACGTGGTGGGAGTCGATCCTCGGCTTGAACGTCAAGGCAGTGCAGGGAAAGCAGGTTCCTCTGGAATGGACTGACACATCTGGGGGACTCTTGGAATGGTGTCACGACCCTGGAGTTCCTCTCGCCTTTCCTGTGGAGAGCGCCTCCTCTTGAAATGCGACGGGAACGCCGGGAATTCTTTCCCTACGAAACAGTGAAAGGATCACTCATCTCGAGCTAGGAGGCGGAAACGGGGCTCCCCTGGATGTGTGCGGGACACCACGTGCTTCCTCTCGAGTGGAGACGGGTATGTCGGGGAACTTATTGAGTTGCAGCAAGGGTGTGAAGGACCCTTTGGAAGTTCCAGTGGTTAGATGTGATTGGCCTCGAGAAGCCTCAGCGGAAATGGGCCTCATCTCGCCTGGAGGGCAAAACCTCCTGGATTTTCTCGAGTTGCGGCAGGTGCTCTCGACTTACGACGGGGACCTCAGGGACCCGCTCTGGTGGCCTCAGGAAAGCCCAGTCCCCATGCGAGTTCTTCGGGGGCCTCTCGGGATTCCTCTCCCGTCGATGCCGGGGCCTAAGACCTTGTGTGGAGTCGGGGCCGGAACCTGAGGATTCCTCTCCAGTGCTGACATGGATCTTGGGGTACTTCTGGAGTCTCCCCAGGGGAGTCAGTCCTCGTCTCGAATGCGGGCATGCACTTGCGCTTTCCTCCAGAGCGGTAGCAGCAGTGTCACGCAGTCCGCCGCGTGGATCAAAGGATCTATGGTTTTCCCTCGAGTCTTTCCTAAGAGGCTTTCCCACGAGGCTTTCCCACAGGGCTGTCCCACGTGCACACGTGGTGGGAGTCGATCCTCGGCTTGAACCTCAAGGCAGTGCAGGGAAAACAGGTTCCTCTGGAATGGACTGACACATCTGGGGGACTCTTGGAATGGTGGCACGACCCTGGAGTTCCTCTAGCCTTTCCTGTGGAGAGCGGCTCCTCTTGAGATGCGACGGGAACGCCGGGAATTCTTTCCCTACGAAACAGGGAAAGGATCCCTCATCTCGAGCTAGGCGGCGGAAACGGGGCTCCCCTGTATGTGTGCGGGACCACCGTGCTTCCTCTCGAGTGGAGACGGGTATGTCGGGGAACTTCTTGAGTTGCAGCAAGGGTGTGAAGGACCCTTTGGAAGTTCCAGTGGTTAGATGTGATTGGCCTCGAGCAGCCTCAGCGGAAATGGGCCTCATCTCGCCTGGAGGGCAAAACCTCCTGGATTTTCTCGAGTTGCGGCAGGTGCTCTCGACTTACGACGGGGACATCGGGGACCCGCTCTGGTGGCCTCAGGAAAGGCCAGTCCCCATGCGAGTTCCTCGGGGGCATCTCGGGATTCCCCTCCCGTCGATGCTGGGGCCTAAGACCTTGTGTGGAGTCGGGACCGGAAACTGAGGATTCCTCTCCAGTGCTGACATGGATCTTGGGGTACTTCTGGAGTCTCCCCAGGGGAGTCAGTCCTCGACTCGAATGCGCGCATGCACTTGGGCTTTCCTCCAGAGCGGTAGCATCAGTGTCACGCAGTCCGCCGCGTGGATCAAAGGATCTATGGTTTTCCCTCGAGTCTTTCCCACGAGGCTTTCCCACAGGGCTGTCCCACGTGCACACGTGGTGGGAGTCGATCCTCGGCTTGAACGTCAAGGCAGTGCAGGGAAAACAGGTTCCTCTGGAATGGACTGACACATCTGGGGGACTCTTGGAATGGTGGCACGACCCTCGAGTTCCTCTCGCCTTTCCTGTGGAGAGCGCCTCCTCTTGAGATGCGACGGGAAGCCGGGAATTCTTTCCCTACGAAACAGGGAAAGGATCCGTCATCTGGAGCTAGGAGGCCGAAACGGGGCTTCCCTGGATGTGTGCGGGACCCCAGTGCTTCCTCTCCAGTGGAGACGGGAATGTTGGGAACTTCTTGAGTTGCAGCAAGGGTGTGAAGGACCCTTTGGAAATTCCAGTGGTTAGATGTGATTAGCCTCGAGAAGCCTCAGCGGAAATGGGCCTCATCTCGCCTGGAGGGCAAAACCTCCTGGATTTTCTCGAGTTGCGGCAGGTGTTCTCGACTTACGACGTGGACCTCAGGGACCCGCTCTGGTGGCCTCAGGAAAGCCCAGTCCCCATGCGAGTTCTTCGGGGGCCTCTCGGGATTCCTCTCCCGTCGATGCCGGGGCCTAAGACCTTGTGTGGAGTCGGGGCCGGAACCTGAGGATTCCTCTCCAGTGCTGACATGGATCTTGGGGTACTTCTGGAGTCTCCCCAGGGGAGTCAGTCCTCGTCTCGAATGCGGGCATGCACTTGCGCTTTCCTCCAGAGCGGTAGCAGCAGTGTCACGCAGTCCGCCACGTGGATCAAAGGATCTATGATTTTCTCTCGAGACTTTCCCACGAGGCTTTCCCACGAGGCTTTCCCACAGGGCTGTCCCACGTGCACACGTGGTGGGAGTCGATCCTCGGCTTGAAGGTCAAGGCAGTGCAGGGAAAAGAGGTTCCTCTGGAATGGACTGACACATCTGGGGGACTCTTGGAATTGTGGCACGACCCTGGAGTTCCTCTCGCCTTTACTGTGGAGAGCGCCTTCTCTTGAGATGCGACGGGAACGCCGGGAATTCTTTCCTACGAAACAGGGAAAGGATCCCTCATCTCGAGCTAGGAGGCGGAAACGGGGCTCCCCTGGATGTGTGCGGGACCCTCGTGCTTCCTCTCGATTGGAGACGGGTATGTCGTGGAACTTCTCCAGTTGCAGCAAGGTTGTGAAGGACCCTTTGGAAGTTCCAGTGGTTAGATGTGATTAGCCTCGAGAAGCCTCAGCGGAAATGGGCCTCATCTGGCCTGGAGGGCAAAACCTCCTGGATTTTCTCGAGTTGCGGCAGGTGCTCTCGACTTACGACGGGGACCACGGGGACCCGCTCTGGTGGCCTCAGGAAAGCCCAGTCCCCATGCGAGTTCCTCGGGGGCCTCTCGGGATTCCTCTCCCGTCGATGCCGGGGCCTACGACCTTGTGTGGAGTCGGGGCCCGAACGTGAGGATTCCTCTCCAGTGCTGACATGGATCTTGGGGTACTTCTGGAGTCTCCCCAGGGGAGTCAGTTCTCGTCTCGAATGCGGACATGCACTTGCACTTTCCTCCAGAGCGGTAGCAGCAGTGTCACGCAGTCCGCCGCGTGGATCAAAGGATCTATGGTTTTCCCTCGAGTCTTTCCTAAGAGGCTTTCCCACGAGGCTTTCCCACAGGGCTGTCCCACGTGCACACGTGGTGGGAGTCGATCCTCGGCTTGAACCTCAAGGCAGTGCAGGGAAAACAGGTTCCTCTGGAATGGACTGACACATCTGGGGGACTCTTGGAATGGTGGCACGACCCTGGAGTTCCTCTAGCCTTTCCTGCGGAGAGCGCCTCCTCTTGAGATGCGACGGGAACGCCGGGAATTCTTTCCCTACGAAACAGGGAAAGGATCCCTCATCTCGAGCTAGGCAGCGGAAACGGGGCTCCCCTGTATGTGTGCGGGACCACCGTGCTTCCTCTCGAGTGGAGACGGGTATGTCGGGGAACTTCTTGAGTTGCAGCAAGGGTGTGAAGGACCCTTTGGAAGTTCCAGTGGTTAGATGTGATTGGCCTCGAGCAGCCTCAGCGGAAATGGGCCTCATCTCGCCTGGAGGGCAAAACCTCCTGGATTTTCTCGAGTTGCGGCAGGTGCTCTCGACTTACGACGGGGACCTCGGGGACCCGCTCTGGTGGCCTCAGGAAAGGCCAGTCCCCATGCGAGTTCCTCGGGGGCATCTCGGGATTCCCCTCCCGTCGATGCTGGGGCCTAAGACCTTGTGTGGAGTCGGGGCCGGAAACTGAGGATTCCTCTCCAGTGCTGACATGGATCTTGGGGTACTTCTGGAGTCTCCCCAGGGGAGTCAGTCCTCGACTCGAATGCGCGCATGCACTTGCGCTTTCCTCCAGAGCGGTAGCAGCAGTGTCACGCAGTCCGCCGCGTGGATCAAAGGATCTATGGTTTTCCCTCGAGTCTTTCCTAAGAGGCTTTCCCACGAGGCTTTCCCACAGGGCTGTCCCACTTGCACACGTGGTGGGAGTCGATCCTCGGCTTGAACGTCAAGGCAGTGCAGGGAAAACAGGTTCCTCTGGAATGGACTGACACATCTGGGGGACTCTTGGAATGGTGGCACGACCCTGGAGTTCCTCTCGCCTTTCCTGTGGAGAGCGCCTCCTCTTGAGATGCGACGGGAAGCCGGGAATTCTTTCCCTACGAAACAGGGAAAGGATCCGTCATCTGGAGCTAGGAGGCAGAAACGGGGCTTCCCTGGATGTGTGCGGGACCACCGTGCTTCCTCTCGAGTGGAGACGGGTATGTCGGGGAACTTCTTGAGTTGCAGCAAGGGTGTGAAGGACCCTTTGGAAATTCCAGTGGTTAGACGTGATTGGCCTCGAGCAGCCTCAGCGGAAATGGGCCTCATCTCGCCTGGAGGGCAAAACCTCCTGGATTTTCTCGAGTTGCGGCAGGTGCTCTCGACTTACGACGGGGACCTCGGGGACCCGCTCTGGTGGCCTCAGGAAAGCCCAGTCCCCATGCGAGTTCCTCGGGGGCATCTCGGGATTCCCCTCCCGTCGATGCTGGGGCCTAAGGCCTTGTGTGGAGTCGGGGCCGGAAACTGAGGATTCCTCTCCAGTGCTGACATGGATCTTGGGGTACTTCTGGAGTCTCCCCAGGGGAGTCAGTCCTCGACTCGAATGCGCGCATGCACTTGCGCTTTCCTCCAGAGCGGTAGCATCAGTGTCACGCAGTCCGCCGCGTGGATCAAAGGATCTATGGTTTTCCCTCGAGTCTTTCCCACGAGGCTTTCCCACGAGGCTTTCCCACAGGGCTGTCCCACTTGCACACGTGGTGGGAGTCGATCCTCGGCTTGAACGTCAAGGCAGTGCAGGGAAAACAGGTTCCTCTGGAATGGACTGACACATCTGGGGGACTCTTGGAATGGTGGCACGACCCTGGAGTTCCTCTCGCCTTTCCTGTGGAGAGCGCCTCCTCTTGAGATGCGATGGGAAGCCGGGAATTCTTTCCCTACGAAACAGGGAAAGGATCCGTCATCTGGAGCTAGGAGGCAGAAACGGGGCTTCCCTGGATGTGTGCGGGACCCCAGTGCTTCCTCTCCAGTGGAGACGGGAATGTTGGGAACTTCTTGAGTTGCAGCAAGGGTGTGAAGGACCCTTTGGAAATTCCAGTGGTTAGATGTGATTAGCCTCGAGAAGCCTCAGCGGAAATGGGCCTCATCTCGCCTGGAGGGCAAAACCTCCTGGATTTTCTCGAGTTGCGGCAGGTGTTCTCGACTTACGACGTGGACCTCAGGGACCCGCTCTGGTGGCCTCAGGAAAGCCCAGTCCCCATGCGAGTTCTTCGGGGGCCTCTCGGGATTCCTCTCCCGTCGATGCCGGGGCCTAAGACCTTGTGTGGAGTCGGGGCCGGAACCTGAGGATTCCTCTCCAGTGCTGACATGGATCTTGGGGTACTTCTGGAGTCTCCCCAGGGGAGTCAGTCCTCGTCTCGAATGCGGGCATGCACTTGCGCTTTCCTCCAGAGCGGTAGCAGCAGTGTCACGCAGTCCGCCACGTGGATCAAAGGATCTATGGTTTTCCCTCGAGTCTTTCCTAAGAGGCTTTCCCACGAGGCTTTCCCACAGGGCTGTCCCACGTGCACACGTGGTGGGAGTCGATCCTCGGCTTGAACCTCAAGGCAGTGCAGGGAAAACAGGTTCCTCTGGAATGGACTGACACATCTGGGGGACTCTTGGAATGGTGGCACGACCCTGGAGTTCCTCTAGCCTTTCCTGTGGAGAGCGCCTCCTCTTGAGATGCGACGGGAACGCCGGGAATTCTTTCCCTACGAAACAGGGAAAGGATCCCTCATCTCGAGCTAGGCGGCGGAAACGGGGCTCCCCTGTATGTGTGCGGGACCACCGTGCTTCCTCTCGAGTGGAGACGGGTATGTCGGGGAACTTCTTGAGTTGCAGCAAGGGTGTGAAGGACCCTTTGGAAGTTCCAGTGGTTAGATGTGATTGGCCTCGAGCAGCCTCAGCGGAAATGGGCCTCATCTCGCCTGGAGGGCAAAACCTCCTGGATTTTCTCGAGTTGCGGCAGGTGCTCTCGACTTACGACGGGGACCTCGGGGACCCGCTCTGGTGGCCTCAGGAAAGGCCAGTCCCCATGCGAGTTCCTCGGGGGCATCTCGGGATTCCCCTCCCGTCGATGCTGGGGCCTAAGACCTTGTGTGGAGTCGGGGCCGGAAACTGAGGATTCCTCTCCAGTGCTGACATGGATCTTGGGGTACTTCTGGAGTCTCCCCAGGGGAGTCAGTCCTCGCCTCGAATGCGGGCATGCACTTGCGCTTTCCTCCAGAGCGGTAGCATCAGTGTCACGCAGTCCGCCGCGTGGATCAAAGAATCTATGGTTTTCCCTCGAGTCTTTCCCACGAGGCTTTCCCACGAGGCTTTCCCACAGGGCTGTCCCTCGTGCACACGTGGTGGGAGTCGATCCTCGGCTTGAACGTCAAGGCAGTGCAGGGAAAACAGGTTCCTCTGGAATGGACTGACACATCTGGGGGACTCTTGGAATGGTGGCACGACCCTGGAGTTCCTCTCTCCTTTCCTGTGGAGAGCGCCTCCTCTTGAGATGCGACGGGAACGCCGGGAATTCTTTCCCTACGAAACAGGGATAGGATCCCTCATCTCGAGCTAGGAGGCGGAAAAGGGGCTCCCCTGAATGTGTGCGGGACCCTCGTGCTTCCTCTCGAGTGGAGACGGGTATGTCGGAGAACTTCTTGAGTTGCAGCAAGGGTGTGAAGGACCCTTTGGAAATTCCAGTGGTTAGAGGTGATTAGCCTCGAGAAGCCTCAGCGGAAATGGGCCTCATCTCGCCTGGAGGGCAAAACCTCCTGGATTTTCTCGAGTTGCGGCAGGTGCTCTCGACTTACGACGGGGACATCAGGGACCCGCTCTGGTGGCCTCAGGAAAGCCCAGTCCCCATGCGAGTTCTTCGGGGGCCTCTCGCGTTTCCTCTCCCGTCGATGCCGGGGCCTAAGACCTTGTGTGGAGTCGGGGCCGGAACCTGAGGATTCCTCTCCAGTGCTGACATGGATCTTGGGGTACTTCTGGAGTCTCACCAGGGGAGTCAGTCCTCGTCTCGAATGCGCGCATGCACTTGCACTTTCCTCCAGAGCGGTAGCAGCAGTGTCACGCAGTCCGCCGCGTGGATCAAAGGATCTATGGTTTTCTCTCGAGACTTTCATACGAGGCTTTCCCACGAGGCTTTCCCACAGGGCTGTCCCACGTGCACACGTGGTGGGAGTCGAGCCTCGGCTTGAACGTCAAGGCAGTGCATGGAAAACAGGTTCCTCTGGAATGGACTGACACATCTGGGGGACTCTTTAAATGGTGGCACGACCCTCGAGTTCCTCTCGCATTTCCTGTGGAGAGCGCCTCCTCTTGAGATGCGACGGGAAGCCGGGAATTCTTTCCCTACGAAACAGGGAAAGGATCCCTCACCTCGAGCTAGGAGGCGGAAACGGGGCTCCCCTGGATGTGTGCGGGACCCTCGTGCTTCCTCTCGAGTGGAGACGGGTATGTCGGGGAACTTCTGGACTTGCAGCGAGGGTGTGAAGGACCCTTTGGAAGTTCCAGTGGTTAGATGTGATTAGCCTCGAGAAGCATCAGCGGAAATGGGCCTCATCTCGCCTGGAGGGCAAAACCTCCTGGATTTTCTCGAGTTGCGGCAGGTGCTCTCGACTTACGACGGGGACCTCGGGGACCCGCTCTGGTGGCCTCAGGAAAGGCCAGTCCCCATGCGAGTTCCTCGGGGGCCTCTCGGGATTCCTCTCCCGTCGATGCCGGGGCCTAAGACCTTGTGTGGAGTCGGGGCCCGAACGTGAGGATTCCTCTCCAGTGCTGACATGGATCTTGGGGTACTTCTGGAGTCTCCCCCGTGGAGTCAGTCCTCGTCTCGAATGCGGGCATGCACTTGCGCTTTCCTCCAGAGCGGTAGCAGCAGTGTCACGCAGTCCGATGCGTGGAGCAAAGGATCTATGGTTTTCCCTCGAGTCTTTCCCACGAGGCTTTCCCACGAGGCTTTCCCACAGGGCTGTCCCACGTGCACACGTGGTGGGAGTCGATCCTCGGCTTGAACGTCAAGGCAGTGCAGGGAAAACAGGTTCCTCTGGAATGGACTGACACATCTGGGGGACTCTTGGAATGGTGGCACGACCCTGGAGTTCCTCTCGCCTTTCCTGTGGAGGGCGCCTCCTCTTGAGATGCGACGGGAACGCCGGGAATTCTTTCCCTACGAAACAGGGAAAGGATCCCTCATCTCGAGCAAGGAGGCGGAAATGGGGCTCCCCTGGATGTGTGCGGGACCCCACGGGCTTCCTCTCGAGTGGAGACGGGTATGTCGGGGAACTTCTTGAGTTGCAGCAAGGGTGTGAAGGACCCTTTGGAAGGTCCAGTGGTTAGATGTGATTGGCCTCGAGAAGCCTCAGCGGAAATGGGCCTCATCTCGCCTGGAGGGCAAAACCTCCTGGATTTTCTCGAGTTGCGGCAGGTGCTCTGGACTTACGATGGGGACCTCAGGGAACCGCTCTGGTGGCCTCAGGAAAAGCCAGTCCCCATGCGAGTTCCTCGGGGGCGTCTCGGAATTCCTCTCCCGGCGATGCCGGGGCCTAAGACCTTGTGTGGAGTCGGGGCCGGAACCTGAGGATTCCTCTCCAGTGCTGACATGGATCTTGGGGTACTTCTGGAGTCTCCCCAGGGGAGTCAGTCCTCGTCTCGAATGCGGGCATGCATAGCGCTTTCCTCCAGAGCGGTAGCAGCAGTGTCACGCAGTCCGCCGCGTGGATCAAAGGATCTATGGTTTTCCCTCGAGTCTTTCCCACGAGGCTTTCCCACGAGGCTTTCCCACAGGGCTGTCCCACGTGCACACGTGGTGGGAGTCGATCCTCGGCTTGAACGTCAAGGCAGTGCAGGGAAAACAGGTTCCTCTGGAATGGACTGACACATCTGGGGGCTCTTGGAATGGTGGCATGACCGTGGAGTTCCTCTCGCCTTTCCTGTGGAGAGCGCCTCCTCTTGAGATGCGACGGGAACGCCGGGAATTCTTTCCCTACGAAACAGGGAAAGGATCCCTCATCTCGAGCTAGGAGGCTGAAACGGGGCTCCCCTGGATGTGTGCGGGACACCACGTGCTTCCTCTCGAGTGCAGACGGGTATGTCGGGGAACTTCTTGAGTTGCAGCAAGGGTGTGAAGGACCCTTTGGATGTTCCAGTGGTTAGATGTGATTGGCCTCGAGAAGCCTCAGCGGAAATGGGCCTCATCTCGCCTGGAGGTGAAAACCTCCTGGATTTTCTCGAGTTGTGGCAGGTGCTCTCGACTTACGACGGGGACCTCAGGGACCCGCTCTGGTGGCCTCAGGAAAGGCCAGTCCCCATGCGAGTTCCTCGGGGGCCTCTCGGGATTCCTCTCCCGTCGATGCCAGGGCCTAAGACCTTGTGTGGAGTCGGGGCCGGAACCTGAGGATTCCTCTCCAGTGCTGACATGGATCTTGGGGTACTTCTGGAGTCTCCACAGGGGAGTCAGTCCTCGTCTCGAATGCGGGCATGCACTTGCGCTTTCCTCCAGAGCGGTAGCAGCAGTGTCACGCAGTCCGCCGCGTGGATCAAAGGATCTATGGTTTTCCCTCGAGTCTTTCCCTCGAGGCTTTTCCAGGAGGCTTTCCCACAGGGCTGTCCCACGTGCACACGTGGTGGGAGTCGATCCTCGGCTTGAACGTCAAGGCAGTGCCGGGAAAACAGGTTCCTCTGGAATGGACTGACACATCTGGGGGACTCTTGGAATGGTGGCACGACCCTGGAGTTCCTCTCGCCTTTCCTGTGGAGAGCGCCTCCTCTTGAGATGCGACGGGAACGCCGGGAATTCTTTACCTTCGAAACAGGGAAAGGATCCCTCTTCTCGAGCTAGGAGGCGGAAACGGGGCTCCCCTGGATGTGTGCGGGACATCACGTGCTTCCTCTCGAGTGGAGACGGGTATGTCGGGGAACTTCTTGAGTTGCAGCAATGGTGTGAAGGACCCTTTGGAAGTTCCAGTGGTTAGATGTGATTGGCCTCGAGAAGCCTCAGCGGAAATGGGCCTCATCTCGCCTGGAGGGCAAAACCTCCTAGATTTTCTCGAGTTGCGGCAGGTTCTCTCGACTTACGACGGGGACCTCAGGGACCCGCTCTGGTGGCCTCAGGAAAGGCCAGTCCCCATGCGAGTTCCTCGGGGCCTCTCGGGATTCCTCTCCCGTCGATGCCGGGGCCTAAAACCTTGTGTGGAGTCGGGGCCGGAACCTGAGGATTCCTCTCCAGTGCTGACGGGATCTTGGGGTACTTCTGGAGTCTCCCCAGGGGAGTCAGTCCTCGTCTCGAATGCGGGCATGCACTTTCGCTTTCCTCCAGAGCGGTAGCAGCAGTGTCACGCAGTCCGCCGCGTGGATCAAAGGATCTATGATTTTCCCTCCAGTCTTTCCCACGAGGCTTGCCCACGAGGCTTTCCAACAGGGCTGTCCCACGTGCACACGTGTTGGGAGTCGATCCTCGGCTTGAACGTCAAGGCAGTGCAGGGAAAACAGGTTCCTCTGGAATGGACTGACACATCTGGGGGACTCTTGGAATGGTGTCACGACCCTGGAGTTCCTCTCGCCTTTCCTGTGGAGAGCGCCTCCTCTTGAGATGCGACGGTAACGCCGGGAATTCTTTCCCTACGAAACAGGGAAAGGATCCCTCATCTCGAACTAGGAGGCGGAAACGGGGCCCCCCTGGATGTGTGCGGGAACCCACGTGCTTCCTCTCGAGTGGAGACGGGTATGTCGGGGAACTTCTTGAGTTGCAGCAATGGTGTGAAGGACCCTTTGGAAGTTCCAGTGGTTAGATGTGATTGGCCTCGAGAAGCCTCAGCGGAAATGGGCCTCATCTCGCCTGGAGGGCAAAACCTCCTGGATTTTCTCGAGTTGCGGCAGGTGCTCTAGAGTTACGATGGGGACCTCAGGGAACCGCTCTGGTGGCCTCAGGAAAAGCCAGTCCCCATGCGAGTTCCTCGGGGGCGTCTCGGGATTCCTCTCCCGGCGATGCCGGGGCCTAAGACCTTGTGTGGAGTCGGGGCCGGAACCTGAGGATTCCTCTCCAGTGCTGACATGGATCTTGGGGTACTTCTGGAGTCTCCCCAGGGGAGTCAGTCCTCGTCTCGAATGCGGGCATGCATAGCGCTTTCCTCCAGAGCGGTAGCAGCAGTGTCACGCAGTCCGCCGCGTGGATCAATGGATCTATGGTTTTCCCTCGAGTCTTTCCCACGAGGCTTTCCCACGAGGCTTTCCCACAGGGCTGTCCCACGTGCACACGTGGTGGTAGTCGATCCTCGGCTTGAACGTCAAGGCAGTGCAGGGAATACAGGTTCCTCTGGAATGGACTGACACATCTGGGGGACTCTTGGAATGGTGGCACGACCCTGGAGTTCTTCTCGCCTTTCCTGTACAGAGCGCCTCCTCTTGAGATGCGACGGGAACGCCGGGAATTCTTTCCCTACGAAACAGGGAAAGGATCCCTCATCTCGAGCTAGGAGGCTGAAACGGGGCTCCCCTGGATGTGTGCGGGACACCACGTGATTCCTCTCGAGTGCAGACGGGTATGTCGGGGAACTCCTTGAGTTGCAGCAAGGGTGTGAAGGACCCTTTGGATGTTCCAGTGGTTAGATGTGAATGGCCTCGAGAAGCCTCAGCGGAAATGGGCCTCATCTCGCCTGGAGGTGAAAACCTCCTGGATTTTCTCGAGTTGCGGCAGGTGCTCTCGACTTACGACGGGGACCTCAGGGACCCGCTCTGGTGGCCTCAGGAAAGGCCAGTCTCCATGCGAGTTCCTCGGGGGCCTCTCGGGATTCCTCTCCCGTCGATGCCGGGGCCTAAGACCTTGTGTGGAGTCGGGGCCGGAACCTGAGGATTCCTCTCCAGTGCTGACATGGATCTTGGGGTACTTCTGGAGTCTCCCCAGGGGAGTCAGTCCTCGTCGAATGCGGGCATGCACTTGCGCTTTCCTCCAGAGCGGTAACAGCAGTGTCACGCAGTCCGCCGCGTGGATCAAAGGATCTATGGTTTTCCCTCGAGTCTTTCCCACGAGGCTTTTCCAGGAGGCTTTCCCACAGGGCTGTCCCACGTGCACACGTGGTGGGAGTCGATCCTCGGCTTGAACGTCAAGGCAGTGCCGGGAAAACAGGTTCCTCTGGAATGGACTGACACATCTGGGGGACTCTTGGAATGGTGGCACGACCCTGGAGTTCCTCTCGCCTTTCCTGTGGAGAGCGCCTCCTCTTGAGATGCGACGGGAACGCCGGGAATTCTTTACCTTCGAAACAGGGAAAGGATCCCTCTTCTCGAGCTAGGAGGCGGAAACGGGGCTCCCCTGGATGTGTGCGGGACATCACGTGCTTCCTCTCGAGTGGAGACGGGTATGTCGGGGAACTTCTTGAGTTGCAGCAATGGTGTGAAGGACCCTTTGGAAGTTCCAGTGGTTAGATGTGATTGGCCTCGAGAAGCCTCAGCGGAAATGGGCCTCATCTCGCCTGGAGGGCAAAACCTCCTAGATTTTCTCGAGTTGCGGCAGGTTCTCTCGACTTACGACGGGGACCTCAGGGACCCGCTCTGGTGGCCTCAGGAAAGGCCAGTCCCCATGCGAGTTCCTCGGGGCCTCTCGGGATTCCTCTCCCGTCGATGCCGGGGCCTAAAACCTTGTGTGGAGTCGGGGCCGGAACCTGAGGATTCCTCTCCAGTGCTGACGGGATCTTGGGGTACTTCTGGAGTCTCCCCAGGGGAGTCAGTCCTCGTCTCGAATGCGGGCATGCACTTTCGCTTTCCTCCAGAGCGGTAGCAGCAGTGTCACGCAGTCCGCCGCGTGGATCAAAGGATCTATGATTTTCCCTCCAGTCTTTCCCACGAGGCTTGCCCACGAGGCTTTCCAACAGGGCTGTCCCACGTGCACACGTGTTGGGAGTCGATCCTCGGCTTGAACGTCAAGGCAGTGCAGGGAAAACAGGTTCCTCTGGAATGGACTGACACATCTGGGGGACTCTTGGAATGGTGTCACGACCCTGGAGTTCCTCTCGCCTTTCCTGTGGAGAGCGCCTCCTCTTGAGATGCGACGGTAACGCCGGGAATTCTTTCCCTACGAAACAGGGAAAGGATCCCTCATCTCGAACTAGGAGGCGGAAACGGGGCCCCCCTGGATGTGTGCGGGAACCCACGTGCTTCCTCTCGAGTGGAGACGGGTATGTCGGGGAACTTCTTGAGTTGCAGCAATGGTGTGAAGGACCCTTTGGAAGTTCCAGTGGTTAGATGTGATTGGCCTCGAGAAGCCTCAGCGGAAATGGGCCTCATCTCGCCTGGAGGGCAAAACCTCCTGGATTTTCTCGAGTTGCGGCAGGTGCTCTAGAGTTACGATGGGGACCTCAGGGAACCGCTCTGGTGGCCTCAGGAAAAGCCAGTCCCCATGCGAGTTCCTCGGGGGCGTCTCGGGATTCCTCTCCCGGCGATGCCGGGGCCTAAGACCTTGTGTGGAGTCGGGGCCGGAACCTGAGGATTCCTCTCCAGTGCTGACATGGATCTTGGGGTACTTCTGGAGTCTCCCCAGGGGAGTCAGTCCTCGTCTCGAATGCGGGCATGCATAGCGCTTTCCTCCAGAGCGGTAGCAGCAGTGTCACGCAGTCCGCCGCGTGGATCAATGGATCTATGGTTTTCCCTCGAGTCTTTCCCACGAGGCTTTCCCACGAGGCTTTCCCACCGGGCTGTCCCACGTGCACACGTGGTGGGAGTCGATCCTCGGCTTGAACGTCAAGGCAGTGCAGGGAATACAGGTTCCTCTGGAATGGACTGACACATCTGGGGGACTCTTGGAATGGTGGCACGACCCTGGAGTTCCTCTCGCCTTTCCTGTACAGAGCGCCTCCTCTTGAGATGCGACGGGAACGCCGGGAATTCTTTCCCTACGAAACAGGGAAAGGATCCCTCATCTCGAGCTAGGAGGCTGAAACGGGGCTCCCCTGGATGTGTGCGGGACACCACGTGATTCCTCTCGAGTGCAGACGGGTATGTCGGGGAACTCCTTGAGTTGCAGCAAGGGTGTGAAGGACCCTTTGGATGTTCCAGTGGTTAGATGTGAATGGCCTCGAGAAGCCTCAGCGGAAATGGGCCTCATCTCGCCTGGAGGTGAAAACCTCCTGGATTTTCTCGAGTTGCGGCAGGTGCTCTCGACTTACGACGGGGACCTCAGGGACCCGCTCTGGTGGCCTCAGGAAAGGCCAGTCTCCATGCGAGTTCCTCGGGGGCCTCTCGGGATTCCTCTCCCGTCGATGCCGGGGCCTAAGACCTTGTGTGGAGTCGGGGCCGGAACCTGAGGATTCCTCTCCAGTGCTGACATGGATCTTGGGGTACTTCTGGAGTCTCCCCAGGGGAGTCAGTCCTCGTCGAATGCGGGCATGCACTTGCGCTTTCCTCCAGAGCGGTAACAGCAGTGTCACGCAGTCCGCCGCGTGGATCAAAGGATCTATGGTTTTCCCTCGAGTCTTTCCCACGAGGCTTTCCCACGAGGCTTTCCCACAGGGCTGTCCCACGTGCACACGTGGTGGGAGTCGATCCTCGGCTTGAACGTCAAGGCAGTGCAGGGAAAACAGGTTCCTCTGGAATGGACTGTCACATTTGGGGGACTCTTGGAATTGTGGCACGACCCTGGAGTTCCTCTCGCCTTTCCTGTGGAGAGCGCCTCCTCTTGAGATGCGACAGGAACGCCGGGAATTCTTTCCCTACGAAACAGGGAAAGAATCCCTCATCTCGAGCTAGGAGGCGGAAACGGTCTCCCCTGGATGTGTGCGGGACACCACGTGCTTCCTCTCGAGTGGAGACGGGTATGTCGGGGAACTTCTTGAGTTGCAGCAAGGGTGTGAAGGACCCTTTGGAAGTTCCAGTGGTTAGATGTGATTGGCCTCGAAAAGCCTCAGCGGAAATGGGCCTCATTTCGCCTGGAGGGCAAAACCTCCTGGATTTTCTCGAGTTGCGACAGGTGCTCTCGACTTACGACGGGGGCCTCAGGGACCCGCTCTGGTGGCCTCAGGAAAGGCCAGTCCCCATGCGAGTTCCTCGGGGGCCTCTCGGGATTCCTCTCCCGTTGATGCCAGGGCCTAAGACCTTGTGTGGAGTCGGGGCCGGAACCTGAGGATTCCTCTCCAGTGCTGACATCTATCTTGGGGTACTTCTGGAGTCTCCCCAGGGCAGTCAGTCCTCGTCTCGAATGCGGGCATGCACTTGCGCTTTCCTCCAGAGCGGTAGCAGCAGTGTCACGCAGTCCGCCGCGTGGATCAAAGGATCTATGGTTTTCCCTCGAGTCTTTCCCACGAGGCTTTCCCACGAGGCTTTCCCACAGGGCTGTCCCACGTGCACACATGGTGGGAGTCGATCCTCGGCTTGAACGTCAAGGCAGTGCAGGGAAAACAGGTTCCTCTGGAATGGACTGACACATCTGGGGGACTCTTGGAATGGTGGCACGACACTGGAGTTCCTCTCGCCTTTCCTGTGGAAAGCGCCTCCTCTTGAGATGCAACGGGAACACCGGGAATTCTTTCCCTACGAAACAGGGAAAGGATCCCTCATCTCGAGCTAGGAGGCGGAAACGGGGCTCCCCTGGATGTGTGCGGGACCCCACGTGCTTCCTCTCGAGTGAAGACGGGTATGTCGGGGAACTTCTTGAGTTGCAGCAATGGTGTGAAGGACCCTTTGGAAGTTCCAGTGGTTAGATGTGATTGGCCTCGAGAAGCCTCAGCGGAAATGGGCCTCATCTCGCCTGGAGGGCAAAACCTCCTGGATTTTCTCGAGTTGCGGCAGGTGCTCTCGACTTACGACGGGGACCTCAGGGAACCGCTCTGGTGGCCTCAGGAAAGGCCAGTCCCCATGCGAGTTCCTCGGGGGCCTCTCGGGATTCCTCTCCCGTTGATGCCGGGGCATAAGACCTTGTGTGGAGTCGGGGCCGGAACCTGAGGATTCCTCTCCAGTGCTAACATGGATCTTGGGGTTCTTCTGGAGTCTCCCCAGGGGAGTCAGTCCTCGTCTCGAATGCGGGCATGCACTTGCGCTTTCCTCCAGAGCGGTAGCAGCAGTGTCACGCAGTCTGCCGCGTGGATTAAAGGATCTATGGTTTTCCCTCGAGTCTTTCCCACGAGGCTTTCCCACGAGGCTTTCCCACAGGGCTGTCCCACGTGCACACGTGGTGGGAGTCGATCCTCGGCTTGAACGTCAAGGCAGTGCAGGGAAAACATGTTCCTCTGGAATGGACTGACACATCTGGGGGACTCTTGGAATGGTGTCACGACCCTGGAGTTCCTCTCGCCTTTCCTGTGGAGAGCGCCTCCTCTTGAGATGCGACGGGAACGCCGGGAATTCTTTCCCTACGAAACAGGGAAAGGATCCCTCATCTCGAGCTAGGAGGCGGAAACGGGGCTCCCCTGGATGTGTGCGGGACCCCACGTGCTTCCTCTCGAGTGCAGACGGGTATGTCGGGGAACTTCTTGAGTTGCAGCAAGGGTGTGAAGGACCCTTTGGAACTTCCAGTGGTTAGATGTGATTGGCCTCGAGAAGCCTCAGCGGAAATGGGCCTCATCTCGCCTGGAGGGCAAAAACTCCTGGATTTTCTCGAGTTGAGGCAGGTGCTCTCGACTTACGACGGGGACCTCAGGGACCCGCTCTGGTGGCCTCAGGAAAGGCCAGTCCCCATGCGAGTTCCTCGGGGGCGTCTCGGGATTCCTCTCCCGTCGATGCCGGGGCCTAAGACCTTGTGTGGAGTCGGGGCCGGAACCTGAGGATTCCTCTCCAATGCTGACATGGATCTTGGCGTACTTCTGGAGTCTCCCCAGGGGAGTCAGTCCTCGTCTCGAATGCGGGCATGCACTTGCGCTTTCCTCCAGAGCGGTAGCAGCAGTGTCACGCAGTCCGCCGCGTGGATCAAAGGATCTATGGTTTTCCCTCGAGTCTTTCCCACGAGGCTTTCCCACGAGGCTTTCCCACAGGGCTGTCCCACGTGCACACGTGGTGGGAGTCGATCCTCGGCTTGAACGTCAAGGCAGTGCAGGGAAAACAGGTTCCTCTGGAATGGACTGACACATCTGGGGGACTCTTGGAATGGTGTCACGACCCTGGAGTTCCTCTCGCCTTTCCTGTGGAGAGTGCCTCCTCTTGAGATGCGACGGGAACACCGGGAATTCTTTCCCTACGAAACAGGGAAAGGATCCCTCATCTCGAGCTAGGAGGCGGAAACGGGGATCCCCTGGATGTGTGCGGGACACCACGTGCTTCCTCTCGAGTGCAGACGGGTATGTCGGGGATCTTCTTGAGTTGCAGCAAGGGTGTGAAGGACCCTTTGGAAGTTCCAGTGGTTAGATGTGATTGGCCTCGAGAAGCCTCAGCGGAAATTGGCCTCATCTCGCCTGGAGGGCAAAACCTCCTGGATTTTCTCGAGTTGCGGCAGGTGCTCTCGACTTAAGACGGGGACCTCAGGGACCCGCTCTGGTGGCCTCAGGAAAGGCCAGTCCCCATGCGAGTTCCTCGGGGGCGTCTCGGCATTCCTCTCCCGTCGATGCCGGGGCCTAAGACCTTGTGTGGAGTCGGGGCCGGAACCTGAGGATTCCTCTCCAATGCTGACATGGATCTTGGGGTACTTCTGGAGTCTCCCCAGGGGAGTCAGTCCTCGTCTCGAATGCGGGCATGCACTTGCGCTTTCCTCCAGAGCGGTAGCAGCAGTGTCACGCAGTCCGCCGCGTGGATCAAAGGATCAATGGTTTTCCCTCGAGTCTTTCCCACGAGGCTTTCCCACGAGGCTTTCCCACAGGGCTGTCCCACGTGCACACGTGGTGGGAGTCGATCCTCGGCATGAACGTCAACGCAGTGCAGGGAAAACAGGTTCCTCTGGAATGGACTGACACATCTGGGGGACTCTTGGAATGGTGGCACGACCCTGGAGTTCCTCTCGCCTTTCCTGTGGAGAGCGCCTCCTCTTGAGATGCGACGGGAACGCCGGGAATTCTTTCCCTACGAAACAGGGAAAGGATCCCTCATCTCGAGCTAGGAGGCGGAAACGGGGCTCCCCTGGATGTGTGCGGGACACCACGTGCTTCCTCTCGAGTGCAGACGGGTATGTCGGGGATCTTCTTGAGTTGCAGCAAAGGTGTGAAGGACCCTTTGGAAGTTCCAGTGGTTAGATGTGATTGGCCTCGAGAAGCCTCAGCGGAAATGGGCCTCATCTCGCCTGGAGGGCAAAACCTCCTGGATTTTCTCGAGTTGCGGCAGGTGCTCTCGACTTACGACGGGGACCTCAGGGACCCGCTCTGGTGGCCTCAGGAAAGGCCAGTCCCCATGCGAGTTCCTCGGGGGCGTCTCGGCATTCCTCTCCCGTCGATGCCGGGGCCTAAGACCTTGTGTGGAGTCGGGGCCGGAACCTGAGGATTCCTCTCCAGTGCTGACATGGATCTTGGGGTACTTCTGGAGTCTCCCCAGGGGAGTCAGTCCTCGTCTCGAATGCGGGCATGCACTTGCGCTTTCCTCCAGAGCGGTAGCAGCAGTGTCACGCAGTCCGCCGCGTGGATCAAAGGATCTATGGTTTTCCCTCGAGTCTTTCCCACGAGGCTTTCCCACGAGGCTTTCCCACAGGGCTGTCCCACGTGCACACGTGGTGGGAGTCGATCCTCGGCTTGAACGTCAAGGCAGTGCAGGGAAAACAGGTTCCTCTGGAATGGACTGACACATCTGGGGGACTCTTGGAATGGTGGCACGACCCTGGAGTTCCTCTCGCCTTTCCTGTGGAGAGCGCCTCCTCTTGAGTTGCGACGGGAACGCCGGGAATTCTTTCCCTACGAAACAAGGAAAGGATCCCTCATCTCGAGCTAGGAGGCGGAAACGGGGCTCCCCTGGATGTGTGCGGGACACCACATGCTTCCTCTCGAGTGCAGACGGGTATGTCGGGGAACTTCTTGAGTTGCAGCAAGGGTGTGAAGGACCCTTTGGAAGTTCCAGTGGTTAGACGTGATTGGCCTCGAGAAGCCTCAGCGGAAATGGGCCTCATCTCGCCTGGAGGGCAAAACCTCCTGGATTTTCTCGAGTTGCGGCAGGTGCTCTCGACTTACGACGGGGACCTCAGGGACCCGCTCTGGTGGCCTCAGGAAAGGCCAGTCCCCATGCGAGTTCCTCGGGGGCGTCTCGGGATTCCTCTCCCGTCGATGCCGGGACCTAAGACCTTGTGTGGAGTCGGGGCCGGAACCTGAGGATTCCTCTCCAGTGCTGACATGGATCTTGGGGTACTTCTGGAGTCTCCCCAGGGGAGTCAGTCCTCGTCTCGAATGCGGGCATGCACTTGAGCTTTCCTCCAGAGCGGTAGCAGCAGTGTCACGCAGTCCGCCGCGTGGATCAAAGGATCAATGGTTTTCCCTCGAGTCTTTCCCACGAGGCTTTCCCACGAGGCTTTCCCACAGGGCTGTCCCACGTGCACACGTGGTGGGAGTCGATCCTCGGCTTGAACGTCAAGGCAGTGCAGGGAAAACAGGTTCTTCTGGAATGGACTGACACATCTGGGGGACTCTTGGAATGGTGGCACGACCCTGGAGTTTCTCTCGCCTTTCCTGTGGAGAGCGCCTCCTCTTGAGATGCGACGGGAACGCCGGGAATTCTTTCCCTACGAAACAGGGAAAGGATCCCTCATCTCGAGCTAGGAGGCTGAAACGGGGCTCCCCTGGATGTGTGCGGGACACCACATGCTTCCTCTCGAGTGGAGACGGGTATGTCGGGGAACTTCTTGAGTTGCAGCAAGGGTGTGAAGGACCCTTTGGAAATTCCAGTGCTTAGACGTGATTGGCCTGGAGAAGCCTAAGCGGAAATGGGCCTCATCTCGCCTGGAGGGCAAAACCTCCTGGATTTTCTCGAGTTGCGGCAGGTGCTCTCGACTTACGACGTGGACCTCAGGGACCCGCTCTGGTGGCCTCAGGAAAGCCCAGTCCCCATGCGAGTTCTTCGGGGGCCTCTCGGGATTCCTCTCCCGTCGATGCCGGGGCCTAAGACCTTGTGTGGAGTCGGGGCCGGAACCTGAGGATTCCTCTCCAGTGCTGACATGGATCTTGGGGTACTTCTGGAGTCTCCCCATGGGAGTCAGTCCTCGTCTCGAATGCGGGCATGCACTTGCGCTTTCCTCCAGAGCGGTAGCAGCAGTGTCACGCAGTCCGCCACTTGGATCAAAGGATCTATGGTTTTCTCTCGAGACTTTCCCACGAGGCTTTCCCACGAGGCTTTCCCACAGGGCTGTCCCACGTGCACACGGGGTGGGAGTCGATCCTCGGCTTGAAGGTCAAGGCAGTGCAGGGAAAAGAGGTTCCTCTGGAATGGACTGACACATCTGGGGGACTCTTGGAATTGTGGCACGACCCTGGAGTTCCTCTCGCCTTTACTGTGGAGAGCGCCTTCTCTTGAGATGCGACGGGAACGCCGGGAATTCTTTCCTACGAAACAGGGAAAGGATCCCTCATCTCGAGCTAGGAGGCGGAAACGGGGCTCCCCTGGATGTGTGCGGGACCCTCGTGCTTCCTCTCGAGTGGAGACGGGTATGTCGTGGAACTTCTCCAGTTGCAGCAAGGTTGTGAAGGACCCTTTGGAAGTTCCAGTGGTTAGATGTGATTAGCCTCGAGAAGCCTCAGCGGAAATGGGCCTCATCTGGCCTGGAGGGCAAAACCTCCTGGATTTTCTCGAGTTGTGGCAGGTGCTCTCGACTTACGACGTGGACCACGGGGACAGGCTCTGGTGGCCTCAGGAAAGGCCAGTCCCCATGCGAGTTCCTCGGGGGCCTCTCGGGATTCCTCTCCCGTCGATGCCGGGGCCTAAGACCTTGTGTGGAGTCGGGGCCCGAACGTGAGGATTCCTCTCCAGTGCTGACATGGATCTTGGGGTACTTCTGGAGTCTCCCCAGGGGAGTCAGTCCTCGACTCGAATGCGCGCATGCACTTGGGCTTTCCTCCAGAGCGGTAGCATCAGTGTCACGCAGTCCGCCGCGTGGATCAAAGGATCTATGGTTTTCCCTCGAGTCTTTCCCACGAGGCTTTCCCACGAGGCTTTCCCACAGGGCTGTCCCACTTGCACACGTGGTGGGAGTCGATCCTCGGCTTGAACGTCAAGGCAGTGCAGGGAAAACAGGTTCCTCTGGAATGGACTGACACATCTGGGGGACTCTTGGAATGGTGGCACGACCCTCGAGTTCCTCTCGCCTTTCCTGTGGAGAGCGCCTCCTCTTGAGATGCGACGGGAAGCCGGGAATTCTTTCCCTACGAAACAGGGAAAGGATCCGTCATCTGGAGCTAGGAGGCAGAAACGGGGCTTCCCTGGATGTGTGCGGGACCCCAGTGCTTCCTCTCCAGTGGAGACGGGAATGTTGGGAACTTCTTGAGTTGCAGCAAGGGTGTGAAGGACCCTTTGGAAATTCCAGTGGTTAGATGTGATTAGCCTCGAGAAGCCTCAGCGGAAATGGGCCTCATCTCGCCTGGAGGGCAAAACCTCCTGGATTTTCTCGAGTTGCGGCAGGTGTTCTCGACTTACGACGTGGACCTCAGGGACCCGCTCTGGTGGCCTCAGGAAAGCCCAGTCCCCATGCGAGTTCTTCGGGGGCCTCTCGGGATTCCTCTCCCGTCGATGCCGGGGCCTAAGACCTTGCGTGGAGTCGGGGCCGGAACCTGAGGATTCCTCTCCAGTGCTGACATGGATCTTGGGGTACTTCTGGAGTCTCCCCAGGGGAGTCAGTCCTCGCCTCGAATGCGGGCATGCACTTGCGCTTTCCTCCAGAGCGGTAGCAGCAGTGTCACGCAGTCCGCCGCGTGGATCAAAGGATCTATGGTTTTCCCTCGAGTCTTTCCTAAGAGGCTTTCCCACGAGGCTTTCCCACAGGGCTGTCCCACGTGCACACGTGGTGGGAGTCGATCCTCGGCTTGAACCTCAAGGCAGTGCAGGGAAAACAGGTTCCTCTGGAATGGACTGACACATCTGGGGGACTCTTGGAATGGTGGCACGACCCTGGAGTTCCTCTAGCCTTTCCTGTGGAGAGCGCCTCCTCTTGAGATGCGACGGGAACGCCGGGAATTCTTTCCCTACGAAACAGGGAAAGGATCCCTCATCTCGAGCTAGGCGGCGGAAACGGGGCTCCCCTGTATGTGTGCGGGACCACCGTGCTTCCTCTCGAGTGGAGACGGGTATGTCGGGGAACTTCTTGAGTTGCAGCAAGGGTGTGAAGGACCCTTTGGAAGTTCCAGTGGTTAGATGTGATTGGCCTCGAGCAGCCTCAGCGGAAATGGGCCTCATCTCGCCTGGAGGGCAAAACCTCCTGGATTTTCTCGAGTTGCGGCAGGTGCTCTCGACTTACGACGGGGACCTCGGGGACCCGCTCTGGTGGCCTCAGGAAAGGCCAGTCCCCATGCGAGTTCCTCGGGGGCATCTCGGGATTCCCCTCCCGTCGATGCTGGGGCCTAAGACCTTGTGTGGAGTCGGGGCCGGAACCTGAGGATTCCTCTCCAGTGCTGACATGGATCTTGGGGTACTTCTGGAGTCTCACCAGGGGAGTCAGTCCTCGTCTCGAATGCGCGCATGCACTTGCACTTTCCTCCAGAGCGGTAGCAGCAGTGTCACGCAGTCCGCCGCGTCGATCAAAGGATCTATGGTTTTCTCTCGAGACTTTCATACGAGGCTTTCCCACGAGGCTTTCCCACAGGGCTGTCCCACGTGCACACGTGGTGGGAGTCGAGCCTCGGCTTGAACGTCAAGGCAGTGCATGGAAAACAGGTTCCTCTGGAATGGACTGACACATCTGGGGGACTCTTTAAATGGTGGCACGACCCTCGAGTTCCTCTCGCATTTCCTGTGGAGAGCGCCTCCTCTTGAGATGCGACGGGAAGCCGGGAATTCTTTCCCTACGAAACAGGGAAAGGATCCCTCACCTCGAGCTAGGAGGCGGAAACGGGGCTCCCCTGGATGTGTGCGGGACCCTCGTGCTTCCTCTCGAGTGGAGACGGGTATGTCGGGGAACTTCTGGACTTGCAGCGAGGGTGTGAAGGACCCTTTGGAAGTTCCAGTGGTTAGATGTGATTAGCCTCGAGAAGCATCAGCGGAAATGGGCCTCATCTCGCCTGGAGGGCAAAACCTCCTGGATTTTCTCGAGTTGCGGCAGGTGCTCTCGACTTACGACGGGGACCTCGGGGACCCGCTCTGGTGGCCTCAGGAAAGGCCAGTCCCCATGCGAGTTCCTCGGGGGCCTCTCGGGATTCCTCTCCCGTCGATGCCGGGGCCTACGACCTTGTGTGGAGTCGGGGCCCGAACGTGAGGATTCCTCTCCAGTGCTGACATGGATCTTGGGGTACTTCTGGAGTCTCCCCAGGGGAGTCAGTCCTCGTCTCGAATGCGGGCATGCACTTGCGCTTTCCTCCAGAGCGGTAGCAGCAGTGTCACGCAGTCCGATGCGTGGAGCAAAGGATCTATGGTTTTCCCTCGAGTCTTTCCCACGAGGCTTTCCCACGAGGCTTTCCCACAGGGCTGTCCCACGTGCACACGTGGTGGGAGTCGATCCTCGGCTTGAACGTCAAGGCAGTGCAGGGAAAACAGGTTCCTCTGGAATGGACTGACACATCTGGGGGACTCTTGGAATGGTGGCACGACCCTGGAGTTCCTCTCGCCTTTCCTGTGGAGAGCGCCTCCTCTTGAGATGCGACGGGAACGCCGGGAATTCTTTCCCTACGAAACAGGGAAAGGATCCCTCATCTCGAGCAAGGAGGCGGAAATGGGGCTCCCCTGGATGTGTGCGGGACCCCACGGGCTTCCTCTCGAGTGGAGACGGGTATGTCGGGGAACTTCTTGAGTTGCAGCAAGGGTGTGAAGGACCCTTTGGAAGGTCCAGTGGTTAGATGTGATTGGCCTCGAGAAGCCTCAGCGGAAATGGGCCTCATCTCGCCTGGAGGGCAAAACCTCCTGGATTTTCTCGAGTTGCGGCAGGTGCTCTGGACTTACGATGGGGACCTCAGGGAACCGCTCTGGTGGCCTCAGGAAAAGCCAGTCCCCATGCGAGTTCCTCGGGGGCGTCTCGGAATTCCTCTCCCGGCGATGCCGGGGCCTAAGACCTTGTGTGGAGTCGGGGCCGGAACCTGAGGATTCCTCTCCAGTGCTGACATGGATCTTGGGGTACTTCTGGAGTCTCCCCAGGGGAGTCAGTCCTCGTCTCGAATGCGGGCATGCATAGCGCTTTCCTCCAGAGCGGTAGCAGCAGTGTCACGCAGTCCGCCGCGTGGATCAAAGGATCTATGGTTTTCCCTCGAGTCTTTCCCACGAGGCTTTCCCACGAGGCTTTCCCACAGGGCTGTCCCACGTGCACACGTGGTGGGAGTCGATCCTCGGCTTGAACGTCAAGGCAGTGCAGGGAAAACAGGTTCCTCTGGAATGGACTGACACATCTGGGGGCTCTTGGAATGGTGGCATGACCGTGGAGTTCCTCTCGCCTTTCCTGTGGAGAGCGCCTCCTCTTGAGATGCGACGGGAACGCCGGGAATTCTTTCCCTACGAAACAGGGAAAGGATCCCTCTTCTCGAGCTAGGAGGCTGAAACGGGGCTCCCCTGGATGTGTGCGGGACACCACGTGCTTCCTCTCGAGTGCAGACGGGTATGTCGGGGAACTTCTTGAGTTGCAGCAAGGGTGTGAAGGACCCTTTGGATGTTCCAGTGGTTAGATGTGATTGGCCTCGAGAAGCCTCAGCGGAAATGGGCCTCATCTCGCCTGGAGGTGAAAACCTCCTGGATTTTCTCGAGTTGTGGCAGGTGCTCTCGACTTACGACGGGGACCTCAGGGACCCGCTCTGGTGGCCTCAGGAAAGGCCAGTCCCCATGCGAGTTCCTCGGGGGCCTCTCGGGATTCCTCACCCGTCGATGCCAGGGCCTAAGACCTTGTGTGGAGTCGGGGCCGGAACCTGAGGATTCCTCTCCAGTGCTGACATGGATCTTGGGGTACTTCTGGAGTCTCCCCAGGGGAGTCAGTCCTCGTCTCGAATGCGGGCATGCACTTGCGCTTTCCTCCAGAGCGGTAGCAGCAGTGTCACGCAGTCCGCCGCGTGGATCAAAGGATCTATGGTTTTCCCTCGAGTCTTTCCCTCGAGGCTTTTCCACGAGGCTTTCCCACAGGGCTGTCCCACGTGCACACGTGGTGGGAGTCGATCCTCGGCTTGAACGTCAAGGCAGTGCAGGGAAAACAGGTTCCTCTGGAATGGACTGACACATCTGGGGGACTCTTGGAATGGTGGCACGACCCTGGAGTTCCTCTCGCCTTTCCTGTGGAGAGCGCCTCCTCTTGAGATGCGACGGGAACGCCGGGAATTCTTTCCCTTCGAAACAGGGAAAGGATCCCTCTTCTCGAGCTAGGAGGCGGAAACGGGGCTCCCCTGGATGTGTGCGGGACATCACGTGCTTCCTCTCGAGTGGAGACGGGTATGTCGGGGAACTTCTTGAGTTGCAGCAATGGTGTGAAGGACCCTTTGGAAGTTCCAGTGGTTAGATGTGATTGGCCTCGAGAAGCCTCAGCGGAAATGGGCCTCATCTCGCCTGGAGGGCAAAACTTCCTGGATTTTCTCGAGTTGCGGCAGGTGCTCTCGACTTACGACGGGGACCTCAGGGACCCGCTCTGGTGGCCTCAGGAAAGGCCAGTCCCCATGCGAGTTCCTCGGGGGCGTCTCGGGATTCCTCTCCCGTCGATGCCGGGGCCTAAGACCTTGTGTGGAGTCGGGGCCGGAACCTGAGGATTCCTCTCCAGTGTTGACATGGATCTTGGGGTACTTCTGGAGTCTCCCCAGGGGAGTCAGTCCTCGTCTCGAATGCGGGCATGCACTTGCGCTTTCCTCCAGAGCGGTAGCAGCAGTGTCACGCAGTCCGCCGCGTGGATCAAAGGATCTATGGTTTTCCCTCGAGTCTTTCCCACGAGGCTTTCCCACGAGGCTTTCCCACAGGGCTGTCCCACGTGCACACGTGTTGGGAGTCGATCCTCGGCTTGAACGTCAAGGCAGTGCAGGGAAAACAGGTTCCTCTGGAATGGATTGACACATCTGGGGGACTCTTGGAATGGTGTCACCACACTGGAGTTCCTCTCGCCTTTCCTGTGGAGAGCGCCTCCTCTAGAGATGCGACGGGAACGCCGGGAATTCTTTCTCTACGAAACAGGGAAAGGATCCCTCATCTCGAGCTAGGAGGCGGAAATGGAGCTCCCCTGGATGTGTGCGGGACCCCACGTGCTTCCTCTCGAGTGGAGACGGGTATGTCGGGGAACTTCTTGAGTTGCAGCAATGGTGTGAAGGACCCTTTGGAAGTTCCAGTGGTTAGATATGATTGGCCTCGAGAAGCCTCAGCGGAAATGGGCCTCATCTCGCCTGGAGGGCAAAACCTCCTAGATTTTCTCGAGTTGCGGCAGGTTCTCTCGACTTACGACGGGGACCTCAGGGACCCGCTCTGGTGGCCTCAGGAAAGGCCAGTCCCCATGCGAGTTCCTCGGGGCCTCTCGGGATTCCTCTCCCGTCGATGCCGGGGCCTAAAACCTTGTGTGGAGTCGGGGCCGGAACCTGAGGATTCCTCTCCAGTGCTGACGGGATCTTGGGGTACTTCTGGAGTCTCCCCAGGGGAGTCAGTCCTCGTCTCGAATGCGGGCATGCACTTTCGCTTTCCTCCAGAGCGGTAGCAGCAGTGTCACGCAGTCCGCCGCGTGGATCAAAGGATCTATGATTTTCCCTCCAGTCTTTCCCACGAGGCTTTCCCACGAGGCTTTCCCACAGGGCTGTCCCACGTGCACACGTGGTGGGAGTCGATCCTCGGCTTGAACGTCAAGGCAGTGCAGGGAAAACAGGTTCCTCTGGAATGGACTGACACATCTGGGGGACTCTTGGAATGGTGTCACGACCCTGGAGTTCCTCTCGCCTTTCCTGTGGAGAGCGCCTCCTCTTGAGATGCGACGGTAACGCCGGGAATTCTTTCCCTACGAAACAGGGAAAGGATCCCTCATCTCGAACTAGGAGGCGGAAACGGGGCCCCCCTGGATGTGTGCGGGACCCCACGTGCTTCCTTTCGAGTGGAGACGGGTATGTCGGGGAACTTCTTGAGTTGCAGCAATGGTGTGAAGGACCCTTTGGAAGTTCCAGTGGTTAGATGTGATTGGCCTCGAGAAGCCTCAGCGGAAATGGGCCTCATCTCACCTGGAGGGCAAAACCTCCTGGATTTTCTCGAGTTGCGGCAGGTGCTCTAGAGTTACGATGGGGACCTCAGGGAACCGCTCTGGTGGCCTCAGGAAAAGCCAGTCCCCATGCGAGTTCCTCGGGGGCGTCTCGGGATTCCTCTCCCGGCGATGCCGGGGCCTAAGACCTTGTGTGGAGTCGGGGCCGGAACCTGAGGATTCCTCTCCAGTGCTGACATGGATCTTGGGGTACTTCTGGAGTCTCCCCAGGGGAGTCAGTCCTCGTCTCGAATGCGGGCATGCATAGCGCTTTCCTCCAGAGCGGTAGCAGCAGTGTCACGCAGTCCGCCTCGTGGATCAATGGATCTATGGTTTTCCCTCGAGTCTTTCCCACGAGGCTTTCCCACGAGGCTTTCCCACAGGGCTGTCCCACGTGCACACGTGGTGGTAGTCGATCCTCGGCTTGAACGTCAAGGCAGTGCAGGGAATACAGGTTCCTCTGGAATGGACTGACACATCTGGGGGACTCTTGGAATGGTGGCACGACCCTGGAGTTCCTCTCGCCTTTCCTGTACAGAGCGCCTCCTCTTGAGATGCGACGGGAACGCCGGGAATTCTTTCCCTACGAAACAGGGAAAGGATCCCTCATCTCGAGCTAGGAGGCTGAAACGGGTCTCCCCTGGATGTGTGCGGGACACCACGTGCTTCCTCTCGAGTGCAGACGGGTATGTCGGGGAACTCCTTGAGTTGCAGCAAGGGTGTGAAGGAACCTTTGGATGTTCCAGTGGTTAGATGTGAATGGCCTCGAGAAGCCTCAGCGGAAATGGGCCTCATCTCGCCTGGAGGTGAAAACCTCCTGGATTTTCTCGAGTTGCGGCAGTTGCTCTCGACTTACGACGGGGACCTCAGGGACCCGCTCTGGTGGCCTCAGGAAAGGCCAGTCTCCATGCGAGTTCCTCGGGGGCCTCTCGGGATTCCTCTCACGTCGATGCCGGGGCCTAAGACCTTGTGTGGAGTCGGGGCCGGAACCTGAGGATTCCTCTCCAGTGCTGACATGGATCTTGCGGTACTTCTGGAGTCTCCCCAGGGGAGTCAGTCCTCGTCGAATGCGGGCATGCACTTGCGCTTTCCTCCAGAGCGGTAACAGCAGTGTCACGCAGTCCGCCGCGTGGATCAAAGGATCTATGGTTTTCCCTCGAGTCTTTCCCACGAGGCTTTCCCACGAGGCTTTCCCACAGGGCTGTCCCACGTGCACACGTGGTGGGAGTCGATCCTCGGCTTGAACGTCAAGGCAGTGCAGGGAAAACAGGTTCCTCTCGAATGGACTGACACATTTGGGGGACTCTTGGAATTGTGGCACGACCCTGGAGTTCCTCTCGCCTTTCCTGTGGAGAGCGCCTCCTCTTGAGATGCGACAGGAACGCCGGGAATTCTTTCCCTACGAAACAGGGAAAGAATCCCTCATCTCGAGCTAGGAGGCGGAAACGGGTCTCCCCTGGATGTGTGCGGGACACCACGTGCTTCCTCTCGAGTGGAGACGGGTATGTCGGGGAACTTCTTGAGTTGCAGCAAGGGTGTGAAGGACCCTTTGGAAGTTCCAGTGGTTAGATGTGATTGGCCTCGAAAAGCCTCAGCGGAAATGGGCCTCATTTCGCCTGGAGGGCAAAACCTCCTGGATTTTCTCGAGTTGCGACAGGTGCTCTCGACTTACGACGGGGGCCTCAGGGACCCGCTCTGGTGGCCTCAGGAAAGGCCAGTCCCCATGCGAGTTCCTCGGGGGCGTCTCGGGATTCCTCCCCCGTTGATGCCAGGGCCTAAGACCTTGTGTGGAGTCGGGGCCGGAACCTGAGGATTCCTCTCCAGTGCTGACATCTATCTTGGGGTACTTCTGGAGTCTCCCCAGGGCAGTCAGTCCTCGTCTCGAATGCGGGCATGCACTTGCGCTTTCCTCCAGAGCGGTAGCAGCAGTGTCACGCAGTCCGCCGCGTGGATCAAAGGATCTATGGTTTTCCCTCGAGTCTTTCCCACGAGGCTTTCCCACGAGGCTTTCCCACAGGGCTGTCCCACGTGCACACATGGTGGGAGTCGATCCTCGGCTTGAACGTCAAGGCAGTGCAGGGAAAACAGGTTCCTCTGGAATGGACTGACACATCTGGGGGACTCTTGGAATGGTGGCACGACACTGGAGTTCCTCTCGCCTTTCCTGTGGAAAGCGCCTCCTCTTGAGATGCAACGGGAACACCGGGAATTCTTTCCCTACGAAACAGGGAAAGGATCCCTCATCTCGAGCTAGGAGGCGGAAACGGGGCTCCCCTGGATGTGTGCGGGACCCCACGTGCTTCCTCTCGAGTGAAGACGGGTATGTCGGGGAACTTCTTGAGTTGCAGCAATGGTGTGAAGGACCCTTTGGAAGTTCCAGTGGTTAGATGTGATTGGCCTCGAGAAGCCTCAGCGGAAATGGGCCTCATCTCGCCTGGAGGGCAAAACCTCCTGGATTTTCTCGAGTTGCGGCAGGTGCTCTCGACTTACGACGGGGACCTCAGGGAACCGCTCTGGTGGCCTCAGGAAAGGCCAGTCCCCATGCGAGTTCCTCGGGGGCCTCTCGGGATTCCTCTCCCGTTGATGCCGGGGCATAAGACCTTGTGTGGAGTCGGGGCCGGAACCTGAGGATTCCTCTCCAGTGCTGACATGGATCTTGGGGTTCTTCTGGAGTCTCCCCAGGGGAGTCAGTCCTCGTCTCGAATGCGGGCATGCACTTGCGCTTTCCTCCAGAGCGGTAGCAGCAGTGTCACGCAGTCTGCCGCGTGGATCAAAGGATCTATGGTTTTCCCTCGAGTCTTTCCCACGAGGCTTTCCCACGAGGCTTTCCCACAGGGCAGTCCCACGTGCACACGTGGTGGGAGTCGATCCTCGGCTTGAACGTCAAGGCAGTGCAGGGAAAACATGTTCCTCTGGAATGGACTGACACATCTGGGGGACTCTTGGAATGGTGTCACGACCCTGGAGTTCCTCTCGCCTTTCCTGTGGAGAGCGCCTCCTCTTGAGATGCGACGGGAACGCCGGGAATTCTTTCCCTACGAAACAGGGAAAGGATCCCTCATCTCGAGCTAGGAGGCGGAAACGGGGCTCCCCTGGATGTGTGCGGGACCCCACGTGCTTCCTCTCGAGTGCAGACGGGTATGTCGGGGAACTTCTTGAGTTGCAGCAAGGGTGTGAAGGACCCTTTGGAAGTTCCAGTGGTTAGATGTGATTGGCCTCGAGAAGCCTCAGCGGAAATGGGCCTCATCTCGCCTGGAGGGCAAAAACTCCTGGATTTTCTCGAGTTGAGGCAGGTGCTCTCGACTTACGACGGGGACCTCAGGGACCCGCTCTGGTGGCCTCAGGAAAGGCCAGTCCCCATGCGAGTTCCTCGGGGGCGTCTCGGGATTCCTCTCCCGTCGATGCCGGGGCCTAAGACCTTGTGTGGAGACGGGGCCGGAACCTGAGGATTCCTCTCCAATGCTGACATGGATCTTGGGGTACTTCTGGAGTCTCCCCAGGGGAGTCAGTCCTCGTCTCGAATGCGGGCATGCACTTGCGCTTTCCTCCAGAGCGGTAGCAGCAGTGTCACGCAGTCCGCCGCGTGGATCAAAGGATCTATGGTTTTCCCTCGAGTCTTTCCCACGAGGCTTTCCCACGAGGCTTTCCCACAGGGCTGTCCCACGTGCACACGTGGAGGGAGTCGATCCTCGGCTTGAACGTCAAGGCAGTGCAGGGAAAACAGGTTCCTCTGGAATGGACTGACACATCTGGGGGACTCTTGGAATGGTGGCACGACCCTGGAGTTCCTCTCGCCTTTCCTGTGGAGAGCGCCTCCTCTTGAGATGCGACGGGAACACCGGGAATTCTTTCCCTACGAAACAGGGAAAGGATCCCTCATCTCGAGCTAGGAGGCGGAAACGGGGCTCCCCTGGATGTGTGCGGGACACCACGTGCTTCCTCTCGAGTGCAGACGGGTATGTCGGGGATCTTCTTGAGTTGCAGCAAGGGTGTGAAGGACCCTTTGGAAGTTCCAGTGGTTAGATGTGATTGGCCTCGAGAAGCCTCAGCGGAAATTGGCCTCATCTCGCCTGGAGGGCAAAACCTCCTGGATTTTCTCGAGTTGCGGCAGGTGCTCTCGACTTAAGACGGGGACCTCAGGGACCCGCTCTGGTGGCCTCAGGAAAGGCCAGTCCCCATGCGAGTTCCTCCGGGGCGTCTCGGCATTCCTCTCCCGTCGATGCCGGGGCCTAAGACCTTGTGTGGAGTCGGGGCCGGAACCTGAGGATTCCTCTCCAATGCTGACATGGATCTTGGGGTAATTCTGGAGTCTCCCCAGGGGAGTCAGTCCTCGTCTCGAATGCGGGCATGCACTTGCGCTTTCCTCCAGAGCGGTAGCAGCAGTGTCACGCAGTCCGCCGCGTGGATCAAAGGATCAATGGTTTTCCCTCGAGTCTTTCCCACGAGGCTTTCCCACGAGGCTTTCCCACAGGGCTGTCCCACGTGCACACGTGGTGGGAGTCGATCCTCGGCATGAACGTCAACGCAGTGCAGGGAAAACAGGTTCCTCTGGAATGGACTGACACATCTGGGGGACTCTTGGAATGGTGGCACGACCCTGGAGTTCCTCTCGCCTTTCCTGTGGAGAGCGCCTCCTCTTGAGATGCGACGGGAACGCCGGGAATTCTTTCCCTACGAAACAGGGAAAGGATCCCTCATCTCGAGCTAGGAGGCGGAAACGGGGCTCCCCTGGATGTGTGCGGGACACCACGTGCTTCCTCTCGAGTGCAGACGGGTATGTCGGGGATCTTCTTGAGTTGCAGCAAAGGTGTGAAGGACCCTTTGGAAGTTCCAGTGGTTAGATGTGATTGGCCTCGAGAAGCCTCAGCGGAAATGGGCCTCATCTCGCCTGGAGGGCAAAACCTCCTGGATTTTCTCGAGTTGCGGCAGGTGCTCTCGACTTACGACGGGGACCTCAGGGACCCGCTCTGGTGGCCTCAGGAAAGGCCAGTCCCCATGCGAGTTCCTCGGGGGCGTCTCGGCATTCCTCTCCCGTCGATGCCGGGGCCTAAGACCTTGTGTGGAGTCGGGGCCGGAACCTGAGGATTCCTCTCCAGTGCTGACATGGATCTTGGGGTACTTCTGGAGTCTCCCCAGGGGAGTCAGTCCTCGTCTCGAATGCGGGCATGCACTTGCGCTTTCCTCCAGAGCGGTAGCAGCAGTGTCACGCAGTCCGCCGCGTGGATCAAAGGATCTATGGTTTTCCCTCGAGTCTTTCCCACGAGGCTTTCCCACGAGGCTTTCCCACAGGGCTGTCCCACGTGCACACGTGGTGGGAGTCGATACTCGGCTTGAACGTCAAGGCAGTGCAGGGAAAACAGGTTCCTCTGGAATGGACTGACACATCTGGGGGACTCTTGGAATGGTGGCACGACCCTGGAGTTCCTCTCGCCTTTCCTGTGGAGAGCGCCTCCTCTTGAGTTGCGACGGGAACGCCGGGAATTCTTTCCCTACGAAACAAGGAAAGGATCCCTCATCTCGAGCTAGGAGGCGGAAACGGGGCTCCCCTGGATGTGTGCGGGACGCCACATGCTTCCTCTCGAGTGCAGACGGGTATGTCGGGGAACTTCTTGAGTTGCAGCAAGGGTGTGAAGGACCCTTTGGAAGTTCCAGTGGTTAGACGTGATTGGCCTCGAGAAGCCTCAGCGGAAATGGGCCTCATCTCGCCTGGAGGGCAAAACCTCCTGGATTTTCTCGAGTTGCGGCAGGTGCTCTCGACTTACGACGGGGACCTCAGGGACCCGCTCTGGTGGCCTCAGGAAAGGCCAGTCCCCATGCGAGTTCCTCGGGGGCGTCTCGGGATTCCTCTCCCGTCGATGCCGGGACCTAAGACCTTGTGTGGAGTCGGGGCCGGAACCTGAGGATTCCTCTCCAGTGCTGACATGGATCTTGGGGTACTTCTGGAGTCTCCCCAGGGGAGTCAGTCCTCGTCTCGAATGCGGGCATGCACTTGAGCTTTCCTCCAGAGCGGTAGCAGCAGTGTCACGCAGTCCGCCGCGTGGATCAAAGGATCAATGGTTTTCCCTCGAGTCTTTCCCACGAGGCTTTCCCACGAGGCTTTCCCACAGGGCTGTCCCACGTGCACACGTGGTGGGAGTCGATCCTCGGCTTGAACGTCAAGGCAGTGCAGGGAAAACAGGTTCCTCTGGAATGGACTGACACATCTGGGGGACTCTTGGAATGGTGGCACGACCCTGGAGTTTCTCTCGCCTTTCCTGTGGAGAGCGCCTCCTCTTGAGATGCGACGGGAACGCCGGGAATTCTTTCCCTACGAAACAGGGAAAGGATCCCTCATCTCGAGCTAGGAGGCGGAAACGGGGCTCCCCTGGATGTGTGCGGGACACCACATGCTTCCTCTCGAGTGGAGACGGGTATGTCGGGGAACTTCTTGAGTTGCAGCAAGGGTGTGAAGGACCCTTTGGAAATTCCAGTGCTTAGACGTGATTGGCCTGGAGAAGCCTAAGCGGAAATGGGCCTCATCTCGCCTGGAGGGCAAAACCTCCTGGATTTTCTCGAGTTGCGGCAGGTGCTCTCGACTTACGACGGGGACCTCAGGGACCCGCTCTGGTGGCCTCAGGACAGGCCAGTCCCCATGCGAGTTCCTCGGGGGCGTCTCGGGATTCCTCTCCAGCCGATTCCGGGGCCTAAGACCTTGTGTGGAGTCGGGGCCGGAAAATGAGGATTCCTCTCCAGTGCTGACATGGATCTTGGGGTACTTCTGGAGTCTCCCCAGGGGAGTCAGTCCTCGTCTCGAATGCGGGCATGCACTTGCGCTTTCCTCCAGAGCGGTAGCAGCAGTGTCAGGCAGTCCGCCGCGTGGATCAAAGGATCTAGGGTTTTCCCTCAAGTCTTTCCCACGAGGCTTTCCCACGAGGCTTTCCCACAGGGCTGTCCCACGTGCACACGTGGTGGGAGTCGATCCTCCGCTTGAACGTCAAGGCAGTGCAGGGAAAACAGGTTCCTCTGGAATGGACTGACACATCTGGGGGACTCTTGGAATGGTGGCACGACCCTGGAGTTCCTCTCGCCTTTCCTGTGGAGAGCGCCTCCTCTTGAGATGCGACGGGAACGCCGGGAATTCTTTCCCAACGAAACAGGGAAAGGATCCCTCATCTCGAGCTAGGCGGCGGAAACGGGGCTCCCCGGGATGTGTGCGGGACCCTCGTGCTTCCTCTCAAGGGGAGACGGGTATGTCGGGGAACTACTTGAGTTGCAGCAAGGGTGTGAAGGACCCTTTGGAAATTCCAGTGGTTAGATGTGATTAGCCTCGAGAAGCCTCAGCGCAAATGGGCCTCATCTCGCCTGGAGGGCAAAACCTCCTGGATTTTCTCGAGTTGCGGCAGGTGTTCTCGACTTACGACGTGGACCTCAGGGAACCGCTCTGGTGGCCTCAGGAAAGCCCAGTCCCCATGCGAGTTCTTCGGGGGCCTCTCGGGATTCCTCTCCCGTCGATGCCGGGGCCTAAGACCTTGTGTGGAGTCGGGGCCGGAACCTGAGGATTCCTCTCCAGTGCTGACATGGATCTTGGGGTACTTCTGGAGTCTCCCCATGGGAGTCAGTCCTCGTCTCGAATGCGGGCATGCACTTGCGCTTTCCTCCAGAGCGGTAGCAGCAGTGTCACGCAGTCCGCCACGTGGATCAAAGGATCTATGGTTTTCTCTCGAGACTTTCCCACGAGGCTTTCCCACGAGGCTTTACCACAGGGCTGTCCCACGTGCACACGGGGTGGGAGTCGATCCTCGGCTTGAAGGTCAAGGCAGTGCAGGGAAAAGAGGTTCCTCTGGAATGGACTGACACATCTGGGGGACTCTTGGAATTGTGGCACGACCCTGGAGTTCCTCTCGCCTTTACTGTGGAGAGCGCCTTCTCTTGAGATGCGACGGGAACGCCGGGAATTCTTTCCTACGAAACAGGGAAAGGATCCCTCATCTCGAGCTAGGAGGCGGAAACGGGGCTCCCCTGGATGTGTGCGGGACCCTCGTGCTTCCTCTCGAGTGGAGACGGGTATGTCGTGGAACTTCTTGAGTTGCAGCAAGGGTGTGAAGGACCCTTTGGAAATTCCAGTGGTTAGAGGTGATTAGCCTCGAGAAGCCTCAGCGGAAATGGGCCTCATCTCGCCTGGAGGGCAAAACCTCCTGGATTTTCTCGAGTTGCGGCAGGTGCTCTCGACTTACGACGGGGACATCAGGGACCCGCTCTGGTGGCCTCAGGAAAGCCCAGTCCCCATGCGAGTTCTTCGGGGGCCTCTCGGGTTTCCTCTCCCGTCGATGCCGGGGCCTAAGACCTTGTGTGGAGTCGGGGCCGGAACCTGAGGATTCCTCTCCAGTGCTGACATGGATCTTGGGGTACTTCTGGAGTCTCACCAGGGGAGTCAGTCCTCGTCTCGAATGCGCGCATGCACTTGCACTTTCCTCCAGAGCGGTAGCAGCAGTGTCACGCAGTCCGCCGCGTGGATCAAAGGATCTATGGTTTTCTCTCGAGACTTTCATACGAGGCTTTCCCACGAGGCTTTCCCACAGGGCTGTCCCACGTGCACACCTGGTGGGAGTCGATCCTCGGCTTGAACGTCAAGGCAGTGCATGGAAAACAGGTTCCTCTGGAATGGACTGACACATCTGGGGGACTCTTTAAATGGTGGCACGACCCTCGAGTTCCTCTCGCATTTCCTGTGGAGAGCGCCTCCTCTTGAGATGCGACGGGAAGCCGGGAATTCTTTCCCTACGAAACAGGGAAAGGATCCCTCACCTCGAGCTAGGAGGCGGAAACGGGGCTCCCCTGGATGTGTGCGGGACCCTCGTGCTTCCTCTCGAGTGGAGACGGGTATGTCGGGGAACTTCTGGACTTGCAGCGAGGGTGTGAAGGACCCTTTGGAAGTTCCAGTGGTTAGATGTGATTAGCCTCGAGAAGCATCAGCGGAAATGGGCCTCATCTCGCCTGGAGGGCAAAACCTCCTGGATTTTCTCGAGTTGCGGCAGGTGCTCTCGACTTACGACGGGGACCTCGGGGACCCGCTCTGGTGGCCTCAGGAAAGGCCAGTCCCCATGCGAGTTCCTCGGGGGCCTCTCGGGATTCCTCTCCCGTCGATGCCGGGGCCTACGACCTTGTGTGGAGTCGGGGCCCGAACGTGAGGATTCCTCTCCAGTGCTGACATGGATCTTGGGGTACTTCTGGAGTCTCCCCAGGGGAGTCAGTCCTCATCTCGAATGCGGGCATGCACTTGCGCTTTCCTCCAGAGCGGTAGCAGCAGTGTCACGCATTCCGCAGCGTGCATCAAAGGATCTATGGTTTTCCCTCGAGACTTTCCCACGAGGCTTTCCCACGAGGCTTTCCCACAGGGCTGTCTAACGTGCAAACGTGGTGCGAGTGGATCCTCAGCTTGAACGTCAAGGCAGTGCAGGGAAAACAGGTTCCTCTCGAATGGACTGACACATCTGGGGGACTCTTGGAATGGTGGCAAGACCCTGGAGTTCTTCTCGCCTTTCCTGTGGAGAGCGCCTCCTCTTGAGATGCGACGGGAACGCCGAGAATTCTTTCCCTACGAAACAGGGAAAGGATCCGTCATCTGGAGCTAGGAGGCAGAAACGGGGCTTCCCTGGATGTGTGCGGGACCCCAGTGCTTCCTCTCCAGTGGAGACGGGTATGTTGGGAACTTCTTGAGTTGCAGCAAGGGTGTGAAGGACCCTTTGGAAATTCCAGTGGTTAGATGTGATTAGCCTCGAGAAGCCTCAGCGGAAATGGGCCTCATCTCGCCTGGAGGGCAAAACCTCCTGGATTTTCTCGAGTTGCGGCAGGTGTTCTCGACTTACGACGTGGACCTCAGGGACCCGCTCTGGTGGCCTCAGGAAAGCCCAGTCCCCATGCGAGTTCTTCGGGGGCCTCTCGGGATTCCTCTCCCGTCGATGCCGGGGCCTAAGACCTTGTGTGGAGTCGGGGCCGGAACCTGAGGATTCCTCTCCAGTGCTGACATGGATCTTGGGGTACTTCTGGAGTCTCCCCAGGGGAGTCAGTCCTCGTCTCGAATGCGGGCATGGACTTGCGCTTTCCTCCAGAGCGGTAGCAGCAGTGTCACGCAGTCCGCCACGTGGATCAAAGGATCTATGGTTTTCTCTCGAGACTTTCCCACGAGGCTTTCCCACGAGGCTTTCCCACAGGGCTGTCCCACGTGCACACGGGGTGGGAGTCGATCCTCGGCTTGAACGTCAAGGCAGTGCAGGGAAAACAGGTTCCTCTGGAATGGACTGACACATCTGGGGGACTCTTGGAATGGTTTCACGACCCTGGAGTTCCTCTCGCCTTTCCTGTGGAGAGCGCCTCCTCTTGAGATGCGACGGGAACACCGGGAATTCTTTCCCTACGAAACAGGGAAAGGATCCCTCATCTCGAGCTAGGAGGCGGAAACGGGGCTCCCCTGGATGTGTGCGGGACACCACGTGCTTCCTCTCGAGTGCAGACGGGTATGTCGGGGATCTTCTTGAGTTGCAGCAAGGGTGTGAAGGACCCTTTGGAAGTTCCAGTGGTTAGATGTGATTGGCCTCGAGAAGCCTCAGCGGAAATGGGCCTCATCTCGCCTGGAGGGCAAAACCTCCTGGATTTTCTCGAGTTGCGGCAGGTGCTCTCGACTTAAGACGGGGACCTCAGGGACCCGCTCTGGTGGCCTCAGGAAAGGCCAGTCCCCATGCGAGTTCCTCGGGGGCGTCTCGGCATTCCTCTCCCGTCGATGCCGGGGCCTAAGACCTTGTGTGGAGTCGGGGCCGGAACCTGAGGATTCCTCTCCAGTGCTGACATGGATCTTGGGGTACTTCTGGAGTCTCCCCAGGGGAGTCAGTCCTCGTCTCGAATGCGGGCATGCACTTGCGCTTTCCTCCAGAGCGGTAGCAGCAGTGTCACGCAGTCCGCCGCGTGGATCAAAGGATCTATGGTTTTCCCTCGAGTCTTTCCCACGAGGCTTTCCCACGAGGCTTTCCCACAGGGCTGTCCCACGTGCACACGTGGTGGGAGTCGATCCTCGGCTTGAACGTCAAGGCAGTGCAGGGAAAACAGGTTCCTCTGGAATGGACTGACACATCTGGGGGACTCTTGGAATGGTGGCACGACCCTGGAGTTCCTCTCGCCTTTCCTGTGGAGAGTGCCTCCTCTTGAGATGCGACGGGAACGCCGGGAATTCTTTCCCTACGAAACAGGGAAAGGATCCCTCATCTCGAGCTAGGAGGCGGAAACGGGGCTCCCCTGGATGTGTGCGGGACACCACGTGCTTCCTCTCGAGTGCAGACGGGTATGTCGGGGATCTTCTTGAGTTGCAGCAAGGGTGTGAAGGACCCTTTGGAAGTTCCAGTGGTTAGATGTGATTGGCCTCGAGAAGCCTCAGCGGAAATGGGCCTCATCTCGCCTGGAGGGCAAAATCGCCTGGATTTTCTCGAGTTGTGGCAGGTGCTCTCGACTTACGACGGGGACCTCAGGGACCCGCTCTGGTGGCCTCAGGAAAGGCCAGTCCCCATGCGAGTTCCTCGGCGGCGTCTCGGCATTCCTCTCCCGTCGATGCCGGGGCCTAAGACCTTGTGTGGAGTCGGGGCCGGAACCTGAGGATTCCTCTCCAGTGCTGACATGGATCTTGGGGTACTTCTGGAGTCTCCCCAGGGGAGTCAGTCCTCGTCTCGAATGCGGGCATGCACTTGCGCTTTCCTCCAGAGCGGTAGCAGCAGTGTCACGCAGTCCGCCGCGTGGATCAAAGGATCTATGGTTTTCCCTCGAGTCTTTCCCACGAGGCTTTCCCACGAGGCTTTCCCACAGGGCTGTCCCACGTGCACACGTGGTGGGAGTCGATCCTCGGCTTGAACGTCAAGGCAGTGCAGGGAAAACAGGTTCCTCTGGAATGGACTGACACATCTGGGGGACTCTTGGAATGGTGGCACGACCCTGGAGTTTCTCTCGCCTTTCCTGTGGAGAGCGCCTCCTCTTGAGATGCGACGGGAACGCCGGGAATTCTTTCCCTACGAAACAGGGAAAGGATCCCTCATCTCGAGCTAGGAGGCGGAAACGGGGCTCCCCTGGATGTGTGCGGGACACCACATGCTTCCTCTCGAGTGGAGACGGGTATGTCGGGGAACTTCTTGAGTTGCAGCAAGGGTGTGAAGGACCCTTTGGAAATTCCAGTGCTTAGACGTGATTGGCCTGGAGAAGCCTAAGCGGAAATGGGCCTCATCTCGCCTGGAGGGCAAAACCTCCTGGATTTTCTCGAGTTGAGGCAGGTGCTCTCGACTTACGACGGGGACCTCAGGGACCCGCTCTGGTGGCCTCAGGACAGGCCAGTCCCCATTCGAGTTCCTCGGGGGCGTCTCGGGATTCCTCTCCAGCCGATTCCGGGGCCTAAGACCTTGTGTGGAGTCGGGGCCGGAACATGAGGATTCCTCTCCAGTGCTGACATGGATCTTGGGGTACTTCTGGAGTCTCCCCAGGGGAGTCAGGCCTCGTCTCGAATGCGGGCATGCACTTGCGCTTTCCTCCAGAGCGGTAGTAGCAGTGTCAGGCAGTCCGCCGCGTGGATCAAAGGATCTAGGGTTTTCCCTCAAGTCTTTCCCACGAGGCTTTCCCACGAGGCTTTCCCACAGGGCTGTCCCACGTGCACACGTGGTGGGAGTCGATCCTCCGCTTGAACGTCAAGGCAGTGCAGGGAAAACAGGTTCCTCTGGAATGGACTGACACATCTGGGGGACTCTTGGAATGGTGGCACGACCCTCGAGTTCCTCTCGCCTTTCCTGTGGAGAGCGCCTCCTCTTGAGATGCGACGGGAACGCCGGGAATTCTTTCCCTACGAAACAGGGAAAGGATCCGTCATCTGGAGCTAGGAGGCAGAAACGGGGCTTCCCTGGATGTGTGCGGGACCCCAGTGCTTCCTCTCCAGTGGAGACGGGAATGTTGGGAACTTCTTGAGTTGCAGCAAGGGTGTGAAGGACCCTTTGGAAATTCCAGTGGTTAGATGTGATTAGCCTCGAGAAGCCTCAGCGGAAATGGGCCTCATCTCGCCTGGAGGGCAAAACCTCCTGGATTTTCTCGAGTTGCGGCAGGTGTTCTCGACTTACGACGTGGACCTCAGGGACCCGCTCTGGTGGCCTCAGGAAAGCCCAGTCCCCATGCGAGTTCTTCGGGGGCCTCTCGGGATTCCTCTCCCGTCGATGCCGGGGCCTAAGACCTTGTGTGGAGTCGGGGCCGGAACCTGAGGATTCCTCTCCAGTGCTGACATGGATCTTGGGGTACTTCTGGAGTCTCCCCAGGGGAGTCAGTCGTCGTCTCGAATGCGGGCATGCACTTGCGCTTTCCTCCAGAGCGGTAGCAGCAGTGTCACGCAGTCCGCCACGTGGATCAAAGGATCTATGATTTTCTCTCGAGACTTTCCCACGAGGCTTTCCCACGAGGCTTTCCCACAGGGCTGTCCCACGTGCACACGTGGTGGGAGTCGATCCTCGGCTTGAAGGTCAAGGCAGTGCAGGGAAAAGAGGTTCCTCTGGAATGGACTGACACATCTGGGGGACTCTTGGAATTGTGGCACGACCCTGGAGTTCCTCTCGCATTTACTGTGGAGAGCGCCTTCTCTTGAGATGCGACGGGAACGCCGGGAATTCTTTCCTACGAAACAGGGAAAGAATCCCTCATCTCGAGCTAGGAGGCGGAAACGGGGCTCCCCTGGATGTGTGCGGGACCCTCGTGCTTCCTCTCGATTGGAGACGGGTATGTCGTGGAACTTCTCCAGTTGCAGCAAGGTTGTGAAGGACCCTTTGGAAGTTCCAGTGGTTAGATGTGATTAGCCTCGAGAAGCCTCAGCGGAAATGGGCCTCATCTGGCCTGGAGGGCAAAACCTCCTGGATTTTCTCGAGTTGCGGCAGGTGCTCTCGACTTACGACGGGGACCACGGGGACCCGCTCTGGTGGCCTCAGGAAAGGCCAGTCCCCATGCGAGTTCCTCGGGGGCCTCTCGGGATTCCTCTCCCGTCGATGCCGGGGCCTACGACCTTGTGTGGAGTCGGGGCCCGAACGTGAGGATTCCTCTCCAGTGCTGACATGGATCTTGGGGTACTTCTGGAGTCTCCCCAGGGGAGTCAGTTCTCGTCTCGAATGCGGACATGCACTTGCACTTTCCTCCAGAGCGGTAGCAGCAGTGTCACGCAGTCCGCCGCGTGGATCAAAGGATCTATGGTTTTCCCTCGAGTCTTTCCTAAGAGGCTTTCCCACGAGGCTTTCCCACAGGGCTGTCCCACGTGCACACGTGGTGGGAGTCGATCCTCGGCTTGAACCTCAAGGCAGTGCAGGGAAAACAGGTTCCTCTGGAATGGACTGACATATCTGGGGGACTCTTGGAATGGTGGCACGACCCTGGAGTTCCTCTAGCCTTTCCTGTGGAGAGCGCCTCCTCTTGAGATGCGACAGGAACGCCGGGAATTCTTTCCCTACGAAACAGGGAAAGGATCCCTCATCTCGTGCTAGGCAGCGGAAACGGGGCTCCCCTGTATGTGTGCGGGACCACCGTGCTTCCTCTCGAGTGGAGACGGGTATGTCGGGGAACTTCTTGAGTTGCAGCAAGGGTGTGAAGGACCCTTTGGAAGTTCCAGTGGTTAGATGTGATTGGCCTCGAGCAGCCTCAGCGGAAATGGGCCTCATCTCGCCTGGAGGGCAAAACCTCCTGGATTTTCTCGAGTTGCGGCAGGTGCTCTCGACTTACGACGGGGACCTCGGGGACCCGATCTGGTGGCCTCAGGAAAGGCCAGTCCCCATGCGAGTTCCTCGGGGGCATCTCGGGATTCCCCTCCCGTCGATGCTGGGGCCTAAGACCTTGTGTGGAGTCGGGGCCGGAAACTGAGGATTCCTCTCCAGTGCTGACATGGATCTTGGGGTACTTCTGGAGTCTCCCCAGGGGAGTCAGTCCTCGACTCCAATGCGCGCATGCACTTGCGCTTTCCTCCAGAGCGGTAGCATCAGTGTCACGCAGTCCGCCGCGTGGATCAAAGGATCTATGGTTTTCCCTCGAGTCTTTCCCACGAGGCTTTCCCACGAGGCTTTCCCACAGGGCTGTCCCACTTGCACACGTGGTGGGAGTCGATCCTCGGCTTGAACGTCAAGGCAGTGCAGGGAAAACAGGTTCCTCTGGAATGGACTGACACATCTGGGGGACTCTTGGAATGGTGGCACGACCCTGGAGTTCCTCTCGCCTTTCCTGTGGAGAGCGCCTCCTCTTGAGATGCGACGGGAAGCCGGGAATTCTTTCCCTACGAAACAGGGAAAGGATCCGTCATCTGGAGCTAGGAGGCAGAAACGGGGCTTCCCTGGATGTGTGCGGGACCCCAGTGCTTCCTCTCCAGTGGAGACGGGAATGTTGGGAACTTCTTGAGTTGCAGCAAGGGTGTGAAGGACCCTTTGGAAATTCCAGTGGTTAGATGTGATTAGCCTCGAGAAGCCTCAGCGGAAATGGGCCTCATCTCGCCTGGAGGGCAAAACCTCCTGGATTTTCTCGAGTTGCGGCAGGTGTTCTCGACTTACGACGTGGACCTCAGGGACCCGCTCTGGTGGCCTCAGGAAAGCCCAGTCCCCATGCGAGTTCTTCGGGGGCCTCTCGGGATTCCTCTCCCGTTGATGCCGGGGCCTAAGACCTTGTGTGGAGTCGGGGCCGGAAACTGAGGATTCCTCTCCAGTGCTGACATGGATCTTGGGGTACTTCTGGAGTCTCCCCAGGGAAGTCAGTCCTCGTCTCGAATGCGGGCATGCACTTGCGCTTTCCTCCAGAGCGGTAGCAGCAGTGTCACGCAGTCCGCCGCGTGGATCAAAGGATCTATGGTTTTCCCTCGAGTCTTTCCTAAGAGGCTTTCCCACGAGGCTTTCCCACAAGCTGTCCCACGTGCACACGTGGTGGGAGTCGATCCTCGGCTTGAACGTCAAGGCAGTGCAGGGAAAAGAGGTTCCTCTGGAATGGACTGACACATCTGGGGGACTCTTGGAATGGTGGCACGACCCTGGAGTTCCTCTAGCCTTTCCTGTGGAGAGCGCCTCCTCTTGAGATGCGACGGGAACGCCGGGAATTCTTTCCCTACGAAACAGGGAAAGGATCCCTCATCTCGAGCTAGGCGGCGGAAACGGGGCTCCCCTGTATGTGTGCGGGACCACCGTGCTTCCTCTCGTGTGGAGACGGGTATGTCGGGGAACTTCTTGAGTTGCAGCAAGGGTGTGAAGGACCCTTTGGAAGTTCCAGTGGTTAGATGTGATTGGCCTCGAGCAGCCTCAGCGGAAATGGGCCTCATCTCGCCTGGAGGGCAAAACCTCCTGGATTTTCTCGAGTTGCGGCAGGTGCTCTCGACTTACGACGGGGACCTCGGGGACCCGCTCTGGTGGCCTCAGGAAAGGCCAGTCCCCATGCGAGTTCCTCGGGGGCATCTCGGGATTCCCCTCCCGTTGATGCTGGGGCCTAAGGCCTTGTGTGAAGTCGGGGCCGGAAACTGAGGATTCCTCTCCAGTGCTGACATGGATCTTGGGGTACTTCTGGAGTCTCCCCAGGGGAGTCAGTCCTCGACTCGAATGCGCGCATGCACTTGCGTTTTCCTCCAGAGCGGTAGCATCAGTGTCACGCAGTCCGCCGCGTGGATCAAAGGATCTATGGTTTTCCCTCGAGTCTTTCCCACGAGGCTTTCCCACGAGGCTTTCCCACAGGGCTGTCCCACTTGCACACGTGGTGGGAGTCGATCCTCGGCTTGAACGTCAAGGCAGTGCAGGGAAAACAGGTTCCTCTGGAATGGACTGACACATCTGGGGGACTCTTGGAATGGTGGCACGACCCTGGAGTTCCTCTCGCCTTTCCTGTGGAGAGCGCCTCCTCTTGAGATGCGATGGGAAGCCGGGAATTCTTTCCCTACGAAACAGGGAAAGGATCCGTCATCTGGAGCTAGGAGGCAGAAACGGGGCTTCCCTGGATGTGTGCGGGACCCCAGTGCTTCCTCTCCAGTGGAGACGGGAATGTTGGGAACTTCTTGAGTTGCAGCAAGGGTGTGAAGGACCCTTTGGAAATTCCAGTGGTTAGATGTGATTAGCCTCGAGAAGCCTCAGCGGAAATGGGCCTCATCTCGCCTGGAGGGCAAAACCTCCTGGATTTTCTCGAGTTGCGGCAGGTGTTCTCGACTTACGACGTGGACCTCAGGGACCCGCTCTGGTGGCCTCAGGAAAGCCCAGTCCCCATGCGAGTTCTTCGGGGGCCTCTCGGGATTCCTCTCCCGTCGATGCCGGGGACTAAGACCTTGTGTGGAGTCGGGGCCGGAACCTGAGGATTCCTCTCCAGTGCTGACATGGATCTTGGGGTACTTCTGGAGTCTCCCCAGGGGAGTCAGTCCTCGTCTCGAATGCGGGCATGCACTTGCGCTTTCCTCCAGAGCGGTAGCAGCAGTGTCACGCAGTCCGCCGCGTGGATCAAAGGATCTATGGTTTTCCCTCGAGTCTTTCCTAAGAGGCTTTCCCACGAGGCTTTCCCACAGGGCTGTCCCACGTGCACACGTGGTGGGAGTCGATCCTCGGCTTGAACCTCAAGGCAGTGCAGGGAAAACAGGTTCCTCTGGAATGGACTGACACATCTGGGGGACTCTTGGAATGGTGGCACGACCCTGGAGTTCCTCTAGCCTTTCCTGTGGAGAGCGCCTCCTCTTGAGTTGCGACGGGAACGCCGGGAATTCTTTCCCTACGAAACAGGGAAAGGATCCCTCATCTCGAGCTAGGCGGCGGAAACGGGGCTCCCCTGTATGTGTGCGGGACCACCGTGCTTCCTCTCGAGTGGAGACGGGTATGTCGGGGAACTTCTTGAGTTGCAGCAAGGGTGTGAAGGACCCTTTAGAAGTTCCAGTGGTTAGATGTGATTGGCCTCGAGCAGCCTCAGCGGAAATGGGCCTCATCTCGCCTGGAGGGCAAAACCTCCTGGATTTTCTCGAGTTGCGGCAGGTGCTCTCGACTTACGACGGGGACCTCGGGGACCCGCTCTGGTGGCCTCAGGAAAGGCCAGTCCCCATGCGAGTTCCTCGGGGGAATCTCGGGATTCCTCTCCCGTCGATGCCGGGGCCTACGACCTTGTGTGGAGTCGGGGCCAAAACGTGAGGATTCCTCTCCAGTGCTGACATGGATCTTGGGGTACTTCTGGAGTCTCCCCAGGGGAGTCAGTCCTCATCTCGAATGCGGGCATGCACTTGCGCTTTCCTCCAGAGCGGTAGCAGCAGTGTTCACGCATTCCGCAGCGTGCATCAAAGGACCTATGGTTTTCCCTCGAGACTTTCCCACGAGGCTTTCCCACGAGGCTTTCCCACAGGGCTGTCTAACGTGCAAACGTGGTGCGAGTCGATCCTCAGCTTGAACGTCAAGGCAGTGCAGGGAAAACAGGTTCCTCTCGAATGGACTGACACATCTGGGGGACTCTTGGAATGGTGGCAAGACCCTGGAGTTCTTCTCGCCTTTCCTGTGGAGAGCGCCTCCTCTTGAGATGCGACGGGAACGCCGAGAATTCTTTCCCTACGAAACAGGGAAAGGATCCGTCATCTGGAGCTAGGAGGCAGAAACGGGGCTTCCCTGGATGTGTGCGGGACCCCAGTGCTTCCTCTCCAGTGGAGACGGGTATGTTGGGAACTTCTTGAGTTGCAGCAAGGGTGTGAAGGACCCTTTGGAAATTCCAGTGGTTAGATGTGATTAGCCTCGAGAAGCCTCAGCGGAAATGGGCCTCATCTCGCCTGGAGGGCAAAACCTCCTGGATTTTCTCGAGTTGCGGCAGGTGTTCTCGACTTACGACGTGGACCTCAGGGACCCGCTCTGGTGGCCTCAGGAAAGCCCAGTCCCCATGCGAGTTCTTCGGGGGCCTCTCGGGATTCCTCTCCCGTCGATGCCGGGGCCTAAGACCTTGTGTGGAGTCGGGGCCGGAACCTGAGGATTCCTCTCCAGTGCTGACATGGATCTTGGGGTACTTCTGGAGTCTCCCCAGGGGAGTCAGTCCTCGTCTCGAATGCGGGCATGCACTTGCGCTTTCCTCCAGAGCAGTAGCAGCAGTGTCACGCAGTCCGCCACGTGGATCAAAGGATCTATGGTTTTCTCTCGAGACTTTCCCACGAGGCTTTCCCACGAGGCTTTCCCACAGGGCTGTCCCACGTGCACACGGGGTGGGAGTCGATCCTCAGCTTGAAGGTCAAGGCAGTGCAGGGAAAAGAGGTTCCTCTGGAATGGACTGACACATCTGGGGGACTCTTGGAATTGTGGCACGACCCTGGAGTTCCTCTCGCCTTTACTGTGGAGAGCGCCTTCTCTTGAGATGCGACGCGAACGCCGGGAATTCTTTCCCTAAGAAACAGGGAAAGGATCCCTCATCTCGAGCTAGGAGGCGGAAACGGGGCTCCCCTGGATGTGTGCGGGACCCTCGTGCTTCCTCTCGAGTGGAGACGGGTATGTCGTGGAACTTCTCCAGTTGCAGCAAGGTTGTGAAGGACCCTTTGGAAGTTCCAGTGGTTAGATGTGATTAGCCTCGAGAAGCCTCAGTGGAAATGGGCCTCATCTCGCCTGGAGGGCAAAACCTCCTGGATTTTCTCGAGTTGCGGCAGGTGCTCTCAACTTACGACGGGGACCACGGGGACCCGCTCTGGTGGCCTCAGGAAAGGCCAGTCCCCATGCGAGTTCCTCGGGGGCCTTTCGGGATTCCTCTCCCGTCGATGCCGGGGCCTACGACCTTGTGTGGAGTCGGGGCCCGAACGTGAGGATTCCTCTCCAGTGCTGACATGGATCTTGGGGTACTTCTGGAGTCTCCCCAGGGGAGTCAGTTCTCGTCTCGAATGCGGACATGCACTTGCACTTTCCTCCAGAGCGGTAGCAGCAGTGTCACGCAGTCCGCCGCGTGGATCAAAGGATCTATGGTTTTCCCTCGAGTCTTTCCTAAGAGGCTTTCCCACGAGGCTTTCCCACAGGGCTGTCCCACGTGCACACGTGGTGGGAGTCGATCCTCGGCTTGAACCTCAAGGCAGTGCAGGGAAAACAGGTTCCTCTGGAATGGACTGACACATCTGGGGGACTCTTGGAATGGTGGCACGACCCTGGAGTTCCTCTAGCCTTTCCTGTGGAGAGCGCCTCCTCTTGAGATGCGACGGGAACGCCGGGAATTCTTTCCCTACGAAACAGGGAAAGGATCCCTCATCTCGAGCTAGGCGGCGGAAACGGGGCTCCCCTGTATGTGTGCGGGACCACCGTGCTTCCTCTCGAGTGGAGACGGGTATGTCGGGGAACTTCTTGAGTTGCAGCAAGGGTGTGAAGGACCCTTTGGAAGTTCCAGTGGTTAGATGTGATTGGCCTCGAGCAGCCTCAGCGGAAATGGGCCTCATCTCGCCTGGAGGGCAAAACCTCCTGGATTTTCTCGAGTTGCGGCAGGTGCTCTCGACTTACGACGGGGACCTCAGGGACCCGCTCTGGTGGCCTCAGGAAAGGCCAGTCCCCATGCGAGTTCCTCGGGGGCATCTCGGGATTCCTCTCCCGTCGATGCCGGGGCCTAAGACCTTGTGTGGAGTCGGGGCCGGAACCTGAGGATTCCTCTCCAGTGCTGACATGGATCTTGGGGTACTTCTGGAGTCTCCCTAGGGGAGTCAGTCCTCGTCTCGAATGCGGGCATGCACTTGCGCTTTCCTCCAGAGCGGTAGCAGCAGTGTCACGCAGTCCGCCACGTGGATCAAAGGATCTATGGTTTTCTCTCGAGACTTTTCCACGAGGCTTTCCCACGAGGCTTTCCCACAGGGCTGTCCCACGTGCACACGGGGTGGGAGTCGATCCTCAGCTTGAAGGTCAAGGCAGTGCAGGGAAAAGAGGTTCCTCTGGAATGGACTGACACATCTGGGGGACTCTTGGAATTGTGGCACGACCCTGGAGTTCCTCTCGCCTTTACTGTGGAGAGCGCCTTCTCTTGAGATGCGACGGGAACGCCGGGAATTCTTTCCCTAAGAAACAGGGAAAGGATCCCTCATCTCGAGCTAGGAGGCGGAAACGGGACTCCCCTGGATGTGTGCGGGACCCTCGTGCTTCCTCTCGAGTGGAGACGGGTATGTCGTGGAACTTCTCCAGTTGCAGCAAGGTTGTGAAGGACCCTTTGGAAGTTCCAGTGGTTAGATGTGATTAGCCTCGAGAAGCCTCAGCGGAAATGGGCCTCATCTCCCCTGGAAGGCAAAACCTCCTGGATTTTCTCGAGTTGCGGCAGGTGCTCTCGACTTACGACGGGGACCTCAGGGACCCGCTCTGGTGGCCTCAGGAAAGGCCAGTCCCCATGCGAGTTCCTCGGGGGCCTCTCGGGATTCCTCTCCTATCGATGCCGGGGCCTAAGACCTTGTGTGGAGTCGGGGCCGGAACCTGAGGATTCCTCTCTAGTGCTGACATGGATCTTGGGGTACTTCTGGAGTCTCCCCAGGGTAGTCAGTCCTCGTCTAGAATGCGCGCATGCACTTGCACTTTCCTCCAGAGCGGTAGCAGCAGTGTCACGCAGTCCGCCGCGTGGATCAAAGGATCTATGGTTTTCCCTCGAGACTTTCCCACGAGGCTTTCCCACAGGGCTGTCTAACGTGCAAACGTGGTGCGAGTCGATCCTCAGCTTGAACGTCAAGGCAGTGCAGGGAAAACAGGTTCCTCTCGAATGGACTGACACATCTGGGGGACTCTTGGAATGGTGGCAAGACCCTGGAGTTCTTCTCGCCTTTCCTGTGGAGAGCGCCTCCTCTTGAGATGCGACGGGAACGCCGAGAATTCTTTCCCTACGAAACAGGGAAAGGATCCGTCATCTGGAGCTAGGAGGCAGAAACGGGGCTTCCCTGGATGTGTGCGGGACCCCAGTGCTTCCTCTCCAGTGGAGACGGGTATGTTGGGAACTTCTTGAGTTGCAGCAAGGGTGTGAAGGACCCTTTGGAAATTCCAGTGGTTAGATGTGATTAGCCTCGAGAAGCCTCAGCGGAAATGGGCCTCATCTCGCCTGGAGGGCAAAACCTCCTGGATTTTCTCGAGTTGCGGCAGGTGTTCTCGACTTACGACGTGGACCTCAGGGACCCGCTCTGGTGGCCTCAGGAAAGCCCAGTCCCCATGCGAGTTCTTCGGGGGCCTCTCGGGATTCCTCTCCCGTCGATGCCGGGGCCTAAGACCTTGTGTGGAGTCGGGGCCGGAACCTGAGGATTCCTCTCCAGTGCTGACATGGATCTTGGGGTACTTCTGGAGTCTCCCCAGGGGAGTCAGTCCTCGTCTCGAATGCGGGCATGCACTTGCGCTTTCCTCCAGAGCAGTAGCAGCAGTGTCACGCAGTCCGCCACGTGGATCAAAGGATCTATGGTTTTCTCTCGAGACTTTCCCACGAGGCTTTCCCACGAGGCTTTCCCACAGGGCTGTCCCACGTGCACACGGGGTGGGAGTCGATCCTCAGCTTGAAGGTCAAGGCAGTGCAGGGAAAAGAGGTTCCTCTGGAATGGACTGACACATCTGGGGGACTCTTGGAATTGTGGCACGACCCTGGAGTTCCTCTCGCCTTTACTGTGGAGAGCGCCTTCTCTTGAGATGCGACGCGAACGCCGGGAATTCTTTCCCTAAGAAACAGGGAAAGGATCCCTCATCTCGAGCTAGGAGGCGGAAACGGGGCTCCCCTGGATGTGTGCGGGACCCTCGTGCTTCCTCTCGAGTGGAGACGGGTATGTCGTGGAACTTCTCCAGTTGCAGCAAGGTTGTGAAGGACCCTTTGGAAGTTCCAGTGGTTAGATGTGATTAGCCTCGAGAAGCCTCAGTGGAAATGGGCCTCATCTCGCCTGGAGGGCAAAACCTCCTGGATTTTCTCGAGTTGCGGCAGGTGCTCTCAACTTACGACGGGGACCACGGGGACCCGCTCTGGTGGCCTCAGGAAAGGCCAGTCCCCATGCGAGTTCCTCGGGGGCCTTTCGGGATTCCTCTCCCGTCGATGCCGGGGCCTACGACCTTGTGTGGAGTCGGGGCCCGAACGTGAGGATTCCTCTCCAGTGCTGACATGGATCTTGGGGTACTTCTGGAGTCTCCCCAGGGGAGTCAGTTCTCGTCTCGAATGCGGACATGCACTTGCACTTTCCTCCAGAGCGGTAGCAGCAGTGTCACGCAGTCCGCCGCGTGGATCAAAGGATCTATGGTTTTCCCTCGAGTCTTTCCTAAGAGGCTTTCCCACGAGGCTTTCCCACAGGGCTGTCCCACGTGCACACGTGGTGGGAGTCGATCCTCGGCTTGAACCTCAAGGCAGTGCAGGGAAAACAGGTTCCTCTGGAATGGACTGACACATCTGGGGGACTCTTGGAATGGTGGCACGACCCTGGAGTTCCTCTAGCCTTTCCTGTGGAGAGCGCCTCCTCTTGAGATGCGACGGGAACGCCGGGAATTCTTTCCCTACGAAACAGGGAAAGGATCCCTCATCTCGAGCTAGGCGGCGGAAACGGGGCTCCCCTGTATGTGTGCGGGACCACCGTGCTTCCTCTCGAGTGGAGACGGGTATGTCGGGGAACTTCTTGAGTTGCAGCAAGGGTGTGAAGGACCCTTTGGAAGTTCCAGTGGTTAGATGTGATTGGCCTCGAGCAGCCTCAGCGGAAATGGGCCTCATCTCGCCTGGAGGGCAAAACCTCCTGGATTTTCTCGAGTTGCGGCAGGTGCTCTCGACTTACGACGGGGACCTCAGGGACCCGCTCTGGTGGCCTCAGGAAAGGCCAGTCCCCATGCGAGTTCCTCGGGGGCATCTCGGGATTCCTCTCCCGTCGATGCCGGGGCCTAAGACCTTGTGTGGAGTCGGGGCCGGAACCTGAGGATTCCTCTCCAGTGCTGACATGGATCTTGGGGTACTTCTGGAGTCTCCCTAGGGGAGTCAGTCCTCGTCTCGAATGCGGGCATGCACTTGCGCTTTCCTCCAGAGCGGTAGCAGCAGTGTCACGCAGTCCGCCACGTGGATCAAAGGATCTATGGTTTTCTCTCGAGACTTTTCCACGAGGCTTTCCCACGAGGCTTTCCCACAGGGCTGTCCCACGTGCACACGGGGTGGGAGTCGATCCTCAGCTTGAAGGTCAAGGCAGTGCAGGGAAAAGAGGTTCCTCTGGAATGGACTGACACATCTGGGGGACTCTTGGAATTGTGGCACGACCCTGGAGTTCCTCTCGCCTTTACTGTGGAGAGCGCCTTCTCTTGAGATGCGACGGGAACGCCGGGAATTCTTTCCCTAAGAAACAGGGAAAGGATCCCTCATCTCGAGCTAGGAGGCGGAAACGGGACTCCCCTGGATGTGTGCGGGACCCTCGTGCTTCCTCTCGAGTGGAGACGGGTATGTCGTGGAACTTCTCCAGTTGCAGCAAGGTTGTGAAGGACCCTTTGGAAGTTCCAGTGGTTAGATGTGATTAGCCTCGAGAAGCCTCAGCGGAAATGGGCCTCATCTCCCCTGGAAGGCAAAACCTCCTGGATTTTCTCGAGTTGCGGCAGGTGCTCTCGACTTACGACGGGGACCTCAGGGACCCGCTCTGGTGGCCTCAGGAAAGGCCAGTCCCCATGCGAGTTCCTCGGGGGCCTCTCGGGATTCCTCTCCTATCGATGCCGGGGCCTAAGACCTTGTGTGGAGTCGGGGCCGGAACCTGAGGATTCCTCTCTAGTGCTGACATGGATCTTGGGGTACTTCTGGAGTCTCCCCAGGGTAGTCAGTCCTCGTCTAGAATGCGCGCATGCACTTGCACTTTCCTCCAGAGCGGTAGCAGCAGTGTCACGCAGTCCGCCGCGTGGATCAAAGGATCTATGGTTTTCTCTCGAGACTTTCATACGAGGCTTTCCCACGAGGCTTTCCCACAGGGCTGTCCCACGTGCACACGTGGTGGGAGTCGATCCTCGGCTTGAACGTCAAGGCAGTGCAGGGAAACCAGGTTCCTCTGGAATGGACTGAAACATCTGGGGGACTCTTGGAATGGTGGCACGACCCTGGGGTTCCTCTCGCCTTTCCTGTGGAGAGCGCCTCCTCTTGAGATGCAACGGGAACGCCGGGAATTCTTTCCCTACGAAACAGGGATAGGATCCCTCATCTCGAGCTAGGAGGCGGAAAAGGGGCTTCCCTGGATGTGTGCGGGACCCTCGTGCTTCTTCTCGAGTGGAGACGTGTATGTCGGGGAACTTCTTGAGTTGCAGCAAGGGTGTGAAGGACCCTTTGGAAGTTCCAGTGGTTAGATGTGATTAGCCTCGAGAAGCCTCAGCGGAAATGGGCCTCATCTCGCCTGGAGGGCAAAAACTCCTGGATTTTCTCGAGTTGCGGCAGGTGCTCTCGACTTACGACGGGGACCTCAGGGACCCGCTCTGGTGGCCTCAGGAAAGGCCAGGCCCCATGCGAGTTCCTCGGGGGCCTCTCGGGATTCCCCTCCCGTCGATGCTGGGGCCTAAGACCTTCTGTGGAGTCGGGGCCGGAACCTGAGGATTCCTCTCCAGTGCTGACATGGATCTTGGGTTATTTCTGGAGTCTCCCCAGGGGAGTCAGTCCTCGACTCGAATGCGCGCATGCACTTGCGCTTTCCTCCAGAGCGGTAGCAGCAGTGTCACGCAGTCCGCCGCGTGGATCAAAGGATCTATGCTTTTCCCTCGAGTCTTTCCCACGAGGCTTTCCCACGAGGCTTTCCCACAGGGCTGTCCGACTTGCACACGTGGTGGGAGTCGATCCTCGGCTTGAACGTCAAGGCAGTGCAGGGAAAACAGGTTCCTCTGGAATGGACTGACACATCTGGGGGACTCTTGGAATGGTGGCACGACCCTGGAGATCCTCTCGCCTTTCCTGAGGAGAGCGCCTCCTCTTGAGATGCGACGGGAACGCCGGGAATTCTTTCCCTACGAAACAGGGAAAGGATCCCTCATCTCGAGCTAGGAGGCGGAAACGGGGCTCCCCTGGATGTGTGCGGGACCCTGTTGCTTCCTCTCGTGTGGAGACGGGTATGTCGGGGAACTTCTTGAGTTGCAGCAAGGGTGTGAAGGACCCTTTGGAAGTTCCAGTGGTTAGATGTGATTAGCCTCGAGAAGCCTCAGCGGAAATGGGCCTCATCTCGCCTGGAGGGCAAAACCTCCTGGATTTTCTCGAGTTGCGGCAGGTGCTCTCGACTTACGACGGGGACCTCGGGAACCCGCTCTGGTGGCCTCAGGAAAGGCCAGTCCCCATGCGAGTTCCTCGGGGGCCTCTCGGGATTCCTCTCCCGTCGATGCCGGGGCCTAAGACCTTGTGTGGAGTCGGGGCCGGAACCTGAGGATTCCTCTCCAGTGCTGACATGGATCTTGGGGAACTTCTGGAGTCTCCCCAGGGGAGTCAGTCCTCGTCTCGAATGCGCGCATGCACTTGCTCTTTCCTCCAGAGCGGTAGCAGCAATGTCACGCAGTCCGCCGCGTGGATCAAAGGATCTATGGTTTTCCCTCGAGTCTTTCCCACGAGGTTTTCCCACGAGGCTTTCCCACAGGGCTGTCCCACGTGCACACGTGGTGGGAGTCGATCCTCGGCTTGAACATCAAGGCAGTGCAGGGAAAACAGGTTCCTCTGGAATGGACTGACACATCTGGGGGACTCTTGGAATGGTGGCACGACCCTGGAGTTCCTCTCGCCTTTCCTGTGGAGAGCGCCTCCTCTTGAGATGCGACGTGAACGCCGGGAATTCTTTCCCTACGAAACAGGGAAAGGATCCGTCATCTCGAGCTAGGAGGCGGAAACGGGGCTCCCCTGGATGTGTGCGGGACCCTCGTGCTTCCTCTCGAGTGGAGACGGGTATGTCGGGGAACTTCTGGACTTGCAGCAAGGGTGTGAAGGACCCTTTGGAAGTTCCAGTGGTTAGATGTGATTAGCCTCGAGAAGCCTCAGCGGAAATGGGCCTCATCTCGCCTGGAGGGCAAAACCTCCTGGATTTTCTCGAGTTGCGGTAGGTGCTCTCGACTTACTATGGGAACCTCGGGGACCCGCTCTGGTGGCCTCAGGAAAGGCCAGTCCACATGCGAGTTCCTCGGGGGCCTCTCGGGATTCCTCTCCCGTCGATGCCGGGGCCTAAGACCTTGTGTGGAGTCGGGGCCGGAACCTGAGGATTCCTCTCCAGTGCTGACATGGATCTTGGGGTACTTCTGGAGTCTCCCCAGGGGAGTCAGTCCTCGTCTCGAATGCGGGCATACACTTGCGCTTTCCTCCAGAGCGGTAGCAGCAGTGTCATGCAGTCCGCCGCGTGGAGCAAAGAATCGATGGTTTTCCCTCGAGTCTTTCCCACGAGGCTTTCCCACGAGGCTTTCCCACAGGGCTGTGCCACGTGCACACGTGGTGGGAGTCGATCCTCGGCTTGAACGTCAAGGCAGTGCAGGGAAAACAGGTTCCTCTGGAATGGACTGACACATCTGGGGTCTCTTGGAATGGTGGCACGACCCTGGAGTTCCTCTCGCCTTTCCTGTGGAGAGCGCCTCCTCTTGAGATGCGACGGGAACGCCGGGAATTCTTTCCCTACGAAACAGGGAAAGGATCCGTCATCTCGAGCTAGGAGGCGGAAACGGGGCTCCCCTGGATGTGTGCGGGACCGCACGTGCTTCCCCTCGAGTGGAGACGGATATGTCGGGGAACTTCTTGAGTTGCAGCAAGGGTGTGAAGGACCCTTTGGAAGTTCCAGTGGTTAGATGTGATTAGCCTAGAGAAGCCTCAGCGGAAATGGGCCTCATGTCGCCTGGAGGGCAAAACCTCCTGGATATTCTCGAGTTGCGGCAGGTGCTCTCGACTTACGACGGGGACCTCAGGGACCCGCTCTGGTGGCCTCAGGAAAGGCCAGTCCCCATGCGAGTTCCTCGGGGGCCTCTCGGGATTCCTCTCCCGTCGATGCCGGGGCCTAAACCTTGTGTGGAGTCGGGGCCGGAACCTGAGGATTCCTCTCCAGTGCTGACATGGATCTTGGGGTACTTCTAGAGTCTCCCCAGGGGAGTCAGTCCTCGTCTCGAATGCGGGCATGCACTTGCGCTTTCCTCCAGAGCGGTAGCAGCAGTGTCACGCAGTCCGCCACGTGGATCAAAGGATCTATGGTTTTCCCTCGTGTCTTTCCCACGAGGCTTTCCCACGAGGCTTACCCACAGGGCTGTACCACATGCACACGTGTTGGGACTCGATACTCGGCTTGAACGTCAAGGCAGGGCCGGGAAAACAGCTTCCTCTGGAATGGACTGACACATCTGGGGGTCTCTTGGAATGTTGGCACGACCCTTGAGTTCCTCTCGCCTTTCCTGTGCAGAGCGCCTCCTCTTGAGATGCGACGGGAACGCCGGGAACTCTTTCCCTACGAAACAGGGAAAGGATCCCTCATCTCGAGCTAGGAGGCGGAAAAGGGGCTCCCGTGGATGTGTGCGGGACCCCACGTGTTTCCCCTCGTGTGGAGACGGGTATGTCGCGGAACTGCTTGAGTTGCAGCAAGCGTGTGAAGGACCCTTTGGAAGTTCCAGTGGTTAGACCTGATTAGCCTCGAGAAGCCTCAGCGGAAATGGGCCTCATCTCGCCTGGAGGCAAAACCTCCTGGATTTTCTCGAGTTGCGGCCGGTGCTCTCGAGTTACGACGGGGACCTCAGGGACCCGCTCTGGTGGCCTCAGGAAAGGCCAGTCCCCATGCGAGTTCCTCGGGGTCCTCTCGGGATTCCTCTCCCGTCGATGCCGGGGCCTAAGACCTTGTGTGGCGTCGGGGCCGGAACCTGAGGATTCCTCTCCAGTGCTGACATGGATCTTGGGGTACTTCTGGAGTCTCCCCAGGGGAGTCAGTCCTCGTCTCGAATGCGGGCATGCACTTCCGCTTTCCTCCAGAGCGGTAGCAGCAGTGTCACGCAGTCCGCCGCGTGGATCAAAGGATCTATGGTTTTCCCTCGAGTCTTTCCCACGAGGCTTTCCCACGAGGCTTTCCCACAGGGCTGTCCCACGTGAACACGTGGTGGGAGTCGATCCTCGGCTTGAATGTCAAGGCAGTGCAGGGAAAACAGGTTCCTCTGGAATGGACTGACACATCTGGGGGACTCTTGGAATGGTGGCACTACCCTGGAGTTCCTCTCGCCTTTCCTGTGGAGAGCGCCTCCTCTTGAGATGCGACGGGAACGCCGGGAATTCTTTCCCTACGAAACAGGGAAAGGATCCGTCATCTCGAGCTAGGAGGCGGAAACGGGGCTCCCCTGAATGTGTGCGTGACCCCACGTGCTTCCTCTCCAGTGGAGACGGGTATGTTGGGGAACTTCTTGAGTTGCAGCAAGGGTGTGAAGGACCCTTTGGAAGTTCCAGTGGTTAGATGTGATTAGCCTCGAGAAGCCTCAGCGGAAATGGGCCTCATGTCTCCTGGAGGGCAAAACCTCCTTGATATTCTCGAGTTGCGGCAGGTGCTCTCGACTTACGACGGGGACCTCGGGGACCCGCTCTGGTGGCCTCAGGAAAGGCCAGTCCCCATGCGAGTTCCTCGGGGGCCTCTCGGGATTCCTCTCCCGTCGATGCCGGGGCCTAAGACCTTGTGTGGAGTCGGGGCCGGAACCTAAGTATTCCTCTCCAGTGCTGACATGGATCTTGGGGTACTTCTGGAGTCTCCTCAGGGGAGTCAGTCCTCGTCTCGAATGCGGGCATGCACTTGCGCTTTCCTCCAGAGCGGTAGCAGCAGTGTCACGCAGTCCGCCGCGTGGATCAAAGGATCTATGGTTTTCCCTCGTGTCTTTCCCACGAGGCTTTCCCACGAGGCTTACCCACAGGGCTGTACCACATGCACACGTGGTGGGACTCGATCCTCGGCTTGAACGTCAAGGCAGGGCCGGGAAAACAGGTTCCTCTGGAATGGACTGACACATCTGGCGGTCTCTTGGAATGGTGGCACGACCCTTGAGTTCCTCTCGCCTTTCATGTGCAGAGCGCCTCCTCTTGAGATGCGACGGGAACGCCGGGAATTTTTTCTCTACGAAACAGGGAAAGGATCCCTCATCTCGAGCTAGGAGGCGGAAAAGGGGCTCCCGTGGATTTGTGCGGGACCCACGTGTTTCCCCTCGAGTGGAGACCGGTATGTCGCGGAACTGCTTGAGTTGCAGCAAGTGTGTGAAGGACCCTTTGGAAGTTCCAGTGGTTAGATGTGATTGGCCTCGAGAAGCCTCAGCGGAAATGGGCCTCATCTCGCCTGGAGGGCAAAACCTCCTGGATTTTCTCGAGTAGCGGCAGATGCTCTCGACTTACGACGGGGACCTCGGGGACCCGCTCTGGTGGCCTCAGGAAAGGCCAGTCCCCATGCGAGTTCCTCGGGGGCCTCTCGGGATTCCTCTCCCGTCGATGCCGGGGCCTAAGACCTTGTATGGAGTCGGGGCCGGAACCTGAGGATTCCTCTCCAGTGCTGACATGGATCTTGGGGTACTTCTGGAGTCTCCCCAGGGGAGTCAGTCCTCGTCTCGAATGCGGGCATGCACTTGCGCTTTCCTCCACAGCGGTAGCAGCAGTGTCACGCAGTCCGCCGCATGGATCAAAGGATCTATGGTTTTCCCTCGAGTCTTTCCCACGAGGCTTTCCCACGAGGCTTACCCACAGGGCTGTACCCCATGCACACGTGGTGGGACTCGATCCTCGGCTTGAACGTCCAGGCAGTGCCAGGAAAACAGGGTCCTCTGGAATGGACTGACACATCTGGGGGTCTCTTGGAATGGTGGCACGACCCTGGAGTTCCTTTCGCCTTTCCTGTGGAGAGCGCCTCCTCTTGAGATGCGACGGGAACGCCGGGAATTCTTTCCCTACGAAACAGGGAAAGGATCCCTCATCTCGAGCTAGGAGGCGGAAAAGGGGCTTCCCTGGATGTGTGCGGGACCGCACGTGCTTCCCCTCGAGTGGAGACGGATATGTCGCGGAACTGCTTGAGTTGCAGCAAGGGTGTGAAGGACCCTTTGGAAGTTACAGTGGTTAGATGTGATTAGCCTCGAGAAGCCTCAGCGGAAATGGGCCTCATCTCGCCTGGAGGGCAAAACCTCCTGGATTTTCTCGAGTTGCGGCAGGTGCTCTCGACTTACGACGGGGACCTCGGGGACCCACTCTGGTGGCCTCAGGAAAGGCCAGTCCCCATGCGAGTTCCTCGGGGGCCTCTCGGGATTCCTGTCCCTTCGATGCCGGGGCCTAAGACCTTGTATGGAGTCGGGGCCGGAACCTGAGGATTCCTCTCCAGTACTGACATGAATCTTGGGGTAATTCTGGAGTCTCCCCAGGGGAGTCAGTCCTCGTCTCGAATGCGGGCATGCACTTGCGCTTTCCTCCAGTGCAGTAGCAGCAGTGTCACGCAGTCCGCCGCATGGATCAAAGGATCTATGGTTTTCACTCGAGTCTTTCCCACGAGGCTTTCCCACGAGGCTTTCCCACAGGGCTGTCCCACGTGCACACGTGGTGGGAGTCGATCCTCGGCTTGAACGTCAAGGCAGTGCAGGGAAAACAGGTTCCTCTGGAATGGACTGACACATCTGGGGGACTCTTGGAATGGTGGCACGACCCTGGAGTTCCTCTCGCCTTTCCTGTGGAGAGCGCCTCCTCTTGAGATGCGACGGGAACGCCGGGAATTCTTTCCCTACGAAACAGGGAAAGGATCCCTCATCTCGAGCTAGGCGGCGGAAACGGGGCTCCCCTGGATGTGTGCGGGACCCTCGTGCTTCCTCTCGAGTGGAGACGGGTATATCGGGGAACTTCTTGAGTTGCAGCAAGGGTGTGAAGGACACTTTGGAAGTTCCAGTGGTTAGATGTGATTAGCCTCGAGAAGCCTCAGCGGAAATGGGCCTCATCTGGCCTGGAGGGCAAAACCTCCTGGATTTTCTCGAGTTGCGGCAGGTGCTCTCGACTTACGACGGGGACCTCAGGGACCCGCTCTGGTGGCCTCAGGAAAGGCCAGTCCCCATGCGAGTTGCTCGGGGGCCTCTCGGGATTCCTCTCCCGTCGATGCCGGGCCCTAAGACCTCGTGTGGAATCGGGGCCGGAACCTGAGGATTCCTCTCCAGTGCTCACATGGATCTTGGGGTACTTCTGGAGTCTCCCCAGGGGAGTCAGTCCTCGTATCGAATGCGAGCATGCACTTGCGCTTTCCTCCAGAGCGGTAGCAGCAGTGTCACGCAGTCCGCCGCGTGGATCAAAGGATCTATGGTTTTCCCTCGAGTCTTTCCCACGAGGCTTTCCCACGAGGCTTTCCCACAGGGCTGTCCCACGTGCACAAGTGGTGGGAGTCGATCCTCGGCTTGAACGTCAAGGCAGTGCAGGGAAAACAGGTTCCTCTGGAATGGACTGACACATCTGGGGGACTCTTGGAATGGTGGCACGACCCTGGAGTTCCTCTCGCCTTTCTTGTGGAGAGCGCCTCCTCTTGAGATGCGACGGGAACGCCGGGAATCTTTCCCTACGAAACAGGGAAAGGATCCCTCATCTCGAGCTAGGAGGCGGAAACGGGTCTCCCTTGGATGTGTGCGGGACCCCACGTTCTTGCTCTCGAGTGGAGACGGGTATGTCGGGGAACTTCTTGAGTTGCAGCACGGGTGTGAAGGACCCTTTGGAAGTTCCAGTGGTTAGACGTGATTGGCCTCGAGAAGCCTCAGCGGAAATGGGCCTCATCTCGCCTGGAGGGCAAAACCTCCTGGATTTTCTCGAGTTGCGGCAGGTGCTCTCGACTTACGACGGGGACCTCAGGGACCCGCTCTGGTGGCCTCAGGAAAGGCCAGTCCCCATGCGAGTTCCTCGGGGGCCTCTCGGGATTCCTCTCCCGTCGATGCCGGGGCCTAAGACCTTGTGTGGAGTCGGGGCCGAAACCTGAGGATTCCTGTCCAGTGCTGACATGGATCTTGGGGTACTTCTGGAGTCTCCCCAGGGGAGTCAGTCCTCGTCTCGAATGCGGGCATGCACTTGCGCTTTCCTCCAGAGCGGAAGCAGCAGTGTCACGCAGTCCGCCGCGTGGATCAAAGGATCTATGGTTTTCCCTCGAGTCTTTCCCACGAGGCTTTCCCACGAGGCTTTCCCACAGGGCTGTCCCACGTGCACAAGTGGTGGGAGTCGATCCTCGGCTTGAACGTCAAGGCAGTGCAGGGAAAACAGGTTCCTCTTGAATGGACTGACACAGCTGGGGGACTCTTGGAATGGTGGCACGACCCTGGAGTTCCTCTCGCCTTTCCTGTGGAGAGTGCCTCCTCTTGAGATGCGACGGGAACGCCGGGAATTCTTTCCCTATGAAACAGGGAAAGGATCCCACATCTCGAGCAAGGAGGCGGAAAAGGGGCTCCCCTGGATGTGTGCAGGACCCTCGTGCTTCCTCTCGAGTGGAGACGGGTATGTCGGGGAACTTCTTGAGTTGCAGCAAGGGTGTGAAGGACCCTTTGGAAGTTCCAGTGGTTAGATGTGATTAGCCTCGAGAAGCCTCAGCGGAAATGGGCCTCATCTCGCCTGGAGGGCAAAACCTCCTGGATTTTCTCGAGTTGCGGCAGGTGCTCTCGACTTACGACGGGGACCTCAGGGACCCGCTCTGGTGGCCTCAGGAAAGGCCAGTCCCCATGCGAGTTCCTCGGGGGCCTCTCGGGATTCCTCTCCCGTCGATGCCGGGGCCTAAACCTTGTGTGGAGTCGGGGCCGAAACCTGAGGATTCCTCTCCAGTGCTGACATGGATATTGGGGGTATTTCTGGAGTCTCCCCAGGAGAGTCAGTCCTCGTCTCGAATGCTGGCATGCACTTGCGCTTTCCTCCAGAGCGGTAGCAGCAGTGTCACGCAGTCCGCCGCGTGGATCAAAGGATCTATGGTTTTCCCTCGAGTCTTTCCCACGAGGCTTTCCCACGAGGCTTTCCCACAGGGCTGTCCCACGTGCACACGTGGTGGGAGTCGATCCTCGGCTTGAACGTCAAGGCAGTGCAGGGAAAACAGGTTCCTCTGGAATGGAATGACACATCTGGGGGACTCTTGGAATGGTGGCACGACCCTGGAGTTCCTCTCGCCTTTCCTGTGGAGAGTGCCTCCTCTTGAGATGCGACGGGAACGCCGGGAATTCTTTCCCTACGAAACAGGGAAAGGATCGCTCATCTCGAGCTAGGAGGCGGAAAAGGGGCTCCCCTGGATGTGTGCGGGACCCCACGTGCTTCCTCTCGAGTGAGACGTGTATGTCGGGGAACTTCTTGAGTTGCAGCAAGGGTGTGAAGGACCCTTTGGAAGTTCCAGTGGTTAGACGTGATTAGCCTCGAGTAGCCTCAGCGGAAATGGGCCTCATCTCGCCTGGAGTGCAAAACCTCCTGGATTTTCTAGAGTTGCGGCAGGTGCTCTCGACTTACGACGGGGACCTCAGGGACCCGCTCTGGTGGCCTCAGGAAAGGCCAGTCCCCATGCGAGTTCCTCGGGGGCCTCTCGGGATTCCTCTCCCGTCGATGCCGGGGCCTAAGACCTTGTGTGGAGTCGGGGCCGGAACCTGAGGATTCCTCTCCAGTGCTGACATGGATCTTGGGGTACATCTGGAGTCTCCCCAGGGGAGTCAGTCCTCGTCTCGAATGCGGGCATGCACTTGCGCTTTCCTCCAGAGCGGTAGCAGCAGTGTCACGCAGTCCGCCGCGTGGATCAAAGGATCTATGGTTTTCCCTCGAGTCTTTCCCACGAGGCTTTCCCACGAGGCTTTCCCACAGGGCTGTTCCACGTGCACACGTGGTGGGTGTCGATCCTCGGCTTGAACGTCAAGGCAGTGCAGGGAAAACAGGTTCCTCTGGAATGGACTGACACATCTGGGGGACTCTTGGAATGGTGGCATAACCCTGGAGTTCCTCTCGCCTTTCCAGTGGAGAGCGCCTCCTCTTGAGATGCGACGGGAACGCCGGGAATTCTTTCCCTACGAAACAGGGAAAGGATCCCTCATCTCGAGCTAGGAGGCGGAAACGGGGCTCCCCTGGATGTGTGCGGGACCCCACGTGCTTCCTCTCGAGTGGAGACGGGTATGTCGGGGAACTTCTTGAGTTGCAGCAAGGGTGTGAAGGACCCTTTGGAAGTTCCAGTGGTTAGATGTGATTGGCCTCGAGAAGCCTCAGCGGAAATGGGCCTCATCTCGCCTGGAGGGCAAAACCTCCTGGATTTTCTCGAGTTGCGGCAGGTGCTCTCGACTTACGACGGGGACCTCAGGGACCCGCTCTGGTGGCCTCAGGAAAGGCCAGTCCCCATGCGAGTTCCACGGGGGCCTCTCGGGATTCCTCTCCCGTCGATGCCGGGGCCTAAGACCTTGTGTGGAGTCGGGGCCGGAACCTGAGGATTCCTCTCCAGTGCTGACATGGATCTTGGGGTACTTCTGGAGTCTCCCCAGGGGAGTCAGTCCTCGACTCGAATGCGCGCATGCACTTGCGCTTTCCGCCAGAGCGGTAGCAGCAGTGTCACGCAGTCCGCTGCGTGGATCAAAGGATCTATGTTTTTCCCTCGAGTCTTTCCCACGAGGCTTTCCCACGAGGCTTTCCCACAGGGCTGTCCCACGTGCACACGTGGTGGGAGTCGATCCTCGGCTTGAACGTCAAGGCAGTGCAGGGAAAACAGGTTCCTCTGGAATGGACTGACACATCTGGGGGACTCTTGGAATGGTGGCACGACCCTCGAGTTCCTCTCGCCTTTCCTGTGGAGAGCGCCTCCTCTTGAGATGCGACGGGAAGCCGGGAATTCTTTCCCTACGAAACAGGGAAAGGATCCGTCATCTGGAGCTAGGAGGCAGAAACGGGGCTTCCCTGGATGTGTGCGGGACCCCAGTGCTTCCTCTCCAGTGGAGACGGGAATGTTGGGAACTTCTTGAGTTGCAGCAAGGGTGTGAAGGACCCTGTGGAAATTCCAGTGGTTAGATGTGATTAGCCTCGAGAAGCCTCAGCGGAAATGGGCCTCATCTCGCCTGGAGGGCAAAACCTCCTGGATTTTCTCGAGTTGCGGCAGGTGCTCTCGACTTACGACGTGGACCTCAGGGACCCGCTCTGGTGGCCTCAGGAAAGCCCAGTCCCCATGCGAGTTCTTCGGGGGCCTCTCGGGATTCCTCTCCCATCGATGCCGGGGCCTAAGACCTTGTGTGGAGTCGGGGCCGGAACCTGAGGATTCCTCTCCAGTGCTGACATGTATCTTGGGGTACATCTGGAGTCTCCCCAGGGGAGTCAGTCCTCGTCTCGAATGCGGGCATGCACTTGCGCTTTCCTCCAGAGCGGTAGCAGCAGTGTCACGCAGTCCGCCACGTGGATCAAAGGATCTATGATTTTCTCTCGAGACTTTCCCACGAGGCTTTCCCACGAGGCTTTCCCACAGGGCTGTCCCACGTGCACACGGGGTGGGAGTCGATCCTCGGCTTGAAGGTCAAGGCAGTGCAGGGAAAAGAGGTTCCTCTGGAATGGACTGACACATCTGGGGGACTCTTGGAATTGTGGCACGACCCTGGAGTTCCTCTCGCCTTTACTGTGGAGAGCGCCTTCTCTTGAGATGCGACGGGAACGCCGGGAATTCTTTCCTACGAAACAGGGAAAGGATCCCTCATCTCGAGCTAGGAGGCGGAAACGGGGCTCCCCTGGATGTGTGCGGGACCCTCGTGCTTCCTCTCGAGTGGAGACGGGTATGTCGTGGAACTTCTCCAGTTGCAGCAAGGTTGTGAAGGACCCTTTGGAAGTTCCAGTGGTTAGATGTGATTAGCCTCGAGAAGCCTCAGCGGAAATGGGCCTCATCTCGCCTGGAGGGCAAAACCTCCTGGATTTTCTCGAGTTGCGGCAGGTGCTCTCGACTTACGACGGGGACCTCGGGGACCCGCTCTGGTGGCCTCAGGAAAGGCCAGTCCCCATGCGAGTTCCTCGGGGGCCTCTCGGGATTCCTCTCCCGTCGATGCCGGGGCCTACGACCTTGTGTGGAGTCGGGGCCCGAACGTGAGGATTCCTCTCCAGTGCTGACATGGATCTTGGGGTACTTCTGGAGTCTCCCCAGGGGAGTCAGTTCTCGTCTCGAATGCGGACATGCACTTGCACTTTCCTCCAGAGCGGTAGCAGCAGTGTCACGCAGTCCGCCGCGTGGATCAAAGGATCTATGGTTTTCCCTCGAGTCTTTCCTAAGAGGCTTTCCCACGAGGCTTTCCCACAGGGCTGTCCCACGTGCACACGTGGTGGGAGTCGATCCTCGGCTTGAACCTCAAGGCAGTGCAGGGAAAACAGGTTCCTCTGGAATGGACTGACACATCTGGGGGACTCTTGGAATGGTGGCACGACCCTGGAGTTCCTCTAGCCTTTCCTGTGGAGAGCGCCTCCTCTTGAGATGCGACGGGAACGCCGGGAATTCTTTCCCTACGAAACAGGGAAAGGATCCCTCATCTCGAGCTTGGCAGCGGAAACGGGGCTTCCCTGTATGTGTGCGGGACCACCGTGCTTCCTCTCGAGTGGAGACGGGTATGTCGGGGAACTTCTTGAGTTGCAGCAAGGGTGTGAAGGACCCTTTGGAAGTTCCAGTGGTTAGATGTGATTGGCCTCGAGCAGCCTCAGCGGAAATGGGCCTCATCTCGCCTGGAGGGCAAAACCTCCTGGATTTTCTCGAGTTGCGGCAGGTGCTCTCGACTTACGACGGGGACCTCGGGGACCCGCTCTGGTGGCCTCAGGAAAGTCCAGTCCCCATGCGAGTTCCTCGGGGGCATCTCGGGATTCCCCTCCCGTCGATGCTGGTGCGTAAGACCTTGTGTGGAGTCGGGGCCGGAAACTGAGGATTCCTCTCCAGTGCTGACATGGATCTTGGGGTTCTTCTGGAGTCTCCCCAGGGGAGTCAGTCCTCGACTCGAATGCGCGCATTCACTTGCGCTTTCCTCCAGAGCGGTAGTATCAGTGTCACGCAGTCCGCCGCGTGGATCAAAGGATCTATGGTTTTCCCTCGAGTCTTTCCCACGAGGCTTTCCCACGAGGCTTTCCCACAGGGCTGTCCCACTTGCACACGTGGTGGGAGTCGATCCTCGGCTTGAACGTCAAGGCAGTGCAGGGAAAACAGGTTCCTCTGGAATGGACTGACACATCTGGGGGACTCTTGGAATGGTGGCACGACCCTCGAGTTCCTCTCGCCTTTCCTGTGGAGAGCGCCTCCTCTTGAGATGCGACGGGAAGCCGGGAATTCTTTCCCTACGAAACAGGGAAAGGATCCGTCATCTGGAGCTAGGAGGCAGAAACGGGGCTTCCCTGGATGTGTGCGGGACCCCAGTGCTTCCTCTCCAGTGGAGACGGGAATGTTGGGAACTTCTTGAGTTGCAGCAAGGGTGTGAAGGACCCTTTGGAAATTCCAGTGGTTAGATGTGATTAGCCTCGAGAAGCCTCAGCGGAAATGGGCCTCATCTCGCCTGGAGGGCAAAACCTCCTGGATTTTCTCGAGTTGCGGCAGGTGTTCTCGACTTACGACGTGGACCTCAGGGACCCGCTCTGGTGGCCTCAGGAAAGCCCAGTCCCCATGCGAGTTCTTCGGGGGCCTCTCGGGATTCCTCTCCTGTCGATGCCGGGGCCTAAGACCTTGTGTGGAGTCGGGGCCGGAACCTGAGGATTCCTCTCCAGTGCTGACATGGATCTTGGGGTACTTCTGGAGTCTCCCCAGGGCAGTCAGTCCTCGTCTCGAATGCGGGCATGCACTTGCGCTTTCCTCCAGAGCGGTAGCAGCAGTGTCACGCAGTCTGCCGCGTGGATCAAAGGATCTATGGTTTTCCCTCGAGTCTTTCCTAAGAGGCTTTCCCACGAGGCTTTCCCACAGGGCTGTCCCACGTGCACACGTGGTGGGAGTCGATCCTCGGCTTGAACCTCAAGGCAGTGCAGGGAAAACAGGTTCCTCTGGAATGGACTGACACATCTGGGCGTCTCTTGGAATGGTGGCACGACCCTGGAGTTCCTCTAGCCTTTCCTGTGGAGAGCGCCTCCTCTTGAGATGCGACGGGAACACCGGGAATTCTTTCCCTACGAAACAGGGAAAGGATCCCTCATCTCGAGCTAGGCGGCGGAAACGGGGCTCCCCTGTATGTGTGCGGGACCACCGTGCTTCCTCTCGAGTGGAGACGGGTATGTCGGGGAACTTCTTGAGTTGCAGCAAGGGTGTGAAGGACCCTTTGGAAGTTCCAGTGGTTAGATGTGATTGGCCTCGAGCAGCCTCAGCGGAAATGGGCCTCATCTCGCCTGGAGGGCAAAACCTCCTGGATTTTCTCGAGTTGCGGCAGGTGCTCTCGACTTACGACGGGGACCTCGGGGACCCGCTCTGGTGGCCTCAGGAAAGGCCAGTCCCCATGCGAGTTCCTCGGGGGCATCTCGGGATTCCCCTCCCGTCGATGCTGGGGCCTAAGACCTTGTGTGGAGTCGGGGCCGGAAACTGAGGATTCCTCTCCAGTGCTGACATGGATCTTGGGGTACTTCTGGAGTCTCCCCAGGGGAGTCAGTCCTCGACTCGAATGCGGGCATGCACTTGCGCTTTCCTCCAGAGCGGTAGCATCAGTGTCACGCAGTCCGCCGCGTGGATCAAAGGATCTATGGTTTTCCCTCGAGTCTTTCCCACGAGGCTTTCCCACGAGGCTTTCCCACAGGGCTGTCCCACGTGCACACGTGGTGGGAGTCGATCCTCGGCTTGAACGTCAAGGCAGTGCAGGGAAAACAGGTTCCTCTGGAATGGACTGACACATCTGGGGGACTCTTGGAATGGTGGCACGACCCTGGAGTTCCTCTCGCCTTTCCTGTGGAGAGCGCCTCCTCTTGAGATGCGACGGGAACGCCGGGAATTCTTTCCCTACGAAACAGGGATAGGATCCCTCATCTCGAGCTAGGAGGCGGAAAAGGGGCTCCCCTGAATGTGTGCGGGACCCTCGTGCTTCCTCTCGAGTGGAGACGGGTATGTCGGAGAACTTCTTGAGTTGCAGCAAGGGTGTGAAGGACCCTTTGGAAATTCCAGTGGTTAGAGGTGATTAGCCTCGAAAAGCCTCAGCGGAAATGGGCCTCATCTCGCCTGGAGGGCAAAACCTCCTGGATTTTCTCGAGTTGCGGCAGGTGCTCTCGACTTACGACGGGGACATCAGGGACCCGCTCTGGTGGCCTCAGGAAAGCCCAGTCCCCATGCGAGTTCTTCGGGGGCCTCTCGGGTTTCCTCTCCCGTCGATGCGGGGGCCTAAGACCTTGTGTGGAGTCGGGGCCGGAACCTGAGGATTCCTCTCCAGTGCTGACATGGATCTTGGGGTACTTCTGGAGTCTCACCAGGGGAGTCAGTCCTCGTCTCGAATGCGCGCATGCACTTGCACTTTCCTCCAGAGCGGTAGCAGCAGTGTCACGCAGTCTGCCGCGTGGATCAAAGGATCTATGGTTTTCTCTCGAGACTTTCATACGAGGCTTTCCCACGAGGCTTTCCCACAGGGCTGTCCCACGTGCACACGTGGTGGGAGTCGATCCTCGGCTTGAACGTCAAGGCAGTGCAGGGAAAACAGGTTTCTCTGGAATGGACTGACACATCTGGGGGACTCTTGGAATGGTGGCACGACCCTGGAGTTCCTCTCGCCTTTCCTGTGGAGAGCGCCTCCTCTTGAGATGCGACGGGAACGCCGGGAATTCTTTCCCTACGAAACAGGGATAGGATCCCTCAGCTCGAGCTAGGAGGCGGAAAAGGGGCTTCCCTGGATGTGTGCGGGACCCTCGTGCTTCTTCTCGAGTGGAGACGTGTATGTCGGGGAACTTCTTGAGTTGCAGCAAGGGTGTGAAGGACCCTTTGGAAGTTCCAGTGGTTAGATGTGATTAGCCTCGAGAAGCCTCAGCGGAAATGGGCCTCATCTCGCCTGGAGGGCAAAAACTCCTGGATTTTCTCGAGTTGCGGCAGGTGCTCTCGACTTACGACGGGGACCTCAGGGACCCGCTCTGGTGGCCTTAGGAAAGGCCAGGCCCCATGCGAGTTCCTCGGGGGCCTCTCGGGATTCCTCTCCCGTCGATGCCGGGGCCTACGACCTTGTGTGGAGTCGGGGCCCGAACGGCATGATTCCTCTCCAGTGCTGACATGGATCTTGGGGTACTTCTGGAGTCTCCCCAGGGGAGTCAGTCCTCATCTCGAATGCGGGCCTGCACTTGCGCTTTCCTCCAGAGCGGTAGCAGCAGTGTCACGCATTCCGCAGCGTGCATCAAAGGATCTATGGTTTTCCCTCGAGACTTTCCGACGAGGCTTTCCCACGAGGCTTTCCCACAGGGCTGTCTAACGTGCAAACGTGGTGCGAGTCGATCCTCGGCTTGAACGTCAAGGCAGTGCAGGGAAAACAGGTTCCTCTGGAAAGGACTGACACATCTGGGGGACTCTTGGAATGGTGGCAAGACCCTGGAGTTCTTCTCGCCTTTCCTGTGGAGAGCGCCTCCTCTTGAGATGCGACGGGAACGCCGAGAATTCTTTCCCTACGAAACAGGGAAAGGATCCGTCATCTGGAGCTAGGAGGCAGAAACGGGGCTTCCCTGGATGTGTGCGGGACCCCAGTGCTTCCTCTCCAGTGGAGACGGGTATGTTGGGAACTTCTTGAGTTGCAGCAAGGGTGTGAAGGACCCTTTGGAAATTCCAGTGGTTAGATGTGATTAGCCTCGAGAAGCCTCAGCGGAAATGGGCCTCATCTCGCCTGGAGGGCAAAACCTCCTGGATTTTCTCGAGTTGCGGCAGGTGTTCTCGACTTACGACGTGGACCTCAGGGACCCGCTCTGGTGGCCTCAGGAAAGCCCAGTCCCCATGCGAGTTCTTCGGGGGCCTCTCGGGATTCCTCTCCCGTCGATGCCGGGGCCTAAGACCTTGTGTGGCGTCGGGGCCGGAACCTGAGGATTCCTCTCCAGTGCTGACATGGATCTTGGGGTACTTCTGGAGTCTCCCCAGGGGAGTCAGTCCTCGTCTCGAATGCGGGCATGCACTTGTGCTTTCCTCCAGAGCGGTAGCAGCAGTGTCACGCAGTCCGCCACGTGGATCAAAGGATCTATGGTTTTCTCTCGAGACTTTCCCACGAGGCTTTCCCACGAGGCTTTCCCACAGGGCTGTCCCACGTGCACACGGGGTGGGAGTCGATCCTCAGCTTGAAGGTCAAGGCAGTGCAGGGAAAAGAGGTTCCTCTGGAATGGACTGACACATCTGGGGGACTCTTGGAATTGTGGCACGACCCTGGAGTTCCTCTCGCCTTTACTGTGGAGAGCGCCTTCTCTTGAGATGCGACGGGAACGCCGGGAATTCTTTCCCTAAGAAACAGGGAAAGGATCCCTCATCTCGAGCTAGGAGGCGGAAACGGGGCTCCCCTGGATGTGTGCGGTACCCTCGTGCTTCCTCTCGAGTGGAGACGGGTATGTCGTGGAACTTCTCCAGTTGCAGCAAGGTTGTGAAGGACCCTTTGGAAGTTCCAGTGGTTAGATGTGATTAGCCTCGAGAAGCCTCAGTGGAAATGGGCCTCATCTCGCCTGGAGGGCAAAACCTCCTGGATTTTCTCGAGTTGCGGCAGGTGCTCTCAACATACGACGGGGACCACGGGGACCCGCTCTGGTGGCCTCAGGAAAGGCCAGTCCCCATGCGAGTTCCTCGGGGGCCTCTCGGGATTCCTCTCCCGTCGATGCCGGGGCCTACGACCTTCTGTTGAGTCGGGGCCCGAACGTGAGGATTCCTCTCCAGTGCTGACATGGATCTTGGGGTACTTCTGGAGTCTCCCCAGGGGAGTCAGTTCTCGTCTCGAATGCGGACATGCACTTGCACTTTCCTCCAGAGCGGTAGCAGCAGTGTCACGCAGTCCGCCGCGTGCATCAAAGGATCTATGGTTTTCCCTCGAGTCTTTCCTAAGAGGCTTTCCCACGAGGCTTTCCCACAGGGCTGTCCCACGTGCACACGTGGTGGGAGTCGATCCTCGGCTTGAACATCAAGGCAGTGCAGGGAAAACAGGTTCCTCTGGAATGGACTGACACATCTGGGGGACTCTTGGAATGGTGGCACGACCCTGGAGTTCCTTTAGCCTTTCCTGTGGAGAGCGCCTCCTCTTGAGATGCGACGGGAACGCCGGGAATTCTTTCCCTACGAAACAGGGAAAGGATCCCTCATCTCGAGCTAGGAGGCGGAAACGGGGCTCCCCTGTATGTGTGCGGGACCACCGTGCTTCCTCTCGAGTGGAGACGGGTATATCGGGGAACTTCTTGAGTTGCAGCAAGGGTGTGAAGGACCCTTTGGAAGTTCCAGTGGTTAGATGTGATTGGCCTCGAGCAGCCTCAGCGGAAATGGGCCTCATCTCGCCTGGAGGGCAAAACCTCCTGGATTTTCTCGAGTTGCGGCAGGTGCTCTCGACTTACGACGGGGACCTCGGGGACCCGCTCTGGTGGCCTCAGGAAAGGCCAGTCCCCATGCGAGTTCCTCGGGGGCATCTCGGGATTCCCCTCCCGTCGATGCTGGGGCCTAAGACCTTGTGTGGAGTCGGGGCCGGAAACTGAGGATTCCTCTCCAGTGCTGACATGGATCTTGGGGTACTTCTGTAGTCTCCCCAGGGGAGTCAGTCCTCGACTCGAATGCGCGCATGCACTTGCGCTTTCCTCCAGAGCGGTAGCATCAGTGTCACGCAGTCCGCCGCGTGGATCAAAGGATCTATGGTTTTCCCTCGAGTCTTTCCCACGAGGCTTTCCCACGAGGCTTTCCCACAGGGCTGTCCCACGTGCACACGTGGTGGGAGTCGATCCTCGGCTTGAACGTCAAGGCAGTGCAGGGAAAACAGATTCCTCTGGAATGGACTGACACATCTGGGGGACTCTTGGAATGGTGGCACGACCCTGGAGTTCCTCTCGCCTGTCCTGTGGAGAGCGCCTCCTCTTGAGATGCGACGGGAACGCCGGGAATTCTTTCCCTACGAAACAGGGAGAGGATCCCTCATCTCGAGCTAGGAGGCGGAAAAGGGGCTCCCCTGAATGTGTGCGGGACCCTCGTGCTTCCTCTCGAGTGGAGACGGGTATGTCGGAGAACTTCTTGAGTTGCAGCAAGGGTGTGAAGGACCCTTTGGAAATTCCAGTGGATAGAGGTGATTAGCCTCGAGAAGCCTCAGCGGAAATGGGCCTCATCTCGCCTGGAGGGCAAAACCTCCTGGATTTTCTCGAGTTGCGGCAGGTGCTCTCGACTTACGACGGGGACATCAGGGACCCGCTCTGGTGGCCTCAGGAAAGCCCAGTCCCCATGCGAGTTCTTCGGGGGCCTCTCGGGATTCCTCTCCCGTCGATGCCGGGGCCTAAGACCTTGTGTGGAGTCGGGGCCGGAACCTGAGGATTCCTCTCCAGTGCTGACATGGATCTTGGGGTACTTCTGGAGTCTCCCCAGGGGAGTCAGTCCTCGTCTCGAATGCGCGCATGCACTTGCACTTTCCTCCAGAGCGGTAGCAGCAGTGTCACGCAGTCCGCCGCGTGGATCAAAGGATCTATGGTTTTCTCTCGAGACTTTCATACGAGGCTTTCCCACGAGGCTTTCCCACAGGGCTGTCCCACGTGCACACGTGGTGGGAGTCGATCCTCAGCTTGAACGTCAAGGCAGTGCAGGGAAAACAGGTTCCTCTGGAATGGACTGACACATCTGGGGGACTCTTGGAATGGTGGCACGACCCTGGAGTTCCTGTCGCCTTTCCTGTGGAGAGCGCCTCCTCTTGAGATGCGACGGGAACGCAGGGAATTCTTTCCCTACGAAACAGGGATAGGATCCCTCAGCTCGAGCTAGGAGGCGGAAAAGGGGCTTCCCTGGATGTGTGCGGGACCCTCGTGCTTCTTCTCGAGTGGAGACGTGTATGTCGGGGAACTTCTTGAGTTGCAGCAAGGGTGTGAAGGACCCTTTGGAAGTTCCAGTGGTTAGATGTGATTAGCCTCGAGAAGCCTCAGCGGAAATGGGCCTCATCTCGCCTGGAGGGCAAAAACTCCTGGATTTTCTCGAGTTGCGGCAGGTGCTCTCGACTTACGATGGGGACCTCAGGGACCCGCTCTGGTGGCCTTAGGAAAGGCCAGGCCCCATGCGAGTTCCTCGGGGGCCTCTCGGAATTCCCCTCCCGTCGATGCTGGGGCCTAAGACCTTCTGTGGAGTCGGGGCCGGAACCTGAGAATTCCTCTCCAGTGCTGACATGGATCTTGGGGTACTTCTGGAGTCTCCCTAGGGGAGTCAGTCCTCGACTCGAATGCGCGCATGCACTTGCGCTTTCCTCCAGAGCGGTAGCAGCAGTGTCACGCAGTCCGCCGCGTGGATCAAAGGATCTATGGTTTTCCCTCGAGTCTTTCCCACGAGGCTTTCCCACGAGGCTTTCCCACAGGGCTGTCCCACTTGCACACGTGGTGGGAGTCGATCCTCGGCTTGAACGTCAAGGCAGTGCAGGGAAAACAGGTTCCTCTGGAATGGACTGACACATCTGGGGGACTCTTGGAATGGTGGCACGACCCTCGAGTTCCTCTCGCATTTCCTGTGGAGAGCGCCTCCTCTTGAGATGCGACGGGAAGCCGGGAATTCTTTCCCTACGAAACAGGGAAAGGATCCCTCATCTCGAGCTAGGAGGCGGAAACGGGGCTCCCCTGGATGTGTGCGGGACCCTCGTGCTTCCTCTCGAGTGGAGACGGGTATGTCGGGGAACTTCTGGACTTGCAGCGAGGGTGTGAAGGACCCTTTGGAAGTTCCAGTGGTTAGATGTGATTAGCCTCGAGAAGCATCAGCGGAAATGGGCCTCATCTCGCCTGGAGGGCAAAACCTCCTGGATTTTCTCGAGTTGCGGCAGGTGCTCTCGACTACGACGGGGACCTCGGAGACCCGCTCTGGTGGCCTCAGGAAAGACCAGTCCCCATGCGAGTTCCTCGGGGGCCTCTCGGGATTCCTCTCCCGTCGATGCCGGGGCCTACGACCTTGTGTGGAGTCGGGGCCCGAACGTGAGGCTTCCTCTCCAGTGCTGACATGGATCTTGGGGTACTTCTGGAGTCTCCCCAGGGGAGTCAGTCCTCATCTCGAATGCGGGCATGCACTTGCGCTTTCCTCCAGAGCGGTAGCAGCAGTGTCACGCATTCCGCAGCATGCATCAAAGGATCTATGTTTTTCCCTCGAGACTTTCCCACGAGGCTTTCCCACGAGGCTTTCCCACAGGGCTGTCTAACGTGCAAACGTGGTGCGAGTCGATCCTCGGCTTGAACGTCAAGGCAGTGCAGGGAAAACAGGTTCCTCTGGAATGGACTGACACATCTGGGGGACTCTTGGAATGGTGGCAAGACCCTGGAGTTCTTCTCGCCTTTCCTGTGGAGAGCGCCTCCTCTTGAGATGCGACGGGAACGCCGAGAATTCTTTCCCTACGAAACAGGGAAAGGATCCGTCATCTGGAGCTAGGAGGCAGAAACGGGGCTTCCCTGGATGTGGGCGGGACCCCAGTGCTTCCTCTCCAGTGGAGACGGGTATGTTGGGAACTTCTTGAGTTGCAGCAAGGGTGTGAAGGACCCTTTGGAAATTCCAGTGGTTAGATGTGATTAACCTCGAGAAGCCTCAGCGGAAATGGGCCTCATCTCGCCTGGAGGGCAAAACCTCCTGGATTTTCTCGAGTTGCGGCAGGCGTTCTCGACTTACGACGTGGACCTCAGGGACCCGCTCTGGTGGCCTCAGGAAAGCCCAGTCCCCATGCGAGTTCTTCGGGGGCCTCTCGGGATTCCTCTCCCGTCGATGCCGGGGCCTAAGACCTTGTGTGGAGTCGGGGCCGGAACCTGAGGATTCCTCTCCAGTGCTGACATGGATCTTGGGGTACTTCTGGAGTCTCCCTAGGGGAGTCAGTCCTCGTCTCGAATGCGGGCATGCACTTGCGCTTTCCTCCAGAGCGGTAGCAGCAGTGTCACGCAGTCCGCACGTGGATCAAAGGATCTATGGTTTTCTCTCGAGACTTTCCCACGAGGCTTTCCCACGAGGCTTTCCCACAGGGCTGTCCCACGTGCACACGGGGTGGGAGTCGATCCTCAGCTTGAAGGTCAAGGCAGTGCAGGGAAAAGAGGTTCCTCTGGAATGGACTGACACATCTGGGGGACTCTTGGAATTGTGGCACGACCCTGGAGTTCCTCTCGCCTTTACTGTGGAGAGCGCCTTCTCTTGAGATGCGACGGGAACGCCGGGAATTCTTTCCCTAAGAAACAGGGAAAGGATCCCTCATCTCGAGCTAGGAGGCGGAAACGGTGCTCCCCTGGATGTGTGCGGGACCCTCGTGCTTCCTCTCGAGTGGAGACGGGTATGTCGTGGAACTTCTCCAATTGCAGCAAGGTTGTGAAGGACCCTTTGGAAGTTCCAGTGGTTAGATGTGATTAGCCTCGAGAAGCCTCAGCGGAAATGGGCCTCATCTCCCCTGGAAGGCAAAACCTCCTGGATTTTCTCGAGTTGCGGCAGGTGCTCTCGACTTACGACGGGGACCACGGGGACCCGCTCTGGTGGCCTCAGGAAAGGCCAGTCCCCATGCGAGTTCCTCGGGGGCCTCTCGGGATTCCTCTCCCGTCGATGCCGGGGCCTACGACCTTGTGTGGAGTCGGGGCCCGAACGTGAGGATTCCTCTCCAGTGCTGACATGGATCTTGGGGTACTTCTGGAGTCTCCCCAGGGGAGTCAGTTCTCGTCTCGAATGCGGACATGCACTTGCACTTTCCTCCAGAGCGGTAGCAGCAGTGTCACACAGTCCGCCGCGTGGATCAAAGGATCTATGGTTTTCCCTCGAGTCTTTCCTATGAGGCTTTCCCACGAGGCTTTCCCACAGGGTATGTCCCACGTGCACACGTGGTGGGAGTCGATCCTCGGCTTGAACCTCAAGGAAGTGCAGGGAAAACAGGTTCCTCTGGAGTGGACTGACACATCTGGGGGACTCTTGGAATGGTGGCACGACCCTGGAGTTCCTCTCGCCTTTCCTGTGGAGAGCGCCTCCTCTTGAGATGCGACGGGAACCCCGGGAATTCTTTCCCTACGAAACAGGGATAGGATCCCTCATCTCGAGCTAGGAGGCGTAAAAGGGGCTCCCCTGAATGTGTGCGGGACCCTCGTGTTTCCTCTCGAGTGGAGACGGGTATGTCGGGGAACTTCTTGAGTTGCAGCAAGGGTGTGAAGGACCCTTTGGAAATTCCAGTGGTTAGAGGTGATTAGCCTCGAGAAGCCTCAGCGGAAATGGGCCTCATCTCGCCTGGAGGGCAAAACCTCCTGGATTTTCTCGAGTTGCGGCAGGTGCTCTCGACTTACTACGTGGACCTCAGGGACCCGCTCTGGTGGCCTCAGGAAAGCCCAGTCCCCATGCGAGTTCTTCGGGGGCCTCTCGGGATTCCTCTCCCATCGATGCCGGGGCCTAAGACCTTGTGTGGAGTCGGGGCCGGAACCTGAGGATTCCTCTCCAGTGCTGACATGGATCTTGGGGTACTTCTGGAGTCTCCCCAGGGGAGTCAGTCCTCGTCTCGAATGCGCGCATGCACTTGCACTTTCCTCCAGAGCGGTAGCAGCAGTGTCACGCAGTCCGCCGCGTGGATCAAAGGATCTATGGTTTTCTCTCGAGACTTTCATACGAGGCTTTCCCACGAGGCTTTCCCACAGGGCTGTCCCACGTGCACACGTGGTGGGAGTCGATCCTCGGCTTGAACGTCAAGGTAGTGCAGGGAAAACAGGTTCCTCTGGAATGGACTGACACATCTGGGGGACTCTTGGAATGGTGGCACGACCCTGGAGTTCCTCTCGCCTTTCCTGTGGAGAGCGCCACCTCTTGAGATGCAACGGGAACGCCGGGAATTCTTTCCCTACGAAACAGGGATAGGATCCCTCATCTCGAGCTAGGAGGCGTAAATGGGGCTTCCCTGGATGTGTGCGGGACCCTCGTGATTCTTCTCGAGTGGAGACGTGTATGTCGGGGAACTTCTTGAGTTGCAGCAAGGGTGTGAAGGACCCTTTGGAAGTTCCAGTGGTTAGATGTGATTAGCCTCGAGAAGCCTCAGCGGAAATGGGCCTCATCTCGCCTGGAGGGCAAAAACTCCTGGATTTTCTCGAGTTGCGGCAGGTGCTCTCGACTTACGACGGGGACCTCAGGGACCCGCTCTGGTGGCCTCAGGAAAGGCCAGGCCCCATGCGAGTTCCTCGGGGGCCTCTCGGGATTCCCCTCCCGTCGATGCTGGGGCCTAAGACCTTCTGTGGAGTCGGGGCAGGAACCTGAGGATTCCTCTCCAGTGCTGACATGGATCTTGGGGTATTTCTGGAGTCTCCCCAGGGGAGTCAGTCCTCGACTCGAATGCGCGCATGCACTTGCGCTTTCCTCCAGAGCGGTAGCAGCAGTGTCACACAGTCCGCCGCGTGGATCAAAGGATCTATGGTTTTCCCTCGAGTCTTTCCCACGAGGCTTTCCCACGAGGCTTTCCCACAGGGCTGTCCGACTTGCACACGTGGTGGGAGTCGATCCTCGGCTTGAACGTCAAGGCAGTGCAGGGAAAACAGGTTCCTCTGGAATGGACTGACACATCTGGGGGACTCTTGGAATGGTGGCACGACCCTGGAGATCCTCTCGCCTTTCCTGAGGAGAGCGCCTCCTCTTGAGATGCGACGGGAACGCCGGGAATTCTTTCCCTACGAAACAGGGAAAGGATCCCTCATCTCGAGCTAGGAGGCGGAAACGGGGCTCCCCTGGATGTGTGCGGGACCCTGTTGCTTCCTCTCGAGTGGAGACGGGTATGTCGGGGAACTTCTTGAGTTGCAGCAAGGGTGTGAAGGACCCTTTGGAAGTTCCAGTGGTTAGATGTGATTAGCCTCGAGAAGCCTCAGCGGAAATGGGCCTCATCTCGCCTGGAGGGCAAAACCTCCTGGATTTTCTCGAGTTGCGGCAGGTGCTCTCGACTTACGACGGGGACCTCGGGAATCAGCTCTGGTGGCCTCAGGAAAGGCCAGTCCCCATCCGAGTTCCTCGGGGGCCTCTCGGGATTCCTCTCCCGTCGATGCCGGGGCCTAAGACCTTGTGTGGAGTCGGGGCCGGAACCTGAGGATTCCTCTCCAGTGCTGACATGGCTCTTGGGGTACTCCTGGAGTCTCCCCAGGGGAGTCAGTCCTCGTCTCGAATGCGCGCATGCACTTGCTCTTTCCTCCAGAGCGGTAGCAGCAATGTCACGCAGTCCGCCGCGTGGATCAAAGGATCTATGGTTTTCCCTCGAGTCTTTCCCACGAGGTTTTCCCACGAGGCTTTCCCACAGGGCTGTCCCACGTGCACACGTGGTGGGAGACGATCCTCGGCTTGAACATCAAGGCAGTGCAGGGAAAACAGGTTCCTCTCGAATGGACTGACACATCTGGGGGACTCTTGGAATGGTGGAACGACCCTGGAGTTCCTCTCGCCTTTCCTGTGGAGAGCGCCTCCTCTTGAGATGCGACGTGAATGCCGGGAATTCTTTCCCTACGAAACAGGGAAAGGATCCCTCATCTCGAGCTAGGAGGCGGAAACGGGGCTCCCCTGGATGTGTGCGGGACACTCGTGCTTCCTCTCGAGTGGAGACGGGTATGTCGGGGAACTTCTTGAGTTCCAGCAAGGGTGTGAAGGACCCTTTGGATGTTCCAGTGGTTAGATGTGATTAGCCTCGAGAAGACTCAGCGGAAATGGGCCTCATCTCGCCTGGAGGGCAAAACTTCCTGGATTTTCTCGAGTTGCGGTAGGTGCCTCGACTTACTATGGGGACCTCGGGGACCCGCTCTGGTGGCCTCAGGAAAGGCCAGTCCACATGCGAGTTCCTCGAGGGCCTCTCGGGATTCCTCTCCCGTCGATACCGGGGCCTAACACCTTGTGTGGAGTCGGGGCCGGAACCTGAGGATTCCTCTCCAGTGCTGACATGGATCTTGGGGTACTTCAGGAGTCTCCCAGGGGAGTCAGTCCTCGTCTCGAATGCGCGCATGCACTTGCGCTTTCCTCCAGAGCGGTAGCAGCAGAGTCACGCAGTCCGCCGCGTGGAGCAAAGGATCTATGGTTTTCCCTCGAGTCTTTCCCACGAGGCTTTCCCACGAGGCTTTCCCACAGGGCTGTCCCACGTGCACACGTGGTGGGAGTCGATCCTCGGCTTGAACGTCAAGGCAGTGCAGGGAAAACAGGTTCCTCTGGAATGGACTGACACATCTGGGGGACTCTTGGAATGGTGGCAAGACCCTGGAGTTCTTCTCGCCTTTCCTGTGGAGAGCGCCTCCTCTTGAGATGCGACGGGAATGCCGAGAATTCTTTCCCTACGAAACAGGGAAAGGATCCGTCATCTGGAGCTAGGAGGCAGAAACGGGGCTTCCCTGGATGTGTGCGGGACCCCAGTGCTTCCTCTCCAGTGGAGACGGGTATGTTGGGAACTTCTTGAGTTGCAGCAAGGGTGTGAAGGACCCTTTGGAAATTCCAGTGGTTAGATGTGATTAACCTCGAGAAGCCTCAGCGGAAATGGGCCTCATCTCGCCTGGAGGGCAAAACCTCCTGGATTTTCTCGAGTTGCGGCAGGTGTTCTCGACTTACGACGTGGACCTCAGGGACCCGCTCTGGTGGCCTCAGGAAAGCCCAGTCCCCATGCGAGTTCTTCGGGGGCCTCTCGGGATTCCTCTCCCGTCGATGCCGGGGCCTAAGACCTTGTGTGGAGTCGGGGCCGGAACCTGAGGATTCCTCTCCAGTGCTGACATGGATCTTGGGGTACTTCTGGAGTCTCCCTAGGGGAGTCAGTCCTCGTCTCGAATGCGGGCATGCACTTGCGCTTTCCTCCAGAGCGGTAGCAGCAGTGTCACGCAGTCCGCCACGTGGATCAAAGGATCTATGGTTTTCTCTCGAGACTTTCCCACGAGGCTTTCCCACGAGGCTTTCCCACAGGGATGTCCCACGTGCACACGGGGTGGGAGTCGATCCTCAGCTTGAAGGTCAAGGCAGTGCAGGGAAAAGAGGTTCCTCTGGAATGGACTGACACATCTGGGGGACTCTTGGAATTGTGGCACGACCCTGGAGTTCCTCTCGCCTTTACTGTGGAGAGCGCCTTCTCTTGAGATGCGACGGGAACGCCGGGAATTCTTTCCCTACGAAACAGGGAAAGGATCCCTCATCTCGAGCTAGGAGGCGGAAACGGGGCTCCCCTGGATGTGTGCGGGACACTCGTGCTTCCTCTCGAGTGGAGACGGGTATGTCGGGCAACTTCTGGACTTGCAGCAAGGGTGTGAAGGACCCTTTGGAAGTTCCAGTGGTTAGATGTGATTAGCCTCGAGAAGCCTCAGCGGAAATGGGCCTCATCTCGCCTGGAGGGCAAAACCTCCTGGATTTTCTCGAGTTGCGGCAGGTGCTCTCGACTTACGACGGGGACCTCGGGGACCCGCTCTGGTGGCCTAGGAAAGGCCAGTCCCCATGCGAGTTGCTCGGGGGCCTCTCGGGATTCCTCTCCCGTCGATGCCGGGGCCTAAGACCTTGTGTGGAGTCGGGGCCGGAACCTGAGGATTCCTCTCCAGTGCTGACATGGATCTTGGGGTACTTCTGGAGTCTCCCCAGGGGAGTCAGTCCTCGTCTCGAATGCGGGCATGCACTTGCGCTTTCCTCCAGAGCGGTAGCAGCAGTGTCACGCAGTCCGCCGCGTGGATCAAAGGATCTATGGTTTTCCCTCGAGTCTTTCCCACGAGGCTTTCCCACGAGGCTTTCCCACAGGGCTGTCCCACGTGCACACGTGGTGGGAGTCGATCCTCGGCTTGAACGTCAAGGCAGTGCAGGGAAAACAGGTTCCTCTGGAATGGACTGACACATCTGGGGGACTCTTGGAATGGTGGCACGACCCAGGAGTTCCTCTCGCCTTTCCTGTGGAGAGCGCCTCCTCTTGAGATGCGACGGGAACGGCGGGAATTCTTTCCCTACGAAAGAGGGAAAGGATCTCTCATCTCGAGCTAGGAGGCGGAAACGGGGCTCCCCTGAATGTGTGCGTGACCCCACGTGCTTCCTCTCGAGTGGAGACGGGTATGTCGCGGAACTGCTTGAGTTGCAGCAAGTGTGTGAAGGACCCTTTGGAAGTTCCAGTGGTTAGATGTGATTGGCCTCGAGAAGCCTCAGCGGAAATGGGCCTCATCTCGCCTGGAGGGCAAAACCTCCTGGATTTTCTCGAGTTGCGGCAGGTGCTCTCGACTTACGACGGGGACCTCGGGGACCCGCTCTGGTGGCCTCAGGAAAGGCCAGTCCCCATGCGAGTTCCTCGGGGGCCTCTCTGGATTCCTCTCCCGTCGATGCCGGGGCCTAAGACCTTGTGTGGAGTCGGGGCCGGAACCTGAGGATTCCTCTCCAGTGCTGACATGGATCTTGGGGTACTTCTGGAGTCTCCCCAGGGGAGTCAGTCCTCGTCTCGAATGCGGGCATACACTTGCGCTTTCCTCCAGAGCGGTAGCAGCAATGTCACGCAGTCCGCCGCATGGATCAAAGGATCTATGGTTTTCCCTCGAGTCTTTCCCACGAGGCTTTCCCACGAGGTTTCCTACAGGGCTGTCCCACGTGCACACGTGGTGGGAGTCGATCCTCGGCTTGAACGTCAAGGCAGTGCAGGGAAAACAGGTTCCTCTGGAATGGACTGACACATCTGGGGGACTCTTGGAATGGTGGCACGACCCTGGAGTTCCTCTCGCCTTTCCTGTGGAGAGCGCCTCCTCTTGAGATGCGACGGGAACGCCGGGAATTCTTTCCCTACGAAACGGGGAAAGGATCCCTCATCTCGAGCTAGGAGGCGGAAAAGGGGCTCCCCTGGATGTGTGCGGGACCGCACGTGCTTCCCCTCGAGTGGAGACGGATATGTCGCGGAACTGCTTGAGTTGCAGCAAGGGTGTGAAGGACCCTTTGGAAGTTCCAGTGGTTAGATGTGATTAGCCTCGAGAAGCCTCAGCGGAAATGGGCCTCATGTCGCCTGGAGGGCAAAACCTCCTGGATACTCTCGAGTTGCGGCAGGTGCTCTCGACTTACGACGGGGACCTCAGGGACCCGCTCTGGTGGCCTCAGGAAAGGCCAGTCCCCATGCGAGTTCCTCGGGGGCCTCTCGGGATTCCTCTCCCGTCGATACCGGGGCCTAACACCTTGTGTGGAGTCGGGGCCGGAACCTGAGGATTCCTCTCCAGTGCTGACATGGATCTTGGGGTACTTCTGGAGTCTCCCCAGGGGAGTCAGTCCTCGTCTTGAATGCGCGCATGCACTTGCGCTTTCCTCCAGAGCGGTAGCAGCAGTGTCACGCAGTCCGCCGCGTGGAGCAAAGGATCTATGGTTTTCCCTCGAGTCTTTCCCACGAGGCTTTCCCACGAGGCTTTCCCACAGGGCTGTCCCACGTGCACACGTGGTGGGAGTCGATCTTCGGGTTGAACGTCAAGGCAGTGCAGGGAAAACAGGTTCCTCTGGAATGGACTGACACATCTGGGGGACTCTTGGAATGGTGGCACGACCCTGGAGTTCCTCTCGCCTTTCCTGTGGAGAGCGCCTCCTCTTGAGATGCGACGGGAACGCCGGGAATTCTTTCCCTACGAAACAGGGAAAGGATCCCTCATCTCGAGCTAGGAGGCGGAAACGGGGCTCCCCTGGATGTGTGCGGGACCCTCGTGCTTCCTGTCGAGTGGAGACGGGTATGTCGGGGAACTTCTTGAGTTGCAGCAAGGGTGTGAAGGACCCTTTGGAAGTTCCAGTGGTTAGATGTGATTAGCCTCGAGAAGCCTCAGCGGAAATGGGGCTCATCTCGCCTGGAGGGCAAAACCTCCTGGATTTTCTCGAGTTGCGGCAGGTGCTCTCGACTTACGACGGGGACCTCGGGGACCCGCTCTGGTGGCCTCAGGAAAGGCCAGTCCCCATGCGAGTTCCTCGGGGGCCTCTCGGGATTCCTCTCCCATCGATGCCGGGGCCTAAGACCTTGTGTGGAGTCGGGGCCGGAACCTGAGGATTCCTCTCCAGTGCTGACATGGATCTTGGGGTACTTCTGGAGTCTCCCCAGGGGAGTCAGTCCTCGTCTCGAATGCGGGCATGCACTTGCGCTTTCCTCCAGAGCGGTAGCAGCAGTGTCATGCAGTCCGCCGCGTGGAGCAAAGAATCGATGGTTTTCCCTCGAGTCTTTCCCACGAGGCTTTCCCACGAGGCTTTCCCACAGGGCTGTCCCACGAGCACACGTGGTGGGAGTCGATCCTCGGCTTGAACGTCAAGGCAGTGCAGGGAAAACAGGTTCCTCTGGAATGGACTGACACATCTGGGGGACTCTTGGAATGGTGGCACGACCCTGGAGTTCCTCTCGCCTTTCCTGTGGAGAGCGCCTCCTCTTGAGATGCGACGGGAACGCCGGGAATTCTTTCCCTACGAAACAGGGAAAGGATCCCTCATCTCGAGCTAGGAGGCGGAAACGGGGCTCCCCTGGATGTGTGCGGAACCCTCGTGCCTCCTCTCGAGTGGAGACGGGTATGTCGGGGAACTTCTTGAGTTGCAGCAAGGGTGTGAAGGACCCTTTGGAAGTTTCAGTGGTTAGATGTGATTAGCCTCGAGAAGCCTCAGCGGAAATGGGCCTCATCTCGCCTGGAGGCAAAACTTCCTGGATTTTCTCGAGTTGCGGCAGGTGCTCTCGACTTACGACGGGGACCTCAGGGACCCGCTCTGGTGGCCTCAGGAAAGGCCAGTCCCCATGCGAGTTCCTCGGGGGCCTCTCGGGATTCCTCTCCCGTCGATGCCGGGGCCTAAGACCTTGTGTGGAGTCGGGGCCGGAACCTGAGGATTCCTCTCCAGTGCTGACATGGATCTTGGGGTACTTCTGGAGTCTCCCCAGGGGAGTCAGTCCTCGTCTCGAATGCGGGCATACACTTGCGCTTTCCTCCAGAGCGGTAGCAGCAGTGTCACGCAGTCCGCCGCATGGATCAAAGGATCTATGGTTTTCCCTCGAGTCTTTCCCACGAGGCTTTCCCACGAGGTTTCCTACAGGGCTGTCCCACGTGCACACGTGGTGGGAGTCGATCCTCGGCTTGAACGTCAAGGCAGTGCAGGGAAAACAGGTTCCTCTGGAATGGACTGACACATCTGGGGGACTCTTGGAATGGTGGCACGACCCTGGAGTTCCTCTCGCCTTTTCTGTGGAGAGCGCCTCCTCTTGAGATGCGACGGGAACGCCGGGAATTCTTTCCCTACGAAACAGGGAAAGGATTCGTCATCTCGAGCTAGCAGGCAGAAACGGGGCTCCCCTGAATGTGTGCGTGACCCCACGTGCTTCCTCTCGAGTGGAGACGGGTATGTTGGGAACTTCTTGAGTTGCAGCAAGGGTGTGAAGGACCCTTTGGAAGTTCCAGTGGTTAGATGTGATTAGCCTCGAGAAGCCTCAGCGGAAATGGGCCTCATGTCTCCTGGAGGGCAAAACCTCCTTGATATTCTCGAGTTGCGGCAGGTGCTCTCGACTTACGACGGGGACCTCGGGGACCCGCTCTGGTGGCCTCAGGAAAGGCCGGTCCCCATGCGAGTTCCTCGGGGGCCTCTCGGGATTCCTCTCCCGTCGATGCCGGGGCCTAAGACCTTTTGTGGAGTCGGGGCCGGAACCTAAGTATTCCTCTCCAGTGCTGACATGGATCTTGGGGTACTTCTGGAGTCTCCTCAGGGGAGTCAGTCCTCGTCTCGAATGCGGGCATGCACTTGCGCTTTCCTCCAGAGCGGTAGCAGCAGTGTCACGCAGTCCGCCGCGTGGATCAAAGGATCTATGGTTTTCCCTCGTGTCTTTCCCACGAGGCTTTCCCACGAGGCTTACCCACAGGGCTGTACCACATGCACACGTGGTGGGACTCGATCCTCGGCTTGAACGTCAAGGCAGGGCCGGGAAAACAGGTTCCTCTGGAATGGACTGACACATCTGGGGGTCTCTTGGAATGGTGGCACGACCCTTGAGTTCCTCTCGCCTTTCATGTGCAGAGCGCCTCCTCTTGAGATGCGACGGGAACGCCGGGAATTTTTTCCCTACGAAACAGGGAAAGGATCCCTCATCTCGAGCTAGGAGGCGGAAAAGGGGCTCCCGTGGATTTGTGCGGGACCCACGTGTTTCCCCTCGAGTGGAGACCGGTATGTCGCGGAACTGCTTGAGTTGCAGCAAGTGTGTGAAGGACCCTTTGGAAGTTCCAGTGGTTAGATGTGATTAGCCTTGAGAAGCCTCAGCGGAAATGGGCCTCATGTCGCCTGGAGGGCAAAACCTCCTGGATATTCTCGAGTTGCGGCAGGTGCTCTCGACTTACGACGGGGACCTCAGGGACCCGCTCTGGTGGCCTCAGGAAAGGCCAGTCCCCATGCGAGTTGCTCGGGGGCCTCTCGGGATTCCTCTCCCGTCGATGCCGGGGCCTAAACCTTGTGTGGAGTCGGGGCCGGAACCTGAGGATTCCTCTCCAGTGCTGACATGGATCTTGGGGTACTTCTGGAGTCTCCCCAGGGGAGTCAGTCCTCGTCTCGAATGCGGGCATACACTTGCGCTTTCCTCCAGAGCGGTAGCAGCAGTGTCACGCAGTCCGCCGCATGGATCAAAGGATCTATGGTTTTCCCTCGAGTCTTTCCCACGAGGCTTTCCCACGAGGTTTCCTACAGGGCTGTCCCACGTGCACACGTGGTGGGAGTCGATCCTCGGATTGAACGTCAAGGCAGTGCAGGGAAAACAGGTTCCTCTGGAATGGACTGACACATCTGGGGGACTCTTGGAATGGTGGCACGACCCTGGAGTTCCTCTCGCCTTTCCTGTGGAGAGCGCCTCCTCTTGAGATGCGACGGGAACGCCGGGAATTCTTTCCCTACGAAACGGGGAAAGGATCCCTCATCTCGAGCTAGGAGGCGGAAAAGGGGCTCCCCTGGATGTGTGCGGGACCGCACGTGCTTCCCCTCGAGTGGAGACGGATATGTCGCGGAACTGCTTGAGTTGCAGCAAGGGTGTGAAGGACCCTTTGGAAGTTCCAGTGGTTAGATGTGATTAGCCTCGAGAAGCCTCAGCGGAAATGGGCCTCATGTCGCCTGGAGGGCAAAACCTCCTGGATATTCTCGAGTTGCGGCAGGTGCTCTCGACTTGCGACGGGGACCTCAGGGACCCGCTCTGGTGGCCTCAGGAAAGGCCAGTCCCCATGCGAGTTCCTCGGGGGCCTCTCGGGATTCCTCTCCCGTCGATGCCGGGGCCTAAACCTTGTGTGGAGTCGGGGCCGGAACCTGAGGATTCCTCTCCAGTGCTGACATGGATCTTGGGGTACTTCTGGAGTCTCCCCAGGGGAGTCAGTTCTCGTCTCGAATGCGGGCATGCACTTCCGCTTTCCTCCAGAGCGGTAGCAGCAGTGTCACGCAGTCCGCCGCGTGGATCAAAGGATCTATGGTTTTCCCTCGAGTCTTTCCCACGAGGCTTTCCCACGAGGCTTTCCCACAGGGCTGTCCCACTTGAACACGTGGTGGGAGTCGATCCTCGGCTTGAACGTCAAGGCAGTGCAGGGAAAACAGGTTCCTCTGGAATGGACTGACACATCTGGGGGACTCTTGGAATGGTGGCATGACCCTGGAGTTCCTCTCGACTTTCCTGTGGAGAGCGCCTCCTCTTGAGATGCGACGGGAACGCCGGGAATTCTTTCCCTACGAAACAGGGAAAGGATCCCTCATCTCGAGCTAGGAGGCGGAAAAGGGGCTCCCGTGGATTTGTGCGGGACCCACGTGTTTCCCCTCGAGTGGAGACCGGTATGTCGCGGAACTGCTTGAGTTGCAGCAAGTGTGTGAAGGACCCTTTGGAAGTTCCAGTGGTTAGATGTGATTGGCCTCGAGCAGCCTCAGCGGAAATGGGCCTCATGTCGCCTGGAGGGCAAAACCTCCTGGATTTTCTCGAGTAGCGGCAGATGCTCTCGACTTACGACGGGGACCTCGGGGACCCGCTCTGGTGGCCTCAGGAAAGGCCAGTCCCCATGCGAGTTCCTCGGGGGCCTCTCGGGATTCCTCTCCCGTCGATGCCGGGGCCTAAGACCTTGTATGGAGTCGGGGCCGGAAACTGAGGATTCCTCTCCAGTGCTGACATGGATCTTGGGGTACTTCTGGAGTCTCCCCAGGGGAGTCAGTCCTCGTCTCGAATGCGGGCATGCACTTGCGCTTTCCTCCAGAGCGGTAGCAGCAGTGTCACGCAGTCCGCCGCATGGATCAAAGGATCTATGGTTTTCCCTCGAGTCTTTCCCACGAGGCTTTCCCACGAGGCTTACCCACAGGGCTGTACCCCATGCACACGTGGTGGGACTCGATCCTCGGCTTGAACGTCAAGGCAGTGCCAGGAAAACAGGGTCCTCTGGAATGGACTGACACATCTGGGGGTCTCTTGGAATGGTGGCACGACCCTGGAGTTCCTGTCGCCTTTCCTGTGGAGAGCGCCTCCTCTTGAGATGCGACGGGAACGCCGGGAATTCTTTCCCTACGAAACAGGGAAAGGATCCCTCATCCGAGCTAGGAGGCGGAAAAGGGGCTCCCCTGGATGTGTGCGGGACCGCACGTGCTTCCGCTCGAGTGGAGACGGATATGTCGCGGAACTGCTTGAGTTGCAGCAAGGGTGTGAAGGACCCTTTGGAAGTTCCAGTGGTTAGATGTGATTAGCCTCGAGAAGCCTCAGCGGAAATGGGCCTCATCTCGCCTGGAGGGCAAAAACTCCTGGATTTTCTCGAGTTGCGGCAGGTGCTCTCGACTTACGACGGGGACCTCGGGGACCCACTCTGGTGGCCTCAGGAAAGGCCAGTCCCTATGCGAGTTCCTCGGGGGCCTCTCGGGATTCCTCTCCCGTCGATGCCGGGGCCTAAGACCTTGTATGGAGTCGGGGCCGGAACCTGAGGATTCCTCTCCAGTACTGACATGAATCTTGGGGTAATTCTGGAGTCTCCCCAGGGGAGTCAGTCCTCGTCTCGAATGCGGGCATGCACTTGCGCTTTCCTCCAGAGCGGTAGCAGCAGTGTCACGCAGTCCGCCGCATGGATCAAAGGATCTATGGTTTTCCCTCGAGTCTTTCCCACGAGGCTTTCCCACGAGGCTTTCCCACAGGGCTGTCCCACGTGCACACGTGGTGGGAGTCGATCCTCGGCTTGAACGTCAAGGCAGTGCAGGGAAAACAGGTTCCTCTGGAATGGACTGACACATCTGGGGGACTCTTGGAATGGTGGCACGACCCTGGAGTTCCTCTCGCCTTTCCTGTGGAGAGCGCCTCCTCTTGAGATGCGACGGGAACGCCGGGAATTCTTTCCCTACGAAACAGGGAAAGGATCCCTCATCTCGAGCTAGGAGGCGGAAAAGGGGCTCCCCTGGATGTGTGCGGGACCGCACGTGCTTCCGCTCGAGTGGAGACGGATATGTCGCGGAATTGCTTGAGTTGCAGCAAGGGTGTGAAGGACCCTTTGGAAGTTCCAGTGGTTAGATGTGATTAGCCTCGAGAAGCCTCAGCGGAAATGGGCCTCATCTCGCCTGGAGGGCAAAAACTCCTGGATTTTCTCGAGTTGCGGCAGGTGCTCTCGACTTACGACGGGGACCTCGGGGACCCACTCTGGTGGCCTCAGGAAAGGCCAGTCCCCATGCGAGTTCCTCGGGGGCCTCTCGGGATTCCTCTCCCGTCGATGCCGGGGCCTAAGACCTTGTATGGAGTCGGGGCCGGAACCTGAGGATTCCTCTCCAGTACTGACATGAATCTTGGGGTAATTCTGGAGTCTCCCCAGGGGAGTCAGTCCTCGTCTCGAATGCGGGCATGCACTTGCGCTTTCCTCCAGAGCGGTAGCAGCAGTGTCACGCAGTCCGCCGCATGGATCAAAGGATCTATGGTTTTCCCTCGAGTCTTTCCCACGAGGCTTTCCCACGAGGCTTTCCCACAGGGCTGTCCCACGTGCACACGTGGTGGGAGTCGATCCTCGGCTTGAACGTCAAGGCAGTGCAGGGAAAACAGGTTCCTCTGGAATGGACTGACACACATGGGGGACTCTTGGAATGGTGGCACGACCCTGGAGTTCCTCTCGCCTTTCCTGTGGAGAGCGCCTCCTCTTGAGATGCGACGGGAACGCCGGGAATTCTTTCCCTACGAAACAGGGAAAGGATCCCTCATCTCGAGCTAGGCGGCGGAAACGGGTCTCCCCTGGATGTGTGCGGGACCCTCGTGCTTCCTCTCGAGTGGAGACTGGTATGTCGGGGAACTTCTTGAGTTGCAGCAAGGGTGTGAAGGACCCTTTGGAAGTTCCAGTGGTTAGATGTGATTAGCCTCGAGAAGCCTCAGCGGAAATGGGCCTCATCTCGCCTGGAGGGCAAAACCTCCTGGATTTTCTCGAGTTGCGGCAGGTGCTCTCGACTTACGACGGGGACCTCAGGGACCCGCTCTGGTGGCCTCAGGAAAGGCCAGTCCCCATCCGAGTTGCTCGGGGACCTCTCGGGATTCCTCTCCCGTCGATGCCGGGCCCGAAGACCTCGTGTGGAATCGGGGCCGGAACCTGAGGATTCCTCTCCAGTGCTGACATGGATCTTGGGGTACTTCTGGAGTCTCCCCAGGGGAGTCAGTCTTCGTCTCAAATGCGGGCATGCACTTGCGCTTTCCTCAAGAGCGGTAGCAGCAGTGTCACGCAGTCCGCCGCGTGGATCAAAGGATCTATGGTTTTCCCTCGAGTCTTTCCCACGAGGCTTTCCCACAGGGCTGTCCCACGTGCACACGTGGTGGGAGTCGATCCTCGGCTTGAACGTCAAGGCAGTGCAGGGAAAACAGGTTCCTCTGGAATGGACTGACAAAGCTGGGGGACTCTTGGAATGGTGGCACGACCCTGGAGTTCCTCTCGCCTTTCCTGTGGAGAGTGCCTCCTCTTGAGATGCGACAGGAACGCCGGGAATTCTTTCCCTACGAAACAGGGAAAGGATCCCACATCTCGAGCAAGGAGGCGGAAAAGGGGCTCCCCTGGATGTGTGCAGGACCCTCCTGCTTCCTCTCGAGTGGAGACGGGTATGTCGGGGAACTTCTTGAGTTGCAGCAAGGGTGTGAAAGACCCTTTGGAAGTTCTAGTGGTTAGATGTGATTAGCCTCGAGAAGCCTCAGCGGAAATGGGCCTCATCTCGCCTGGAGGGCAAAACCTCCTGGATTTTCTCGAGTTGCGGCTGGTGGTCTCGACTTACGACGGGGACCTCAGGGACCCGCTCTGGTGGCCTCAGGAAAGGCCAGTCCCCATGCGAGTTCCTCGGGGGCCTCTCGGGATTCCTCTCCCGTCGATGCCGGGGCCTAAGACCTTGTGTGGAGTCGGGGCCGGTACCTGAGGATTCCTCTCCTGTGCTGACATGGATCTTGGGGTACTTCTGGAGTCTCCCCAGGGTAGTCAGTCCTCGTCTCGAATGCGGGCATGCACTTGCGCTTTCCTCCAGAGCGGTAGCAGCAGTGTCACGCAGTCCGCCGCGTGGATCAAAGGATCTATGGTTTTCCCTCGAGACTTTCCCACGAGGCTTTCCCACGAGGCTTTCCCACAGGGCTGTCCCACGTGCACACGTGGTGGGAGTCGATCCTCGGCTTGAACGTCAAGGCAGTGCAGGGAAAACAGGTTCCTCTGGAATGGACTGACACAGCTGGGGGACTCTTGGAATGGTGGCACGACCCTGGAGTTCCTCTCGCCTTTCCTGTGGAGAATGCCTCCTCTTGAGATGCGACGAGAACGCCGGGAATTCTTTCCCTACAAAACAGGGAAAGGATCCCTCATCTCGAGCTAGGAGGCAGAAACGGGGCTCCCCTGGATGTGTGCGGGACCCCACGTGCTTCCTCTCGAGTGCAGACGGGTATGTCGGGGAACTTCTTGAGTTGCAGCAAGGGTGTGAAGGACCCTTTGGAAGTTCCAGTGGTTAGACGTGATTGGCCTCTAGAAGCCTCAGCGGAAATGCGCCTCATCTCGCCTGGAGGGCAAAACCTCCTGGATTTTCTCGAGTTGTGGCAGGTGCTCTCGACTTACGACGGGGACATCAGGGACCCGCTCTGGTGGCCTCAGGAAAGGCCAGTCCCCATGCGAGTTCCTCGGGGGCCTCTCGGGATTCCTCTCCTGTCGATGCCGGGGCCTAAGACCTTGTGTTTAGTCGGGGCCGGAAACTGAGGATTCCTCTCCAGTGCTGACATGGATCTTGGGGTACTTCTGGAGTCTCCCCAGGGGAGTCAGTTCACGTCTCGAATGCGGGATTGCATTGCGCTTTCCTCCAGAGCGGTAGCAGCAGTGTCACGCAGTCCGCCGCGTGGATCAAAGGATCTATGGTTTTCCCTCGAGTCTTTCCCACGAGGCTTTCCCACGAGGCTTTCCCACAGGGCTGTCCCACGTGCACACGTGGTGGGAGTCGATCCTCGGCTTGAACGTCAAGGCAGTGCAGGGAAAACAGGTTCCTCTGGAATGGACTGACACATCTGGGGGACTCTTGGAATGGTGGCACGACCCTGGAGTTCCTCTCGCCTTTCCTGTGGAGAGCGCCTCCTCTTGAGATGCGACGGGAACACCGGGAATCTTTCCCTACGAAACAGGGAAAGGATCCGTCATCTCGAGCTAGGCGGCGGAAACGGGGCTCCCCTGGATGTGTGCGGGACCCCACGTGCTTCCTCTCGAGTGGAGACGGGTTTGTCGGGGAACTTCGTGAGTTGCAGCAACGGTGTGAAGGACCCTTTGGAAGTTCCAGTGGTTAGACGTGATTGGCCTCGAGAAGCCTCAGCAGAAATGGGCCTCATCTCGCCTGGAGGGCAAAGCCTCTTGGATTTTTCCGAGTTGGGGCAGGTGTTCTCGACTTCCGACGGGACCACAGGGACCCGCTCTGGTGACCTTAGGAAAGGCCAGTCCCCATGCGAGTTCCTCGGGGGCCTCTCGGGATTCCTCTCCCGTCGATGCCGGGGCCTAAGACCTTGTGTGGAGTCGGGGCCGGAAACTGAAGATTCCTCTCGAGTGCTGACATGGATCTTGGGGTACTTCTGGAGTCTCCCCAGGGGAGTCAGTCCTCGTCTCGAATGCGGGCATGCACTTGCGCTTTCCTCCAGAGCGGTAGCAGCAGTGTCACGCAATCCGTCGCGTGGATCAAAGGATCTATGGTTTTCCCTCGAGTCTTTCCCACGAGGCATTCCCACGAGGCTTACCCACAGGGCTGTACCACATGCACACGTGGTGGGACTCGATCCTCGGCTTGAACGTCAAGGCAGGGCCGGGAAAACAGGTTCCTCTGGAATGGACTGACACATCTGGGGGTCTCTTGGAATGGTGGCACGACCCTTGAGTTCTTCTCGACTTTCCTGTGCAGAGCGCCTCCTCTTGAGATGCGACGTGAACGCCGGGAATTCTTTCCCTACGAAACAGGGAAAGGATCCCTCATCTCGAGCTAGGAGGCGGAAAATGGGCTCCCGTGGATGTGTGCGGGACCCCACGTGTTTCCCCTCGAGTGGAGACCGGTTTGTCGCGGAACTGCTTGAGTTGCAGCAAGTGTGTGAAGGACCCTTTGGAAGTTCCAGTGGTTAGATGTGATTGGCCTCGAGAAACCTCAGCGGAAATAGGCCTCATCTCGCCTGGAGGGCAAAACCTCCTGGATTTTCTCGAGTTGCGGCAGGTGCTCTCGACTTACGACGGGGACCTCAGGGAACCGCTCTGGTGGCCTCAGGAAAGGCCAGTCCCCATGCGAGTTCTTCGGAGGCCTCTCGGGATTCCTCTCCCGTCGATGCTGGGGCCTAAGACCTTGTATGGAGTCGGGGCCGGAACCTGAGGATTCCTCTCCAGTGCTGACATGGATCTTGGGGTACTTCTGGAGTCTCCCCAGGGGAGTCAGTCCTCGTCTCGAATGCGGGCATGCACTTGCGCTTTCCTCCAGAGCGGTAGCAGCAGTGTCACGCAGTCCGCCGCATGGATCAAAGGATCTATGGTTTTCCCTCGAGTCTTTCCCACGAGGCTTTCCCACGAGGCTTTCCCACAGGGCTGTCCCACGTGCACACGTGGTGGGAGTCGATCCTCGGCTTGAACGTCAAGGCAGTGCAGGGAAAACAGGTTCCTCTGGAATGGACTGACACATCTGGGGGACTCTTGGAATGGTGGCACGACCCTGGAGTTCCTCTCGCCTTTCCTGTGGAGAGTGCCTCCTCTTGAGATGCGACGAGAACGCCTGGAATTCTTTCCCTACAAAACAGGGAAAGGATCCCTCATCTCGAGCTAGGAGGCAGAAACGGGGCTCCCCTGGATGTGTGCGGGACCCCACGTGCTTCCTCTCGAGTGGAGACGGGTATGTCGGGGAACTTCTTGAGTTGCAGCAAGGGTGTGAAGGACCCTTTGGAAGTTCCAGTGGTTAGACGTGATTGGCCTCTAGAAGCCTCAGCGGAAATGCGCCTCATCTCGCCTGGAGGGCAAAACCTCCTGGATTTTCTCGAGTTGTGGCAGGTGCTCTCGACTTACGAAGGGGACATCAGGGACCCGCTCTGGTGGCCTCAGGAAAGGCCAGTCCCCATGCGAGTTCCTCGGGGGCCTCTCGGGATTCCTCTCCTGTCGATGCCGGGGCCTAAGACCTTGTGTTTAGTCGGGGCCGGAAACTGAGGATTCCTCTCCAGTGCTGACATGGATCTTGGGGTACTTCTGGAGTCTCCCCAGGGGAGTCAGTCCACGTCTCGAATGCGGGATTGCATTGCGCTTTCCTCCAGAGCGGTAGCAGCAGTGTCACGCAGTCCGCCGCGTGGATCAAAGGATCTATGGTTTTCCCTCGAGTCTTTCCCACGAGGCTTTCCCACGAGGCTTTCCCACAGGGCTGTCCCACGTGCACACGTGGTGGGAGTCGATCCTCGGCTTGAACGTCAAGGCAGTGCAGGGAAAACAGGTTCCTCTGGAATGGACTGACACATCTGGGGGACTCTTGGAATGGTGGCACGACCCTGGAGTTCCTCTCGCCTTTCCTGTGGAGAGCGCCTCCTCTTGAGATGAGACGGGAACACCGGGAATCTTTCCCTACGAAACAGGGAAAGGATCCGTCATCTCGAGCTAGGCGGCGGAAACGGGGCTCCCCTGGATGTGTGCGGGACCCCACGTGCTTCCTCTCGAGTGGAGACGGGTATGTCGGGGAACTTCGTGAGTTGCAGCAAGGGTGTGAAGGACCCTTTGGAAGTTCCAGTGGTTAGACGTGATTGGCCTCGAGAAGCCTCAGCAGAAATGGGCCTCATCTCGCCTGGAGGGCAAAGCCTCTTGGATTTTTCCGAGTTGGGGCAGGTGTTCTCGACTTCCGACGGGACCACAGGGACCCGCTCTGGTGACCTTAGGAAAGGCCAGTCCCCATGCGAGTTCCTCGGGGGCCTCTCGGGATTCCTCTCCCGTCGATGCCGGGGCCTAAGACCTTGTGTGGAGTCGGGGCCGGAAACTGAAGATTCCTCTCGAGTGCTGACATGGATCTTGGGGTACTTCTGGAGTCTCCCCAGGGGAGTCAGTCCTCGTCTCGAATGCGGGCATGCACTTGCGCTTTCCTCCAGAGCGGTAGCAGCAGTGTCACGCAATCCGTCGCGTGGATCAAAGGATCTATGGTTTTCCCTCGAGTCTTTCCCACGAGGCATTCCCACGAGGCTTACCCACAGGGCTGTACCACATGCACACGTGGTGGGACTCGATCCTCGGCTTGAACGTCAAGGCAGGGCCGGGAAAACAGGTTCCTCTGGAATGGACTGACACATCTGGGGGTCTCTTGGAATGGTGGCACGAACCTTGAGTTCTTCTCGCCTTTCCTGTGCAGAGCGCCTCCTCTTGAGATGCGACGTGAACGCCGGGAATTCTTTCCCTACGAAACAGGGAAAGGATCCCTCATCTCGAGCTAGGAGGCGGAAAATGGGCTCCTGTGGATGTGTGCGGGACCCCACGTGTTTCCCCTCGAGTGGAGACCGGTTTGTCGCGGAACTGCTTGAGTTGCAGCAAGTGTGTGAAGGACCCTTTGGAAGTTCCAGTGGTTAGATGTGATTGGCCTCGAGAAACCTCAGCGGAAATAGGCCTCATCTCGCCTGGAGGGCAAAACCTCCTGGATTTTCTCGAGTTGCGGCAGGTGCTCTCGACTTACGACGGGGACCTCAGGGAACCGCTCTGGTGGCCTCAGGAAAGGCCAGTCCCCATGCGAGTTCTTCGGAGGCCTCTCGGGATTCCTCTCCCGTCGATGCTGGGGCCTAAGACCTTGTATGGAGTCGGGGCCGGAACCTGAGGATTCCTCTCCAGTGCTGACATGGATCTTGGGGTACTTCTGGAGTCTCCCGAGGGGAGTCAGTCCTCGTCTCGAATGCGGGCATGCACTTGCGCTTTCCTCCAGAGGGGTAGCAGCAGTGTCACGCAGTCCGCCGCGTGGATCAAAGGATCTATGGTTTTCCCTCGAGTCTTTCCCACGAGGCTTTCCCACGAGGCTTTCCCACAGGGCTGTCCCACGTGCACACGCGGTGGGAGTCGATCCTAGGCTTGAACGTCAAGGCAGTGCAGGGAAAACAGGTTCCTCTGGAATGGACTGACACATCTGGGGGACTCTTGGAATGGTGTCACGACCCTGGAGTTCCTCTCGCCTTTCCTGTGGAGAGCGCCTCCTCTTGAGATGCGACGGGAACGCCGGGAATTCTTTCCCTACGAAACAGGGAAAGGATCCCTCATCTCGAGCTAGGAGGCGGAAACGGGGCTCCCCTGGATGTGTGGGGGACCCCACGTTTTTCCTCTCGAGTGGAGATGGGTATGTCGGGGAACTTCTTGAGTTGTAGCAATGGTGTGAAGGACCCTTTGGAAGTTCCAGTGGTTAGATGTGATTGGCCTCGAGAAGCCTCAGCGGAAATGGGCCTCATCTCGCCTGGAGGGCAAAACCTCCTGGATTTTTTCGAGTTGCGGCAGGTGCTCTCGACTTACGACGGGGACCTCAGGGAACCGCTCTGGTGGCCTCAGGAAAGGCCAGTCCCCATGCGAGTTCCTCGGGGGCATCTCGGGATTCCTCTCCCGTCGATGCCTGGGCCTAAACCTTGTGTGGAGTCGGGGCCGGAACCTGAGGATTCCTCTCCAGTGCTGACATGGATCTTGGGGTACTTCTGGAGTCTCCCCAGGGGAGTCAGTCCTCGTCTCGAATGCGGGCATGCACTTGCGCTTTCCTCCAGAGCGGTAGCAGCAGTGTCACGCAGTCCGCCGCGTGGATCAAAGGATCTATGGTTTTCCCTCGAGTCTTTCCCACGAGGCTTTCCCACGAGGCTTTCCCACAGGGCTGTCCCACGTGCACACGTGGTGGGAGTCGATCCTCGGCTTGAACGTCAAGGCAGTGCAGGGAAAACAGGTTCCTCTGGAATGGACTGACACATCTGGGGGACTCTTGGAATGGTGGCACGACCCTGGAGTTCCTCTCGCCTTTCCTGTGGAGAGCGGCTCCTCTTGAGATGCGACGGGAACGCCGGGAATTCTTTCCCTACGAAACAGGGAAAGGATCCCTCATCTCGAGGTAGGAGGCGGAAACGGGGCTCCCCTGGATGTGTGCGGGACCCACGTGCTTCCTCTCGAGTGGAGACGGGTATGTCGGGGAACTTCTTGAGTTGCAGCAAGGGTGTGAACGACCCTTTGGAAGTTCCAGTGGTTAGACGTGATTAGCCTCGAGAAGCCTCAGCGGAAATGGGCCTCATCTCGCCTGGAGGGCAAAACCTCCTGGATTTTCTCGAGTTGCGGCAGGTGCTCTCGACTTACGACGGGGACCTCAGGGACCCGCTCTGGTGGCCTCAGGAAAGGCCAGTCACCATGCGAGTTCCTCGGGGGCCTCTCGGGATTCCTCTCCCGTCGATGCCGGGGCCTAAGACCTTGTGTGGAGTCGGGGCCGGAACCTGAGGATTCCTCTCCAGTGCTGACATGGATCTTGGGGTACTTCTGGAGTCTCCCCAGGGGAGTCATCCTCGTCTGGAATGCGGGCATGCACTTGCGCTTTCCTCCAGAGCGGTAGCAGCAGTGTCACGCAGTCCGCCGCGTGGATCAAAGGATCTATGGTTTTCCCTCGAGTCTTTCCCACGAGGCTTTCCCACGAGGCTTTCCCACAGGGCTGTCCCACGTGCACACGTGGTGGGAGTCGATCCTCGGCTTGAACGTCAAGGCAGAGCAGGGAAAACAGGTTCCTCTGGAATGGAATGACACATCTGGGGGACTCTTGGAATGGTGGCACGACCCTGGAGTTCCTCTCGCCTTTCCTGTGGAGAGTGCCTCCTCTTGAGATGCGACGGGAACGCCGGGAATTCTTTCCCTACGAAACAGGGAAAGGATCGCTCATCTCGAGCTAGGAGGCGGAAAAGGGGCTCCCCTGGATGTGTGCGGGACCCCACGTGCTTCCTCTCGAGTGAGACGTGTATGTCGGGGAACTTCTTGAGTTGCAGCAAGGGTGTGAAGGACCCTTTGGAAGTTCCAGTGGTTAGACGTGATTAGCCTCGAGTAGCCTCAGCGGAAATGGGCCTCATCTCGCCTGGAGTGCAAAACCTGCTGGATTTTCTCGAGTTGCGGCAGGTGCTCTCGACTTACGACGGGGACCTCAGGGACCCGCTCTGGTGGCGTCAGGAAAGGCCAGTCCCCATGCGAGTTCCTCGGGGGCCTCTCGGGATTCCTCTCCCGTCGATGCCGGGGCCTAAGACCTTGTGTGGAGTCGGGGCCGGAACCTGAGGATTCCTCTCCAGTGCTGACATGGATCTTGGGGTACATCTGGAGTCTCCCCAGGGGAGTCAGTCCTCGTCTCGAATGCGGGCATGCACTTGCGCTTTCCTCCAGAGCGGTAGCAGCAGTGTCACGCAGTCCGCCGCGTGGATCAAAGGATCTATGGTTTTCCCTCGAGTCTTTCCCACGAGGCTTTCCCACGAGGCTTTCCCACAGGGCTGTCCCACGTGCACACGTGGTGGGAGTCGATCCTCGGCTTGAACGTCAAGGCAGTGCAGGGAAAACAGGTTCCTCTGGAATGGACTGACACATCTGGGGGACTCTTGGAATGGTGGCACGACCCTGGAGTTCCTCTCGCCTTTCCTGTGGAGAGCGGCTCCTCTTGAGATGCGCCGGGAACGCCGGGAATTCTTTCCCTACGAAACAGGGAAAGGATCCCTCATCTTGAGGTAGGAGGCGGAAACGGGGCTCCCCTGGATGTGTGCGGGACCCACGTGCTTCCTCTCGAGTGGAGACGGGTATGTCGGGGAACTTCTTGAGTTGCAGCAAGGGTGTGAAGGACCCTTTGGAAGTTCCAGTGGTTAGACGTGATTAGCCTCGAGAAGCCTCAGCGGAAATGGGCCTCATCTCGCCTGGAGGGCAAAACCTCCTGGATTTTCTCGAGTTGCGGCAGGTGCTCTCGACTTACGACGGGGACCTCAGGGACCCGCTCTGGTGGCCTCAGGAAAGGCCAGTCCCCATGCGAGTTCCTCGGGGGCCTCTCGGGATTCCTCTCCCGTCGATGCCGGGGCCTAAGACCTTGTGTGGAGTCGGGGCCGGAACCTGAGGATTCCTCTCCAGTGCTGACATGGATCTTGGGGTACTTCTGGAGTCTCCCCAGGGGAGTCAGTCCTCGTCTCGAATGCGGGCATGCACTTGCGCTTTCCTCCAGAGCGGTAGCAGCAGTGTCACGCAGTTCGCCGCGTGGATCAAAGGATCTATGGTTTTCCCTCGAGTCTTTCCCACGAGGCTTTCCCACGAGGCTTTCCCAAAGGGCTGTCCCACGTGCACACGTGGTGGGAGTCGATCCTCGGCTTGAACGTCAAGGCAGTGCAGGGAAAACAGGTTCCTCTGGAATGGACTGACACATCTGGGGGACTCTTGGAATGGTGGCACGACCCTGGAGTTCCTCTCGCCTTTCCTGTGGAGAGCGGCTCCTCTTGAGATGCGACGGGAACGCCGGGAATTCTTTCCCTACGAAACAGGGAAAGGATCCCTCATCTCGAGCTAGGAGGCGGAAACGGGGCTCCCCTGGATGTGTGCGGGACCCCACGTGCTTCCTCTCGAGTGGAGACGGGTATGTCGGGGAACTTCTTGAGTTGCAGCAAGGGTGTGAAGGACCCTTTGGAAGTTCCATTGGTTAGACGTGATTGGCCTCGAGAAGCCTCAGAGGAAATGGGCCTCATCTCGCCTGGAGGGCAAAACCTCCTGGATTTTCTCGAGTTGCGGCAGGTGCTCTCGACTTACGACGGGGACCTCAGGGACCCACTCTGGTGGCCTCAGGAAAGGCCAGTCCCCATGCGAGTTCCTCGGGGGCATCTCGGGATTCCTCTCCCGTCGATGCCGGGGCCTAAGACCTTGTGTGGAGTCGGGGCCGGAACCTGAGGATTCCTCTCCAGTGCTGACATGGATCATGGGGTACTTCTGGAGTCTCCCCAGGGGAGTCAGTCCTCGTCTCGAATGCGGGCATGCACTTGCGCTTTCCTCCAGAGCGGTAGCAGCAGTGTCACGCAGTTCGCCGCGTGGATCAAAGGATCTATGGTTTTCCCTCGAGTCTTTCCCACGAGGCTTTCCCACGAGGCTTTCCCACAGGGCTGTCCCACGTGCACATGTGTTGGGAGTCGATCCTCGGCTTGAACGTCAAGGCAGTGCAGGGAAAGCAGGTTCCTCTGGAATGGACTGACACATCTGGGGGACTCTTGGAGTGGTGGCATGACCCGGGAGTTCCTCTCGCCTTTCCTGTGGAGAGCGCCTCCTCTTGAAATGCGACGGGAACGCCGGGAATTCTTTCCCTACGAAACAGTGAAAGGATCACTCATCTCGAGCTAGGAGGCGGAAACGGGGCTCCCCTGGATGTGTGCGGGACACCACGTGCTTCCTCTCCAGTGGAGACGGGTATGTCGGGGAACTTCTTGAGTTGCAGCAAGGGTGTGAAGGACCCTTTGGAAGTTCCAGAGGTTAGATGTGATTGGCCTCGAGAAGCCTCAGCGGAAATGGGCCTCATCTCGCCTGGAGGGCAAAACCTGCTGGATTTTCTCGAGTTGCGGCAGGTGCTCTCGACTTACGACGGGGACCTCAGGGACCCGCTCTGGTGGCCTCAGGAAAGGCCAGTCCCCATGAGAGTTCCTCGGGGGCCTCTCGGGATTCCTCTCCCGTCGATGCCGGGGCCTAAGACCTTGTGTGGAGTCGGGGCCGGAACCTGAGGATTCCTCTCCAGTGCTGACATGGATCTTGGGGTACTTCTGGAGTCTCCCCAGGGGAGTCAGTCCTCGTCTCGAATGCGGGCATGCACTTGCGCTTTCCTCCAGAGCGGTAGCAGCAGTGTCACGCAGTCCGCCGCGTGGATCAAAGGATCTATGGTTTTCCCTCGAGTCTTTCCCACGAGGCTTTCCCACGAGGCTTTCCCACAGGGCTGTCCCACGTGCACACGTGGTGGGAGTCGATCCTCGGCTTGAACGTCAAGGCAGAGCAGGGAAAACAGGTTCCTCTGGAATGGAATGACACATCTGGGGGACTCTTGGAATGGTGGCACGACCCTGGAGTTCCTCTCGCCTTTCCTGTGGAGAGTGCCTCCTCTTGAGATGCGACGGGAACGCCGGGAATTCTTTCCCTACGAAACAGGGAAAGGATCGCTCATCTCGAGCTAGGAGGCGGAAAAGGGGCTCCCCTGGATGTGTGCGGGACCCCACGTGCTTCCTCTCGAGTGAGACGTGTATGTCGGGGAACTTCTTGAGTAGCAGCAGGGGTGTGAAGGACCCTTTGGAAGTTCCAGTGGTTAGACGTGATTAGCCTCGAGTAGCCTCAGCGGAAATGGGCCTCATCTCGCCTGGAGTGCAAAACCTCCTGGATTTTCTCGAGTTGCGGCAGGTGCTCTCGACTTACGACGGGGACCTCAGGGACCCGCTCTGGTGGCCTCAGGAAAGGCCAGTCCCCATGCGAGTTCCTCGGGGGCCTCTCGGGATTCCTCTCCCGTCGATGCCGGGGCCTAAGACCTTGTGTGGAGTCGGGGCCGGAACCTGAGGATTCCTCTCCAGTGCTGACATGGATCTTGGGGTACATCTGGAGTCTCCCCAGGGGAGTCAGTCCTCGTCTCGAATGCGGGCATGCACTTGCGCTTTCCTCCAGAGCGGTAGCAGCAGTGTCACGCAGTCCGCCGCGTGGATCAAAGGATCTATGGTTTTCCCTCGAGTCTTTCCCACGAGGCTTTCCCACGAGGCTTTCCCAGGAGGCTTTCCCACAGGGCTGTCCCACGTGCACACGTGGTGGGAGTCGATCCTCGGCTTGAACGTCAAGGCAGTGCAGGGAAAACAGGTTCCTCTGGAATGGACTGACACATCTGCGGGACTCTTGGAATGGTGGCACGACCCTGGAGTTCCTCTCGCCTTTCCTGTGGAGAGCGCCTCCTCTTGAGATGCAACGGGAACGCCGGGAATTCTTTCCCTACGAAACAGGGATAGGATCCCTCATCTCGAGCTAGGAGACGGAAAAGGGGCTTCCCTGGATGTGTGCGGGACCCTCGTGATTCTTCTCGAGTGGAGACGTGTATGTCGGGGAACTTCTTGAGTTGCAGCAAGGGTGTGAAGGACCCTTTGGAAGTTCCAGTAGTTAGATGTGATTAGCCTCGAGAAGCCTCAGCGGAAATGGGCCTCATCTCGCCTGGAGGGCAAAAACTCCTGGATTTTCTCGAGTTGCGGCAGGTGCTCTCGACTTACGACGGGGACCTCAGGGACCCGCTCTGGTGGCCTCAGGAAAGGCCAGGCCCCATGCGAGTTCCTCGGGGGCCTCTCGGGATTCCTCTCCCGTCGATGCTGGGGCCTAAGACCTTCTGTGGAGTCGGGGCCGGAACCTGAGGATTCCTCTCCAGTGCTGACATGGATCTTGGGGTATTTCTGGAGTCTCCCCAGGGGAGTCAGTCCTCGACTCGAATGCGCGCATGCACTTGCGCTTTCCTCCAGAGCGGTAGCAGCAGTGTCACGCAGTCCGCCGCGTGGATCAAAGGATCTATGGTTTTCCCTCGAGTCTTTCCCACGAGGCTTTCCCACGAGGCTTTTCCACAGGGCTGTCCGACTTGCACACGTGGTGGGAGTCGATCCTCGGCTTGAACGTCAAGGCAGTGCAGGGAAAACAGGTTCCTCTGGAATGGACTGACACATCTGGGGGACTCTTGGAATGGTGGCACAACCCTGGAGATCCTTTCGCCTTTCCTGAGGAGAGCGCCTCCTCTTGAGATGCGACGGGAACGCCGGGAATTCTTTCCCTACGAAACAGGGAAAGGATCCCTCATCTCGAGCTAGGAGGCGGAAACGGGGCTCCCCTGGATGTGTGCGGGACCCTGTTGCTTCCTCTCGAGTGGAGACGGGTATGTCGGGGAACTTCTTGAGTTGCAGCAAGGGTGTGAAGGACCCTTTGGAAGTTCCAGTGGTTAGATGTGATTAGCCTCGAGAAGCCTCAGCGGAAATGGGCCTCATCTCGCCTGGAGGGCAAAACCTCCTGGATTTTCTCGAGTTGCGGCAGGTGCTCTCAACTTACGACGGGGACCTCGGGAACCCGCTCTGGTGGCCTCAGGAAAGGCCAGTCCCCATCCGAGTTCCTTGGGGGCCTCTCGGGATTCCTCTCCCGTAGATGCCGGGGCCTAAGACCTAGTGTGGAGTCGGGGCCGGAACCTGAGGATTCCTCTCCAGTGCTGACATGGATCTTGGGGTAATTCTGGAGTCTCCCCAGGGGAGTCAGTCCTCGTCTCGAATCCGCGCATGCACTTGCGCTTTCCTCCAGAGCGGTAGCAGCAATGTCACGCAGTCCGCCGCGTGGATCAAAGGATCTATGGTTTTCCCTCGAGTCTTTCCCACGAGGCTTTCCCACGAGGCTTTCCCACAGGGCTGTCCCACTTGCACACGTGGTGGGAGTCGATCCTCGGCTTGAACGTCAAGGCAGTGCAGGGAAAACAGGTTCCTCTGGAATGGACTGACACATCTGGGGGACTCTTGGAATGGTGGCACGACCCTCGAGTTCCTCTCGCATTTCCTGTGGAGAGCGCCTCCTCTTGAGATGCGACGGGAAGCCGGGAATTCTTTCCCTACGAAACAGGGAAAGGATCCCTCACCTCGAGCTAGGAGGCGGAAACGGGGCTCCCCTGGATGTGTGCGGGACCCTCGTGCTTCCTCTCGAGTGGAGACGGGTATGTCGGGGAACTTCTGGACTTGCAGCGAGGGTGTGAAGGACCCTTTGGAAGTTCCAGTGGTTAGATGTGATTAGCCTCGAGAAGCATCAGCGGAAATGGGCCTCATCTCGCCTGGAGGGCAAAACCTCCTGGATTTTCTCGAGTTGCGGCAGGTGCTCTCGACTACGACGGGGACCTCGGGGACCCGCTCTGGTGGCCTCAGGAAAGGCCAGTCCCCATGCGAGTTCCTCGGGGGCCTCTCGGGATTCCTCTCCCGTCGATGCCGGGGCCTACGACCTTGTGTGGAGTCGGGGCCCGAACGTGAGGATTCCTCTCCAGTGCTGACATGGATCTTGGGGTACTTCTGGAGTCTCCCCAGGGGAGTCAGTCCTCATCTCGAATGCGGGCATGCACTTGCGCTTTCCTCCAGAGCGGTAGCAGCAGTGTCACGCATTCCGCAGCGTGCATCAAAGGATCTATGGTTTTCCCTCGAGACTTTCCCACGAGGCTTTCCCACGAGGCTTTCCCACAGGGCTGTCTAACGTGCAAACGTGGTGCGAGTCGATCCTCGGCTTGAACGTCAAGGCAGTGCAGGGAAAACAGGTTCCTCTGGAATGGACTGACACATCTGGGGGACTCTAGGAATGGTGGCAAGACCCTGGAGTTCTTCTCGCCTTTCCTGTGGAGAGCGCCTCCTCTTGAGATGCGACGGGAACGCCGAGAATTCTTTCCCTACGAAACAGGGAAAGGATCCGTCATCTGGAGCTAGGAGGCAGAAACGGGGCTTCCCTGGATGTGTGCGGGACCCCAGTGCTTCCTCTCCAGTGGAGACGGGTATGTTGGGAACTTCTTGAGTTGCAGCAAGGGTGTGAAGGACCCTTTGGAAATTCCAGTGGTTAGATGTGATTAACCTCGAGAAGCCTCAGCGGAAATGGGCCTCATCTCGCCTGGAGGGCAAAACCTCCTGGATTTTCTCGAGTTGCGGCAGGTGTTCTCGACTTACGACGTGGACCTCAGGGACCCGCTCTGGTGGCCTCAGGAAAGCCCAGTCCCCATGCGAGTTCTTCGGGGGCCTCTCGGGATTCCTCTCCCGTCGATGCCGGGGCCTAAGACCTTGTGTGGAGTCGGGGCCGGAACCTGAGGATTCCTCTCCAGTGCTGACATGGATCTTGGGGTACTTCTGGAGTCTCCCTAGGGGAGTCAGTCCTCGTCTCGAATGCGGGCATGCACTTGCGCTTTCCTCCAGAGCGGTAGCAGCAGTGTCACGCAGTCCGCCACGTGGATCAAAGGATCTATGGTTTTCTCTCGAGACTTTCCCACGAGGCTTTCCCACGAGGCTTTCCCACAGGGCTGTCCCACGTGCACACGGGGTGGGAGTCGATCCTCAGCTTGAAGGTCAAGGCAGTGCAGGGAAAAGAGGTTCCTCTGGAATGGACTGACACATCTGGGGGACTCTTGGAATTGTGGCACGACCCTGGAGTTCCTCTCGCCTTTACTGTGGAGAGCGCCTTCTCTTGAGATGCGACGGGAACGCCGGGAATTCTTTCCCTACGAAACAGGGAAAGGATCCCTCATCTCGAGCTAGGAGGCGGAAACGGGGCTCCCCTGGATGTGTGCGGGACCCTCGTGCTTCCTCTCGAGTGGAGACGGGTATGTCGTGGAACTTCTCCAGTTGCAGCAAGGTTGTGAAGGACCCTTTGGAAGTTCCAGTGGTTAGATGTGATTAGCCTCGAGAAGCCTCAGCGGAAATGGGCCTCATCTCCCCTGGAAGGCAAAACCTCCTGGATTTTCTCGAGTTGCGGCAGGTGCTCTCGACTTACGACGGGGACCACGGGGACCCGCTCTGGTGGCCTCAGGAAAGGCCAGTCCCCATGCGAGTTCCTCGGGGGCCTCTCGGGATTCCTCTCCCGTCGATGCCGGGGCCTACGACCTTGTGTGGAGTCGGGGCCCGAACGTGAGGATTCCTCTCCAGTGCTGACATGGATCTTGGGGTACTTCTGGAGTCTCCCCAGGGGAGTCAGTTCTCGTCTCGAATGCGGACATGCACTTGCACTTTCCTCCAGAGCGGTAGCAGCAGTGTCACGCAGTCCGCCGCGTGGATCAAAGGATCTATGGTTTTCCCTCGAGTCTTTCCTATGAGGCTTTCCCACGAGGCTTTCCCACAGGGCTGTCCCACGTGCACACGTGGTGGGAGTCGATCCTCGGCTTGAACCTCAAGGCAGTGCAGGGAAAACAGGTTCCTCTGGAGTGGACTGACACATCTGGGGGACTCTTTGAATGGTGGCACGACCCTGGAGTTCCTCTAGCCTTTCCTGTGGAGAGCGCCTCCTCTTGAGATGCGACGGGAACGCCGGGAATTCTTTCCCTACGAAACAGGGAAAGGATCCCTCATCTCGAGCTAGGCGGCGGAAACGGGGCTCCCCTGTATGTGTGCGGGACCACCGTGCTTCCTCTCGAGTGGAGACGGGTATGTCGGGGAACTTCTGGACTTGCAGCAAGGGTGTGAAGGACCCTTTGGAAGTTCCAGTGGTTAGATGTGATTGGCCTCGAGCAGCCTCAGCGGAAATGGGCCTCATCTCGCCTGGAGGGCAAAACCTCCTGGATTTTCTCGAGTTGCGGCAGGTGCTCTCGACTTACGACGGGGACCTCGGGGACCCGCTCTGGTGGCCTCAGGAAAGGCCAGTCCCCATGCGAGTTCTTCGGGGGCATCTCGGGATTCCCCTCCCGTCGATGCTGGGGCCTAAGACCTTGTGTGGAGTCGGGGCCGGAACCTGAGGATTCCTCTCCAGTGCTGACATGGATCTTGGGGTACTTCTGGAGTCTCCCCAGGGGAGTCAGTCCTCGACTCGAATGCGCTCATGCACTTGCGCTTTCCTCCAGAGCGGTAGCAGCAGTGTCACGCAGTCCGCCGCGTGGATCCAAGGATCTATGGTTTTCCCTCGAGTCTTTCCCACGAGGCTTTCCCACGAGGCTTTCCCACAGGGCTGTCCCACGTGCACACGTGGTGGGAGTCGATCCTCGGCTTGAACGTCAAGGCAGTGCAGGGAAAACAGGTTCCTCTGGAATGGACTGACACATCTGGGGGACTCTTGGAATGGTGGCACGACCCTGGAGTTCCTCTCGCCTTTCCTGTGGAGAGCGCCTCCTCTTGAGATGCGACGGGAACCCCGGGAATTCTTTCCCTACGAAACAGGGATAGGATCCCTCATCTCGAGCTAGGAGGCGTAAAAGGGGCTCCCCTGAATGTGTGCGGGACCCTCGTGCTTCCTCTCGAGTGGAGACGGGTATGTCGCAGAACTTCTTGAGTTGCAGCAAGGTTGTGAATGACCCTTTGGAAATTCCAGTGGTTAGAGGTGATTAGCCTCGAGAAGCCTCAGCGGAAATGGGCCTCATCTCGCCTGGAGGACAAAACCTCCTGGATTTTCTCGAGTTGCGGCAGGTGCTCTCGAGTTACGACGGGGACCTCAGGGACCCGCTCTGGTGGCCTCAGGAAAGGCCAGGCCCCATGCGAGTTCCTCGGGGGCCTCTCGGGATTCCCCTCCCGTCGATGCTGGGGCCTAAGACCTTCTGTGGAGTCGGGGCCGGAACCTGAGGATTCCTCTCCAGTGCTGACATGGATCTTGGGGTATTTCTGGAGTTTCCCCAGGGGAGTCAGTCCTCGACTCGAATGCGCGCATGCACTTGCACTTTCCTCCAGAGCGGTAGCAGCAGTGTCACGCAGTCCGCCGCGTGGATCAAAGGATCTATGGTTTTCCCTCGAGTCTTTCCCACGAGGCTTTCCCACGAGGCTTTCCCACAGGGCTGTCCGACTTGCACACGTGGTGGGAGTCGATCCTCGGCTTGAACGTCAAGGCAGTGCAGGGAAAACAGGTTCCTCTGGAATGGACTGACACATCTGGGGGACTCTTGGAATGGTGGCACGACCCTGGAGATCCTCTCGCCTTTCCTGAGGAGAGCGCCTCCTCTTGAGATGCGACGGGAACGCCGGGAATTCTTTCCCTACGAAACAGGGAAAGGATCCCTCATCTCGAGCTAGGAGGCGGAAACGGGGCTCCCCTGGATGTGTGCGGGACCCTGTTGCTTCCTCTCGAGTGGAGACGGGTATGTCGGGGAACTTCTTGAGTTGCAGCAAGGGTGTGAAGGACCCTTTGGAAGTTCCAGTGGTTAGATGTGATTAGCCTCGAGAAGCCTCAGCGGAAATGGGCCTCATCTCGCCTGGAGGGCAAAACCTCCTGGATTTTCTCGAGTTGCGGCAGGTGCTCTCGACTTACGACGGGGACCTCGGGAACCCGCTCTGGTGGCCTCAGGAAAGGCCAGTCCCCATCCGAGTTCCTCGGGGGCCTCTCGGGATTCCTCTCCCGTCGATGCCGGGGCCTAAGACCTTGTGTGGAGTCGGGGCCGGAACCTGAGGATTCCTCTCCAGTGCTGACATGGATCTTGGGGTACTTCTGGAGTCTCCCCAGGGGAGTCAGTCCTCGTCTCGAATGCGCGCATGCACTTGCTCTTTCCTCCAGAGCGGTAGCAGCAGTGTCACGCAGTCCGCCGCGTGGATCAAAGGATCTATGGTTTTCCCTCGAGTCTTTCCCACGAGGTTTTCCCACGAGGCTTTCCCACAGGGCTGTCCCACGTGCACACGTGGTGGGAGACGATCCTCGGCTTGAACATCAAGGCAGTGCAGGGAAAACAGGTTCCTCTGGAATGGACTGACACATCTGGGGGACTCTTGGAATGGTGGAACGACCCTGGAGTTCCTCTCGCCTTTCCTGTGGAGAGCCTCCTCTTGAGATGCAACGTGAATGCCGGGAATTCTTTCCCTACGAAACAGGGAAAGGATCCCTCATCTCGAGCTAGGAGGCGGAAACGGGGCTCCCCTGGATGTGTGCGGGACACTCGTGCTTCCTCTCGAGTGGAGACGGGTATGTCGGGGAACTTCTTGAGTTCCAGCAAGGGTGTGAAGGACCCTTTGGAAGTTCCAGTGGTTAGATGTGATTAGCCTCGAGAAGACTCAGCGGAAATGGGCCTCATCTCGCCTGGAGGGCAAAACTTCCTGGATTTTCTCGAGTTGCGGTAGGTGCCTCGACTTACTATGGGGACCTCGGGGACCCGCTCTGGTGGCCTCAGGAAAGGCCAGTCCACATGCGAGTTCCTCGAGGGCCTCTCGGGATTCCTCTCCCGTCGATACCGGGGCCTAACACCTTGTGTGGAGTCGGGGCCGGAACCTGAGGATTCCTCTCCAGTGCTGACATGGATCTTGGGGTACTTCAGGAGTCTCCCAGGGGAGTCAGTCCTCGTCTCGAATGCGCGCATGCACTTGCGCTTTCCTCCAGAGCGGTAGCAGCAGTGTCACGCAGTTCACCGCGTGGAGCAAAGGATCTATGGTTTTCCCTCGAGTCTTTCCCACGAGGCTTTCCCACGAGGCTTTCCCACAGGGCTGTCCCACGTGCACACGTGGTGGGAGTCGATCCTCGGCTTGAACCTCAAGGCAGTGCAGGGAAAACAGGTTCCTCTGGAGTGGACTGACACATCTGGGGGACTCTTTGAATGGTGGCACGACCCTGGAGTTCCTCTAGCCTTTCCTGTGGAGAGCGCCTCCTCTTGAGATGCGACGGGAACGACGGGAATTCTTTCCCTACGAAACAGGGAAAGGATCCCTCATCTCGAGCTAGGCGGCGGAAACGGGGCTCCCCTGTATGTGTGCGGGACCACCGTGCTTCCTCTCGAGTGGAGACGGGTATGTCGGGGAACTTCTGGACTTGCAGCAAGGGTGTGAAGGACCCTTTGGAAGTTCCAGTGGTTAGATGTGATTGGCCTCGAGCAGCCTCAGCGGAAATGGGCCTCATCTCGCCTGGAGGGCAAAACCTCCTGGATTTTCTCGAGTTGCGGCAGGTGCTCTCGACTTACGACGGGGACCTCGGGGACCCGCTCTGGTGGCCTCAGGAAAGGCCAGTCCCCATCCGAGTTCCTCGGGGGCCTCTCGGGATTCCTCTCCCGTCGATGCCGGGGCCTAAGACCTTGTGTGGAGTCGGGGCCGGAACCTGAGGATTCCTCTCCAGTGCTGACATGGATCTTGGGGTACTTCTGGAGTCTCCCCAGGGGAGTCAGTCCTCGTCTCGAATGCGCGCATGCACTTGCTCTTTCCTCCAGAGCGGTAGCAGCAGTGTCACGCAGTCCGCCGCGTGGATCAAAGGATCTATGGTTTTCCCTCGAGTCTTTCCCAGGAGGTTTTCCCACGAGGCTTTCCCACAGGGCTGTCCCACGTGCACACGTGGTGGGAGACGATCCTCGGCTTGAACATCAAGGCAGTGCAGGGAAAACAGGTTCCTCTGGAATGGACTGCCACATCTGGGGGACTCTTGGAATGGTGGAACGACCCTGGAGTTCCTCTCGCCTTTCCTGTGGAGAGCCTCCTCTTGAGATGCGACGTGAATGCCGGGAATTCTTTCCCTACGAAACAGGGAAAGGATCCCTCATCTCGAGCTAGGAGGCGGAAACGGGGCTCCCCTGGATGTGTGCGGGACACTCGTGCTTCCTCTCGAGTGGAGACGGGTATGTCGGGGAACTTCTTGAGTTCCAGCAAGGGTGTGAAGGACCCTTTGGAAGTTCCAGTGGTTAGATGTGATTAGCCTCGAGAAGACTCAGCGGAAATGGGCCTCATCTCGCCTGGAGGGCAAAACTTCCTGGATTTTCTCGAGTTGCGGTAGGTGCCTCGACTTACTATGGGGACCTCGGGGACCCGCTCTGGTGGCCTCAGGAAAGGCCAGTCCACATGCGAGTTCCTCGAGGGCCTCTCGGGATTCCTCTCCCGTCGATACCGGGGCCTAACACCTTGTGTGGAGTCGGGGCCGGAACCTGAGGATTCCTCTCCAGTGCTGACATGGATCTTGGGGTACTTCAGGAGTCTCCCAGGGGAGTCAGTCCTCGTCTCGAATGCGCGCATGCACTTGCGCTTTCCTCCAGAGCGGTAGCAGCAGTGTCACGCAGTTCACCGCGTGGAGCAAAGGATCTATGGTTTTCCCTCGAGTCTTTCCCACGAGGCTTTCCCACGAGGCTTTCCCACAGGGCTGTCCCACGTGCACACTTGTTGGGGTCGATCCTAGGCTTGAACGTCAAGGCAGTGCAGGGAAAACAGGTTCCTCTGGAATGGACTGACACATCTGGGGGACTCTTGGAATGGTGGCACGACCCTGGAGTTCCTCTCGCCTTTCCTGTGGAGAGCGCCTCCTCTTGAGATGCAACGGGAACGCCGGGAATTCTTTCCCTACGAAACAGGGAAAGGATCCCTCATCTCGAGCTAGGAGGCGGAAACGGGGCTCCCCTGTATGTGTGCGGGACCCTCGTGCTTCCTCTCGAGTGGAGACGGGTATGTCGGGGAACTTCTGGACTTGAAGCAAGGGTGTGAAGGACCCTTTGGAAGTTCCAGTGGTTTGATGTGATTAGCCTCGAGAAGCCTCAGCGGAAATGGGCCTCATCTCGCCTGGAGGGCAAAACCTCCTGGATTTTCTCGAGTTGCGGCAGGTGCTCTCGACTTACGACGGGGACCTCGGGGACTCGCTCTGGTGGCCTCAGGAAAGGCCAGTCCCCATGCGAGTTCCTCGGGGGCCTCTCGGGATTCCTCTCCCGTCGATTCCGGGGCCTAAGACCTTGTGTGGAATCGGGGGCCGAACCTGAGGATTCCTCTCCAGTGCTGACATGGATCTTGGGGTAATTCTGGAGTCTCCCCAGGGGAGTCAGTCCTCGTCTCGAATGCGCGCATGCACTTGCGCTTTCCTCCAGAGCGGTAGCAGCAATGTCACGCAGTCCGCCGCGTGGATCAAAGGATCTATGGTTTTCCCTCGAGTCTTTCCCACGAGGCTTTCCCACGAGGCTTTCCCACAGGGCTGTCCCACGTGCACACGTGGTGGGAGTCGATCCTCGGCTTGAACATCAAGGCAGTGCAGGGAAAACAGGTTCCTCTGGAATGGACTGACACATCTGGGGGATTCTTGGAATGGTGGCACGACCCTGGAGTTCCTCTCGCCTTTCCTGTGGAGAGCGCTTCCTCTTGAGATGCGACGTGAACGCCGGGAATTCTTTCCCTACGAAAAAGGGAAAGGATCCCTCATCTCGAGCTAGGAGGCGGAAACGGGGCTCCCCTGGATGTGTGCGGGACCCTCGTGCTTACTCTCGAGTGGAGACGGGTATGTCGGGGAACTTCTGGACTTGCAGCAAGGGTGTGAAGGACCCTTTGGAAGTTCCAGTGGTTAGATGTGATTAGCCTCGAGAAGCCTCAGCGGAAATGGGCCTCATCTCGCCTGGAGGGCAAAACCTCCTGGATTTTCTCGAGTTGCGGTAGGTGCTCTCGACTTACTATGGGGACCTCGGGGACCCGCTCTGGTGGCCTCAGGAAAGGCCAGTCCACATGCGAGTTCCTCGGGGGCCTCTCGGGATTCCTCTGCCGTCGATACCGGGGCCTAACACCTTGTGTGGAGTCGGGGCCGGAACCTGAGGATTCCTCTCCAGTGCTGACATGGATCTTGGGGTACTTCTGGAGTCTCCCCAGGGGAGTCAGTCCTCGTCTCGAATGCGCGCATGCACTTGCGCTTTCCTCCAGAGCGGTAGCAGCAGTGTCACGCAGTCCGCCGCGTGGAGCAAAGGATCTATGGTTTTCCCTCGAGTCTTTCCCACGAGGCTTTCCCACGAGGCTTTCCCACAGGGCTGTCCCACGTGCACACGTGGTGGGAGTCGATCTTCGGCTTGAACGTCAAGGCAGTGCAGGGAAAACAGGTTCCTCTGGAATGGACTGACACATCTGGGGGACTCTTGGAATGGTGGCACGACCCTGGAGTTCCTCTCGCTTTCCTGTGGAGAGCGCCTCCTCTTGAGATGCGACGGGAACGCCGGGAATTCTTTCCCTACGAAACAGGGAAAGGATCCCTCATCTCGAGCTAGGAGGCGGAAACGGGGCTCCCCTGGATGTGTGCGGGACCCTCGTGCTTCCTGTCGAGTGGAGACGGGTATGTCGGGGAACTTCTTGAGTTGCAGCAAGGGTGTGAAGGACCCTTTGGAAGTTCCAGTGATTGGATGTGATTAGCCTCGAGAAGCCTCAGCGGAAATGGGCCTCATCTCGCCTGGAGGGCAAAACCTCCTGGATTTTCTCGAGTTGCGGCAGGTGCTCTCGACTTACGACGGGGACCTCGGGGACCCGCTCTGGTGGCCTCAGGAAAGGCCAGTCCCCATGCGAGTTCCTCGGGGGCCTCTCGGGATTCCTCTCCCGTCGATGCCGGGGCCTAAGACCTTGTGTGGAGTCGGGGCCGGAACCTGAGGATTCCTCTCCAGTGCTGACATGGATCTTGGGGTACTTCTGGAGTCTCCCCAGGGGAGTCAGTCCTCGTCTCGAATGCGCGCATGCACTTGCTCTTTCCTCCAGAGCGGTAGCAGCAGTGTCACGCAGTCCGCCGCGTGGATCAAAGGATCTATGGTTTTCCCTCGAGTCTTTCCCACGAGGTTTTCCCACGAGGCTTTCCCACAGGGCTGTCCCACGTGCACAGGTGGTGGGAGACGATCCTCGGCTTGAACATCAAGGCAGTGCAGGGAAAACAGGTTCCTCTGGAATGGACTGACACATCTGGGGGACTCTTGGAATGGTGGAACGACCCTGGAGTTCCTCTCGCCTTTCCTGTGGAGAGCCTCCTCTTGAGATGCGACGTGAATGCCGGGAATTCTTTCCCTACGAAACAGGGAAAGGATCCCTCATCTCGAGCTAGGAGGCGGAAACGGGGCTCCCCTGGATGTGTGCGGGACACTCGTGCTTCCTCTCGAGTGGAGACGGGTATGTCGGGGAACTTCTTGAGTTCCAGCAAGGGTGTGAAGGACCCTTTGGATGTTCCAGTGGTTAGATGTGATTAGCCTCGAGAAGACTCAGCGGAAATGGGCCTCATCTCGCCTGGAGGGCAAAACTTCCTGGATTTTCTCGAGTTGCGGTAGGTGCCTCGACTTACTATGGGGACCTCGGGGACCCGCTCTGGTGGCCTCAGGAAAGGCCAGTCCACATGCGAGTTCCTCGAGGGCCTCTCGGGATTCCTCTCCCGTCGATACCGGGGCCTAACACCTTGTGTGGAGTCGGGGCCGGAACCTGAGGATTCCTCTCCAGTGCTGACATGGATCTTGGGGTACTTCAGGAGTCTCCCAGGGGAGTCAGTCCTCGTCTCGAATGCGCGCATGCACTTGCGCTTTCCTCCAGAGCGGTAGCAGCAGTGTCACGCAGTTCACCGCGTGGAGCAAAGGATCTATGGTTTTCCCTCGAGTCTTTCCCACGAGGCTTTCCCACGAGGCTTTCCCACAGGGCTGTCCCACGTGCACACTTGTTGGGGTCGATCCTAGGCTTGAACGTCAAGGCAGTGCAGGGAAAACAGGTTCCTCTGGAATGGACTGACACATCTGGGGGACTCTTGGAATGGTGGCACGACCCTGGAGTTCCTCTCGCCTTTCCTGTGGAGAGCGCCTCCTCTTGAGATGCAACGGGAACGCCGGGAATTCTTTCCCTACGAAACAGGGAAAGGATCCCTCATCTCGAGCTAGGAGGCGGAAACGGGGCTCCCCTGTATGTGTGCGGGACCCTCGTGCTTCCTCTCGAGTGGAGACGGGTATGTCGGGGAACTTCTGGACTTGAAGCAAGGGTGTGAAGGACCCTTTGGAAGTTCCAGTGGTTTGATGTGATTAGCCTCGAGAAGCCTCAGCGGAAATGGGCCTCATCTCGCCTGGAGGGCAAAACCTCCTGGATTTTCTCGAGTTGCGGCAGGTGCTCTCGACTTACGACGGGGACCTCGGGGACTCGCTCTGGTGGCCTCAGGAAAGGCCAGTCCCCATGCGAGTTCCTCGGGGGCCTCTCGGGATTCCTCTCCCGTTGATGCCGGGGCCTAAGACCTTGTGTGGAATCGGGGGCCGAACCTGAGGATTCCTCTCCAGTGCTGACATGGATCTTGGGGTAATTCTGGAGTCTCCCCAGGGGAGTCAGTCCTCGTCTCGAATGCGCGCATGCACTTGCGCTTTCCTCCAGAGCGGTAGCAGCAATGTCACGCAGTCCGCCGCGTGGATCAAAGGATCTATGGTTTTCCCTCGAGTCTTTCCCACGAGGCTTTCCCACGAGGCTTTCCCACAGGGCTGTCCCACGTGCACACGTGGTGGGAGTCGATCCTCGGCTTGAACATCAAGGCAGTGCAGGGAAAACAGGTTCCTCTGGAATGGACTGACACATCTGGGGGATTCTTGGAATGGTGGCACGACCCTGGAGTTCCTCTCGCCTTTCCTGTGGAGAGCGCTTCCTCTTGAGATGCGACGTGAACGCCGGGAATTCTTTCCCTACGAAAAAGGGAAAGGATCCCTCATCTCGAGATAGGAGGCGGAAACGGGGCTCCCCTGGATGTGTGCGGGACCCTCGTGCTTACTCTCGAGTGGAGACGGGTATGTCGGGGAACTTCTGGACTTGCAGCAAGGGTGTGAAGGACCCTTTGGAAGTTCCAGTGGTTAGATGTGATTAGCCTCGAGAAGCCTCAGCGGAAATGGGCCTCATCTCGCCTGGAGGGCAAAACCTCCTGGATTTTCTCGAGTTGCGGTAGGTGCTCTCGACTTACTATGGGGACCTCGGGGACCCGCTCTGGTGGCCTCAGGAAAGGCCAGTCCACATGCGAGTTCCTCGGGGGCCTCTCGGGATTCCTCTGCCGTCGATACCGGGGCCTAACACCTTGTGTGGAGTCGGGGCCGGAACCTGAGGATTCCTCTCCAGTGCTGACATGGATCTTGGGGTACTTCTGGAGTCTCCCCAGGGGAGTCAGTCCTCGTCTCGAATGCGCGCATGCACTTGCGCTTTCCTCCAGAGCGGTAGCAGCAGTGTCACGCAGTCCGCCGCGTGGAGCAAAGGATCTATGGTTTTCCCTCGAGTCTTTCCCACGAGGCTTTCCCACGAGGCTTTCCCACAGGGCTGTCCCACGTGCACACGTGGTGGGAGTCGATCTTCGGCTTGAACGTCAAGGCAGTGCAGGGAAAACAGGTTCCTCTGGAATGGACTGACACATCTGGGGGACTCTTGGAATGGTGGCACGACCCTGGAGTTCCTCTCGCTTTCCTGTGGAGAGCGCCTCCTCTTGAGATGCGACGGGAACGCCGGGAATTCTTTCCCTACGAAACAGGGAAAGGATCCCTCATCTCGAGCTAGGAGGCGGAAACGGGGCTCCCCTGGATGTGTGCGGGACCCTCGTGCTTCCTGTCGAGTGGAGACGGGTATGTCGGGGAACTTCTTGAGTTGCAGCAAGGGTGTGAAGGACCCTTTGGAAGTTCCAGTGATTGGATGTGATTAGCCTCGAGAAGCCTCAGCGGAAATGGGCCTCATCTCGCCTGGAGGGCAAAACCTCCTGGATTTTCTCGAGTTGCGGCAGGTGCTCTCGACTTACGACGGGGACCTCGGGGACCCGCTCTGGTGGCCTCAGGAAAGGCCAGTCCCCATGCGAGTTCCTCGGGGGCCTCTCGGGATTCCTCTCCCGTCGATGCCGGGGCCTAAGACCTTGTGTGGAGTCGGGGCCGGAACCTGAGGATTCCTCTCCAGTGCTGACATGGATCTTAGGGTACTTCTGGAGTCTCCCCAGGGGAGTCAGTCCTCGTCTCGAATGCGGGCATGCACTTGCGCTTTCCTCCAGACCGGTAGCAGCAGTGTCATGCAGTCCGCCGCGTGGAGCAAAGAATCGATGGTTTTCCCTCGAGTCTTTCCCACGAGGCTTTCCCACGAGGCTTTCCCACAGGGCTGTCCCACGTGCACACGTGGTGGGAGTCGATCCTCGGCTTGCACGTCAAGGCAGTGCAGGGAAAACAGGTTCCTCTGGAATGGACTGACACATCTGGGGGACTCTTGGAATGGTGGCACGACCCTGGAGTTCCTCTCGCCTTTCCTGTGGAGAGCGCCTCCTCTTGAGATGCGACGGGAACGCCGGGAATTCTTTCCCTACGAAACAGGGAAAGGATCCCTCATCTCGAGCTAGGAGGCGGAAACGGGGCTCCCCTGGATGTGTGCGGAACCCTCGTGCCTCCTCTCGAGTGGAGACGGGTATGTCGGGGAACTTCTTGAGTTGCAGCAAGGGTGTGAAGGACCCTTTGGAAGTTTCAGTGGTTAGATGTGATTAGCCTCGAGAAGCCTCAGCGGAAATGGGCCTCATCTCGCCTGGAGGCAAAACTTCCTGGATTTTCTCGAGTTGCGGCAGGTGCTCTCGAGTTAGGACGGGGACCTCAGGGACCCGCTCTGGTGGCCTCAGGAAAGGCCAGTCCCCATGCGAGTTCCTCGGGGGCCTCTCGGGATTTCTCTCCCGTCGATGCCGGGGCCTAAGACCTTGTGTGGAGTCGGGGCCGGAACCTGAGGATTCCTCTCCAGTGCTGACATGGATCTTGGGGTACTTCTGGAGTCTCCCCAGGGGAGTCAGTCCTCGTCTCGAATGCGGGCATGCACTTCCGCTTTCCTCCAGAGCGGTAGCAGCAGTGTCACGCAGTCCGCCGCGTGGATCAAAGGATCTATGGTTTTCCCTCGAGTCTTTCCCACGAGGCTTTCCCACGAGGCTTTCCCACAGGGCTGTCCCACGTGCACACGTGGTGGGAGTCGATCCTCGGCTTGAACGTCAAGGCAGTGCAGGGAAAACAGGTTCCTCTGGAATGGACTGACACATCTGGGGGTCTCTTGGAATGGTGGCACGACCCTTGAGTTCCTCTCGCCTTTCCTGTGCAGAGCGCCTCCTCTTGAGATGCGACGGGAACGGCGGGAATTCTTTCCTTACGAAACAGGGAAAGGATCTCTCATCTCGAGCTAGGAGGCGGAAACGGGGCTCCCCTGAATGTGTGCGTGACCCCACGTGCTTCCTCTCGAGTGGAGACGGGTATGTCGCGGAACTGCTTGAGTTGCAGCAAGTGTGTGAAGGACCCTTTGGAAGTTCCAGTGGTTAGATGTGATTGGCCTCGAGAAGCCTCAGCGGAAATGGGCCTCATCTCGCCTGGAGGGCAAAACCTCCTGGATTTTCTCGAGTTGCGGCAGGTGCTCTCGACTTACGACGGGGACCTCGGGGACCCGCTCTGGTGGCCTCAGGAAAGGCCAGTCCCCATGCGAGTTCCTCGGGGGCCTCTCGGGATTCCTCTCCCGTCGATGCCGGGGCCTAAGACCTTGTGTGGAGTCGGGGCCGGAACCTGAGGATTCCTCTCCAGTGCTGACATGGATCTTGGGGTACTTCTGGAGTCTCCCCAGGGGAGTCAGTCCTCGTCTCGAATGCGGGCATACACTTGCGCTTTCCTCCAGAGCGGTAGCAGCAGTGTCACGCAGTCCGCCGCATGGATCAAAGGATCTATGGTTTTCCCTCGAGTCTTTCCCACGAGGCTTTCCCACGAGGTTTCCTACAGGGCTGTCCCACGTGCACACGTGGTGGGAGTCGATCCTCGGCTGGAACGTCAAGGCAGTGCAGGGAAAACAGGTTCCTCTGGAATGGACTGACATATCTGGGGGACTCTTGGAATGGTGGCACGACCCTGGAGTTCCTCTCGCCTTTCCTGTGGAGAGCGCCTCCTCTTGAGAGGCGACGGGAACGCCGGGAATTCTTTCCCTACGAAACGGGGAAAGGATCCCTCATCTCGAGCTAGGAGGCGGAAAAGGGGCTCCCCTGGATGTGTGCGGGACCGCACGTGCTTCCCCTCGAGTGGAGACGGATATGTCGCGGAACTGCTTGAGTTGCAGCAAGGGTGTGAAGGACCCTTTGGAAGTTCCAGTGGTTAGATGTGATTAGCCTCGAGAAGCCTCAGCGGAAATGGGCCTCATGTCGCCTGGAGGGCAAAACCTCCTGGATATTCTCGAGTTGCGGCAGGTGCTCTCGACTTACGACGGGGACCTCAGGGACCCGCTCTGGTGGCCTCAGGAAAGGCCAGTCCCCATGCGAGTTCCTCGGGGGCCTCTCGGGATTCCTCTCCCGTCGATACCGGGGCCTAACACCTTGTGTGGAGTCGGGGCCGGAACCTGAGGATTCCTCTCCAGTGCTGACATGGATCTTCGGGTACTTCTGGAGTCTCCCCAGGGGAGTCAGTCCTCGTCTCGAATGCGCGCATGCACTTGCGCTTTCCTCCAGAGCGGTAGCAGCAGTGTCACGCAGTCCGCCGCGTGGAGCAAAGGATCTATGGTTTTCCCTCGAGTCTTTCCCACGAGGCTTTCCCACGAGGCTTTCACACAGGGCTGTCATACAGGGCTGTCCCACGTGCACACGTGGTGGCAGTCGATCCTCGGCTTGAACGTCAAGGCAGTGCAGGGAAAACAGGTTCCTCTGGAATGGACTGACACATCTGGGGGACTCTTGGAATCGTGGCACGACCCTGGAGTTCCTATCGCCTATCCTGTGGAGAGCGCCTCCTCTTGAGATGCGACGGGAACCCCGGGAATTCTTTCCCTACGAAACAGGGAAAGGATCCCTCATCTCGAGCTAGGAGGCGGAAACGGGGCTCCCCTGGATGTGTGCGGGACCCCACGTGCTTCCTCTCGAGTGGAGACGGGTATGTCGGGGAACTTCTTGAGTTGCAGCAATGGTGTGAAGGACCCTTTGGAAGTTCCAGTGGTTAGATGTGATTGGCCTCGAGAAGCCTCAGCGGAAATGGGCCTCATCTCGCCTGGAGGGCAAAACCTCCTGGATTTTCTAGAGTTGCGGCAGGTGCTCTCGACTTACGACGGGGACCTCAGGGAACCGCTCTGGTGGCCTCAGGAAAGGAAAGTCCCCATGCGAGTTCCTCGGGGGCCCCTCGAGATTCCTCTCCCGTCGATGCCGGGGCCTAAGACCTTGGGTGGAGTCAGGGCCGGAACCTGAGAATTCCTGTCCAGTGCTGACATGGATCTTGGGGTACTTCTGGAGTCTCCCCAGAGGAGTCAGTCCTCGTCTCGAATGCGGGCATGCACTTGCGCTTTCCTCCAGAGCGGTAGCAGCAGTGTCACGCAGTCCGCCGCGTGGATCAAAGGATCTATGGTTTTCCCTCGAGTCTTTCCCACGAGGCTTTCCCACGAGGCTTTCCCACAGGGCTGTCCCACGTGCACACGTGGTGGGAGTCGATCCTCGGCTTGAACGTCAAGGCAGTGCAGGGAAAACAGGTTCCTCTGGAATGGACTGACACATCTGGGGGACTCTTGGAATGGTGGCACGACCCTGGAGTTCCTCTCGCCTTTCCTGTGGAGAGCGCCTCCTCTTGAGATGCGACGGGAACGCCGGGAATTCTTTCCCTATGAAACAGGGAAAGGATCCCTCATCTCGAGCTAGGAGGCGGAAACGGGGCTACCCTGGATGTGTGCAGGACCCACGGGCTTCCTCTCGAGTGGAGACGGGTATGTCGGGGAACTTCTTGAGTTGCAGCAAGGGTGTGAAGGACCCTTTGGAAGTTCCAGTGGTTAGATGTGATTGGCCTCGAGAAGCCTCAGCGGAAATGGGCCTCATCTCGCCTGGAGGGCAAAACCTCCTGGATTTTCTCGAGTTGTGGCAGGTGCTCTCGACTTACGACGGGGACCTCAGCGACCCGCTCTGGTGGCCTCAGGAAAGGCCAGTCCCCATGCGAGTTCCTCGGGGGCCTCTCGGGATTCCTCTCCCGGCGATCCCGGGGCCTAAGACCTTGTGTGGAGTCGGGGCCGGAACCTGAGGATTCCTCTCCAGTGCTGACATGGATCTTGGGGTACTTCTGGAGTCTCCCCAGGGGAGTCAGTCCTCGTCTCGAATGCGGGCATGCACTTGCGCTTTCCTCCAGAGCGGTAGCAGCAGTGTCACGCAGTCCGCGGCGTGGATCAAAGGATCTATGGTTTTCCCTCGAGTCTTTCCCACGAGGCTTTCCCACGAGGCTTTCCCACAGGGCTGTCCCACGTGCACACATGGTGGGAGTCGATCCTCGGCTTGAACGTCAAGGCAGTGCAGGGAAAACAGGTTCCTCTGGAATGGACTGACACATCTGGGGGACTCTTGGAATGGTGTCTCGACCCTGGAGTTCCTCTCGCCTTTCCTGTGGAGAGCGCCTCCTCTTGAGATGCGACGGGAACGCCGGGAATTCTTTCCCTACGAAACAGGGAAAGGATCCCTCATCTCGAGCTAGGAGGCGGAAACGGAGCTCCCCTGGATGTGTGCGGGACCGCACGTGCTTCCTCTCGAGTGGAGACGGGTATGTCGGGGAACTTCTTGAGTTGCAGCAAGGGTGTGAAGGACCCTTTGGAAGTTCCAGTGGTTAGATGTGATTGGCCTCGAGAAGCCTCAGCGGAAATGGGCCTCATCTCACCTGGAGGGCAAAACCTCCTGGATTTTCTAGAGTTGCGGCAGGTACTCTCGACTTACGACGGGGACCTCAGGGAACCGCTCTGGTGGCCTCAGGAAAGGCCAGTCCCCATGCGAGTTCCTCGGGGGCGTCTCGGGATTCCTCTCCCGTCGATGCCGGGGCCTAAGACCTTGTGTGGAGTCGGGGCCGGAACCTGAGGATTCCTCTCCAGTGCAGACATGGATCTTGGGGTACTTCTGGCGTCTCCCCAGGGGAGTCAGTCCTCGTCTCGAATGCGGGCATGCATTGCGCTTTCCTCCAGAGCGGTAGCAGCAGTGTCACGCAGTCCGCCGCGTGGATCAAAGGATCTATGGTTTTCCCTCGAGTCTTTCCCACGAGGCTTTCCCACGAGGCTTTCCCACAGGGCTGTCCCAAGTGCACACGTGGTGGGAGTCGATCCTCGGCTTGAACGTCAAGGCAGTGCAGGGGAAACAGGTTCCTCTGGAATGGACTGACACATCTGGGGGACTCTTGGAATGGTGGCACGACCCTGGAGTTCCTCTCGCCTTTCCTGTGGAGAGCGCCTCCTCTTGAGATGCGACGGGAACGCCGGGAATTCTTTCCCTACGAAACAGGGAAAGGATCCCTCATCTCGAGCTAGGAGGCGGAAACGCGGCTCCCCTTAATGTGTGCGGGACACCACGTGCTTCCTCTCGAGTGCAGACGGGTATGTCGGGGAACTTCTTGAGTTGCAGCAAGGGTGTGAAGGACCCTTTGGAAGTTCCAGTGGTTAGATGTGATTGGCCTCGAGAAGCCTCAGCGGAAATGGGCCTCATCTCGCCTGGAGGGCAAAACCTCCTGGATTTTCTCGAGTTGCGGCAGGTGCTCTCGACTTACGACGGGGACCTCAGGGACCCGCTCTGGTGGCCTCAGGAAAGGCCAGTCCCCATGCGAGTTCCTCGGGGGCCTCTCGGGATTCCTCTCCCGTCGATGCCGGTGCCTAAGACCTTGTGTGGAGTCGGGCCCGGAACCTGAGGATTCCTCTCCAGTGCTGACATGGATCTTGGGGTACTTCTGGAGTCTCCCCAGGGGAGTCAGGCCTCGTCTCGAATGCGGGCATGCACTTGCGCTTTCCTCCAGAGCGGTAGCAGCAGTGTCACGCAGTCCGCCGCGTGGATCAAAGGATCTATGGTTTTCCCTCGAGTCTTTCCCACGAGGCTTTCCCACGAGGCTTTCCCACAGGGCTGTCCCACGTGCACACGTGGTGGGAGTGGATCCTCGGCTTGAACGTCAAGGCAGTGCAGGGAAAAAAGGTTCCTCTGGAATGGACTGACACATCTGGGGGACTCTTGGAATGGTGTCACGACCCTGGAGTTCCTCTCGCCTTTCCTGTGGAGAGCGCCTCCTCTTGAGATGCGACGGGAACGCCGGGAATTCTTTCCCTATGAAACAGGGAAAGGATCCCTCATCTCGAGCTAGGAGGCGGAAACGGGGCTCCCCTGGATGTGTGAGGGACCCCACGTGCTTCCTCTCGAGTGGAGACGTGTATGTCGGGGAACTTCTTGAGTTGCAGCAATGGTGTGAAGGACCCTTTGGAAGTTCCAGTGGTTAGATGTGATTGGCCTCGAGAAGCCTCAGCGGAAATTGGCCTCATCTGGCCTGAAGGGCAAAACCTCCTGGATTTTCTCGAGTTGCGGCAGGTGCTCTCGACTTACGATGGGGACCTCAGGGAACAGCTCTGGTGGCCTCAGGAAAGGCCAGTCCCCATGCGAGTTCCTCGGGGGCCTCTCGGAATTCCTCTCCCGTCGATGCCGGGGCCTAAGACCTTGTGTGGAGTCGGGGCCGGAACCTGAGGATTCCTCTCCAGTGCTGACATGGATCTTGGGGTACTTCTGGAGTCTCCCCAGGGGAGTCAGTCCTCGTCTCGAATGCGGGCATGCACTTGCGCTTTCCTCCAGAGCGGTAGCAGCAGGTTCACGCAGTCCGCCGCGTGGATCAAAGAATCTATGGTTTTCCCTCGAGGCTTGCCCACGAGGCTTTCCCACGAGGCTTTCCCACAGGGCTGTCCCACGTGCACACGTGGTGGGAGTCGATCATCGGCTGGAACGTCAAGGCAGTGCAGGGAAAACAGGTTCCTCTGGAATGGACTGACACATCTGGGGGACTCTTGGAATGGTGTCTCGACTCTGGAGTTCCTCTCGCCTTTCCTGTGGAGAGCGCCTCCTCTTGAGATGCGACGGGAACGCCGGGAATTCTTTCCCTACGAAACAGGGAAAGGATCCCTCATCTCGAGCTAGGAGGCGGAAACGGGGCTCCCCTGGATGTGTGCGGGACCCCACGTGCTTCCTCTCGAGTGGAGACGGGTATGTCGGGGAACTTCTTGAGTTGCAGCAAGGGTGTGAAGGACCCTTTGGAAGTTCCAGTGGTTAGATGTGATTGGCCTCGAGAAGCCTCAGCGGAAATGGGCCTCATCTCGCCTGGAGGGCAAAACCTCCTGGATTTTCTCGAGTTGCGGCAGGTGCTCTCGATTTACGACGGGGACCTCAGGGACCCGCTCTGGTGGCCTCAGGAAAGGCCAGTCCCCATGCGAGTTCCTCGGGGGCCTCTCGGGATTCCTCTCCCGGCGATCCCAGGGCCTAAGACCTTGTGTGGAGTCGGGGCCGGAACCTGAGGATTCCTCTCCAGTGCTGACATGGATCTTGGGGTACTTCTGGAGTCTCCCCAGGGGAGTCAGTCCTCGTCTCGAATGCGGGCATGCACTTGCGCTTTCCTCCAGAGCGGTAGCAGCAGTGTCACGCAGTCCGCCGCGTGGATCAAAGGATCTATGGTTGTCCCTCGAGTCTTTCCCACGGGGCTTTCCCAAGAGGCTTTCCCACAGGGCTGTCCCACGTGCACACGTGGTGGGAGTCGATCCTCGGCTTGAACGTCAAGGCAGTGCAGGGAAAACAGTTTCCTCTGGAATGGACTGACACATCTGGGGGACACTTGGAATGGTGGCACGACCCGGGAGTTCCTCTCGCCTTTCCTGTGGAGAGCGCCTCCTCTTGAGATGCGACGGGAACGCCGGGAATTCTTTCCCTATGAAACAGGGAAAGGATCCCTCATCTCGAGCTAGGAGGCGGAAACGGGGCTCCCCTGGATGTGTGCGGGACCCCACGTGCTTCCTCTCGAGTGGAGTCGGGAATGTCGGGGAACTTCTTGAGTTGCAGCAAGGGTGTGAAAGACCCTTTGGAAGTTCCAGTGGTTAGACGTGATTGGCCTCGAGAAGCCTCAGCGGAAAAGGGCCTCATCTCGCCTGGAGGGCAAAACCTCCTGGATTTTCTCGAGTTGCGGCAGGTGCTCTCGACTTTCGACGGGGACCTCAGGGACCCGCTCTGGTGGCCTCAGGAAAGGCCAGTCCCCATGCGAGTTCCTCGGGGGCCTCCCGGGATTCCTCTCCCGTCGATGCCGGGGCCTAAGACCTTGTGTGGAGTCGGGGCCGGAACCTGAGGATTCCTCTCCAGTGCTGACATGGATCTTGGGGTACTTCTGGAGTCTCCCCAGGGGAGTCAGTCTTCGTCTCGAATGCGGGCATGCACTTGCGCTTTCCTCCAGAGCGGTAGCAGCAGTGTCACGCAGTCCGCCGCGTGGATCAAAGGATCTATGGTTTTCCCTCGAGTCTTTCCCACGAGGCTTTCCCACGAGGCTTTCCAACAGGGCTGTCCCACGTGCACACGTGGTGGGAGTGGATCCTCGGCTTGAACGTCAAGGCAGTGCAGGGAAAACAGGTTCCTCTGGATTGGACTGACACATCTGGGGGTCTCTTGGAATGGTGCCACGACCCTGGAGTTCCTCTCGCCTTTCCTGTTGAGAGCGCCTCCTCTTGAGATGCGACGGGAACGCCGGGAATTCTTTCCCTAAGGAACAGGGAAAGGATCCCTCATCTCGATCTAGGAGGCGGAAACGGGGCTCCCCTGGATGTGTGCGGGACCCCACGTGCTTCCTCTCGAGTGGAGACGGGTATGTCGGGGAACTTCTTGAGTTGCAGCAAGGGTGTGAAGGACCCTTTGGAAGTTCCAGTGGTTAGACGTGATTAGCCTCGAGAAGCCTCAGCGGAAATGGGCCTCATCTCGCCTGGAGGGCAAAACCTCCTGGATTTTCTCGAGTTGCGGCAGGTGCTCTCGACTTACGACGGGGACCTCAGGGACCCGCTCTGGTGACCTCAGGAAAGGCCAGTCCCCATGCGAGTTCCTCGGGGGCCTCTCGGCATTCCTCTCCCGTCGATGCCGGGGCCTAAGACCTTGTGTGGAGTCGGGGCCGGAACCTGAGGATTCCTCTCCAGTGCTGACATGGATCTTGGGGTACTTCTGGAGTCTCCCCAGGGGAGTCAGTCCTCGTCTCAAATGCGGGCATGCACTTGCGCTTTCCTCCAGAGCGGTAGCAGCAGTGTCACGCAGTCCGCCGCGTGGATCAAAGGATCTATGGTTGTCCCTCGAGTCTTTCCCACGGGGCTTTCCCAAGAGGCTTTCCCACAGGGCTGTCCCACGTGCACACGTGGTGGGAGTCGATCCTCGGCTTGAACGTCAAGGCAGTGCAGGGAAAACAGGTTCCTCTGGAATGGACTGACACATCTGGGGGACACTTGGAATGGTGGCACGACCCTGAAGTTCCTCTCGCCTTTCCTGTGGAGAGCGCCTCCTCTTGAGATGCGACGGGAACGCCGGGAATTCTTTCCCTACGAAACAGGGAAAGGATCCCTCATCTCGAGCTAGGAGGCGGAAACGGGGCTCCCCTGGATGTGTGCGGGACCCCACGTGCTTCCACTCGAGTGGAGACGGGAATGTCGGGGAACTTCTTGAGTTGCAGCAAGTGTGTGAAAGACCCTTTGGAAGTTCCAGTGGTTAGACGTGATTGGCCTCGAGAAGCCTCAGCGGAAAAGGGCCTCATCTCGCCTGGAGGGCAAAACCTCCTGGATTTTCTCGAGTTGCGGCAGGTGCTCTCGACTTACGACGGGGACCTCAGGGACCCGCTCTGGTGGCCTCAGGAAAGGCCAGTCCCCATGCGAGTTCCTCGGGGGCCTCTCGGGATTCCTCTCCCGTCGATGCCGGGGCCTAAGACCTTGTGTGGAGTCGGGGCCGGAACCTGAGGATTCCTCCCCAGTGCTGACATGGATCTTGGGGTACTTCTGGAGTCTCCCCAGGGGAGTCAGTCCTCGTCTCGAATGCGGGCATGCACTTGCGCTTTCCTCCAGAGCGGTAGCAGCAGTGTCACGCAGTCCGCCGCGTGGATCAAAGGATCTATGGTTTTCCCTCGAGTCTTTCCCACGAGGCTTTCCCACGAGGCTTTCCCACAGGGCTGTCCCACGTGCACACGTGGTGGGAGTCGATCCTCGGCTTGAACGTCAAGGCAGTGCAGGGAAAACAGGTTCCTCTGGAATGGACTGACACATCTGGGGGTCTCTTGGAATGGTGCCACGACCCTGGAGTTCCTCTCGCCTTTCCTGTGGAGAGCGGCTCCTCTTGAGATGCGACGGGAACGCCGGGAATTCTTTCCCTACGAAACAGGGAAAGGATCCCTCATCTCGAGCTAGGAGGCGGAAACGGGGCTCCCCTGGATGTGTGCGGGACCCCACGTGCTTCCTCTCGAGTGGAGACGGGTATGTCGGGGAACTTCTTGAGTTGCAGCAAGGGTGTGAAGGACCCTTTGGAAGTTCCATTGGTTAGACGTGATTGGCCTCGAGAAGCCTCAGAGGAAATGGGCCTCATCTCGCCTGGAGGGCAAAACCTCCTGGATTTTCTCGAGTTGCGGCAGGTGCTCTCGACTTACGACGGGGACCTCAGGGACCCACTCTGGTGGCCTCAGGAAAGGCCAGTCCCCATGCGAGTTCCTCGGGGGCGTCTCGGGATTCCTCTCCCGTCGATGCCGGGGCCTAAGACCTTGTGTGGAGTCGGGGCCGGAACCTGAGGATTCCTCTCCAGTGCTGACATGGATCATGGGGTACTTCTGGAGTCTCCCCAGGGGAGTCAGTCCTCGTCTCGAATGCGGGCATGCACTTGCGCTTTCCTCCAGAGCGGTAGCAGCAGTGTCACGCAGTTCGCCGCGTGGATCAAAGGATCTATGGTTTTCCCTCGAGTCTTTCCCACGAGGCTTTCCCACGAGGCTTTCCCACAGGGCTGTCCCACGTGCACATGTGTTGGGAGTCGATCCTCGGCTTGAACGTCAAGGCAGTGCAGGGAAAGCAGGTTCCTCTGGAATGGACTGACACATCTGGGGGACTCTTGGAGTGGTGGCATGACCCGGGAGTTCCTCTCGCCTTTCCTGTGGAGAGCGCCTCCTCTTGAAATGCGACGGGAACGCCGGGAATTCTTTCCCTACGAAACAGTGAAAGGATCACTCATCTCGAGCTAGGACGCGGAAACGGGGCTCCCCTGGATGTGTGCGGGACACCACGTGCTTCCTCTCCAGTGGAGACGGGTATGTCGGGGAACTTCTTGAGTTGCAGCAAGGGTGTGAAGGACCCTTTGGAAGTTCCAGAGGTTAGATGTGATTGGCCTCGAGAAGCCTCAGCGGAAATGGGCCTCATCTCGCCTGGAGGGCAAAACCTGCTGGATTTTCTCGAGTTGCGGCAGGTGCTCTCGACTTACGACGGGGACCTCAGGGACCCGCTCTGGTGGCCTCAGGAAAGGCCAGTCCCCATGAGAGTTCCTCGGGGGCCTCTCGGGATTCCTCTCCCGTCGATGCCGGGGCCTAAGACCTTGTGTGGAGTCGGGGCCGGAACCTGAGGATTCCTCTCCAGTGCTGACATGGATCTTGGGGTACTTCTGGAGTCTCCCCAGGGGAGTCAGTCCTCGTCTCGAATGCGGGCATGCACTTGCGCTTTCCTCCAGAGCGGTAGCAGCAGTGTCACGCAGTCCGCCGCGTGGATCAAAGGATCTATGGTTTTCCCTCGAGTCTTTCCCACGAGGCTTTCCCACGAGGCTTTCCCACAGGGCTGTCCCACGTGCACACGTGGTGGGAGTCGATCCTCGGCTTGAACGTCAAGGCAGAGCAGGGAAAACAGGTTCCTCTGGAATGGAATGACACATCTGGGGGACTCTTGGAATGGTGGCACGACCCTGGAGTTCCTCTCGCCTTTCCTGTGGAGAGTGCCTCCTCTTGAGATGCGACGGGAACGCCGGGAATTCTTTCCCTACGAAACAGGGAAAGGATCGCTCATCTCGAGCTAGGAGGCGGAAAAGGGGCTCCCCTGGATGTGTGCGGGACCCCACGTGCTTCCTCTCGAGTGAGACGTGTATGTCGGGGAACTTCTTGAGTAGCAGCAGGGGTGTGAAGGACCCTTTGGAAGTTCCAGTGGTTAGACGTGATTAGCCTCGAGTAGCCTCAGCGGAAATGGGCCTCATCTCGCCTGGAGTGCAAAACCTCCTGGATTTTCTCGAGTTGCGGCAGGTGCTCTCGACTTACGACGGGGACCTCAGGGACCCGCTCTGGTGGCCTCAGGAAAGGCCAGTCCCCATGCGAGTTCCTCGGGGGCCTCTCGGGATTCCTCTCCCGTCGATGCCGGGGCCTAAGACCTTGTGTGGAGTCGGGGCCGGAACCTGAGGATTCCTCTCCAGTGCTGACATGGATCTTGGGGTACATCTGGAGTCTCCCCAGGGGAGTCAGTCCTCGTCTCGAATGCGGGCATGCACTTGCGCTTTCCTCCAGAGCGGTAGCAGCAGTGTCACGCAGTCCGCCGCGTGGATCAAAGGATCTATGGTTTTCCCTCGAGTCTTTCCCACGAGGCTTTCCCACGAGGCTTTCCCAGGAGGCTTTCCCACAGGGCTGTCCCACGTGCACACGTGGTGGGAGTCGATCCTCGGCTTGAACGTCAAGGCAGTGCAGGGAAAACAGGTTCCTCTGGAATGGACTGACACATCTGCGGGACTCTTGGAATGGTGGCACGACCCTGGAGTTCCTCTCGCCTTTCCTGTGGAGAGCGCCTCCTCTTGAGATGCAACGGGAACGCCGGGAATTCTTTCCCTACGAAACAGGGATAGGATCCCTCATCTCGAGCTAGGAGACGGAAAAGGGGCTTCCCTGGATGTGTGCGGGACCCTCGTGATTCTTCTCGAGTGGAGACGTGTATGTCGGGGAACTTCTTGAGTTGCAGCAAGGGTGTGAAGGACCCTTTGGAAGTTCCAGTAGTTAGATGTGATTAGCCTCGAGAAGCCTCAGCGGAAATGGGCCTCATCTCGCCTGGAGGGCAAAAACTCCTGGATTTTCTCGAGTTGCGGCAGGTGCTCTCGACTTACGACGGGGACCTCAGGGACCCGCTCTGGTGGCCTCAGGAAAGGCCAGGCCCCATGCGAGTTCCTCGGGGGCCTCTCGGGATTCCTCTCCCGTCGATGCTGGGGCCTAAGACCTTCTGTGGAGTCGGGGCCGGAACCTGAGGATTCCTCTCCAGTGCTGACATGGATCTTGGGGTATTTCTGGAGTCTCCCCAGGGGAGTCAGTCCTCGACTCGAATGCGCGCATGCACTTGCGCTTTCCTCCAGAGCGGTAGCAGCAGTGTCACGCAGTCCGCCGCGTGGATCAAAGGATCTATGGTTTTCCCTCGAGTCTTTCCCACGAGGCTTTCCCACGAGGCTTTTCCACAGGGCTGTCCGACTTGCACACGTGGTGGGAGTCGATCCTCGGCTTGAACGTCAAGGCAGTGCAGGGAAAACAGGTTCCTCTGGAATGGACTGACACATCTGGGGGACTCTTGGAATGGTGGCACAACCCTGGAGATCCTTTCGCCTTTCCTGAGGAGAGCGCCTCCTCTTGAGATGCGACGGGAACGCCGGGAATTCTTTCCCTACGAAACAGGGAAAGGATCCCTCATCTCGAGCTAGGAGGCGGAAACGGGGCTCCCCTGGATGTGTGCGGGACCCTGTTGCTTCCTCTCGAGTGGAGACGGGTATGTCGGGGAACTTCTTGAGTTGCAGCAAGGGTGTGAAGGACCCTTTGGAAGTTCCAGTGGTTAGATGTGATTAGCCTCGAGAAGCCTCAGCGGAAATGGGCCTCATCTCGCCTGGAGGGCAAAACCTCCTGGATTTTCTCGAGTTGCGGCAGGTGCTCTCAACTTACGACGGGGACCTCGGGAACCCGCTCTGGTGGCCTCAGGAAAGGCCAGTCCCCATCCGAGTTCCTTGGGGGCCTCTCGGGATTCCTCTCCCGTAGATGCCGGGGCCTAAGACCTAGTGTGGAGTCGGGGCCGGAACCTGAGGATTCCTCTCCAGTGCTGACATGGATCTTGGGGTAATTCTGGAGTCTCCCCAGGGGAGTCAGTCCTCGTCTCGAATCCGCGCATGCACTTGCGCTTTCCTCCAGAGCGGTAGCAGCAATGTCACGCAGTCCGCCGCGTGGATCAAAGGATCTATGGTTTTCCCTCGAGTCTTTCCCACGAGGCTTTCCCACGAGGCTTTCCCACAGGGCTGTCCCACTTGCACACGTGGTGGGAGTCGATCCTCGGCTTGAACGTCAAGGCAGTGCAGGGAAAACAGGTTCCTCTGGAATGGACTGACACATCTGGGGGACTCTTGGAATGGTGGCACGACCCTCGAGTTCCTCTCGCATTTCCTGTGGAGAGCGCCTCCTCTTGAGATGCGACGGGAAGCCGGGAATTCTTTCCCTACGAAACAGGGAAAGGATCCCTCACCTCGAGCTAGGAGGCGGAAACGGGGCTCCCCTGGATGTGTGCGGGACCCTCGTGCTTCCTCTCGAGTGGAGACGGGTATGTCGGGGAACTTCTGGACTTGCAGCGAGGGTGTGAAGGACCCTTTGGAAGTTCCAGTGGTTAGATGTGATTAGCCTCGAGAAGCATCAGCGGAAATGGGCCTCATCTCGCCTGGAGGGCAAAACCTCCTGGATTTTCTCGAGTTGCGGCAGGTGCTCTCGACTACGACGGGGACCTCGGGGACCCGCTCTGGTGGCCTCAGGAAAGGCCAGTCCCCATGCGAGTTCCTCGGGGGCCTCTCGGGATTCCTCTCCCGTCGATGCCGGGGCCTACGACCTTGTGTGGAGTCGGGGCCCGAACGTGAGGATTCCTCTCCAGTGCTGACATGGATCTTGGGGTACTTCTGGAGTCTCCCCAGGGGAGTCAGTCCTCATCTCGAATGCGGGCATGCACTTGCGCTTTCCTCCAGAGCGGTAGCAGCAGTGTCACGCATTCCGCAGCGTGCATCAAAGGATCTATGGTTTTCCCTCGAGACTTTCCCACGAGGCTTTCCCACGAGGCTTTCCCACAGGGCTGTCTAACGTGCAAACGTGGTGCGAGTCGATCCTCGGCTTGAACGTCAAGGCAGTGCAGGGAAAACAGGTTCCTCTGGAATGGACTGACACATCTGGGGGTCTCTTGGAATGGTGGCAAGACCCTGGAGTTCTTCTCGCCTTTCCTGTGGAGAGCGCCTCCTCTTGAGATGCGACGGGAACGCCGAGAATTCTTTCCCTACGAAACAGGGAAAGGATCCGTCATCTGGAGCTAGGAGGCAGAAACGGGGCTTCCCTGGATGTGTGCGGGACCCCAGTGCTTCCTCTCCAGTGGAGACGGGTATGTTGGGAACTTCTTGAGTTGCAGCAAGGGTGTGAAGGACCCTTTGGAAATTCCAGTGGTTAGATGTGATTAACCTCGAGAAGCCTCAGCGGAAATGGGCCTCATCTCGCCTGGAGGGCAAAACCTCCTGGATTTTCTCGAGTTGCGGCAGGTGTTCTCGACTTACGACGTGGACCTCAGGGACCCGCTCTGGTGGCCTCAGGAAAGCCCAGTCCCCATGCGAGTTCTTCGGGGGCCTCTCGGGATTCCTCTCCCGTCGATGCCGGGGCCTAAGACCTTGTGTGGAGTCGGGGCCGGAACCTGAGGATTCCTCTCCAGTGCTGACATGGATCTTGGGGTACTTCTGGAGTCTCCCTAGGGGAGTCAGTCCTCGTCTCGAATGCGGGCATGCACTTGCGCTTTCCTCCAGAGCGGTAGCAGCAGTGTCACGCAGTCCGCCACGTGGATCAAAGGATCTATGGTTTTCTCTCGAGACTTTCCCACGAGGCTTTCCCACGAGGCTTTCCCACAGGGCTGTCCCACGTGCACACGGGGTGGGAGTCGATCCTCAGCTTGAAGGTCAAGGCAGTGCAGGGAAAAGAGGTTCCTCTGGAATGGACTGACACATCTGGGGGACTCTTGGAATTGTGGCACGACCCTGGAGTTCCTCTCGCCTTTACTGTGGAGAGCGCCTTCTCTTGAGATGCGACGGGAACGCCGGGAATTCTTTCCCTACGAAACAGGGAAAGGATCCCTCATCTCGAGCTAGGAGGCGGAAACGGGGCTCCCCTGGATGTGTGCGGGACCCTCGTGCTTCCTCTCGAGTGGAGACGGGTATGTCGTGGAACTTCTCCAGTTGCAGCAAGGTTGTGAAGGACCCTTTGGAAGTTCCAGTGGTTAGATGTGATTAGCCTCGAGAAGCCTCAGCGGAAATGGGCCTCATCTCCCCTGGAAGGCAAAACCTCCTGGATTTTCTCGAGTTGCGGCAGGTGCTCTCGACTTACGACGGGGACCACGGGGACCCGCTCTGGTGGCCTCAGGAAAGGCCAGTCCCCATGCGAGTTCCTCGGGGGCCTCTCGGGATTCCTCTCCCGTCGATGCCGGGGCCTACGACCTTGTGTGGAGTCGGGGCCCGAACGTGAGGATTCCTCTCCAGTGCTGACATGGATCTTGGGGTACTTCTGGAGTCTCCCCAGGGGAGTCAGTTCTCGTCTCGAATGCGGACATGCACTTGCACTTTCCTCCAGAGCGGTAGCAGCAGTGTCACGCAGTCCGCCGCGTGGATCAAAGGATCTATGGTTTTCCCTCGAGTCTTTCCTATGAGGCTTTCCCACGAGGCTTTCCCACAGGGCTGTCCCACGTGCACACGTGGTGGGAGTCGATCCTCGGCTTGAACCTCAAGGCAGTGCAGGGAAAACAGGTTCCTCTGGAGTGGACTGACACATCTGGGGGACTCTTTGAATGGTGGCACGACCCTGGAGTTCCTCTAGCCTTTCCTGTGGAGAGCGCCTCCTCTTGAGATGCGACGGGAACGCCGGGAATTCTTTCCCTACGAAACAGGGAAAGGATCCCTCATCTCGAGCTAGGAGGCGGAAACGGGGCTCCCCTGGATGTGTGCGGGACACTCGTGCTTCCTCTCGAGTGGAGACGGGTATGTCGGGGAACTTCTTGAGTTCCAGCAAGGGTGTGAAGGACCCTTTGGAAGTTCCAGTGGTTAGATGTGATTAGCCTCGAGAAGACTCAGCGGAAATGGGCCTCATCTCGCCTGGAGGGCAAAACTTCCTGGATTTTCTCGAGTTGCGGTAGGTGCCTCGACTTACTATGGGGACCTCGGGGACCCGCTCTGGTGGCCTCAGGAAAGGCCAGTCCACATGCGAGTTCCTCGAGGGCCTCTCGGGATTCCTCTCCCGTCGATACCGGGGCCTAACACCTTGTGTGGAGTCGGGGCCGGAACCTGAGGATTCCTCTCCAGTGCTGACATGGATCTTGGGGTACTTCAGGAGTCTCCCAGGGGAGTCAGTCCTCGTCTCGAATGCGCGCATGCACTTGCGCTTTCCTCCAGAGCGGTAGCAGCAGTGTCACGCAGTTCACCGCGTGGAGCAAAGGATCTATGGTTTTCCCTCGAGTCTTTCCCACGAGGCTTTCCCACGAGGCTTTCCCACAGGGCTGTCCCACGTGCACACGTGGTGGGAGTCGATCCTCGGCTTGAACCTCAAGGCAGTGCAGGGAAAACAGTTTCCTCTGGAGTGGACTGACACATCTGGGGGACTCTTTGAATGGTGGCACGACCCTGGAGTTCCTCTAGCCTTTCCTGTGGAGAGCGCCTCCTCTTGAGATGCGACGGGAACGACGGGAATTCTTTCCCTACGAAACAGGGAAAGGATCCCTCATCTCGAGCTAGGCGGCGGAAACGGGGCTCCCCTGTATGTGTGCGGGACCACCGTGCTTCCTCTCGAGTGGAGACGGGTATGTCGGGGAACTTCTGGACTTGCAGCAAGGGTGTGAAGGACCCTTTGGAAGTTCCAGTGGTTAGATGTGATTGGCCTCGAGCAGCCTCAGCGGAAATGGGCCTCATCTCGCCTGGAGGGCAAAACCTCCTGGATTTTCTCGAGTTGCGGCAGGTGCTCTCGACTTACGACGGGGACCTCGGGGACCCGCTCTGGTGGCCTCAGGAAAGGCCAGTCCCCATGCGAGTTCTTCGGGGGCATCTCGGGATTCCCCTCCCGTCGATGCTGGGGCCTAAGACCTTGTGTGGAGTCGGGGCCGGAACCTGAGGATTCCTCTCCAGTGCTGACATGGATCTTGGGGTACTTCTGGAGTCTCCCCAGGGGAGTCAGTCCTCGACTCGAATGCGCTCATGCACTTGCGCTTTCCTCCAGAGCGGTAGCAGCAGTGTCACGCAGTCCGCCGCGTGGATCCAAGGATCTATGGTTTTCCCTCGAGTCTTTCCCACGAGGCTTTCCCACGAGGCTTTCCCACAGGGCTGTCCCACGTGCACACGTGGTGGGAGTCGATCCTCGGCTTGAACGTCAAGGCAGTGCAGGGAAAACAGGTTCCTCTGGAATGGACTGACACATCTGGGGGACTCTTGGAATGGTGGCACGACCCTGGAGTTCCTCTCGCCTTTCCTGTGGAGAGCGCCTCCTCTTGAGATGCGACGGGAACCCCGGGAATTCTTTCCCTACGAAACAGGGATAGGATCCCTCATCTCGAGCTAGGAGGCGTAAAAGGGGCTCCCCTGAATGTGTGCGGGACCCTCGTGCTTCCTCTCGAGTGGAGACGGGTATGTCGCAGAACTTCTTGAGTTGCAGCAAGGTTGTGAATGACCCTTTGGAAATTCCAGTGGTTAGAGGTGATTAGCCTCGAGAAGCCTCAGCGGAAATGGGCCTCATCTCGCCTGGAGGACAAAACCTCCTGGATTTTCTCGAGTTGCGGCAGGTGCTCTCGAGTTACGACGGGGACCTCAGGGACCCGCTCTGGTGGCCTCAGGAAAGGCCAGGCCCCATGCGAGTTCCTCGGGGGCCTCTCGGGATTCCCCTCCCGTCGATGCTGGGGCCTAAGACCTTCTGTGGAGTCGGGGCCGGAACCTGAGGATTCCTCTCCAGTGCTGACATGGATCTTGGGGTATTTCTGGAGTTTCCCCAGGGGAGTCAGTCCTCGACTCGAATGCGCGCATGCACTTGCACTTTCCTCCAGAGCGGTAGCAGCAGTGTCACGCAGTCCGCCGCGTGGATCAAAGGATCTATGGTTTTCCCTCGAGTCTTTCCCACGAGGCTTTCCCACGAGGCTTTCCCACAGGGCTGTCCGACTTGCACACGTGGTGGGAGTCGATCCTCGGCTTGAACGTCAAGGCAGTGCAGGGAAAACAGGTTCCTCTGGAATGGACTGACACATCTGGGGGACTCTTGGAATGGTGGCACGACCCTGGAGATCCTCTCGCCTTTCCTGAGGAGAGCGCCTCCTCTTGAGATGCGACGGGAACGCCGGGAATTCTTTCCCTACGAAACAGGGAAAGGATCCCTCATCTCGAGCTAGGAGGCGGAAACGGGGCTCCCCTGGATGTGTGCGGGACCCTGTTGCTTCCTCTCGAGTGGAGACGGGTATGTCGGGGAACTTCTTGAGTTGCAGCAAGGGTGTGAAGGACCCTTTGGAAGTTCCAGTGGTTAGATGTGATTAGCCTCGAGAAGCCTCAGCGGAAATGGGCCTCATCTCGCCTGGAGGGCAAAACCTCCTGGATTTTCTCGAGTTGCGGCAGGTGCTCTCGACTTACGACGGGGACCTCGGGAACCCGCTCTGGTGGCCTCAGGAAAGGCCAGTCCCCATCCGAGTTCCTCGGGGGCCTCTCGGGATTCCTCTCCCGTCGATGCCGGGGCCTAAGACCTTGTGTGGAGTCGGGGCCGGAACCTGAGGATTCCTCTCCAGTGCTGACATGGATCTTGGGGTACTTCTGGAGTCTCCCCAGGGGAGTCAGTCCTCGTCTCGAATGCGCGCATGCACTTGCTCTTTCCTCCAGAGCGGTAGCAGCAGTGTCACGCAGTCCGCCGCGTGGATCAAAGGATCTATGGTTTTCCCTCGAGTCTTTCCCACGAGGTTTTCCCACGAGGCTTTCCCACAGGGCTGTCCCACGTGCACACGTGGTGGGAGACGATCCTCGGCTTGAACATCAAGGCAGTGCAGGGAAAACAGGTTCCTCTGGAATGGACTGACACATCTGGGGGACTCTTGGAATGGTGGAACGACCCTGGAGTTCCTCTCGCCTTTCCTGTGGAGAGCCTCCTCTTGAGATGCGACGTGAATGCCGGGAATTCTTTCCCTACGAAACAGGGAAAGGATCCCTCATCTCGAGCTAGGAGGCGGAAACGGGGCTCCCCTGGATGTGTGCGGGACACTCGTGCTTCCTCTCGAGTGGAGACGGGTATGTCGGGGAACTTCTTGAGTTCCAGCAAGGGTGTGAAGGACCCTTTGGAAGTTCCAGTGGTTAGATGTGATTAGCCTCGAGAAGACTCAGCGGAAATGGGCCTCATCTCGCCTGGAGGGCAAAACTTCCTGGATTTTCTCGAGTTGCGGTAGGTGCCTCGACTTACTATGGGGACCTCGGGGACCCGCTCTGGTGGCCTCAGGAAAGGCCAGTCCACATGCGAGTTCCTCGAGGGCCTCTCGGGATTCCTCTCCCGTCGATACCGGGGCCTAACACCTTGTGTGGAGTCGGGGCCGGAACCTGAGGATTCCTCTCCAGTGCTGACATGGATCTTGGGGTACTTCAGGAGTCTCCCAGGGGAGTCAGTCCTCGTCTCGAATGCGCGCATGCACTTGCGCTTTCCTCCAGAGCGGTAGCAGCAGTGTCACGCAGTTCACCGCGTGGAGCAAAGGATCTATGGTTTTCCCTCGAGTCTTTCCCACGAGGCTTTCCCACGAGGCTTTCCCACAGGGCTGTCCCACGTGCACACGTGGTGGGAGTCGATCCTCGGCTTGAACCTCAAGGCAGTGCAGGGAAAACAGTTTCCTCTGGAGTGGACTGACACATCTGGGGGACTCTTTGAATGGTGGCACGACCCTGGAGTTCCTCTAGCCTTTCCTGTGGAGAGCGCCTCCTCTTGAGATGCGACGGGAACGCCGGGAATTCTTTCCCTACGAAACAGGGAAAGGATCCCTCATCTCGAGCTAGGCGGCGGAAACGGGGCTCCCCTGTATGTGTGCGGGACCACCGTGCTTCCTCTCGAGTGGAGACGGGTATGTCGGGGAACTTCTGGACTTGCAGCAAGGGTGTGAAGGACCCTTTGGAAGTTCCAGTGGTTAGATGTGATTGGCCTCGAGCAGCCTCAGCGGAAATGGGCCTCATCTCGCCTGGAGGGCAAAACCTCCTGGATTTTCTCGAGTTGCGGCAGGTGCTCTCGACTTACGACGGGGACCTCGGGGACCCGCTCTGGTGGCCTCAGGAAAGGCCAGTCCCCATGCGAGTTCTTCGGGGGCATCTCGGGATTCCCCTCCCGTCGATGCTGGGGCCTAAGACCTTGTGTGGAGTCGGGGCCGGAACCTGAGGATTCCTCTCCAGTGCTGACATGGATCTTGGGGTACTTCTGGAGTCTCCCCAGGGGAGTCAGTCCTCGACTCGAATGCGCTCATGCACTTGCGCTTTCCTCCAGAGCGGTAGCAGCAGTGTCACGCAGTCCGCCGCGTGGATCCAAGGATCTATGGTTTTCCCTCGAGTCTTTCCCACGAGGCTTTCCCACGAGGCTTTCCCACAGGGCTGTCCCACGTGCACACGTGGTGGGAGTCGATCCTCGGCTTGAACGTCAAGGCAGTGCAGGGAAAACAGGTTCCTCTGGAATGGACTGACACATCTGGGGGACTCTTGGAATGGTGGCACGACCCTGGAGTTCCTCTCGCCTTTCCTGTGGAGAGCGCCTCCTCTTGAGATGCGACGGGAACCCCGGGAATTCTTTCCCTACGAAACAGGGATAGGATCCCTCATCTCGAGCTAGGAGGCGTAAAAGGGGCTCCCCTGAATGTGTGCGGGACCCTCGTGCTTCCTCTCGAGTGGAGACGGGTATGTCGCAGAACTTCTTGAGTTGCAGCAAGGTTGTGAATGACCCTTTGGAAATTCCAGTGGTTAGAGGTGATTAGCCTCGAGAAGCCTCAGCGGAAATGGGCCTCATCTCGCCTGGAGGACAAAACCTCCTGGATTTTCTCGAGTTGCGGCAGGTGCTCTCGAGTTACGACGGGGACCTCAGGGACCCGCTCTGGTGGCCTCAGGAAAGGCCAGGCCCCATGCGAGTTCCTCGGGGGCCTCTCGGGATTCCCCTCCCGTCGATGCTGGGGCCTAAGACCTTCTGTGGAGTCGGGGCCGGAACCTGAGGATTCCTCTCCAGTGCTGACATGGATCTTGGGGTATTTCTGGAGTTTCCCCAGGGGAGTCAGTCCTCGACTCGAATGCGCGCATGCACTTGCACTTTCCTCCAGAGCGGTAGCAGCAGTGTCACGCAGTCCGCCGCGTGGATCAAAGGATCTATGGTTTTCCCTCGAGTCTTTCCCACGAGGCTTTCCCACGAGGCTTTCCCACAGGGCTGTCCGACTTGCACACGTGGTGGGAGTCGATCCTCGGCTTGAACGTCAAGGCAGTGCAGGGAAAACAGGTTCCTCTGGAATGGACTGACACATCTGGGGGACTCTTGGAATGGTGGCACGACCCTGGAGATCCTCTCGCCTTTCCTGAGGAGAGCGCCTCCTCTTGAGATGCGACGGGAACGCCGGGAATTCTTTCCCTACGAAACAGGGAAAGGATCCCTCATCTCGAGCTAGGAGGCGGAAACGGGGCTCCCCTGGATGTGTGCGGGACCCTGTTGCTTCCTCTCGAGTGGAGACGGGTATGTCGGGGAACTTCTTGAGTTGCAGCAAGGGTGTGAAGGACCCTTTGGAAGTTCCAGTGGTTAGATGTGATTAGCCTCGAGAAGCCTCAGCGGAAATGGGCCTCATCTCGCCTGGAGGGCAAAACCTCCTGGATTTTCTCGAGTTGCGGCAGGTGCTCTCGACTTACGACGGGGACCTCGGGAACCCGCTCTGGTGGCCTCAGGAAAGGCCAGTCCCCATCCGAGTTCCTCGGGGGCCTCTCGGGATTCCTCTCCCGTCGATGCCGGGGCCTAAGACCTTGTGTGGAGTCGGGGCCGGAACCTGAGGATTCCTCTCCAGTGCTGACATGGATCTTGGGGTACTTCTGGAGTCTCCCCAGGGGAGTCAGTCCTCGTCTCGAATGCGCGCATGCACTTGCTCTTTCCTCCAGAGCGGTAGCAGCAGTGTCACGCAGTCCGCCGCGTGGATCAAAGGATCTATGGTTTTCCCTCGAGTCTTTCCCACGAGGTTTTCCCACGAGGCTTTCCCACAGGGCTGTCCCACGTGCACACGTGGTGGGAGACGATCCTCGGCTTGAACATCAAGGCAGTGCAGGGAAAACAGGTTCCTCTGGAATGGACTGACACATCTGGGGGACTCTTGGAATGGTGGAACGACCCTGGAGTTCCTCTCGCCTTTCCTGTGGAGAGCCTCCTCTTGAGATGCGACGTGAATGCCGGGAATTCTTTCCCTACGAAACAGGGAAAGGATCCCTCATCTCGAGCTAGGAGGCGGAAACGGGGCTCCCCTGGATGTGTGCGGGACACTCGTGCTTCCTCTCGAGTGGAGACGGGTATGTCGGGGAACTTCTTGAGTTCCAGCAAGGGTGTGAAGGACCCTTTGGAAGTTCCAGTGGTTAGATGTGATTAGCCTCGAGAAGACTCAGCGGAAATGGGCCTCATCTCGCCTGGAGGGCAAAACTTCCTGGATTTTCTCGAGTTGCGGTAGGTGCCTCGACTTACTATGGGGACCTCGGGGACCCGCTCTGGTGGCCTCAGGAAAGGCCAGTCCACATGCGAGTTCCTCGAGGGCCTCTCGGGATTCCTCTCCCGTCGATACCGGGGCCTAACACCTTGTGTGGAGTCGGGGCCGGAACCTGAGGATTCCTCTCCAGTGCTGACATGGATCTTGGGGTACTTCAGGAGTCTCCCAGGGGAGTCAGTCCTCGTCTCGAATGCGCGCATGCACTTGCGCTTTCCTCCAGAGCGGTAGCAGCAGTGTCACGCAGTTCACCGCGTGGAGCAAAGGATCTATGGTTTTCCCTCGAGTCTTTCCCACGAGGCTTTCCCACGAGGCTTTCCCACAGGGCTGTCCCACGTGCACACTTGTTGGGGTCGATCCTAGGCTTGAACGTCAAGGCAGTGCAGGGAAAACAGGTTCCTCTGGAATGGACTGACACATCTGGGGGACTCTTGGAATGGTGGCACGACCCTGGAGTTCCTCTCGCCTTTCCTGTGGAGAGCGCCTCCTCTTGAGATGCAACGGGAACGCCGGGAATTCTTTCCCTACGAAACAGGGAAAGGATCCCTCATCTCGAGCTAGGAGGCGGAAACGGGGCTCCCCTGTATGTGTGCGGGACCCTCGTGCTTCCTCTCGAGTGGAGACGGGTATGTCGGGGAACTTCTGGACTTGAAGCAAGGGTGTGAAGGACCCTTTGGAAGTTCCAGTGGTTTGATGTGATTAGCCTCGAGAAGCCTCAGCGGAAATGGGCCTCATCTCGCCTGGAGGGCAAAACCTCCTGGATTTTCTCGAGTTGCGGCAGGTGCTCTCGACTTACGACGGGGACCTCGGGGACTCGCTCTGGTGGCCTCAGGAAAGGCCAGTCCCCATGCGAGTTCCTCGGGGGCCTCTCGGGATTCCTCTCCCGTCGATGCCGGGGCCTAAGACCTTGTGTGGAATCGGGGGCCGAACCTGAGGATTCCTCTCCAGTGCTGACATGGATCTTGGGGTAATTCTGGAGTCTCCCCAGGGGAGTCAGTCCTCGTCTCGAATGCGCGCATGCACTTGCGCTTTCCTCCAGAGCGGTAGCAGCAATGTCACGCAGTCCGCCGCGTGGATCAAAGGATCTATGGTTTTCCCTCGAGTCTTTCCCACGAGGCTTTCCCACGAGGCTTTCCCACAGGGCTGTCCCACGTGCACACGTGGTGGGAGTCGATCCTCGGCTTGAACATCAAGGCAGTGCAGGGAAAACAGGTTCCTCTGGAATGGACTGACACATCTGGGGGATTCTTGGAATGGTGGCACGACCCTGGAGTTCCTCTCGCCTTTCCTGTGGAGAGCGCTTCCTCTTGAGATGCGACGTGAACGCCGGGAATTCTTTCCCTACGCAAAAGGGAAAGGATCCCTCATCTCGAGCTAGGAGGCGGAAACGGGGCTCCCCTGGATGTGTGCGGGACCCTCGTGCTTACTCTCGAGTGGAGACGGGTATGTCGGGGAACTTCTGGACTTGCAGCAAGGGTGTGAAGGACCCTTTGGAAGTTCCAGTGGTTAGATGTGATTAGCCTCGAGAAGCCTCAGCGGAAATGGGCCTCATCTCGCCTGGAGGGCAAAACCTCCTGGATTTTCTCGAGTTGCGGTAGGTGCTCTCGACTTACTATGGGGACCTCGGGGACCCGCTCTGGTGGCCTCAGGAAAGGCCAGTCCACATGCGAGTTCCTCGGGGGCCTCTCGGGATTCCTCTGCCGTCGATACCGGGGCCTAACACCTTGTGTGGAGTCGGGGCCGGAACCTGAGGATTCCTCTCCAGTGCTGACATGGATCTTGGGGTACTTCTGGAGTCTCCCCAGGGGAGTCAGTCCTCGTCTCGAATGCGCGCATGCACTTGCGCTTTCCTCCAGAGCGGTAGCAGCAGTGTCACGCAGTCCGCCGCGTGGAGCAAAGGATCTATGGTTTTCCCTCGAGTCTTTCCCACGAGGCTTTCCCACGAGGCTTTCCCACAGGGCTGTCCCACGTGCACACGTGGTGGGAGTCGATCTTCGGCTTGAACGTCAAGGCAGTGCAGGGAAAACAGGTTCCTCTGGAATGGACTGACACATCTGGGGGACTCTTGGAATGGTGGCACGACCCTGGAGTTCCTCTCGCTTTCCTGTGGAGAGCGCCTCCTCTTGAGATGCGACGGGAACGCCGGGAATTCTTTCCCTACGAAACAGGGAAAGGATCCCTCATCTCGAGCTAGGAGGCGGAAACGGGGCTCCCCTGGATGTGTGCGGGACCCTCGTGCTTCCTGTCGAGTGGAGACGGGTATGTCGGGGAACTTCTTGAGTTGCAGCAAGGGTGTGAAGGACCCTTTGGAAGTTCCAGTGATTGGATGTGATTAGCCTCGAGAAGCCTCAGCGGAAATGGGCCTCATCTCGCCTGGAGGGCAAAACCTCCTGGATTTTCTCGAGTTGCGGCAGGTGCTCTCGACTTACGACGGGGACCTCGGGGACCCGCTCTGGTGGCCTCAGGAAAGGCCAGTCCCCATGCGAGTTCCTCGGGGGCCTCTCGGGATTCCTCTCCCGTCGATGCCGGGGCCTAAGACCTTGTGTGGAGTCGGGGCCGGAACCTGAGGATTCCTCTCCAGTGCTGACATGGATCTTAGGGTACTTCTGGAGTCTCCCCAGGGGAGTCAGTCCTCGTCTCGAATGCGGGCATGCACTTGCGCTTTCCTCCAGACCGGTAGCAGCAGTGTCATGCAGTCCGCCGCGTGGAGCAAAGAATCGATGGTTTTCCCTCGAGTCTTTCCCACGAGGCTTTCCCACGAGGCTTTCCCACAGGGCTGTCCCACGTGCACACGTGGTGGGAGTCGATCCTCGGCTTGAACGTCAAGGCAGTGCAGGGAAAACAGGTTCCTCTGGAATGGACTGACACATCTGGGGGACTCTTGGAATGGTGGCACGACCCTGGAGTTCCTCTCGCCTTTCCTGTGGAGAGCGCCTCCTCTTGAGATGCGACGGGAACGCCGGGAATTCTTTCCCTACGAAACAGGGAAAGGATCCCTCATCTCGAGCTAGGAGGCGGAAACGGGGCTCCCCTGGATGTGTGCGGAACCCTCGTGCCTCCTCTCGAGTGGAGACGGGTATGTCGGGGAACTTCTTGAGTTGCAGCAAGGGTGTGAAGGACCCTTTGGAAGTTTCAGTGGTTACATGTGATTAGCCTCGAGAAGCCTCAGCGGAAATGGGCCTCATCTCGCCTGGAGGCAAAACTTCCTGGATTTTCTCGAGTTGCGGCAGGTGCTCTCGAGTTAGGACGGGGACCTCAGGGACCCGCTCTGGTGGCCTCAGGAAAGGCCAGTCCCCATGCGAGTTCCTCGGGGGCCTCTCGGGATTTCTCTCCCGTCGATGCCGGGGCCTAAGACCTTGTGTGGAGTCGGGGCCGGAACCTGAGGATTCCTCTCCAGTGCTGACATGGATCTTGGGGTACTTCTGGAGTCTCCCCAGGGGAGTCAGTCCTCGTCTCGAATGCGGGCATGCACTTCCGCTTTCCTCCAGAGCGGTAGCAGCAGTGTCACGCAGTCCGCCGCGTGGATCAAAGGATCTATGGTTTTCCCTCGAGTCTTTCCCACGAGGCTTTCCCACGAGGCTTTCCCACAGGGCTGTCCCACGTGCACACGTGGTGGGAGTCGATCCTCGGCTTGAACGTCAAGGCAGTGCAGGGAAAACAGGTTCCTCTGGAATGGACTGACACATCTGGGGGTCTCTTGGAATGGTGGCACGACCCTTGAGTTCCTCTCGCCTTTCCTGTGCAGAGCGCCTCCTCTTGAGATGCGACGGGAACGGCGGGAATTCTTTCCCTACGAAACAGGGAAAGGATCTCTCATCTCGAGCTAGGAGGCGGAAACGGGGCTCCCCTGAATGTGTGCGTGACCCCACGTGCTTCCTCTCGAGTGGAGACGGGTATGTCGCGGAACTGCTTGAGTTGCAGCAAGTGTGTGAAGGACCCTTTGGAAGTTCCAGTGGTTAGATGTGATTGGCCTCGAGAAGCCTCAGCGGAAATGGGCCTCATCTCGCCTGGAGGGCAAAACCTCCTGGATTTTCTCGAGTTGCGGCAGGTGCTCTCGACTTACGACGGGGACCTCGGGGACCCGCTCTGGTGGCCTCAGGAAAGGCCAGTCCCCATGCGAGTTCCTCGGGGGCCTCTCGGGATTCCTCTCCCGTCGATGCCGGGGCCTAAGACCTTGTGTGGAGTCGGGGCCGGAACCTGAGGATTCCTCTCCAGTGCTGACATGGATCTTGGGGTACTTCTGGAGTCTCCCCAGGGGAGTCAGTCCTCGTCTCGAATGCGGGCATACACTTGCGCTTTCCTCCAGAGCGGTAGCAGCAGTGTCACGCAGTCCGCCGCATGGATCAAAGGATCTATGGTTTTCCCTCGAGTCTTTCCCACGAGGCTTTCCCACGAGGTTTCCTACAGGGCTGTCCCACGTGCACACGTGGTGGGAGTCGATCCTCGGCTTGAACGTCAAGGCAGTGCAGGGAAAACAGGTTCCTCTGGAATGGACTGACACATCTGGGGGACTCTTGGAATGGTGGCACGACCCTGGAGTTCCTCTCGCCTTTCCTGTGGAGAGTGCCTCCTCTTGAGATGCGACGGGAACGCCGGGAATTCTTTCCCTACGAAACGGGGAAATGATCCCTCATCTCGAGCTAGGAGGCGGAAAAGGGGCTCCCCTGGATGTGTGCGGGACCGCACGTGCTTCCCCTCGAGTGGAGACGGATATGTCGCGGAACTGCTTGAGTTGCAGCAAGGGTGTCAAGGACCCTTTGGAAGTTCCTGTGGTTAGATGTGATTAGCCTCGAGAAGCCTCAGCGGAAATGGGCCTCATGTCGCCTGGAGGGCAAAACCTCCTGGATATTCTCGAGTTGCGGCAGGTGCTCTCGACTTACGACGGGGACCTCAGGGACCCGCTCTGGTGGCCTCAGGAAAGGCCAGTCCCCATGCGAGTTCCTCGGGGGCCTCTCGGGATTCCTCTCCCGTCGATACCGGGGCCTAACACCTTGTGTGGAGTCGGGGCCGGAACCTGAGGATTCCTCTCCAGTGCTGACATGGATCTTCGGGTACTTCTGGAGTCTCCCCAGGGGAGTCAGTCCTCGTCTCGAATGCGCGCATGCACTTGCGCTTTCCTCCAGAGCGGTAGCAGCAGTGTCACGCAGTCCGCCGCGTGGAGCAAAGCATCTATGGTTTTCCCTCGTGTCTTTCCCACGAGGCTTTCCCACGAGGCTTTCACACAGGGCTGTCCCACAGGGCTGTCCCACGTGCACACGTGGTGGCAGTCGATCCTCGGCTTGAACGTCAAGGCAGTGCAGGGAAAACAGGTTCCTCTGGAATGGACTGACACATCTGGGGGACTCTTGGAATCGTGGCACGACCCTGGAGTTCCTATCGCCTATCCTGTGGAGAGCGCCTCCTCTTGAGATGCGACGGGAACCCCGGGAATTCTTTCCCTACGAAACAGGGAAAGGATCCCTCATCTCGAGCTAGGAGGCGGAAACGGGGCTCCCCTGGATGTGTGCGGGACCCCACGTGCTTCCTCTCGAGTGGAGACGGGTATGTCGGGGAACTTCTTGAGTTGCAGCAATGGTGTGAAGGACCCTTTGGAAGTTCCAGTGGTTAGATGTGATTGGCCTCGAGAAGCCTCAGCGGAAATGGGCCTCATCTCGCCTGGAGGGCAAAACCTCCTGGATTTTCTAGAGTTGCGGCAGGTGCTCTCGACTTACGACGGGGACCTCAGGGAACCGCTCTGGTGGCCTCAGGAAAGGAAAGTCCCCATGCGAGTTCCTCGGGGGCCCCTCGAGATTCCTCTCCCGTCGATGCCGGGGCCTAAGACCTTGGGTGGAGTCAGGGCCGGAACCTGAGAATTCCTGTCCAGTGCTGACATGGATCTTGGGGTACTTCTGGAGTCTCCCCAGAGGAGTCAGTCCTCGTCTCGAATGCGGGCATGCACTTGCGCTTTCCTCCAGAGCGGTAGCAGCAGTGTCACGCAGTCCGCCGCGTGGATCAAAGGATCTATGGTTTTCCCTCGAGTCTTTCCCACGAGGCTTTCCCACGAGGCTTTCCCACAGGGCTGTCCCACGTGCACACGTGGTGGGAGTCGATCCTCGGCTTGAACGTCAAGGCAGTGCAGGGAAAACAGGTTCCTCTGGAATGGACTGACACATCTGGGGGACTCTTGGAATGGTGGCACGACCCTGGAGTTCCTCTCGCCTTTCCTGTGGAGAGCGCCTCCTCTTGAGATGCGACGGGAACGCCGGGAATTCTTTCCCTATGAAACAGGGAAAGGATCCCTCATCTCGAGCTAGGAGGCGGAAACGGGGCTACCCTGGATGTGTGCAGGACCCACGGGCTTCCTCTCGAGTGGAGACGGGTATGTCGGGGAACTTCTTGAGTTGCAGCAAGGGTGTGAAGGACCCTTTGGAAGTTCCAGTGGTTAGATGTGATTGGCCTCGAGAAGCCTCAGCGGAAATGGGCCTCATCTCGCCTGGAGGGCAAAACCTCCTGGATTTTCTCGAGTTGTGGCAGGTGCTCTCGACTTACGACGGGGACCTCAGCGACCCGCTCTGGTGGCCTCAGGAAAGGCCAGTCCCCATGCGAGTTCCTCGGGGGCCTCTCGGGATTCCTCTCCCGGCGATCCCGGGGCCTAAGACCTTGTGTGGAGTCGGGGCCGGAACCTGAGGATTCCTCTCCAGTGCTGACATGGATCTTGGGGTACTTCTGGAGTCTCCCCAGGGGAGTCAGTCCTCGTCTCGAATGCGGGCATGCACTTGCGCTTTCCTCCAGAGCGGTAGCAGCAGTGTCACGCAGTCCGCGGCGTGGATCAAAGGATCTATGGTTTTCCCTCGAGTCTTTCCCACGAGGCTTTCCCACGAGGCTTTCCCACAGGGCTGTCCCACGTGCACACATGGTGGGAGTCGATCCTCGGCTTGAACGTCAAGGCAGTGCAGGGAAAACAGGTTCCTCTGGAATGGACTGACACATCTGGGGGACTCTTGGAATGGTGTCTCGACCCTGGAGTTCCTCTCGCCTTTCCTGTGGAGAGCGCCTCCTCTTGAGATGCGACGGGAACGCCGGGAATTCTTTCCCTACGAAACAGGGAAAGGATCCCTCATCTCGAGCTAGGAGGCGGAAACGGAGCTCCCCTGGATGTGTGCGGGACCGCACGTGCTTCCTCTCGAGTGGAGACGGGTATGTCGGGGAACTTCTTGAGTTGCAGCAAGGGTGTGAAGGACCCTTTGGAAGTTCCAGTGGTTAGATGTGATTGGCCTCGAGAAGCCTCAGCGGAAATGGGCCTCATCTCACCTGGAGGGCAAAACCTCCTGGATTTTCTAGAGTTGCGGCAGGTACTCTCGACTTACGACGGGGACCTCAGGGAACCGCTCTGGTGGCCTCAGGAAAGGCCAGTCCCCATGCGAGTTCCTCGGGGGCGTCTCGGGATTCCTCTCCCGTCGATGCCGGGGCCTAAGACCTTGTGTGGAGTCGGGGCCGGAACCTGAGGATTCCTCTCCAGTGCAGACATGGATCTTGGGGTACTTCTGGCGTCTCCCCAGGGGAGTCAGTCCTCGTCTCGAATGCGGGCATGCATTGCGCTTTCCTCCAGAGCGGTAGCAGCAGTGTCACGCAGTCCGCCGCGTGGATCAAAGGATCTATGGTTTTCCCTCGAGTCTTTCCCACGAGGCTTTCCCACGAGGCTTTCCCACAGGGCTGTCCCAAGTGCACACGTGGTGGGAGTCGATCCTCGGCTTGAACGTCAAGGCAGTGCAGGGGAAACAGGTTCCTCTGGAATGGACTGACACATCTGGGGGACTCTTGGAATGGTGGCACGACCCTGGAGTTCCTCTCGCCTTTCCTGTGGAGAGCGCCTCCTCTTGAGATGCGACGGGAACGCCGGGAATTCTTTCCCTACGGAACAGGGAAAGGATCCCTCATCTCGAGCTAGGAGGCGGAAACGCGGCTCCCCTTAATGTGTGCGGGACACCACGTGCTTCCTCTCGAGTGCAGACGGGTATGTCGGGGAACTTCTTGAGTTGCAGCAAGGGTGTGAAGGACCCTTTGGAAGTTCCAGTGGTTAGATGTGATTGGCCTCGAGAAGCCTCAGCGGAAATGGGCCTCATCTCGCCTGGAGGGCAAAACCTCCTGGATTTTCTCGAGTTGCGGCAGGTGCTCTCGACTTACGACGGGGACCTCAGGGACCCGCTCTGGTGGCCTCAGGAAAGGCCAGTCCCCATGCGAGTTCCTCGGGGGCCTCTCGGGATTCCTCTCCCGTCGATGCCGGTGCCTAAGACCTTGTGTGGAGTCGGGCCCGGAACCTGAGGATTCCTCTCCAGTGCTGACATGGATCTTGGGGTACTTCTGGAGTCTCCCCAGGGGAGTCAGGCCTCGTCTCGAATGCGGGCATGCACTTGCGCTTTCCTCCAGAGCGGTAGCAGCAGTGTCACGCAGTCCGCCGCGTGGATCAAAGGATCTATGGTTTTCCCTCGAGTCTTTCCCACGAGGCTTTCCCACGAGGCTTTCCCACAGGGCTGTCCCACGTGCACACGTGGTGGGAGTGGATCCTCGGCTTGAACGTCAAGGCAGTGCAGGGAAAAAAGGTTCCTCTGGAATGGACTGACACATCTGGGGGACTCTTGGAATGGTGTCACGACCCTGGAGTTCCTCTCGCCTTTCCTGTGGAGAGCGCCTCCTCTTGAGATGCGACGGGAACGCCGGGAATTCTTTCCCTATGAAACAGGGAAAGGATCCCTCATCTCGAGCTAGGAGGCGGAAACGGGGCTCCCCTGGATGTGTGAGGGACCCCACGTGCTTCCTCTCGAGTGGAGACGTGTATGTCGGGGAACTTCTTGAGTTGCAGCAATGGTGTGAAGGACCCTTTGGAAGTTCCAGTGGTTAGATGTGATTGGCCTCGAGAAGCCTCAGCGGAAATTGGCCTCATCTGGCCTGAAGGGCAAAACCTCCTGGATTTTCTCGAGTTGCGGCAGGTGCTCTCGACTTACGATGGGGACCTCAGGGAACAGCTCTGGTGGCCTCAGGAAAGGCCAGTCCCCATGCGAGTTCCTCGGGGGCCTCTCGGAATTCCTCTCCCGTCGATGCCGGGGCCTAAGACCTTGTGTGGAGTCGGGGCCGGAACCTGAGGATTCCTCTCCAGTGCTGACATGGATCTTGGGGTACTTCTGGAGTCTCCCCAGGGGAGTCAGTCCTCGTCTCGAATGCGGGCATGCACTTGCGCTTTCCTCCAGAGCGGTAGCAGCAGGTTCACGCAGTCCGCCGCGTGGATCAAAGAATCTATGGTTTTCCCTCGAGGCTTGCCCACGAGGCTTTCCCACGAGGCTTTCCCACAGGGCTGTCCCACGTGCACACGTGGTGGGAGTCGATCCTCGGCTGGAACGTCAAGGCAGTGCAGGGAAAACAGGTTCCTCTGGAATGGACTGACACATCTGGGGGACTCTTGGAATGGTGTCTCGACTCTGGAGTTCCTCTCGCCTTTCCTGTGGAGAGCGCCTCCTCTTGAGATGCGACGGGAACGCCGGGAATTCTTTCCCTACGAAACAGGGAAAGGATCCCTCATCTCGAGCTAGGAGGCGGAAACGGGGCTCCCCTGGATGTGTGCGGGACCCCACGTGCTTCCTCTCGAGTGGAGACGGGTATGTCGGGGAACTTCTTGAGTTGCAGCAAGGGTGTGAAGGACCCTTTGGAAGTTCCAGTGGTTAGATGTGATTGGCCTCGAGAAGCCTCAGCGGAAATGGGCCTCATCTCGCCTGGAGGGCAAAACCTCCTGGATTTTCTCGAGTTGCGGCAGGTGCTCTCGATTTACGACGGGGACCTCAGGGACCCGCTCTGGTGGCCTCAGGAAAGGCCAGTCCCCATGCGAGTTCCTCGGGGGCCTCTCGGGATTCCTCTCCCGGCGATCCCAGGGCCTAAGACCTTGTGTGGAGTCGGGGCCGGAACCTGAGGATTCCTCTCCAGTGCTGACATGGATCTTGGGGTACTTCTGGAGTCTCCCCAGGGGAGTCAGTCCTCGTCTCGAATGCGGGCATGCACTTGCGCTTTCCTCCAGAGCGGTAGCAGCAGTGTCACGCAGTCCGCCGCGTGGATCAAAGGATCTATGGTTGTCCCTCGAGTCTTTCCCACGGGGCTTTCCCAAGAGGCTTTCCCACAGGGCTGTCCCACGTGCACACGTGGTGGGAGTCGATCCTCGGCTTGAACGTCAAGGCAGTGCAGGGAAAACAGTTTCCTCTGGAATGGACTGACACATCTGGGGGACACTTGGAATGGTGGCCCGACCCGGGAGTTCCTCTCGCCTTTCCTGTGGAGAGCGCCTCCTCTTGAGATGCGACGGGAACGCCGGGAATTCTTTCCCTATGAAACAGGGAAAGGATCCCTCATCTCGAGCTAGGAGGCGGAAACGGGGCTCCCCTGGATGTGTGCGGGACCCCACGTGCTTCCTCTCGAGTGGAGTCGGGAATGTCGGGGAACTTCTTGAGTTGCAGCAAGGGTGTGAAAGACCCTTTGGAAGTTCCAGTGGTTAGACGTGATTGGCCTCGAGAAGCCTCAGCGGAAAAGGGCCTCATCTCGCCTGGAGGGCAAAACCTCCTGGATTTTCTCGAGTTGCGGCAGGTGCTCTCGACTTTCGACGGGGACCTCAGGGACCCGCTCTGGTGGCCTCAGGAAAGGCCAGTCCCCATGCGAGTTCCTCGGGGGCCTCCCGGGATTCCTCTCCCGTCGATGCCGGGGCCTAAGACCTTGTGTGGAGTCGGGGCCGGAACCTGAGGATTCCTCTCCAGTGCTGACATGGATCTTGGGGTACTTCTGGAGTCTCCCCAGGGGAGTCAGTCTTCGTCTCGAATGCGGGCATGCACTTGCGCTTTCCTCCAGAGCGGTAGCAGCAGTGTCACGCAGTCCGCCGCGTGGATCAAAGGATCTATGGTTTTCCCTCGAGTCTTTCCCACGAGGCTTTCCCACGAGGCTTTCCAACAGGGCTGTCCCACGTGCACACGTGGTGGGAGTGGATCCTCGGCTTGAACGTCAAGGCAGTGCAGGGAAAACAGGTTCCTCTGGATTGGACTGACACATCTGGGGGTCTCTTGGAATGGTGCCACGACCCTGGAGTTCCTCTCGCCTTTCCTGTTGAGAGCGCCTCCTCTTGAGATGCGACGGGAACGCCGGGAATTCTTTCCCTAAGGAACAGGGAAAGGATCCCTCATCTCGATCTAGGAGGCGGAAACGGGGCTCCCCTGGATGTGTGCGGGACCCCACGTGCTTCCTCTCGAGTGGAGACGGGTATGTCGGGGAACTTCTTGAGTTGCAGCAAGGGTGTGAAGGACCCTTTGGAAGTTCCAGTGGTTAGACGTGATTAGCCTCGAGAAGCCTCAGCGGAAATGGGCCTCATCTCGCCTGGAGGGCAAAACCTCCTGGATTTTCTCGAGTTGCGGCAGGTGCTCTCGACTTACGACGGGGACCTCAGGGACCCGCTCTGGTGACCTCAGGAAAGGCCAGTCCCCATGCGAGTTCCTCGGGGGCCTCTCGGCATTCCTCTCCCGTCGATGCCGGGGCCTAAGACCTTGTGTGGAGTCGGGGCCGGAACCTGAGGATTCCTCTCCAGTGCTGACATGGATCTTGGGGTACTTCTGGAGTCTCCCCAGGGGAGTCAGTCCTCGTCTCAAATGCGGGCATGCACTTGCGCTTTCCTCCAGAGCGGTAGCAGCAGTGTCACGCAGTCCGCCGCGTGGATCAAAGGATCTATGGTTGTCCCTCGAGTCTTTCCCACGGGGCTTTCCCAAGAGGCTTTCCCACAGGGCTGTCCCACGTGCACACGTGGTGGGAGTCGATCCTCGGCTTGAACGTCAAGGCAGTGCAGGGAAAACAGGTTCCTCTGGAATGGACTGACACATCTGGGGGACACTTGGAATGGTGGCACGACCCTGAAGTTCCTCTCGCCTTTCCTGTGGAGAGCGCCTCCTCTTGAGATGCGACGGGAACGCCGGGAATTCTTTCCCTACGAAACAGGGAAAGGATCCCTCATCTCGAGCTAGGAGGCGGAAACGGGGCTCCCCTGGATGTGTGCGGGACCCCACGTGCTTCCACTCGAGTGGAGACGGGAATGTCGGGGAACTTCTTGAGTTGCAGCAAGTGTGTGAAAGACCCTTTGGAAGTTCCAGTGGTTAGACGTGATTGGCCTCGAGAAGCCTCAGCGGAAAAGGGCCTCATCTCGCCTGGAGGGCAAAACCTCCTGGATTTTCTCGAGTTGCGGCAGGTGCTCTCGACTTACGACGGGGACCTCAGGGACCCGCTCTGGTGGCCTCAGGAAAGGCCAGTCCCCATGCGAGTTCCTCGGGGGCCTCTCGGGATTCCTCTCCCGTCGATGCCGGGGCCTAAGACCTTGTGTGGAGTCGGGGCCGGAACCTGAGGATTCCTCCCCAGTGCTGACATGGATCTTGGGGTACTTCTGGAGTCTCCCCAGGGGAGTCAGTCCTCGTCTCGAATGCGGGCATGCACTTGCGCTTTCCTCCAGAGCGGTAGCAGCAGTGTCACGCAGTCCGCCGCGTGGATCAAAGGATCTATGGTTTTCCCTCGAGTCTTTCCCACGAGGCTTTCCCACGAGGCTTTCCCACAGGGCTGTCCCACGTGCACACGTGGTGGGAGTCGATCCTCGGCTTGAACGTCAAGGCAGTGCAGGGAAAACAGGTTCCTCTGGAATGGACTGACACATCTGGGGGTCTCTTGGAATGGCGCCACGACCCTGGAGTTCCTCTCGCCTTTCCTGTGGAGAGCGCCACCTCTTGAGATACGACGGGAACGCCGGGAATTCTTTCCCTACGAAACAGGGAAAGGATCCCTCATCTCGAGCTAGGAGGCGGAAAAGGGGCTCCCCTGGATGTGTGCGGGACCCCACGTGCTTCCTCTCGAGTGGAGACGGGTATGTCGCGGAACTGCTTCAGTTGCAGCAAGGGTGTGAAGTACCCTTTGGAAGTTCCAGTGGTTAGATGTGATTGGCCTCGAGAAGCCTCAGCGGAAATTGGCCTCATCTCGCCTGGAGGGCAAAACCTCCTGGATTTTCTCGAGTTGCGGCAGGTGCTCTCGACTTACGACGGGAACCTCAGGGACCCGCTCTGGTGGCCTCAGGAAAGGCCAGTCCCCATGCGAGTTCCTCGGGGGCCTCTCGGGATTCCTCTCCCGGCGATCCCGGGGCCTAAGACCTTGTGTGGAGTCGGGGCCGGAACCTGAGGATTCCTCTCCAGTGCTGACATGGATCTTGGGGTACTTCTGGAGTCTCCCCAGGGGAGTCAGTCCTCGTCTCGAATGCAGGCATGCACTTGCGCTTTCCTCCAGAGCGGTAGCAGCAGTGTCACGCAGTCCGCCGCGTGGATCAAAGGATCTATGGTTTTCCCTCGAGTCTTTCCCACGAGGCTTTCCCACGAGGCTTTCACACAGGGCTGTCCCACGTGCACACGTGGTGGGAGTCGATCCTCGGCTTGAAAGTCAAGGCAGTACAGGGAAAACAGGTTCCTCTGGAATGGACTGACACATCTGGGGGACTCTTGGAATGGTGGCACGACCCTGGAGTTCCTCTCGCCTTTCCTGTGGAGAGCGCCTCCTCTTGAGATGCGACGGGAACGCCGGGAAGTCTTTCCCTACGAAACAGGGAAAGGATCCCTCATCTCGAGCTAGGAGGCGGAAACGGGGCTCACCTGGATGTGTGCGGGACCGCACGTGCTTCCTCTCGAGTGGAGACGGGTATGTCGGGGAACTTCTTGAGTTGCAGCAATTGTGTGAAGGACCCTTTGGAAGTTCCAGTGGTTAGATGTGATTGGCCTCGAGAAGCCTCAGCGGAAATGGGCCTCATCTCGCCTGGAGGGCAAAACCTCCGGGATTTTCTCGAGTTGCGGCACGTGCTCTCGACTTACGACGGGGACCTCAGGGAACCGCTCTGGTGGCCTCAGGAAAGGCCAGTCCCCATGCGAGTTCCTCGGGGGCCCCTCGAGATTCCTCTCCCGTCGATGCCGGGGCCTAAGACCTTGGGTGGAGTCAGGGCCGGAACCTGAGGATTCCTGTCCAGTGCTGACATGGATCTTGGGGTACTTCTGGAGTCTCCCCAGAAGAGTCAGTCCTCGTCTCGAATGCGGGCATGCACTTGCGCTTTCCTCCAGAGCGGTAGCAGCAGTGTCACGCAGTCCGCCGCGTGGATCAAAGGATCTATGGTTTTCCCTCGAGTCTTTCCCACGAGGCTTTCCCACGAGGCTTTCCCACAGGGCTGTCCCACGTGCACACGTGGTGGGAGTCGATCCTCGGCTTGAACGTCAAGGCAGTGCAGGGAAAACAGGTTCCTCTGGAATGGACTGACACATCTGGGGGACTCTTGGAATGGTGGCACGACCCTGGAGTTCCTCTCGCCTTTCCTGTGGAGAGCGCCTCCTCTTGAGATGCGACGGGAACGCCGGGAATTCTTTCCCTACGAAACAGGGAAAGGATCCCTCATCTCGAGCTAGGAGGCGGAAACGGGGCTCCCCTGGATGTGTGCAGGACCCACGGACTTCCTCTCGAGTGGAGACGGGTATGTCGGGGAACTTCTTGAGTTGCAGCAAGGGTGTGAAAGACCCTTTGGAAGTTCCAGTGGTTAGATGTGATTGGCCTCGAGAAGCCTCAGCGGAAATGGGCCTCATCTCGCCTGGAGGGCAAAACCTCCTGGATTTTCTCGAGTTGTGGCAGGTGCTCTCGACTTACGACGGGGACCTCAGCGACCCGCTCTGGTGGCCTCAGGAAAGGCCAGTCCCCATGCGAGTTCCTCGGGGGCCTCTCGGGATTCCTCTCCCGGCGATCCCGGGGCCTAAGACCTTGTGTGGAGTCGGGGCCGGAACCTGAGGATTCCTCTCCAGTGCTGACATGGATCTTGGGGTACTTCTGGAGTCTCCCCAGGGGAGTCAGTCCTCGTCTCGAATGCGGGCATGCACTTGCGCTTTCCTCCAGAGCGGTAGCAGCAGTGTCACGCAGTCCGCCGCGTGGATCAAAGGATCTATGGTTTTCCCTCGAGTCTTTCCCACGAGGCTTTCCCATGAGGCTTTCCCACAGGGCTGTCCCACGTGCACACATGGTGGGAGTCGATCCTCGGCTTGAACGTCAAGGCAGTGCAGGGAAAACAGGTTCCTCTGGAATGGACTGACACATCTGGGGGACTCTTGGAATGGTGTCTCGACCCTGGAGTTCCTCTCGCCTTTCCTGTGGAGAGCGCCTCCTCTTGAGATGCGACGGGAATGCCGGGAATTCTTTCCCTACGAAACAGGGAAAGGATCCCTCATCTCGAGCTAGGAGGCGGAAACGGAGCTCCCCTGGATGTGTGCGGGACCGCACGTGCTTCCTCTCGAGTGGAGACGGGTATGTCGGGGAACTTCTTGAGTTGCAGCAAGGGTGTGAAAGACCCTTTGGAAGTTCCAGTGGTTAGACGTGATTGGCCTCGAGAAGCCTCAGCGGAAAAGGGCCTCATCTCGCCTGGAGGGCAAAACCTCCTGGATTTTCTCGAGTTGCGGCAGGTGCTCTCGACTTTCGACGGGGACCTCAGGGACCCGCTCTGGTGGCCTCAGGAAAGGCCAGTCCCCATGCGAGTTCCTCGGGGGCCTCCCGGGATTCCTCTCCCGTCGATGCCGGGGCCTAAGACCTTGTGTGGAGTCGGGGCCGGAACCTGAGGATTCCTCTCCAGTGCTGACATGGATCTTGGGGTACTTCTGGAGTCTCCCCAGGGGAGTCAGTCTTCGTCTCGAATGCGGGCATGCACTTGCGCTTTCCTCCAGAGCGGTAGCAGCAGTGTCACGCAGTCCGCCGCGTGGATCAAAGGATCTATGGTTTTCCCTCGAGTCTTTCCCACGAGGCTTTCCCACGAGGCTTTCCAACAGGGCTGTCCCACGTGCACACGTGGTGGGAGTGGATCCTCGGCTTGAACGTCAAGGCAGTGCAGGGAAAACAGGTTCCTCTGGATTGGACTGATACATCTGGGGGTCTCTTGGAATGGTGCCACGACCCTGGAGTTCCTCTCGCCTTTCCTGTTGAGAGCGCCTCCTCTTGAGATGCGACGGGAACGCCGGGAATTCTTTCCCTAAGGAACAGGGAAAGGATCCCTCATCTCGATCTAGGAGGCGGAAACGGGGCTCCCCTGGATGTGTGCGGGACCCCACGTGCTTCCTCTCGAGTGGAGACGGGTATGTCGGGGAACTTCTTGAGTTGCAGCAAGGGTGTGAAGGACCCTTTGGAAGTTCCAGTGGTTAGACGTGATTAGCCTCGAGAAGCCTCAGCGGAAATGGGCCTCATCTCGCCTGGAGGGCAAAACCTCCTGGATTTTCTCGAGTTGCGGCAGGTGCTCTCGACTTACGACGGGGACCTCAGGGACCCGCTCTGGTGACCTCAGGAAAGGCCAGTCCCCATGCGAGTTCCTCGGGGGCCTCTCGGCATTCCTCTCCCGTCGATGCCGGGGCCTAAGACCTTGTGTGGAGTCGGGGCCGGAACCTGAGGATTCCTCTCCAGTGCTGACATGGATCTTGGGGTACTTCTGGAGTCTCCCCAGGGGAGTCAGTCCTCGTCTCGAATGCGGGCATGCACTTGCGCTTTCCTCCAGAGCGGTAGCAGCAGTGTCACGCAGTCCGCCGCGTGGATCAAAGGATCTATGGTTGTCCCTCGAGTCTTTCCCACGGGGCTTTCCCAAGAGGCTTTCCCACAGGGCTGTCCCACGTGCACACGTGGTGGGAGTCGATCCTCGGCTTGAACGTCAAGGCAGTGCAGGGAAAACAGGTTCCTCTGGAATGGACTGACACATCTGGGGGACACTTGGAATGGTGGCACGACCCTGAAGTTCCTCTCGCCTTTCCTGTGGAGAGCGCCTCCTCTTGAGATGCGACGGGAACGCCGGGAATTCTTTCCCTACGAAACAGGGAAAGGATCCCTCATCTCGAGCTAGGAGGCGGAAACGGGGCTCCCCTGGATGTGTGCGGGACCCCACGTGCTTCCTCTCGAGTGGAGACGGGAATGTCGGGGAACTTCTTGAGTTGCAGCAAGGGTGTGAAAGACCCTTTGGAAGTTCCAGTGGTTAGACGTGATTGGCCTCGAGAAGCCTCAGCGGAAAAGGGCCTCATCTCGCCTGGAGGGCAAAACCTCCTGGATTTTCTCGAGTTGCGGCAGGTGCTCTCGACTTACGACGGGGACCTCAGGGACCCGCTCTGGTGGCCTCAGGAAAGGCCAGTCCCCATGCGAGTTCCTCGGGGGCCTCTCGGGATTCCTCTCCCGTCGATGCCGGGGCCTAAGACCTTGTGTGGAGTCGGGGCCGGAACCTGAGGATTCCTCCCCAGTGCTGACATGGATCTTGGGGTACTTCTGGAGTCTCCCCAGGGGAGTCAGTCCTCGTCTCGAATGCGGGCATGCACTTGCGCTTTCCTCCAGAGCGGTAGCAGCAGTGTCACGCAGTCCGCCGCGTGGATCAAAGGATCTATGGTTTTCCCTCGAGTCTTTCCCACGAGGCTTTCCCACGAGGCTTTCCCACAGGGCTGTCCCACGTGCACACGTGGTGGGAGTCGATCCTCGGCTTGAACGTCAAGGCAGTGCAGGGAAAACAGGTTCCTCTGGAATGGACTGACACATCTGGGGGTCTCTTGGAATGGTGCCACGACCCTGGAGTTCCTCTCGCCTTTCCTGTGGAGAGCGCCACCTCTTGAGATGCGACGGGAACGCCGGGAATTCTTTCCCTACGAAACAGGGAAAGGATCCCTCATCTCGAGCTAGGAGGCGGAAAAGGGGCTCCCCTGGATGTGTGCGGGACCCCACGTGCTTCCTCTCGAGTGGAGACGGGTATGTCGCGGAACTGCTTCAGTTGCAGCAAGGGTGTGAAGGACCCTTTGGAAGTTCCAGTGGTTAGATGTGATTGGCCTCGAGAAGCCTCAGCGGAAATTGGCCTCATCTCGCCTGGAGGGCAAAACCTCCTGGATTTTCTCGAGTTGCGGCAGGTGCTCTCGACTTACGACGGGAACCTCAGGGACCCGCTCTGGTGGCCTCAGGAAAGGCCAGTCCCCATGCGAGTTCCTCGGGGGCCTCTCGGGATTCCTCTCCCGGCGATCCCGGGGCCTAAGACCTTGTGTGGAGTCGGGGCCGGAACCTGAGGATTCCTCTCCAGTGCTGACATGGATCTTGGGGTACTTCTGGAGTCTCCCCAGGGGAGTCAGTCCTCGTCTCGAATGCAGGCATGCACTTGCGCTTTCCTCCAGAGCGGTAGCAGCAGTGTCACGCAGTCCGCCGCGTGGATCAAAGGATCTATGGTTTTCCCTCGAGTCTTTCCCACGAGGCTTTCCCACGAGGCTTTCACACAGGGCTGTCCCACGTGCACACGTGGTGGGAGTCGATCCTCGGCTTGAAAGTCAAGGCAGTACAGGGAAAACAGGTTCCTCTGGAATGGACTGACACATCTGGGGGACTCTTGGAATGGTGGCACGACCCTGGAGTTCCTCTCGCCTTTCCTGTGGAGAGCGCCTCCTCTTGAGATGCGACGGGAACGCCGGGAATTCTTTCCCTACGAAACAGGTAAAGGATCCCTCATCTCGAGCTAGGAGGCGGAAACGGGGCTCACCTGGATGTGTGCGGGACCGCACGTGCTTCCTCTCGAGTGGAGACGGGTATGTCGGGGAACTTCTTGAGTTGCAGCAAGGGTGTGAAGGACCCTTTGGAAGTTCCAGTGGTTAGATGTGATTGGCCTCGAGAAGCCTCAGCGGAAATGGGCCTCATCTCGCCTGGAGGGCAAAACCTCCGGGATTTTCTCGAGTTGCGGCACGTGCTCTCGACTTACGACGGGGACCTCAGGGAACCGCTCTGGTGGCCTCAGGAAAGGCCAGTCCCCATGCGAGTTCCTCGGGGGCCCCTCGAGATTCCTCTCCCGTCGATGCCAGGGCCTAAGACCTTGGGTGGAGTCAGGGCCGGAACCTGAGGATTCCTGTCCAGTGCTGACATGGATCTTGGGGTACTTCTGGAGTCTCCCCAGAAGAGTCAGTCCTCGTCTCGAATGCGGGCATGCACTTGCGCTTTCCTCCAGAGCGGTAGCAGCAGTGTCACGCAGTCCGCCGCGTGGATCAAAGGATCTATGGTTTTCCCTCGAGTCTTTCCCACGAGGCTTTCCCACGAGGCTTTCCCACAGGGCTGTCCCACGTGCACACGTGGTGGGAGTGGATCCTCGGCTTGAACGTCAAGGCAGTGCAGGGAAAACAGGTTCCTCTGGAATGGACTGACACATCTGGGGGACTCTTGGAATGGTGGCACGACCCTGGAGTTCCTCTCGCCTTTCCTGTGGAGAGCGCCTCCTCTTGAGATGCGACGGGAACGCCGGGAATTCTTTCCCTACGAAACAGGGAAAGGATCCCTCATCTCGAGCTAGGAGGCGGAAACGGGGCTCCCCTGGATGTGTGCAGGACCCACGGACTTCCTCTCGAGTGGAGACGGGTATGTCGGGGAACTTCTTGAGTTGCAGCAAGGGTGTGAAAGACCCTTTGGAAGTTCCAGTGGTTAGATGTGATTGGCCTCGAGAAGCCTCAGCGGAAATGGGCCTCATCTCGCCTGGAGGGCAAAACCTCCTGGATTTTCTCGAGTTGTGGCAGGTGCTCTCGACTTACGACGGGGACCTCAGCGACCCGCTCTGGTGGCCTCAGGAAAGGCCAGTCCCCATGCGAGTTCCTCGGGGGCCTCTCGGGATTCCTCTCCCGGCGATCCCGGGGCCTAAGACCTTGTGTGGAGTCGGGGCCGGAACCTGAGGATTCCTCTCCAGTGCTGACATGGATCTTGGGGTACTTCTGGAGTCTCCCCAGGGGAGTCAGTCCTCGTCTCGAATGCGGGCATGCACTTGCGCTTTCCTCCAGAGCGGTAGCAGCAGTGTCACGCAGTCCGCCGCGTGGATCAAAGGATCTATGGTTTTCCCTCGAGTCTTTCCCACGAGGCTTTCCCACGAGGCTTTCCCACAGGGCTGTCCCACGTGCACACATGGTGGGAGTCGATCCTCGGCTTGAACGTCAAGGCAGTGCAGGGAAAACAGGTTCCTCTGGAATGGACTGACACATCTGGGGGACTCTTGGAATGGTGTCTCGACCCTGGAGTTCCTCTCGCCTTTCCTGTGGAGAGCGCCTCCTCTTGAGATGCGACGGGAATGCCGGGAATTCTTTCCCTACGAAACAGGGAAAGGATCCCTCATCTCGAGCTAGGAGGCGGAAACGGAGCTCCCCTGGATGTGTGCGGGACCGCACGTGCTTCCTCTCGAGTGGAGACGGGTATGTCGGGGAACTTCTTGAGTTGCAGCAAGGGTGTGAAGGACCCTTTGGAAGTTCCAGTGGTTAGATGTGATTGGCCTCGAGAAGCCTCAGCGGAAATGGGCCTCATCTCGCCTGGAGGGCAAAACCTCCTGGATTTTCTCGAGTTGCGGCAGGTGCTCTCGACTTACGACGGGGACCTCAGGGAACCGCTCTGGTGGCCTCAGGAAAGGCCAGTCCCCATGCGAGTTCCTCGGGGGCCTCTCGGGATTCCTCTCCCGTCGATGCCGGGGCCTAAGACCTTGTGTGCAGTCAGGGCCGGAACCTGAGGATTCCTCTCCAGTGCTGACATGGATCTTGGGGTACTTCTGGAGTCTCCCCAGGGGAGTCAGTCCTCATCTCGAATGCGGGAATTCACTTGCGCTTTCCTCCAGAGCGGTAGCAGCAGTGTCACGCAGTCCGCCGCGTGGATCAAAGGATCTATGGTTTTCCCTCGAGTCTTTCCCACGAGGCTTTCCCACGAGGCTTTCCCACAGGGCTGTCCCACGTGCACACGCGGTGGGAGTCGATCCTCGGCTTGAACGTCAAGGCAGTGCAGGGAAAACAGGTTCATCTGGAATGGACTGACACATCTGGGGGACTCTTGGAATGGTGGCACGACCCTGGAGTTCCTCTCGCCTTTCCTGTGGAGAGCGCCTCCTCTTGAGATGCGACGGGAACGCCGGGAATTCTTTCCCTACGAAACAGGGAAAGGATCCCTCATCTCGAGCTAGGAGGCGGAAACGGGGCTCCCCTGGATGTGTGCGGGACCCCACGTGCTTCCTCTCGAGTGGAGACGGGTATGTCGGGGAACTTCTTGAGTTGCAGCAAGGGTGTGAAGGACCCTTTGGAAGTTCCAGTGGTTAGACGTGATTAGCCTCGAGAAGCCTCAGCGGAAATGGGCCTCATCTCGCCTGGAGGGCAAAACCTCCTGGATTTTCTCGAGTTGCGGCAGGTGCTCTCGACTTACGACGGGGACCTCAGGGACCCGCTCTGGTGGCCTCAGGAAAGGCCAGTCCCCATGCGAGTTCCTCGGGGGCCTCTCGGGATTCCTCTCCCGTCGATGCCGGGGCCTAAGACCTTGTGTGGAGTCGGGGCCGGAACCTGAGGATTCCTCTCCAGTGCTGACATGGATCTTGGGGTACTTCTGGAGTCTCCCCAGGGGAGTCAGTCCTCGTCTCGAATGCGGGCATGCACTTGCGCTTTCCTCCAGAGCGGTAGCAGCAGTGTCACGCAGTCCGCCGCGTGGATCAAACGATCTATGGTTTTCCCTCGAGTCTTTCCCACGAGGCTTTCCCACGAGGCTTTCCCACAGGGCTGTCCCACGTGCACACGTGGTGGGAGTCGATCCTCGGCTTGAACGTCAAGGCAGTGCAGGGAAAACAGGTTCCTCTGGAATGGACTGACACATCTGGGGGACTCTTGGAATGGTGGCACGACCCTGGAGTTCCTCTCGCCTTTCCTGTGGAGAGCGCCTCCTCTTGAGATGCGACGGGAACGCCGGGAATTCTTTCCCTACGAAACAGGGAAAGGATCCCTCATCTCGAGCTAGGAGGCGGAAACGCGGCTCCCCTGGATGTGTGCGGGACACCACGTGCTTCCTCTCGAGTGCAGACGGGTATGTCGGGGAACTTCTTGAGTTGCAGCAAGGGTGTGAAGGACCCTTTGGAAGTTCCAGTGGTTAGATGTGATTGGCCTCGAGAAGCCTCAGCGGAAATGGGCCTCATCTCGCCTGGAGGGCAAAACCTCCTGGATTTTCTCGAGTTGCGGCAGGTGCTCTCGACTTACGACGGGGACCTCAGGGACCCGCTCTGGTGGCCTCAGGAAAGGCCAGTCCCCATGCGAGTTCCTCGGGGGCCTCTCGGGATTATTCTCCCGTCGATGCCGGGGCCTAAGACCTTGTGTGGAGTCGGGCCCGGAACCTGAGGATTCCTCTCCAGTGCTGACATGGATCTTGGGGTACTTCTGGAGTCTCCCCAGGGGAGTCAGTCCTCGTCTCGAATGCGGGCATGCACTTGCGCTTTCCTCCAGAGCGGTAGCAGCAGTGTCACGCAGTCCGCCGCGTGGATCAAAGGATCTATGGTTTTCCCTCGAGTCTTTCCCACGAGGCTTTCCCACGAGGCTTTCCCACAGGGCTGTCCCACGTGCACACGTGGTGGGAGTCGATCCTCGGCTTGAACGTCAAGGCAGTGCAGGGAAAACAGGTTCCGCTGGAATGGACTGACACATCTGGGGGACTCTTGGAATGGTGGCACGACCCTGGAGTTCCTCTCGTCTTTCCTGTGGAGAGCGCCTCGTCTTGAGATGCGACGGGAGCGCCGGGAATTCTTTCCCTACGAAACAGGGAAAGGATCCCTCATCTCGAGCTAGGAGGCGGAAACGGGGCTCCCCTGGATGTGTGCGGGACCCCACGTGCTTCCTCTCGAGTGGAGACGGGTATGTCGGGTAACTTCTTGAGTTGCAGCAATGGTGTGAAGGACCCTTTGGAAGTTCCAGTGGTTAGATGTGATTGGCCTCGAGAAGCCTCAGCGGAAATGGGCCTCATCTCACCTGGAGGGCAAAACCTCCTGGATTTTCTAGAGTTGCGGCAGGTACTCTCGACTTACGACGGGGACCTCAGGGAACCGCTCTGGTGGCCTCAGGAAAGGCCAGTCCCCATGCGAGTTCCTCGGGGGCGTCTCGGGATTCCTCTCCCGTCGATGCCGGGGCCTAAGACCTTGTGTGGAGTCGGGGCCGGAACCTGAGGATTCCTCTCCAGTGCAGACATGGATCTTGGGGTACTTCTGGAGTCTCCCCAGGGGAGTCAGCCCTCGTCTCGAATGCGGGCATGCATTGCGCTTTCCTCCAGAGCGGTAGCAGCAGTGTCACGCAGTCCGCCGCTTGGATCAAAGGATCTATGGTTTTCCCTCGAGTCTTTCCCACGAGGCTTTCCCACGAGGCTTTCCCACAGGGCTGTCCCAAGTGCACACGTGGTGGGAGTCGATCCTCGGCTTGAACGTCAAGGCAGTGCAGGGGAAACAGGTTCCTCTGGAATGGACTGACACATCTGGGGGACTCTTGGAATGGTGGCACGACCCTGGAGTTCCTCTCGCCTTTCCTGTGGAGAGCGCCTCCTCTTGAGATGCGACGGGAACGCCGGGAATTCTTTCCCTACGAAACAGGGAAAGGATCCCTCATCTCGAGCTAGGAGGCGGAAACGCGGCTCCCCTGGATGTGTGCGGGACACCACGTGCTTCCTCTCGAGTGGAGACGGGTATGTCGGGGAACTTCTTGAGTTGCAGCAAGGGTGTGAAGGACCCTTCGGAAGTTCCAGTGGTTAGATGTGATTGGCCTCGAGAAGCCTCAGCGGAAATGGGCCTCATCTCGCCTGGAGGGCAAAACCTCCTGGATTTTCTCGAGTTGCGGCAGGTGCTCTCGACTTACGACGGGGACCTCAGGGCCCCGCTCTGGTGGCCTCAGGAAAGGGCAGTCCCCATGCGAGTTCCTCGGGGGCCTCTCGGGATTCCTCTCCCGTCGATGCCGGTGCCTAAGACCTTGTGTGGAGTCGGGCCCGGAACCTGAGGATTCCTCTCCAGTGCTGACATGGATCTTGGGGTACTTCTGGAGTCTCCCCAGGGGAGTCAGGCCTCGTCTCGAATGCGGGCATGCACTTGCGCTTTCCTCCAGAGCGGTAGCAGCAGTGTCACGCAGTCCGCCGCGTGGATCAAAGGATGTTCGGTTTTCCCTCGAGTCTTTCCCACGAGGCTTTCCCACAGGGCTGTCCCACGTGCACACGTGGTGGGAGTCGATCCTCGGCTTGAACGTCAAGGCAGTTCAGGGAAAACAGGTTCCTCTGGAAAGGACTGACACATCTGGGGGACTCTTGGAATGGTGGCACGACCCTGGAGTTCCTCTCGCCTTTCCTGTGGAGAGCGCCTCCTCTTGAGATGCGACGGGAACGCCGGGAATTCTTTCCCTACGAAACAGGGAAAGGATCCCTCATCTCGAGCTAGGAGGCGGAAACGGGGCTCCCCTGGATGTGTGCGGGACCCACGTGCTTCCTCTCAAGTGGAGACGGGTATGTCGGGGAACTTCTTGAGTTGCAGCAAGGGTGTGAAGGACCCTTTGGAAGTTCCAGTGGTTAGACGTGATTAGCCTCGAGAAGCCTCAGCGGAAATGGGCCTCATCTCGCCTGGAGGGCAAAACCTCCTGGATTTTCTCGAGTTGCGGCAGGTGCTCTCGACTTTCGACGGGGACCTCAGGGACCCGCTCTGGTGGCCTCAGGAAAGGCCAGTCCCCATGCGAGTTCCTCGGGGGCCTCTCGGGATTCCTCTCCCGTCGATGCCGGGGCCTAAGACCTTGTGTGGAGTCGGGGCCGGAACCTGAGGATTCCTCTCCAGTGCTGACATGGATCTTGGGGTACGTCTGGAGTCTCCCCAGGGGAGTCAGTCCTCGTCTCGAATGCGGGCATGCATTGCGCCTTCCTCCAGAGCGGTAGCAGTAGTGTCACGCAGTCCGCCGCGTGGATCAAAGGATCTATGGTTTTCCCTCGAGTCTTTCCCACGAGGCTTTCCCACGAGGCTTTCCCACAGGGCTGTCCCACGTGCACACGTGGTGGGAGTCGATCATCGGCTTGAACGTCAAGGCAGTGCAGGGAAAACAGGTTCCTCTGGAATGGACTGACACATCTGGGGGACTCTTGGAATGGTGGCACGCCCCTGGAGTTCCTTTCGCCTTTCCTGTGGAGAGCGCCTCCTCTTGAGATGCGACGGGAACGCCGGGAATTCTTTCCCTACGAAACAGGGAAAGGATCGCTCATCTCGAGCTAGGAGGCGGAAACGGGGCTCACCTGGATGTGTGCGGGACACCACGTGCTTCCTCTCGAGTGCAGACGGGTCTGTCGGGGAACTTCTTGAGTTGCAGCAATGGTGTGAAGGACCCTTTGGAAGTTCCAGTGTTTAGATGTGATTGGGCTCGAGAAGCCTCAGCGGAAATGGGCCTCATCTCGCCTGGAGGGCAAAACCTCCTGGATTTTCTCGAATTGCGGCAGGTGCTCTCGACTTACGACGGGGACCTCAGGGACCCGCTCTGGTGGCCTCAGGAAAGGCCAGTCCCCATGCGAGTTCCTCGGGGGCCTCTCGGGATTCCTCTCCCGTCGATGCCGGGGCCTAAGACCTTGTGTGGAGTCGGGGCCGGAACCTGAGGATTCCTCTCCAGTGCTGACATGGATCTTGGGGTAATTCTGGAGTCTCCCCAGGGGAGTCAGTCCTCGTCTCGAATGCGGGCATGCACTTGCGCTTTCCTCCAGAGCGGTAGCAGCAGTGTCACGCAGTCCGCCGCGTGGATCAAAGGATCTATGGTTTTCCCTCGAGTCTTTCCCACGAGGCTTTCCCACGAGGCTGTCCCACGTGCACACGTGGTGGGAGTCGATCCTCGGCTTGAACATCAAGGCAGTGCAGGGAAAACAGGTTCCTCTGGAATGGACTGACACATCTGGGGGACTCTTGGAATGGTGGCACGACCCTGGAGTTCCTCTCGCCTTTCCTGTGGAGAGTGCCTCCTCTTGAGATGCGACGGGAACGCCGGGAATTCTTTCCCTACGAAACAGGGAAAGGATCCCTCATCTCGAGCTAGGAGGCGGAAACGGGGCTCCCCTGGATGTGTGCGGGACCCACGTGCTTCCTCTCGAGTGCAGACGGGTATGTCGGGGAACTTCTTGAGTTGCAGCAAGGGTGTGAAGGACCCTTTGGAAGTTCCAGTGGTTAGATGTGATTGGCCTCGAGAAGCCTCAGCGGAAATGGGCCTCATCTCGCCTGGAGGGCAAAACCTCCTGGATTTTCTCGAGTTGCGGCAGGTGCTCTCGACTTACGACGGGGACCTCAGGGACCCGCTCTGGTGGCCTCAGGAAAGGCCAGTCCCCATGCGAGTTCCTCGGGGGCCTCTCGGGATTCCTCTCCCGTCGATGCCGGGGCCTAAGACCTTGTGTGGAGTCGGGGCCGGAACCTGAGGATTCCTCTCCAGTGCTGACATGGATCTTGGGGTACGTCTGGAGTCTCCCCAGGGGAGTCAGTCCTCGTCTCGAATGCGGGCATGCATTGGGCCTTCCTCCAGAGCGGTAGCAGTAGTGTCACGCAGTCCGCCGCGTGGATCAAAGGATCTATGGTTTTCCCTCGAGTCTTTCCTACGAGGCTTTCCCACGAGGCTTTCCCACAGGGCTGTCCCACGTGCACACGTGGTGGGAGTCGATCATCGGCTTGAACGTCAAGGCAGTGCAGGGAAAACAGGTTCCTCTGGAATGGACTGACACATCTGGGGGACTCTTGGAATGGTGGCACGACCCTGGAGTTCCTCTCGCCTTTCCTGTGGAGAGCGCCTCCTCTTGAGATGCGACGGGAACGCCGGGAATTCTTTCCCTACGAAACAGGGAAAGGATCCCTCATCTCGAGCTAGGAGGTGGAAACGGGGCTCCCCTGGATGTGTGCGGGACACCACGTGCTTCCTCTCGAGTGCAGACGGGTATGTCGGGGAACTTCTTGAGTTGCAGCAATGGTGTGAAGGACCCTTTGGAAGTTCCAGTGGTTAGATGTGATTGGCCTCGAGAAGCCTCAGCGGAAATGGGCCTCATCTCGCCTGGAGGGCAAAACCTCCTGGATTTTCTCGAGTTGCGGCAGGTGCTCTGGACTTACGACTGGGACCTCAGGGACCCGCTCTGGTGGCCTCAGGAAAGGCCAGTCCCCATGCGAGTTCCTTGGGGCCCTCTCGGGATTCCTCTCCCGTCGATGCCGGGGCCTAAGACCTTGTGTGGAGTCGGGGCCGGAACCTGAGGATTCCTCTCCAGTGCTGACATGGATCTTGGGGTACTTCTGGAGTCTCCCCAGGGGAGTCAGTCCTCGTCTCGAATGCGGGCATGCACATGCGCTTTCCTCCAGAGCGGTAGCAGCAGTGTCACGCAGTCCGCCGCGTGGATCAAAGGATGTTCGGTTTTCCCTCGAGTCTTTCCCACGAGGCTTTCCCACAGGGCTGTCCCACGTGCACACGTGGTGGGAGTCGATCCTCGGCTTGAACGTCAAGGCAGTTCAGGGAAAACAGGTTCCTCTGGAAAGGACTGACACATCTGGGGGACTCTTGGAATGGTGGCACGACCCTGGAGTTCCTCTCGCCTTTCCTGTGGAGAGCGCCTCCTCTTGAGATGCGACGGGAACGCCGGGAATTCTTTCCCTACGAAACAGGGAAAGGATCCCTCATCTCGAGCTAGGAGGCGGAAACGGGGCTCCCCTGGATGTGTGCGGGACCCACGTGCTTCCTCTCAAGTGGAGACGGGTATGTCGGGGAACTTCTTGAGTTGCAGCAAGGGTGTGAAGGACCCTTTGGAAGTTCCAGTGGTTAGACGTGATTAGCCTCGAGAAGCCTCAGCGGAAATGGGCCTCATCTCGCCTGGAGGGCAAAACCTCCTGGATTTTCTCGAGTTGCGGCAGGTGCTCTCGACTTTCGACGGGGACCTCAGGGACCCGCTCTGGTGGCCTCAGGAAAGGCCAGTCCCCATGCGAGTTCCTCGGGGGCCTCTCGGGATTCCTCTCCCGTCGATGCCGGGGCCTAAGACCTTGTGTGGAGTCGGGGCCGGAACCTGAGGATTCCTCTCCAGTGCTGACATGGATCTTGGGGTACGTCTGGAGTCTCCCCAGGGGAGTCAGTCCTCGTCTCGAATGCGGGCATGCATTGCGCCTTCCTCCAGAGCGGTAGCAGTAGTGTCACGCAGTCCGCCGCGTGGATCAAAGGATCTATGGTTTTCCCTCGAGTCTTTCCCACGAGGCTTTCCCACAGGGCTGTCCCACGTGCACACGTGGTGGGAGTCGATCATCGGCTTGAACGTCAAGGCAGTGCAGGGAAAACAGGTTCCTCTGGAATGGACTGACAAATCTGGGGGACTCTTGGAATGGTGGCACGCCCCTGGAGTTCCTTTCGCCTTTCCTGTGGAGAGCGCCTCCTCTTGAGATGCGACGGGAACGCCGGGAATTCTTTCCCTACGAAACAGGGAAAGGATCCCTCATCTCGAGCTAGGAGGCGGAAACGGGGCTCACCTGGATGTGTGCGGGACACCACGTGCTTCCTCTCGAGTGCAGACGGGTATGTCGGGGAACTTCTTGAGTTGCAGCAATGGTGTGAAGGACCCTTTGGAAGTTCCAGTGTTTAGATGTGATTGGGCTCGAGAAGCCTCAGCGGAAATGGGCCTCATCTCGCCTGGAGGGCAAAACCTCCTGGATTTTCTCGAATTGCGGCAGGTGCTCTCGACTTACGACGGGGACCTCAGGGACCCGCTCTGGTGGCCTCAGGAAAGGCCAGTCCCCATGCGAGTTCCTCGGGGGCCTCTCGGGATTCCTCTCCCGTCGATGCCGGGGCCTAAGACCTTGTGTGGAGTCGGGGCCGGAACCTGAGGATTCCTCTCCAGTGCTGACATGGATCTTGGGGTAATTCTGGAGTCTCCCCAGGGGAGTCAGTCCTCGTCTCGAATGCGGGCATGCACTTGCGCTTTCCTCCAGAGCGGTAGCAGCAGTGTCACGCAGTCCGCCGCGTGGATCAAAGGATCTATGGTTTTCCCTCGAGTCTTTCCCACGAGGCTTTCCCACGAGGCTGTCCCACGTGCACACGTGGTGGGAGTCGATCCTCGGCTTGAACATCAAGGCAGTGCAGGGAAAACAGGTTCCTCTGGAATGGACTGACACATCTGGGGGACTCTTGGAATGGTGGCACGACCCTGGAGTTCCTCTCGCCTTTCCTGTGGAGAGTGCCTCCTCTTGAGATGCGACGGGAACGCCGGGAATTCTTTCCCTACGAAACAGGGAAAGGATCCCTCATCTCGAGCTAGGAGGCGGAAACGGGGCTCCCCTGGATGTGTGCGGGACCCACGTGCTTCCTCTCGAGTGCAGACGGGTATGTCGGGGAACTTCTTGAGTTGCAGCAAGGGTGTGAAGGACCCTTTGGAAGTTCCAGTGGTTAGATGTGATTGGCCTCGAGAAGCCTCAGCGGAAATGGGCCTCATCTCGCCTGGAGGGCAAAACCTCCTGGATTTTCTCGAGTTGCGGCAGGTGCTCTCGACTTACGACGGGGACCTCAGGGACCCGCTCTGGTGGCCTCAGGAAAGGCCAGTCCCCATGCGAGTTCCTCGGGGGCCTCTCGGGATTCCTCTCCCGTCGATGCCGGGGCCTAAGACCTTGTGTGGAGTCGGGGCCGGAACCTGAGGATTCCTCTCCAGTGCTGACATGGATCTTGGGGTACGTCTGGAGTCTCCCCAGGGGAGTCAGTCCTCGTCTCGAATGCGGGCATGCATTGGGCCTTCCTCCAGAGCGGTAGCAGTAGTGTCACGCAGTCCGCCGCGTGGATCAAAGGATCTATGGTTTTCCCTCGAGTCTTTCCTACGAGGCTTTCCCACGAGGCTTTCCCACAGGGCTGTCCCACGTGCACACGTGGTGGGAGTCGATCATCGGCTTGAACGTCAAGGCAGTGCAGGGAAAACAGGTTCCTCTGGAATGGACTGACACATCTGGGGGACTCTTGGAATGGTGGCACGACCCTGGAGTTCCTCTCGCCTTTCCTGTGGAGAGCGCCTCCTCTTGAGATGCGACGGGAACGCCGGGAATTCTTTCCCTACGAAACAGGGAAAGGATCCCTCATCTCGAGCTAGGAGGTGGAAACGGGGCTCCCCTGGATGTGTGCGGGACACCACGTGCTTCCTCTCGAGTGCAGACGGGTATGTCGGGGAACTTCTTGAGTTGCAGCAATGGTGTGAAGGACCCTTTGGAAGTTCCAGTGGTTAGATGTGATTGGCCTCGAGAAGCCTCAGCGGAAATGGGCCTCATCTCGCCTGGAGGGCAAAACCTCCGGGATTTTCTCGAGTTGCGGCAGGTGCTCTCGACTTACGACGGGGACCTCTGGGAACCGCTCTGGTGGCCTCAGGAAAGGCCAGTCCCCATGCGAGTTCCTCGGGGGCCTCTCGGGATTCCTCTCCCGTTGATGCCGGGGCCTAAGACCTTGTGTGGAGTTGGGGCCGGAACCTGAGGATTCCTCTCCAGTCCTGACATGGATCTTGGGGTACTTCTGGAGTCTCCCCAGGGGAGTCAGTCCTCGTCTCGAATGCGGGCATGCACTTTCGGTTTCCTCCAGAGCGGTAGCAGCAGTGTCACGCAGTCCGCCGCGTGGATCAAAGGATCTATGGTTTTCCCTCGAGTCTTTCCCACGAGGCTTTCCCACGAGGCTTTCCCACAGGGCTGTCCCACGTGCACACGTGGTGGGAGTCGATCCTCGGCTTGAACGTCAAGGCAGTGCAGGGAAAACAGGTTACTCTGGAATGGACTGACACATCTGGGGGACTCTTGGAATGGTGTCACGACCCTGGAGTTCCTCTCGCATTTCCTGTGGAGAGCGCCTCCTCTTGAGATGCGACGGGAACGCCGGGAATTCTTTCCCTACGAAACAGGGAAAGGATCCCTCATCTCGAGCTAGGAGGCGGAAACGGGGCTCCCCTGGATGTGTGCGGGACCCACGTGCTTCCTCTCGAGTGGAGACGGGTATGTCGGGGAACTTCTTGAGTTGCAGCAATGGTGTGAAGGACCCTTTGGAAGTTCCAGTGTGTAGATGTGATTGGGCTCGAGAAGCCTCAGCGGAAATGGGCCTCATCTCGCCTGGAGGGCAAAACCTCCTGGATTTTCTCGAATTGCGGCAGGTGCTCTCGACTTACGACGGGGACCTCAGGGAACCGCTCTGGTGGCCTCAGGAAAGGCCAGTCCCCATGCGAGTTCCTCGGGGGCCTCTCGGGATTCCTCTCCCGTCGATGCCGGGGCCTAAGACCTTGTGTGGAGTCGGGGCCGGAACCTGAGGATTCCTCTCCAGTGCTGACATGGATCTTGGGGTACGTCTGGAGTCTCCCCAGGGGAGTCAGTCCTCGTCTCGAATGCGGGCATGCATTGCGCCTTCCTCCAGAGCGGTAGCAGTAGTGTCACGCAGTCCGCCGTGTGGATCAAAGGATCTATGGTTTTCCCTCGAGTCTTTCCCACGAGGCTTTCCCACGAGGCTTTCCCACAGGGCTGTCCCACGTGCACACGTGGTGGGAGTCGATCATCGGCTTGAACGTCAAGGCAGTGCAGGGAAAACAGGTTCCTCTGGAATGGACTGACACATCTGGGGGACTCTTGGAATGGTGTCACGCCCCTGGAGTTCCTCTCGCCTTTCCTGTGGAGAGCGCCTCCTCTTGAGATGCGACGGGAACGCCGGGAATTCTCTCCCTACGAAACAGGGAAAGGATCCCTCATCTCGAGCAAGGAGGCGGAAACGGGGCTCCCCTGGATGTGTGCGGGACACCACGTGCTTCCTCTCGAGTGCAGACGGGTATGTCGGGGAACTTCTTGAGTTGCAGCAATGGTGTGAAGGACCCTTTGGAAGTTCCAGTGGTTAGATGTGATTGGCCTCGAGAAGCCTCAGCGGAAATGGGCCTCATCTCGCCTGGAGGGCAAAACCTCCGGGATTTTCTCGAGTTGCGGCAGGTGCTCTCGACTTACGACGGGGACCTCTGGGAACCGCTCTGGTGGCCTCAGGAAAGGCCAGTCCCCATGCGAGTTCCTCGGGGGCCTCTCGGGATTCCTCTCCCGTTGATGCCGGGGCCTAAGACCTTGTGTGGAGTTGGGGCCGGAACCTGAGGATTCCTCTCCAGTCCTGACATGGATCTTGGGGTACTTCTGGAGTCTCCCCAGGGGAGTCAGTCCTCGTCTCGAATGCGGGCATGCACTTTCGGTTTCCTCCAGAGCGGTAGCAGCAGTGTCACGCAGTCCGCCGCGTGGATCAAAGGATCTATGGTTTTCCCTCGAGTCTTTCCCACGAGGCTTTCCCACGAGGCTTTCCCACAGGGCTGTCCCACGTGCACACGTGGTGGGAGTCGATCCTCGGCTTGAACGTCAAGGCAGTGCAGGGAAAACAGGTTACTCTGGAATGGACTGACACATCTGGGGGACTCTTGGAATGGTGTCACGACCCTGGAGTTCCTCTCGCATTTCCTGTGGAGAGCGCCTCCTCTTGAGATGCGACGGGAACGCCGGGAATTCTTTCCCTACGAAACAGGGAAAGGATCCCTCATCTCGAGCTAGGAGGCGGAAACGGGGCTCCCCTGGATGTGTGCGGGACCCACGTGCTTCCTCTCGAGTGGAGACGGGTATGTCGGGGAACTTCTTGAGTTGCAGCAATGGTGTGAAGGACCCTTTGGAAGTTCCAGTGTGTAGATGTGATTGGGCTCGAGAAGCCTCAGCGGAAATGGGCCTCATCTCGCCTGGAGGGCAAAACCTCCTGGATTTTCTCGAATTGCGGCAGGTGCTCTCGACTTACGACGGGGACCTCAGGGAACCGCTCTGGTGGCCTCAGGAAAGGCCAGTCCCCATGCGAGTTCCTCGGGGGCCTCTCGGGATTCCTCTCCCGTCGATGCCGGGGCCTAAGACCTTGTGTGGAGTCGGGGCCGGAACCTGAGGATTCCTCTCCAGTGCTGACATGGATCTTGGGGTACGTCTGGAGTCTCCCCAGGGGAGTCAGTCCTCGTCTCGAATGCGGGCATGCATTGCGCCTTCCTCCAGAGCGGTAGCAGTAGTGTCACGCAGTCCGCCGTGTGGATCAAAGGATCTATGGTTTTCCCTCGAGTCTTTCCCACGAGGCTTTCCCACGAGGCTTTCCCACAGGGCTGTCCCACGTGCACACGTGGTGGGAGTCGATCATCGGCTTGAACGTCAAGGCAGTGCAGGGAAAACAGGTTCCTCTGGAATGGACTGACACATCTGGGGGACTCTTGGAATGGTGTCACGCCCCTGGAGTTCCTCTCGCCTTTCCTGTGGAGAGCGCCTCCTCTTGAGATGCGACGGGAACGCCGGGAATTCTCTCCCTACGAAACAGGGAAAGGATCCCTCATCTCGAGCAAGGAGGCGGAAACGGGGCTCCCCTGGATGTGTGCGGGACACCACGTGCTTCCTCTCGAGTGCAGACGGGTATGTCGGGGAACTTCTTGAGTTGCAGCAATGGTGTGAAGGACCCTTTGGAAGTTCCAGTGGTTAGATGTGATTGGCCTCGAGAAGCCTCAGCGGAAATGGGCCTCATCTCGCCTGGAGGGCAAAACCTCCTGGATTTTCTCGAGTTGCGGCAGGTGCTCTCGACTTACGACGGGGACCTCAGGGACCCGCTCTGTTGGCCTCAGGAAAGGCCAGTCCCCATGCGAGTTCCTCGGGGGCGTCTCGGGATTCCTCTCCCGTTGATGCCGGGGCCTAAGACCTTGTGTGGAGTTGGGGCCGGAACCTGAGGATTCCTCTCCAGTGCTGACATGGATCTTGGGGTACTTCTGGAGTCTCCCCAGGGGAGTCAGTCCTCGTCTCGAATGCGGGCATGCATTGCGCCTTCCTCCAGAGCGGTAGCAGTAGTGTCACGCAGTCCGCCGTGTGGATCAAAGGATCTATGGTTTTCCCTCGAGTCTTTCCCACGAGGCTTTCCCACGAGGCTTTCCCACAGGGCTGTCCCACGTGCACACGTGGTGGGAGTCGATCATCGGCTTGAACGTCAAGGCAGTGCAGGGAAAACAGGTTCCTCTGGAATGGACTGACACATCTGGGGGACTCTTGGAATGGTGTCACGCCCCTGGAGTTCCTCTCGCCTTTCCTGTGGAGAGCGCCTCCTCTTGAGATGCGACGGGAACGCCGGGAATTCTCTCCCTACGAAACAGGGAAAGGATCCCTCATCTCGAGCAAGGAGGCGGAAACGGGGCTCCCCTGGATGTGTGCGGGACACCACGTGCTTCCTCTCGAGTGCAGACGGGTATGTCGGGGAACTTCTTGAGTTGCAGCAATGGTGTGAAGGACCCTTTGGAAGTTCCAGTGGTTAGATGTGATTGGCCTCGAGAAGCCTCAGCGGAAATGGGCCTCATCTCGCCTGGAGGGCAAAACCTCCTGGATTTTCTCGAGTTGCGGCAGGTGCTCTCGACTTACGACGGGGACCTCAGGGACCCGCTCTGTTGGCCTCAGGAAAGGCCAGTCCCCATGCGAGTTCCTCGGGGGCGTCTCGGGATTCCTCTCCCGTTGATGCCGGGGCCTAAGACCTTGTGTGGAGTTGGGGCCGGAACCTGAGGATTCCTCTCCAGTGCTGACATGGATCTTGGGGTACTTCTGGAGTCTCCCCAGGGGAGTCAGTCCTCGTCTCGAATGCGGGCATGCATTGCGCTTTCCTCCAGAGCGGTAGCAGCAGTGTCACGCAGTCCGCCGCGTGGATCAAAGGATCTATGGTTTTCCCTCGAGTCTTTCCCACGAGGCTTTCCCACGAGGCTTTCCCACAGGGCAGTCCCACGGGCACACGTGGTGGGAGTCGATCCTCGGCTTGAACGTCAAGGCAGTGCAGGGAAAACAGGTTCCTCTGGAAAGGACTGATTCATCTGGGGGACTCTTGGAATGGTGGCACGACCCTGGAGTTCCTCTCGCCTTTCCTGTGGAGAGCGCCTCCTCTTGAGATGCGACGGGAACGCCGGGAATTCTTTCCCTACGAAACAGGGAAAGGATCCCTCATCTCGAGCTAGGAGGCGGAAACGGGGCTCCCCTGGATGTGTGCGGGACACCACGTGATTCCTCTCGAGTGCAGACGGGTATGTCGGGGAACTTCTTGAGTTGCAGCAATGGTGTGAAGGACCCTTTGGAAGTTCCAGTGGTTAGATGTGATTGGCCTCGAGAAGCCTCAGCGGAAATGGGCCTCATCTCGCCTGGAGGGCAAAACCTCCGGGATTTTCTCGAGTTGCGGCAGGTGCTCTCGACTTACGACGGGGACCTCAGGGAACCGCTCTGGTGGCCTCAGGAAAGGCCAGTCCCCATGCGAGTTCCTCGGGGGCCTCTTGGGATTCCTCTCCCGTCGATGCCGGGGCCTAAGACCTTGTGTGGAGTCGGGGCCGGAACCTGAGGATTCCTCTCCAGTGCTGACATGGATCTTGGGGTACTTCTGGAGTCTCCCCAGGGGAGTCAGTCCTCGTCTCGAATGCGGGCATGCACTTGCGCTTTCCTCCAGAGCGGTAGCAGCAGTGTCACGCAGTGCGCCCCGTGGATCAAAGGATGTTTGGTTTTCCCTCGAGTCTTTCCCACGAGGCTTTCCCACGAGGCTGTCCCACGTGCACACGTGGTGGGAGTCGATCCTCGGCTTGAACGTCAAGGCAGTGCAGGGAAAACAGGTTCCTCTGGAATGGACTGACACATCTGGGGGACTCTTGGAATGGTGGCACGACCCTGGAGTTCCTCTCGCCTTTCCTGTGGAGAGTGCCTCCTCTTGAGATGCGACGGGAACGCCGGGAATTCTTTCCCTACGAAACAGGGAAAGGATCCCTCATCTCGAGCTAGGAGGCGGAAACGGGGCTCCCCTGGATGTGTGCGGGACCCACGTGCTTCCTCTCGAGTGGAGACGGGTATGTCGGGGAACTTCTTGAGTTGCAGCAAGGGTGTGAAGGACCCTTTGGAAGTGCCAGTGGTTAGACGTGATTAGCCTCGAGAAGCCTCAGCGGAAATGGGCCTCATCTCGCCTGGAGGGCAAAACCTCCTGGATTTTCTCGAGTTGCGGCAGGTGCTCTCGACTTACGACTGGGACCTCAGGGACCCGCTCTGGTGGCCTCAGGAAAGGCCAGTCCCCATGCGAGTTCCTCGGGGGCCTCTCGGGATTCCTCTCCCGTCGATGCCGGGGCCTAAGACCTTGTGTGGAGTCGGGGCCGGAACCTGAGGATTCCTCTCCAGTGCTGACATGGATCTTGGGGTACTTCTGGAGTCTCCCCAGGGGAGTCAGTCCTCGTCTCGAATGCGGGCATGCATAGCGCTTTCCTCCAGAGCGGTAGCAGCAGTGTCAGGCAGTCCGCCGCGTGGATCAAAGGATCTATGGTTTTCCCTCGAGTCTTTCCCACGAGGCTTTCCCACGAGGCTGTCCCACGTGCACACGTGGTGGGAGTCGATCCTCGGCTTGAACGTCAAGGCAGTGCAGGGAAAACAGGTTCCTCTGGAATGGACTGACACATCTGGGGGACTCTTGGTATGGTGGCACGACCCTGGAGTTCCTCTCGCCTTTCCTGTGGAGAGTGCCTCCTCTTGAGATGCGACGGGAAAGCCGGGAATTCTTTCCCTACGAAACAGGGAAAGGATCCCTCATCTCGAGCTAGGAGGCGGAAACGGGGCTCCCCTGGATGTGTGCGGGACCCACGTGCTTCCTCTCGAGTGGAGACGGGTATGTCGGGGAACTTCTTGAGTTGCAGCAAGGGTGTGAAGGACCCTTTGGAAGTTCCAGCGGTTAGACGTGATTAGCCTCGAGAAGCCTCAGCGGAAATGGGCCTCATCTCGCCTGGAGGGCAAAACCTCCTGGATTTTCTCGAGTTGCGGCAGGTGCTCTCGACTTACGACTGGGACCTCAGGGACCCGCTCTGGTGGCCTCAGGAAAGGCCAGTCCCCATGCGAGTTCCTCGGGGGCCTCTCGGGATTCCTCTCCCGTCGATGCCGGGGCCTAAGACCTTGTGTGGAGTCGGGGCCGGAACCTGAGGATTCCTCTCCAGTGCTGACATGGATCTTGGGGGTACTTCTGGAGTCTCCCCAGAGGAGTCAGTCCTCGTCTCGAATGCGGGCATGCACTTGCACTTTCCTCCAGAGCGGTAGCAGCAGTGTCACGCAGTCCGCCGCGTGGATCAAAGGATCTATGGTTTTCCCTCGAGTCTTTCCCACGAGGCTTTCCCACGAGGCTTTCCCACAGGGCTGTCCCACGTGCACACGTGGTGGGAGTCGATCCTCGGCTTGAACGTCAAGGCAGTGCAGGGAAAACAGGTTCCTCTGGAATGGACTGACACATCTGGGGGACTCTTGGAATGGTGGCACGACCCTGGAGTTCCTCTCGCCTTTCCTGTGGAGAGCGCCTCCTCTTGAGATGCGACGGGAACGCCGGGAATCCTTTCCCTACGAAACAGGGAAAGGATCCCTCATCTCGAGCTAGGAGGCGGAAACGGGGCTCCCCTGGATGTGTGCGGGACACCACGTGCTTCCTCTCGAGTGCAGACGGGTATGTCGGGGAAATTCTTGAGTTGCAGCAAGGGTGTGAAGGACCCTTTGGAAGTTCCAGTGGTTAGACGTGATTGGCCTGGAGAAGCCTCAGCGGAAATGGGCCTCATCTCGCCTGGAGGGCAAAACCTCCTGGATTTTCTCGAGTTGCGGCAGGTGCTCTCGACTTACGACGGGGACCTCAGGGACCCGCTCTGGTGGCCTCATTAAAGGCCACTCCCCATGCGAGTTCCTCGGGGGCCTCTCGGGATTCCTCTCCCGTCGATGCCGGGGCCTAAGACCTTGTGTGGAGTCTGGGCCGGAACCTGAGGATTCCTCTCCAGTGCTGACATGGATCTTGGGGTACTTCTGGAGTCTCCCCAGGGGAGTCAGTCCTCGTCTCGAATGCGGGCATGCACTTGCGCTTTCCTCCAGAGCGGTAGCAGCAGTGTCACGCAGTCCGCCGCCTGGATCAAAGGATCTATGGTTTTCCCTCGAGTCTTTCCCACGAGGCTTTCCCACGAGGCTTTCCCACAGGGCTGTCCCACGTGCACACGTGGTGGGAGTCGATCCTCGGCTTGAACGTCAAGGCAGTGCAGGGAAAACAGGTTCCTCTGGAATGGACTGACACATCTGGGGGACTCTTGGAATGGTGGCACGACCCTGGAGTTCCTCTCGCCTTTCCTGTGGAGAGCGCCTCCTCTTGAGATGCGACGGGTACGCCGGGAATTCTTTCCCTACGAAACAGGGAAAGGATCCCTCATCTCGAGCTAGGAGGCGGAAACGGGGCTCCCCTGGATGTGTGCGGGACCCCACGTACTTCCTCTCGAGTGGAGACGGGTATGTCGGGGAACTTCTTGAGTTGCAGCAATGGTGTGAAGGACCCTTTGGAAGTTCCAGTGGTTAGATGTGATTGGCCTCGAGAAGCCTCAGCGGAAATGGGCCTCAACTCGCCTGGAGGACAAAACCTCCTGGATTTTCTCGAGTTGCGGCATGTGCTCTCGACTTACGACGGGGACCTCAGGGACCCGCTCTGGTGGCCTCAGGAAAGGCCAGTCCCCATGCTAGTTCCTCGGGGGCGTCTCGGGATTCCTCTCCCGTCGATGCCGGGGCCTAAGACCTTGTGTGGAGTCGGGGCCGGAACCTGAGGTTTCCTCTCCAGTGCTGACATGGATCTTGGGGTACTTCTGGAGTCTCCCCAGGGGAGTCAGTCCTCGTCTCGAATGCCGGCATGCACTTGCGCTTTCCTCCAGAGTGGTAGCAGCAGTGTCACGCAGTCCGCCGCGTGGATCAAAGGATCTATGGTTTTCCCTCGAGTCTTTCCCACGAGGCTTTCCCACGAGGCTTTCCCACAGGGCTGTCCCACGTGCACACGTGGTGGGAATCGATCCTCGGCTTGAACGTCAAGGCAGTGCAGGGAAAACAGGTTCCTCTGGAATGGACTGACACATCTGGGGGACTCTTGGAATGGTGGCACGACCCTGGAGTTCCTCTCGCCTTTCCTGTGGAGAGCGTCTCCTCTTGAGATGCGACGGGAACGCCGGGAATTCTTTCCCTACGAAACAGGGAAAGGATCCCTCATCTCGAGCTAGGAGGCGGAAACGGGGCTCCCCTGGATGTGTGCGGGACACCACGTGCTTCCTCTCGAGTGGAGACGGGTATGTCGGGGAACTTCTTGAGTTGCAGCAAGGGTGTGAAGGACCCTTTGGAAGTTCCAGTGGTTAGATGTGATTGGCCTCGAGAAGCCTCAGCGGAAATGGGCCTCATCTCGCCTGGAGGGCAAAACCTCCTGGATTTTCTCGAGTTGCGGCAGGTGCTCTCGACTTACGACGGGGACCTCAGGGACCCGCTCTGGTGGCCTCAGGAAAGGCCAGTCCCCATGCGAGTTCCTCGGGGGCCTCTCGGGATTCCTCTCCCGTCGATGCCGGGGCCTAAGACCTTGTGTGGAGTCGGGGCCGGAACCTGAGGATTCCTCTCCAGTGCTGACATGGATCTTGGGGTACGTCTGGAGTCTCCCCAGGGGAGTCAGTCCTCGTCTCGAATGCGGGCATGCATTGCGGTTTCCTCCAGAGCGGTAGCAGCAGTGTCACGCAGTCCGCCGCGTGGATCAAAGGATCTATGGTTTTCCCTCTAGTCTTTCCCACGAGGCTTTCCCACGAGGCTTTCCCACAGGGCTGTCCCACGTGCACACGTGGTGGGAGTCGATCCTCGGCTTGAACGTCAATGCAGTGCAGGGAAAACAGGTTCCTCTGGAATGGACTGACACATCTGGGGGACTCTTGGAATGGTGTCACGACCCTGGAGTTCCTATCGCCTTTCCTGTGGAGAGCGCCTCCTCTTGAGATGCGACGGGAACGCCGGGAATTCTTTCCCTATGAAACAGGGAAAGGATCCCTCATCTCGAGCTAGGAGGCGGAAACGGGGCTTCCCTGGATGTGTGCGGGACCCCACGTGCTTCCTCTCGAGTGGAGACGTGTATGTCGGGGAACTTCTTGAGTTGCAGCAAGGGTGTGAAGGACCCTTTGGAAGTTCCAGTGGTTAGATGTGATTGGCCTCGAGAAGCCTCAGCGGAAATGGGCCTCATCTCGCCTGGAGGGCAAAACCTCCTGGATTTTCTCGCGTTGGGGCAGGTGCTCTCGACTTACGACGGGGACCTCAGGGACCCGCTCTTGTGGCCTCAGGAAAGGCCAGTCCCCATGCGAGTTCCTCGGGGGCCTCTCGGGATTCCTCTCCCGTCGATGCCGGGGCCTAAGACCTTGTGTGGAGTCGGGGCCGGAACCTGAGGATTCCTCTCCAGTGCTGACATGGATCTTGGGGTACTTCTGGAGTCTCCCCAGGGGCGTCAGTCCTCGTCTCGAATGCGGGCATGCACTTGCGCTTTCCTCCAGAGCCGTAGCAGCAGTGTCACGCATTCCGCCGCGTGGATCAAAGGATCTATGGTTTTCCCTCGAGTCTTTCCCACGAGGCTTTCCCACGAGGCTTTCCCACAGGGCTGTCCCACGTGCACACGTGGTGGGAGTCGATCCTCGGCTTGAACGTCAAGGCAGTGCAGGGAAAACAGGTTCCTCTGGAATGGACTGACACATCTGGGGGACTCTTGGAATGGTGTCACGACCCTGGAGTTCCTCTCGCCTTTCCTGTGGAGAGCGCCTCCTCTTGAGATGCGACGGGAACGCCGGGAATTCTTTCCCTACGAAACAGGGAAAGGATCCCTCATCTCGAGCTAGGACCGGAAACGGGTCTCCCCTGGATGTGTGCGGGACACCACGTGCTTCCTCTCGAGTGCAGACGGGTATGTCGGGGAACTTCTTGAGTTGCAGCAAGGGTGTGAAGGACCCTTTGGAAGTTCCAGTGGTTAGACGTGATTGGCCTCGAGAAGCCTCAGCGGAAATGGGCTTCATCTCCCCTGGAGGGCAAAACCTCCTGGATTTTCTCGACTTACGGCACGTGCTCTCGACTTACGACGGGGACCTCAGGGACACGCTCTGGTGGCCTCAGGAAAGGCCAATCCCCATGCGAGTTCCTCGGGGGCCTCTCGGGATTCCTCTCCCGACGATGCCGGGGCCTAAGACCTTGTGTGGAGTCGGGGCCGGAACCTGAGTATTCCTCTCCAGTGCTGACATGGATCTTGGGGTACTTCTGGAGTCTCCCCAGGGGAGTCAGTCCTCGTCTCGAATGCGGGCATGCACTTGCGCTTTCCTCCAGAGCGGTAGCAGCAGTGTCACGCAGTCCGCCGCGTGGATCAAAGGATCTATGGTTTTCCCTCGAGTCTTTCCCACGAGGCTTTCCCACGAGGCTTTCCCACAGGGCTGTCCCACGTGCACACGTGGTGGGAGTCGATCCTCGGCTTGAACGTCAAGGCAGTGCAGGGAAAACAGGTTCCTCTGGAATGGACTGACACATCTGGGGGACTCTTGGAATGGTGGCACGACCCTGGAGTTCCTCTCGCCTTTCCTGTGGAGAGCGCCTCCTCTTGAGATGCGACGGGAATGCCGGGAATTCTTTCCCTACGAAACAGGGAAAGGATCCCTCATCTCGAGCTAGGAGGCGGAAACGGGGCTCCCCTGGATGTGTGCGGGACCCCACGTGCTTCCTCTCGAGTGGAGACGGGTATGTCGGGGAACTTCTTGAGTTGCAGCAATGGTGTGAAGGACCCTTTGGAAGTTCCAGTGGTTAGATGTGATTGGCCTCGAGAAGCCTCAGCGGAAATGGGCCTCATCTCGCCTGGAGGGCAAAACCTCCTGGATTTTCTCGAGTTGCGGCAGGTGCTCTCGACTTACGACGGGGACCTCAGGGACCCGCTCTGGTGGCCTCAGGAAAGGCCAGTCCCCATGCGAGTTCCTCGGGGGCCTCTCGGGATTCCTCTCCCGTCGATGCCGGGGCCTAAGACCTTGTGTGGAGTCGGGGCCGGAACCTGAGAATTCCTCTCCAGTGCTGACATGGATCTTGGGGTACTTCTGGAGTCTCCCCAGGGGAGTCAGTCCTCGTCTCGAATGCGGGCATGCACTTGCGCTTTCCTCCAGAGCGGTAGCAGCAGTGTCACGCAGTCCGCCGCGTGGATCAAAGGATGTTCGGTTTTCCCTCGAGTCTTTCCCACGAGGCTTTCCCACAGGGCTGTCCCACGTGCACAAGTGGTGGGAGTCGATCCTCGGCTTGAACGTCAAGGCAGTGCAGGGAAAACAGGTCCCCCTGGAATGGACTGACACATCTGGGGGACTCTTGGAATGGTGGCACGACCCTGGAGTTCCTCTCGCCTTTCCTGTGGAGAGCGTCTCCTCTTGAGATGCGACGGGAACGCCGGGAATTCTTTCCCTACGAAACAGGGAAAGGATCCCTCATCTCGAGCTAGGAGGCGGAAACGGGGCTCCCCTGGATGTGTGCGGGACCCACGTGCTTCCTCTCGAGTGGAGACAGGTATGTCGGGGAACTTCTTGAGTTGCAGCAAGGGTGTGAAGGACTCTTTGGAAGTTCCAGTGGTTAGACGTGATTAGCCTCGAGAAGCCTCAGCGGAAATGGGCCTCATCTCGCCTGGAGGACAAAACCTCCTGGATTTTCTCGAGTTGCGGCAGGTGCTCTCGACTTACGACGGGGACCTCAGGGACCCGCTCTGGTGGCCTCAGGAAAGGCCAGTCCCCATGCGAGTTCCTCGGGGGCCTCTCGGGATTCCTCTCCCGTCGATGCCGGGGACTAAGACCTTGTGTGGAGTCGGGGCCGGAACCTGAGAATTCCTCTCCAGTGCTGACATGGATCTTGGGGTACTTCTGGAGTCTCCCCAGGGGAGTCAGTCCTCGTCTCGAATGCGGGCATGCACATGCGCTTTCCTCCAGAGCGGTAGCAGCAGTGTCACGCAGTCCGCCGCGTGGATCAAAGGATCTATGGTTTTCCCTCGAGTCTTTCCCACGAGGCTTTCCCACGAGGCTTTCCCACAGGGCTGTCCCACGTGCACACGTGGTGGGAGTCGATCCTCGGCTTGAACGTCAATGCAGTGCAGGGAAAACAGGTTCCTCTGGAATGGACTGACACATCTGGGGGACTCTTGGAATGGTGGCACGACCCTGGAGTTCCTCTCGCCTTTCCTGTGGAGAGCGCCTCCTCTTGAGATGCGACGGGAACGCCGAGAATTCTTTCAATACGAAACAGGGAAAGGATCCCTCATCTCGAGCTAGGAGGCGGAAACGGGGCTCCCCTGGAAGTGTGCGGGACACCACGTGCTTCCTCTCGAGTGGAGACGGGTATGTCGGGGAACTTCTTGAGTTGCAGCACGGGTGTGAAGGACCCTTTGGAAGTTCCAGTGGTTAGACGTGATTGGCCTCGAGAAGCCTCAGCGGAAATGGACCTCATCTCGCCTGGAGGGCAAAACCTCCTGGATTTTCTCGAGTTGAGGAAGGTGCTCTCGACTTACGACGGGGACCTCAGGGACCCGCTCTGGTGGCCTCAGGAAAGGCCAGTCCCCATGCGAGTTCCTCGGGGGCCTCTCGGGATTCCTCTCCCGTCGATGCCGGGCCCTAAGACCTTGTGTGGAGTCGGGGCCGGAACCTGAGGATTCCTCTCCAGTGCTGACATGGATCTTGGGGTACTTCTGGAGTCTCCCCAGGGGAGTCAGTCCTCGTCTCGAATGCTGGCATGCACTTGTGCTTTCCTCCAGAGCGGTAGCAGCAGTGTCACGCAGTCTGCCGCGTGGATCAAAGGATCTATGGTTTTCCCTCGAGTCTTTCCCACGAGGCTTTCCCACGAGGCCTTCCCACAGGGCTGTCCCACGTGCACACGTGGTGGGAGTCGATCCTCGGCTTGAACGTCAAGGCAGTGCAGGGAAAACAGGTTCCTCTATAATGGACTGACACATCTGGGGGTCTCTTTGAATGGTGGTACGACCCTGGAGTTCCTCTCGCCTTTCCTGTGGAGAGCGCCTCCTCTTGAGATGCGACGGGAACGCCGGGAATTCTTTCCCTACGAAACAGGGAAAGGATCCCTCATTTCGAGCTAGGAGGCGGAAACGGGGATCCCCTGGATGTGTGCGGGACCCCACGTGCTTCCTCTCGAGTGGAGACGGGTATGTCGGGGAAGTTCTTGAGTTGCAGCAAGGGTGTGAAGAACCCTTTGGAAGTTCCAGTGGTTAGACGTGATTAGCCTCGAGAACCCTCAGCGGAAATGGACCTCATCTCGCCTGGAGGGCAAAACCTCCTGGATTTTCTCGAGTTGCGGCAGGTGCTCTCGACTTACGACGGGGACCTCAGGGACCCGCTCTGGTGGCCTCAGGAAAGGCCAGTCCCCATGCGAGTCCCTCGGAGCCTCTGGGGATTCCTCTCCCGTCGATGCCAGAGCCTTAGTCCTTGTGTGGAGTCGGGGCCGGAACCTGAGGATTCCTCTCCAGTGCTGACATGGATCTTGGGGTACTTCTGGAGTCTCCCCAGGGTATCAGTCCTCGTCTCGAATGCGGGCATGCACTTGCGCTTTCCTCCAGAGCGGTAGCAGCAGTGTCTCGCAGTCCGCCGCGTGGATCAAAGGATCTATGGTTTTCCCTCGAGTCTTTCCCACGAGGCTTTCCCACAGGGCTGTCCCACGTGCACACGTGGTGGGAGTCGATCCTCGGCTTGAACGTCAAGGCAGTGCAGGGAAAACAGATTGCTCTGGAACGGACTGACACATCTGGGGTACTCTTGGAATGGTGGCATGACCCTGGAGTTCCTCTCCCCTTTCCTGTGGAGAGCGCCTCCTCTTGAGATGCGACGGGAACGCCGGGAATTCTTTCCCTACGAAACAGGGAAAGGATCCCTCATCTCGAGCTAGGAGGCGGAAACGGGGCTCCCCTGGATGTGTGCGGGACACCACGTGCTTCCTCTCGAGTGGAGACGGGTATGTCGGGGAACTTCTTGAGTTGCAGCAAGGGTGTGAAGGACCCTTTGGAAGTTCCAGTGGTTAGACGTGATTGGCCTCGAGAAGCCTCAGCGGAAATGGGCTTCATCTCGCCTGGAGGGCAAAACCTCCTGGATTTTCTCGAGTTGCGGCACGTGCTCTCGACTTACGACGGGGACCTCAGGGACCCGCTCTGGTGGCCTCAGGAAAGGCCAATCCCCATGCGAGTTCCTCGGGGGCCTCTCGGGATTCCTCTCCCGTCGATGCCGGGGCCTAAGACCTTGTGTGGAGTCGGGGCCGGAACCTGAGGATTCCTCTCCAGTGCTGACATGGATCTTGGGGTACTTCTGGAGTCTCCCCAGAGGAGTCAGTCCTCGTCTCGAATGCGGGCATGCACTTGCGCTTTCCTCCAGAGCGGTAGCAGCAGGGTCACGCAGTCCGCCGCGTGGATCAAAGGATCTATGGTTTTCCCTCGAGTCTTTCCCACGAGGCTTTCACACAGGGCTGTCCCACGTGCACACGTGGTGGGAGTCGATCCTCGGCTTGAACGTCAAGGCAGTGCAGGGAAAACAGGTTCCTCTGGAATGGACTGACACATCTGGGGGACTCTTGGAATGGTGGCACGACCCTGGAGTTCCTCTCGCCTTTCCTGTGGAGAGCGCCTCCTCTTGAGATGCGAAGGGAACGCCGGGAATTCTTTCCCTACGAATCAGGGAAAGGATCCCTAATCTCGAGCTAGGAGGCGGAAACGGGGCTCCCCTGGTTGTGTGCGGGACCCCACGTGCTTCCTCTCGAGTGGAGACGGGTATGTCGGGGAACTTCTTGAGTTGCAGCAAGGGTGTGAAGGACCCTTTGGAAGTTCCAGTGGTTAGATGTGATTGGCCTCGAGAAGCCTCAGCGGAAATGGGCCTCATCTCGCCTGGAGGGCAAAACCTCCTGGATTTTCTCGAGTTACGGCAGGTGCTCTCGACTTACGACGGGGACCTCAGGGACCCGCTCTGGTGGCCTCAGGAAAGGCCAGTCCCCATGCGAGTTCCTCGGGGGCCTCTCGGGATTCCTCTCCCGTCGATGCCGGGGCCTAAGACCTTGTGTGGAGTCGGGGCCGGAACCTGAGGATTCCTCTCCAGTGCTGACATGGATCTTGGGGTACTTCTGGAGTCTCCCCAGGGGAGTCAGTCCTCGTCTCGAATGCTGGCATGCACTTGTGCTTTCCTCCAGAGCGGTAGCAGCAGTGTCACGCAGTCTGCCGCGTGGATCAAAGGATCTATGGTTTTCCCTCGAGTCTTTCCCACGAGGCTTTCCCACGAGGCCTTCCCACCGGGCTGTCCCACGTGCACACGTGGTGGGAGTCGATCCTCGGCTTGAACGTCAAGGCAGTGCAGGGAAAACAGGTTCCTCTGGAATGGACTGACACATCTGGGGGACTCTTGGAATGGTGGCACGACCCTGGAGTTCCTCTCGCATTTCCTGTGGAGAGCGCCTCCTCTTGAGATGCGACGGGAACGCCGGGAATTCTTTCCCTACGAAACAGGGAAAGGATCCCTCATCTCGAGCTAGGAGGCGGAAACGGGGCTCCCCTGGATGTGTGCGGGACCCCACGTGCTTCCTCTCGAGTGGAGACGGGTATGTCGGGGAACTTCTTGAGTTGCAGCAATGGTGTGAAGGACCCCCTGGAAGTTCCAGTGGTTAGATTGATTGGCCTCGAGAAGCCTCAGCGGAAATGGGCCTCATCTCGCCTGGAGGGCAAAACCTCCTGGATTTTCTCGAGTTGAGGAAGGTGCTCTGAACTTACGACGGGGACCTCAGGGACCCGCTCTGGTGGCCTCAGGAAAGGCCAGTCCCCATGCGAGTTCCTCGGGGGCCTCTCGGGATTCCTCTCCCGTCGATGCCGGGCCCTAAGACCTTGTGTGGAGTCGGGGCCGGAACCTGAGGATTCCTCTCCAGTGCTGACATGGATCTTGGGGTACTTCTGGAGTCTCCCCAGGGGAGTCAGTCCTCGTCTCGAATGCTGGCATGCACTTGTGCTTTCCTCCAGAGCGGTAGCAGCAGTGTCACGCAGTCTGCCGCGTGGATCAAAGGATCTATGGTTTTCCCTCGAGTCTTTCCCACGAGGCTTTCCCACGAGGCCTTCCCACCGGGCTGTCCCACGTGCACACGTGGTGGGAGTCGATCCTCGGCTTGAACGTCAAGGCAGTGCAGGGAAAACAGGTTCCTCTATAATGGACTGACACATCTGGGGGTCTCTTGGAATGGTAGTACGACCCTGGAGTTCCTCTCCCCTTTCCTGTGGAGAGCGCCTCCTCTTGAGATGCGACGGGAACGCCGGGAATTCTTTCCCTACGAAACAGGGAAAGCATCCCTCATTTCGAGCTAGGAGGCGGAAACGGGGCTCCCCTGGATGTGTGCGGGACCCCACGTGCTTCCTCTCGAGTGGAGACGGGTATGTCGGGGAACTTCTTGAGTTGCAGCAAGGGTGTGAAGGACCCTTTGGAAGTTCCAGTGGTTAGATGTGATTGGCCTCGAGAAGCCTCAGCGGAAATGGGCCTCATCTCGCCTGGAGGGCAAAACCTCCTGGATTTTCTCGAGTTACGGCAGGTGCTCTCGACTTACGACGGGGACCTCTGGGACCCGCTCTGGTGGCCTCAGGAAAGGCCAGTCCCCATGCGAGTTCCTCGGGGGCCTCTCGGGATTCCTCTCCCGTCGATGCCGGGGCCTAAGACCTTGTGTGGAGTCGGGGCCGGAACCTGAGGATTCCTCTCCAGTGCTGACATGGATCTTGGGGTACTTCTGGAGTCTCCCCAGGGGAGTCAGTCCTCGTCTCGAATGCGGGCATGCACTTGCGCTTCCTCCAGAGCGGTAGCAGCAGTGTCACGCAGTCCGCTGCTTGGATCAAAGGATCTATGGTTTTCCCTCGAGTCTTTCCCACGAGGCTTTCCCACGAGGCTTTCCCACAGGGCTGTCCCACGTGCACACGTGGTGGGAGTCGATCCTCGGCTTGAACGTCAAGGCAGTGCAGGGAAAACAGGTTGCTCTGGAACGGACTGACACATCTGGGGTACTCTTGGAATGGTGGCATGACCCTGGAGTTCCTCTCCCCTTTCCTGTGGAGAGCGCCTCCTCTTGAGATGCGACGGGAACGCCGGGAATTCTTTCCCTACGAAACAGGGAAAGGATCCCTCATCTCGAGCTAGGAGGCGGAAACGGGGCTCCCCTGGATGTGTGCGGGACACCACGTGCTTCCTCTCGAGTGGAGACGGGTATGTCGGGGAACTTCTTGAGTTGCAGCAAGGGTGTGAAGGACCCTTTGGAAGTTCCAGTGGTTAGATGTGATTGGCCTCGAGAAGCCTCAGCGGAAATGGGCCTCATCTCGCCTGGAGGGCAAAACCTCCTGGATTTTCTCGAGTTGCGGCAGGTGCTCTCGACTTACGACGGGGACCTCAGGGACCCGCTCTGATGGCCTCAGGAAAGGCCAGTCCCCATGCGAGTTCCTTTGGGGCCTCTCGGGATTCCTCTCCCGTCGATGCCGGGGCCTAAGACCTTGTGTGGAGTCGGGGCCGGAACCTGAGGATTCCTCTCCAGTGCTGACATGGATCTTGGGGTACTTCTGGAGTCTCCCCAGGGGAGTCAGTCCTCGTCTCGAATGTGGGCATGCACTTGCGCTTCCTCCAGAGCGGTAGCAGCAGTGTCACGCAGTCCGCTGCGTGGATCAAAGGATCTATGGTTTTCCCTCGAGTCTTTCCCACGAGGCTTTCCCACGAGGCTTTCCCACAGGGCTGTCCCACGTGCACACGTGGTGGGAGTCGATCCTCGGCTTGAACGTCAAGGCAGTGCAGGGAAAACAGATTGCTCTGGAACGGACTGACACATCTGGGGTACTCTTGGAATGGTGGCATGACCCTGGAGTTCCTCTCCCCTTTCCTGTGGAGAGCGCCTCCTCTTGAGATGCGACGGGAACGCCGGGAATTCTTTCCCTACGAAACAGGGAAAGGATCCCTCATCTCGAGCTAGGAGGCGGAAACGGGGCTCCCCTGGATGTGTGCGGGACACCACGTGCTTCCTCTCGAGTGGAGACGGGTATGTCGGGGAACTTCTTGAGATGCAGCAAGGGTGTGAAGGACCCTTTGGAAGTTCCAGTGGTTAGACGTGATTGGCCTCGAGAAGCCTCAGCGGAAATGGGCTTCATCTCGCCTGGAGGGCAAAACCTCCTGGATTTTCTCGAGTTGCGGCACGTGCTCTCGACTTACGACGGGGACCTCAGGGACCCGCTCTGGTGGCCTCAGGAAAGGCCAATCCCCATGCGAGTTCCTCGGGGGCCTCTCGGGATTCCTCTCCCGTCGATGCCGGGGCCTAAGACCTTGTGTGGAGTCGGGGCCGGAACCTGAGGATTCCTCTCCAGTGCTGACATGGATCTTGGGGTACTTCTGGAGTCTCCCCAGGGGAGTCAGTCCTCGTCTCGAATGCGGGCATGCACTTGCGCTTTCCTCCAGAGCGGTAGCAGCAGGGTCACGCAGTCCGCCGCGTGGATCAAAGGATCTATGGTTTTCCCTCGAGTCTTTCCCACGAGGCTTTCCCACAGGGCTGTCCCACGTGCCCACGTGGTGGGAGTCGATCCTCGGCTTGAACGTCAAGGCAGTGCAGGGAAAACAGGTTCCTCTGGAATGGACTGACACATCTGGGGGACTCTTGGAATGGTGGCACGACCCTGGAGTTCCTCTCGCCTTTCCTGTGGAGAGCGCCTCCTCTTGAGATGCGACGGGAACGCCGGGAATTCTTTCCCTACGAATCAGGGAAAGGATCCCTAATCTCGAGCTAGGAGGCGGAAACGGGGCTCCCCTGGTTGTGTGCGGGACCCCACGTGCTTCCTCTCGAGTGGAGACGGGTATGTCGGGGAACTTCTTGAGTTGCAGCAAGGGTGTGAAGGACCCTTTGGAAGTTCCAGTGGTTAGATGTGATTGGCCTCGAGAAGCCTCAGCGGAAATGGGCCTCATCTCGCCTGGAGGGCAAAACCTCCTGGATTTTCTCGAGTTACGGCAGGTGCTCTCGACTTACGACGGGGACCTCAGGGACCCGCTCTGGTGGCCTCAGGAAAGGCCAGTCCCCATGCGAGTTCCTCGGGGGCCTCTCGGGATTCCTCTCCCGTCGATGTCGGGGCCTAAGACCTTGTGTGGAGTCGGGGCCGGAACCTGAGGATTCCTCTCCAGTGCTGACATGGATCTTGGGGTACTTCTGGAGTCTCCCCAGGGGAGTCAGTCCTCGTCTCGAATGCGGGCATGCACTTGCGCTTCCTCCAGAGCGGTAGCAGCAGTGTCACGCAGTCCGCCGCGTGGATCAAAGGATCTATGGTTTTCCCTCGAGTCTTTCCCACGAGGCTTTCCCACGAGGCTTTCCCACAGGGCTGTCCCACGTGCACACGTGGTGGGAGTCGATCCTCGGCTTGAACGTCAAGGCAGTGCAGGGAAAACAGGTTCCTCTGGAATGGACTGACACATCTGGGGGACACTGGCAATGGTGGCATGACCCTGGAGTTCCTCTCGCCTTTCCTGTGGAGAGCGCCTCCTCTTGAGATGCGACGGGAACGCCGGGAATTCTTTCCCTACGAAACAGGGAAAGGATCCCTCATCTCGAGCTAGGAGGCGGAAACGGGGCTCCCCTGGATGTGTGCGGAACCCCACGTGCTTCCTCTCGAGTGGAGACGGGTATGTCGGGGAACTTCTTGAGTTGCAGCAACGGTGTGAAGGACCCTTTGGAAGTTCCAGTGGTTAGATGTGATTGGCCTCGAGAAGCCTCAGCGGAAATGGGCCTCATCTCGCCTGGAGGGCAAAACCTCCTGGATTTTCTCGAGTTGCGGCAGGTGCTCTCGACTTACGACGGGGACCTCAGGGACCCGCTCTGGTGGCCTCAGGAAAGGCCAGTCCCCATGCGAGTTCCTCGGGGGTGTCTCGGGATTCCTCTCCCGTCGATGCCGGGGCCAAAGACCTTGTGTGGAGTCTGGGCCGGAACCTGAGGATTCCTCTCCAGTGCTGACATGGATCTTGGGGTACTTCTGGAGTCTCCCCAGGGGAGTCAGTCCTCGTCTCGAATGCGGGCATGCACTTGCGCTTTCCTCCAGAGCGGTAGCAGCAGTGTCACGCAGTCCGCCGCGTGGATCAAAGGATCTATGGTTTTCCCTCGAGTCTTTCCCACGAGGCTTTCCCACAGGGCTGTCCCACGTGCACACGTGGTGGGAGTCGATCCTCGGCTTGAACGTCAAGGCAGTGCAGGGAAAACAGGTTCCTCTGGAATGGACTGACACATCTGGGGGACTCTTGGAATGGTGGCACGACCCTGGAGTTCCTCTCGCATTTCCTGTGGAGAGCGCCTCCTCTTGAGATGCGACGGGAACGCCGGGAATTCTTTCCCTACGAAACAGGGAAAGGATCCCTCATCTCGAGCTAGGAGGCGGAAACGGGGCTCCCCTGGATGTGTGCGGGACCCCACGTGCTTCCTCTCGAGTGGAGACGGGTATGTCGGGGAACTTCTTGAGTTGCAGCAATGGTGTGAAGGACCCCCTGGAAGTTCCAGTGGTTAGATTGATTGGCCTCGAGAAGCCTCAGCGGAAATGGGCCTCATCTCGCCTGGAGGGCAAAACCTCCTGGATTTTCTCGAGTTGAGGAAGGTGCTCTGAACTTACGACGGGGACCTCAGGGACCCGCTCTGGTGGCCTCAGGAAAGGCCAGTCCCCATGCGAGTTCCTCGGGGGCCTCTCGGGATTCCTCTCCCGTCGATGCCGGGCCCTAAGACCTTGTGTGGAGTCGGGGCCGGAACCTGAGGATTCCTCTCCAGTGCTGACATGGATCTTGGGGTACTTCTGGAGTCTCCCCAGGGGAGTCAGTCCTCGTCTCGAATGCTGGCATGCACTTGTGCTTTCCTCCAGAGCGGTAGCAGCAGTGTCACGCAGTCTGCCGCGTGGATCAAAGGATCTATGGTTTTCCCTCGAGTCTTTCCCACGAGGCTTTCCCACGAGGCCTTCCCACAGGGCTGTCCCACGTGCACACGTGGTGGGAGTCGATCCTCGGCTTGAACGTCAAGGCAGTGCAGGGAAAACAGGTTCCTCTATAATGGACTGACACATCTGGGGGTCTCTTGGAATGGTGGTACGACCCTGGAGTTCCTCTCGCCTTTCCTGTGGAGAGCGCCTCCTCTTGAGATGCGACGGGAACGCCGGGAATTCTTTCCCTACGAAACAGGGAAAGGATCCCTCATTTCGAGCTAGGAGGCGGAAACGGGGCTCCCCTGGATGTGTGCGGGACCCCACGTGCTTCCTCTCGAGTGGAGACGGGTATGTCGGGGAACTTCTTGAGTTGCAGCAAGGGTGTGAAGGACCCTTTGGAAGTTCCAGTGGTTAGATGTGATTGGCCTCGAGAAGCCTCAGCGGAAATGGGCCTCATCTCGCCTGGAGGGCAAAACCTCCTGGATTTTCTCGAGTTACGGCAGGTGCTCTCGACTTACGACGGGGACCTCTGGGACCCGCTCTGGTGGCCTCAGGAAAGGCCAGTCCCCATGCGAGTTCCTCGGGGGCCTCTCGGGATTCCTCTCCCGTCGATGCCGGGGCCTAAGACCTTGTGTGGAGTCGGGGCCGGAACCTGAGGATTCCTCTCCAGTGCTGACATGGATCTTGGGGTACTTCTGGAGTCTCCCCAGGGGAGTCAGTCCTCGTCTCCAATGCGGGCATGCACTTGCGCTTCCTCCAGAGCGGTAGCAGCAGTGTCACGCAGTCCGCTGCTTGGATCAAAGGATCTATGGTTTTCCCTCGAGTCTTTCCCACGAGGCTTTCCCACGAGGCTTTCCCACAGGGCTGTCCCACGTGCACATGTGGTGGGAGTCGATCCTCGGCTTGAACGTCAAGGCAGTGCAGGGAAAACAGGTTGCTCTGGAACGGACTGACACATCTGGGGTACTCTTGGAATGGTGGCATGACCCTGGAGTTCCTCTCGCCTTTCCTGTGGAGAGCGCCTCCTCTTGAGATGCGACGGGAACGCCGGGAATTCTTTCCCTACGAAACAGGGAAAGGATCCCTCATCTCGAGCTAGGAGGCGGAAACGGGGCTCCCCTGGATGTGTGCGGGACACCACGTGCTTCCTCTCGAGTGGAGACGGGTATGTCGGGGAACTTCTTGAGTTGCAGCAAGGGTGTGAAGGACCCTTTGGAAGTTCCAGTGGTTAGATGTGATTGGCCTCGAGAAGCCTCAGCGGAAATGGGCCTCATCTCGCCTGGAGGGCAAAACCTCCTGGATTTTCTCGAGTTGCGGCAGGTGCTCTCGACTTACGACGGGGACCTCAGGGACCCGCTCTGGTGGCCTCAGGAAAGGCCAGTCCCCATGCGAGTTCCTTTGGGGCCTCTCGGGATTCCTCTCCCGTCGATGCCGGGGCCTAAGACCTTGTGTGGAGTCGGGGCCGGAACCTGAGGATTCCTCTCCAGTGCTGACATGGATCTTGGGGTACTTCTGGAGTCTCCCCAGGGGAGTCAGTCCTCGTCTCGAATGCGGGCATGCACTTGCGCTTTCCTTCAGAGCGGTAGCAGCAGTGTCACGCAGTCCGCCGCATGGATCAAAGGATCTATGGTTTTCCCTCGAGTCTTTCCCACGAGGCTTTCCCACGAGGCTTTCCCACAGGGCTGTCCCACGTGCACACGTGGTGGGAGTGGATCCTCGGCTTGAACGTCAAGGCAGTGCAGGGAAAACAGGTTCCTCTGGAATGGACTGACACATCTGGGGGACACTGGCAATGGTGGCATGACCCTGGAGTTCCTCTCGCCTTTCCTGTGGAGAGCGCCTCCTCTTGAGATGCGACGGGAACGCCGGGAATTCTTTCCCTACGAAACAGGGAAAGGATCCCTCATCTCGAGCTAGGAGGCGGAAACGGGGCTCCCCTGGATGTGTGCGGGACCCCACGTGCTTCCTCTCGAGTGGAGACGGTATGTCGGGGAACTTCTTGAGTTGCAGCAACGGTGTGAAGGACCCTTTGGAAGTTCCAGTGGTTAGATGTGTTTGGCCTCGAGAAGCCTCAGCGGAAATGGGCCTCATCTCGCCTGGAGGGCAAAACCTCCTGGATTTTCTCGAGTTGCGGCAGGTGCTCTCGACTTACGACGGGGACCTCAGGGACCCGCTCTGGTGGCCTCAGGAAAGGCCAGTCCCCATGCGAGTTCCTCGGGGGCCTCTCGGGATTCCTCTCCCGTCGATGCCGGGGCCAAAGACCTTGTGTGGAGTCTGGGCCGGAACCTGAGGATTCCTCTCCAGTGCTGACATGGATCTTGTGGTACTTCTGGAGTCTCCCCAGGGGAGTCAGTCCCCGTCTCGAATGCGGGCATGCACTTGCGCTTTCCTCCAGAGCGGTAGCAGCAGTGTCACGCAGTCCGCTGCGTGGATCAAAGGATCTATGGTTTTCCCTCGAGTCTTTCCCACGAGGCTTTCCCACAGGGCTGTCCCACGTGCACAAGTGGTGGGAGTCGATCCTCGGCTTGAACGTCAAGGCAGTGCAGGGAAAACAGGTTCCTCTGGAATGGACTGACACATCTGGGGGACTCTTGGAATGGTGGCACGACCCTGGAGTTCCTCTCGCCTTTCCTGTGGAGAGCGCCTCCTCTTGAGAGGCTACGGGAACGCCGGGAATTCTTTCCCTACGAAACAGGGAAAGGATCCCTCATCTCGAGCTAGGAGGCGGAAACGGGGCTCCCCTGGATGTGTGCGGGACCCCACGTGCTTCCTCTCGAGTGGAGACGGGTATGTCGGGGAACTTCTTGAGTTGCAGCAATGGTGTGAAGGACCCCCTGGAAGTTCCAGTGGTTAGATTGATTGGCCTCGAGAAGCCTCAGCGGAAATGGGCCTCATCTCGCCTGGAGGGCAAAACCTCCTGGATTTTCTCGAGTTACGGCAGGTGCTCTCGACTTACGACGGGGACCTCAGGGACCCGCTCTGGTGGCCTCAGGAAAGGCCAGTCCCCATGCGAGTTCCTCGGAGGCCTCTCGGGATTCCTCTCCCGTCGATGCCGGGCCCTAAGACCTTGTGTGGAGTCGGGGCCGGAACCTGAGGATTCCTCTCCAGTGCTGACATGGATCTTGGGGTACTTCTGGAGTCTCCCCAGGGGAGTCAGTCCTCGTCTCGAATGCTGGCATGCACTTGTGCTTTCCTCCAGAGCGGTAGCAGCAGTGTCACGCAGTCTGCCGCGTGGATCAAAGGATCTATGGTTTTCCCTCGAGTCTTTCCCACGAGGCTTTCCCACGAGGCCTTCCCACAGGGCTGTCCCACGTGCACACGTGGTGGGAGTCGATCCTCGGCTTGAACGTCAAGGCAGTGCAGGGAAAACAGGTTCCTCTATAATGGACTGACACATCTGGGGGTCTCTTGGAATGGTGGTACGACCCTGGAGTTCCTCTCCCCTTTCCTGTGGAGAGCGCCTCCTCTTGAGATGCGACGGGAACGCCGGGAATTCTTTCCCTACGAAACAGGGAAAGGATCCCTCATTTCGAGCTAGGAGGCGGAAACGGGGATCCCCTGGATGTGTGCGGGACCCCACGTGCTTCCTCTCGAGTGGAGACGGGTATGTCGGGGAAGTTCTTGAGTTGCAGCAAGGGTGTGAAGGACCCTTTGGAAGTTCCAGTGGTTAGACGTGATTAGCCTCGAGAACCCTCAGCGGAAATGGACCTCATCTCGCCTGGAGGGCAAAACCTCCTGGATTTTCTCGAGTTGCGGCAGGTGCTCTCGACTTACGACGGGGACCTCAGGGACCCGCTCTGGTGGCCTCAGGAAAGGCCAGTCCCCATGCGAGTTCCTCGGGGCCTCTGGGGATTCCTCTCCCGTCGATGCCAGAGCCTTAGTCCTTGTGTGGAGTCGGGGCCGGAACCTGAGGATTCCTCTCCAGTGCTGACATGGATCTTGGGGTACTTCTGGAGTCTCCCCAGGGTATCAGTTCTCGTCTCGAATGCGGGCATGCACTTGCGCTTTCCTCCAGAGCGGTAGCAGCAGTGTCACGCAGTCCGCCGCGTGGATCAAAGGATCTATGGTTTTCCCTCGAGTCTTTCCCACGAGGCTTTCCCACAGGGCTGTCCCACGTGCACACGTGGTGGGAGTGGATCCTCGGCTTGAACGTCAAGGCAGTGCAGGGAAAACAGGTTCCTCTGGAATGGACTGACACATCTGGGGTACTCTTGGAATGGTGGCATGACCCTGGAGTTCCTCTCGCCTTTCCTGTGGAGAGCACCTCCTCTTGAGATGCGACGGGAACGCCGGGAATTCTTTCCCTACGAAACAGGGAAAGGATCCCTCATCTCGAGCTAGGAGGCGGAAACGGGGCTCCCCTTGATGTGTGCGGGACCCCACGTGCTTCCTCTCGAGTGGAGACGGTATGTCGGGGAACTTCTTGAGTTGCAGCAACGGTGTGAAGGACCCTTTGGAAGTTCCAGAGGTTAGATGTGATTGGCCTCGAGAAGCCTCAGCGGAAATGGGCCTCATCTCGCCTGGAGGGCAAAACCTCCTGGATTTTCTCGAGTTGCGGCAGGTGCTCTCGACTTACGACGGGGACCTCAGGGACCCGCTCTGGTGGCCTCAGGAAAGGCCAGTCCCCATGCGAGTTCCTCGGGGGTGTCTCGGGATTCCTCTCCCGTCGATGCCGGGGCCTAAGACCTTGTGTGGAGTCGGGGCCGGAACCTGAGGATTCCTCTCCAGTGCTGACATGGATCTTGGGGTACTTCTGGAGTCTCCCCAGGGGAGTCAGTCCTCGTCTCGAATGCGGGCATGCACTTGCGCTTTCCTCCAGAGCGGTAGCAGCAGTGTCACGCAGTCCGCCGCGTGGATCAAAGGATCTATGGTTTTCCCTCGAGTCTTTCCCACGAGGCTTTCCCACAGGGATGTCCCACGTGCACACGTGGTGGGAGTCGATCCTCGGCTTGAACGTCAAGGCAGTGCAGGGAAAACAGGTTCCTCTGGAATGGACTGACACATCTGGGGGACTCTTGGAATGGTGGCACGACCCTGGAGTTCCTCTCGCCTTTCCTGTGGAGAGCGCCTCCTCTTGAGATGCGACGGGAACGCCGGGAATTCTTTCCCTACGAAACAGGGAAAGGATCCCTCATCTCGAGCTAGGAGGCGGAAACGGGGCTCCCCTGGATGTGTGCGGGACCCACGTGCTTCCTCTCGAGTGGAGACGGGTATGTCGGGGAACTTCTTGAGTTGCAGCAAGGGTGTGAAGGACCCTTTGGAAGTTCGAGTGGTTAGATGTGATTGGCCTCGAGAAGCCTCAGCGGAAATGGGCCTCATCTCGCCTGGAGGGCAAAACCTCCTGGATTTTCTCGAGTTACGGCAGGTGCTCTCGACTTACGACGGGGACCTCAGGGACCCGCTCTGGTGACCTCAGGAAAGGCCAGTCCCCATGCGAGTTCCTCGGGGGCCTCTCGGGATTCCTCTCCCGTCGATGCCGGGGCCTAAGACCTTGTGTGGAGTCGGGGCCGGAACCTGAGGATTCCTCTCCAGTGCTGACATGGATCTTGGGGTACTTCTGGAGTCTCCCCAGGGGAGTCAGTCCTCGTCTCGAATGTGGGCATGCACTTGCGCTTCCTCCAGAGCGGTAGCAGCAGTGTCACGCAGTCCGCTGCGTGGATCAAAGGATCTATGGTTTTCCCTCGAGTCTTTCCCACGAGGCTTTCCCACGAGGCTTTCCCACAGGGCTGTCCCACGTGCACACGTGGTGGGAGTCGATCCTCGGCTTGAACGTCAAGGCAGTGCAGGGAAAACAGGTTGCTCTGGAACGGACTGACACATCTGGGGTACTCTTGGAATGGTGGCATGACCCTGGAGTTCCTCTCCCCTTTCCTGTGGAGAGCGCCTCCTCTTGAGATGCGACGGGAACGCCGGGAATTCTTTCCCTACGAAACAGGGAAAGGATCCCTCATCTCGAGCTAGGAGGCGGAAACGGGGCTCACCTGGATGTGTGTGGGACACCACGTGCTTCCTCTCGAGTGGAGACGGGTATGTCGGGGAACTTCTTGAGTTGCAGCAAGGGTGTGAAGGACCCTTTGGAAGTTCCAGTGGTTAGACGTGATTGGCCTCGAGAAGCCTCAGCGGAAATGGGCTTCATCTCGCCTGGAGGGCAAAACCTCCTGGATTTTCTCGACTTACGGCACGTGCTCTCGACTTACGACGGGGACCTCAGGGACCCGCTCTGGTGGCCTCAGGAAAGGCCAATCCCCATGCGAGTTCCTCGGGGGCCTCTCGGGATTCCTCTCCCGTCGATGCCGGGGCCTAAGACCTTGTGTGGAGTCTGGGCCGGAACCTGAGGATTCCTCTCCAGTGCTGACATGGATCTTGGGGTACTTCTGGAGTCTCCCCAGGGGAGTCAGTCCTCGTCTCGAATGCGGGCATGCACTTGCGCTTCCTCCAGAGCGGTAGCAGCAGTGTCACGCAGTCCGCTGCCCGGATCAAAGGATCTATGGTTTTCCCTCGAGTCTTTCCCACGAGGCTTTCCCACGAGGCTTTCCCACAGGGCTGTCCCACGTGCACACGTGGTGGGAGTCGATCCTCGGCTTGAACGTCAAGGCAGTGCAGGGAAAACAGGTTCCTCTGGAATGGACTGACACATCTGGGGGACACTGGCAATGGTGGCATGACCCTGGAGTTCCTCTCGCCTTTCCTGTGGAGAGCGCCTCCTCTTGAGATGCGACGGGAACGCCGGGAATTCTTTCCCTACGAAACAGGGAAAGGATCCCTCATCTCGAGCTAGGAGGCGGAAACGGGGCTCCCCTGGATGTGTGCGGAACCCCACGTGCTTCCTCTCGAGTGGAGACGGTATGTCGGGGAACTTCTTGAGTTGCAGCAACGGTGTGAAGGACCCTTTGGAAGTTCCAGTGGTTAGATGTGATTGGCCTCGAGAAGCCTCAGCGGAAATGGGCCTCATCTCGCCTGGAGGGCAAAACCTCCTGGATTTTCTCGAGTTGCGGCAGGTGCTCTCGACTTACGACGGGGACCTCAGGGACCCGCTCTGGTGGCCTCAGGAAAGGCCAGTCCCCATGCGAGTTCCTCGGGGGTGTCTCGGGATTCCTCTCCCGTCGATGCCGGGGCCAAAGACCTTGTGTGGAGTCTGGGCCGGAACCTGAGGATTCCTCTCCAGTGCTGACATGGATCTTGGGGTACTTCTGGAGTCTCCCCAGGGGAGTCAGTCCTCGTCTCGAATGCGGGCATGCACTTGCGCTTTCCTCCAGAGCGGTAGCAGCAGTGTCACGCAGTCCGCCGCGTGGATCAAAGGATCTATGGTTTTCCCTCGAGTCTTTCCCACGAGGCTTTCCCACAGGGCTGTCCCACGTGCACACGTGGTGGGAGTCGATCCTCGGCTTGAACGTCAAGGCAGTGCAGGGAAAACAGGTTCCTCTGGAATGGACTGACACATCTGGGGGACTCTTGGAATGGTGGCACGACCCTGAAGTTCCTCTCGCATTTCCTGTGGAGAGCGCCTCCTCTTGAGATGCGACGGGAACGCCGGGAATTCTTTCCCTACGAAACAGGGAAAGGATCCCTCATCTCGAGCTAGGAGGCAGAAACGGGGCTCCCCTGGATGTGTGCGGGACCCCACGTGCTTCCTCTCGAGTGGAGACGGGTATGTCGGGGAACTTCTTGAGTTGCAGCAAGGGTGTGAAGGACCCTTTGGAAGTTCGAGTGGTTAGATGTGATTGGCCTCGAGAAGCCTCAGCGGAAATGGGCCTCATCTCGCCTGGAGGGCAAAACCTCCTGGATTTTCTCGAGTTACGGCAGGTGCTCTCGACTTACGACGGGGACCTCAGGGACCCGCTCTGGTGGCCTCAGGAAAGGCCAGTCCCCATGCGAGTTCCTCGGGGGCCTCTCGGGATTCCTCTCCCGTCGATGCCGGGGCCTAAGACCTTGTGTGGAGTCTGGGCCGGAACCTGAGGATTCCTCTCCAGTGCTGACATGGATCTTGGGGTACTTCTGGAGTCTCCCCAGGGGAGTCAGTCCTCGTCTCGAATGCGGTCATGCACTTGCGCTTCCTCCAGAGCGGTAGCAGCAGTGTCACGCAGTCCGCCGCGTGGATCAAAGGATCTATGGTTTTCCCTCGAGTCTTTCCCACGAGGCTTTCCCACAGGGCTGTCCCACGTGCACACGTGGTGGGAGTCTATCCTCGGCTTGAACGTCAAGGCAGTGCAGGGAAAACAGGTTCCTCTGGAATGGACTGACACATCTGGGGGACTCTTGGAATGGTGGCACGACCCTGGAGTTCCTCTCGCCTTTCCTGTGGAGAGCGCCTCCTCTTGAGATGCGACGGGAACGCCGGGAATTCTTTCCCTACGAAACAGGGAAAGGATCCCTCATCTCGAGCTAGGAGGCGGAAACGGGGCTCCCCTGGATGTGTGCGGGACCCCACGTGCTTCCTCTCGAGTGGAGACGGGTATGTCGGGGAACTTCTTGAGTTGCAGCAAGGGTGTGAAGGACCCTTTGGAAGTTCCAGTGGTTAGATGTGATTGGCCTCGAGAAGCCTCAGCGGAAATGGGCCTCATCTCGCCTGGAGGGCAAAACCTCCTGGATTTTCTCGAGTTACGGCAGGTGCTCTCGACTTACGACGGGGACCTCAGGGACCCGCTCTGGTGGCCTCAGGAAAGGCCAGTCCCCATGCGAGTTCCTCGGGGGCCTCTCGGGATTCCTCTCCCGTCGATGCCGGGGCCTAAGACCTTGTGTGGAGTCGGGGCCGGAACCTGAGGATTCCTCTCCAGTGCTGACATGGATCTTGGGGTACTTCTGGAGTCTCCCCAGGGGAGTCAGTCCTCGTCTCGAATGCGGGCATGCACTTGCGCTTCCTCCAGAGCGGTAGCAGCAGTGTCACGCAGTCCGCCGCGTGGATCAAAGGATCTATGGTTTTCCCTCGAGTCTTTCCCACGAGGCTTTCCCACGAGGCTTTCCCACAGGGCTGTCCCACGTGCACACGTGGTGGGAGTCGATCCTCGGCTTGAACGTCAAGGCAGTGCAGGGAAAACAGGTTGCTCTGGAACGGACTGACACATCTGGGGGACTCTTGGAATGGTGGCATGACCCTGGAGTTCCTCTCCCCTTTCCTGTGGAGAGCGCCTCCTCTTGAGATGCGACGGGAACGCCGGGAATTCTTTCCCTACGAAACAGGGAAAGGATCCCTCATCTCGAGCTAGGAGGCGGAAACGGGGCTCCCCTGGATGTGTGCGGGACACCACGTGCTTCCTCTCGAGTGGAGACGGGTATGTCGGGGAACTTCTTGAGTTGCAGCAAGGGTGTGAAGGACCCTTTGGAAGTTCCAGTGGTTAGATGTGATTGGCCTCGAGAAGCCTCAGCGGAAATGGGCCTCATCTCGCCTGGAGGGCAAAACCTCCTGGATTTTCTCGAGTTGCGGCAGGTGCTCTCGGCTTATGACTGGGACCTCATGGACCCGCTCTGGTGGCCTCAGGAAAGGCCAGTCCCCATGCGAGTTCCTCGGGGGCCTCTCGGGATTCCTCTCCCGTCGATGCCGGGGCCTAAGACCTTGTGTGGAGTCGGGGCCGGAACCTGAGGATTCCTCTCCAGTGCTGACATGGATCTTGGGGTACTTCTGGAGTCTCCCCAGGGGAGTCAGTCCTCGTCTCGAATGCGGGCATGCACTTGCGCTTTCCTCCAGAGCGGTAGCAGCAGTGTCACGCAGTCCGCCGCGTGGATCAAAGGATGTTTGGTTTTCCCTCGAGTCTTTCCCACGAGGCTTTCCCACGAGGCTGTCCCACGTGCACACGTGGTGGGAGTCGATCCTCGGCTTGAACGTCAAGGCAGTGCAGGGAAAACAGGTTCCTCTGGAATGGACTGACACATCTGCGGGACTCTTGGAATGGTGGCATGACCCTGGAGTTCCTCTCCCCTTTTCTGTGGAGAGCGCCTCCTCTTGAGATGCGACGGGAACGCCAGGAATTCTTTCCCTACGAAACAGGGAAGGATCCTCATCTCGAACTAGGAGGCGGAAACGGGGCTCCCCTGGATGTGTGAGGGACCGCACGTGCTTCCTCTCGAGTGGAGACGGGTATGTCGGGGAACTTCTTGAGTTGCAGCAATGGTGTGAAGGACCCTTTGGATGTTCCAGTGGTTAGATGTGATTGGCCTCGAGAAGCCTCAGCGGAAATGGGCCTCATCTCGCCTGAAGGGCAAAACCTCCTGGATTTTCTCGAGTTGCGGCAAGTGCTCTCGACTTACGACGGGGACCTCAGGAACCGTTCTGGTGGCCTCAGGAAAGGCCAGTCCCCATGCGAGTTCCTCGGGGGCCTCTCTGGATTCCTCTCCCTTCGATGCCGGGGCCTAAGACCTTGTGTGGAGTCGGGGCCGGAACCTGAGGATTCCTCTCCAGTGCTGACATGGATCTTGGGGTACTTCTGGAGTCTCCCCAGGGGAGTCAGTCCTCGTCTCGAATGCGGGCATGCACTTGCGGTTTCCTCCAGAGCGGTAGCAGCAGTGTCACGCAGTCCGCCGCGTGGATCAAAGGATCTATGGTTTTCCCTCGAGTCTTTCCCACGAGGCTTTCCCACGAGGCTTTCCCACAGGGCTGTCCCACGTGCACACGTGGTGGGAGTCGATCCTCGGCTTGAACGTCAAGGCAGTGCAGGGAAAACAGGTTCCTCTGGAATGGACTGACACATCTGGGGGACACTGGCAATGGTGGCATGACCCTGGAGTTCCTCTCGCCTTTCCTGTGGAGAGCGCCTCCTCTTGAGATCCGACGGGAACGCCGGGAATTCTTTCCCTACGAAACAGGGAAAGGATCCCTCATCTCGAGCTAGGAGGCGGAAACGGGGCTCCCCTGGATGTGTGCGGAACCCCACGTGCTTCCTCTCGAGTGGAGACGGTATGTCGGGGAACTTCTTGAGTTGCAGCAACGGTGTGAAGGACCCTTTGGAAGTTCCAGTGGTTAGATGTGATTGGCCTCGAGAAGCCTCAGCGGAAATAGGCCTCATCTCGCCTGGAGGGCAAAACCTCCTGGATTTTCTCGAGTTGCGGCAGGTGCTCTCGACTTAGGACGGGAACCTCAGGGACCCGCTCTGGTGGCCTCAGGAAAGGCCAGTCCCCATGCGAGTTCCTCGGGGGTGTCTCGGGATTCCTCTCCCGTCGATGCCGGGGCCAAAGACCTTGTGTGGAGTCTGGGCCGGAACCTGAGGATTCCTCTCCAGTGCTGACATGGATCTTGGGGTACTTCTGGAGTCTCCCCAGGGGAGTCAGTCCTCGTCTCGAATGCGGGCATGCACTTGCGCTTTCCTCCAGAGCGGTAGCAGCAGTGTCACGCAGTCCGCCGCTTGGATCAAAGGATCTATGGTTTTCCCTCGAGTCTTTCCCACGAGGCTTTCCCACAGGGCTGTCCCACGTGCACACGTGGTGGGAGTCGATCCTCGGCTTGAACGTCAAGGCAGTGCAGGGAAAACAGGTTGCTCTGGAACGGACTGACACATCTGGGGTACTCTTGGAATGGTGGCATGACCCTGGAGTTCCTCTCGCCTTTCCTGTGGAGAGCGCCTCCTCTTGAGATGCGACGGGAACGCCGGGAATTCTTTCCCTACGAAACAGGGAAAGGATCCCTCATCTCGAGCTAGGAGGCGGAAACGGGGCTCCCCTGGATGTGTGCGGGACACCACGTGCTTCCTCTCGAGTGGAGACGGGTATGTCGGGGAACTTCTTGAGTTGCAGCAAGGGTGTGAAGGACCCTTTGGAAGTTCCAGTGGTTAGATGTGATTGGCCTCGAGAAACCTCAGCGGAAATGGGCCTCATCTCGCCTGGAGGGCAAAACCTCCTGGATTTTCTCGAGTTGCGGCAGGTGCTCTCGACTTACGACGGGGACCTCAGGGACCCGCTCTGGTGGCCTCAGGAAAGGCCAGTCCCCATGCGAGTTCCTTTGGGGCCTCTCGGGATTCCTCTCCCGTCGATGCCGGGGCCTAAGACCTTGTGTGGAGTCGGGGCCGGAACCTGAGGATTCCTCTCCAGTGCTGACATGGATCTTGGGGTACTTCTGGAGTCTCCCCAGGGGAGTCAGTCCTCGTCTCGAATGCGGGCATGCACTTGCGCTTTCCTTCAGAGCGGTAGCAGCAGTGTCACGCAGTCCGCCGCGTGGATCAAAGGATCTATGGTTTTCCCTCGAGTCTTTCCCACGAGGCTTTCCCACGAGGCTTTCCCACAGGGCTGTCCCACGTGCACACGTGGTGGGAGTCGATCCTCGGCTTGAACGTCAAGGCAGTGCAGGGAAAACAGGTTCCTCTGGAATGGACTGACACATCTGGGGGACACTGGCAATGGTGGCATGACCCTGGAGTTCCTCTCGCCTTTCCTGTGGAGAGCGCCTCCTCTTGAGATGCGACGGGAACGCCGGGAATTCTTTCCCTACGAAACAGGGAAAGGATCCCTCATCTCGAGCTAGGAGGCGGAAACGGGGCTCCCCTGGATGTGTGCGGGACCCCACGTGCTTCCTCTCGAGTGGAAACGGGTATGTCAGGAACTGCTTGAGTTGCAGCAATGGTGTGAAGGACCCTTTGGAAGTTCCAGTGGTTAGATGTGATTAGCCTCGAGAAGCCTCATTGGAAATGGGCCTCATCTCGCCTGGAGGGCAAAACCTCCTGGATTTTCTCGAGTTGCGGCAGGTGCTCTCGACTTACGATGGGGACCTCAGGGACCCGCTCTGGTGGCCTCAGGAAAGGCCAGTCCCCATGCGAATTCCTCGGGGGCCTCTCGGCATTCCTCTCCCGTCGATGCCGGGGCCTAAGACCTTGTGTGGAGTCGGGGCCGGAACCTGAGGATTCCTCTCCAGTGCTGACATGGATCTTGGGGTACTTCTGGAGTCTCCCCAGGGGAGTCAGTCCTCGTCTCGAATGCGGGCATGCACTTGCGCTTTCCTCCAGAGCGGTAGCAGCAGTGTCACGCAGTCCGCCGCGTGGATCAAAGGATCTATGGTTTTCCCTCGAGTCTTTCCCACGAGGCTTTCCCACGAGGCTTTCCCACAGGGCTGTCCCACGTGCACACGTGGTGGGAGTGGATCCTCGGCTTGAACGTCAAGGCAGTGCAGGGAAAACAGGTTCCTCTGGAATGGACTATCACATCTGGGGGACTCTTGGAATGGTGGCACGACCCTGGAGTTCCTCTCGCCTTTCCTGTGGAGAGCGCCTCCTCTTGAGATGCGACGGGAACGCCGGGAATTCTTTCCCTACGAAACAGGGAAAGGATCCCTCATCTCGAGCTAGGAGGCGGAAATGGGGCTCCCCTGGATGTGTGCGGGACCCCACGTGCTTCCTCTCGGGTGGAGACGGGTATGTCGGGGAACTTCTTGAGTTGCAGCAAGGGTGTGAAGGACCCTTTGGAAGTTCCAGTGGTTAGACGTGATTAGCCTCGAGAAGCCACAGCGGAAATGGGCCTCATCTCCTGGAGGGCAAAACCTCCTGGATTTTCTCGAGTTGCGGCAGGTGCTCTCGACTTACGACGGGGACCTCAGGGACCCGCTCTGGTGGCCTCAGGAAAGGCCAGTCCCCATGCGAGTTCCTCGGGGGCCTCTCGGGATTCCTCTCCCGTCGATGCCGGGGCCTAAGACCTTGTGTGGAGTCGGGGCCGGAACCTGAGGATTCCTCTCCAGTGCTGACATGGATCTTGGGGTACTTCTGGAGTCTCCCCAGGGGAGTCAGTCCTCGTCTCGAATGCGGGCATGCACTTGCGCTTTCCTCCAGAGCGGTAGCAGCAGTGTCACGCAGTCCGCCGCGTGCATCAAAGGATCTATGGTTTTCCCTCGAGCCTTTCCCACGAGGCTTTCCCCCGAGGCTTTCCCACAGGGCTGTCCCACGTGCACACTTGGTGGGAGTCGATCCTCGGCTTGAACGTCAAGGCAGTGCAGGGAAAACAGGTTCCTCTGGAAAGGACTGACACATCTGGGCGTCTCTTGGAATGGTGGAACGACCCTCGAGTTCCTCTCGCCTTTCCTGTGGAGAGGGCCTCCTCTTGAGATGCGACGGGAACGCCGGGAATTCTTTCTCTACGAAACAGGGAAAGGATCCCTCATCTCGAGCTAGGATGCGGAAACGGGGCTCCCCTGGATGTGTGCGGGACACCACGTGCTTCCTCTCGAGTGGAGACGGGTATGTCGGAGAACTTCTTGAGTTGCAGCATGGTGAGAAGGACCCTTTGGAAGTTCCAGTGGTTAGATGTGATTGGCCTCGAGAAGCCTCAGCGGAAATGGGCCTCATCTCGCCTGGAGGGCAAAACCTCCTGGATTTTCTCGAGTTGCGGCAGGTGCTCTCGACTTACGACGGGGACCTCAGGGACCCGCTCTGGTGGACTCAGGAAAGGCCAGTTCCCATGCGAGTTCCTCGGCGGCCTCTCGGGATTCCTCTCCCGTCGATGCCGGGGCCTAAGACCTTGTGTGGAGTCGGGGCCGGAACCTGAGGATTCCTCTCCAGTGCTGACATGGATCTTGGGGTACTTCTGGAGTCTCCCCAGGGGAGTCAGTCCTCGTCTCGAATGCGGGCATGCACTTGCGCTTTCCTCCAGAGCGGTAGCAGCAGTGTCACGCAGTCCGCCGCGTGGATCAAAGGATCTATGGTTTTCCCTCGAGTCTTTCCCACGAGGCTTTCCCACGAGGCTTTCCCACAGGGCTGTCCCACGTGCACACGTGGTGGGAGTCGATCCTCGGCTTGAACGTCAAGGCAGTGCAGGGAAAACAGGTTCCTCTGGAATGGACTGACACATCTGGGGGACTCTTGGAATGGTGTCACGACCCTGGAGTTCCTCTCGCCTTTCCTGTGGAGAGCGCCTCCTCTTGAGATTCGACGGGAACGCCGGGAATTCTTTCCCTACGAAACAGGGAAGGATCCCTCATCTCGAGCTAGGAGGTGGAAACGGGGCTCCCCTGGATGTGTGAGGGACCCCACGTGCTTCCTCTCGAGTGGAGGCGGGTATGTCGGGGAACTTCTTGAGTTGCAGCAATGGTGTGAAGGACCCTTTGGAAGTTCCAGTGGTTAGATGTGATTGGCCTCGAGAAGCCTCAGCGGAAATGGGCCTCATCTCGCCTGGAGGGCAAAACCTCCTGGATTTTCTCGAGTTGCGGCAGGTGCTCTCGACTTACGACGGGGACCTCAGGGACCCGCTCTGGTGGCCTCAGGAAAGGCCAGTCCCCATGCGAGTTCCTCGGGGGCCTCTCGGGATTCCTCTCCCGTCGATGCCGGGGCCTAAGACCTTGTGTGGAGTCGGGGCCGGAACCTGAGGATTCCTCTCCAGTGCTGACATGGATCTTGGGGTACTTCTGGAGTCTCCCCAGGGGAGTCAGTCCTCGTCTCGAATGCGGGCATGCACTTGCGCTTTCCTCCAGAGCGGTAGCAGCAGTGTCACGCAGTCCGCCGCGTGGATCAAAGGATCTATGGTTTTCCCTCGAGTCTTTCCCACGAGGCTTTCCCACGAGGCTTTCCCACAGGGCTGTCCCACGTGCACACGTGGTGGGACTCGATCCTCGGCTTGAACGTCAAGGCAGTGCAGGGAAAACAGGTTCCTCTGGAATGGACTGACACATCTGGGGGACTCTTGGAATGGTGGCATGACCCTGGAGTTCCTCTCGCCTTTCCTGTGGAGAGCGCCTCCTCTTGAGATGCGACGGGAACGCCGGGAATTCTTTCCCTACGAAACAGGGAAAGGATCCCTCATCTCGAGCTAGGAGGCGGAAACGGGGCTCCCCTGGATGTGTGCGGGACACCACGTGCTTCCTCTCGAGTGCAGACGGGTATGTCGGGGAATTTCTTGCGTTGCAGCAAGGGTGTGAAGGACCCTTTGGAAGTTCCAGTGGTTAGATGTGATTGGCCTCGAGAAGCCTCAGCGGAAATGGGCCTCATCTCGCCTGGAGGGCAAAACCTCCTGGATTTTCTCGAGTTGCGGCAGGTGCTCTCGACTTACGATGGGGACCTCAGGGACCCGCTCTGGTGGCCTCAGGAAAGGCCAGTCCCGATGCGAGTTCCTCGGGGTCCTCTCGGGATTCCTCTCCCGTCGATGCCGGGGCCTAAGACCTTGTGTGGAGTCGGGGCCGGAACCTGAGGATTCCTCTCCAGGGCTGACATGGATCTTGGGGTACTTCTGGAGTCTCCCCAGGGGAGTCAGTCCTCGTCTCGAATGCGGGCATGCACTTGCGCTTTCCTCCAGAGCGGTAGCAGCAGTGTCACGCAGTCCGCCGCGTGGATCAAAGGATCTATGGTTTTCCCTCGAGGCTTTCCCACGAGGCTTTCCCACAGGGCTGTCCCACGTGCACACGTGGTGGGAGTCGATCCTCGGCTTGAACGTGAAGGCAGTGCAGGGAAAACAGGTTCCTCTGGAATGGACTGACACATCTGGGGGACTCTTGGAATGGTGGCACGACCCTGGAGTTCCTCTCGAGTTTCCTGTGGAGAGCGCCTCCTCTTGAGATGCGACGGGAACGCCGGGAATTCTTTCCCTACGAAACAGGGAAAGGATCCCTCATCTCGAGCTAGGAGGCGGAAACGGGGCTCCCCTGGATGTGTGCGGGACCCCACGTGCTTCCTCTCGAGTGGAGACGGGTATGTCGGGGAACTTCTTGAGTTGCAGCAATGGTGTGAAGAACCCTTTGGAAGTTCCAGTGGTTAGATGTGATTGGCCTCGAGAAGCTTCAGCGGAAATGGGCCTCATCTCGCCTGGAGGGCAAAACCTCCTGGATTTTCTCGAGTTGCGGCAGGTGCTCTCGACTTACGACGGGGACCTCAGGGACCCGCTCTGGTGGCCTCAGGAAAGGCCATTCCCCATGCGAGTTCCTCGGGGGCCTCTCGGGATTCCTCTCCCATCGATGCCGGGGCCTAAGACCTTGTGTGGAGTCGGGGCCGGAACCTGAGGATTCCTCTCCAGTGCTGACATGGATCTTGGGGTACTTCTGGAGTCTCCCCAGGGGAGTCAGTCCTCGTCTCGAATGCGGGCATGCACTTGCGCTTTCCTCCAGAGCGGTAGCAGCAGTGTCACGCAGTCCGCCGCGTGGATCAAAGGATCTATGGTTTTCCCTCGAGTCTTTCCCACGAGGCTTTCCCACGAGGCTTTCCCACAGGGCTGTCCCACGTGCACACGTGGTGGGAGTCGATCCTCGGCTTGAACGTCAAGGCAGTGCAGGGAAAACAGGTTCCTCTGGAATGGACTGACACATCTGGGGGACTCTTGGAATGGTGGCACGACCCTGGAGTTCCTCTCGCCTTTCCTGTGGAGAGCGCCTCCTCTTGAGATGCGACGGGAACGCCGGGAATTCTTTCCCTACGAAACAGGGAAAGGATCCCTCATCTCGAGCTAGGAGGCGGAAACGGGGCTCCCCTGGATGTGTGCGGGACCCCACGTGCTTCCTCTCGAGTGGAGACGGGTATGTCGGGGAACTTCTTGAGTTGCAGCAAGGGTGTGAAAGACCCTTTGGAAGTTCCAGTGGTTAGACGTGATTGGCCTCGAGAAGCCTCAGCGGAAATGGGCCTCATCTCGCCTGGAGGGCAAAACCTCCTGGATTTTCTCGAGTTGCGGCAGGTGCTCTCGACTTACGACGGGGACCTCAGGGACCCGCTCTGGTGGCCTCAGGAATGGCCAGTCCCCATGCGAGTTCCTCGGGGGCCTCTCGGGATTCCTCTCCCGTCTATGCCGGGGCCTAAGACCTTGTGTGGAGTCGGGGCCGGAACCTGAGGATTCCTCTCCAGTGCTGACATGGATCTTGGGGTACTTCTGGAGTCTCCCCAGGGGAGTCAGTCCTCGTCTCGAATGCGGGCATGCTCTTGCGCTTTCCTCCAGAGCGGTAGCAGCAGTGTCACGCAGTCCGCCGCGTGGATCAAAGGATCTATGGTTTTCCCTCGAGTCTTTCCCACGAGGCTTTCCCACGAGGCTTTCCCACAGGACTGTCCCACGTGCACACGTGGTGGGACTCGATCCTCGGCTTGAACGTCAAGGCAGTGCAGGGAAAACAGGTTCCTCTGGAATGGACTGACACATCTGGGGGACTCTTGGAATGGTGGCACGACCCTGGAGTTCCTCTCGCCTTTCCTGTGGAGAGCGCCTCCTCTTGAGATGCGACGGGAACGCCGGGAATTCTTTCCCTACGAAACAGGGAAAGGATCCCTCATCTCGAGCTAGGAGGCGGAAACGGGGCTCCCCTGGATGTGTGCGGGACCCCACGTGCTTCCTCTCGAGTGGAGACGGGTATGTCGGGGAACTTCTTGAGTTGCAGCAAGGGTGTGAAGGACCCTTTGGAAGTTCCAGTGGTTAGATGTGATTGGCCTCGAGAAGCCTCAGCGGAAATGGGCCTCATCTCGCCTGGAGGGCAAAACCGCCTGGATTTTCTCGAGTTGTGGCAGGTGCTCTCGACTTACGACGGGGACCTCAGGGACCCGCTCTGGTGGCCTCAGGAAAGGCCAGTCCCCATGCGAGTTCCTCGTGGGCTTCTCGGGGTTCCTCTCCCGTCGATGCCGGCGCCTAAGACCTTGTGTGGAGTCGGGGCCGGAACCTGAGGTTTCCTCTCCAGTGCTGACATGGATCTTGGGGTACTTCTGGAGTCTCCCCAGGGGAGTCAGTCCTCGTCTCGAATGCGGGCATGCACTTGCGCTTTCCTCCAGAGCGGTAGCAGCAGTGTCACGCAGTCCGCCGCGTGGATCAAAGGATCTATGGTTTTCCCTCGAGTCTTTCCCACGAGGCTTTCCCACGAGGCTTTCCCACAGGGCTGTCCCACGTGCACACGTGGTGGGAGTCGATCCTCGGCTTGAACGTCAAAGCAGTGCAGGGAAAACAGGTTCCTCTGGAATGGACTGACACATCTGGGGGACTCTTGGAATGGTGGCACGACCCTGGAGTTCCTCTCGCCTTTCCTGTGGAGAGCGCCTCCTCTTGAGATGCGACGGGAACGCCGGGAATTCTTTCCCTACGAAACAGGGAAAGGATCCCTCATCTCGAGCTAGGAGGCGGAAACGGGGCTCCCCTGGATGTGTGCGGGACCCCACGTGCTTCCTCTCGAGTGGAGACGGGTATGTCGGGGAACTTCTTGAGTTGCAGCAATGGTGTGAAGAACCCTTTGGAAGTTCCAGTGGTTAGATGTGATTGGCCTCGAGAAGCCTCAGCGGAAATGGGCCTCATATCGCCTGGAGGGCAAAACCTCCTGGATTTTCTCGAGTTGCGGCAGGTGCTCTCGAGTTACGACGGGGACCTCAGGGACCCGCTCTGGTGGCCTCAGGAAAGGCCAGTCCCCATGCGAGTTCCTCGGGGGCCTCTCGGGATTCCTCTCCCGTCGATGCCGGGGCCTAAGACCTTGTGTGGAGTCGGGGCCGGAACCTGAGGATTCCTCTCCAGTGCTGACATGGATCTTGGGGTACGTCTGGAGTCTCCCCAGGGGCGTCAGTCCTCGTCTCGAATGCGGGCATGCATTGCGCTTTCCTCCAGAGCGGTAGCAGCAGTGTCACGCAGTCCGCAGCATGGATCAAAGGATCTATGGTTTTCCCTCGAGTCTTTCCCACGAGGCTTTCCCACGAGGCTTTCCCACAGGGCTTTCCCACGTGCACACGTGGTGGGAGTCGATCCTCGGCTTGAACGTCAAGGCAGTGCAGGGAAAACAGGTTCCTCTGGAATGGACTGACACATCTGGGGGACTCTTGGAATGGTGGCACGACCCTGGAGTTCCTCTCGCCTTTCCTGTGGAGAGCGCCTCCTCTTGAGATGCGACGGGAACGCCGGGAATTCTTTCCCTACGAAACAGGGAAAGGATACCTCATCTCGAGCTAGGAGGCGGAAACGGGGCTCCCCTGGATGTGTGCGGGACACCACGTGCTTCCTCTCGAGTGGAGACGGGTATGTCGGGGAACTTCTTGAGTTGCAGCAATGGTGTGAAGGACCCTTTGGAAGTTCCAATGGTTAGATGTGATTGGCCTCGAGAAGCCTCAGCGGGAATGGGCCTCATCTCGAATGGAGGGCAAAACCTCCTGGATTTTCTCGAGTTGCGGCAGGTGCTCTCGACTTACGACGGGGACCTCAGGGACCCGCTCTGGTGGCCTCAGGAAAGGCCAGTCCCCATGCGAGTTCCTCGGGGGCCTCTCGGGATTCCTCTCCCGTCGATGCCGGGGCCTAAGACCTTGTGTGGAGTCGGGGCCGGAACCTGAGGATTCCTCTCCAGTGCTGACATGGATCTTGGGGTACTTCTGGAGTCTCCCCAGGGGAGTCAGTCCTCGCCTCGAATGCGGGCATGCACTTGCGCTTTCCTCCAGATCGGTAGCAGCAGTGTCACGCAGTCCGCCGCGTGGATCAAAGGATCTATGGTTTTCCCTCGAGTCTTTCCCACGAGGCTTTCCCACGAGGCTTTCCCACTGGGCTGTCCAACGAGCACACGTGGTGGGAGTCGATCCTCGGCTTGAACATCAAGGCAGTGCAGGGAAAACAGGTTCCTCTGTAATGGACAGACACATCTGGGGTCTCTTGGAATGGTCGCACGACCCTGGAGTTCCTCTCGCCTTTTCTGTGGAGCGCCTCCTCTTGAGATGCGACGGGAACGCCGGGAATTCTTTCCCTATGAAACAGGGAAAGGATCCCTCATCTCGAGCTAGGAGGCGGAAACGGGGCTCCCCTGGATGTGTGAGGGACCCTCGTGCTTCCTCTTGAGTGGAGACGGGTATGTCGGGGAACTTCTAGAGTTGCAGCAAGGGTGTGAAGGACCCTTTGGAAGTTCCAGTGGTTAGATGTGATTAGCCTCGAGAAGCCTCAGCGGAAATGGGCCTCATCTCGCCTGGAGGGCAAAACCTCCTGGATTTTCTCGAGTTGCGGCATGTGCTCTCGACTTACGATGGGGACCTCAGGGACCCGCTTTGGTGACCTCAGGAAAGGCCAGTCCCCATGCGAGTTCCTCGGGGGCCTCTCTGGATTCCTCTCCCTTCGATGCCGGGGCCTAAGACCTTGTGTGGAGTCGGGGCCGGAACCTGAGGATTCCTCTCCAGTGCTGACATGGATCTTGGGGTACTTCTGGAGTCTCCCCAGGGGAGTCAGTCCTCGTCTCGAATGCGGGCATGCACTTGCGGTTTCCTCCAGAGCGGTAGCAGCAGTGTCACGCAGTCCGCCGCGTGGATCAAAGGATCTATGGTTTTCCCTCGAGTCTTTCCCACGAGGATTTCCCACGAGGCTTTCCACAGGGCTGTCCCACGTGCACACGTGGTGGGACTCGATCCTCGGCTTGAACGTCAAGGTAGTGCAGGGAAAACAGGTTCCTCTGGAATGGACTGACACATCTGGGGGACTCTTGGAATGGTGGCATGACCCTGGAGTTCCTCTCGCCTTTCCTGTGGAGAGCGCCTCCTCTTGAGATGCGACGGGAACGCCGGGAATTCGTTCCCTACGAATCAGGGAAAGGATCCCTCATCTCGAGCTTGGAAGCGGAAATGGGGCTCCCCTGGATGTTTGCGGGACCCCACGTGCTTCCTCTCGAGGGGAGACGGGTATGTCGGGGAACTTCTTGAGTTGCAGCAAGGGTGTGAAGGACCCTTTGGAAGTTCCAGTGTTTAGATGTGATTGGCCTCGAGAAGCCTCAGCGGAAATGGGCCTCATCTCGCCTGGAGGGCAAAACCTCCTGGATTTTCTCGAGTTGCGGCAGGTGCTCTCGACTTACGACGGGGACGTCAGGGACCCGCTCTGGTGGCCTCAGGAAAGGCCAGTCCCCATGCGAGTTCCTCGGGGGCCTCTCGGGATTCCTCTCCCGTCGATGAGGGGCCTAAGACCTTGTGTGGAGTCGGGGCCGGAACCTGAGGATTCCTCTCCAGTGCTGACATGGATCTTGGGGTACTTCTGGAGTCTCCCCAGGGGAGTCAGTCCTCGTCTCGAATGCGGGCATGCACTTGCGCTTTCCTCCAGAGCGGTAGCAGCAGTGTCACGCAGTCCGCCGCGTGGATCAAAGGATCTATGGTTTTCCCTCGAGTCTTTCCCACGAGGCTTTCCCACGAGGCTTTCCCACAGGGCTGTCCCACGTGCACACGTGGTGGGAGTCGATCCTCGGCTTGAACGTCAAGGCAGTGCAGGGAAAACAGGTTCCTCTGGAATGGACTGACACATCTGCGGGACTCTTGGAATGGTGTCAAGACCCTGGAGTTCTTCTCGCCTTCCTGTGGAGAGCGCCTCCTCTTGAGATGCGACGGGAACGCCGGAATTCTTTCCCTATGAAACAGGGAAACGATCCCTCATCTCGAGCTAGGAGGCGGAAACGGGGCTCCCCTGGATGTGTGCGGGACCCCACGTGCTTCCTCTCGAGTGGAGACGGGTATGTCGGGGAACTTCTTGAGTTGCAGCAAGGGTGTGAAGGACCCTTTGGAATTTCCAGTGGTTAGATGTGATTGGCCTCGAGAAGACTCAGCGGAAATGGGCCTCATCTCGCCTGGAGGGCAAAACCTCCTGGATTTTCTCGAGTTGCGGCAGGTGCTCTCGACTTACGACGGGGACCTCAGGGACCCGCTCTGGTGGCCTCAGGAAAGGCCAGTCCCCATGCGAGTTCCTCGTGGGCTTCTCGGGGTTCCTCTCCCGTCGATGCCGGCGCCTAAGACCTTGTGTGGAGTCGGGGCCGGAACCTGAGGTTTCCTCTCCAGTGCTGACATGGATCTTGGGGTACTTCTGGAGTCTCCCCAGGGGAGTCAGTCCTCGTCTCGAATGCGGGCATGCACTTGCGCTTTCCTCCAGAGCGGTAGCAGCAGTGTCACGCAGTCCGCCGCGTGGATCAAAGGATCTATGGTTTTCCCTCGAGTCTTTCCCACGAGGCTTTCCCACGAGGCTTTCCCACAGGGCTGTCCCACGTGCACACGTGGTGGGAGTCGATCCTCGGCTTGAACGTCAAAGCAGTGCAGGGAAAACAGGTTCCTCTGGAATGGACTGACACATCTGGGGGACTCTTGGAATGGTGGCACGACCCTGGAGTTCCTCTCGCCTTTCCTGTGGAGAGCGCCTCCTCTTGAGATGCGACGGGAACGCCGGGAATTCTTTCCCTACGAAACAGGGAAAGGATCCCTCATCTCGAGCTAGGAGGCGGAAACGGGGCTCCCCTGGATGTGTGCGGGACCCCACGTGCTTCCTCTCGAGTGGAGACGGGTATGTCGGGGAACTTCTTGAGTTGCAGCAATGGTGTGAAGAACCCTTTGGAAGTTCCAGTGGTTAGATGTGATTGGCCTCGAGAAGCTTCAGCGGAAATGGGCCTCATCTCGCCTGGAGGGCAAAACCTCCTGGATTTTCTCGAGTTGCGGCAGGTGCTCTCGACTTACGACGGGGACCTCAGGGACCCGCTCTGGTGGCCTCAGGAAAGGCCATTCCCCATGCGAGTTCCTCCGGGGCCTCTCGGGATTCCTCTCCCAATGATGCCGGGGCCTAAGACCTTGTGTAGAGTCGGGGCCGGAACCTGAGGATTCCTCTCCAGTGCTGACATGGATCTTGGGGTACTTCTGGAGTCTCCCCAGGGGAGTCAGTCCTCGTCTCGAATGCGGGCATGCACTTGCGCTTTCCTCCAGAGCGGTAGCAGCAGTGTCACGCAGTCCGCCGCGTGGATCAAAGGATCTATGGTTTTCCCTCGAGTCTTTCCCACGAGGCTTTCCCACGAGGCTTTCCCACAGGGCTGTCCCACGTGCACACGTGGTGGGAGTGGATCCTCGGCTTGAACGTCAAGGCAGTGCAGGGAAAACTGGTTCCTCTGGAATGGACTGACACATCTGGGGGACTCTTGGAATGGTGTCACGACCCTGGAGTTCCTCTCGCCTTTCCTGTGGAGAGCGCCTCCTCTTGAGATGCGACGGGAACGCCGGGAATTCTTTCCCTACGAAACAGGGAAAGGATCCCTCATCTCGAGCTAGGAGGCGGAAACGGGTCTCCCCTGGATGTATGCGGGACCCCACGTGCTTCCTCTCGAGTGGAGACGGGTATGTCGGGGAACTTCTTGAGTTGCAGCAATGGTGTGAAGGACCCTTTGGAAGTTCCAGTGGTTAGATGTGATTGGCCTCGAGAAGCCTCAGCGGAAATGGGCCTCATATCGCCTGGAGGGCAAAACCTCCTGGATTTTCTCGAGTTGCGGCAGGTGCTCTCGAATTACGACGGGGACCTCAGGGACCCGCTCTGGTGGCCTCAGGAAAGGCCAGTCCCCATGCGAGTTCCTCGGGGGCCTCTCGGGATTCCTCTCCCGTCGATGCCGGGGCCTAAGACCTTGTGTGGAGTCGGGGCCGGAACCTGAGGATTCCTCTCCAGTGCTGACATGGATCTTGGGGTACGTCTGGAGTCTCCCCAGGGGCGTCAGTCCTCGTCTCGAATGCGGGCATGCATTGCGCTTTCCTCCAGAGCGGTAGCAGCAGTGTCACGCAGTCCGCAGCATGGATCAAAGGATCTATGGTTTTCCCTCGAGTCTTTCCCACGAGGCTTTCCCACGAGGCTTTCCCACAGGGCTTTCCCACGTGCACACGTGGTGGGAGTCGATCCTCGGCTTGAACGACAAGGCAGTGCAGGGAAAACAGGTTCCTCTGGAATGGACTGACACATCTGGGGGACTCTTGGAATGGTGGCACGACCCTGGAGTTCCTCTCGCCTTTCCTGTGGAGAGCGCCTCCTCTTGAGATGCGACGGGAACGCCGGGAATTCTTTCCCTACGAAACAGGGAAAGGATCCCTCATCTCGAGCTAGGAGGCGGAAACGGGGCTCCCCTGGATGTGTGCGGGACACCACGTGCTTCCTCTCAAGTGGAGACGGGTATGTCGGGGAACTTCTTGAGTTGCAGCAATGGTGTGAAGGACCCTTTGGAAGTTCCAATGGTTAGATGTGATTGGCCTCGAGAAGCCTCAGCGGGAATGGGCCTCATCTCGAATGGAGGGCAAAACCTCCTGGATTTTCTCGAGTTGCGGCAGGTGCTCTCGACTTACGACGGGGACCTCAGGGAACCGCTCTGGTGGCCTCAGGAAAGGCCAGTCCCCATGCGAGTTCCTCGGGGGCCTCTCGGGATTCCTCTCCCGTCGATGCCGGGGCCTAAGACCTTGTGTGGAGTCGGGGCCGGAACCTGAGGATTCCTCTCCAGTGCTGACATGGATCTTGGGGTACTTCTGGAGTCTCCCCAGGGGAGTCAGTCCTCGCCTCGAATGCGGGCATGCACTTGCGCTTTCCTCCAGATCGGTAGCAGCAGTGTCACGCAGTCCGCCGCGTGGATCAAAGGATCTATGGTTTTCCCTCGAGTCTTTCCCACGAGGCTTTCCCACGAGGCTTTCCCACTGGGCTGTCCAACGAGCACACGTGGTGGGAGTCGATCCTCGGCTTGAACATCAAGGCAGTGCAGGGAAAACAGGTTCCTCTGTAATGGACAGACACATCTGGGGTCTCTTGGAATGGTCGCACGACCCTGGAGTTCCTCTCGCCTTTTCTGTGGAGCGCCTCCTCTTGAGATGCGACGGGAACGCCGGGAATTCTTTCCCTATGAAACAGGGAAAGGATCCCTCATCTCGAGCTAGGAGGCGGAATCGGGGCTCCCCTGGATGTGTGAGGGACCCTCGTGCTTCCTCTTGAGTGGAGACGGGTATGTCGGGGAACTTCTAGAGTTGCAGCAAGGGTGTGAAGGACCCTTTGGAAGTTCCAGTGGTTAGATGTGATTAGCCTCGAGAAGCCTCAGCGGAAATGGGCCTCATCTCGCCTGGAGGGCAAAACCTCCTGGATTTTCTCGAGTTGCGGCATGTGCTCTCGACTTACGATGGGGACCTCAGGGACCCGCTTTGGTGACCTCAGGAAAGGCCAGTCCCCATGCGAGTTCCTCGGGGGCCTCTCTGGATTCCTCTCCCTTCGATGCCGGGGCCTAAGACCTTGTGTGGAGTCGGGGCCGGAACCTGAGGATTCCTCTCCAGTGCTGACATGGATCTTGGGGTACTTCTGGAGTCTCCCCAGGGGAGTCAGTCCTCGTCTCGAATGCGGGCATGCACTTGCGGTTTCCTCCAGAGCGGTAGCAGCAGTGTCACGCAGTCCGCCGCGTGGATCAAAGGATCTATGGTTTTCCCTCGAGTCTTTCCCACGAGGATTTCCCACGAGGCTTTCCACAGGGCTGTCCCACGTGCACACGTGGTGGGACTCGATCCTCGGCTTGAACGTCAAGGTAGTGCAGGGAAAACACGTTCCTCTGGAATGGACTGACACATCTGGGGGACTCTTGGAATGGTGGCATGACCCTGGAGTTCCTCTCGCCTTTCCTGTGGAGAGCGCCTCCTCTTGAGATGCGACGGGAACGCCGGGAATTCGTTCCCTACGAATCAGGGAAAGGATCCCTCATCTCGAGCTTGGAAGCGGAAATGGGGCTCCCCTGGATGTTTGCGGGACCCCACGTGCTTCCTCTCGAGGGGAGACGGGTATGTCGGGGAACTTCTTGAGTTGCAGCAAGGGTGTGAAGGACCCTTTGGAAGTTCCAGTGTTTAGATGTGATTGGCCTCGAGAAGCCTCAGCGGAAATGGGCCTCATCTCGCCTGGAGGGCAAAACCTCCTGGATTTTCTCGAGTTGCGGCAGGTGCTCTCGACTTACGACGGGGACCTCAGGGACCCGCTCTGGTGGCCTCAGGAAAGGCCAGTCCCCATGCGAGTTCCTCGGGGGCCTCTCGGGATTCCTCTCCCGTCGATGCCGGGGCCTAAGACCTTGTGTGGAGTCGGGGCCACAACCTGAGGATTCCTCTCCAGTGCTGACATGGATCTTGGGGTACTTCTGGAGTCTCCCCAGGGGAGTCAGTCCTCGTCTCGAATGCGGGCATGCACTTGCGCTTTCCTCCAGAGCGGTAGCAGCAGTGTCACGCAGTCCGCCGCGTGGATCAAAGGATCTATGGTTTTCCCTCGAGTCTTTCCCACGAGGCTTTCCCACGAGGCTTTCCCACAGGGCTGTCCCACGTGCACACGTGGTGGGAGTCGATCCTCGGCTTGAACGTCAAGGCAGTGCAGGGAAAACAGGTTCCTCTGGAATGGACTGACACATCTGGGGGTCTCTTGGAATGGTGCCCCGACCCTGGAGTTCCTCTCGCCTTTCCTGTGGAGAGCGCCACCTCTTGAGTTGCGACGGGAACGCCGGGAATTCTTTCCCTACGAAACAGGGAAAGGATCCCTCATCTCGATCTAGGAGGCGGAAACGGGGCTCCCCTGGATGTGTGGGGGACCCCACGTGCTTCCTCTCGAGTGGAGACGGTATGTCGGGGAACTTCTTGAGTTTCAGCAAGGGTGTGAAGGACCCTTTGGAATTTCCAGTGGTTAGATGTTATTGGCCTCGAGAAGCCTCATCGGAAATGGGCCTCATCTCGCCTGGAGGGCAAAACCTCCTGGGTTTTCTCGAGTTGCGGCAGGTGCTCTCGACTTACGACGGGGACCTCAGGGACGCGCTCTGGTGGCCTCAGGAAAGGCCAGTCCCCATGCGAGTTCCTCGGGGGCCTCTCGGGATTCCTCTCCCGTCGATGCCGGGGCCTAAGACCTTGTGTGGAGTCGGGGCCGGAACCTGAGGATTCCTCTTCAGTGCTGACATGGATCTTGGGGTACTTCTGGAGTCTCCCCAGGGGAGTCAGTCCTCGTCTCGAATGCGGGCATGCACTTGCGCTTTCCTCCAGAGCGGTAGCAGCAGTGTCACGCAGTCCGCCGCGTGGATCAAAGGATGTTTGGTTTTCCCTCGAGTCTTTCCCACGAGGCTTTCCCACGAGGCTTTCCCACAGGGCTGTCCCACGTGCACACGTGGTGGGAGTCGATCCTCGGCTTGAACGTCAAGGCAGTGCAGGGAAAACAGGTTCCTCTGGAATGGACTGACACATCTGGGGGACTCTTGGAATGGTGGCACGACCCTGGAGTTCCTCTCGCCTTTCCTGTGGAGAGCGCCTCCTCTTGAGATGCGACGGGAACGCCGGGAATTCTTTCCCTACGAAACAGGGAAAGGATCCCTCATCTCGAGCTAGGAGGCGGAAACGGGGCTCCCCTGGATGTGTGCGGGACCCCACGTGCTTCCTCTCGAGTGGAGACGGGTATGTCGGGGAACTTCTTGAGTTGCAGCAAGGGTGTGAAGGACCCTTTGGAAGTTCCAGTGGTTAGACGTGATTAGCCTCGAGAAGCCTCAGCGGAAATGGGCCTCATCTCGCCTGGGGGGCAAAACCTCCTGGATTTTCTCGAGTTGCGGCAGGTGCTCTCGACTTACGACGGGGACCTCAGGGACCCGCTCTGGTGGCCTCAGGAAAGGCCAGTCCCCATGCGAGTTCCTCGGGGGCCTCTCGGGATTCCTCTCCCGTCGATGCCGGGGCCTAAGACCTTGTGTGGAGTCGGGGCCGGAACCTGAGGATTCCTCTCCAGTGCTGACATGGATCTTGGGGTACTTCTGGAGTCTCCCCAGGGGAGTCAGTCCTCGCCTCGATGCGGGCATGCACTTGCGCTTTCCTCCAGATCGGTAGCAGCAGTGTCACGCAGTCCGCCGCGTGGATCAAAGGATCTATGGTTTTCCCTCGAGTCTTTCCCACGAGGCTTTCCCACGAGGCTTTCCCACAGGGCTATCCCACGTGCACACGTGGTGGGAGTCGATCCTCGGCTTGAACGTCAAGGCAGTGCAGGGAAAACAGGTTCCTCTGGAATGGACTGACACATCTGGGGGTCTCTTGGAATGGTGCCCCGACCCTGGAGTTCCTCTCGCCTTTCCTGTGGAGAGCGCCACCTCTTGAGTTGCGACGGGAACGCCGGGAATTCTTTCCCTACGAAACAGGGAAAGGATCCCTCATCTCGAGCTAGGAGGCGGAAACGGGGCTCCCCTGGATGTGTGGGGGACCCCACGTGCTTCCTCTCGAGTGGAGACGGGTATGTCGCGGAACTGCTTGAGTTGCAGCAAGGGTGTGAAGGACCCTTTGGAAGTTTCAGTGGTTAGATATGATTAGCCTCGAGAAGCCTCAGCGGAAATGGGCCTCATCTCGCCTGGAGGGCAAATCCTCCTGGATTTTCTCGAGTTGCGGCAGGTGCTCTCGACTTACGATGGGGACCTCAGGGACCCGCTCTGGTGGCCTCAGGAAAGGCCAGTCCCCTTGAGAGTTCCTCGGGGGCCTCTCGGGATTCCTCTCCCGTCGATGAGGGGCCTAAGACCTTGTGTGGAGTCGGGGGCGGAACCTGAGGATTCCTCTCCAGTGCTGACATGGATCTTGGGGTACTTCTGGAGTCTCCCCATGGGAGTCAGTCCTCGTCTCGAATGCGGGCATGCACTTGCGCTTTCCTCCAGAGCGGTAGCAGCAGTGTCACGCAGTCTGCCGCGTGCATCAAAGGATCTATGGTTTTCCCTCGAGTCTTTCCCACGAGGCTTTCCCACGAGGCTTTCCCACAGGGCTGTCCCACGTGCACACGTGGTGGGAGTCGATCCTCGGCTTGAACGTCAAGGCAGTGCAGGGAAAACAGGTTCCTCTGGAATGGACTGACACATCTGCGGGACTCTTGGAATGGTGTCACGACCCTGGAGTTCTTCTCGCCTTTCTTGTGGAGAGCGCCTCCTCTTGAGATGCGACGGGAACGCCGGAATTCTTTCCCTATGAAACAGGGAAAGGATCCCTCATCTCGAGCTAGGAGGCGGAAACGGGGCTCCCCTGGATGTGTGCGGGACCCCACGTGCTTCCTCTCGAGTGGAGACGGGTATGTCGGGGAACTTCTTGAGTTTCAGCAAGGGTGTGAAGGACCCTTTGGAATTTCCAGTGGTTAGATGTGATTGGCCTCGAGAAGCCTCATCGGAAATGGGCCTCATCTCGCCTGGAGGGCAAAACCTCCTGGGTTTTCTCGAGTTGCGGCATGTGCTCTCGACGTACGACGGGGACCTCAGGGACCCGCTCTGGTGACCTCAGGAAAGGCCAGTCCCCATGCGAGTTCCTCGGGGGCCTCTCGGGTTTCCTCTCCCTTCGATGCTGGGGCCTAAGACCTTGTGTGGAGTCGGGGCCGGAACCTGAGGATTCCTCTCCAGTTCTGACATGGATCTTGGGGTACTTCTGGAGACTCCCCAGGGGAGTCAGTCCTCGTCTCGAATGCGGGCATGCACTTGCGCTTTCCTCCAGAGCGGTAGCAGCAGTGTCACGCAGTCCGCCGCGTGGATCAAAGGATCTATGGTTTTCCCTCGAGTCTTTACAACGAGGCTTTCCAACGAGGCTTTCCACAGGGCTGTCCCACGTGCACACGTGGTGGGACTCGATCCTCGGCTTGAACGTCAAGGTAGTGCAGGGAAAACACGTTCCTCTGGAATGGACTGACACATCTGGGGGACTCTTGGAATGGTGGCACGACCCTGGAGTTACTCTCGCCTTTCCTGTGGAGAGCGCCTCCTCTTGTGATGCGACGGGAACGCCGGGAATTCGTTCCCTACGAAACAGAGAAAGGATCCCTCATCTCGAGCTAGGAGGCGGAAATGGGGCTCCCCTGGATGTTTGCGGGACCGCACGTGCTTCCTCTCGAGTGCAGACGGGTATGTCGGGGAACTTCTTGAGTTGCAGCAAGGGTGTGAAGGACCCTTTGGAAGTTCCAGTGTTTAGATGTGATTGGCCTCGAGAAGCCTCAGCGGAAATGGGCCTCATCTCGCCTGGAGGGCAAAACCTCCTGGATTTTCTCGAGTTGCGGCAGGTGCTCTCGACTTACGATGGGGACGTCAGGGACCCGCTCTGGTGGCCTCAGGAAAGGCCAGTCCCCATGCGAGTTCCTCGGGGGCCTCTCGGGATTCCTCTCCCGTCGATGCCGGCGCCGAAGACCTTGTGTGGAGTCGGGGCCGGAACCTGAGGATTCCTCTCCAGTGCTGACATGGATCTTGGGGTACTTCTGGAGTCTCCCCAGGAGAGTCAGTCCTCGTCTCGAATGCGGGCATGCACTTGCGCTTTCCTCCAGAGCGGTAGCAGCAGTGTCACGCAGTCCGCCGCGTGGATCAAAGGATCTATGTTTTTCCCCCGAGTCATTCCCACGAGGCTTTCCCACGAGGCTTTCCCACAGGGCTGTCCCACGTGCACACGTGGTGGGAGTCGATCCTCGGCTTGAAAGTAAAGGCAGTGCAGTGAAAACAGGTTCCTCTGGAATGGACGGACACATCTGGGGAACTCTTGGAATGGTGGCACGACCCTGGAGTTCCTCTCGCCTTTCCTGTGGAGAGCGCCTCCTCTTGAGATGCGACGGGAACGCCGGGAATTCTTTCCCTACGAAACAGGGAAAGGATCCCTCATCTCGAACTAGGAGGCGGAAACGGGGCTCCCCTGGATGTGTGCGGGACCCCACGTACTTCCTCTCGAGTGGAGACGGGTATGTCGGGGAACTTCTTGAGTTGCAGCAAGGGTGTGAAGGACCCTTTGGAAGTTCCAGTGGTTAGACGTGATTAGGCTCGAGAAGCCTCAGCGGAAATGGGCCTCATCTCGCCTGGAGGGCAAAACCTCCTGGATTTTCTCGAGTTGCGGCAGGTGCTCTCGACTTACGACGGGGACCTCAGGGACCCGCTCTGGTGGCCTCAGGAAAGGCCATTCCCCATGCGAGTTCCTCGGGGGCCTCTCGGGATTCCTCTCCCGTCGATGCCGGGGCCTAAGACCTTGTGTGGAGTCGGGGCCACAATCTGAGGATTCCTCTCCAGTGCTGACATGGATCTTGGGGTACTTCTGGAGTCTCCCCAGGGGAGTCAGTCCTCGTCTCAAATGCGGGCATGCACTTGCGCTTTCCTCCAGAGCGGTAGCAGCAGTGTCACGCAGTCCGCCGCGTGGATCAAAGGATCTATGGTTTTCCCTCGAGTCTTTCCCACGAGGCTTTCCCACGAGGCTTTCCCACAGGGCTGTCCCACGTGCACACGTGGTGGGAGTCGATCCTCGGCTTGAACGTCAAGGCAGTGCAGGGAAAACAGGTTCCTCTGGAATGGACTGACACATCTGGGGGTCTCTTGGAATGGTGCCACGACCCTGGAGTTCCTCTCGCCTTTCCTGTGGAGAGCGCCACCTCTTGAGTTGCGACGGGAACGCCGGGAATTCTTTCCCTACGAAACAGGGAAAGGATCCCTCATCTCGAGCTAGGAGGCGGAAACGGGGCTCCCCTGGATGTGTGGGGGACCCCACGTGCTTCCTCTCGAGTGGAGACGGGTATGTCGCGGAACTGCTTGAGTTGCAGCAAGGGTGTGAAGGACCCTTTGGAAGTTCCAGTGGTTAGATATGATTAGCCTCGAGAAGCCTCAGCGGAAATGGGCCTCATCTCGCCTGGAGGGCAAATCCTCCTGGATTTTCTCGAGTTGCGGAAGGTGCTCTCGACTTACGATGGGGACCTCAGGGACCCGCTCTGGTGGCCTCAGGAAAGGCCAGTCCCCATGCGAGTTCCTCGGGGGCCTCTCAGGATTCCTCTCCCGTCGATGAGGGGCCTAAGACCTTGTGTGGAGTCGGGGCCGGAACCTGAGGATTCCTCTCCAGTGCTGACATGGATCTTGGGGTACTTCTGGAGTCTTCCCAGGGGAGTCAGTCCTCGTCTCGAATGTGGGCATGCACTTGCGCTTTCCTCCAGAGCGGTAGCAGCAGTGTCACGCAGTCCGCCGCGTGGATCAAAGGATCTATGGTTTTCCCTCGAGTCTTTCCCACGAGGCTTTCCCACGAGGCTTTCCCACAGGGCTGTCCCACGTGCACACGTGGTGGGAGTCGATCCTCGGCTTGAACGTCAAGGCAGTGCAGGGAAAACAGGTTCCTCTGGAATGGACTGACACATCTGGTGGACTCTTGGAATGGTGGCATGACCCTGGAGTTCCTCTCTCCTTTCCTGTGGAGAGCGCCTCCTCTTGAGATGCGACGGGAACGCCGGGAATTCTTTCCCTACGAAACAGGGAAAGGATCCCTCATCTCGAGTTAGGAGGCGGAAACGGGGCTCCCCTGGATGTGTGCGGGACACCACGTGCTTCCTCTCGAGTGCAGACGGGTATGTCGGGGAACCTCTTGAGTTGCAGCAAGGGTGTGAAGGACCCTTTGGAAGTTCCAGTGGTTAGATGTGATTGGCCTCGAGAAGCCTCAGCGGAAATGGGCCTCATCTCGCCTGGAGGGCAAAACCTCCTGGATTTTCTCGAGTTGCGGCTGGTGCTCTCGACTTTCGACGGGGACCTCAGGGACCCCCTCTGGTGGCCTCAGGAAAGGCCAGTCGCCATGCGAGTTCCTCGGGGGCCTCTCGGGATTCCTCTCCCGTCGATGCCGGGGCCTAAGACCTTGTGTGGAGTCGGGGCCGGAACTTGAGGATTCCTCTCCAGTGCTGACATGGATCTTGGGGTACTTCTGGAGTCTCCCCAGGGGAGTCAGTCCTCGTCTCGAATGCGGGCATGCACTTGCGCTTTCCTCCAGAGCGGTAGCAGCAGTGTCACGCAGTCCGCCGCGTGGATCAAAAGGTCAATGGTTTTCCCTCGAGTCTTTCCCACGAGGCTTTCCCACAAGGCTTTCCCACAGGGCTGTCCCACGTGCACACGTGGTGGGAGTCGATCCTCGGCTTGAACGTCAAGGCAGTGCAGGAAAAACAGGTTCCTCTGGAATGGACTGACACATCTGGGGGACTCTTGGAATGGTGTCACGACCCTGGAGTTCCTCTCGCCTTTCCTGTGGAGAGCGCCTCCTCTTGAGATGCGACGGGAACGCCGGAATTCTTTCCCTACGAAACAGGGAAAGGATCCCTCATCTCGAGCTAGGAGGCGGAAACGGGGCTCCCCTGGATGTGTGCGGGACCCACGTGCTTCCTCTCGAGTGGAGACGGGTATGTCGTGGAACTGCTTGAGTTGCAGAAAGGGTGTGAAGGACCCTTTGGAAGTTCCAGTGGTTAGACTTGATTAGCCTCGAGAGGCCTCAGCGGAAATGGGCCTCATCTCGCCTGGAGGTGAAAACCTCCTGGATTTTCTCGAGTTGCGGCAGGTGCTCTCGACTTACGACGGGGACCTCAGGGACCCGCTCTGGTGGCCTCAGGAAAGGCCAGTCCCCATGCGAGTTCCTCGGGGGCCTCTCGGGATTCCTCTCCCGTCGATGCCGGGGCCTAAGACCTTGTGTGGAGTCGGGGCCGGAACCTGAGGATTCCTCTCCAGTGCTGACATGGATCTTGGGGTACTTCTGGAGTCTCCCCAGGGGAGTCAGTCCTCGTCTCGAATGCGGGCATGCACTTGCGCTTTCCTCCAGAGCGGTAGCAGCAGTGTCACGCAGTCCGCCGCGTGGATCAAAGGATCTATGGTTTTCCCTCGAGTCTTTCCCACGAGGCTTTCCCACGAGGCTTTCCCACAGGGCTGTCCCACGTGCACACGTGGTGGGAGTGGATCCTCGGCTTGAACGTCAAGGCAGTGCAGGGAAAACAGGTTCCTCTGGAATGGACTGACACATCTGGGGGACTCTTGGAATGGTGGCACGACCCTGGAGTTCCTCTCGCCTTTCCTGTGGAGAGCGCCTCCTCTTGAGATGCGACGGGAACGCCGGGAATTCTTTCCCTACGAAACCGGGAAAGGATCCCTCATCTCGAGCTATGAGGCGGAAACGGGCCTCCCCTGGATGTGTGCGGGACCCTACGTGCTTCCTCTCGAGTGGAGACGGGAATGTCGGGGAACTTCTTGAGTTGCAGCAAGGGTGTGAAGGACCCTTTGGAAGTTCCAGTGGTTAGACGTGATTGGCCTCGAAAGCCTCAGCGGAAAAGGGCCTCATCTCGCCTGGAGGGCAAAACCTCCTGGATTTTCTCGAGTTGCGGCAGGTGCTCTCGACTTACGACGGGGACCTCAGGGACCCGCTCTGGTGGCCTCAGGAAAGGCCAGTCCCCATGCGAGTTCCTCGGGGGCCTCTCGGGATTCCTCTCCCGTAGATGCCGGGGCCTAAGACCTTGTGTGGAGTCGGGGCCGGAACCTGAGGATTCCTCTCCAGTGCTGACATGGATCTTGGGGTACTTCTGGAGTCTCCCCAGGGGAGTCAGTCCTCGTCTCGAATGCGGGCATGCACTTGCGCTTTCCTCCAGAACGGTAGCAGCAGTGTCACACAGTCCGCCGCGTGGATCAAAGGATCTATCGTTTTCCCTCGAGTCTTTCCCACGAGGCTTTCCCACTGGGCTGTCCAACGAGCACACGTGGTGGGAGTCGATCCTCGGCTTGAACATCAAGGCAGTGCAGGGAAAACAGGTTCCTCTGCAATTGACAGACACATCTGGGGTCTCTTGGAATGGTCGCACGACCCTGGAGTTCCTCTCGCCTTTTCTGTGGGAGCGCCTCCTCTTGAGATGCGACGGTAACGCCGGGAATTCTTTCCCTACGAAACAGGGAAAGGATCCATCATCTCGAGCTAGGAGGCGGAAACGGGGCTCCCCTGGATGTGTGAGGGACCCTCGTGCTTCCTCTTGAGTGGAGACGGGTATGTCGGGGAACTTCTAGAGTTGCAGCAAGGGTGTGAAGGACCCTTTGGAAATTCCAGTGGTTAGATGTGATTAGCCTCGAGAAGCCTCAGCGGAAATGGGCCTCATCTCGCCTGGAGGGCAAAACCTCCTGGATTTTCTCGAGTTGCGGCAGGTGCTCTCGACGTACGACGGGGACCTCAGGGACCCGCTCTGGTGACCTCAGGAAAGGCCAGTCCCCATGCGAGTTCCTCGGGGGCCTCTCGGGATTCCTCTCCCTTCGATGCCGGGGCCTAAGACCTTGTGTGGAGTCGGGGCCGGAACCTGAGGATTCCTCTCCAGTGCTGACATGGATCTTGGGGTACTTCTGGAGTCTCCCCAGTGGAGTCAGTCCTCGTCTCGAATGCGGGCATGCACTTGCGCTTTCCTCCAGAGCGGTAGCAGCAGTGTCCGCAGTCCGCCGCGTGGATCAAAGGATCTATGGTTTTCCCTCGAGTCTTTCCCACGAGGCTTTCCCACGAGGCTTTCCACAGGGCTGTCCCACGTGCACACGTGGTGGGACTCGATCCTCGGCTTGAACGTCAAGGTAGTGCAGGGAAAACAGGTTCCTCTGGAATGGACTGACACATCTGGGGGACTCTTGGAATGGTGGCACGACCCTGGAGTTCCTCTCGCCTTTCCTGTGGAGAGCGCCTCCTCTTGAGATGCGACGGGAATGCCGGGAATTCTTTCCCTACGAAACAGGGAAAGGATCCCTCATCTCGAGCTAGGAGGCGAAACGGGGCTCACCTGGATGTGTGCGGGACCCCACGTGCTTCCTCTCGAGTGGAGACGGGTATGTCGGGGAACTTCTTGAGTTGCAGCAAGGGTGTGAAGGACCCTTTGGAAGTTCCAGTGGTTAGACGTGATTAGCCTCGAGAAGCCTCAGCGGAAATGGGCCTCATCTCGCCTGGAGGGCAAAACCTCCTGGATTTTCTCGAGTAGCGGCAGGTGCTCTCGACTTACGACGGGGACCTCAGGGACCCGCTCTGGTGGCCTCACGAAAGGCCAGTCCCCATGCGAGTTCCTCGGGGGCCTCTCGGGATTCCTCTCCCGTCGATGCCGGGGCCTAAGACCTTGTGTGGAGCCGGGGCCGGAACCTGAGGATTCCTCTCCAGTACTGTCATGGATCTTGGGGTACTTCTGGAGTCCCCCAGGGGAGTCAGTCCTGGTCTCGAATGGGGGCATGCACTTGCGCTTTCCTCCAGAGCGGTAGCAGCAGTGTCACGCAGTCCGCCGCGTGGATCAAAGGATCTATGGTTTTCCCTCGAGTCTTTCCCACGAGGCTTTCCCACGAGGCTTTCCCACAGGGCTGTCCCACGTGCACACGTGGTGGGAGTCGATCCTCGGCTTGAACGTCAAGGCAGTGCAGGGAAAACAGGTTCCTCTGGAATGGACTGACACATCTGGGGGACTCTTGGAATGGTGTCACGACCCTGGAGTTCCTCTCGCCTTTCCTGTGGAGAGCGCCTCCTCTTGAGATGCGACGGAAACGCCGGGAATTCTTTCCCTACGAAACAGGGAAGGATCCCTCATCTCGAGCTAGGAAGCGGAAACGGGGCTCCACTGGATGTTTGAGGGACCCCACGTGCTTCCTCTCGAGTGGAGACGGGTATGTCGGGGAACTTCTTGAGTTGCAGCAATGGTTTGAAGGACCCTTTGGAAGTTCCAGTGGTGAGATGTGATTGGCCTCGAGAAGCCTCAGCGGAAATGGGCCTCATCTCGCCTGGAGGGCAAGACCTCCTGGATTTTCTCGAGTTGCGGCAGGTGCTCTCGACTTAGGACGGGGACCTCAGGGAACCGCTCTGGAGGCCTCAGGAAAGGCCAGTCCCCATGCGAGTTCCTCGGGGGCCTCTCGGGATTCCTCTCCCGTCGATGCCAGGGCCTATGACCTTGTGTGGAGTCGAGGCCGGAAACTGAGGATTCCTCTCCAGTGCTGACATGGATCTTGGGGTACTTCTGGAGTCTCCCCAGGGGAGTCAGTCCTTGTCTCGAATGCGGGCATGCACTTGTGCTTTCCTCCAGAGCGGTAGCAGCAGTGTCACGCAGTCCGCCGCGTGGGTCAAAGGATCTATGGTTTTCCCTCGAGTCTTTCCCACGAGGCTTTCCCACGAGGCTTTCCCACAGGGCTGTCCCACGTGCACACGTGGTGGGAGTCGATCCTCGGCTTGAACGTCAAGGCAGTGCAGGGAAAACAGGTTCCTCTGGAATGGACTGACACATCTGGGGGACTCTTGGAATAGTGGCACGACCCTGGAGTTCCTCTCCCCTTTCCTGTGGAGAGCGCCTCCTCTTGAGATGCGACGGGAACGCCGGGAATTCTTTCCCTACGAAACAGGGAAAGGATCCCTCATCTCGAGCTAGGAGGCGGAAACGGGGCTCCCCTGGATGTGTGCGGGACCCCACGTGCTTCCTCTCGAGTGGAGACGGGTATGTCGGGGAACTTCTTGAGTTGCAGCAAGGGTGTGAAGGACCCTTTGGATGTTCCAGTGGTTAGACGTGATTAGCCTCGAGAAGCCTCAGCGGAAATGGGCCTCATCTCGCCTGGAGGGCAAAACCTCCTGGATTTTCTCAAGTTGCGGCAGGTGCTCTCGACTTACGACGGGGACCTCAGGGACCCGCTCTGGTGGCCTCAGGAAAGGCCAGTCCCCATGCGAGTTCCTCGGGGGCCTCTCGGGATTCCTCTCCCGTCGATGCCGGGGCCTAAGACCTTGTGTGGAGTCGGGGCCGGAACCTGAGGATTCCTCTCCAGTGCTGACATGGATCTTGGGGTACTTCTGGAGTCTCCCCAGGGGAGTCAGTCCTCGTCTCGAATGCGGGCATGCACTTGCGCTTTCCTCCAGAGCGGTAGCAGCATTGTCACGCAGTCCGCCGCGTGGATCAAAGGATCTATGCTTTTCCCTCGAGTCTTTCCCACGAGGCTTTCCCACGAGGTTTTCCCACAGGGCTGTCCCACGTGCACACGTGGTGGGAGTCGATCCTCGGCTTGAACATCAAGGCAATGCAGGGAAAACAGGTTCCTCTATAATGGACTGACATATCTGGGGGTCTCTTGGAATGGTGGCACGACCCTGGAGTTCCTCTCCCCTTTCCTGTGGAGAGCACCTCCTCTTGAGATGCGACGGGAACGCCGGGAATTCTTTCCCTATGAAACAGGGAAAGGATCCCTCATCTCGATCTAGGAGGCGGAAACGGTGCTCCCCTGGATGTGTGCGGGACCCCACGTGCTTCCTCTGGAGTGGAGATGGGTATGTTGGGGAACTTCTTTAGTCGCAGCAAGGGTGTGAAGGACCCGTTGGAAGTTCCAGTATTTAGACGTGATTAGCCTCTAGAAGCCTCAGCGGAAATGGGCCTCATCTCGCCTGGAGGGCAAAACCTCCTGGATTTTCTCGAGTTGCGGTAGGTGCTCTCGACTTACGACATGGACCTCAGGGACCCGCTCTGGTGGCCTCAGGAAAGGCCAGTCCCCATGCGAGTTCCTCGGGGGCCTCTGGGGATTCCTCTCCCATCGATGCCGGTGCCTAAGACCTTGTGTGGTGTCGGGGCCGGAACCTGAGGATTCCTCTCCAGTGCTGACATGGATCTTGGGGTACTTCTGGAGTCTCCCCAGGGGAGTCAGTCCTCGTCTCGAATGCGGTCATGCACTTGCGCTTTCCTCCAGAGCGGTAGCAGCAGTGTCACGCAGTCTGCCGCGTGGATCAAAGCATCTATGGTTTTCCCTCGAGTCTTTCCCACGAGGCTTTCCCACGAGGCTTTCCCACAGGGCTGTCCCACGTGCACACGTGGTGGGAGTCGATCCTCGGCTTGAAAGTCAAGGCAGTGCAGGGAAAACAGGTTCCTCTGGAATGGACTGACACATCTGGGGGACTCTTGGAATGGTGTCACAACCCTGGAGTTCCTATCGCCTTTCCTGTGGAGAGCGCCTCCTCTTGAGATACGATGGGAACGCCGGGAATTCTTTCCCTACGAAACAGGTAAAGGATCCCTCATCTCGAGCTAGGAGCCGGAAACGGGGCTCCCCTGGATGTGTGCGGGACCCAGGTGCTTCCTCTCGAGTGAGACGGGTATGTCGGGGAACTTTTTGATTTGCAGCAATGGTGTGAAGGACCCTTTGGAAGTTCCAGTGGTTAGACGTGATTAGCCTCCAGAAGCCTCAGCGGAAATGGGCCTCATCTCGCCTGGAGGGCAAAACCTCCTGGATTTTCTCGAGTTGCGGCAGGTGCTCTCGACTTACGACGGGGACCTCAGGGACCCGCTCTGGTGGCCTCAGGAAAGGCCAGTCCCCATGCGAGTTCCTCGGGGGCCTCTCGGGATTCCTCTCCCGTCGATGCCGGGGCCTAAGACCTTGTGTGGAGTCGGGGCCGGAACCTGAGGATTCCTCTCCAGTACTGTCATGGATCTTGGGGTACTTCTGGAGTCCCCCAGGGGAGTCAGTCCTGGTCTCGAATGGGGGCATGCACTTGCGCTTTCCTCCAGAGCGGTAGCAGCAGTGTCACGCAGTCCGCCGCGTGGATCAAAGGATCTATGGTTTTCCCTCGAGTCTTTCCCACGAGGCTTTCCCACGAGGCTTTCCCACAGGGCTGTCCCACGTGCACACGTGGTGGGAGTCGATCCTCGGCTTGAACGTCAAGGCAGTGCAGGGAAAACAGGTTCCTCTGGAATGGACTGACACATCTGGGGGACTCTTGGAATGGTGTCACGACCCTGGAGTTCCTCTCGCCTTTCCTGTGGATAGCGCCTCCTCTTGAGATGCGACGGAAACGCCGGGAATTCTTTCCCTACGAAACAGGGAAGGATCCCTCATCTCGAGCTAGGAAGCGGAAACGGGGCTCCACTGGATGTTTGAGGGACCCCACGTGCTTCCTCTCGAGTGGAGACGGGTATGTCGGGGAACTTCTTGAGTTGCAGCAATGGTTTGAAGGACCCTTTGGAAGTTCCAGTGGTTAGATGTGATTGGCCTCGAGAAGCCTCAGCGGAAATGGGCCTCATCTCGCCTGGAGGGCAAAACCTCCTGGATTTTCTCGAGTTGCGGCAGGTGCTCTCGACTTAGGACGGGGACCTCAGGGAACCGCTCTGGAGGCCTCAGGAAAGGCCAGTCCCCATGCGAGTTCCTCGGGGGCCTCTCGGGATTCCTCTCCCGTCGATGCCAGGGCCTATGACCTTGTGTGGAGTCGAGGCCGGAACCTGAGGATTCCTCTCCAGTGCTGACATGGATCTTGGGGTACTTCTGGAGTCTCCCCAGGGGAGTCAGTCCTTGTCTCGAATGCGGGCATGCACTTGTGCTTTCCTCCAGAGCGGTAGCAGCAGTGTCACGCAGTCCGCCGCGTGGGTCAAAGGATCTATGGTTTTCCCTCGAGTCTTTCCCACGAGGCTTTCCCACGAGGCTTTCCCACAGGGCTGTCCCACGTGCACACGTGGTGGGAGTCGATCCTCGGCTTGAACGTCAAGGCAGTGCAGGGAAAACAGGTTCCTCTGGAATGGACTGACACATCTGGGGGACTCTTGGAATAGTGGCACGACCCTGGAGTTCCTCTCCCCTTTCCTGTGGAGAGCGCCTCCTCTTGAGATGCGACGGGAACGCCGGGAATTCTTTCCCTACGAAACAGGGAAAGGATCCCTCATCTCGAGCTAGGAGGCGGAAACGGGGCTCCCCTGGATGTGTGCGGGACCCCACGTGCTTCCTCTCGAGTGGAGACGGGTATGTCGGGGAACTTCTTGAGTTGCAGCAAGGGTGTGAAGGACCCTTTGGATGTTCCAGTGGTTAGATGTGATTAGCCTCGAGAAGCCTCAGCGGAAATGGGCCTCATCTCGCCTGGAGGGCAAAACCTCCTGGATTTTCTCAAGTTGCGGCAGGTGCTCTCGACTTACGACGGGGACCTCAGGGACCCGCTCTGGTGGCCTCAGGAAAGGCCAGTCCCCATGCGAGTTCCTCGGGGGCCTCTCGGGATTCCTCTCCCGTCGATGCCGGGGCCTAAGACCTTGTGTGGAGTCGGGGCCGGAACCTGAGGATTCCTCTCCAGTGCTGACATGGATCTTGGGGTACTTCTGGAGTCTCCCCAGGGGAGTCAGTCCTCGTCTCGAATGCGGGCATGCACTTGCGCTTTCCTCCAGAGCGGTAGCAGCAGTGTCACGTAGTCCGCCGCGTGGATCATAGGATCTATGGTTTTCCCTCGAGTCTTTCCCACAAGGCTTTCCCACGAGGCTTTCCCACAGGGCTGTCCCACGTGCACACGTGGTGGGAGTCGATCCTCGGCTTGAACGTCAAGGCAGTGCAGGGAAAATAGTTTCCTCTGGAATGGACTGACACATCTGGGGGACTCTTGGAATGGTGTCACGACCCTGGAGTTCCTCTCGCCTTTCCTGTGGAGAGCGCCTCCTCTTGAGATGCGACGGGAACGCCGGGAATTCTTTCCCTACGAAACAGGGAAAGGATCCCTCATCTCGACCTAGGAGCCGGAAACGGGGCTCCCCTGGATGTGTGCGGGACCCCACGTGCTTCCTCTCGAGTGGAGACGGGTATGTCGGGGAACTTCTTGAGTTGCAGCAATGGTGTGAAGGACCCTTTGGAAGTTCCAGTGGTTAGATGTGATTGGCCTCGAGAAGCCTCAGCGGAAATGGGCCTCATCTCGCCTGGAGGGCAAAACCTCCTGGATTTTCTCGAGTTGCGGCAGGTGCTCTCGACTTACGACGGGGACCTCAGGGACCCGCTCTGGTGGCCTCAGGAAAGGCCAGTCCCCATGCGAGTTCCTCGGGGGCCTCTCGGGATTCCTCTCTGGTCGATGCCGGGGCCTAAGACCTTTTGTGGAGTCGGGGCCGGAACCTGAGGATTCCTCTCCAGTGCTGACATGGATCTTGGGGTACTTCTGGAGTCTCCCCAGGGGAGTCAGTCCTCGTCTCGAATGCGGGCATGCACTTGCGCTTTCCTCCAGAGCGGTAGCAGCAGTGTCACGCAGTCCGCCGCGTGGATCAAAGGATCTATGGTTTTCCCTCGAGTCTTTCCCACGAGGCTTTCCTACGAGGCTTTCCCACAGGGCTGTCCCACGTGCACACGTTGTGGGAGTCGATCCTCGGCTTGAACGTCAAGGCAGTGCAGGGAAAACAGGTTCCTCTGGAATGGACTGACACATCTGGGGGACTCTTGGAATGGTGTCACGGCCCTGGAGTTCCTCTCGCTTTTCCTGTGGAGAGCGCCTCCTCTTGAGATGCTACGGGAACGCCGGGAATTCTTTCCCTACGAAACAGTGAAAGGATCCCTCATCTCGATCTAGGAGGCGGAAACGGTGCTCCCCTGGATGTGTGCGGGACCCCACGTGCTTCCTCTGGAGTGGAGACGGGTATGTTGGGGAACTTCTTTAGTCGCAGCAAGGGTGTGAAGGACCCGTTGGAAGTTCCAGTGGTTAGATGTGATTGGCCTCTAGAAGCCTCAGCGGAAATGGGCCTCATCTCGCCTGGAGGGCAAAACCTCCTGGATTTTCTCGAGTTGCGGCAGGTGCTCTCGACTTAGGACGGGGACCTCAGGGAACCGCTCTGGAGGCCTCAGGAAAGGCGAGTCCCCATGCGAGTTCCTCGGGGGCCTCTCGGGATTCCTCTCCCGTCGATGCCAGGGCCTATGACCTTGTGTGGAGTCGAGGCCGGAACCTGAGGATTCCTCTCCAGTGCTGACATGGATCTTGGGGTACTTCTGGAGTCTCCCCAGGGGAGTCAGTCCTCGTCTCGAATGCGGGCATGCTCTTGCGCTTTCCTCCAGAGCGGTAGCAGCAGTGTCACGCAGTCCGCCGCGTGGATCAAAGGATCTATGGTTTTCCCTCGAGTCTTTCCCACGAGGCTTTCCCACGAGGCTTTCCCACAGGGCTGTCCCACGTGCACACGTGGTGGGAGTCGATCCTCGGCTTGAACGTCAAGGCAGTGAAGGGAAAACAGGTTCCTCTGGAATGGACTGACACATCTGGGGGACTCTTGGAATGGTGGCACGACCCTGGAGTTCCTCTCGCCTTTCCTGTGGAGAGCGCCTCCTCTTGAGATGCGACGGGAACGCCGGGAATTCTTTCCCTACGAAACAGGGAAAGGATCCCTCATCTCGAGCTAGGAGGCGAAACGGGGCACCCCAGGATGTGTGCGGGACCCCACGTGCTTCCTCTCGAGTGGAGACGGGTATGTCGGGGAACTTCTTGAGTTGCAGCAAGGGTGTGAAGGACCCTTTGGAAGTTCCAGTGGTTAGATGTGATTGGCCTCGAGAAGCCTCAGCGGAAATGGGCCTCATCTCGCCTGGAGGGCAAAACCTCCTGGATTTTCTCGAGTTGCGGCAGGTGCTCTCGACTTACGACGGGGACCTCAGGGACCCCCTCTGGTGGCCTCAGGCAAGGCCAGTCCCCATGGGAGTTCCTCGGGGGCCTCTCGGGATTCCTCTCCTGTCGATGCCGGGGCCTAAGACCTTGTGTGGAGTCGGGGCCGGAACCTGAGGATTCCTCTCGAGTGCTGACATGGATCTTGGGGTACTTCTGGAGTCTCCCCAGGGGAGTCAGTCCTCGTCTCGAATGCGGGCATGCACTTGCGCTTTCCTCCAGAGCGGTAGCAGCAGTGTCACGCAGTCCGCCGCGTGGATCAAAGGATCTATGGTTTTCCCTCGAGTCTTTTCCACGAGGCTTTCCCACGAGGCTTTCCCACAAGGCTGTCCCACGTGCACACGTGGTGGGAGTCGATCCTCGGCTTGAACGTCAAGGCAGTGCAGGGAAAACAGGTTCCTCTGGAATGGACTGACACATCTGGGGGACTCTTGGAATGGTGTCACGACCCTCGAGTTCCTATCGCCTTTCCTGTGGAGAGCGCCTCCTCTTGAGATGCGACGGGAACGCCGGGGAATCTTTCCCTACGAAACAGGGAAAGGATCCCTCATCTCGAGCTAGGAGGCGGAAACGGGGCTCCCCTGGATGTGTGCGGGACCCTACGTGCTTCCTCTCGAGTGGAGACGGGTATTTCGGGGAACTTCTTGAGTTGCAGCAATGGTGTGAAGGACCCTTTGGAAGTCCAGTGGTTAGATGTGATTGGCCTCGAGAAGCCTCAGCGGAAATGGGCCTCATCTCGCCTGGAGGGCAAAACCTCCTGGATTTTCTCGAGTTGCGGCAGGTGCTCTCGACTTACGACGGGGACCTCAGGGACCCGCTCTGCTGGCCTCAGGAAAGGCCAGTCCCCATGCGAGTTCCTCGGGGGCCTCTCGGGATTCCTCTCCCGTCGATGCCGGGGCCTAAGACCTTGCGTGGAGTCGGGGCCGGAACCTGAGGATTCCTCTCCAGTGCTGACATGGATCTTGGGGTACTTCTGGAGTCTCCCCAGGGGAGTCAGTCCTCGTCTCGAATGCGGGCATGCACTTGCGCTTTCCTCCAGAGCGGTAGCAGCAGTGTCACGCAGTCCGCCGCGTGGATCAAAGGATCTATGGTTTTCCCCCGAGTCTTTCCCACGAGGCTTTCCCACGAGGCTTTCCCACAGGGCTGTCCCACGTGCACACGTGGTGGGAGTCGATCCTCGGCTTGAACGTCAAGGCAGTGCAGGGAAAACAGGTTCCTCTGGAATGGACTGACACATCTGGGGGACTCTTGGAATGGTGGCACGACCCTGGAGTTCCTCTCGCCTTTCCTGTGGAGAGCGCCTCCTCTTCAGATGCGACGGGAACGCCGGGAATTCTTTCCCTACGAAACAGGGAAAGGATCCCTCATCTCGAGCTAGGAGGCGAAACGGGGCTCCCCTGGATGTGTGCGGGACCCCACGTGCTTCCTCTCGAGTGGAGACGGGTATGTCGGGGAACTTCTTGAGTTGCAGCAAGGGTGTGAAGGACCCTTTGGAAGTTCCAGTGGTTAGATGTGATTGGCCTCGAGAAGCCTCAGCGGAAATGGGCCTCATCTCGCCTGGAGGGCAAAACCTCCTGGATTGTCTCGAGTTGCGGCAGGTGCTCTCGACTTACGACGGGGACCTCAGGGACCCCCTCTGGTGGCCTCAGGCAAGGCCAGTCCCCATGCGAGTTCCACGGGGGCCTCTCGGGATTCCTCTCCCGTCGATGCCGGGGCCTAAGACCTTGTGTGGAGTCGGGGCCGGAACCTGAGGATTCCTCTCCAGTGCTGACATGGATCTTGGGGTACTTCTGGAGTCTCCCCAGGGGAGTCAGTCCTCGTCTCGAATGCGGGCATGCACTTGCGCTTTCCTCCAGAGCGGTAGCAGCAGTGTCACGCAGTCCGCCGCGTGGATCAAAGGATCTATGGTTTTCCCTCGAGTCTTTTCCACGAGGCTTTCCCACGAGGCTTTCCCACAGGGCTGTCCCACGTGCACACGTGGTGGGAGTCGATCCTCGGCTTGAACGTCAAGGCAGTGCAGGGAAAAAGGTTCCTCTGGAATGGACTGACACATCTGGGGGACTCTTGGAATGGTGTCACGACCCTGGAGTTCCTATCGCCTTTCCTGTGGAGAGCGCCTCCTCTTGAGATGCGACGGGAACGCCGGGAATTCTTTCCCTACGAAACAGGGAAAGGATCCCTCATCTCGAGCTAGGAGGCGGAAACGGGGCTCCCCTGGATGTGTGCGGGACCCCACGTGCTTCTTCTCGAGTGGAGACGGGTATTTCGGGGAACTTCTTGAGTTGCAGCAATGGTGTGAATGACCCTTTGGAAGTCCAGTGGTTAGATGTGATTGGCCTCGAGAAGCCTCAGCGGAAATGGGCCTCATCTCGCCTGGAGGGCAAAACCTCCTGGATTTTCTCGAGTTGCGGCAGGTGCTCTCGACTTACGACGGGGACCTCAGGGACCCGCTCTGGTGGCCTCAGGAAAGGCCAGTCCCCATGCGAGTTCCTCGGGGGCCTCTCGGGATTCCTCTCCCGTCGATGCCGGGCCTACGACCTTGTGTGGAGTCGGGGCCGGAACCTGAGGATTCCTCTCCAGTGCTGACATGGATCTTGGGGTACTTCTGGAGTCTCCCCAGGGGAGTCAGTCCTCGTCTCGAATGCGGGCATGCACTTGCGCTTTCCTCCAGAGCGGTAGCAGCAGTGTCACGCAGTCCGCCGCGTGGATCAAAGGATCTATGGTTTTCCCTCGAGTCTTTCCCACGAGGCTTTCCCCCGAGGCTTTCCCACAGGGCTGTCCCACGTGCACACGTGGTGGGAGTCGATCCTCGGCTTGAACGTCAAGGCAGTGCACGGAAAACAGGTTCATCTGGAATGGACTGACACATCTGGGGCACTCTTGGAATGGTGTCACGACCCTGGAGTTCCTCTCGCCTTTCCTGTGGAGAGCGCCTCCTCTTGAGATGCGACGGGAACGCCGGGAATTCTTTCCCTACGAAACAGGGAAAGGATCCCTCATCTCGAGCTAGGAGGCGGAAACGGGGCTCCCCTGGATGTGTGCGGGACCCCACGTGCTTCCTCTCGAGTGGAGACGGGTATGTCGGGGAACTTCTTGAGTTGCAGCAAGGGTGTGAAGGACCCTCTGAAAGTTCCAGTGGTTAGATGTGATTGGCCTCGAGAAGCCTCAGCGGAAATGGGCCTCATCTCACCTGGAATGCAAAACCTCCTGGATTTTCTCGAGTTGCGGCAGGTGCTCTCGACTTACCACGGGGACCTCAGGGACCCGCTCTGGTGGCCTCAGGAAAGGCCAGTCCCCATGCGAGTTCCTCGGGGGCCTATCGGGATTCCTCTCCCGTCGATGCCGGGGCCTAAGACATTGTGTGGAGTCGGGGCCGGAACCTGAGGATTCCTCTCCAGTGCTGACATGGATCTTGGGGTACTTCTGGAGTCTCCCCAAGGAAGTCAGTCCTCGTCTCGAATGCGGGCATGCACTTGCGCTTTCCTCCAGAGCGTAAGCAGCCGTGTCACGCAGTCCGCCGCGTGGATCAAAGGATCTATGGTTTTCCCTCGAGTCTTTCCCACGAGGCTTTCCCACGAGGCTTTCCCACAGGGCTGTCCCACGTGCACACGTGGTGGGAGTCGATCCTCGGCTTGAACGTCAAGGCAGTGCAGGGAAAACAGGTTCCTCTGGAATGGACTGACACATCTGGGGGACTCTTGGAATGGTGTCACGACCCTGGAGTTCCTCTCGCCTTTCCTGTGGAGAGCGCCTCCTCTTGAGATGCGACGGGAACGCCGGGAATTCTTTCCCTACGAAACAGGGAAAGGATCCCTCATCTCGAGCTAGGAGGCGAAACGGGGCACCCCAGGATGTGTGCGGGACCCCACGTGCTTCCTCTCGAGTGGAGACGGGTATGTCGGGGAACTTCTTGAGTTGCAGCAAGGGTGTGAAGGACCCTTTGGAAGTTCCAGTGGTTAGATGTGATTGGCCTCGAGAAGCCTCAGCGGAAATGGGCCTCATCTCGCCTGGAGGGCAAAACCTCCTGGATTTTCTCGAGTTGCGGCAGGTGCTCTCGACTTACGACGGGGACCTCAGGGACCCCCTCTGGTGGCCTCAGGCAAGGCCAGTCCCCATGGGAGTTCCTCGGGGGCCTCTCGGGATTCCTCTCCTGTCGATGCCGGGGCCTAAGACCTTGTGTGGAGTCGGGGCCGGAACCTGAGGATTCCTCTCGAGTGCTGACATGGATCTTGGGGTACTTCTGGAGTCTCCCCAGGGGAGTCAGTCCTCGTCTCGAATGCGGGCATGCACTTGCGCTTTCCTCCAGAGCGGTAGCAGCAGTGTCACGCAGTCCGCCGCGTGGATCAAAGGATCTATGGTTTTCCCTCGAGTCTTTTCCACGAGGCTTTCCCACGAGGCTTTCCCACAGGGCTGTCCCACGTGCACACGAGGTGGGAGTCGATCCTCGGCTTGAACGTCAAGGCAGTGCAGGGAAAAAGGTTCCTCTGGAATGGACTGACACATCTGGGGGACTCTTGGAATGGTGTCACGACCCTGGAGTTCCTATCGCCTTTCCTGTGGAGAGCGCCTCCTCTTGAGATGCGACGGGAACGCCGGGAATTCTTTCCCTACGAAACAGGGAAAGGATCCCTCATCTCGAGCTAGGAGGCGGAAACGGGGCTCCCCTGGATGTGTGCGGGACCCCACGTGCTTCTTCTCGAGTGGAGACGGGTATTTCGGGGAACTTCTTGAGTTGCAGCAATGGTGTGAATGACCCTTTGGAAGTCCAGTGGTTAGATGTGATTGGCCTCGAGAAGCCTCAGCGGAAATGGGCCTCATCTCGCCTGGAGGGCAAAACCTCCTGGATTTTCTCGAGTTGCGGCAGGTGCTCTCGACTTACGACGGGGACCTCAGGGACCCGCTCTGGTGGCCTCAGGAAAGGCCAGTCCCCATGCGAGTTCCTCGGGGGCCTCTCGGGATTCCTCTCCCGTCGATGCCGGGCCTACGACCTTGTGTGGAGTTGGGGCCGGAACCTGAGGATTCCTCTCCAGTGCTGACATGGATCTTGGGGTACTTCTGGAGTCTCCTCAGGGGAGTCAGTCCTCGTCTCGAATGCGGGCATGCACTTGCGCTTTCCTCAAGAGCGGTAGCAGCAGTGTCACGCAGTCCGCCGCGTGGATCAAAGGATCTATGGTTTTCCCTCGAGTCTTTCCCACGAGGCTTTCCCCCGAGGCTTTCCCACAGGGCTGTCCCACGTGCACACGTGGTGGGAGTCGATCCTCGGCTTGAACGTCAAGGCAGTGCACGGAAAACAGGTTCATCTGGAATGGACTGACACATCTGGGGGACTCTTGGAATGGTGTCACGACCCTGGAGTTCCTCTCGCCTTTCCTGTGGAGAGCGCCTCCTCTTGAGATGCGACGGGAACGCCGGGAATTCTTTCCCTACGAAACAGGGAAAGGATCCCTCATCTCGAGCTAGGAGGCGGAAACGGGGCTCCCCTGGATGTGTGCGGGACCCCACGTGCTTCCTCTCGAGTGGAGACGGGTATGTCGGGGAACTTCTTGAGTTGCAGCAAGGGTGTGAAGGACCCTCTGAAAGTTCCAGTGGTTAGATGTGATTGGCCTCGAGAAGCCTCAGCGGAAATGGGCCTCATCTCGCCTGGAGGGCAAAACCTCCTGGATTTTCTCGAGTTGCGGCAGGTGCTCTCGACTTACGACGGGGACCTCAGGGATCCGCTCTGGTGGCCTCAGGAAAGGCCAGTCCCCATGCGAGTTCCTCGGGGGCCTCTCGGGATTCCTCTCCCGTCGATGCCTGGCCTACGACCTTGTGTGGAGTCGGGGCCGGAACCTGAGGATTCCTCTCCAGTGCTGACATGGATCTTGGGGTACTTCTGGGGTCTCCCCAGGGGAGTCAGTCCTCGTCTCGAATGCGGGCATGCACTTGCGCTTTCCTCCAGAGCGGTAGCAGCAGTGTCACGCAGTCCGCCGCGTGGATCAAAGGATCTATGGTTTTCCCTCGAGTCTTTCCCACGAGGCTTTCCCACGAGGCTTTCACACAGGGCTGTCCCACGTGCACACGTGGTGGGAGTCGATCCTCGGCTTGAACGTCAAGGCAGTGCAGGGAAAACAGGTTCCTCTGGAATGGGCTGATACATCTGGGGGACTCTCGGAATGGTGGCACGACCCTGGAGTTCCTCTCGCCTTTCCTGTGGAGAGCGCCTCCTCTTGAGATGCGACGGGAACGCCGCGAATTCTTTCCCTACGAAACAGGGAAAGGATCCCTCATCTCGAGCTAGGAGGCGGAAACGGGGCTCCCCTGGATGTGTGCGGGACACCACGTGCTTCCTCTCGAGTGGAGACGGGTATGTCGGGGAACTTCTTGAGTTGCAGCAAATGTGTGAAGGACCCTTTGGAAGTTCAGGTGGTTAGATGTGATTGGCCTCGAGAAGCCTCAGCGGAAATGGGCCTCATCTCGCCTGGAGGGCAAAACCTCCTGGATTTTCTCGAGTTGCGGCAGGTGCTCTCGACTTACGACGGGGACCTCAGGGACCCGCTCTGGTGGCCTCAGGAAAGGCCAGTCCCCATGCGAGTTCCTCGGGGGCCTCTCGGGATTCCTCTCCCGTCGATGCCGGGCCTACGACCTTGTGTGGAGTCGGGGCCGGAACCTGAGGATTCCTCTCCAGTGCTGACATGGATCTTGGGGTACTTCTGGAGTCTCCCCAGGGGAGTCAGTCCTCGTCTCGAATGCGAGCATGCACTTGCGCTTTCCTCCAGAGCGGTAGCAGCAGTGTCACGCAGTCCGCCGCGTGGATCAAAGGATCTATGGTTTTCCCTCGAGTCTTTCCCACGAGGCTTTCCCACGATTCTTTCCCACAGGGCTGTCCCACGTGCACACGTGGTGGGAGTCGATCCTCGGCTTGAACGTCAAGGCAGTGCACGGAAAACAGTTTCATCTGGAATGGACTGACACATCTGGGGGAGTCTTGGAATGGTGTCACGACCCTGGAGTTCCTCTCGCCTTTCCTGTGGAGAGCGCCTCCTCTTGAGATGCGACGGGAACGCCGGGAATTCTTTCCCTACGAAACAGGGAAAGGATCCCTCATCTCGAGCTAGGAGGCGGAAACGGGGCTCCCCTGGATGTGTGCGGGACCCCACGTGCTTCCTCTCGAGTGGAGACGGGTATGTCGGGGAACTTCTTGAGTTGCAGCAAGGGTGTGAAGGACCCTCTGAAAGTTCCAGTGGTTAGATGTGATTGGCCTCGAGAAGCCTCAGCGGAAATGGGCCTCATCTCGCCTGGAGGGCAAAACCTCCTGGATTTTCTCGAGTTGCGGCAGGTGCTCTCGACTTACGACGGGGACCTCAGGGACCCGCTCTGGTGGCCTCAGGAAAGGCCAGTCCCCATGCGAGTTCCTCGGGGGCCTCTCGGGATTCCTCTCCCATCGATGCCGGGGCCTAAGACCTTGTGTGGAGTCGGGGCCGGAACCTGAGGATTCCTCTCCAGTGCTGACATGGATCTTGGGGTACTTCTGGAGTCTCCCCAAGGAAGTCAGTCCTCGTCTCGAATGCGGGCATGCACTTGCGCTTTCCTCCAGAGCGGTAGCAGCCGTGTCACGCAGTCCGCCGCGTGGATCAAAGGATCTATGGTTTTCCCTCGAGTCTTTCCCACGAGGCTTTCCCACGAGGCTTTCCCACAGGGCTGTCCCACGTGCACACGTGGTGGGAGTCGATCCTCGGCTTGAACGTCAAGGCAGTGCAGGGAAAACAGGTTCCTCTGGAATGGACTGACACATCTGGGGGACTCTTGGAATGGTGTCACGACCCTGGAGTTCCTCTCGCCTTTCCTGTGGAGAGCGCCTCCTCTTGAAATGCGACGGGAACGCCGGGAATTCTTTCCCTACGAAACAGGGAAAGGATCCCTCATCTCGAGCTAGGAGTCGGAAACGGGGCTCCCCTGGATGTGTGCGGGACACCACGTGCTTCCTCTCAAGTGCAGACGGGTATGTCGGGGAACTTCTTGAGTTGCAGCAAGGGTGTGAAGGACCCTCTGAAAGTTCCAGTGGTTAGATGTGATTGGCCTCGAGAAGCCTCAGCGGAAATGGGCCTCATCTCGCCTGGAGGGCAAAACCTCCTGGATTTTCTCGAGTTGCGGCAGGTGCTCTCGACTTACGACGGGGACCTCAGGGACCCGCTCTGGTGGCCTCAGGAAAGGCCAGTCCCCATGCGAGTTCCTCAGGGGCCTCGCGGGATTCCTCTCCCGTCGATGCCGGAGCCTAAACCCTTGTGTGGAGTCGGGGCCGGAACCTGAGGATTCCTCTCCAGTGCTGACATGGATCTTGGGGTACTTCTGGAGTCTCCCCAGGGGAGTCAGTCCTCGTCTCGAATGCGGGCATGCACTTGCGCTTTCCTCCAGAGCGGTAGCAGCAGTGTCACGCAGTCCGCCGCGTGGATCAAAGGATGTATGGTTTTCCCTCGAGTCTTTCCCACGAGGCTTTCCCACGAGGCTTTTCCACAGGGCTGTCCCACGTGCACACGTGGTGGGAGTCGATCCTCGGCTTGAACGTCAAGGCAGTGCAGGGAAAACAGGTTCCTCTGGAATGGGCTGATACATCTGAGGGACTCTCGGAATGGTGGCACGACCCTGGAGTTCCTCTCGCCTTTCCTGTGGAGAGCGCCACCTCTTGAGATGCGACGGGAACGCCGGGAATTCTTTCCCTACGAATCAGGGAAAGGATCCCTCATCTCGAGCTAGGAGGCGGAAACGGGGCTCCCCTGGATGTGTGCGGGACACCACGTGCTTCCTCTCGAGTGGAGACGGGTATGTCGGGGAACTTCTTGAGTTGCAGCAAGGGTGTGAAGGACCCTTTGGAAGTTCCAGTGGTTAGATATGATTGGACTCGAGAAGCCTCAGCGGAAATGGGCCTCATCTCGCCTGGAGGGCAAAACCTCCTGGATTTTCTCGAGTTGCCGCAGATGCTCTCGACTTACGACGGGGACCTCAGGGACCCGCTCTGGTGGCCTCAGGAAAGGCCAGTCCCCATGCGAGTTCCTCGGGGGCCTCTCGGGATTCCTCTCCCGTCGATGCCGGGGCCTAAGACCTTGTGTGGAGTCGGGGCCGGAACCTGAGGATTCCTCTCCAGTGCTGACATGGATCTTGGGGTACTTCTGGAGTCTCCCCAAGGAAGTCAGTCCTCGTCTCGAATGCGGGCATGCACTTGCGCTTTCCTCCAGAGCGGTAGCAGCCGTGTCACGCAGTCCGCCGCGTGGATCAAAGGATCTATGGTTTTCCCTCGAGTCTTTCCCACGAGGCTTTCCCACGAGGCTTTTCCACAGGGCTGTCCCACGTGCACACGTGGTGGGAGTCGATCCTCGGCTTGAACGTCAAGGCAGTGCAGGGAAAACAGGTTCCTCTGGAATGGGCTGATACATCTGGGGGACTCTCGGAATGGTGGCACGACCCTGGAGTTCCTCTCGCCTTTCCTGTGGAGAGCGCCTCCTCTTGAGATGCGACGGGAACGCCGGGAATTCTTTCCCTACGAAACAGGGAAAGGATCCCTCATCTCGAGCTAGGAGGCGGAAACGGGTCACCCCTGGATGTTTGCGAGACACCACGTGCTTCCTCTCGAGTGGAGACGGGTATGTCGGGGAACTTCTTGAGTTGCAGCAAGGGTGTGAAGGACCCTTTGGAAGTTCCAGTGGTTAGATGTGATTGGACTCGAGAAGCCTCAGCGGAAATGGGCCTCATCATGCCTGGAGGGCAAAACCTCCTGGATTTTCTCGAGTTGCCGCAGATGCTCTCGACTTACGACGGGGACCTCAGGGACCCGCTCTGGTGGCCTCAGGAAAGGCCAGTCCCCATGCGAGTTCCTCGGGGGCCTCTCGGGATTCCTCTCCCGTCGATGCCGGGGCCTAAGACCTTGTGTGGAGTCGGGGCCGGAACCTGAGGATTCCTCTCCAGTGCTGACATGGATCTTGGGGTACTTCTGGAGTCTCCCCAAGGAAGTCAGTCCTCGTCTCGAATGCGGGCATGCACTTGCGCTTTCCTCCAGAGCGGTAGCAGCCGTGTCACGCAGTCCGCCGCGTGGATCAAAGGATCTATGGTTTTCCCTCGAGTCTTTCCCACGAGGTTTTCCCACGAGGCTTTCCCACAGGGCTGTCCCACGTGCACACGTGGTGGGAGTCGATCCTCGGCTTGAACGTCAAGGCAGTGCAGGGAAAACAGGTTCCTCTGGAATGGACTGACACATCTGGGGGAGTCTTGGAATGGTGTCACGACCCTGGAGTTCCTCTCGCCTTTCCTGTGGAGAGCGCCTCCTCTTGAGATGCGACGGGAACGCCGGGAATTCTTTCCCTACGAAACAGGGAAAGGATCCCTCATCTCGAGCTAGGAGGCGGAAACGGGGCTCCCCTGGATGTGTGCGGGACACCACGTGCTTCCTCTCGAGTGGAGACGGGTATGTCGGGGAACTTCTTGAGTTGCAGCAAGGGTGTGAAGGACCCTTTGGAAGTTCCAGTGGTTAGATGTGATTGGACTCGAGAAGCCTCAGCGGAAATGGGCCTCATCACACCTGGAGGGCAAAACCTCCTGGATTTTCTCGAGTTGCGGCAGATGCTCTCGACTTACGACGGGGACCTCAGGGACCCGCTCTGGTGGCCTCAGGAAAGGCCAGTCCCCATGCGAGTTCCTCGGGGGCCTCTCGGGATTCCTCTCCCGTCGATGCCGGGGCCTAAGACCTTGTGTGGAGTCGGGGCCGGAACCTGAGGATTCCTCTCCAGTGCTGACATGGATCTTGGGGTACTTCTGGAGTCTCCCCAAGGAAGTCAGTCCTCGTCTCGAATGCGGGCATGCACTTGCGCTTTCCTCCAGAGCGGTAGCAGCCGTGTCACGCAGTCCGCCGCGTGGATCAAAGGATCTATGGTTTTCCCTCGAGTCTTTCCCACGAGGTTTTCCCACGAGGCTTTCCCACAGGGCTGTCCCACGTGCACACGTGGTGGGAGTCGATCCTCGGCTTGAACGTCAAGGCAGTGCAGGGAAAACAGGTTCCTCTGGAATGGGCTGATACATCTGAGGGACTCTCGGAATGGTGGCACGACCCTGGAGTTCCTCTCGCCTTTCCTGTGGAGAGCGCCACCTCTTGAGATGCGACGGGAACGCCGGGAATTCTTTCCCTACGAATCAGGGAAAGGATCCCTCATCTCGAGCTAGGAGGCGGAAAGGGGGCTCCCCTGGATGTGTGCGGGACACCACGTGCTTCCTCTCGAGTGGAGACGGGTATGTCGGGGAACTTCTTGAGTTGCAGCAAGGGTGTGAAGGACCCTTTGGAAGTTCCAGTGGTTAGATATGATTGGACTCGAGAAGCCTCAGCGGAAATGGGCCTCATCACGCCTGGAGGGCAAAACCTCCTGGATTTTCTCGAGTTGCCGCAGATGCTCTCGACTTACGACGGGGACCTCAGGGACCCGCTCTGGTGGCCTCAGGAAAGGCCAGTCCCCATGCGAGTTCCTCGGGGGCCTCTCGGGATTCCTCTCCCGTCGATGCCGGGGCCTAAGACCTTGTGTGGAGTCGGGGCCGGAACCTGAGGATTCCTCTCCAGTGCTGACATGGATCTTGGGGTACTTCTGGAGTCTCCCCAAGGAAGTCAGTCCTCGTCTCGAATGCGGGCATGCACTTGCGCTTTCCTCCAGAGCGGTAGCAGCCGTGTCACGCAGTCCGCCGCGTGGATCAAAGGATCTATGGTTTTCCCTCGAGTCTTTCCCACGAGGTTTTCCCACGAGGCTTTCCCACAGGGCTGTCCCACGTGCACACGTGGTGGGAGTCGATCCTCGGCTTGAACGTCAAGGCAGTGCAGGGAAAACAGGTTCCTCTGGAATGGACTGACACATCTGGGGGAGTCTTGGAATGGTGTCACGACCCTGGAGTTCCTCTCGCCTTTCCTGTGGAGAGCGCCTCCTCTTGAGATGCGACGGGAACGCCGGGAATTCTTTCCCTACGAAACAGGGAAAGGATCCCTCATCTCGAGCTAGGAGGCGGAAACGGGGCTCCCCTGGATGTGTGCGGGACCCCACGTGCTTCCTCTCGAGTGGAGGCGGGTATGTCGGGGAACTTCTTGAGTTGCAGCAAGGGTGTGAAGGACCCTCTGAAAGTTCCAGTGGTTAGATGTGATTGGCCTCGAGAAGCCTCAGCGGAAATGGGCCTCATCTCGCCTGGAGGGCAAAACCTCCTGGATTTTCTCGAGTTGCGGCAGGTGCTCTCGACTTACGACGGGGACCTCAGGGACCCGCTCTGGTGGCCTCAGGAAAGGCCAGTCCCCATGCGAGTTCCTCGGGGGCCTCTCGGGATTCCTCTCCCGTCGATGCCGGGGCCTAAGACCTTGTGTGGAGTCGGGGCCGGAACCTGAGGATTCCTCTCCAGTGCTGACATGGATCTTGGGGTACTTCTGGAGTCTCCCCAGGGGAGTCAGTCCTCGTCTCGAATGCGGGCATGCACTTGCGCTTTCCTCCAGAGCGGTAGCAGCAGTGTCACGCAGTCCGCCGCGTGGATCAAAGGATCTATGGTTTTCCCTCGAGTCTTTCCCACGAGGCTTTCCCACGAGGCTTTCCCACAGGGCTGTCCCACGTGCACACGTGGTGGGAGACGATCCTCGGCTTGAACGTCAAGGCAGTGCAGGGAAAACAGGTTCCTCTGGAATGGGCTGATACATCTGGGGGACTCTCGGAATGGTGTCACGACCCTGGAGTTCCTCTCGCCTTTCCTGTGGAGAGCGCCTCCTCTTGAGATGCGACGGGAACGCCGGGAATTCTTTCCCTACGAAACAGGGAAAGGATCCCTCATCTCGAGCTAGGAGGCGAAACGGGGAGCCCCTGGAAGTGTGCGGGACACCACGTACTTCCTCTCGAGTGCAGACGGGTATGTCGGGGAACTTCTTGAGTTGCAGCAAGGGTGTGAGGGACCCTCTGAAAGTTCCAGTGGTTAGATGTGATTGGACTCGAGAAGCCTCAGCGGAAATGGGCCTCATCACACCTGGAGGGCAAAACCTCCTGGATTTTCTCGAGTTGCGGCAGATGCTCTCGACTTACGACGGGGACCTCAGGGACCCGCTCTGGTGGCCTCAGGAAAGGCCAGTCCCCATGCGAGTTCCTCGGGGGCCTCTCGGGATTCCTCTCCCGTCGATGCCGGGGCCTAAGACCTTGTGTGGAGTCGGGGCCGGAACCTGAGGATTCCTCTCCAGTGCTGACATGGATCTTGGGGTACTTCTGGAGTCTCCCCAAGGAAGTCAGTCCTCGTCTCGAATGCGGGCATGCACTTGCGCTTTCCTCCAGAGCGGTAGCAGCCGTGTCACGCAGTCCGCCGCGTGGATCAAAGGATCTATGGTTTTCCCTCGAGTCTTTCCCACGAGGTTTTCCCACGAGGCTTTCCCACAGGGCTGTCCCACGTGCACACGTGGTGGGAGTCGATCCTCGGCTTGAACGTCAAGGCAGTGCAGGGAAAACAGGTTCCTCTGGAATGGGCTGATACATCTGAGGGACTCTCGGAATGGTGGCACGACCCTGGAGTTCCTCTCGCCTTTCCTGTGGAGAGCGCCACCTCTTGAGATGCGACGGGAACGCCGGGAATTCTTTCCCTACGAATCAGGGAAAGGATCCCTCATCTCGAGCTAGGAGGCGGAAACGGGGCTCCCCTGGATGTGTGCGGGACACCACGTGCTTCCTCTCGAGTGGAGACGGGTATGTCGGGGAACTTCTTGAGTTGCAGCAAGGGTGTGAAGGACCCTTTGGAAGTTCCAGTGGTTAGATATGATTGGACTCGAGAAGCCTCAGCGGAAATGGGCCTCATCACGCCTGGAGGGCAAAACCTCCTGGATTTTCTCGAGTTGCCGCAGATGCTCTCGACTTACGACGGGGACCTCAGGGACCCGCTCTGGTGGCCTCAGGAAAGGCCAGTCCCCATGCGAGTTCCTCGGGGGCCTCTCAGGATTCCTCTCCCGTCGATGCCGGGGCCTAAGACCTTGTGTGGAGTCGGGGCCGGAACCTGAGGATTCCTCTCCAGTGCTGACATGGATCTTGGGGTACTTCTGGAGTCTCCCCAAGGAAGTCAGTCCTCGTCTCGAATGCGGGCATGCACTTGCGCTTTCCTCCAGAGCGGTAGCAGCAGTGTCACGCAGTCCGCCGCGTGGATCAAAGGATGTATGGTTTTCCCTCGAGTCTTTCCCACGAGGCTTTCCCACGAGGCTTTTCCACAGGGCTGTCCCACGTGCACACGTGGTGGGAGTCGATCCTCGGCTTGAACGTCAAGGCAGTGCAGGGAAAACAGGTTCCTCTGGAATGGGCTGATACATCTGGGGGACTCTCGGAATGGTGGCACGACCCTGGAGTTCCTCTCGCCTTTCCTGTGGAGAGCGCCTCCTCTTGAGATGCGACGGGAACGCCGGGAATTCTTTCCCTACGAAACAGGGAAAGGATCCCTCATCTCGAGCTAGGAGGCGGAAACGGGGCACCCCTGGATGTGTGCGGGACACCACGTGCTTCCTCTCGAGTGGAGACGGGTATGTCGGGGAACTTCTTGAGTTGCAGCAAGGGTGTGAAGGACCCTTTGGAAGTTCCAGTGGTTAGATGTGATTGGACTCGAGAAGCCTCAGCGGAAATGGGCCTCATCACGCCTGGAGGGCAAAACCTCCTGGATTTTCTCGAGTTGCCGCAGATGCTCTCGACTTACGACGGGGACCTCAGGGACCCGCTCTGGTGGCCTCAGGAAAGGCCAGTCCCCATGCGAGTTCCTCGGGGGCCTCTCGGGATTCCTCTCCCGTCGATGCCGGGGCCTAAGACCTTGTGTGGAGTCGGGGCCGGAACCTGAGGATTCCTCTCCAGTGCTGACATGGATCTTGGGGTACTTCTGGAGTCTCCCCAAGGAAGTCAGTCCTCGTCTCGAATGCGGGCATGCACTTGCGCTTTCCTCCAGAGCGGTAGCAGCCGTGTCACGCAGTCCGCCGCGTGGATCAAAGGATCTATGGTTTTCCCTCGAGTCTTTCCCACGAGGTTTTCCCACGAGGCTTTCCCACAGGGCTGTCCCACGTGCACACGTGGTGGGAGTCGATCCTCGGCTTGAACGTCAAGGCAGTGCAGGGAAAACAGGTTCCTCTGGAATGGACTGACACATCTGGGGGAGTCTTGGAATGGTGTCACGACCCTGGAGTTCCTCTCGCCTTTCCTGTGGAGAGCGCCTCCTCTTGAGATGCGACGGGAACGCCGGGAATTCTTTCCCTACGAAACAGGGAAAGGATCCCTCATCTTGAGCTAGGAGGCGGAAACGGGGCTCCCCTGGATGTGTGCGGGACCCCACGTGCTTCCTCTCGAGTGGAGGCGGGTATGTCGGGGAACTTCTTGAGTTGCAGCAAGGGTGTGAAGGACCCTCTGAAAGTTCCAGTGGTTAGATGTGATTGGCCTCGAGAAGCCTCAGCGGAAATGGGCCTCATCTCGCCTGGAGGGCAAAACCTCCTTGATTTTCTCGAGTTGCGGCAGGTGCTCTCGACTTACGACGGGGACCTCAGGGACCCGCTCTGGTGGCCTCAGGAAAGGCCAGTCCCCATGCGAGTTCCTCGGGGGCCTCTCGGGATTCCTCTCCCGTCGATGCCGGGGCCTAAGACCTTGTGTGGAGTCGGGGCCGGAACCTGAGGATTCCTCTCCAGTGCTGACATGGATCTTGGGGTACTTCTGGAGTCTCCCCAGGGGAGTCAGTCCTCGTCTCGAATGCGGGCATGCACTTGCGCTTTCCTCCAGAGCGGTAGCAGCAGTGTCACGCAGTCCGCCGCGTGGATCAAAGGATCTATGGTTTTCCCTCGAGTCTTTCCCACGAGGCTTTCCCACGAGGCTTTCCCACAGGGCTGTCCCACGTGCACACGTGGTGGGAGACGATCCTCGGCTTGAACGTCAAGGCAGTGCAGGGAAAACAGGTTCCTCTGGAATGGGCTGATACATCTGGGGGACTCTCGGAATGGTGTCACGACCCTGGAGTTCCTCTCGCCTTTCCTGTGGAGAGCGCCTCCTCTTGAGATGCGACGGGAACGCCGGGAATTCTTTCCCTACGAAACAGGGAAAGGATCCCTCATCTCGAGCTAGGAGGCGAAACGGGGAGCCCCTGGAAGTGTGCGGGACACCACGTACTTCCTCTCGAGTGCAGACGGGTATGTCGGGGAACTTCTTGAGTTGCAGCAAGGGTGTGAGGGACCCTCTGAAAGTTCCAGTGGTTAGATGTGATTGGCCTCGAGAAGCCTCAGCGGAAATGGGCCTCATCTCGCCTGGAGGGCAAAACCTCCTGGATTTTCTCGAGTTGCGGCAGGTGCTCTCGACTTACGATGGGGATCTCAGGGACCCGCTCTGGTGGCCTCAGGAAAGGCCAGTCCCCATGCGAGTTCCTCGGGGGCCTCTCGGGATTCCTCTCCCGTCTATGCCGGGGCCTAAGACCTTGTGTGGAGTCGGGGCCGGAACCTGAGGATTCCTCTCCAGTGCTGACATGGATCTTGGGGTACTTCTGGAGTCTCCCCAGGGGAGTCAGTCCTCGTCTCGAATGTGGGCATGCACTTGCACTTTCCTCCAGAGCGGTAGCAGCAGTGTCACGCAGTCCGCCGCGTGGATCAAAGGATCTATGGTTTTCCCTCGAGTCTTTCCCACGAGGCTTTCCCACGAGGCTTTCCCACAGGGCTGTCCCACGTGCACACGTGGTGGGATTCGATCCTCGGCTTGAACGTCAAGGCAGTGCAGGGAAAACAGGTTCCTCTGGAATGGACTGACACATCTGGGGGACTCTTGGAATGGTGGCACGACCCTGGAGTTCCTCTCGCCTTTCCTGTGGAGAGCGCCTCCTCTTGAGATGCGACGGGAACGCCGGGAATTCTTTCCCTGCGAAACAGGGAAGGATCCCTCATCTCGAGCTAGGAGGCAGAAACGGGGCTCCCCTGGATGTGTGAGGGACCCCACTTGCTTCCTCTCGAGTGGAGACGGGTATGTCGGGGAACTTCTTGAGTTGCAGCAATGGTGTGAAGGACCCTTTGGAAGTTCCAGTGGTTAGATGTGATTGGCCTCGAAAAGCCTCAGCGGAAATGGGCCTCATCTCGCCTGGAGGGCAAAACCTCCTGGATTTTCTCGAGTTGCGGCAGGTGCTCTCGACTTACGACGGGGACCTCAGGGACCCGCTCTGGTGGCCTCAGGAAAGGCCAGTCCCCATGCGAGTTCCTCGGGGGCCTCTAGGGATTCCTCTCCCTTCGATGCCGGGGCCTAAGACCTTGTGTGGAGTCGGGGCCGGAACCTGAGGATTCCTCTCCAGTGCTGACATGGATCTTGGGGTACTTCTGGAGTCTCCCCAGGGGAGTCAGTCCTCGTCTCGAATGCGGGCATGCACTTGCGCTTTCCTCCAGAGCGGTAGCAGCAGTGTCACTCAGACCGCCGCGTGGATCAAAGGATCTATGGTTTTCCCTCGAGTCTTTCCCACGAGGCTTTCCCACGAGGCTTTCCCACAGGGCTGTCCCACGTGCACACGTGGTGGGATTCGATCCTCGGCTTGAACGTCAAGGCAGTGCAGGGAAAACAGGTTCCTCTGGAATGGACTGACACATCTGGGGGACTCTTGGAATGGTGGCACGACCCTGGAGTTCCTCTCGCCTTTCCTGTGGAGAGCGCCTCCTCTTGAGATGCGACGGGAACGCCGGGAATTCTTTCCCTGCGAAACAGGGAAGGATCCCTCATCTCGAGCTAGGAGGCAGAAACGGGGCTCCCCTGGATGTGTGAGGGACCCCACTTGCTTCCTCTCGAGTGGAGACGGGTATGTCGGGGAACTTCTTGAGTTGCAGCAATGGTGTGAAGGACCCTTTGGAAGTTCCAGTGGTTAGATGTGATTGGCCTCGAAAAGCCTCAGCGGAAATGGGCCTCATCTCGCCTGGAGGGCAAAACCTCCTGGATTTTCTCGAGTTGCGGCAGGTGCTCTCGACTTACGACGGGGACCTCAGGGACCAGCTCTGGTGGCCTCAGGAAATGCCAGTCCCCATGCGAGTTCCTCGGGGGCCTCTCGGGATTCCTCTCCCGTCGATGCCGGGGCCTAAGACCTTGTGTGGAGTCGGGGCCGGAACCTGAGGATTCCTCTCCAGTGCTGACATGGATCTTGGGGTACTTCTGGAGTCTCCCCAGGGGAGTCAGTCCTCGTCTCGAATGCGGGCATGCACTTGCGCTTTCCTCCAGAGCGGTAGCAGCAGTGTCACGCAGTCCGCCGCGTGGATCAAAGGATCTATGGTTTTCCCTCGAGTCTTTCCCACGAGGCTTTCCCACGAGGCTTTCCCACAGGGCTGTCCCACGTGCACACGTGGTGGGAGTCGATCCTCGGCTTGAACGTCAAGGCAGTGCAGGGAAAACAGGTTCCTCTGGAATGGACTGACACATCTGGGGGACTCTTGGAATGGTGGCACGACCTTGGAGTTCCTCTCACCTTTCCTGTGGAGAGCGCCTCCTCTTGAGATGCGACGGGAACGCCGGGAATTCTTTCCCTGCGAAACAGGGAAAGGATCCCTCATCTCGAGCTAGGAGGCGGAAACGGGGCTCCCCTGGATGTGTGCGGGACCCACGTGCTTCCTCTCGAGTGGAGACGGGTATGTCGGGGAACTTCTTGAGTTGCAGCAAGGGTGTGAAGGACCCTTTGGAAGTTCCAGTGGTTAGATTTGATTGGCCTCGAGAAGCCTCAGCGGAAATGGGCCTCATCTCGCCTGGAGGGCAAAACCTCCTGGATTTTCTCGAGTTGCGGCAGGTGCTCTCGACTTACGACGGGGACCTCAGGGACCAGCTCTGGTGGCCTCAGGAAAGGCCAGTCCCCATGCGAGTTCCTCGGGGGCCTCTCGGGATTCCTCTCCCGTCGATGCCGGGGCCTAAGACCTTGTGTGGAGTCGGGGCCGGAACCTGAGGATTCCTCTCCAGTGCTGACATGGATCTTGGGGTAATTCTGGAGTCTCCCCAGGGGAGTCAGTCCTCGTCTCGAATGCGGGCATGCACTTGCGCTTTCCTCCAGAGCGGTATCAGCAGTGTCACGCAGTCCGCCGCGTGGATCAAAGGATCTATGGTTTTCCCTCGAGTCTTTCCCACGAGGCTTTCCCACGAGGCTTTCCCACAGGGCTGTCCCACGTGCACACGTGGTGGGAGTCGATCCTCGGCTTGAACGTCAAGGCAGTGCAGGGAAAACAGGTTCCTCTGGAATGGACTGACACATCTGGGGGACTCTTGGAATGGTGTCTCGACCCTGGAGTTCCTCTCGCCTTTCCTGTGGAGAGCGCCTCCTCTTGAGATGCGACGGGAACGCCGGGAATTCTTTCCCTACGAAACAGGGAAAGGATCCCTCATCTCGAGCTAGGAGGCGGAAACGGGGCTCCCCTGGATGTGTGCGGGACACCACGTGCTTCCTCTCGAGTGGAGACGGGTATGTCGGGGAACTTCTTGAGTTGCAGCAAGGGTGTGAAAGACCCTTTGGAAGTTCCAGTGGTTAGATGTGATTGGCCTCGAGAAGCCTCATTGGAAATGGGCCTCATCTCGCCTGGAGGGCAAAACCTCCTGGATTTTCTCGAGTTGCGGCAGGTGCTCTCGACTTACGACGGGGACCTCAGGGACCAGCTCTGGTGGCCTCAGGAAAGGCCAGTCCCCATGCGAGTTCCTCGGGGGCCTCTCGGGATTCCTCTCCCGTCGATGCCGGGGCCTAAGACCTTGTGTGGAGTCGTGGCCGGAACCTGAGGATTCCTCTCCAGTGCTGACATGGATCTTGGGGTACTTCTGGAGTCTCCCCAGGGGAGTCAGTCCTCGTCTCGAATGCGGGCATGCACTTGCGCTTTCCTCCAGCGCGGTAGCAGCAGTTTCACGCAGTCCGCCGCGTGGATCAAAGGATCAACGGTTTTCCCTCGAGTCTTTCCCACGAGGCTTTCCCACGAGGCTTTCCCACAGGGCTGTCCCACGTGCACACGTGTTGGGAGTCGATCCTCGGCTTGAACGTCAAGGCAGTGCAGGGAAAACAGGTTCCTCTGGAATGGACTGACACATCTGGGGGACTCTTGGAATGGTGGCACGACCCTGGAGATCCTCTCGCCTTTCCTGTGGAGAGCGCCTCCTCTTGAGATGCGACGGGAACGCCGGGAATTCTTTCCCTACGAAACAGGGAAAGGATCCCTCATCTCGAGCTAGGAGGCGGAAACGGGGCTCCCCTGGATGTGTGCGGGACACCACGTGCTTCCTCTCGAGTGGAGAAGGGTATGTCGGGGAACTTCTTGAGTTGCAGCAAGGGTGTGAAGGACCCTTTGGAAGTTCCAGTGGTTAGATGTGATTGGCCTCGAGAAGCCTCAGCGGAAATGGGCCTCATCTCGCCTGGAGGGCAAAACCTCCTGGATTTTCCGAGTTGCGGCAGGTGCTCTCGACTTACGACGGGGACCTCAGGGACCAGCTCTGGTGGCCTCAGGAAAGGCCAGTCCCCATGCGAGTTCCTCGGCGGCCTCTCGGGATTCCTCTCCCGTCGATGCCGGGGCCTAAGACCTTGTGTGGAGTCGTGGCCGGAACCTGATGATTCCTCTCCAGTGCTGACATGGATCTTGGGGTACTTCTGGAGTCTCCCCAGGGGAGTCAGTCCTCGTCTCGAATGCGGGCATGCACTTGCGCTTTCCTCCAGAGCGGTAGCAGCAGTGTCACGCAGTCCGCCGCGTGGATCAAAGGATCTACGGTTTTCCCTCGAGTCTTTCCCACGAGGCTTTCCCACGAGGCTTTCCCACAGGGCTGTCCCACGTGCACACGTGTTGGGAGTCGATCCTCGGCTTGAACGTCAAGGCAGTGCAGGGAAAACAGGTTCCTCTGGAATGGACTGACACATCTGGGGGACTCTTGGAATGGTGGCACGACCCTGGAGATCCTCTCGCCTTTCCTGTGGAGAGCGCCTCCTCTTGAGATGCGACGGGAACGCCGGGAATACTTTCCCTACGAAACAGGGAAAGGATCCCTCATCTCGAGCTAGGAGGCGGAAACGGGGCTCCCCTGGATGTGTGCGGGACCCCATGTGCTTCCTCTCGAGTGCAGACGGGTATGTCGGGGAACTTCTTGAGTTGCAGCAATGGTGTGAAGGACCCTTTGGAAGTTCCAGTGGTTAGATGTGATTGGCCTCGAGAAGCCTCATTGGAAATGGGCCTCATCTCGCCTGGAGGGCAAAACCTCCTGGATTTTCTCGAGTTGCGGCACGTGCTCTCGACTTACGACGGGGACCTCGGGGAACCGCTCTGGTGGCCTCAGGAAAGGCCAGTCCCCATGCGAGTTCCTCGGGGGCCTCTCGGGATTCCTCTCCCGTCGATGCCGGGGCCTAAGACCTTGTATGGAGTCGGGGCCGGAACCTGAGGATTCCTCTCCAGTGCTGACATGGATCTTGGGGTACTTCTGGAGTCTCCCCAGGGGAGTCAGTCCTCGTCTCGAATGCGGGCATGCACTTGCGCTTTCCTCCAGAGCGGTAGCAGCAGTGTCACGCAGTCCGCCGCGTGGATCAAAGGATCTATGGTTTTCCCTCGAGTCTTTCCCACGAGGCTTTCCCACGAGGCTTTCCCACAGGGCTGTCCCACGTGCACACGTGGTGGGAGTCGATCCTCGGCTTGAACGTCAAGGCAGTGCAGGGAAAACAGGTTCCTCTGGAATGGACTGACACATCTGGGGGACTCTTGGAATGGTGTCACGACCCTGGAGTTCCTCTCGCCTTTCCTGTGGAGAGCGCCTCCTCTTGAGATGCGACGGGAACGCCGGGAATTCTTTCCCTATGAAACAGGGAAAGGATCCCTCATCTCGAGCTAGGAGGCGGAAACGGGGCTACCCTGGATGTGTGCGGGACCCCACGTGCTTCCTCTCGATTGGAGACGGGTATGTCGGGGAACTTCTTGAGTTGCATCAATGGTGTGAAGGACCCTTTGGAAGTTCCAGTGGTTAGATGTGATTGGCCTCGAGAAGCCTCAGCGGAAATGGGCCTCATCTGGCCTGGAGGGCAAAACCTCCTGGATTTTCTCGAGTTGCGGCAGGTGCTCTCGACTTACGATGGGGACCTCAGGGAACAGCTCTGGTGGCCTCAGGAAAGGCCAGTCCCCATGCGAGTTCCTCGGGGGCCTCTCCGAATTCCTCTCCCGTCGATGCCGGGGCCTAAGACCTTGTGTGGAGTCGGGGCCGGAACCTGAGGATTCCTCTCCAGTGCTGACATGGATCTTGGGGTACTTCTGGAGTCTCCCCAGGGGAGTCAGTCCTCGTCTCGAATGCGGGCATGCACTTGCGCTTTCCTCCAGAGCGGTAGCAGCAGTGTCACGCAGTCCGCCGCGTGGATCAAAGGATCTATGGTTTTCCCTCGAGTCTTTCCCACGAGGCTTTCCCACGAGGCTTTCCCACAGGGCTGTCCCACGTGCACACGTGGTGGGAGTCGATCCTCGGCTTGAACGTCAAGGCAGTGCAGGGAAAACAGGTTCCTCTGGAATGGACTGACACATCTGGGGGACTCTTGGAATGGTGTCACGACCCTGGAGTTCCTCTCGCCTTTCCTGTGGAGAGCGCCTCCTCTTGAGATGCGACGGGAATGCCGGGAATTCTTTCCCTATGAAACAGGGAAAGGATCCCTCATCTCGAGCTAGGAGGCGGAAACGGGGCTCACCTGGATGTGTGCGGGACCCCACGTGCTTCCTCTCGAGTGGAGACGGGTATGTCGGGGAACTTCTTGAGTTGCAGCAATGGTGTGAAGGACCCTTTGGAAGTTCCAGTGGTTAGATGTGATTGGCCTCGAGAAGCCTCAGCGGAAATGGGCCTCATCTGGCCTGGAGGGCAAAACCTCCTGGATTTTCTCGAGTTGCGGCAGGTGCTCTCGACTTACGATGGGGACCTCAGGGAACAGCTCTGGTGGCCTCAGGAAAGGCCAGTCCCCATGTGAGTTCCTCGGGGGCCTCTCCGAATTCCTCTCCCGTCGATGCCGGGGCCTCAGACCTTGTGTGGAGTCCGGGCCGGAACCTGAGGATTCCTCTCCAGTGCTGACATGGATCTTGGGGTACTTCTGGAGTCTCCCCAGGGGAGTCAGTCCTCGTCTCGAATGCGGGCATGCACTTGCGCTTTCCTCCAGAGCGGTAGCAGCAGGTTCACGCAGTCCGCCGCGTGGATCAAAGAATCTATGGTTTTCCCTCGAGGCTTTCCCACGAGGCTTTCCCACGAGGCTTTCCCACAGGGCTGTCCCACGTGCACACGTGGTGGGAGTCGATCCTCGGCTTGAACGTCAAGGCAGTGCAGGGAAAACAGGTTCCTCTGGAATGGACTGACACATCTGGGGGACTCTTGGAATGGTGTCTCGACCCTGGAGTTCCTCTCGCCTTTCCTGTGGAGAGCGCCTCCTCTTGAGATGCGACGGGAACGCCGGGAATTCTTTCCCTACGAAACAGGGAAAGGATCCCTCATCTCGAGCTAGGAGGCGGAAACGGGGCTCCCCTGGATGTGTGCGGGACACCACGTGCTTCCTCTCGAGTGGAGACGGGTATGTCGGGGAACTTCTTGAGTTGCAGCAAGGGTGTGAAGGACCCTTTGGAAGTTCCAGTGGTTAGATGTGATTGGCCTCGAGAAGCCTCAGCGGAAATGGGCCTCATCTCGCCTGGAGGGCAAAACCTCCTGGATTTTCTCGAGTTGCGGCAGGTGCTCTCGACTTACGACGGGGACCTCAGGGACCAGCTCTGGTGGCCTCAGGAAAGGCCAGTCCCCATGCGAGTTCCTCGGGGGCATCTCGGGATTCCTCTCCCGTCGATGCCGGGGCCTAAGACCTTGTGTGGAGTCGTGGCCGGAACCTGAGGATTCCTCTCCAATGCTGACATGGATCTTGGGGTACTTCTGGAGTCTCCCCAGGGGAGTCAGTCCTCGTCTCGAATGCGGGCATGCACTTGCGCTTTCCTCCAGAGCGGTAGCAGCAGTTTCACGCAGTCCGCCGCGTGGATCAAAGGATCAACGGTTTTCCCTCGAGTCTTTCCCACGAGGCTTTCCCACGAGGCTTTCCCACAGGGCTGTCCCACGTGCACACGTGTTGGGAGTCGATCCTCGGCTTGAACGTCAAGGCAGTGCAGGGAAAACAGGTTCCTCTGGAATGGACTGACACATCTGGGGGACTCTTGGAATGGTGGCACGACCCTGGAGATCCTCTCGCCTTTCCTGTGGAGAGCGCCTCCTCTTGAGATGCGACGGGAACGCCGGGAATTCTTTCCCTACGAAACAGGGAAAGGATCCCTCATCTCGAGCTAGGAGGCGGAAACGGGGCTCCCCTGGATGTGTGCGGGACCCCACGTGCTTCCTCTCGAGTGGAGACGGGTATGTCGGGGAACTTCTTGAGTTGCAGCAAGGGTGTGAAGGACCCTTTGGAAGTTCCAGTGGTTAGATGTGATTGGCCTCGAGAAGCCTCAGCGGAAATGGGCCTCATCTCGCCTGGAGGGCAAAACCTCCTGGATTTTCCGAGTTGCGGCAGGTGCTCTCGACTTACGACGGGGACCTCAGGGACCAGCTCTGGTGGCCTCAGGAAAGGCCAGTCCCCATGCGAGTTCCTCGGGGGCCTCTCGGGATTCCTCTCCCGTCGATGCCGGGGCCTAAGACCTTGTGTGGAGTCGTGGCCGGAACCTGATGATTCCTCTCCAGTGCTGACATGGATCTTGGGGTACTTCTGGAGTCTCCCCAGGGGAGTCAGTCCTCGTCTCGAATGCGGGCATGCACTTGCGCTTTCCTCCAGAGCGGTAGCAGCAGTGTCACGCAGTCCGCCGCGTGGATCAAAGGATCTACGGTTTTCCCTCGAGTCTTTCCCACGAGGCTTTCCCACGAGGCTTTCCCACAGGGCTGTCCCACGTGCACACGTGTTGGGAGTCGATCCTCGGCTTGAACGTCAAGGCAGTGCAGGGAAAACAGGTTCCTCTGGAATGGACTGACACATCTGGGGGACTCTTGGAATGGTGGCACGACCCTGGAGATCCTCTCGCCTTTCCTGTGGAGAGCGCCTCCTCTTGAGATGCGACGGGAACGCCGGGAATTCTTTCCCTACGAAACAGGGAAAGGATCCCTCATCTCGAGCTAGGAGGCGGAAACGGGGCTCCCCTGGATGTGTGCGGGACCCCATGTGCTTCCTCTCGAGTGCAGACGGGTATGTCGGGGAACTTCTTGAGTTGCAGCAATGGTGTGAAGGACCCTTTGGAAGTTCCAGTGGTTAGATGTGATTGGCCTCGAGAAGCCTCATTGGAAATGGGCCTCATCTCGCCTGGAGGGCAAAACCTCCTGGATTTTCTCGAGTTGCGGCACGTGCTCTCGACTTACGACGGGGACCTCAGGGAACCGCTCTGGTGGCCTCAGGAAAGGCCAGTCCCCATGCGAGTTCCTCGGGGGCCTCTCGGGATTCCTCTCCCGTCGATGCCGGGGCCTAAGACCTTGTATGGAGTCGGGGCCGGAACCTGAGGATTCCTCTCCAGTGCTGACATGGATCTTGGGGTACTTCTGGAGTCTCCCCAGGGGAGTCAGTCCTCGTCTCGAATGCGGGCATGCACTTGCGCTTTCCTTCAGAGCGGTAGCAGCAGTGTCACGCAGTCCGCCGCGTGGATCAATAGATCTATGGTTTTCCCTCGAGTCTTTCCCACGAGGCTTTCCCACGAGGCTTTCCCACAGGGCTGTCCCACGTGCACACGTGGTGGGAGTCGATCCTCAGCTTGAACGTCAAGGCAGTGCAGGGAAAACAGGTTCCTCTGTAATGGACTGACACATCTGGGGGTCTCTTGGAATGGTGGCACGACCCTGGAGTTCCTCTCGCCTTTCCTGTGGAGAGCGCCTCCTCTTGAGATGTGACGGGAACGCCGGGAATTCTTTCCCTACGAAACAGGGAAAGGATCTCTCATCTCGAGCTAGGAGGCGGAAACGGGGCTCCCCTGGATGTGTGCGGGACACCACGTGCTTCCTCTCGAGTGCAGACGGGTATGTCGGGGAACTTCTTGAGTTGCAGCAAGGGTGTGAAGAACCCTTTGGAAGTTCCAGTGGTTAGATGTGATTGGCCTCGAGAAGCCTCAGCGGAAATGGGCCTCATCTCGCCTGGAGGGCAAAACCTCCTGGATTTTCTCGAGTTGCGGCAGGTGCTCTCGACTTACGACGGGGACCTCAGGGACCCGCTCTGGTGGCCTCAGGAAAGGCCAGTCCCCATGCGAGTTCCACGGGGGCCTCTCGGGATTCCTCTCCCGTCGATGCCGGGGCCTAAGACCTTGCGTGGAGTCGGGGCCGGAACCTGAGGATTCCTCTCCAGTGCTGACATGGATCTTGGGGTACTTCTGGAGTCTCCCCAGGGGAGTCAGTCCTCGTCTCGAATGCGGGCATGCACTTGCGCTTTCCTCCAGAGCGGTAGCAGCAGTGTCACGCAGTCCGCCGCGTGGATCAAAGGATCTATGGTTTTCCCTCAAGTCTTTCCCACGAGGCTTTCCAACGAGGCTTTCCCACAGGGCTGTCCCACGTGCACACGTGGTGGGAGTCGATCCTCGGCTTGAACGTCAATGCAGTGCAGGGAAAACAGGTTCCTCTGGAATGAACTGACACATATGGGGGACTCTTGGAATGGTGTCTCGACCCTGGAGTTCCTCTCTCCTTTCCTGTGGAGAGCGCCTCCTCTTGAGATGCGACGGGAACGCCAGAAATTCTTTCCCTACGAAACAGGGAAAGGATCCCTCATCTCGAGCTAGGAGGCGGAAACGGGGATCCCCTGGATGTGTGCGGGACCCCACGTGCTTCCTCTCGAGTGGAGACGGGTATGTCGGGGAACTTCTTGAGTTGCAGCAATGGTGTGAAGGACCCTTTGGAAGTTCCAGTGGTTAGATGTGATTGGCCTCGAGAAGCCTCAGCGGAAATGGGCCTCATCTCGCCTGGAGGGCAAAACCTCCTGGATTTTCTCGAGTTGCGGCAGGTGCTCTCGACTTACGACGGGGACCTCAGGGACCCGCTCTGGTGGCCTCAGGAAAGGCCAGTCCCCATGCGAGTTCCTCGGGGGCCTCTCGGGATTCCTCTCCCGTCGATGCCGGGGCCTAAGACCTTGTGTGGAGTCGGGGCCGGAACCTGAGGATTCCTCTCCAGTGCTGACATGGATCTTGGGGTACTTCTGGAGTCTCCCCAGGGGAGTCAGTCCTCGTCTCGAATGCGGGCATGCACTTGCGCTTTCCTCCAGAGCGGTAGCAGCAGTGTCACGCAGTCCGCCGCGTGGATCAAAGGATCTATGGTTTTCCCTCTAGTCTTTCCCACGAGGCTTTCCCACGAGGCTTTCCCACAGGGCTGTCCCACGTGCACACGTGGTGGGAGTCGATCCTCGGCTTGAACGTCAAGGCAGTGCAGGGAAAACAGGTTCCTCTGGAATGGACTGACACATCTGGGGGACTCTTGGAATGGTGTCACGACCCTGGAGTTCCTCTCGCCTTTCCTGTGGAGAGCGCCTTCTCTTGAGATGCGACGGGAACGCCGGGAATTCTTTCCCTATGAAACAGGGAAAGGATCCCTCATCTCGAGCTAGGAGGCGGAAACGGGGCTCCCCTGGATGTGTGCGGGACCCACGTGCTTCCTCTCGAGTGGAGACGGGTATGTCGGGGAACTTCTTGAGTTGCAGCAATGGTGTGAAGGACCCTTTGGAAGTTCCAGTGGTTAGATGTGATTGGCCTCGAGAAGCCTCAGCGGAAATGGGCCTCATCTCGCCTGGAGGGCAAAACCTCCTGGATTTTCTCGAGTTGCGGCAGGTGCTCTCGACTTCCGACGGGGACCTCAGGGACCCGCTCTGGTGGCCTCAGGAAAGGCCAGTCCCCCTGCGAGTTCCTCGGGGGCCTCTCGGGATTCCTCTCCCGTCGATGCCGGGGCCTAAGCCCTTGTGTGGAGTCAGGGCCGGAACCTGAGGATTCCTCTCCAGTGCTGACATGGATCTTGGGGTACTTCTGGAGTCTCCCCAGGGGAGTCAGTCCTCGTCTCGAATGCGGGCATGCACTTGCGCTTTCCTCCAGAGCGGTAGCAGCAGTGTCACGCAGTCCGCCGCGTGGATCAAAGGATCTATGGTTTTCCCTCGAGTCTTTCCCACGAGGCTTTCCCACGAGGCTTTCCCACAGGGCTGTCCCACGTGCACACGTGGTGGGAGTCGATCCTCGGCTTGAACGTCAAGGCAGTGCAGGGAAAACAGGTTCCTCTGGAATGGACTGACACATCTGGGGGACTCTTGGAATGGTGTCACGACCCTGGAGTTCCTCTCGCCTTTCCTGTGGAGAGCGCCTCCTCTTGAGATGCGACGGGAACGCCGGGAATTCTTTCCCTATGAAACAGGGAAAGGATCCCTCATCTCGAGCTAGGAGGCGGAAACGGGGCTACCCTGGATGTGTGCGGGACCCCACGTGCTTCCTCTCGATTGGAGACGGGTATGTCGGGGAACTTCTTGAGTTGCATCAATGGTGTGAAGGACCCTTTGGAAGTTCCAGTGGTTAGATGTGATTGGCCTCGAGAAGCCTCAGCGGAAATGGGCCTCATCTGGCCTGGAGGGCAAAACCTCCAGGATTTTCTCGAGTTGCGGCAGGTGCTCTCGACTTACGATGGGGACCTCAGGGAACAGCTCTGGTGGCCTCAGGAAAGGCCAGTCCCCATGCGAGTTCCTCGGGGGCCTCTCCGAATTCCTCTCCCGTCGATGCCGGGGCCTAAGACCTTGTGTGGAGTCGGGGCCGGAACCTGAGGATTCCTCTCCAGTGCTGACATGGATCTTGGGGTACTTCTGGAGTCTCCCCAGGGGAGTCAGTCCTCGTCTCGAATGCGGGCATGCACTTGCGCTTTCCTCCAGAGCGGTAGCAGCAGGTTCACGCAGTCCGCCGCGTGGATCAAAGAATCTATGGTTTTCCCTCGAGGCTTTCCCACGAGGCTTTCCCACGAGGCTTTCCCACAGGGCTGTCCCACGTGCACACGTGGTGGGAGTCGATCCTCGGCTTGAACGTCAAGGCAGTGCAGGGAAAACAGGTTCCTCTGGAATGGACTGACACATCTGGGGGACTCTTGGAATGGTGTCTCGACCCTGGAGTTCCTCTCGCCTTTCCTGTGGAGAGCGCCTCCTCTTGAGATGCGACGGGAACGCCGGGAATTCTTTCCCTACGAAACAGGGAAAGGATCCCTCATCTCGAGCTAGGAGGCGGAAACGGGGCTCCCCTGGATGTGTGCGGGACACCACGTGCTTCCTCTCGAGTGGAGACGGGTATGTCGGGGAACTTCTTGAGTTGCAGCAAGGGTGTGAAGGACCCTTTGGAAGTTCCAGTGGTTAGATGTGATTGGCCTCGAGAAGCCTCAGCGGAAATGGGCCTCATCTCGCCTGGAGGGCAAAACCTCCTGGATTTTCTCGAGTTGCGGCAGGTGCTCTCGACTTACGACGGGGACCTCAGGGACCCGCTCTGGTGGCCTCAGGAAAGGCCAGTCCCCATGCGAGTTCCTCGGGGGCCTCTCGGGATTCCTCTCCCGTCGATGCCGGGGCCTAAGACCTTGTGTGGAGTCGTGGCCGGAACCTGAGGATTCCTCTCCAGTGCTGACATGGATCTTGGGGTACTTCTGGAGTCTCCACAGGGGAGTCAGTCCTCGTCTCGAATGCGGGCATGCACTTGCGCTTTCCTCCAGAGCGGTAGCAGCAGTGTCACGCAGTCCGCCGCGTGGATCAAAGGATCTACGGTTTTCCCTCGAGTCTTTCCCACGAGGCTTTCCCACGAGGCTTTCCCACAGGGCTGTCCCACGTGCACACGTGTTGGGAGTCGATCCTCGGCTTGAACGTCAAGGCAGTGCAGGGAAAACAGGTTCCTCTGGAATGGACTGACACATCTGGGGGACTCTGGGAATGGTGGCACGACCCTGGAGATCCTCTCGCCTTTCCTGTGGAGAGCGCCTCCTCTTGAGATGCGACGGGAACGCCGGGAATTCTTTCCCTACGAAACAGGGAAAGGATCCCTCATCTCGAGCTAGGAGGCGGAAACGGGGCTCCCCTGGATGTGTGCGGGACCCCATGTGCTTCCTCTCGAGTGCAGACGGGTATGTCGGGGAACTTCTTGAGTTGCAGCAATGGTGTGAAGGACCCTTTGGAAGTTCCAGTGGTTAGATGTGATTGGCCTCGAGAAGCCTCATTGGAAATGGGCCTCATCTCGCCTGGAGGGCAAAACCTCCTGGATTTTCTCGAGTTGCGGCACGTGCTCTCGACTTACGACGGGGACCTCAGGGAACCGCTCTGGTGGCCTCAGGAAAGGCCAGTCCCCATGCGAGTTCCTCGGGGGCCTCTCGGGATTTCTCTCCCGTCGATGCCGGGGCCTAAGACCTTGTATGGAGTCGGGGCCGGAACCTGAGGATTCCTCTCCAGTGCTGACATGGATCTTGGGGTACTTCTGGAGTCTCCCCAGGGGAGTCAGTCCTCGTCTCGAATGCGGGCATGCACTTGCGCTTTCCTCCAGAGCGGTAGCAGCAGTGTCACGCAGTCCGTCGCGTGGATCAAAGAATCTATGGTTTTCCCTCGAGGCTTTCCCACGAGGCTTTCCCACGAGGCTTTCCCACAGGGCTGTCCCACGTGCACACGTGGTGGGAGTCGATCCTCGGCTTGAACGTCAAGGCAGTGCAGGGAAAACAGGTTCCTCTGGAATGGACTGACACAACTGGGGGACTCTTGGAATGGTGGCACGACCCTGGAGTTCCTCTCGCCTTTCCTGTGGAGAGCGCCTCCTCTTGAGATGCGACGGGAACGCCGGGAATTCTTTCCCTGCGAAACAGGGAAAGGATCCCTCATCTCGAGCTAGGAGGCGGAAACGGGGCTCCCCTGGATGTGTGCGGGACCCACGTGCTTCCTCTCGAGTGGAGACGGGTATGTCGGGGAACTTCTTGAGTTGCAGCAATGGTGTGAAGGACCCTTTGGAAGTTCCAGTGGTTAGATGTGATTGGCCTCGAGAAGCCTCAGCGGAAATGGGCCTCATCTCGCCTGGAGGGCAAAACCTCCTGGATTTTCTCGAGTTGCGGCAGGTGCTCTCGACTTACGACTGGGACCTCAGGGACCCGCTCTGGTGGCCTCAGGAAAGGCCAGTCCCCATGCGAGTTCCTCGGGGGCCTCTCGGGATTCCTCTCCCGTCGATGCCGGGGCCTAAGACCTTGTGTGGAGTCGGGGCCGGAACCTGAGGATTCCTCTCCAGTGCTGACATGGATCTTGGGGTACTTCTGGAGTCTCCCCAGGGGAGTCAGTCCTCGTCTCGAATGCGGGCATGCACTTGCGCTTTCCTCCAGAGCGGTAGCAGCAGTGTCACGCAGTCCGCCGCGTGGATCAAAGGATCTATGGTTTTCCCTCGAGTCTTTCCCACGAGGCTTTCCCACGAGGCTTTCCCACAGGGCTGTCCCACGTGCACACGTGGTGGGAGTCGATCCTCGGCTTGAACGTCAAGGCAGTGCAGGGAAAACAGGTTCCTCTGGAATGGACTGACACATCTGGGGGACTCTTGGAATGGTGTCACGACCCTGGAGTTCCTCTCGCCTTTCCTGTGGAGAGCGCCTCCTCTTGAGATGCGACGGGAACGCCGGGAATTCTTTCCCTATGAAACAGGGAAAGGATCCCTCATCTCGAGCTAGGAGGCGGAAAAGGGGCTCCCCTGGATGTGTGCGGGACCCCACGTGCTTCCTCTCGAGTGGAGACGGGTATGTCGGGGAACTTCTTGAGTTGCAGCAAGGGTGTGAAGGACCCTTTGGAAGTTCCAGTGGTTAGACGTGATTAGCCTCGAGAAGCCTCAGCGGAAATGGGCCTCATCTCGCCTGGAGGGCAAAACCTCCTGGATTTTCTCGAGTTGCGGCAGGTGCTCTCGACTTACGACGGGGACCTCAGGGACCCGCTCTGGTGACCTCAGGAAAGGCCAGTCCCCATGCGAGTTCCTCGGGGCCTCTCGGCATTCCTCTCCCGTCGATGCCGGGGCCTAAGACCTTGTGTGGAGTCGGGGCCGGAACCTGAGGATTCCTCTCCAGTGCTGACATGGATCTTGGGGTACTTCTGGAGTCTCCCCAGGGGAGTCAGTCCTCGTCTCGAATGCGGGTATGCACTTGCGCTTTCCTCCAGAGCGGTAGCAGCAGTGTCACGCAGTCCGCCGCGTGGATCAAAGAATCTATGGTTTTCCCTCGAGTCTTTCCCACGAGGCTTTCCCACGAGGCTTTCCCACAGGGCTGTCCCACGTGCACACGTGGTGGGAGTGGATCCTCGGCTTGAACGTCAAGGCAGTTCAGGGAAAACAGGTTCCTCTGGAATGGACTGACACATCTGGGGGACTCTTGGAATGGTGGCACGACCCTGGAGTTCCTCTCGCCTTTCCTGTGGAGAGCGCCTCCTCTTGAGATGCGACGGGAACGCCGGGAATTCTTTCCCTATGAAACAGGGAAAGGATCCCTCATCTCGAGCTAGGAGGCGGAAACGGGGCTCCCCTGGATGTGTGAGGGACCCCACGTGCTTCCTCTCGAGTGGAGACGGGTATGTCGGGGAACTTCTTGAGTTGCAGCAATGGTGTGAAGGACCCTTTGGAAGTTCCAGTGGTTAGATGTGATTGGCCTCGAGAAGCCTCAGCGGAAATGGGCCTCATCTGGCCTGGAGGGCAAAACCTCCTGGATTTTCTCGAGTTGCGGCAGGTGCTCTCGACTTACGATGGGGACCTCAGGGAACCGCTCTGGTGGCCTCAGGAAAGGCCAGTCCCCATGCGAGTTCCTCGGGGGCCTCTCGGAATTCCTCTCCTGTCGATGCCGGGGCCTAAGACCTTGTGTGGAGTCGGGGCCGGAACCTGAGGATTCCTCTCCAGTGCTGAAATGGATCTTGGGGTACTTCTGGAGTCTCCCCAGGGGAGTCAGTCCTCGTCTCGAATGCGGGCATGCACTTGCGCTTTCCTCCAGAGCGGTAGCAGCAGGTTCACGCAGTCCGCCGCGTGGATCAAAGGATCTATGGTTTTCCCTCGAGTCTTTCCCACGAGGCTTTCCCACGAGGCTTTCCCACAGGGCTGTCCCACGTGCACACGTGGTGGGAGTGGATCCTCGGCTTGAACGTCAAGGCAGTGCAGGGAAAACAGGTTCCTCTGGAATGGACTGACACATCTGGGGGACTCTTGGAATGGTGGCACGACCCTGGAGTTCCTCTCGCCTTTCCTGTGGAGAGCGCCTCTTCTTGAGATGCGACGTGAACGCCGGGAATTCTTTCCCTACGAAACAGGGAAAGGATCCCTCATCTCGAGCTAGGAGGCGGAAACGAGGCTCCCCTGGATGTGTGCGGGACCCCACGTGCTTCCTCTCGAGTGGAGACGGGTATGTCGGGGAACTTCTTGAGTTGCAGCAATGGTGTGAATGTCCCTTTGGAAGTTCCAGTGGTTAGATGTGATTGGCCTCGAGAAGCCTCAGCGGAAATGGGCCTCATCTGGCCTGGAGGGCAAAACCTCCTGGATTTTCTCGAGTTGGGGCAGGTGCTCTCGACTTACGACGGGGACCTCAGGGAACTGCTCTGGTGGCCTCAGGAAAGGCCAGTCCCCATGCGAGTTCCTCGGGGGCGTCTCGGGATTCCTCTCCCGTCGATGCCGGGGCCTAAGACCTTGTGTGGAGTCGGGGCCGGAACCTGAGGATTCCTCTCCAGTGCTGACATGGATCTTGGGGTACTTCTGGAGTCTCCCCAGGGTAGTCAGTCCTCGTCTCGAGTGCGGGCATGCACTTGCGCTTTCCTCCAGAGCGGTAGCAGCAGTGTCACGCAGTCCGCCGCGTGGATCAAAGGATCTATGGTTTTCCCTCGAGTCTTTCCCACGAGGCTTTCCCACGAGGCTTTCACACAGGGCTGTCCCACAGGGCTGTCCCACGTGCACACGTGGTGGCAGTCGATCCTCGGCTTGAACGTCAAGGCAGTGCAGGGAAAACAGGTTCCTCTGGAATGGACTGACACATCTGGGGGACTCTTGGAATCGTGGCACGACCCTGGAGTTCCTATCGCCTATCCTGTGGAGAGCGCCTCCTCTTGAGATGCGACGGGAACGCCGGGAATTCTTTCCCTACGAAACAGGGAAAGGATCCCTCATCTCGAGCTAGGAGGCGGAAACGGGGCTCCCCTGGATGTGTGCGGGACCCCACGTGCTTCCTCTCGAGTGGAGACGGGTATGTCGGGTAACTTCTTGAGTTGCAGCAATGGTGTGAAGGACCCTTTGGAAGTTCCAGTGGTTAGATGTGATTGGCCTCGAGAAGCCTCAGCGGAAATGGGCCTCATCTCACCTGGAGGGCAAAACCTCCTGGATTTTCTAGAGTTGCGGCAGGTGCTCTCGACTTACGACGGGGACCTCAGGGAACCGCTCTGGTGGCCTCAGGAAAGGCCAGTCCCCATGCGAGTTCCTCGGGGGCGTCTCGGGATTCCTCTCCCGTCGATGCCGGGTCCTAAGACCTTGTGTTGAGCCGGGGCCGGAACCTGAGGATTCCTCTCCAGTGCTGACATGGATCTTGGGGTACTTCTGGAGTCTCCCCAGGGGAGTCAGTCCTCGTCTCGAATGCGGGCATGCATTGCGCTTTCCTCCAGAGCGGTAGCAGCAGTGTCACGCAGTCCGCCGCGTGGATCAAAGGATCTATGGTTTTCCCTCAGTCTTTCCCACGAGGCTTTCCCACGAGGCTTTCCCACAGGGCTGTCCCACGTGCACACGTGGTGGGAGTCGATCCTCGGCTTGAACGTCAAGGCAGTGCAGGGAAAACAGGTTCCTCTGGAATGGACTGACACATCTGGGGGACTCTTGGAATGGTGTCTCGACCCTGGAGTTCCTCTCGCCTTTCCTGTGGAGAGCGCCTCCTCTTGAGATGCGACGGGAACGCCGGGAATTCTTTCCCTACGAAACAGGGAAAGGATCCCTCATCTCGAGCTAGGAGGCGGAAACGGGGCTCACCTGGATGTGTGCGGGACCGCACGTGCTTCCTCTCGAGTGGAGACGGGTATGTCGGGGAATTTCTTGAGTTGCAGCAAGGGTGTGAAGGACCCTTTGGAAGTTCCAGTGGTTAGATGTGATTGGCCTCGAGAAGCCTCAGCGGAAATGGGCCTCATCTCGCCTGGAGGGCAAAACCTCCGGGATTTTCTCGAGTTGCGGCACGTGCTCTCGACTTACGACGGGGACCTCAGGGAACCGCTCTGGTGGCCTCAGGAAAGGCCAGTCCCCATGCGAGTTCCTCGGGGGCCCCTCGAGATTCCTCTCCCGTCGATGCCGGGGCCTAAGACCTTGGGTGGAGTCAGGGCCGGAACCTGAGAATTCCTGTCCAGTGCTGACATGGATCTTGGGGTACTTCTGGAGTCTCCCCAGAGGAGTCAGTCCTCGTCTCGAATGCGGGCATGCACTTGCGCTTTCCTCCAGAGCGGTAGCAGCAGTGTCACGCAGTCCGCCGCGTGGATCAAAGGATCTATGGTTTTCCCTCGAGTCTTTCCCACGAGGCTTTCCCACGAGGCTTTCCCACAGGGCTGTCCCACGTGCACACGTGGTGGGAGTCGATCCTCGGCTTGAACGTCAAGGCAGTGCAGGGAAAACAGGTTCCTCTGGAATGGACTGACACATCTGGGGGACTCTTGGAATGGTGGCACGACCCTGGAGTTCCTCTCGCCTTTCCTGTGGAGAGCGCCTCCTCTTGAGATGCGACGGGAACGCCGGGAATTCTTTCCCTACGAAACAGGGAAAGGATCCCTCATCTCGAGCTAGGAGGCGGAAACGGGGCTCCCCTGGATGTGTGCAGGACCCACGGGCTTCCTCTCGAGTGGAGACGGGTATGTCGGGGAACTTCTTGAGTTGCAGCAAGGGTGTGAAGGACCCTTTGGAAGTTCCAGTGGTTAGATGTGATTGGCCTCGAGAAGCCTCAGCGGAAATGGGCCTCATCTCGCCTGGAGGGCAAAACCTCCTGGATTTTCTCGAGTTGTGGCAGGTGCTCTCGACTTACGACGGGGACCTCAGCGACCCGCTCTGGTGGCCTCAGGAAAGGCCAGTCCCCATGCGAGTTCCTCGGGGGCCTCTCGGGATTCCTCTCCCAGCGATCCCGGGGCCTAAGACCTTGTGTGGAGTCGGGGCAGGAACCTGAGGATTCCTCTCCAGTGCTGACATGGATCTTGGGGTACTTCTGGAGTCTCCCCAGGGGAGTCAGTCCTCGTCTGGAATGCGGGCATGCACTTGCGCTTTCCTCCAGAGCGGTAGCAGCAGTGTCACGCAGTCCGCCGCGTGGATCAAAGGATCTATGGTTTTCCCTCGAGTCTTTCCCACGAGGCTTTCCCACGAGGCTTTCCCACAGGGCTGTCCCACGTGCACACATGGTGGGAGTCGATCCTCGGCTTGAACGTCAAGGCAGTGCAGGGAAAACAGGTTCCTCTGGAATGGACTGACACATCTGGGGGACTCTTGGAATGGTGTCTCAACCCTGGAGTTCCTCTCGCCTTTCCTGTGGAGAGCGCCTCCTCTTGAGATGCGACGGGAACGCCGGGAATTCTTTCCCTACGAAACAGGGAAAGGATCCCTCATCTCGAGCTAGGAGGCGGAAACGGAGCTCCCCTGGATGTGTGCGGGACCGCACGTGCTTCCTCTCGAGTGGAGACGGGTATGTCGGGGAACTTCTTGAATTGCAGCAAGGGTGTGAAGGACCCTTTGGAAGTTCCAGTGGTTAGATGTGATTGGCCTCGAGAAGCCTCAGCGGAAATGGGCCTCATCTCACCTGGAGGGCAAAACCTCCTGGATTTTCTAGAGTTGCGGCAGGTACTCTCGACTTACGACGGGGACCTCAGGGAACCGCTCTGGTGGCCTCAGGAAAGGCCAGTCCCCATGCGAGTTCCTCGGGGGCGTCTCGGGATTCCTCTCCCGTCGATGCCGGGGCCTAAGACCTTGTGTGGAGTCGGGGCCGGAACCTGAGGATTCCTCTCCAGTGCAGACATGGATCTTGGGGTACTTCTGGCGTCTCCCCAGGGGAGTCAGTCCTCGTCTCGAATGCGGGCATGCATTGCGATTTCCTCCAGAGCGGTAGCAGCAGTGTCACGCAGTCCGCCGCGTGGATCAAAGGATCTATGGTTTTCCCTCGAGTCTTTCCCACGAGGCTTTCCCACGAGGCTTTCCCACAGGGCTGTCCCAAGTGCACACGTGGTGGGAGTCGATCCTCGGCTTGAACGTCAAGGCAGTGCAGGGGAAACAGGTTCCTCTGGAATGGACTGACACATCTGGGGGACTCTTGGAATGGTGGCACGACCCTGGAGTTCCTCTCGCCTTTCCTGTGGAGAGCGCCTCCTCTTGAGATGCGACGGGAACGCCGGGAATTCTTTCCCTACGAAACAGGGAAAGGATCCCTCATCTCGAGCTAGGAGGCGGAAACGCGGCTCCCCTGGATGTGTGCGGGACACCACGTGCTTCCTCTCGAGTGCAGACGGGTATGTCGGGGAACTTCTTGAGTTGCAGCAATGGTGTGAAGGACCCTTTGGAAGTTCCATTGGTTAGATGTGATTGGCCTCGAGAAGCCTCAGCGGAAATTGGCCTCATCTGGCCTGGAGGGCAAAACCTCCTGGATTTTCTCGAGTTGCGGCAGGTGCTCTCGACTTACGATGGGGACCTCAGGGAACAGCTCTGGTGGCCTCAGGAAAGGCCAGTCCCCATGCGAGTTCCTCGGGGGCCTCTCGGAATTCCTCTCCCGTCGATGCCGGGGCCTAAGACCTTGTGTGGAGTCGGGGCCGGAACCTGAGGATTCCTCTCCAGTGCTGACATGGATCTTGGGGTACTTCTGGAGTCTCCCCAGGGGAGTCAGTCCTCGTCTCGAATGCGGGCATGCACTTGCGCTTTCCTCCAGAGCGGTAGCAGCAGGTTCACGCAGTCCCCCGCGTGGATCAAAGAATCTATGGTTTTCCCTCGAGTCTTTCCCACGAGGCTTTCCCACGAGGCTTTCCCACAGGGCTGTCCCACGTGCACACGTGGTGGGAGTGGATCCTCGGCTTGAACGTCAAGGCAGTGCAGGGAAAACAGGTTCCTCTGGATTGGACTGACACATCTGGGGGTCTCTTGGAATGGTGCCACGACCCTGGAGTTCCTCTCGCCTTTCCTGTTGAGAGCGCCTCCTCTTGAGATGCGACGGGAACGCCGGGAATTCTTTCCCTACGAAACACGGAAAGGATCCCTCATCTCGAGCTAGGAGGCGGAAACGGGGCTCCCCTGGATGTGTGCGGGACCCCACGTGCTTCCTCTCGAGTGGAGACGGGTATGTCGGGGAACTTCTTGAGTTGCAGCAAGGGTGTGAAGGACCCTTTGGAAGTTCCAGTGGTTAGACGTGATTAGCCTCGAGAAGCCTCAGCGGAAATGGGCCTCATCTCGCCTGGAGGGCAAAACCTCCTGGATTTTCTCGAGTTGCGGCAGGTGCTCTCGACTTACGACGGGGACCTCAGGGACCCGCTCTGGTGACCTCAGGAAAGGCCAGTCCCCATGCGAGTTCCTCGGGGGCCTCTCGGCATTCCTCTCCCGTCGATGCCGGGGCCTAAGACCTTGTGTGGAGTCGGGGCCGGAACCTGAGGATTCCTCTCCAGTGCTGACATGGATCTTGGGGTACTTCTGGAGTCTCCCCAGGGGAGTCAGTCCTCGTCTCGAATGCGGGCATGCACTTGCGCTTTCCTCCAGAGCGGTAGCAGCAGTGTCACGCAGTCCGCCGCGTGGATCAAAGGATCTATGGTTGTCCCTCGAGTCTTTCCCACGGGGCTTTCCCAAGAGGCTTTCCCACAGGGCTGTCCCACGTGCACACGTGGTGGGAGTCGATCCTCGGCTTGAACGTCAAGGCAGTGCAGGGAAAACAGGTTCCTCTGGAATGGACTGACACATCTGGGGGACACTTGGAATGGTGGCACGACCCTGAAGTTCCTCTCGCCTTTCCTGTGGAGAGCGCCTCCTCTTGAGATGCGACGGGAACGCCGGGAATTCTTTCCCTACGAAACAGGGAAAGGATCCCTCATCTCGAGCTAGGAGGCGGAAACGGGGCTCCCCTGGATGTGTGCGGGACCCCACGTGCTTCCTCTCGAGTGGAGACGGGAATGTCGGGGAACTTCTTGAGTTGCAGCAAGGGTGTGAAAGACCCTTTGGAAGTTCCAGTGGTTAGACGTGATTGGCCTCGAGAAGCCTCAGCGGAAAAGGGCCTCATCTCGCCTGGAGGGCAAAACCTCCTGGATTTTCTCGAGTTGCGGCAGGTGCTCTCGACTTACGACGGGGAACTCAGGGACCCGATCTGGTGGCCTCAGGAAAGGCCAGTCCCCATGCGAGTTCCTCGGGGGCCTCTCGGGATTCCTCTCCCGTCGATGCCGGGGCCTAAGACCTTGTGTGGAGTCGGGGCCGGAACCTGAGGATTCCTCCCCAGTGCTGACATGGATCTTGGGGTACTTCTGGAGTCTCCCCAGGGGAGTCAGTCCTCGTCTCGAATGCGGGCATGCACTTGCGCTTTCCTCCAGAGCGGTAGCAGCAGTGTCACGCAGTCCGCCGCGTGGATCAAAGGATCTATGGTTTTCCCTCGAGTCTTTCCCACGAGGCTTTCCCACGAGGCTTTCCCACAGGGCTGTCCCACGTGCACACGTGGTGGGAGTCGATCCTCGGCTTGAACGTCAAGGCAGTGCAGGGAAAACAGTTTCCTCTGGAATGGACTGACACATCTGGGGGTCTCTTGGAATGGTGCCACGACCCTGGAGTTCCTCTCGCCTTTCCTGTGGAGAGCGCCACCTCTTGAGATACGACGGGAACGCCGGGAATTCTTTCCCTACGAAACAGGGAAAGGATCCCTCATCTCGAGCTAGGAGGCGGAAAAGGGGCTCCCCTGGATGTGTGCGGGACCCCACGTGCTTCCTCTCGAGTGGAGACGGGTATGTCGCGGAACTGCTTCAGTTGCAGCAAGGGTGTGAAGGACCCTTTGGAAGTTCCAGTGGTTAGATGTGATTGGCCTCGAGAAGCCTCAGCGGAAATTGGCCTCATCTCGCCTGGAGGGCAAAACCTCCTGGATTTTCTCGAGTTGCGGCAGGTGCTCTCGACTTACGACGGGAACCTCAGGGACCCGCTCTGGTGGCCTCAGGAAAGGCCAGTCCCCATGCGAGTTCCTCGGGGGCCTCTCGGGATTCCTCTCCCGGCGATCCCGGGGCCTAAGACCTTGTGTGGAGTCGGGGCCGGAACCTGAGGATTCCTCTCCAGTGCTGACATGGATCTTGGGGTACTTCTGGAGTCTCCCCAGGGGAGTCAGTCCTCGTCTCGAATGCGGGCATGCATTGCGCTTTCCTCCAGAGCGGTAGCAGCAGTGTCACGCAGTCCGCCGCGTGGATCAAAGGATCTATGGTTTTCCCTCGAGTCTTTCCCACGAGGCTTTCCCACGAGGCTTTCCCACAGGGCTGTCCCACGTGCACACGTGGTGGGAGTCGATCCTCGGCTTGAAAGTCAAGGCAGTACAGGGAAAACAGGTTCCTCTGGAATGGACTGACACATCTGGGGGACTCTTGGAATGGTGTCTCGACCCTGGAGTTCCTCTCGCCTTTCCTGTGGAGAGCGCCTCCTCTTGAGATGCGACGGGAACGCCGGGAATTCTTTCCCTACGAAACAGGGAAAGGATCCCTCATCTCGAGCTAGGAGGCGGAAACGGGGCTCCCCTGGATGTGTGCAGGACCCACGGGCTTCCTCTCGAGTGGAGACGGGTATGTCGGGGAACTTCTTGAGTTGCAGCAAGGGTGTGAAAGACCCTTTGGAAGTTCCAGTGGTTAGATGTGATTGGCCTCGAGAAGCCTCAGCGGAAATGGGCCTCATCTCGCCTGGAGGGCAAAACCTCCTGGATTTTCTCGAGTTGTGGCAGGTGCTCTCGACTTACGACGGGGACCTCAGCGACCCGCTCTGGTGGCCTCAGGAAAGGCCAGTCCCCATGCGAGTTCCTCGGGGGCCTCTCGGGATTCCTCTCCCGGCGATCCCGGGGCCTAAGACCTTGTGTGGAGTCGGGGCCGGAACCTGAGGATTCCTCTCCAGTGCTGACATGGATCTTGGGGTACTTCTGGAGTCTCCCCAGGGGAGTCAGTCCTCGTCTCGAATGCGGGCATGCACTTGCGCTTTCCTCCAGAGCGGTAGCAGCAGTGTCACGCAGTCCGCCGCGTGGATCAAAGGATCTATGGTTTTCCCTCGAGTCTTTCCCACGAGGCTTTCCCACGAGGCTTTCCCACAGGGCTGTCCCACGTGCACACATGGTGGGAGTCGATCCTCGGCTTGAACGTCAAGGCAGTGCAGGGAAAACAGGTTCCTCTGGAATGGACTGACACATCTGGGGGACTCTTGGAATGGTGTCTCGACCCTGGAGTTCCTCTCGCCTTTCCTGTGGAGAGCGCCTCCTCTTGAGATGCGACGGGAACGCCGGGAATTCTTTCCCTACGAAACAGGGAAAGGATCCCTCATCTCGAGCTAGGAGGCGGAAACGGAGCTCCCCTGGATGTGTGCGGGACCGCACGTGCTTCCTCTCGAGTGGAGACGGGTATGTCGGGGAACTTCTTGAGTTGCAGCAAGGGTGTGAAGGACCCTTTGGAAGTTCCAGTGGTTAGATGTGATTGGCCTCGAGAAGCCTCAGCGGAAATGGGCCTCATCTCGCCTGGAGGGCAAAACCTCCTGGATTTTCTCGAGTTGCGGCAGGTGCTCTCGACTTACGACGGGGACCTCAGGGAACCGCTCTGGTGGCCTCAGGAAAGGCCAGTCCCCATGCGAGTTCCTCGGGGGCCTCTCGGGATTCCTCTCCCGTCGATGCCGGGGCCTAAGACCTTGTGTGCAGTCAGGGCCGGAACCTGAGGATTCCTCTCCAGTGCTGACATGGATCTTGGGGTACTTCTGGAGTCTCCCCAGGGGAGTCAGTCCTCGTCTCGAATGCGGGCATGCACTTGCGCTTTCCTCCAGAGCGGTAGCAGCAGTGTCACGCAGTCCGCCGCGTGGATCAAAGGATCTATGGTTTTCCCTCGAGGCTTTCCCACGAGGCTTTCCCACGAGGCTTTCCCACAGGGCTGTCCCACGTGCACACGTGGTGGGAGTCGATCCTCGGCTTGAACGTCAAGGCAGTGCAGGGAAAACAGGTTCATCTGGAATGGACTGACACATCTGGGGGACTCTTGGAATGGTGGCACGACCCTGGAGTTCCTCTCGCCTTTCCTGTGGAGAGCGCCTCCTCTTGAGATGCGACGGGAACGCCGGGAATTCTTTCTCTACGAAACAGGGAAAGGATCCCTCATCTCGAGCTAGGAGGCGGAAACGGGGCTCCCCTGGATGTGTGCGGGACCCCACGTGCTTCCTCTCGAGTGGAGACGGGTATGTCGGGGAACTTCTTGAGTTGCAGCAAGGGTGTGAAGGACCCTTTGGAAGTTCCAGTGGTTAGACGTGATTAGCCTCGAGAAGCCTCAGCGGAAATGGGCCTCATCTCGCCTGGAGGGCAAAACCTCCTGGATTTTCTCGAGTTGCGGCAGGTGCTCTCGACTTACGACGGGGACCTCAGGGACCCGCTCTGGTGGCCTCAGGAAAGGCCAGTCCCCATGCGAGTTCCTCGGGGGCCTCTCGGGATTCCTCTCCCGTCGATGCCGGGGCCTAAGACCTTGTGTGGAGTCGGGGCCGGAACCTGAGGATTCCTCTCCAGTGCTGACATGGATCTTGGGATACTTCTGGAGTCTCCCCAGGGGAGTCAGTCCTCGTCTCGAATGCGGGCATGCACTTGCGCTTTCCTCCAGAGCGGTAGCAGCAGTGTCACGCAGTCCGCCGCGTGGATCAAAGGATCTATGGTTTTCCCTCGAGTCTTTCCCACGAGGCTTTCCCACGAGGCTTTCCCACAGGGCTGTCCCACGTGCACACGTGGTGGGAGTCGATTCTCGGCTTGAACGTCAAGGCAGTGCAGGGAAAACAGGTTCCTCTGGAATGGACTGACACATCTGGGGGACTCTTGGAATGGTGTCACGACACCGGAGTTCCTCTCGCCTTTCCAGTGGAGAGCGCCTCCTCTTGAGATGCGACGGGAACGCCGGGAATTCTTTCCCTACGAAACACGGAAAGGATCCCTCATCTCGAGCTAGGAGGCGGAAACGGGGCTCCCCTGGATGTGTGCGGGACCCCACGTGCTTCCTCTCGAGTGGAGACGGGTATGTCGGGGAACTTCTTGAGTTGCAGCAAGGGTGTGAAGGACCCTTTGGAAGTTCCAGTGGTTAGATGTGATTGGCCTCGAGAAGCCTCAGCGGAAATGGGCCTCATCTCGCCTGGAGGGCAAAACCTCCTGGATTTTCTCGAGTTGCAGCAGGTGCTCTCGACTTACGACGGGGACCTCAGGGAACCGCTCTGGCGGCCTCAGGAAAGGCCAGTCCCCATGCGAGTTCCTCGGGGGCGTCTCGGGATTCCTCTCCAGTCGATGCCGGGGCCTAAGACCTTGTGTGGAGTCGGGTCCGGAACCTGAGGATTCCTCTCCAGTGCTGACATGGATCTTGGGGTACTTCTGGAGTCTCCCCAGGGGAGTCAGTCCTCGTCTCGAATGCGGGCATGCACTTGCGCTTTCCTCCAGAGCGGTAGCAGCAGTGTCACGCAGTCCGCCGCGTGGATCAAAGGATCTATGGTTTTCCCTCGAGTCTTTCCCACGAGGCTTTCCCACGAGGCTTTCCCTCAGGGCTGTCCCACGTGCACACGTGGTGGGAGTCGATCCTCGGCTTGAACGTCAAGGCAGTGCAGGGAAAACAGGTTCCTCTGGAATGGACTGACACATCTGGGGGACTCTTGGAATGGTGGCACGACCCTGGAGTTCCTCTCGCCTTTCCTGTGGAGAGCGCCTCCTCTTGAGATGCGACGGGAACGCCGGGAATTCTTTCCCTACGAAACAGGGAAAGGATCCCTCATCTCGAGCTAGGAGGCGGAAACGGGGCTCCCCTGGATGTGTGCGGGACCCACGTGCTTCCTCTCAAGTGGAGACGGGTATGTCGGGGAACTTCTTGAGTTGCAGCAAGGGTGTGAAGGACCCTTTGGAAGTTCCAGTGGTTAGACGTGATTAGCCTCGAGAAGCCTCAGCGGAAATGGGCCTCATCTCGCCTGGAGGGCAAAACCTCCTGGATTTTCTCGAGTTGCGGCAGGTGCTCTCGACTTTCGACGGGGACCTCAGGGACCCGCTCTGGTGGCCTCAGGAAAGCCCAGTCCCCATGCGAGTTCCTCGGGGGCCTCTCGGGATTCCTCTCCCGTCGATGCCGGGGCCTAAGACCTTGTGTGGAGTCGGGGCCGGAACCTGAGGATTCCTCTCCAGTGCTGACATGGATCTTGGGGTACGTCTGGAGTCTCCCCAGGGGAGTCAGTCCTCGTCTCGAATGCGGGCATGCATTGCGCCTTCCTCCAGAGCGGTAGCAGTAGTGTCACGCAGTCCGCCGCGTGGATCAAAGGATCTATGGTTTTCCCTCGAGTCTTTCCCACGAGGCTTTCCCACGAGGCTTTCCCACAGGGCTGTCCCACGTGCACACGTGGTGGGAGTCGATCATCGGCTTGAACGTCAAGGCAGTGCAGGGAAAACAGGTTCCTCTGGAATGGACTGACACATCTGGTGGACTCTTGGAATGGTGGCACGCCCCTGGAGTTCCTTTCGCCTTTCCTGTGGAGAGCGCCTCCTCTTGAGATGCGACGGGAACGCCGGGAATTCTTTCCCTACGAAACAGGGAAAGGATCCCTCATCTCGAGCTAGGAGGCGGAAACGGGGCTCACCTGGATGTGTGCGGGACACCACGTGCTTCCTCTCGAGTGCAGACGGGTATGTCGGGGAACTTCTTGAGTTGCAGCAATGGTGTGAAGGACCCTTTGGAAGTTCCAGTGGTTAGATGTGATTGGCCTCGTGAAGCCTCAGCGGAAATGGGCCTCATCTCGCCTGGAGGGCAAAACCTCCGGGATTTTCTCGAGTTGCGGCAGGTGCTCTCGACTTACGACGGGGACCTCTGGGAACCGCTCTGATGGCCTCAGGAAAGGCCAGTCCCCATGCGAGTTCCTCGGGGGCCTCTCGGGATTCCTCTCCCGTTGATGCCGGGGCCTAAGACCTTGTGTGGAGTTGGGGCCGGAACCTGAGGATTCCTCTCCAGTGCTGACATGGATCTTGGGGTACTTCTGGAGTCTCCCCAGGGGAGTCAGTCCTCGTCTCGAATGCGGGCATGCACTTGCGGTTTCCTCCAGTGCGGTAGCAGCAGTGTCACGCAGTCCGCCGCGTGGATCAAAGGATCTATGGTTTTCCCTCGAGTCTTTCCCACGAGGCTTTCCCACGAGGCTTTCCCACAGGGCTGTCCCACGTGCACACGTAGTGGGAGTCGATCCTCGGCTTGAACGTCAAGGCAGTGCAGGGAAAACAGGTTACTCTGGAATGGACTGACACATCTGGGGGACTCTTGGAATGGTGTCACGACCCTGGAGTTCCTCTCGCATTTCCTGTGGAGAGCGCCTCCTCTTGAGATGCGACGGGAACGCCGGGAATTCTTTCCCTACGAAACAGGGAAAGGATCCCTCATCTCGAGCTAGGAGGCGGAAACGGGGCTCCCCTGGATGTGTGCGGGACCCACGTGCTTCCTCTCGAGTGGAGACGGGTATGTCGGGGAACTTCTTGAGTTGCAGCAATGGTGTGAAGGACCCTTTGGAAGTTCCAGTGTTTAGATGTGATTGGGCTCGAGAAGCCTCAGCGGAAATGGGCCTCATCTCGCCTGGAGGGCAAAACCTCCTGGATTTTCTCGAATTGCGGCAGGTGCTCTCTACTTACGACGGGGACCTCAGGGAACCGCTCTGGTGGCCTCAGGAAAGGCCAGTCCCCATGCGAGTTCCTCGGGGGCCTCTCGGGATTCCTCTCCCGTCGATGCCGGGGCCTAAGACCTTGTGTGGAGTCGGGGCCGGAACCTGAGGATTCCTCTCCAGTGCTGACATGGATCTTGGGGTACGTCTGGAGTCTCCCCAGGGGAGTCAGTCCTCGTCTCGAATGCGGGCATGCATTGCGCCTTCCTCCAGAGCGGTAGCAGTAGTGTCACGCAGTCCGCCGTGTGGATCAAAGGATCTATGGTTTTCCCTCGAGTCTTTCCCACGAGGCTTTCCCACGAGGCTTTCCCACAGGGCTGTCCCACGTGCACACGTGGTGGGAGTCGATCATCGGCTTGAACGTCAAGGCAGTGCAGGGAAAACAGGTTCCTCTGGAATGGACTGACACATCTGGGGGACTCTTGGAATGGTGTCACGCCCCTGGAGTTCCTCTCGCCTTTCCTGTGGAGAGCGCCTCCTCTTGAGATGCGACGGGAACGCCGGGAATTCTCTCCCTACGAAACAGGGAAAGGATCCCTCATCTCGAGCTAGGAGGCGGAAACGGGGCTCCCCTGGATGTGTGCGGGACACCACGTGCTTCCTCTCGAGTGCAGACGGGTATGTCGGGGAACTTCTTGAGTTGCAGCAATGGTGTGAAGGACCCTTTGGAAGTTCCAGTGGTTAGATGTGATTGGCCTCGAGAAGCCTCAGCGGAAATGGGCCTCATCTCGCCTGGAGGGCAAAACCTCCTGGATTTTCTCGAGTTGCGGCAGGTGCTCTCGACTTACGACGGGGACCTCAGGGACCCGCTCTGGTGGCCTCAGGAAAGGCCAGTCCCCATGCGAGTTCCTCGGGGGCGTCTCGGGATTCCTCTCCCGTTGATGCCGGGGCCTAAGACCTTGTGTGGAGTTGGGGCCGGAAGCTGAGGATTCCTCTCCAGTGCTGACATGGATCTTGGGGTACTTCTGGAGTCTCCCCAGGGGAGTCAGTCCTCGTCTCGAATGCGGGCATGCATTGCGCTTTCCTCCAGAGCGGTAGCAGCAGTGTCACGCAGTCCGCCGCGTGGATCAAAGGATCTATGGTTTTCCCTCGAGTCTTTCCCACGAGGCTTTCCCACGAGGCTTTCCCACAGGGCTGTCCCACGGGCACACGTGGTGGGAGTCGATCCTCGGCTTGAACGTCAAGGCAGTGCAGGGAAAACAGGTTCCTCTGGAAAGGACTGATTCATCTGGGGGACTCTTGGAATGGTGGCACGACCCTGGAGTTCCTCTCGCCTTTCCTGTGGAGAGCGCCTCCTCTTGAGATGCGACGGGAACGCCGGGAATTCTTTCCCTACGAAACAGGGAAAGGATCCCTCATCTCGAGCTAGGAGGCGGAAACGGGGCTCCCCTGGATGTGTGCGGGACACCACGTGCTTCCTCTCGAGTGCAGACGGGTATGTCGGGGAACATCTTGAGTTGCAGCAATGGTGTGAAGGACCCTTTGGAAGTTCCAGTGGTTAGATGTGATTGGCCTCGAGAAGCCTCAGCGGAAATGGGCCTCATCTCGCCTGGAGGGCAAAACCTCCGGGATTTTCTCGAGTTGCGGCAGGTGCTCTCGACTTACGACGGGGACCTCAGGGAACCGCTCTGGTGGCCTCAGGAAAGGCCAGTCCCCATGCGAGTTCCTCGGGGGCCTCTTGGGATTCCTCTCCCGTCGATGCCGGGGCCTAAGACCTTGTGTGGAGTCGGGGCCGGAACCTGAGGATTCCTCTCCAGTGCTGACATGGATCTTGGGGTACTTCTGGAGTCTCCCCAGGGGAGTCAGTCCTCGTCTCGAATGCGGGCATGCACTTGCGCTTTCCTCCAGAGCGGTAGCAGCAGTGTCACGCAGTGCGCCGCGTGGATCAAAGGATGTTTGGTTTTCCCTCGAGTCTTTCCCACGAGGCTTTCCCACGAGGCTGTCCCACGTGCACACGTGGTGGGAGTCGATCCTCGGCTTGAACGTCAAGGCAGTGCAGGGAAAACAGGTTCCTCTGGAATGGACTGACACATCTGGGGGACTCTTGGAATGGTGGCACGACCCTGGAGTTCCTCTCGCCTTTCCTGTGGAGAGTGCCTCCTCTTGAGATGCGACGGGAACGCCGGGAATTCTTTCCCTACGAAACAGGGAAAGGATCCCTCATCTCGAGCTAGGAGGCGGAAACGGGGCTCCCCTGGATGTGTGCGGGACCCACGTGCTTCCTCTCGAGTGGAGACGGGTATGTCGGGGAACTTCTTGAGTTGCAGCAAGGGTGTGAAGGACCCTTTGGAAGTTCCAGTGGTTAGACGTGATTAGCCTCGAGAAGCCTCAGCGGAAATGGGCCTCATCTCGCCTGGAGGGCAAAACCTCCTGGATTTTCTCGAGTTGCGGCAGGTGCTCTCGACTTACGACTGGGACCTCAGGGACCCGCTCTGGTGGCCTCAGGAAAGGCCAGTCCCCATGCGAGTTCCTCGGGGGCCTCTCGGGATTCCTCTCCCGTCGATGCCGGGGCCTAAGACCTTGTTGGAGTCGGGGCCGGAACCTGAGGATTCCTCTCCAGTGCTGACATGGATCTTGGGGGTACTTCTGGAGTCTCCCCAGAGGAGTCAGTCCTCGTCTCGAATGCGGGCATGCACTTGCACTTTCCTCCAGAGCGGTAGCAGCAGTGTCACGCAGTCCGCCGCGTGGATCAAAGGATCTATGGTTTTCCCTCGAGTCTTTCCCACGAGGCTTTCCCACGAGGCTTTCCCACAGGGCTGTCCCACGTGCACACGTGGTGGGAGTCGATCCTCGGCTTGAACGTCAAGGCAGTGCAGGGAAAACATGTTCCTCTGGAATGGACTGACACATCTGGGGGACTCTTGGAATGGTGGCACGACCCTGGAGTTCCTCTCGCCTTTCCTGTGGAGAGCGCCTCCTCTTGAGATGCGACGGGAACGCCGGGAATCCTTTCCCTACGAAACAGGGAAAGGATCCCTCATCTCGAGCTAGGAGGCGGAAACGGGGCTCCCCTGGATGTGTGCGGGACACCACGTGCTTCCTCTCGAGTGCAGACGGGTATGTCGGGGAAATTCTTGAGTTGCAGCAAGGGTGTGAAGGACCCTTTGGAAGTTCCAGTGGTTAGACGTGATTGGCCTGGAGAAGCCTCAGCGGAAATGGGCCTCATCTCGCCTGGAGGGCAAAACCTCCTGGATTTTCTCGAGTTGCGGCAGGTGCTCTCGACTTACGACGGGGACCTCAGGGACCCGCTCTGGTGGCCTCATTAAAGGCCACTCCCCATGCGAGTTCCTCGGGGGCCTCTCGGGATTCCTCTCCCGTCGATGCCGGGGCCTAAGACCTTGTGTGGAGTCTGGGCCGGAACCTGAGGATTCCTCTCCAGTGCTGACATGGATCTTGGGGTACTTCTGGAGTCTCCCCAGGGGAGTCAGTCCTCGTCTCGAATGCGGGCATGCACTTGCGCTTTCCTCCAGAGCGGTAGCAGCAGTGTCACGCAGTCCGCCGCGTGGATCAAAGGATCTATGGTTTTCCCTCGAGTCTTTCCCACGAGGCTTTCCCACGAGGCTTTCCCACAGGGCTGTCCCACGTGCACACGTGGTGGGAGTCGATCCTCGGCTTGAACGTCAAGGCAGTGCAGGGAAAACAGGTTCCTCTGGAATGGACTGACACATCTGGGGGACTCTTGGAATGGTGTCACGCCCCTGGAGTTCCTCTCGCCTTTCCTGTGGAGAGCGCCTCCTCTTGAGATGCGACGGGAACGCCGGGAATTCTCTCCCTACGAAACAGGGAAAGGATCCCTCATCTCGAGCTAGGAGGCGGAAACGGGGCTCCCCTGGATGTGTGCGGGACACCACGTGCTTCCTCTCGAGTGCAGACGGGTATGTCGGGGAACTTCTTGAGTTGCAGCAATGGTGTGAAGGACCCTTTGGAAGTTCCAGTGGTTAGATGTGATTGGCCTCGAGAAGCCTCAGCGGAAATGGGCCTCATCTCGCCTGGAGGGCAAAACCTCCTGGATTTTCTCGAGTTGCGGCAGGTGCTCTCGACTTACGACGGGGACCTCAGGGACCCGCTCTGGTGGCCTCAGGAAAGGCCAGTCCCCATGCGAGTTCCTCGGGGGCGTCTCGGGATTCCTCTCCCGTTGATGCCGGGGCCTAAGACCTTGTGTGGAGTTGGGGCCGGAACCTGAGGATTCCTCTCCAGTGCTGACATGGATCTTGGGGTACTTCTGGAGTCTCCCCAGGGGAGTCAGTCCTCGTCTCGAATGCGGGCATGCATTGCGCTTTCCTCCAGAGCGGTAGCAGCAGTGTCACGCAGTCCGCCGCGTGGATCAAAGGATCTATGGTTTTCCCTCGAGTCTTTCCCACGAGGCTTTCCCACGAGGCTTTCCCACAGGGCTGTCCCACGGGCACACGTGGTGGGAGTCGATCCTCGGCTTGAACGTCAAGGCAGTGCAGGGAAAACAGGTTCCTCTGGAAAGGACTGATTCATCTGGGGGACTCTTGGAATGGTGGCACGACCCTGGAGTTCCTCTCGCCTTTCCTGTGGAGAGCGCCTCCTCTTGAGATGCGACGGGAACGCCGGGAATTCTTTCCCTACGAAACAGGGAAAGGATCCCTCATCTCGAGCTAGGAGGCGGAAACGGGGCTCCCCTGGATGTGTGCGGGACACCACGTGCTTCCTCTCGAGTGCAGACGGGTATGTCGGGGAACTTCTTGAGTTGCAGCAATGGTGTGAAGGACCCTTTGGAAGTTCCAGTGGTTAGATGTGATTGGCCTCGAGAAGCCTCAGCGGAAATGGGCCTCATCTCGCCTGGAGGGCAAAACCTCCGGGATTTTCTCGAGTTGCGGCAGGTGCTCTCGACTTACGACGGGGACCTCAGGGAACCGCTCTGGTGGCCTCAGGAAAGGCCAGTCCCGATGCGAGTTCCTCGGGGGCCTCTTGGGATTCCTCTCCCGTCGATGCCGGGGCCTAAGACCTTGTGTGGAGTCGGGGCCGGAACCTGAGGATTCCTCTCCAGTGCTGACATGGATCTTGGGGTACTTCTGGAGTCTCCCCAGGGGAGTCAGTCCTCGTCTCGAATGCGGGCATGCACTTGCGCTTTCCTCCAGAGCGGTAGCAGCAGTGTCACGCAGTGCGCCGCGTGGATCAAAGGATGTTTGGTTTTCCCTCGAGTCTTTCCCACGAGGCTTTCCCACGAGGCTGTCCCACGTGCACACGTGGTGGGAGTCGATCCTCGGCTTGAACGTCAAGGCAGTGCAGGGAAAACAGGTTCCTCTGGAATGGACTGACACATCTGGGGGACTCTTGGAATGGTGGCACGACCCTGGAGTTCCTCTCGCCTTTCCTGTGGAGAGTGCCTCCTCTTGAGATGCGACGGGAACGCCGGGAATTCTTTCCCTACGAAACAGGGAAAGGATCCCTCATCTCGAGCTAGGAGGCGGAAACGGGGCTCCCCTGGATGTGTGCGGGACCCACGTGCTTCCTCTCGAGTGGAGACGGGTATGTCGGGGGACTTCTTGAGTTGCAGCAAGGGTGTGAAGGACCCTTTGGAAGTGCCAGTGGTTAGACGTGATTAGCCTCGAGAAGCCTCAGCGGAAATGGGCCTCATCTCGCCTGGAGGGCAAAACCTCCTGGATTTTCTCGAGTTGCGGCAGGTGCTCTCGACTTACGACTGGGACCTCAGGGACCCGCTCTGGTGGCCTCAGGAAAGGCCAGTCCCCATGCGAGTTCCTCGGGGGCCTCTCGGGATTCCTCTCCCGTCGATGCCGGGGCCTAAGACCTTGTGTGGAGTCGGGGCCGGAACCTGAGGATTCCTCTCCAGTGCTGACATGGATCTTGGGGTACTTCTGGAGTCTCCCCAGGGGAGTCAGTCCTCGTCTCGAATGCGGGCATGCACTTGCGCTTTCCTCCAGAGCGGTAGCAGCAGTGTCAGGCAGTCCGCCGCGTGGATCAAAGGATCTATGGTTTTCCCTCGAGTCTTTCCCACGAGGCTTTCCCACGAGGCTGTCCCACGTGCACACGTGGTGGGAGTGGATCCTCGGCTTGAACGTCAAGGCAGTGCAGGGAAAACAGGTTCCTCTGGAATGGACTGACACATCTGGGGGACTCTTGGAATGGTGGCACGACCCTGGAGTTCCTCTCGCCTTTCCTGTGGAGAGTGCCTCCTCTTGAGATGCGACGGGAAAGCCGGGAATTCTTTCCCTACGAAACAGGGAAAGGATCCCTCATCTCGAGCTAGGAGGCGGAAACGGGGCTCCCCTGGATGTGTGCGGGACCCACGTGCTTCCTCTCGAGTGGAGACGGGTATGTCGGGGAACTTCTTGAGTTGCAGCAAGGGTGTGAAGGACCCTTTGGAAGTTCCAGTGGTTAGACGTGATTAGCCTCGAGAAGCCTCAGCGGAAATGGGCCTCATCTCGCCTGGAGGGCAAAACCTCCTGGATTTTCTCGAGTTGCGGCAGGTGCTCTCGACTTACGACTGGGACCTCAGGGACCCGCTCTGGTGGCCTCAGGAAAGGCCAGTCCCCATGCGAGTTCCTCGGGGGCCTCTCGGGATTCCTCTCCCGTCGATGCCGGGGCCTAAGACCTTGTGTGGAGTCGGGGCCGGAACCTGAGGATTCCTCTCCAGTGCTGACATGGATCTTGGGGGTACTTCTGGAGTCTCCCCAGAGGAGTCAGTCCTCGTCTCGAATGCGGGCATGCACTTGCACTTTCCTCCAGAGCGGTAGCAGCAGTGTCACGCAGTCCGCCGCGTGGATCAAAGGATCTATGGTTTTCCCTCGAGTCTTTCCCACGAGGCTTTCCCACGAGGCTTTCCCACAGGGCTGTCCCACGTGCACACGTGGTGGGAGTCGATCCTCGGCTTGAACGTCAAGGCAGTGCAGGGAAAACATGTTCCTCTGGAATGGACTGACACATCTGGGGGACTCTTGGAATGGTGGCACGACCCTGGAGTTCCTCTCGCCTTTCCTGTGGAGAGCGCCTCCTCTTGAGATGCGACGGGAACGCCGGGAATCCTTTCCCTACGAAACAGGGAAAGGATCCCTCATCTCGAGCTAGGAGGCGGAAACGGGGCTCCCCTGGATGTGTGCGGGACACCACGTGCTTCCTCTCGAGTGCAGACGGGTATGTCGGGGAAATTCTTGAGTTGCAGCAAGGGTGTGAAGGACCCTTTGGAAGTTCCAGTGGTTAGACGTGATTGGCCTGGAGAAGCCTCAGCGGAAATGGGCCTCATCTCGCCTGGAGGGCAAAACCTCCTGGATTTTCTCGAGTTGCGGCAGGTGCTCTCGACTTACGACGGGGACCTCAGGGACCCGCTCTGGTGGCCTCATTAAAGGCCACTCCCCATGCGAGTTCCTCGGGGGCCTCTCGGGATTCCTCTCCCGTCGATGCCGGGGCCTAAGACCTTGTGTGGAGTCTGGGCCGGAACCTGAGGATTCCTCTCCAGTGCTGACATGGATCTTGGGGTACTTCTGGAGTCTCCCCAGGGGAGTCAGTCCTCGTCTCGAATGCGGGCATGCACTTGCGCTTTCCTCCAGAGCGGTAGCAGCAGTGTCACGCAGTCCGCCGCGTGGATCAAAGGATCTATGGTTTTCCCTCGAGTCTTTCCCACGAGGCTTTCCCACGAGGCTTTCCCACAGGGCTGTCCCACGTGCACACGTGGTGGGAGTCGATCCTCGGCTTGAACGTCAAGGCAGTGCAGGGAAAACAGGTTCCTCTGGAATGGACTGACACATCTGGGAGACTCTTGGAATGGTGGCACGACCCTGGAGTTCCTCTCGCCTTTCCTGTGGAGAGCGTCTCCTCTTGAGATGCGACGGGAACGCCGGGAATTCTTTCCCTACGAAACAGGGAAAGGATCCCTCATCTCGAGCTAGGAGGCGGAAACGGGGCTCCCCTGGATGTGTGCGGGACACCACGTGCTTCCTCTCGAGTGGAGACGGGTATGTCGGGGAACTTCTTGAGTTGCAGCAAGGGTGTGAAGGACCCTTTGGAAGTTCCAGTGGTTAGATGTGATTGGCCTCGAGAAGCCTCAGCGGAAATGGGCCTCATCTCGCCTGGAGGGCAAAACCTCCTGGATTTTCTCGAGTTGCGGCAGGTGCTCTCGACTTACGACGGGGACCTCAGGGACCCGCTCTGGTGGCCTCAGGAAAGGCCAGTCCCCATGCGAGTTCCTCGGGGGCCTCTCGGGATTCCTCTCCCGTCGATGCCGGGGCCTAAGACCTTGTGTGGAGTCGGGGCCGGAACCTGAGGATTCCTCTCCAGTGCTGACATGGATCTTGGGGTACGTCTGGAGTCTCCCCAGGGGAGTCAGTCCTCGTCTCGAATGCGGGCATGCATTGCGGTTTCCTCCAGAGCGGTAGCAGCAGTGTCACGCAGTCCGCCGCGTGGATCAAAGGATCTATGGTTTTCCCTCTAGTCTTTCCCACGAGGCTTTCCCACGAGGCTTTCCCACAGGGCTGTCCCACGTGCACACGTGGTGGGAGTCGATCCTCGGCTTGAACGTCAATGCAGTGCAGGGAAAACAGGTTCCTCTGGAATGGACTGACACATCTGGGGGACTCTTGGAATGGTGTCACGACCCTGGAGTTCCTATCGCCTTTCCTGTGGAGAGCGCCTCCTCTTGAGATGCGACGGGAACGCCGGGAATTCTTTCCCTATGAAACAGGGAAAGGATCCCTCATCTCGAGCTAGGAGGCGGAAACGGGGCTTCCCTGGATGTGTGCGGGACCCCACGTGCTTCCTCTCGAGTGGAGACGTGTATGTCGGGGAACTTCTTGAGTTGCAGCAATGGTGTGAAGGACCCTTTGGAAGTTCCAGTGGTTAGATGTGATTGGCCTCGAGAAGCCTCAGCGGAAATGGGCCTCATCTCGCCTGGAGGGCAAAACCTCCTGGATTTTCTCGCGTTGGGGCAGGTGCTCTCGACTTACGACGGGGACCTCAGGGACCCGCTCTTGTGGCCTCAGGAAAGGCCAGTCCCCATGCGAGTTCCTCGGGGGCGTCTCGGGATTCCTCTCCCGTCGATGCCGGGGCCTAAGACCTTGTGTGGAGTCGGGGCCGGAACCTGAGGATTCCTCTCCAGTGCTGACATGGATCTTGGGGTACTTCTGGAGTCCCCCAGGGGCGTCAGTCCTCGTCTCGAATGCGGGCATGCACTTGCGCTTTCCTCCAGAGCCGTAGCAGCAGTGTCACGCATTCCGCCGCGTGGATCAAAGGATCTATGGTTTTCCCTCGAGTCTTTCCCACGAGGCTTTCCCACGAGGCTTTCCCACAGGGCTGTCCCACGTGCACACGTGGTGGGAGTCGATCCTCGGCTTGAACGTCAAGGCAGTGCAGGGAAAACAGGTTCCTCTGGAATGGACTGACACATCTGGGGGACTCTTGGAATGGTGTCACGACCCTGGAGTTCCTCTCGCCTTTCCTGTGGAGAGCGCCTCCTCTTGAGATGCGACGGGAACGCCGGGAATTCTTTCCCTACGAAACAGGGAAAGGATCCCTCATCTCGAGCTAGGACCGGAAACGGGTCTCCCCTGGATGTGTGCGGGACACCACGTGCTTCCTCTCGAGTGCAGACGGGTATGTCGGGGAACTTCTTGAGTTGCAGCAAGGGTGTGAAGGACCCTTTGGAAGTTCCAGTGGTTAGACGTGATTGGCCTCGAGAAGCCTCAGCGGAAATGGGCTTCATCTCCCCTGGAGGGCAAAACCTCCTGGATTTTCTCGAGTTGCGGCAGGTGCTCTCGACTTACGACGGTTACCTCAGGGACCCGCTCTGGGGGCCTCAGGAAAGGCCAGTCCCCAGGCGAGTTCCTCGGGGGCGTCTCGGCATTCCTCTCCCGTCGATGCCGGGGCCTAAGACCTTGTGTGGAGTCGGGGCCGGAACCTGAGGATTCCTCTCCAGTGCTGACATGGATCTTGGGGTACTTCTGGAGTCTCCCCAGGGGAGTCAGTCCTCGTCTCGAATGCGGGCATGCACTTGCGCTTTCCTCCAAAGCGGTAGCAGCAGTGTCACGCAGTCCGCCGCGTGGATCAAAGGATCTATGGTTTTCCCTCGAGTCTTTCCCACGAGGCTTTCCACAGGGCTGTCCCACGTGCACACGTGGTGGGAGTCGATCCTCGGCTTGAACGTCAAGGCAGTGCAGGGAAAACAGGTTCCTCTGGAATGGACTGACACATCTGGGGGACTCTTGGATTGGTGGCACGACCCTGGAGTTCCTCTCGCATTTCCTGTGGAGAGCGCCTCCTCTTGAGATGCGACGGGAACGCCGGGAATTCTTTCCCTACGAAACAGGGAAAGGATCCCTCATCTCGAGCTAGGAGGCGGAAACGGGGCTCCCCTGGATGTGTGCGGGACCCCACGTGCTTCCTCTCGAGTGGAGACGGGTATGTCGGGGAACTTCTTGAGTTGCAGCAATGGTGTGAAGGACCCCCTGGAAGTTCCAGTGGTTAGATTGATTGGCCTCGAGAAGCCTCAGCGGAAATGGGCCTCATCTCGCCTGGAGGGCAAAACCTCCTGGATTTTCTCGAGTTGAGGAAGGTGCTCTGAACTTACGACGGGGACCTCAGGGACCCGCTCTGGTGGCCTCAGGAAAGGCCAGTCCCCATGCGAGTTCCTCGGGGGCCTCTCGGGATTCCTCTCCCGTCGATGCCGGGCCCTAAGACCTTGTGTGGAGTCGGGGCCGGAACCTGAGGATTCCTCTCCAGTGCTGACATGGATCTTGGGGTACTTCTGGAGTCTCCCCAGGGGAGTCAGTCCTCGTCTCGAATGCTGGCATGCACTTGTGCTTTCCTCCAGAGCGGTAGCAGCAGTGTCACGCAGTCTGCCGCGTGGATCAAAGGATCTATGGTTTTCCCTCGAGTCTTTCCCACGAGGCTTTCCCACGAGGCCTTCCCACAGGGCTGTCCCACGTGCACACGTGGTGGGAGTCGATCCTCGGCTTGAACGTCAAGGCAGTGCAGGGAAAACAGGTTCCTCTATAATGGACTGACACATCTGGGGGTCTCTTGGAATGGTGGTACGACCCTGGAGTTCCTCTCCCCTTTCCTGTGGAGAGCACCTCCTCTTGAGATGCGACGGGAACGCCGGGAATTCTTTCCCTACGAAACAGGGAAAGGATCCCTCATTTCGAGCTAGGAGGCGGAAACGGGGCTCCCCTGGATGTGTGCGGGACCCCACGTGCTTCCTCTCGAGTGGAGACGGGTATGTCGGGGAACTTCTTGAGTTGCAGCAAGGGTGTGAAGGACCCTTTGGAAGTTCCAGTGGTTAGATGTGATTGGCCTCGAGAAGCCTCAGCGGAAATGGGCCTCATCTCGCCTGGAGGGCAAAACCTCCTGGATTTTCTCGAGTTACGGCAGGTGCTCTCGACTTACGACGGGGACCTCTGGGACCCGCTCTGGTGGCCTCAGGAAAGGCCAGTCCCCATGCGAGTTCCTCGGGGGCCTCTCGGGATTCCTCTCCCGTCGATGCCGGGGCCTAAGACCTTGTGTGGAGTCGGGGCCGGAACCTGAGGATTCCTCTCCAGTGCTGACATGGATCTTGGGGTACTTCTGGAGTCTCCCCAGGGGAGTCAGTCCTCGTCTCGAATGCGGGCATGCACTTGCGCTTCCTCCAGAGCGGTAGCAGCAGTGTCACGCAGTCCGCTGCTTGGATCAAAGGATCTATGGTTTTCCCTCGAGTCTTTCCCACGAGGCTTTCCCACGAGGCTTTCCCACAGGGCTGTCCCACGTGCAAACGTGGTGGGAGTCGATCCTCGGCTTGAACGTCAAGGCAGTGCAGGGAAAACAGGTTGCTCTGGAACGGACTGACACATCTGGGGTACTCTTGGAATGGTGGCATGACCCTGGAGTTCCTCTCGCCTTTCCTGTGGAGAGCGCCTCCTCTTGAGATGCGACGGGAACGCCGGGAATTCTTTCCCTACGAAACAGGGAAAGGATCCCTCATCTCGAGCTAGGAGGCGGAAACGGGGCTCCCCTGGATGTGTGCGGGACACCACGTGCTTCCTCTCGAGTGGAGACGGGTATGTCGGGGAACTTCTTGAGTTGCAGCAAGGGTGTGAAGGACCCTTTGGAAGTTCCAGTGGTTAGATGTGATTGGCCTCGAGAAGCCTCAGCGGAAATGGGCCTCATCTCGCCTGGAGGGCAAAACCTCCTGGATTTTCCCGAGTTGCGGCAGGTGCTCTCGACTTACGACGGTTACCTCAGGGACCCGCTCTGGTGGCCTCAGGAAAGGCCAGTCCCCATGCGAGTTCCTTTGGGGCCTCTCGGGATTCCTCTCCCGTCGATGCCGGGGCCTAAGACCTTGTGTGGAGTCGGGGCCGGAACCTGAGGATTCCTCTCCAGTGCTGACATGGATCTTGGGGTACTTCTGGAGTCTCCCCAGGGGAGTCAGTCCTCGTCTCGAATGCGGGCATGCACTTGCGCTTTCCTTCAGAGCGGTAGCAGCAGTGTCACGCAGTCCGCCGCGTGGATCAAAGGATCTATGGTTTTCCCTCGAGTCTTTCCCACGAGGCTTTCCCACGAGGCTTTCCCACAGGGCTGTCCCACGTGCACACGTGGTGGGAGTCGATCCTCGTCTTAAACGTCAAGGCAGTGCAGGGAAAACAGGTTCCTCTTGAATGGACTGACACATCTGGGGGACACTGGCAATGGTGGCATGACCCTGGAGTTCCTCTCGCCTTTCCTGTGGAGAGCGCCTCCTCTTGAGATGCGACGGGAACGCCGGGAATTCTTTCCCTACGAAACAGGGAAAGGATCCCTCATCTCGAGCTAGGAGGCGGAAACGGGGCTCCCCTGGATGTGTGCGGGACCCCACGTGCTTCCTCTCGAGTGGAGACGGTATGTCGGGGAACTTCTTGAGTTGCAGCAACGGTGTGAAGGACCCTTTGGAAGTTCCAGTGGTTAGATGTGATTGGCCTCGAGAAGCCTCAGCGGAAATGGGCCTCATCTCGCCTGGAGGGCAAAACCTCCTGGATTTTCTCGAGTTGCGGCAGGTGCTCTCGACTTACGACGGGGACCTCAGGGACCCGCTCTGGTGGCCTCAGGAAAGGCCAGTCCCCATGCGAGTTCCTCGGGGGCCTCTCGGGATTCCTCTCCCGTCGATGCCGGGGCCAAAGACCTTGTGTGGAGTCTGGGCCGGAACCTGAGGATTCCTCTCCAGTGCTGACATGGATCTTGGGGTACTTCTGGAGTCTCCCCAGGGGAGTCAGTCCTCGTCTCGAATGCGGGCATGCACTTGCGCTTTCCTCCAGAGCGGTAGCAGCAGTGTCACGCAGTCCGCCGCGTGGATCAAAGGATCTATGGTTTTCCCTCGAGTCTTTCCCACGAGGCTTTCCCACAGGGCTGTCCCACGTGCACACGTGGTGGGAGTCGATCCTCGGCTTGAACGTCAAGGCAGTGCAGGGAAAACAGGTTCCTCTGGAATGGACTGACACATCTGGGGGACTCTTGGAATGGTGGCACGACCCTGGAGTTCCTCTCGCCTTTCCTGTGGAGAGCGCCTCCTCTTGAGAGGCTACGGGAACGCCGGGAATTCTTTCCCTACGAAACAGGGAAAGGATCCCTCATCTCGAGCTAGGAGGCGGAAACGGGGCTCCCCTGGATGTGTGCGGGACCCCACGTGCTTCCTCTCGAGTGGAGACGGGTATGTCGGGGAACTTCTTGAGTTGCAGCAATGGTGTGAAGGACCCCCTGGAAGTTCCAGTGGTTAGATTGATTGGCCTCGAGAAGCCTCAGCGGAAATGGGCCTCATCTCGCCTGGAGGGCAAAACCTCCTGGATTTTCTCGAGTTACGGCAGGTGCTCTCGACTTACGACGGGGACCTCAGGGACCCGCTCTGGTGGCCTCAGGAAAGGCCAGTCCCCATGCGAGTTCCTCGGGGGCCTCTCGGGATTCCTCTCCCGTCGATGCCGGGCCCTAAGACCTTGTGTGGAGTCGGGGCCGGAACCTGAGGATTCCTCTCCAGTGCTGACATGGATCTTGGGGTACTTCTGGAGTCTCCCCAGGGGAGTCAGTCCTCGTCTCGAATGCTGGCATGCACTTGTGCTTTCCTCCAGAGCGGTAGCAGCAGTGTCACGCAGTCCGCCGCGTGGATCAAAGGATCTATGGTTTTCCCTCGAGTCTTTCCCACGAGGCTTTCCCACGAGGCCTTCCCACAGGGCTGTCCCACGTGCCCACGTGGTGGGAGTCGATCCTCGGCTTGAACGTCAAGGCAGTGCAGGGAAAACAGGTTCCTCTGGAATGGACTGACACATCTGGGGGACTCTTGGAATGGTGGCACGACCCTGGAGTTCCTCTCGCCTTTCCTGTGGAGAGCGCCTCCTCTTGAGATGCGACGGGAACGCCGGGAATTCTTTCCCTACGAAACAGGGAAAGGATCCCTCATCTCGAGCTAGGAGGCGGAAACGGGGCTCCCCTGGATGTGTGCGGGACCCCACGTGCTTCCTCTCGAGTGGAGACGGGTATGTCGGGGAACTTCTTGAGTTGCAGCAAGGGTGTGAAGGACCCTTTGGAAGTTCCAGTGGTTAGATGTGATTGGCCTCGAGAAGCTTCAGCGGAAATGGGCCTCATCTCGCCTGGAGGGCAAAACCTCCTGGATTTTCTCGAGTTACGGGAGGTGCTCTCGACTTACGACGGGGACCTCAGGGACCCGCTCTGGTGGCCTCAGGAAAGGCCAGTCCCCATGCGAGTTCCTCGGGGGCCTCTCGGGATTCCTCTCCCGTCGATGCCGGGGCCTAAGACCTTGTGTGGAGTCGGGGCCGGAACCTGAGGATTCCTCTCCAGTGCTGACATGGATCTTGGGGTACTTCTGGAGTCTCCCCAGGGGAGTCAGTCCTCGTCTCGAATGCGGGCATGCACTTGCGCTTTCCTTCAGAGCGGTAGCAGCAGTGTCACGCAGTCCGCCGCATGGATCAAAGGATCTATGGTTTTCCCTCGAGTCTTTCCCACGAGGCTTTCCCACGAGGCTTTCCCACAGGGCTGTCCCACGTGCACACGTGGTGGGAGTCGATCCTCGGCTTGAACGTCAAGGCAGTGCAGGGAAAACAGGTTCCTCTGGAATGGACTGACACATCTGGGGGACACTGGCAATGGTGGCATGACCCTGGAGTTCCTCTCGCCTTTCCTGTGGAGAGCGCCTCCTCTTGAGATGCGACGGGAACGCCGGGAATTCTTTCCCTACGAAACAGGGAAAGGATCCCTCATCTCGAGCTAGGAGGCGGAAACGGGGCTCCCCTGGATGTGTGCGGGACCCCACGTGCTTCCTCTCGAGTGGAGACGGTATGTCGGGGAACTTCTTGAGTTGCAGCAACGGTGTGAAGGACCCTTTGGAAGTTCCAGTGGTTAGATGTGATTGGCCTCGAGAAGCCTCAGCGGAAATGGGCCTCATCTCGCCTGGAGGGCAAAACCTCCTGGATTTTCTCGAGTTGCGGCAGGTGCTCTCGACTTATGACGGGGACCTCAGGGACCCGCTCTGGTGGCCTCAGGAAAGGCCAGTCCGCATGCGAGTTCCTCGGGGGTGTCTCGGGATTCCTCTCCCGTCGATGCCGGGGCCAAAGACCTTGTGTGGAGTCTGGGCCGGAACCTGAGGATTCCTCTCCAGTGCTGACATGGATCTTGGGGTACTTCTGGAGTCTCCCCAGGGGAGTCAGTCCTCGTCTCGAATGCGGGCATACACTTGCGCTTTCCTCCAGAGCGGTAGCAGCAGTGTCACGCAGTCCGCCGCGTGGATCAACGGATCTATGGTTTTCCCTCGAGTCTTTCCCACGAGGCTTTCCCACAGGGCTGTCCCACGTGCACACGTGGTGGGAGTCGATCCTCGGCTTGAACGTCAATGCAGTGCAGGGAAAACAGGTTCCTCTGGAATGGACTGACACATCTGGGGGACTCTTGGAATGGTGGCACGACCCTGGAGTTCCTCTCGCCTTTCCTGTGGAGAGCGCCTCCTCTTGAGATGCGACGGGAACGCCGGGAATTCTTTCCCTACGAAACAGGGAAAGGATCCCTCATCTCGAGCTAGGAGGCGGAAACGGGGCTCCCCTGGATGTGTGCGGGACCCCACGTGCTTCCTCTCGAGTGGGACGGGTATGTCGGGGAACTTCTTGAGTTGCAGCAAGGGTGTGAAGGACCCTTTGGAAGTTCCAGTGGTTAGATGTGATTGGCCTCGAGAAGCCTCAGCGGAAATGGGCCTCATCTCGTCTGGAGGGCAAAACCTCCTGGATTTTCTCGAGTTACGGCAGGTGCACTCGACTTACGACGGGGACCTCAGGGACCCGCTCTGGTGGCCTCAGGAAAGGCCAGTCCCCATGCGAGTTCCTCGGGGGCCTCTCGGGATTCCTCTCCCGTCGATGCCGGGGCCTAAGACCTTGTGTGGAGTCGGGGCCGGAACCTGAGGATTCCTCTCCAGTGCTGACATGGATCTTGGGGTACTTCTGGAGTCTCCCCAGGGGAGTCAGTCCTTGTCTCGAATGCGGGCATGCACTTGCGCTTCCTCCAGAGCGGTAGCAGCAGTGTCACGCAGTCCGCCGCGTGGATCAAAGGATCTATGGTTTTCCCTCGAGTCTTTCCCACTAGGCTTTCCCACGAGGCTTTCCCACAGGGCTGTCCCACGTGCACACGTGGTGGGAGTGGATCCTCGGCTTGAACGTCAAGGCAGTGCAGGGAAAACAGGTTGCTCTGGAACGGACTGACACATCTGGGGGACTCTTGGAATGGTGGCATGACCCTGGAGTTCCTCTCCCCTTTCCTGTGGAGAGCGCCTCCTCTTGAGATGCGACGGGAACGCCGGGAATTCTTTCCCTACGAAACAGGGAAAGGATCCCTCATCTCGAGCTAGGAGGCGGAAACGGGGCTCCCCTGGATGTGTGCGGGACACCACGTGCTTCCTCTCGAGTGGAGACGGGTATGTCGGGGAACTTCTTGAGTTGCAGCAAGGGTGTGAAGGACCCCTTGGAAGTTCCAGTGGTTAGATGTGATTGGCCTCGAGAAGCCTCAGCGGAAATGGGCCTCATCTCGCCTGGAGGGCAAAACCTCCTGGATTTTCTCGAGTTGCGGCAGGTGCTCTCGACTTACGACTGGGACCTCATGGACCCGCTCTGGTGGCCACAGGAAAGGCCAGTCCCCATGCGAGTTCCTCGGGGGCCTCTCGGGATTCCTCTCCCGTCGATGCCGGGGCCTAAGACCTTGGGTGGAGTCGGGGCCGGAACCTGAGGATTCCTCTCCAGTGCTGACATGGATCTTGGGGTACTTCTGGAGTCTCCCCAGGGGAGTCAGTCCTCGTCTCGAATGCGGGCATGCACTTGCGCTTTCCTCCAGAGCGGTAGCAGCAGTGTCACGCAGTCCGCCGCGTGGATCAAAGGATGTTTGGTTTTCCCTCGAGTCTTTCCCACGAGGCTTTCCCACGAGGCTGTCCCACGTGCACACGTGGTGGGAGTCGATCCTCGGCTTGAACGTCAAGGCAGTGCAGGGAAAACAGGTTCCTCTGGAATGGACTGACACATCTGGGGGACTCTTGGAATGGTGGCATGACCCTGGAGTTCCTCTCCCCTTTCCTGTGGAGAGCGCCTCCTCTTGAGATGCGACGGGAACGCCAGGAATTCTTTCCCTACGAAACAGGGAAGGATCCTCATCTCGAGCTAGGAGGCGGAAACGGGGCTCCCCTGGATGTGTGAGGGACCGCACGTGCTTCCTCTCGAGTGGAGACGGGTATGTCGGGGACCTTCTTGAGTTGCAGCAAGGGTGTGAAGGACCCTTTGGAAGTTCCAGTGGTTAGATGTGATTAGCCTAGAGAAGCCTCAGCGGAAATGGGCCTCATCTCGCCTGGAGGGCAAAACCTCCTGGATTTTCTCGAGTTGCGGCAGGTGCTCTCGACTTACGATGGGGACCTCAGGGACCCGCTCTGGTGGCCTCAGGAAAGGCCAGTCCCCATGCGAATTCCTCGGGGGCCTCTCGGCATTCCTCTCCCGTCGATGCCGGGGCCTAAGACCTTGTGTGGAGTCGGGGCTGGAACCTGAGGATTCCTCTCCAGTGCTGACATGGATCTTGGGGTACTTCTGGAGTCTCCCCAGGGGAGTCAGTCCTCGTCTCGAATGCGGGCATGCACTTGCGCTTTCCTCCAGAGCGGTAGCAGCAGTGTCACGCAGTCCGCCGCGTGGATCAAAGGATCTATGGTTTTCCCTCGAGTCTTTCCCACGAGGCTTTCCCACGAGGCTTTCCCACAGGGCTGTCCCACGTGCACACGTGGTGGGAGTGGATCCTCGGCTTGAACGTCAAGGCAGTGCAGGGAAAACAGGTTCCTCTGGAATGGACTGACACATCTGGGGGTCTCTTGGAATGGTGCCACGACCCTGGAGTTCCTCTCGCCTTTCCTGTGGAGAGCGCCACCTCTTGAGATGCGATGGGAATGCCGGGAATTCTTTCCTTATGAAACAGGGAAAGGATCCCTCATCTCGAGCTAGGAGGCGGAAACGGGGCTCCCCTGGATGTGTGCGGGACCCCACATGCTTCCTCTCGAGTGGAGACGGGTATGTCAGGAACTGCTTGAGTTGCAGCAATGGTGTGAAGGACCCTTTGGAAGTTCCAGTGGTTAGATGTGATTAGCCTCGAGAAGCCTCAGCGGAAATGGGCCTCATCTCGCCTGGAGGGCAAAACCTCCTGGATTTTCTCGAGTTGCGGCAGGTGCTCTCGACTTACGATGGGGACCTCAGGGACCCGCTCTGGTGGCCTCAGGAAAGGCCAGTCCCCATGCGAATTCCTCGGGGGCTTCTCGGCATTCCTCTCCCGTCGATGCCGGGGCCTAAGACCTTGTATGGAGTCGGGGCTGGAACCTGAGGATTCCTCTCCAGTGCTGACATGGATCTTGGGGTACTTCTGGAGTCTCCCCAGGGGAGTCAGTCCTCGTCTCGAATGCGGGCATGCACTTGCGTTTTCCTCCAGAGCGGTAGCAGCAGTGTCACGCAGTCCGCCGCGTGGATCAAAGGATCTATGGTTTTCCCTCGAGTCTTTCCCACGAGGCTTTCCCACGAGGCTTTCCCACAGGGCTGTCCCACGTGCACACGTGGTGGGAGTCGATCCTCGGCTTGAACGTCAAGGCAGTGCAGGGAAAACAGGTTCCTCTGGAATGGACTATCACATCTGGGGGACTCTTGGAATGGTGGCACGACCCTGGAGTTCCTCTCGCCTTTCCTGTGGAGAGCGCCTCCTCTTGAGATGCGACGGGAACGCCGGGAATTCTTTCCCTACGAAACAGGGAAAGGATCCCTCATCTCGAGCTAGGGGGCGGAAACGGGGCTCCCCTGGATGTGTGCGGGACCCCACGTGCTTCCTCTCGGGTGAAGACGGGTATGTCGGGGAACTTCTTGAGTTGCAGCAAGGGTGTGAAGGACCCTTTGGAAGTTCCAGTGGTTAGATGTGATTAGCCTAGAGAAGCCTCAGCGGAAATGGGCCTCATCTCGCCTGGAGGGCAAAACCTCCTGGATTTTCTCGAGTTGCGGCAGGTGCTCTCGACTTACGATGGGGACCTCAGGGACCCGCTCTGGTGGCCTCAGGAAAGGCCAGTCCCCATGCGAATTCCTCGGGGGCCTCTCGGCATTCCTCTCCCGTCGATGCCGGGGCCTAAGACCTTGTGTGGAGTCGGGGCTGGAACCTGAGGATTCCTCTCCAGTGCTGACATGGATCTTGGGGTACTTCTGGAGTCTCCCCAGGGGAGTCAGTCCTCGTCTCGAATGCGGGCATGCACTTGCGCTTTCCTCCAGAGCGGTAGCAGCAGTGTCACGCAGTCCGCCGCGTGGATCAAAGGATCTATGGTTTTCCCTCGAGTCTTTCCCACGAGGCTTTCCCACGAGGCTTTCCCACAGGGCTGTCCCACGTGCACACGTGGTGGGAGTGGATCCTCGGCTTGAACGTCAAGGCAGTGCAGGGAAAACAGGTTCCTCTGAAATGGACTGACACATCTGGGGGTCTCTTGGAATGGTGCCACGACCCTGGAGTTCCTCTCGCCTTTCCTGTGGAGAGCGCCACCTCTTGAGATGCGATGGGAATGCCGGGAATTCTTTCCTTACGAAACAGGGAAAGGATCCCTCATCTCGAGCTAGGAGGCGGAAACGGGGCTCCCCTGGATGTGTGCGGGACCCCACGTGCTTCCTCTCGAGTGGAAACGGGTATGTCAGGAACTGCTTGAGTTGCAGCAATGGTGTGAAGGACCCTTTGGAAGTTCCAGTGGTTAGATGTGATTAGCCTCGAGAAGCCTCAGCGGAAATGGGCCTCATCTCGCCTGGAGGGCAAAACCTCCTGGATTTTCTCGAGTTGCGGCAGGTGCTCTCGACTTACGATGGGGACCTCAGGGACCCGCTCTGGTGGCCTCAGGAAAGGCCAGTCCCCATGCGAATTCCTAGGGGGCCTCTCGGCATTCCTCTCCCGTCGATGCCGGGGCCTAAGACCTTGTGTGGAGTCGGGGCCGGAACCTGAGGATTCCTCTCCAGTGCTGACATGGATCTTGGGGTACTTCTGGAGTCTCCCCAGGGGAGTCAGTCCTCGTCTCGAATGCGGGCATGCACTTGCGCTTTCCTCCAGAGCGGTAGCAGCAGTGTCACGCAGTCCGCCGCGTGGATCAAAGGATCTATGGTTTTCCCTCGAGTCTTTCCCACGAGGCTTTCCCACGAGGCTTTCCCACAGGGCTGTCCCACGTGCACACGTGGTGGGAGTGGATCCTCGGCTTGAACGTCAAGGCAGTGCAGGGAAAACAGGTTCCTCTGGAATGGACTATCACATCTGGGGGACTCTTGGAATGGTGGCACGACCCTGGAGTTCCTCTCGCCTTTCCTGTGGAGAGCGCCTCCTCTTGAGATGCGACGGGAACGCCGGGAATTCTTTCCCTACGAAACAGGGAAAGGATCCCTCATCTAGAGCTAGGAGGCGGAAATAGGGCTCCCCTGGATGTGTGCGGGACCCCACGTGCTTCCTCTCGGGTGGAGACGGGTATGTCGGGGAACTTCTTGAGTTGCAGCAAGGGTGTGAAGGACCCTTTGGAATTTCCAGTGGTTAGACGTGATTAGCCTCGAGAAGCCACAGCGGAAATGGGCCTCATCTCCTGGAGGGCAAAACCTCCTGGATTTTCTCGAGTTGCGGCAGGTGCTCTCGACTTACGACGGGGACCTCAGGGACCCGCTCTGGTGGCCTCAGGAAAGGCCAGTCCCCATGCGAGTTCCTCGGGGGCCTCTCGGGATTCCTCTCCCGTCGATGCCGGGGCCTAAGACCTTGTGTGGAGTCGGGGCCGGAACCTGAGGATTCCTCTCCAGTGCTGACATGGATCTTGGGGTACTTCTGGAGTCTCCCCAGGGGAGTCAGTCCTCGTCTCGAATGCGGGCATGCACTTGCGCTTTCCTCCAGAGCGGTAGCAGCAGTGTCACGCAGTCCGCCGCGTGCATCAAAGGATCTATGGTTTTCCCTCGAGCCTTTCCCACGAGGCTTTCCCCCGAGGCTTTCCCACAGGGCTGTCCCACGTGCACACTTGGTGGGAGTCGATCCTCGGCTTGAACGTCAAGGCAGTGCAGGGAAAACAGGTTCCTCTGGAATGGACTGACACATCTGGGGTACTCTTGGAATGGTGGCACGACCCTGGAGTTCCTCTCGCCTTTCCTGTGGAGAGCGCCTCCTCTTGAGATGCGACGGGAACGCCGGAAATTCTTTCCCTACGAAACAGGGAAAGGATCCCTCATCTCGAGCTAGGAGGCAGAAACGGGGCTCCCCTGGATGTGTGCGGGACCCCACGTGCTTTCTCTCGAGTGGAGACGGGTATGTCGGGGAACTTCTTGAGTTGCAGCAAGGGTGTGAAGGACCCTTTGGAAGTTCCTGTGGTTAGACGTGATTAGCCTCGAGAAGCCTCAGCGGAAATGGGCCTCATCTCGCCTGGAGGACAAAACCTCCTGGATTTTCTCGAGTTGCGGCAGGTGCTCTCTACTTACGACGGGGACCTCAGGGACCCGCTCTGGTGGCCTCAGGAAAGGCCAGTCCCCATGCGAGTTCCTCGGGGGCCTCTCGGGATTTCTCTCCCGTCGATGCCGGGGCCTAAGACCTTGTGTGGAGTCGGGGCCGGAACCTGAGGATTCCTCTCCAGTGCTGACATGGATCTTGGGGTACTTCTGGAGTCTCCCCAGGGGAGTCAGTCCTCGTCTCGAATGCGGGCATGCACTTGCGCTTTCCTCCAGAGCGGTAGCAGCAGTGTCACGCAGTCTGCCGCGTGGATCAAAGGATCTATGGTTTTCCCTCGAGTCTTTCCCAAGAGGCTTTCCCACGAGGCTTTCCCACAGGGCTGTCCCACGTGCACACGTGGTGGGAGTGGATCCTCGGCTTGAACGTCAAGGCAGTGCAGGGAAAACAGGTTCCTCTGGAAAGGACTGACACATCTGGGCGTCTCTTGGAATGGTGGAACGACCCTCGAGTTCCTCTCGCCTTTCCTGTGGAGAGGGCCTCCTCTTGAGATGCGACGGGAACGCCGGGAATTCTATCTCTACGAAACAGGGAAAGGATCCCTCATCTCGAGCTAGGATGCGGAAACGGGGCTCCCCTGGATGTGTGCGGGACACCACGTGCTTCCTCTCGAGTGGAGACGGGTATGTCGGAGAACTTCTTGAGTTGCAGCATGGTGAGAAGGACCCTTTGGAAGTTCCAGTGGTTAGATGTGATTGGCCTCGAGAAGCCTCAGCGGAAATGGGCCTCATCTCGCCTGGAGGGCAAAACCTCCTGGATTTTCTCGAGTTGCGGCAGGTGCTCTCGACTTACGACGGGGACCTCAGGGACCCGCTCTGGTGGACTCAGGAAAGGCCAGTTCCCATGCGAGTTCCTCGGGGGCCTCTCGGGATTCCTCTCCCGTCGATGCCGGGGCCTAAGACCTTGTGTGGAGTCGGGGCCGGAACCTGAGGATTCCTCTCCAGTGCTGACATGGATCTTGGGGTACTTCTGGAGTCTCCCCAGGGGAGTCAGTCCTCGTCTCGAATGCGGGCATGCACTTGCGCTTTCCTCCAGAGCGGTAGCAGCAGTGTCACGCAGTCCGCCGCGTGGATCAAAGGATCTATGGTTTTCCCTCGAGTCTTTCCCACGAGGCTTTCCCACGAGGCTTTCCCACAGGGCTGTCCCACGTGCACACGTGGTGGGACTCGATCCTCGGCTTGAACGTCAAGGCAGTGCAGGGAAAACAGGTTCCTCTGGAATGGACTGACACATCTGGGGGACTCTTGGAATGGTGTCACGACCCTGGAGTTCCTCTCGCCTTTCCTGTGGAGAGCGCCTCCTCTTGAGATTCGACGGGAACGCCGGGAATTCTTTCCCTACGAAACAGGGAAGGATCCCTCATCTCGAGCTAGGAGGTGGAAACGGGGCTCCCCTGGATGTGTGAGGGACCCCACGTGCTTCCTCTCGAGTGGAGACGGGTATGTCGGGGAACTTCTTGAGTTGCAGCAATGGTGTGAAGGACCCTTTGGAAGTTCCAGTGGTTAGATGTGATTGGCCTCGAGAAGCCTCAGCGGAAATGGGCCTCATCTCGCCTGGAGGGCAAAACCTCCTGGATTTTCTCGAGTTGCGGCAGGTGCTCTCGACTTACGACGGGGACCTCAGGGACCCGCTCTGGTGGCCTCAGGAAAGGCCAGTCCCCATGCGAGTTCCTCGGGGGCCTCTCGGGATTCCTCTCCCGTCGATGCCGGGGCCTAAGACCTTGTGTGGAGTCGGGGCCGGAACCTGAGGATTCCTCTCCAGTGCTGACATGGATCTTGGGGTACTTCTGGAGTCTCCCCAGGGGAGTCAGTCCTCGTCTCGAATGCGGGCATGCACTTGCGCTTTCCTCCAGAGCGGTAGCAGCAGTGTCACGCAGTCCGCCGCGTGGATCAAAGGATCTATGGTTTTCCCTCGAGTCTTTCCCACGAGGCTTTCCCACGAGGCTTTCCCACAGGGCTGTCCCACGTGCACACGTGGTGGGACTCGATCCTCGGCTTGAACGTCAAGGCAGTGCAGGGAAAACAGGTTCCTCTGGAATGGACTGACACATCTGGGGGACTCTTGGAATGGTGGCATGACCCTGGAGTTCCTCTCGCCTTTCCTGTGGAGAGCGCCTCCTCTTGAGATGCGACGGGAACGCCGGGAATTCTTTCCCTACGAAACAGGGAAAGGATCCCTCATCTCGAGCTAGGAGGCGGAAACGGGGCTCCCCTGGATGTGTGCGGGACACCACGTGCTTCCTCTCGAGTGCAGACGGGTATGTCGGGGAATTTCTTGCGTTGCAGCAAGGGTGTGAAGGACCCTTTGGAAGTTCCAGTGGTTAGATGTGATTGGCCTCGAGAAGCCTCAGCGGAAATGGGCCTCATCTCGCCTGGAGGGCAAAACCTCCTGGATTTTCTCGAGTTGCGGCAGGTGCTCTCGACTTACGATGGGGACCTCAGGGACCCGCTCTGGTGGCCTCAGGAAAGGCCAGTCCCGATGCGAGTTCCTCGGGGTCCTCTCGGGATTCCTCTCCCGTCGATGCCGGGGCCTAAGACCTTGTGTGGAGTCGGGGCCGGAACCTGAGGATTCCTCTCCAGGGCTGACATGGATCTTGGGGTACTTCTGGAGTCTCCCCAGGGGAGTCAGTCCTCGTCTCGAATGCGGGCATGCACTTGCGCTTTCCTCCAGAGCGGTAGCAGCAGTGTCACGCAGTCCGCCGCGTGGATCAAAGGATCTATGGTTTTCCCTCGAGGCTTTCCCACGAGGCTTTCCCACAGGGCTGTCCCACGTGCACACGTGGTGGGAGTCGATCCTCGGCTTGAACGTGAAGGCAGTGCAGGGAAAACAGGTTCCTCTGGAATGGACTGACACATCTGGGGGTCTCTTGGAATGGTGGCACGACCCTGGAGTTCCTCTCGCCTTTCCTGTGGAGAGCGCCTCCTCTGGAAATGCGACGGGAACGCCGGGAATTCTTTCCCTACGAAACAGGGAAAGGATCCCTCATCTCGAGCTAGGAGGCGGAAACGGGGCTCCCCTGAATGTGTGCGGGACCCCACGTGCTTCCTCTCGAGTGGAGACGGGTATGTCGGGGAAGTTCTTGAGTTGCAGCAAGGGTGTGAAGGACCCTTTGGAAGTTCCAGTGGTTAGACGTGATTGGCCTCGAGAAGCCTCAGCGGAAATGGGCCTCATCTCGCCTGGAGGGCAAAACCTCCTGGATTTTCTCGAGTTGCGGCAGGTGATCTCGACTTACGCCGGGGACCTCAGGGACCCGCTCTGGTGGCCTCAGGAAAGGCCAGTCCCCATGCGAGTTCCTCGGGGGCCTCTCGGGATTCCTCTCCCGTCTATGCCGGGGCCTAAGACCTTGTGTGGAGTCGGGGCCGGTACCTGAGGATTCCTCTCCAGTGCTGACATGGACCTTGGGGTACTTCTGGAGTCTCCCCAGGGGAGTCAGTCCTCGTCTCGAATGCGGGCATGAACTTGCGCTTTCCTCCAGAGCGGTAGCAGCAGTGTCACGCAGTCCGCCGCCTGGATCAAAGGATCTATGGTTTTCCCTCGAGTCTTTCCCACGAGGCTTTCCCACGAGGCTTTCCCACAGCCTGTCCCACGTGCACACGTGGTGGGAGTCGATCCTCGGCTTGAACGTCAAGGCAGTGCAGGGAAAACAGGTTCCTCTGGAATGGACTGACACATCTGGGGGACTCTTGGAATGGTGGCACGACCCTGGAGTTCCTCTAGCCTTTCCTGTGGAGAGCGCCTCCTCTTGAGATGCGACGGGAACGCCGGGAATTCTTTCCCTACGAAACAGGGAAAGGATCCCTCATCTCGAGCTAGGAGGCGGAAACGGTTCTCCCCTGGATGTGTGCGGGACCCCACGTGCTTCCTCTCGAGTGGAGACGGGTATGTCGGGGAACTTCTTGAGTTGCAGCAATGGTGTGAAGGACCCTTTGGAAGTTCCAGTGGTTAGATGTGATTGGCCTCGAGAAGCCTCAGCGGAAATGGGCCTCATCTCGCCTGGAGCGCAAAACCTCCTGGATTTTCTCGAGTTGCGGCAGGTGCTCTCGACTTACGACGGGGATCTCAGGGAACCGCTCTGGTGGCCTCAGGAAAGGCCAGTCCCCATGCGAGTTCCTCGGGGGCCTCTCGGGATTCCTCTCCCGTCGATGCCGGGGCCTAAGACCTTGTGTGGAGTCGGGGCCGGAACCTGAGGATTCCTCTCCAGTGCTGACATGGATCTTGGGGTACTTCTGGAGTCTCCCCAGGGGAGTCAGTCCTCGTCTCGAATGCGGGCATGCACTTGCGCTTTCCTCCAGAGCGGTAGCAGCAGTGTCACGCAGTCCGCCGCGTGGATCAAAGGATCTATGGTTTTCCCTCGAGTTTTTCCCACGAGGCTTTCCCACGAGGCTTTCCCACAGCCTGTCCCACGTGCACACGTGGTGGGAGTCGATCCTCGGCTTGAACGTCAAAGCAGTACAGGGAAAACAGGTTCCTCTGGAATGGACTGACACATCTGGGGGACTCTTGGAATGGTGGCACGACCCTGGAGTTCCTCTCGCCTTTCCTGTGGAGAGCGCCTCCTCTTGAGATGCGACGGGAACGCCGGGAATTCTTTCCCTACGAAACAGGGAAAGGATCCCTCATCTCGAGCTAGGAGGCGGAAACGGGGCTCCCCTGAATGTGTGCGGGACCCCACGTGCTTCCTCTCGAGTGGAGACGGGTATGTCGGGGAACTTCTTGAGTTGCAGCAAGGGTTTGAAGGACCCTTTCGAAGTTCCAGTGGTTAGACGTGATTGGCCTCGAGAAGCCTCAGCGGAAATGGGCCTCATCTCGCCTGGAGGGCAAAACCTCCTGGATTTTCTCGAGTTGCGGCAGGTGCTCTCGACTTACGACGGGGACCTCAGGGACCCGCTCTGGTGGCCTCAGGAATGGCCAGTCCCCATGCGAGTTCCTCGGGGGCCTCTCGGGATTCCTCTCCCGTCTATGCCGGGGCCTAAGACCTTGTGTGGAGTCGGGGCCGGAACCTGAGGATTCCTCTCCAGTGCTGACATGGATCTTGGGGTACTTCTGGAGTCTCCCCAGGGGAGTCAGTCCTCGTCTCGAATGCGGGCATGCACTTGCGCTTTCCTCCAGAGCGGTAGCAGCAGTGTCACGCAGTCCACCGCGTGGATCAAAGGATCTATGTTTTTCCCTCGAGTCTTTCCCACGAGGCTTTCCCACGAGGCTTTCCCACAGGGCTGTCCCACGTGCACACGTGGTGGGAGTCGATCCTCGGCTTGAACGTCAAGGCAGTGCAGGGAAAACAGGTTCCTCTGGAATGGACTGACACATCTGGGGGACTCTTGGAATGGTGGCACGACCCTGGAGTTCCTCTCGCCTTTCCTGTGGAGAGCGCCTCCTCTTGAGATGCGACGGGTACGCCGGGAATTCTTTCCCTACGAAACAGGGAAAGGATCCCTCATCTCGAGCTAGGAGGCGGAAACGGGGCTCCCCTGGATGTGTGCGGGACCCCACGTGCTTCCTCTCGAGTGGAGACGGGTATGTCGGGGAACTTCTTGAGTTGCAGCAATGGTGTGAAGGACCCTTTGGAAGTTCCAGTGGTTAGATGTGATTGGCCTCGAGAAGCCTCAGCGGAAATGGGCCTCATCTCGCCTGGAGGGCAAAATCGCCTGGATTTTCTCGAGTTGTGGCAGGTGCTCTCGACTTACGACGGGGACCTCAGGGACCCGCTCTGGTGGCCTCAGGAAAGGCCAGTCCCCATGCGAGTTCCTCGTGGGCTTCTCGGGGTTCCTCTCCCGTCGATGTCGGCGCCTAAGACCTTGTGTGGAGTCGGGGCCGGAACCTGAGGATTCCTCTCCAGTGCTGACATGGATCTTGGGGTACTTCTGGAGTCTCCCCAGGGGAGTCAGTCCTCGTCTCGAATGCGGGCATGCACTTGCGCTTTCCTCCAGAGCGGTAGCAGCAGTGTCACGCAGTCCGCCGCGTGGATCAAAGGATCTATGGTTTTCCCTCGAGGCTTTCCCACGAGGCTTTCCCACAGGGCTGTCCCACGTGCACACGTGGTGGGAGTCGATCCTCGGCTTGAACGTGAAGGCAGTGCAGGGAAAACAGGTTCCTCTGGTATGGACTGACACATCTGGGGGTCTCTTGGAATGGTGGCACGACCCTGGAGTTCCTCTCGCCTTTCCTGTGGAGAGCGCCTCCTCTGGAAATGCGACGGGAACGCCGGGAATTCTTTCCCTACGAAACAGGGAAAGGATCCCTCATCTCGAGCTAGGAGGCGGAAACGGGGCTCCCCTGAATGTGTGCGGGACCCCACGTGCTTCCTCTCGAGTGGAGACGGGTATGTCGGGGAAGTTCTTGAGTTGCAGCAAGGGTGTGAAGGACCCTTTGGAAGTTCCAGTGGTTAGACGTGATTGGCCTCGAGAAGCCTCAGCGGAAATGGGCCTCATCTCGCCTGGAGGGCAAAACCTCCTGGATTTTCTCGAGTTGCGGCAGGTGATCTCGACTTACGACGGGGACCTCAGGGACCCGCTCTGGTGGCCTCAGGAAAGGCCAGTCCCCATGCGAGTTCCTCGGGGGCCTCTCGGGATTCCTCTCCCGTCTATGCCGGGGCCTAAGACCTTGTGTGGAGTCGGGGCCGGTACCTGAGGATTCCTCTCCAGTGCTGACATGGACCTTGGGGTACTTCTGGAGTCTCCCCAGGGGAGTCAGTCCTCGTCTCGAATGCGGGCATGAACTTGCGCTTTCCTCCAGAGCGGTAGCAGCAGTGTCACGCAGTCCGCCGCCTGGATCAAAGGATCTATGGTTTTCCCTCGAGTCTTTCCCACGAGGCTTTCCCACGAGGCTTTCCCACAGCCTGTCCCACGTGCACACGTGGTGGGAGTCGATCCTCGGCTTGAACGTCAAGGCAGTGCAGGGAAAACAGGTTCCTCTGGAATGGACTGACACATCTGGGGGACTCTTGGAATGGTGGCACGACCCTGGAGTTCCTCTAGCCTTTCCTGTGGAGAGCGCCTCCTCTTGAGATGCGACGGGAACGCCGGGAATTCTTTCCCTACGAAACAGGGAAAGGATCCCTCATCTCGAGCTAGGAGGCGGAAACGGTTCTCCCCTGGATGTGTGCGGGACCCCACGTGCTTCCTCTCGAGTGGAGACGGGTATGTCGGGGAACTTCTTGAGTTGCAGCAATGGTGTGAAGGACCCTTTGGAAGTTCCAGTGGTTAGATGTGATTGGCCTCGAGAAGCCTCAGCGGAAATGGGCCTCATCTCGCCTGGAGGGCAAAACCTCCTGGATTTTCTCGAGTTGCGGCAGGTGCTCTCGACTTACGACGGGGATCTCAGGGAACCGCTCTGGTGGCCTCAGGAAAGGCCAGTCCCCATGCGAGTTCCTCGGGGGCCTCTCGGGATTCCTCTCCCGTCGATGCCGGGGCCTAAGACCTTGTGTGGAGTCGGGGCCGGAACCTGAGGATTCCTCTCCAGTGCTGACATGGATCTTGGGGTACTTCTGGAGTCTCCCCAGGGGAGTCAGTCCTCGTCTCGAATGCGGGCATGCACTTGCGCTTTCCTCCAGAGCGGTAGCAGCAGTGTCACGCAGTCCGCCGCGTGGATCAAAGGATCTATGGTTTTCCCTCGAGTTTTTCCCACGAGGCTTTCCCACGAGGCTTTCCCACAGCCTGTCCCACGTGCACACGTGGTGGGAGTCGATCCTCGGCTTGAACGTCAAAGCAGTACAGGGAAAACAGGTTCCTCTGGAATGGACTGACACATCTGGGGGACTCTTGGAATGGTGGCACGACCCTGGAGTTCCTCTCGCCTTTCCTGTGGAGAGCGCCTCCTCTTGAGATGCGACGGGAACGCCGGGAATTCTTTCCCTACGAAACAGGGAAAGGATCCCTCATCTCGAGCTAGGAGGCGGAAACGGGGCTCCCCTGAATGTGTGCGGGACCCCACGTGCTTCCTCTCGAGTGGAGACGGGTATGTCGGGGAACTTCTTGAGTTGCAGCAAGGGTTTGAAGGACCCTTTCGAAGTTCCAGTGGTTAGACGTGATTGGACTCGAGAAGCCTCAGCGGAAATGGGCCTCATCTCGCCTGGAGGGCAAAACCTCCTGGATTTTCTCGAGTTGCGGCAGGTGCTCTCGACTTACGACGGGGATCTCAGGGAACCGCTCTGGTGGCCTCAGGAAAGGCCAGTCCCCATGCGAGTTCCTCGGGGGCCTCTCGGGATTCCTCTCCCGTCGATGCCGGGGCCTAAGACCTTGTGTGGAGTTGGGGCCGGAACCTGAGGATTCCTCTCCAGTGCTGACATGGATCTTGGGGTACTTCTGGAGTCTCCCCAGGGGAGTCAGTCCTCGTCTCGAATGCGGGCATGCACTTGCGCTTTCCTCCAGAGCGGTAGCAGCAGTGTCACGCAGTCCGCCGCGTGGATCAAAGGATCTATGGTTTTCCCTCGAGTCTTTCCCACGAGGCTTTCCCACGAGGCTTTCCCACAGGGCTGTCCCACGTGTACACGTGGTGGGACTCGATCCTCGGCTTGAACGTCAAGGCAGTGCAGGGAAAACAGGTTCCTCTGGAATGGACTGACACATCTGGGGGACTCTTGGAATGGTGGCATGACCCTGGAGTTCCTCTCGCCTTTCCTGTGGAGAGCGCCTCCTCTTGAGATGCGACGGGAACGCCGGGAATTCTTTCCCTACGAAACAGGGAAAGGATCCCTCATCTCGAGCTAGGAGGCGGAAACGGGGCTCCCCTGGATGTGTGCGGGACACCACGTGCTTCCTCTCGAGTGCAGACGGGTATGTCGGGGAATTTCTTGCGTTGCAGCAAGGGTGTGAAGGACCCTTTGGAAGTTCCAGTGGTTAGATGTGATTGGCCTCGAGAAGCCTCAGCGGAAATGGGCCTCATCTCGCCTGGAGGGCAAAACCTCCTGGATTTTCTCGAGTTGCGGCAGGTGCTCTCGACTTACGATGGGGACCTCAGGGACCCGCTCTGGTGGCCTCAGGAAAGGCCAGTCCCGATGCGAGTTCCTCGGGGTCCTCTCGGGATTCCTCTCCCGTCGATGCCGGGGCCTAAGACCTTGTGTGGAGTCGGGGCCGGAACCTGAGGATTCCTCTCCAGGGCTGACATGGATCTTGGGGTACTTCTGGAGTCTCCCCAGGGGAGTCAGTCCTCGTCTCGAATGCGGGCATGCACTTGCGCTTTCCTCCAGAGCGGTAGCAGCAGTGTCACGCAGTCCGCCGCGTGGATCAAAGGATCTATGGTTTTCCCTCGAGGCTTTCCCACGAGGCTTTCCCACAGGGCTGTCCCACGTGCACACGTGGTGGGAGTCGATCCTCGGCTTGAACGTGAAGGCAGTGCAGGGAAAACAGGTTCCTCTGGAATGGACTGACACATCTGGGGGTCTCTTGGAATGGTGGCACGACCCTGGAGTTCCTCTCGCCTTTCCTGTGGAGAGCGCCTCCTCTGGAAATGCGACGGGAACGCCGGGAATTCTTTCCCTACGAAACAGGGAAAGGATCCCTCATCTCGAGCTAGGAGGCGGAAACGGGGCTCCCCTGGATGTGTGCGGGACCCCACGTGCTTCCTCTCGAGTGGAGACGGGTATGTCGGGGAAGTTCTTGAGTTGCAGCAAGGGTGTGAAGGACCCTTTGGAAGTTCCAGTGGTTAGACGTGATTGGCCTCGAGAAGCCTCAGCGGAAATGGGCCTCATCTCGCCTGGAGGGCAAAACCTCCTGGATTTTCTCGAGTTGCGGCAGGTGATCTCGACTTACGACGGGGACCTCAGGGACCCGCTCTGGTGGCCTCAGGAAAGGCCAGTCCCCATGCGAGTTCCTCGGGGGCCTCTCGGGATTCCTCTCCCGTCTATGCCGGGGCCTAAGACCTTGTGTGGAGTCGGGGCCGGAACCTGAGGATTCCTCTCCAGTGCTGACATGGACCTTGGGGTACTTCTGGAGTCTCCCCAGGGGAGTCAGTCCTCGTCTCGAATGCGGGCATGAACTTGCGCTTTCCTCCAGAGCGGTAGCAGCAGTGTCACGCAGTCCGCCGCGTGGATCAAAGGATCTATGGTTTTCCCTCGAGTCTTTCCCACGAGGCTTTCCCACGAGGCTTTCCCACAGGCTGTCCCACGTGCACACGTGGTGGGAGTCGATCCTCGGCTTGAACGTCAAGGCAGTGCAGGGAAAACAGGTTCCTCTGGAATGGACTGACACATCTGGGGGACTCTTGGAATGGTGGCACGACCCTGGAGTTCCTCTAGCCTTTCCTGTGGAGAGCGCCTCCTCTTGAGATGCGACGGGAACGCCGGGAATTCTTTCCCTACGAAACAGGGAAAGGATCCCTCATCTCGAGCTAGGAGGCGGAAACGGTTCTCCCCTGGATGTGTGCGGGACCCCACGTGCTTCCTCTCGAGTGGAGACGGGTATGTCGGGGAACTTCTTGAGTTGCAGCAATGGTGTGAAGGACCCTTTGGAAGTTCCAGTGGTTAGATGTGATTGGCCTCGAGAAGCCTCAGCGGAAATGGGCCTCATCTCGCCTGGAGGGCAAAACCTCCTGGATTTTCTCGAGTTGCGGCAGGTGCTCTCGACTTACGACGGGGATCTCAGGGAACCGCTCTGGTGGCCTCAGGAAAGGCCAGTCCCCATGCGAGTTCCTCGGGGGCCTCTCGGGATTCCTCTCCCGTCGATGCCGGGGCCTAAGACCTTGTGTGGAGTCGGGGCCGGAACCTGAGGATTCCTCTCCAGTGCTGACATGGATCTTGGGGTACTTCTGGAGTCTCCCCAGGGGAGTCAGTCCTCGTCTCGAATGCGGGCATGCACTTGCGCTTTCCTCCAGAGCGGTAGCAGCAGTGTCACGCAGTCCGCCGCGTGCATCAAAGGATCTATGGTTTTCCCTCGAGTCTTTCCCACGAGGCTTTCCCACGAGGCTTTCCCACAGCCTGTCCCACGTGCACACGTGTTGGGAGTCGATCCTCGGCTTGAACGTCAAAGCAGTACAGGGAAAACAGGTTCCTCTGGAATGGACTGACACATCTGGGGGACTCTTGGAATGGTGGCACGACCCTGGAGTTCCTCTCGCCTTTCCTGTGGAGAGCGCCTCCTCTTGAGATGCGACGGGAACGCCGGGAATTCTTTCCCTACGAAACAGGGAAAGGATCCCTCATCTCGAGCTAGGAGGCGGAAACGGGGCTCCCCTGGATGTGTGCGGGACCCCACGTGCTTCCTCTCGAGTGGAGACGGGTATGTCGGGGAACTTCTTGAGTTGCAGCAAGGGTTTGAAGGACCCTTTCGAAGTTCCAGTGGTTAGACGTGATTGGCCTCGAGAAGCCTCAGCGGAAATGGGCCTCATCTCGCCTGGAGGGCAAAACCTCCTGGATTTTCTCGAGTTGCGGCAGGTGCTCTCGTCTTACGACGGGAACCTCAGGGACCCGCTCTGGTGGCCTCAGGAATGGCCAGTCCCCATGCGAGTTCCTCGGGGGCCTCTCGGGATTCCTCTCCCGTCTATGCCGGGGCCTAAGACCTTGTGTGGAGTCGGGGCCGGAACCTGAGGATTCCTCTCCAGTGCTGACATGGATCTTGGGGTACTTCTGGAGTCTCCCCAGGGGAGTCAGTCCTCGTCTCGAATGCGGGCATGCACTTGCGCTTTCCTCCAGAGCGGTAGCAGCAGTGTCACGCAGTCCACCGCGTGGATCAAAGGATCTATGTTTTTCCCTCGAGTCTTTCCCACGAGGCTTTCCCACGAGGCTTTCCCACAGGGCTGTCCCACGTGCACACGTGGTGGGAGTCGATCCTCGGCTTGAACGTCAAGGCAGTGCAGGGAAAACAGGTTCCTCTGGAATGGACTGACACATCTGGGGGACTCTGGGAATGGTGTCACGACCCTGGAGTTCCTCTCGCCTTTCCTGTGGAGAGCGCCTCCTCTTGAGATGCGACGGGAACGCCGGGAATTCTTTCCCTACGAAACAGGGAAAGGATCCCTCATCTCGAGCTAGGAGGCGGAAACGGGGCTCCCCTGGATGTGTGCGGGAACCCACGTGCTTCCTCTCGAGTGGAGACGGGTATGTCGGGGAACTTCTTGAGTTGCAGCAATGGTGTGAAGGACCCTTTGGTAGTTCCAGTGGTTAGATGTGATTGGCCTCGAGAAGCCTCAGCGGAAATGGGCCTCATGTCGCCTGGAGGGCAAAACCTCCTGGATTTTCTCGAGTTGCGGCAGGTGCTCTCGACTTACGACGGGGACCTCAGGGAACCGCTCTGGTGGCCTCAGGAAAGGCCAGTCCCCATGCGAGTTCCTCGGGGGCCTCTCGGGTTCCTCTCCCGTCGATGCCGGGGCCTAAGACCTTGTGTGGAGTCGGGGCCGGAACCTGAGGATTCCTCTCCAGTGCTGACATGGATCTTGGGGTACTTCTGGAGTCTCCCCAGGGGAGTCAGTCCTCGTCTCGAATGCGGGCATGCACTTGCGCTTCCTCCAGAGCGGTAGCAGCAGTGTCACGCAGTCCGCCGCGTGGATCAACGGATCTATGGTTTTCCCTCGAGTCTTTCCCACGAGGCTTTCCCACGAGGCTTTCCCACAGGGCTGTCCCACATGCACACGTGGTGGGAGTAGATCCTCGGCTTGAACGTCAAGGCAGTGCAGGGAAAACAGGTTCCTCTGGAATGGACTGACACATCTGGGGGACTCTTGGAATGGTGTCACGACCCTGGAGTTCCTCTCGCCTTTCCTGTGGAGAGCGCCTCCTCTTGAGATGCGACGGGAACGCCGGGAATTCTTTCCCTACGAAACAGGGAAAGGATCCCTCATCTCGAGCTAGGAGGCGGAAACGGGGCTCCCCTGGATGTGTGCGGGAACCCACGTGCTTCCTCTCGAGTGGAGACGGGTATGTCTGGGAACTTCTTGAGTTGCAGCAAGGGTGTGAAGGACCCTTTGGAAGTTCCAGTGGTTAGATGTGATTGGCCTCGAGAAGCCTCAGCGGAAATGGGCCTCATCTCGCCTGGAGGGCAAAACCTCCTGGGTTTTCTCGAGTTGCGGCAGGTGCTCTCGACTTACGACGGGGACCTCAGGGAACCGCTCTGGTGGCCTCAGGAAAGGCCAGTCCCCATGCGAGTTCCTCGGGGGCGTCTCGGGATTCCTCTCCCGTCGACGCCGGGGCCTAAGACCTTCTGTGGAGTCGGGGCCGGAACCTGAGGATTCCACTCCAGTGCTGACATGGATCTTGGGGTACTTCTGGAGTCTCCCCAGGGGAGTCAGTCCTCGTCTCGAATGCGGGCATGCACTTGCGCTTTCCTCCAGAGCGGTAGCAGCAGTGTCACGCAGTCCGCCGCGTGGATCAAAGGATCTATGGTTTTCCCTCGAGTCTTTCCCACGAGGCTTTCCCACGAGGCTTTCCCACAGGGCTGTCCCACGTGCACACGTGGTGGGACTCGATCCTCGGCTTGAACGTCAAGGCAGTGCAGGGAAAACAGGTTCCTCTGGAATGGACTGACACATCTGGGGGACTCTTGGAATGGTGGCATGACCCTGGAGTTCCTCTCGCCTTTCCTGTGGAGAGCGCCTCCTCTTGAGATGCGACGGGAACGCCGGGAATTCTTTCCCTACGAAACAGGGAAAGGATCCCTCATCTCGAGCTAGGAGGCGGAAACGGGGCTCCCCTGGATGTGTGCGGGACACCACGTGCTTCCTCTCGAGTGCAGACGGGTATGTCGGGGAATTTCTTGCGTTGCAGCAAGGGTGTGAAGGACCCTTTGGAAGTTCCAGTGGTTAGATGTGATTGGCCTCGAGAAGCCTCAGCGGAAATGGGCCTCATCTCGCCTGGAGGGCAAAACCTCCTGGATTTTCTCGAGTTGTGGCAGGTGCTCTCGACTTACGATGGGGACCTCAGGGACCCGCTCTGGTGGCCTCAGGAAAGGCCAGTCCCGATGCGAGTTCCTCGGGGTCCTCTCGGGATTCCTCTCCCGTCGATGCCGGGGCCTAAGACCTTGTGTGGAGTCGGGGCCGGAACCTGAGGATTCCTCTCCAGGGCTGACATGGATCTTGGGGTACTTCTGGAGTCTCCCCAGGGGAGTCAGTCCTCGTCTCGAATGCGGGCATGCACTTGCGCTTTCCTCCAGAGCGGTAGCAGCAGTGTCACGCAGTCCGCCGCGTGGATCAAAGGATCTATGGTTTTCCCTCGAGGCTTTCCCACGAGGCTTTCCCACAGGGCTGTCCCACGTGCACACGTGGTGGGAGTCGATCCTCGGCTTCAACGTGAAGGCAGTGCAGGGAAAACAGGTTCCTCTGGAATGGACTGACACATCTGGGGGTCTCTTGGAATGGTGGCACGACCCTGGAGTTCCTCTCGCCTTTCCTGTGGAGAGCGCCTCCTCTGGAAATGCGACGGGAACGCCGGGAATTCTTTCCCTACGAAACAGGGAAAGGATCCCTCATCTCGAGCTAGGAGGCGGAAACGGGGCTCCCCTGGATGTGTGCGGGACCCCACGTGCTTCCTCTCGAGTGGAGACGGGTATGTCGGGGAAGTTCTTGAGTTGCAGCAAGGGTGTGAAGGACCCTTTGGAAGTTCCAGTGGTTAGACGTGATTGGCCTCGAGAAGCCTCAGCGGAAATGGGCCTCATCTCGCCTGGAGGGCAAAACCTCCTGGATTTTCTCGAGTTGCGGCAGGTGATCTCGACTTACGACGGGGACCTCAGGGACCCGCTCTGGTGGCCTCAGGAAAGGCCAGTCCCCATGCGAGTTCCTCGGGGGCCTCTCGGGATTCCTCTCCCGTCTATGCCGGGGCCTAAGACCTTGTGTGGAGTCGGGGCCGGAACCTGAGGATTCCTCTCCAGTGCTGACATGGACCTTGGGGTACTTCTGGAGTCTCCCCAGGGGAGTCAGTCCTCGTCTCGAATGCGGGCATGAACTTGCGCTTTCCTCCAGAGCGGTAGCAGCAGTGTCACGCAGTCCGCCGCGTGGATCAAAGGATCTATGGTTTTCCCTCGAGTCTTTCCCACGAGGCTTTCCCACGAGGCTTTCCCACAGCCTGTCCCACGTGCACACGTGGTGGGAGTCGATCCTCGGCTTGAACGTCAAGGCAGTGCAGGGAAAACAGGTTCCTCTGGAATGGACTGACACATCTGGGGGACTCTTGGAATGGTGGCACGACCCTGGAGTTCCTCTAGCCTTTCCTGTGGAGAGCGCCTCCTCTTGAGATGCGACGGGAACGCCGGGAATTCTTTCCCTACGAAACAGGGAAAGGATCCCTCATCTCGAGCTAGGAGGCGGAAACGGTTCTCCCCTGGATGTGTGCGGGACCCCACGTGCTTCCTCTCGAGTGGAGACGGGTATGTCGGGGAACTTCTTGAGTTGCAGCAATGGTGTGAAGGACCCTTTGGAAGTTCCAGTGGTTAGATGTGATTGGCCTCGAGAAGCCTCAGCGGAAATGGGCCTCATCTCGCCTGGAGGGCAAAACCTCCTGGATTTTCTCGAGTTGCGGCAGGTGCTCTCGACTTACGACGGGGATCTCAGGGAACCGCTCTGGTGGCCTCAGGAAAGGCCAGTCCCCATGCGAGTTCCTCGGGGGCCTCTCGGGATTCCTCTCCCGTCGATGCCGGGGCCTAAGACCTTGTGTGGAGTCGGGGCCGGAACCTGAGGATTCCTCTCCAGTGCTGACATGGATCTTGGGGTACTTCTGGAGTCTCCCCAGGGGAGTCAGTCCTCGTCTCGAATGCGGGCATGCACTTGCGCTTTCCTCCAGAGCGGTAGCAGCAGTGTCACGCAGTCCGCCGCGTGGATCAAAGGATCTATGGTTTTCCCTCGAGTTTTTCCCACGAGGCTTTCCCACGAGGCTTTCCCACAGCCTGTCCCACGTGCACACGTGGTGGGAGTCGATCCTCGGCTTGAACGTCAAAGCAGTACAGGGAAAACAGGTTCCTCTGGAATGGACTGACACATCTGGGGGACTCTTGGAATGGTGGCACGACCCTGGAGTTCCTCTCGCCTTTCCTGTGGAGAGCGCCTCCTCTTGAGATGCGACGGGAACGCCGGGAATTCTTTCCCTACGAAACAGGGAAAGGATCCCTCATCTCGAGCTAGGAGGCGGAAACGGGGCTCCCCTGGATGTGTGCGGGACCCCACGTGCTTCCTCTCGAGTGGAGACGGGTATGTCGGGGAACTTCTTGAGTTGCAGCAAGGATGTGAAGGACCCTTTCGAAGTTCCAGTGGTTAGACGTGATTGGCCTCGAGAAGCCTCAGCGGAAATGGGCCTCATCTCGCCTGGAGGGCAAAACCTCCTGGATTTTCTCGAGTTGCGGCAGGTGCTCTCGACTTACGACGGGGACCTCAGGGACCCGCTCTGGTGGCCTCAGGAATGGCCAGTCCCCATGCGAGTTCCTCGGGGGCCTCTCGGGATTCCTCTCCCGTCTATGCCGGGGCCTAAGACCTTGTGTGGAGTCGGGGCCGGAACCTGAGGATTCCTCTCCAGTGCTGACATGGATCTTGGGGTACTTCTGGAGTCTCCCCAGGGGAGTCAGTCCTCGTCTCGAATGCGGGCATGCACTTGCGCTTTCCTCCAGAGCGGTAGCAGCAGTGTCACGCAGTCCACCGCGTGGATCAAAGGATCTATGTTTTTCCCTCGAGTCTTTCCCACGAGGCTTTCCCACGAGGCTTTCCCACAGGGCTGTCCCACGTGCACACGTGGTGGGAGTCGATCCTCGGCTTGAACGTCAAGGCAGTGCAGGGAAAACAGGTTCCTCTGGAATGGACTGACACATCTGGGGGACTCTTGGAATGGTGGCACGACCCTGGAGTTCCTCTCGCCTTTCCTGTGGAGAGCGCCTCCTCTTGAGATGCGACGGGTACGCCGGGAATTCTTTCCCTACGAAACAGGGAAAGGATCCCTCATCTCGAGCTAGGAGGCGGAAACGGGGCTCCCCTGGATGTGTGCGGGACCCCACGTGCTTCCTCTCGAGTGGAGACGGGTATGTCGGGGAACTTCTTGAGTTGCAGCAATGGTGTGAAGGACCCTTTGGAAGTTCCAGTGGTTAGATGTGATTGGCCTCGAGAAGCCTCAGCGGAAATGGGCCTCATCTCGCCTGGAGGGCAAAACCGCCTGGATTTTCTCGAGTTGTGGCAGGTGCTCTCGACTTACGACGGGGACCTCAGGGACCCGCTCTGGTGGCCTCAGGAAAGGCCAGTCCCCATGCGAGTTCCTCGTGGGCTTCTCGGGGTTCCTCTCCCGTCGATGCCGGCGCCTAAGACCTTGTGTGGAGTCGGGGCCGGAACCTGAGGATTCCTCTCCAGTGCTGACATGGATCTTGGGGTACTTCTGGAGTCTCCCCAGGGGAGTCAGTCCTCGTCTCGAATGCGGGCATGCACTTGCGCTTTCCTCCAGAGCGGTAGCAGCAGTGTCACGCAGTCCGCCGCGTGGATCAAAGGATCTATGGTTTTCCCTCGAGTCTTTCCCACGAGGCTTTCCCACGAGGCTTTCCCACAGGGCTGTCCCACGTGCACACGTGGTGGGAGTCGATCCTCGGCTTGAAAGTCAAGGCAGTGCAGGGAAAACAGGTTCCTCTGGAATGGACTGACACATCTGGGGGACTCTTGGAATGGTGGCACGACCCTGGAGTTCCTCTCGAGTTTCCTGTGGAGAGCGCCTCCTCTTGAGATGCGACGGGAACGCCGGGAATTCTTTCCCTACGAAACAGGGAAAGGATCCCTCATCTCGAGCTAGGAGGCGGAAACGGGGCTCCCCTGGATGTGTGCGGGACCCCACGTGCTTCCTCTCGAGTGGAGACGGGTATGTCGGGGAACTTCTTGAGTTGCAGCAATGGTGTGAAGAACCCTTTGGAAGTTCCAGTGGTTAGATGTGATTGGCCTCGAGAAGCTTCAGCGGAAATGGGCCTCATCTCGCCTGGAGGGCAAAACCTCCTGGAATTTCTCGAGTTGCGGCAGGTGCTCTCGACTTACGACGGGGACCTCAGGGACCCGCTCTGGTGGCCTCAGGAAAGGCCATTCCCCATGCGAGTTCCTCGGGGGCCTCTCGGGATTCCTCTCCCATTGATGCCGGGGCCTAAGACCTTGTGTGGAGTCGGGGCCGGAACCTGAGGATTCCTCTCCAGTGCTGACATGGATCTTGGGGTACTTCTGGAGTCTCCCCAGGGGAGTCAGTCCTCGTCTCGAATGCGGGCATGCACTTGCGCTTTCCTCCAGAGCGGTAGCAGCAGTGTCACGCAGTCCGCCGCGTGGATCAAAGGATCTATGGTTTTCCCTCGAGTCTTTCCCACAGGGCTGTCCCACGTGCACACGTGGTGGGAGTCGATCCTCGGCTTGAACGTCAAGGCAGTGCAGGGAAAACAGGTTCCTCTGGAATGGACTGACACATCTGGGGGACTCTGGGAATGGTGTCACGACCCTGGAGTTCCTCTCGCCTTTCCTGTGGAGAGCGCCTCCTCTTGAGATGCGACGGGAACGCCGGGAATTCTTTCCCTACGAAACAGGGAAAGGATCCCTCATCTCGAGCTAGGAGGCGGAAACGGGGCTCCCCTGGATGTGTGCGGGAACCCACGTGCTTCCTCTCGAGTGGAGACGGGTATGTCGGGGAACTTCTTGAGTTGCAGCAATGGTGTGAAGGACCCTTTGGTAGTTCCAGTGGTTAGATGTGATTGGCCTCGAGAAGCCTCAGCGGAAATGGGCCTCATGTCGCCTGGAGGGCAAAACCTCCTGGATTTTCTCGAGTTGCGGCAGGTGCTCTCGACTTACGACGGGGACCTCAGGGAACCGCTCTGGTGGCCTCAGGAAAGGCCAGTCCCCATGCGAGTTCCTCGGGGGCCTCTCGGGTTCCTCTCCCGTCGATGCCGGGGCCTAAGACCTTGTGTGGAGTCGGGGCCGGAACCTGAGGATTCCTCTCCAGTGCTGACATGGATCTTGGGGTACTTCTGGAGTCTCCCCAGGGGAGTCAGTCCTCGTCTCGAATGCGGGCATGCACTTGCGCTTCCTCCAGAGCGGTAGCAGCAGTGTCACGCAGTCCGCCGCGTGGATCAACGGATCTATGGTTTTCCCTCGAGTCTTTCCCACGAGGCTTTCCCACGAGGCTTTCCCACAGGGCTGTCCCACGTGCACACGTGGTGGGAGTCGATCCTCGGCTTGAACGTCAAGGCAGTGCAGGGAAAACAGGTTCCTCTGGAATGGACTGACACATCTGGGGGACTCTTGGAATGGTGTCACCACCCTGGAGTTCCTCTCGCCTTTCCTGTGGAGAGCGCCTCCTCTTGAGATGCGACGGGAACGCCGGGAATTCTTTCCCTACGAAACAGGGAAAGGATCCCTCATCTCGAGCTAGGAGGCGGAAACGGGGCTCCCCTGGATGTGTGCGGGAACCCACGTGCTTCCTCTCGAGTGGAGACGGGTATGTCTGGGAACTTCTTGAGTTGCAGCAAGGGTGTGAAGGACCCTTTGGAAGTTCCAGTGGTTAGATGTGATTGGCCTCGAGAAGCCTCAGCGGAAATGGGCCTCATCTCGCCTGGAGGGCAAAACCTCCTGGGTTTTCTCGAGTTGCGGCAGGTGCTCTCGACTTACGACGGGGACCTCAGGGAACCGCTCTGGTGGCCTCAGGAAAGGCCAGTCCCCATGCGAGTTCCTCGGGGGCGTCTCGGGATTCCTCTCCCGTCGACGCCGGGGCCTAAGACCTTCTGTGGAGTCGGGGCCGGAACCTGAGGATTCCACTCCAGTGCTGACATGGATCTTGGGGTACTTCTGGAGTCTCCCCAGGGGAGTCAGTCCTCGTCTCGAATGCGGGCATGCACTTGCGCTTTCCTCCAGAGCGGTAGCAGCAGTGTCACGCAGTCCGCCGCGTGGATCAAAGGATCTATGGTTTTCCCTCGAGTCTTTCCCACGAGGCTTTCCCACGAGGCTTTCCCACAGGGCTGTCCCACGTGCACACGTGGTGGGACTCGATCCTCGGCTTGAACGTCAAGGCAGTGCAGGGAAAACAGGTTCCTCTGGAATGGACTGACACATCTGGGGGACTCTTGGAATGGTGGCATGACCCTGGAGTTCCTCTCGCCTTTCCTGTGGAGAGCGCCTCCTCTTGAGATGCGACGGGAACGCCGGGAATTCTTTCCCTACGAAACAGGGAAAGGATCCCTCATCTCGAGCTAGGAGGCGGAAACGGGGCTCCCCTGGATGTGTGCGGGACACCACGTGCTTCCTCTCGAGTGCAGACGGGTATGTCGGGGAATTTCTTGCGTTGCAGCAAGGGTGTGAAGGACCCTTTGGAAGTTCCAGTGGTTAGATGTGATTGGCCTCGAGAAGCCTCAGCGGAAATGGGCCTCATCTCGCCTGGAGGGCAAAACCTCCTGGATTTTCTCGAGTTGCGGCAGGTGCTCTCGACTTACGATGGGGACCTCAGGGACCCGCTCTGGTGGCCTCAGGAAAGGCCAGTCCCGATGCGAGTTCCTCGGGGTCCTCTCGGGATTCCTCTCCCGTCGATGCCGGGGCCTAAGACCTTGTGTGGAGTCGTGGCCGGAACCTGAGGATTCCTCTCCAGGGCTGACATGGATCTTGGGGTACTTCTGGAGTCTCCCCAGGGGAGTCAGTCCTCGTCTCGAATGCGGGCATGCACTTGCGCTTTCCTCCAGAGCGGTAGCAGCAGTGTCACGCAGTCCGCCGCGTGGATCAAAGGATCTATGGTTTTCCCTCGAGGCTTTCCCACGAGGCTTTCCCACAGGGCTGTCCCACGTGCACACGTGGTGGGAGTCGATCCTCGGCTTGAACGTGAAGGCAGTGCAGGGAAAACAGGTTCCTCTGGAATGGACTGACACATCTGGGGGTCTCTTGGAATGGTGGCACGACCCTGGAGTTCCTCTCGCCTTTCCTGTGGAGAGCGCCTCCTCTGGAAATGCGACGGGAACGCCGGGAATTCTTTCTCTACGAAACAGGGAAAGGATCCCTCATCTCGAGCTAGGAGGCGGAAACGGGGCTCCCCTGGATGTGTGCGGGACCCCACGTGCTTCCTCTCGAGTGGAGACGGGTATGTCGGGGAAGTTCTTGAGTTGCAGCAAGGGTGTGAAGGACCCTTTGGAAGTTCCAGTGGTTAGACGTGATTGGCCTCGAGAAGCCTCAGCGGAAATGGGCCTCATCTCGCCTGGAGGGCAAAACCTCCTGGATTTTCTCGAGTTGCGGCAGGTGATCTCGACTTACGACGGGGACCTCAGGGACCCGCTCTGGTGGCCTCAGGAAAGGCCAGTCCCCATGCGAGTTCCTCGGGGGCCTCTCGGGATTCCTCTCCCGTCTATGCCGGGGCCTAAGACCTTGTGTGGAGTCGGGGCCGGAACCTGAGGATTCCTCTCCAGTGCTGACATGGACCTTGGGGTACTTCTGGAGTCTCCCCAGGGGAGTCAGTCCTCGTCTCGAATGCGGGCATGAACTTGCGCTTTCCTCCAGAGCGGTAGCAGCAGTGTCACGCAGTCCGCCGCGTGGATCAAAGGATCTATGGTTTTCCCTCGAGTCTTTCCCACGAGGCTTTCCCACGAGGCTTTCCCACAGCCTGTCCCACGTGCACACGTGGTGGGAGTCGATCCTCGGCTTGAACGTCAAGGCAGTGCAGGGAAAACAGGTTCCTCTGGAATGGACTGACACATCTGGGGGACTCTTGGAATGGTGGCACGACCCTGGAGTTCCTCTAGCCTTTCCTGTGGAGAGCGCCTCCTCTTGAGATGCGACGGGAACGCCGGGAATTCTTTCCCTACGAAACAGGGAATGGATCCCTCATCTCGAGCTAGGAGGCGGAAACGGTTCTCCCCTGGATGTGTGCGGGACCCCACGTGCTTCCTCTCGAGTGGAGACGGGTATGTCGGGGAACTTCTTGAGTTGCAGCAATGGTGTGAAGGACCCTTTGGAAGTTCCAGTGGTTAGATGTGATTGGCCTCGAGAAGCCTCAGCGGAAATGGGCCTCATCTCGCCTGGAGGGCAAAACCTCCTGGATTTTCTCGAGTTGCGGCAGGTGCTCTCGACTTACGACGGGGATCTCAGGGAACCGCTCTGGTGGCCTCAGGAAAGGCCAGTCCCCATGCGAGTTCCTCGGGGGCCTCTCGGGATTCCTCTCCCGTCGATGCCGGGGCCTAAGACCTTGTGTGGAGTCGGGGCCGGAACCTGAGGATTCCTCTCCAGTGCTGACATGGATCTTGGGGTACTTCTGGAGTCTCCCCAGGGGAGTCAGTCCTCGTCTCGAATGCGGGCATGCACTTGCGCTTTCCTCCAGAGCGGTAGCAGCAGTGTCACGCAGTCCGCCGCGTGGATCAAAGGATCTATGGTTTTCCCTCGAGTTTTTCCCACGAGGCTTTCCCACGAGGCTTTCCCACAGCCTGTCCCACGTGCACACGTGGTGGGAGTCGATCCTCGGCTTGAACGTCAAAGCAGTACAGGGAAAACAGGTTCCTCTGGAATGGACTGACACATCTGGGGGACTCTTGGAATGGTGGCACGACCCTGGAGTTCCTCTCGCCTTTCCTGTGGAGAGCGCCTCCTCTTGAGATGCGACGGGAACGCCGGGAATTCTTTCCCTACGAAACAGGGAAAGGATCCCTCATCTCGAGCTAGGAGGCGGAAACGGGGCTCCCCTGGATGTGTGCGGGACCCCACGTGCTTCCTCTCGAGTGGAGACGGGTATGTCGGGGAACTTCTTGAGTTGCAGCAAGGGTGTGAAGGACCCTTTCGAAGTTCCAGTGGTTAGACGTGATTGGCCTCGAGAAGCCTCAGCGGAAATGGGCCTCATCTCGCCTGGAGGGCAAAACCTCCTGGATTTTCTCGAGTTGCGGCAGGTGCTCTCGACTTACGACGGGGACCTCAGGGACCCGCTCTGGTGGCCTCAGGAATGGCCAGTCCCCATGCGAGTTCCTCGGGGACCTCTCGGGATTCCTCTCCCGTCTATGCCGGGGCCTAAGACCTTGTGTGGAGTCGGGGCCGGAACCTGAGGATTCCTCTCCAGTGCTGACATGGATCTTGGGGTACTTCTGGAGTCTCCCCAGGGGAGTCAGTCCTCGTCTCGAATGCGGGCATGCACTTGCGCTTTCCTCCAGAGCGGTAGCAGCAGTGTCACGCAGTCCACCGCGTGGATCAAAGGATCTATGTTTTTCCCTCGAGTCTTTCCCACGAGGCTTTCCCACGAGGCTTTCCCACAGGGCTGTCCCACGTGCACACGTGGTGGGAGTCGATCCTCGGCTTGAACGTCAAGGCAGTGCAGGGAAAACAGGTTCCTCTGGAATGGACTGACACATCTGGGGGACTCTTGGAATGGTGGCACGACCCTGGAGTTCCTCTCGCCTTTCCTGTGGAGAGCGCCTCCTCTTGAGATGCGACGGGTACGCCGGGAATTCTTTCCCTACGAAACAGGGAAAGGATCCCTCATCTCGAGCTAGGAGGCGGAAACGGGGCTCCCCTGGATGTGTGCGGGACCCCACGTGCTTCCTCTCGAGTGGAGACGGGTATGTCGGGGAACTTCTTGAGTTGCAGCAATGGTGTGAAGGACCCTTTGGAAGTTCCAGTGGTTAGATGTGATTGGCCTCGAGAAGCCTCAGCGGAAATGGGCCTCATCTCGCCTGGAGGGCAAAACCGCCTGGATTTTCTCGAGTTGTGGCAGGTGCTCTCGACTTACGACGGGGACCTCAGGGACCCGCTCTGGTGGCCTCAGGAAAGGCCAGTCCCCATGCGAGTTCCTCGTGGGCTTCTCGGGGTTCCTCTCCCGTCGATGCCGGCGCCTAAGACCTTGTGTGGAGTCGGGGCCGGAACCTGAGGATTCCTCTCCAGTGCTGACATGGATCTTGGGGTACTTCTGGAGTCTCCCCAGTGGAGTCAGTCCTCGTCTCGAATGCGGGCATGCACTTGCGCTTTCCTCCAGAGCGGTAGCAGCAGTGTCACGCAGTCCGCCGCGTGGATCAAAGGATCTATGGTTTTCCCTCGAGTCTTTCCCACGAGGCTTTCCCACGAGGCTTTCCCACAGGGCTGTCCCACGTGCACACGTGGTGGGAGTCGATCCTCGGCTTGAAAGTCAAGGCAGTGCAGGGAAAACAGGTTCCTCTGGAATGGACTGACACATCTGGGGGACTCTTGGAATGGTGGCACGACCCTGGAGTTCCTCTCGAGTTTCCTGTGGAGAGCGCCTCCTCTTGAGATGCGACGGGAACGCCGGGAATTCTTTCCCTACGAAACAGGGAAAGGATCCCTCATCTCGAGCTAGGAGGCGGAAACGGGGCTCCCCTGGATGTGTGCGGGACCCCACGTGCTTCCTCTCGAGTGGAGACGGGTATGTCGGGGAACTTCTTGAGTTGCAGCAATGGTGTGAAGAACCCTTTGGAAGTTCCAGTGGTTAGATGTGATTGGCCTCGAGAAGCTTCAGCGGAAATGGGCCTCATCTCGCCTGGAGGGCAAAACCTCCTGGAATTTCTCGAGTTGCGGCAGGTGCTCTCGACTTACGACGGGGACCTCAGGGACCCGCTCTGGTGGCCTCAGGAAAGGCCATTCCCCATGCGAGTTCCTCGGGGGCCTCTCGGGATTCCTCTCCCATTGATGCCGGGGCCTAAGACCTTGTGTGGAGTCGGGGCCGGAACCTGAGGATTCCTCTCCAGTGCTGACATGGATCTTGGGGTACTTCTGGAGTCTCCCCAGGGGAGTCAGTCCTCGTCTCGAATGCGGGCATGCACTTGCGCTTTCCTCCAGAGCGGTAGCAGCAGTGTCACGCAGTCCGCCGCGTGGATCAAAGGATCTATGGTTTTCCCTCGAGTCTTTCCCACGAGGCTTTCCCACGAGGCTTTCCCACAGGGCTGTCCCACGTGCACACGTGGTGGGAGTCGATCCTCGGCTTGAACGTCAAGGCAGTGCAGGGAAAACAGGTTCCTCTGGAATGGACTGACACATCTGGGGGACTCTTGGAATGGTGTCACGACCCTGGAGTTCCTCTCGCCTTTCCTGTGGAGAGCGCCTCCTCTTGAGATTCGACGGGAACGCCGGGAATTCTTTCCCTACGAAACAGGGAAGGATCCCTCATCTCGAGCTAGGAGGTGGAAACGGGGCTCCCCTGGATGTGTGAGGGACCCCACGTGCTTCCTCTCGAGTGGAGACGGGTATGTCGGGGAACTTCTTGAGTTGCAACAATGGTGTGAAGGACCCTTTGGAAGTTCCAGTGGTTAGATGTGATTGGCCTCGAGAAGCCTCAGCGGAAATGGGCCTCATCTCGCCTGGAGGGCAAAACCTCCTGGATTTTCTCGAGTTGCGGCAGGTGCTCTCGACTTACGACGGGGACCTCAGGGACCCGCTCTGGTGGCCTCAGGAAAGGCCAGTCCCCATGCGAGTTCCTCGGGGGCCTCTCGGGATTCCTCTCCCGTCGATGCCGGGGCCTAAGACCTTGTGTGGAGTCGGGGCCGGAACCTGAGGATTCCTCTCCAGTGCTGACATGGATCTTGGGGTACTTCTGGAGTCTCCCCAGGGGAGTCAGTCCTCGTCTCGAATGCGGGCATGCACTTGCGCTTTCCTCCAGAGCGGTAGCAGCAGTGTCACGCAGTCCGCCGCGTGGATCAAAGGATCTATGGTTTTCCCTCGAGTCTTTCCCACGAGGCTTTCCCACGAGGTTTTCCCACAGGGCTGTCCCACGTGCACACGTGGTGGGACTCGATCCTCGGCTTGAACGTCAAGGCAGTGCAGGGAAAACAGGTTCCTCTGGAATGGACTGACACATCTGGGGGACTCTTGGAATGGTGGCATGACCCTGGAGTTCCTCTCGCCTTTCCTGTGGAGAGCGCCTCCTCTTGAGATGCGACGGGAACGCCGGGAATTCTTTCCCTACGAAACAGGGAAAGGATCCCTCATCTCGAGCTAGGAGGCGGAAACGGGGCTCCCCTGGATGTGTGCGGGACACCACGTGCTTCCTCTCGAGTGCAGACGGGTATGTCGGGGAATTTCTTGCGTTGCAGCAAGGGTGTGAAGGACCCTTTGGAAGTTCCAGTGGTTAGATGTGATTGGCCTCGAGAAGCCTCAGCGGAAATGGGCCTCATCTCGCCTGGAGGGCAAAACCTCCTGGATTTTCTCGAGTTGCGGCAGGTGCTCTCGACTTACGATGGGGACCTCAGGGACCCGCTCTGGTGGCCTCAGGAAAGGCCAGTCCCGATGCGAGTCCCTCGGGGTCCTCTCGGGATTCCTCTCCCGTCGATGCCGGGGCCTAAGACCTTGTGTGGAGTCGGGGCCGGAACCTGAGGATTCCTCTCCAGGGCTGACATGGATCTTGGGGTACTTCTGGAGTCTCCCCAGGGGAGTCAGTCCTCGTCTCGAATGCGGGCATGCACTTGCGCTTTCCTCCAGAGCGGTAGCAGCAGTGTCACGCAGTCCGCCGCGTGGATCAAAGGATCTATGGTTTTCCCTCGAGGCTTTCCCACGAGGCTTTCCCACAGGGCTGTCCCACGTGCACACGTGGTGGGAGTCGATCCTCGGCTTGAACGTGAAGGCAGTGCAGGGAAAACAGGTTCCTCTGGAATGGACTGACACATCTGGGGGTCTCTTGGAATGGTGGCACGACCCTGGAGTTCCTCTCGCCTTTCCTGTGGAGAGCGCCTCCTCTGGAAATGCGACGGGAACGCCGGGAATTCTTTCCCTACGAAACAGGGAAAGGATCCCTCATCTCGAGCTAGGAGGCGGAAACGGGGCTCCCCTGGATGTGTGCGGGACCCCACGTGCTTCCTCTCGAGTGGAGACGGGTATGTCGGGGAAGTTCTTGAGTTGCAGCAAGGGTGTGAAGGACCCTTTGGAAGTTCCAGTGGTTAGACGTGATTGGCCTCGAGAAGCCTCAGCGGAAATGGGCCTCATCTCGCCTGGAGGGCAAAACCTCCTGGATTTTCTCGAGTTGCGGCAGGTGATCTCGACTTACGACGGGGACCTCAGGGACCCGCTCTGGTGGCCTCAGGAAAGGCCAGTCCCCATGCGAGTTCCTCGGGGGCCTCTCGGGATTCCTCTCCCGTCTATGCCGGGGCCTAAGACCTTGTGTGGAGTCGGGGCCGGAACCTGAGGATTCCTCTCCAGTGCTGACATGGACCTTGGGGTACTTCTGGAGTCTCCCCAGGGGAGTCAGTGCTCGTCTCGAATGCGGGCATGAACTTGCGCTTTCCTCCAGAGCGGTAGCAGCAGTGTCACGCAGTCCGCCGCGTGGATCAAAGGATCTATGGTTTTCCCTCGAGTCTTTCCCACGAGGCTTTCCCACGAGGCTTTCCCACAGCCTGTCCCACGTGCACACGTGGTGGGAGTCGATCCTCGGCTTGAACGTCAAGGCAGTGCAGGGAAAACAGGTTCCTCTGGAATGGACTGACACATCTGGGGGACTCTTGGAATGGTGGCACGACCCTGGAGTTCCTCTAGCCTTTCCTGTGGAGAGCGCCTCCTCTTGAGATGCGACGGGAACGCCGGGAATTCTTTCCCTACGAAACAGGGAAAGGATCCCTCATCTCGAGCTAGGAGGCGGAAACGGATCTCCCCTGGATGTGTGCGGGACCCCACGTGCTTCCTCTCGAGTGGAGACGGGTATGTCGGGGAACTTCTTGAGTTGCAGCAATGGTGTGAAGGACCCTTTGGAAGTTCCAGTGGTTAGATGTGATTGGCCTCGAGAAGCCTCAGCGGAAATGGGCCTCATCTCGCCTGGAGGGCAAAACCTCCTGGATTTTCTCGAGTTGCGGCAGGTGCTCTCGACTTACGACGGGGATCTCAGGGAACCGCTCTGGTGGCCTCAGGAAAGGCCAGTCCCCATGCGAGTTCCTCGGGGGCCTCTCGGGATTCCTCTCCCGTCGATGCCGGGGCCTAAGACCTTGTGTGGAGTCGGGGCCGGAACCTGAGGATTCCTCTCCAGTGCTGACATGGATCTTGGGGTACTTCTGGAGTCTCCCCAGGGGAGTCAGTCCTCGTCTCGAATGCGGGCATGCACTTGCGCTTTCCTCCAGAGCGGTAGCAGCAGTGTCACGCAGTCCGCCGCGTGGATCAAAGGATCTATGGTTTTCCCTCGAGTCTTTCCCACGAGGCTTTCCCACGAGGCTTTCCCACAGCCTGTCCCACGTGCACACGTGGTGGGAGTCGATCCTCGGCTTGAACGTCAAAGCAGTACAGGGAAAACAGGTTCCTCTGGAATGGACTGACACATCTGGGGGACTCTTGGAATGGTGGCACGACCCTGGAGTTCCTCTCGCCTTTCCTGTGGAGAGCGCCTCCTCTTGAGATGCGACGGGAACGCCGGGAATTCTTTCCCTACGAAACAGGGAAATGATCCCTCATCTCGAGCTAGGAGGCGGAAACGGGGCTCCCCTGGATGTGTGCGGGACCCCACGTGCTTCCTCTCGAGTGGAGACGGGTATGTCGGGGAACTTCTTGAGTTGCAGCAAGGGTTTGAAGGACCCTTTCGAAGTTCCAGTGGTTAGACGTGATTGGCCTCGAGAAGCCTCAGCGGAAATGGGCCTCATCTCGCCTGGAGGGCAAAACCTCCTGGATTTTCTCGAGTTGCGGCAGGTGCTCTCGACTTACGACGGGGACCTCAGGGACCCGCTCTGGTGGCCTCAGGAATGGCCAGTCCCCATGCGAGTTCCTCGGGGGCCTCTCGGGATTCCTCTCCCGTCTATGCCGGGGCCTAAGACCTTGTGTGGAGTCGGGGCCGGAACCTGAGGATTCCTCTCCAGTGCTGACATGGATCTTGGGGTACTTCTGGAGTCTCCCCAGGGGAGTCAGTCCTCGTCTCGAATGCGGGCATGCACTTGCGCTTTCCTCCAGAGCGGTAGCAGCAGTGTCACGCAGTCCACCGCGTGGATCAAAGGATCTATGTTTTTCCCTCGAGTCTTTCCCACGAGGCTTTCCCACGAGGCTTTCCCACAGGGCTGTCCCACGTGCACACGTGGTGGGAGTCGATCCTCGGCTTGAAAGTCAAGGCAGTGCAGGGAAAACAGGTTCCTCTGGAATGGACTGACACATCTGGGGGACTCTTGGAATGGTGGCACGACCCTGGAGTTCCTCTCGCCTTTCCTGTGGAGAGCGCCTCCTCTTGAGATGCGACGGGTACGCCGGGAATTCTTTCCCTACGAAACAGGGAAAGGATCCCTCATCTCGAGCTAGGAGGCGGAAACGGGGCTCCCCTGGATGTGTGCGGGACCCCACGTGCTTCCTCTCGAGTGGAGACGGGTATGTCGGGGAACTTCTTGAGTTGCAGCAATGGTGTGAAGGACCCTTTGGAAGTTCCAGTGGTTAGATGTGATTGGCCTCGAGAAGCCTCAGCGGAAATGGGCCTCATCTCGCCTGGAGGGCAAAACCGCCTGGATTTCCTCGAGTTGTGGCAGGTGCTCTCGACTTACGACGGGGACCTCAGGGACCCGCTCTGGTGGCCTCAGGAAAGGCCAGTCCCCATGCGAGTTCCTCGTGGGCTTCTCGGGGTTCCTCTCCCGTCGATGCCGGCGCCTAAGACCTTGTGTGGAGTCGGGGCCGGAACCTGAGGATTCCTCTCCAGTGCTGACATGGATCTTGGGGTACTTCTGGAGTCTCCCCAGGGGAGTCAGTCCTCGTCTCGAATGCGGGCATGCACTTGCGCTTTCCTCCAGAGCGGTAGCAGCAGTGTCTCGCAGTCCGCCGCGTGGATCAAAGGATCTATGGTTTTCCCTCGAGTCTTTCCCACAGGGCTGTCCCACGTGCACACGTGGTGGGAGTCGATCCTCGGCTTGAACGTCAAGGCAGTGCAGGGAAAACAGGTTCCTCTGGAATGGACTGACACATCTGGGGGACTCTGGGAATGGTGTCACGACCCTGGAGTTCCTCTCGCCTTTCCTGTGGAGAGCGCCTCCTCTTGAGATGCGACGGGAACGCCGGGAATTCTTTCCCTACGAAACAGGGAAAGGATCCCTCATCTCGAGCTAGGAGGCGGAAACGGGGCTCCCCTGGATGTGTGCGGGAACCCACGTGCTTCCTCTCGAGTGGAGACGGGTATGTCGGGGAACTTCTTGAGTTGCAGCAATGGTGTGAAGGACCCTTTGGTAGTTCCAGTGGTTAGATGTGATTGGCCTCGAGAAGCCTCAGCGGAAATGGGCCTCATGTCGCCTGGAGGGCAAAACCTCCTGGATTTTCTCGAGTTGCGGCAGGTGCTCTCGACTTACGACGGGGACCTCAGGGAACCGCTCTGGTGGCCTCAGGAAAGGCCAGTCCCCATGCGAGTTCCTCGGGGGCCTCTCGGGTTCCTCTCCCGTCGATGCCGGGGCCTAAGACCTTGTGTGGAGTCGGGGCCGGAACCTGAGGATTCCTCTCCAGTGCTGACATGGATCTTGGGGTACTTCTGGAGTCTCCCCAGGGGAGTCAGTCCTCGTCTCGAATGCGGGCATGCACTTGCGCTTCCTCCAGAGCGGTAGCAGCAGTGTCACGCAGTCCGCCGCGTGGATCAACGGATCTATGGTTTTCCCTCGAGTCTTTCCCACGAGGCTTTCCCACGAGGCTTTCCCACAGGGCTGTCCCACGTGCACACGTGGTGGGAGTCGATCCTCGGCTTGAACGTCAAGGCAGTGCAGGGAAAACAGGTTCCTCTGGAATGGACTGACACATCTGGGGGACTCTTGGAATGGTGTCACGACCCTGGAGTTCCTCTCGCCTTTCCTGTGGAGAGCGCCTCCTCTTGAGATGCGACGGGAACGCCGGGAATTCTTTCCCTACGAAACAGGGAAAGGATCCCTCATCTCGAGCTAGGAGGCGGAAACGGGGCTCCCCTGGATGTGTGCGGGAACCCACGTGCTTCCTCTCGAGTGGAGACGGGTATGTCTGGGAACTTCTTGAGTTGCAGCAAGGGTGTGAAGGACCCTTTGGAAGTTCCAGTGGTTAGATGTGATTGGCCTCGAGAAGCCTCAGCGGAAATGGGCCTCATCTCGCCTGGAGGGCAAAACCTCCTGGGTTTTCTCGAGTTGCGGCAGGTGCTCTCGACTTACGACGGGGACCTCAGGGAACCGCTCTGGTGGCCTCAGGAAAGGCCAGTCCCCATGCGAGTTCCTCGGCGGCGTCTCGGGATTCCTCTCCCGTCGACGCCGGGGCCTAAGACCTTCTGTGGAGTCGGGGCCGGAACCTGAGGATTCCACTCCAGTGCTGACATGGATCTTGGGGTACTTCTGGAGTCTCCCCAGGGGAGTCAGTCCTCGTCTCGAATGCGGGCATGCACTTGCGCTTTCCTCCAGAGCGGTAGCAGCAGTGTCACGCAGTCCGCCGCGTGGATCAAAGGATCTATGGTTTTCCCTCGAGTCTTTCCCACGAGTCTTTCCCACGAGGCTTTCCCACAGGGCTGTCACACGTGCACACGTGGTGGGAGTGGATCCTCGGCTTGAACGTCAAGGCAGTGCAGGGAAAACAGGTTCCTCTGGAATGGACTGACACATCTGGGGGACTCTTTGAATGGTGGCACGACCCTGGAGTTCCTCTCGCCTTTCCTGTGGAGAGCGCCTCCTCTTGAGATGCGACGGGAACGCCGGGAATTCTTTCCCTACGAAACAGGGAAAGGATCCCTCATCTCGAGCTAGGAGGCGGAAACGGGGCTCCCCTGGATGTGTGCGGGACCCCACGTGCTTCCTCTCGAGTGGAGACGGGTATGTCGGGGAACTTCTTGAGTTGCAGCAAGGGTGTGAAGGACCCTTTGGAAGTTCCAGTGGTTAGACGTGATTCGCCTCGAGAAACCTCAGCGGAAATGGGCCTCATCTCGCCTGGAGGGCAAAACCTCCTGGATTTTCTCGAGTTGCGGCAGGTGCTCTCGACTTACGACGGGGACCTCAGGGACCCGCTCTGGTGGCCTCAGGAAAGGCCAGTCCCCATGCGAGTTCCTCGGGGGCCTCTCGGGATTCCTCTCCCGTCGATGCCGGGGCCTAAGACCTTGTGTGGAGTCGGGGCCGGAACCTGAGGATTCCTCTCCAGTGCTGACATGGATCTTGGGGTACGTCTGGAGTCTCCCCAGGGGAGTCAGTCCTCGTCTCGAATGCGGGCATGCACTTGCGCTTTCCTCCAGAGTGGTAGCAGCAGTGTCACGCAGTCCGCCGCGTGGATCAAAGGATCTATGGTTTTCCCTCGAGTCTTTCCCACGAGGCTTTCCCACGAGGCTTTCCCACAGGGCTGTCCCACGTGCACACGTGGTGGGAGTGGATCCTCGGCTTGAACGTCAAGGCAGTGCAGGGAAAACAGGTTCCTCTGGAATGGACTGACACATCTGGGGCACTCTTGGAATGGTGGCACGACCCTGGAGTTCCTCTCGCCTTTCCTGTGGAGAGCGTCTCCTCTTGAGATGCGACGGGATCGCCGGGAATTCTTTCCCTACGAAACAGGGAAAGGATCCCTCATCTCGAGCTAGGAGGTGGAAACGGGGCTCCCCTGGATGTGTGCGGGACCCCACGTGCTTCCTCTCGAGTGGAGACGGGTATGTCGGGGAACTTCTTGAGTTGCAGCTAGGGTGCGAAGGACCCTTTGGAAGTTCCAGTGGTTAGATGTGATTGGCCTCGAGAAGCCTCAGCGGAAATGGGCCTCATCTCGCCTGGAGGGCAAAACCTCCTGGATTTTCTCGAGTTGCGGCAGGTGCTCTCGACTTACGACGGGGACCTCAGGGACCCGCTCTGGTGGCCTCAGGAAAGGCCAGTCCCCATGCGAGTTCCTCGGGGGCCTCTCGGGATTCCTCTCCCGTCGATGCCGGGGCCTAAGACCTTGTGTGGAGTCGGGGCCGGAACCTGAGGATTCCTCTCCAGTGCTGACATGGATCTTGGCGTATTTCTGGAGTCTCCCCAGGGGAGTCAGTCCTCGTCTCGAATGCGGGCATGCACTTGTGCTTTCCTCCAGAGCGGTAGCAGCAGTGTCACGCAGTCCGCCGCGTGGATCAAAGGATCTATGGTTTTCCCTCGAGTCTTTCCCACGAGGCTTTCCCACGAGGCTTTCCCACAGGGCTGTCCCACGTGCACACGTGGTGGGAGTGGATCCTCGGCTTGAACGTCAAGGCAGTGCAGGGAAAACAGGTTCCTCTGGAATGGACTGACACATCTGGGGGTCTCTTGGAATGGTGGCACGACCCTGGAGTTCCTCTCGCCTTTCCTGTGGAGAGCGCCTCCTCTTGAGATGCGACGGGATCACCGGGAATTCTTTCCCTACGAAACAGGGAAAGGATCCCTCATCTCGAGCTAGGAGGCGGAAACGGGGCTCCCCTGGATGTGTGCGGGACCCCACGTGCTTCCTCTCGAGTGGAGACGGGTATGTCGGGGAACTTCTTGAGTTGCAGCAAGGGTGTGAAGGACCCTTTGGAAGTTCCAGTGGTTAGACGTGATTAGCCTCGAGAAGCCTCAGCGGAAATGGGCCTCATCTCGCCTGGAGGGCAAAACCTCCTGGATTTTCTCGAGTTGCGGCAGGTGCTCTCGACTTACGACGGGGACCTCAGGGACCCGCTCTGGTGGCCTCAGGAAAGGCCAGTCCCCATGCGAGTTCCTCGGGGGCCTCTCGGGATTCCTCTCCCGTCGATGCCGGGGCCTAAGACCTTGTGTGGAGTCGGGGCCGGAACCTGAGGATTCCTCTCCAGTGCTGACATGGATCTTGGGGTACTTCTGGAGTCTCCCCAGGGGAGTCAGTCCTCGTCTCGAATGCGGGCATGCACTTGCGCTTTCCTCCAGAGCGGTAGCAGCAGTGTCACGCAGTCCGCCGCGTGGATCAAAGGATCTATGGTTTTCCCTCGAGTCTTTCCCACGAGGCTTTCCCACGAGGCTTTCCCACAGGGCTGTCCCACGTGCACACGTTGTGGGAGTCGATCCTCGGCTTGAACGTCAAGGCAGTGCAGGGAAAACAGGTTCCTCTGGAATGGACTGACACATCTGGGGGACTCTTGAAATGGTGGCACGACAGTGGAGTTCCTCTCGCCTTTTCTGTGGAGAGCGCCTCCTCTTGAGATGCGACGGGAACGCCGGGAATTCTTTCCCTACGAAACAGGGAAAGGATCCCTCATCTGGCGCTAGGAGGCGGAAACAGGGCTCCCTGGATGTGTGCGGGACCCCTCGTGCTTCCTCTCGAGTGGAGACGGGTATGTCGGGGAACTTCTTGAGTTGCAGTAAGGGTGTGAAGGACCCTTTGGAAGTTCCAGTGGTTAGACGTGATTCGCCTCGAGAAGCCTCAGCGGAAATGGGCCTCATCTCGCTTGGAGGGCAAAACCTCCTGGATTTTCTCGAGTTGCGGCAGGTGCTCTCGACTTACGACGGGGACCTCAGGGACCCGCTCTGGTGGCCTCAGGAAAGGCCAGTCCCCATGCGAGTTCCTCGGGGGCCTCTCGGGATTCCTCTCCCGTCGATGCCGGGGCCTAAGACCTTGTGTGGAGTCGGGGCCGGAACCTGAGGATTCCTCTCCAGTGCTGACATGGATCTTGGGGTACTTCTGGAGTCTCCCCAGGGGAGTCAGTCCTCGTCTCGAATGCGGGCATGCACTTGCGCTTTCCTCCAGAGCGGTAGCAGCAGTGTCACGCAGTCCGCCGCGTGGATCAAAGGATCTATGGTTTTCCCTCGAGTCTTTCCCACGAGGCTTTCCCACGAGGCTTTCCCACAGGGCTCTCCCATGTGCACACATGGTGGGAGTCGATCCTCGGCTTGAACGTCAAGGCAGTGCAGGGAAAATAGGTTCCTCTGGAATGGACTGACACATCTGGGGGACTCTTGGAATGGTGGCACGACCCTGGAGTTCCTCTCGCCTTTCCTGTGGAGAGCGCCTCCTCTTGAGATGCGACGGGAATGCCGGAAATTCTTTCCCTACGAAACAGGGAAAGGATTCCTCATCTCGAGCTAGGAGGCGGAAACGGGGCTCCCCTGGATGTGTGCGGGACCCCACGTGCTTCCTCTCGAGTGGAGACGGGTATGTCGGGGAACTTCTTGAGTTGCAGCAAGGGTGTGAAGGACCCTTTGGAAGTTCCAGTGGTTAGACGTGATTCGCCTAGAGAAGCCTCAGCGGAAATGGGCCTCATCTCGCCTGGAGGGCAAAACCTCCTGGATTTTCTCGAGTTGCGGCAGGTGCTCTCGACTTACGACGGGGACCTCAGGGACCCGCTCTGGTGGCCTCAGGAAAGGCCAGTCCCCATGCGAGTTCCTCGGGGGTCTCTCGGGATTCCTCTCCCGTCGATGCCGGGGCCTAAGACCTTGTGTGGAGTCGGGGCCGGAACCTGAGGATTCCTCTGCAGTGCTGACATGGATCTTGGGGTACGTCTGGAGTCTCCCCAGGGGAGTCAGTCCTCGTCTCGAATGCGGGCATGCACTTGCGCTTTCCTCCAGAGTGGTAGCAGCAGTGTCACGCAGTCCGCCGCGTGGATCAAAGGATCTATGGTTTTCCCTCGAGTCTTTCCCACGAGGCTTTCCCAAGAGGCTTTCCCACAGGGCTGTCCCACGTGCACACGTGGTGGGAGTGGATCCTCGGCTTGAACGTCAAGGCAGTGCAGGGAAAACAGGTTCCTCTGGAATGGACTGACACATCTGGGGGACTCTTGGAATGGTGGCACGACCCTGGAGTTCCTCTCGCCTTTCCTGTGGAGAGCGCCTCCTCTTGAGATGCGACGGGATCGCCGGGAATTCTTTCCCTACGAAACAGGGAAAGGATCCCTCATCTCGAGCTAGGAGGTGGAAACGGGGCTCCCCTGGATGTGTGCGGGACCCCACGTCCTTCCTCTCGAGTGGAGACGGGTATGTCGGGGAACTTCTTGAGTTGCAGCTAGGGTGCGAAGGACCCTTTGGAAGTTCCAGTGGTTAGATGTGATTGGCCTCGAGAAGCCTCAGCGGAAATGGGCCTCATCTCGCCTGGAGGGCAAAACCTCCTGGATTTTCTCGAGTTGCGGCAGGTGCTCTCGACTTACGACGGGGACCTCAGGGACCCGCTCTGGTGGCCTCAGGAAAGGCCAGTCCCCATGTGAGTTCCTCGGGGGCCTCTCGGGATTCCTCTCCCGTCGATGCCGGGGCCTAAGACCTTGTGTGGAGTCGGGGCCGGAACCTGAGGATTCCTCTCCAGTGCTGACATGGATCTTGGGGTACTTCTGGAGTCTCCCCAGGGGAGTCAGTCCTCGTCTCGAATGCGGGCATGCACTTGCGCTTTCCTCCAGAGCGGTAGCAGCAGTGTCACGCAGTCCGCCGCGTGGATCAAAGGATCTATGGTTTTCCCTCGAGTCTTTCCCACGAGGCTTTCCCACGAGGCTTTCCCACAGGGCTCTCCCACGTGCACACATGGTGGGAGTGGATCCTCGGCTTGAACGTCAAGGCAGTGCAGGGAAAACAGGTTCCTCTGGAATGGACTGACACATCTGGGGGACTCTTGGAATGGTGGCACGACCCTGGAGTTCCTCTCGCCTTTCCTGTGGAGAGCGCCTCCTCTTGAGATGCGACGGGAACGCCGGGAATTCTTTCCCTACGAAACAGGGAAAGGATCCCTCATCTCGAGCTAGGAGGCGGAAACGGGGCTCCCCTGGATGTGTGCGGGACCCCACGTGCTTCCTCTCGAGTGGAGACGGGTATGTCGGGGAACTTCTTGAGTTGCAGCAAGGGTGTGAAGGACCCTTTGGAAGTTCCAGTGGTTAGACGTGATTCGCCTCGAGAAGCCTCAGCGGAAATGGGCCTCATCTCGCCTGGGGGGCAAAACCTCCTGGATTTTCTCGAGTTGCGGCAGGTGCTCTCGACTTACGACGGGGACCTCAGAGACCCGCTCTGGTGGCCTCAGGAAAGGCCAGTCCTCATGCGAGTTCCTCGGGGGCCTCTCGGGATTCCTCTCCCGTCGATGCCGGGGCCTAAGACCTTGTGTGGAGTCGGGGCCGGAACCTGAGGATTCCTCTCCAGTGCTGACATGGATCTTGGGGTACTTCTGGAGTCTCCCCAGGGGAGTCAGTCCTCGTCTCGAATGCGGGCATGCACTTGCGCTTTCCTCCAGAGCGGTAGCAGCAGTGTCACGCAGTCCGCCGCGTGGATAAAAGGATCTATGGTTTTCCCTCGACTCTTTCCCACGAGGCTTTCCCACGAGGCTTTCCCACAGGGCTGTCCCACGTGCACACGTTGTGGGAGTGGATCCTCGGCTTGAACGTCAAGGCAGTGCAGGGAAAACAGGTTCCTCTGGAATGGACTGACACATCTGGGGGACTCTTGGAATGGTGGCACGACCCTGGAGTTCCTCTCGACTTTCCTGTGGAGAGCGCCTCCTCTTGAGATGCGACGGGAACACCGGGAATTCTTTCCCTACGAAACAGGGAAAGGATCCCTCATCTCGAGCTAGGAGTCGGAAACGGGGCTCCCCTGGATGTGTGCGGGACCCCACGTGCTTCCTCTCGAGTGGAGACGGGTATGTCGGGGAACTTCTTGAGTTGCAGCAAGGGTGTGAAGGACCCTTTGGAAGTTCCAGTGGTTAAACGTGATTAGCCTCGAGAAGCCTCAGCGGAAATGGGCCTCATCTCGCCTGGAGGGCAAAACCTCCTGGATTTTCTCGAGTTGCGGCAGGTGCTCTCGACTTACGACGGGGACCTCAGGGACCCGCTCTGGTGGCCTCAGGAAAGGCCAGTCCCCATGCGAGTTCCTCGGGGGCCTCTCGGGATTCCTCTCCCGTCGATGCCGGGGCCTAAGACCTTGTGTGGAGTCGGGGCCGGAACCTGAGGATTCCTCTCCAGTGCTGACATGGATCTTGGGGTACTTCTGGAGTCTCCCCAGGGGAGTCAGTCCTCGTCTCGAATGCGGACATGCACTTGCGCTTTCCTCCAGAGCGGTAGCAGCAGTGTCACGCAGTCCGCCGCCTGGATCAAAGGATCTATGGTTTTCCCTCGAGTCTTTCCCACGAGGCTTTCCCACGAGGCTTTCCCACAGGGCTGTCCCACGTGCACACGTGGTGGGAGTGGATCCTCGGCTTGAACGTCAAGGCAGTGCAGGGAAAACAGGTTCCTCTGGAATGGACTGACACATCTGGGGGACTCTTGGAATGGTGGCACGACCCTGGAGTTCCTCTCGCCTTTCCTGTGGAGAGCGCCTCCTCTTGAGATGCGACGGGAACGCCGGGAATTCTTTCCCTACAAAACATGGAAAGGATCCCACATCTCGAGCTAGGAGGCGGAAACGGGCACCCCTGGATGTGTGCGGGACCCCACGTGCTTCCTCTCGAGTGGAGACGGGTATGTCGGGGAACTTCTTGAGTTGCAGCAAGGGTGTGAAGGACCCTTTGGAAGTTCCAGTGGTTAGACGTGACTCGCCTCGAGAAGCCTCAGCGGAAATGGGCCTCATCTCGCCCGGAGGGGAAAACCTCCTGGATTTTCTCGAGTTGCGGCAGGTGCTCTCGACTTACGACGGGGACCTCAGGGACCCGCTCTGGTGGCCTCAGGAAAGGCCAGTCCCCATGCGAGTTCCTCGGGGGCCTCTCGGCATTACTCTCCCGTCGATGCCGGGGCCTAAGACCTTGTGTGGAGTCGGGGCCGGAACCTGAGGATTCCTCTCCAGTGCTGACATGGATCTTGGGGTACTTCTGGAGTCTCCCCAGGGGAGTCAGTCCTCGTCTCGAATGCGGGCATGCACTTGCGCTTTCCTCCAGAGCGGTAGCAGCAGTGTCACGCAGTCCGCCGCGTGGATCAAAGGATCTATGGTTTTCCCTCGAGTCTTTCCCACGAGGCTTTCCCACGAGGCTTTCCCACAGGGCTGTCCCACGTGCACACGTGGTGGGAGTCTATCCTCGGCTTGAACGTCAAGGCAGTGCAGGGAAAACAGGTTCCTCTGGAATGGACTGACACATCTGGGGGACTCTTGGAATGGTGGCACGACCCTGGAGTTCCTCTCGCCTTTCCTGTGGAGAGCGCCTCCTCTTGAGATGCGACGGGAACGCCGGGAATTCTTTCCCTACGAAACAGGGAAAGGATCCCTCATCTCGAGCTAGGAGGCGGAAACGGGGCTCCCCTGGATGTGTGCGGGACCCCACGTGCTTCCTCTCCAGTGGAGACGGGTATGTCGGGGAACTTCTTGAGTTGCAGCAACGGTGTGAAGGACCCTTTGGAAGTTCCAGTGGTTAGACGTGATTGGCCTCGAGAAGCCTCAACGGAAATGGGCCTCATCTCGCCTGGAGGGCAAAACCTCCTGGATTTTCTCGAGTTGCGGCAGGTGCTCTCGACTTACGACGGGGACCTCAGGGACCCGCTCTGGTGGCCTCAGGAAAGGCCAGTCCCCATGCGAGTTCCTCGGGGGCCTCTCGAGATTCCTCTCCCGTTGATGCCGGGGCCTAAGACCTTGTGTGGAGTCAGTGTCGGAACCTGAGGATTCCTCTCCAGTGCTGACATGGATCTTGGGGTACTTCTGGAGTCTCCCCAGGGGAGTCAGTCCTCGTCTCGAATGCGGGCATGCACTTGCGCATTCCTCCAGAACGGTAGCAGCAGTGTCACGCAGTCCGCCGCGTGGATCAAAGGATCTATGGTTTTCCCTCGAGTCTTTCCCACGAGGCTTTCCCACGAGGCTTTCCACAGGGCTGTCCCACGTGCACACGTGGTGGGACTCGATCCTCGGCTTGAACGTCAAGGTAGTGCAGGGAAAACAGGTTCCTCAGGAATGGACTGACACATCTGGGGGACTCTTGGAATGGTGGCACGACCCTGGAGTTCCTCTCGCCTTTCCTGAGGAGAGCGCCTCCTCTTGAGATGCGACGGGAACGCCGGGAATTCATTCCCTACGAAACAGGGAAAGGATCCCTCATCTCGAGCTAGGAGGCGGAAACGGGGCTCCCCTGGATGTGTGCGGGACCCCACGTGCTTCCTCTCGAGTGGAGACGCGTATGTTGCGGAACTGCTTCAGTTGCAGCAAGGGTGTGAAGGACCCTTTGGAAGTTCAAGTGGTTAGATGTGATTAGCCTCGAGAAGCCTCAGCGGAAATGGGCCTCATTTCGCCTGGAGGGCAAAACCTCCTGGATTTTCTCGAGTTGCGGCAGGTGCTCTCGACTTACGATGGGGACCTCAGGGACCCGCTCTGGTGGCCTCAGGAAAGGCCAGTCCCCATGCGAGTTCCTGGGGGCCTCTCGGCATTCCTCTCCCGTCGAAGCTGGGGCCTAAGACCTTGTGTGGAGTCGGGGACGGAACCTGAGGATTCCTCTCCAGTGCTGACATGGATCTTGGGGTACTTCTGGAGCCTCCCCAGGGGAGTCAGTCCTCGTCTCGAATGCGGGCATGCACTTGCGCTTTCCTCCAGAGCGGTAGCAGCAGTGTCACGCAGTCCGCCGCGTGGATCAAAGGATCTATGGTTTTCCCTCGAGTCTTTCCCACGAGGCTTTCCCAGGAGGCTTTCCCACAGGGCTGTCCCACATGCACACGTGGTGGGAGTCGATCCTCGGCTTGAACGTCAAGGCAGTGCAGGGAAAACAGGTTCCTCTGGAATGGACTGACACATCTGGGGGACTCTTGGAATGGAGGCACGACCCTGGAGTTCCTCTCGCCTTTCCTGTGGAGAGCGCCTCCTCTTGAGATGCGACGGGAACGCCGGGAATTCTTTCCCTACGAAACAGGGAAAGGATCCCTCATCTCGAGCTAGGAGGCGGAAACGGGGCTCCCCTGGATGTGTGCGGGACCCCACGAGCTTCCTCTCGAGTGGAGACGGGTATGTCGGGGAACTTCTAGAGTTGCAGCAAGGGTGTGAAGGACCCTTTGGAAGTTCCAGTGGTTAGACGTGATTAGCCTCAGCGGAAATGGGCCTCATCTCGCCTGGAGGGCAAAACCTCCTGGATTTTCTCGAGTTGTGGCATGTGCTCTCGACTTAAAACGGGGACCTCAGGGACCCGCTCTGGTGACCTCAGGAAAGGCCAGTCCCCATGCGAGTTCCTCGGGGGCCTCTCGGGATTCCTCTCCCGTCGATGCCGGGGCCTAAGACCTTGTGTGGAGTCGGGGCCGGAACCTGAGGATTCCTCTCCAGTGCTGACATGGATCTTGGGGTACTTCTGGAGTCTCCCCAGGGGAGTAAGTCCTCCTCTCAAATGCGGGCATGCAATTGCGCTTCCTCCAGAGCGGTAGCAGCAGTGTCACGCAGTCCGCCGCGTGGATCAAAGGATCTATGGTTTTCCCTCGAGTCTTTCCCACGAGGCTTTCCCACGAAGCTTTCCCACAGGGCTGTCCCACGTGCACACGTGGTGGGAGTGGATCCTCGGCTTGAACGTCAAGGCAGTGCAGGGAAAACAGGTTCCTCTGGAATGGACTGACACATCTGGGGGACTCTTGGAATGGTGGCACGTCCCTGGAGTTCCTCTCGCCTTTCCAGTGGAGAGCGCCTCCTCTTGAGATGCGACGGGAATGCCGGGAATTCTTTCCCTACGAAACAGGGAAAGGATCCCTCATCTCGAGCTAGGAGGCGGAAACGGGGCTCTCCTGGATGTGTGCGGGACCCCACGTGCTTCCTCTCGAGTGGAGACGGGTATGTCGGGGAACTTCTTGAGTTGCATCCAGGGTGTGAAGGACCCTTTGGAAGTTCCAGTGGTTAGATGTGATTAGCCTCGAGAAGCCTCAGCGGAAATGGGCCTCATCTCGCCTGGAGGGCAAAACCTCCTGGATTTTCTCGAGTTGCGGCATGTGCTCTCGACTTACGACGGGGACCTCGGGGACCCGCTCTGGTGGCCTCAGGAAAGGCCAGTCCCCATGCGAGTTCCTCGGGGGCGTCTCGGGATTCTTCTCCCGTCAATGCCGGGGCCTAAGACCTTGTGTGGATTCGGGGCCCGAACCTGAGGATTCCTCTCCAGTGCTGACATGGAACTTGGGGTACTTCTGGAGTCTCCCCAGGGGAGTCAGTCCTCGTCTCGAATGCGGGCATGCACTTGCGCTTTCCTCCAGAGCGGTAGCAGCAGTGTCACGCAGTCCGCCGAGTGGATCAAAGGATCTATGGTTTTCCCTCGAGTTTTTCCCACTAGGCTTTCCCACGAGGCTTTCCCACAGGGCTGTCCCACGTGCACACGTGGTGGGAGTCGATCCTCGGCTTAAACGTCAAGGCAGTGCAGTGAAAACAGGTTCCTCTGGAATGGACTGACACATCTGGGGGTCTCTTGGAATGGTGGCACGACCCTGGAGTTCCTCTCGCCTTTCCTGTGGAGAGCGCCACCTCTTGAGATGCGACGGGAACGCCGGGAATTCTTTCCCTACGAAACTGGGAAAGGATCCCTCATCTCGAGCTAGGAGGCGGAAACGGGGCTCCCCTGGATGTGTGCGGGACCCCACGTGCTTCCTCTCGAGTGGAGACGGGTATGTCGGGGAACTTCTTGAGTTGCAGCAAGGGTGTGAAGGACCCTTTGGAAGTTCCAGTGGTTAGATGTGATTGGCCTCGAGAAGCCTCAGCGGAAATGGGCCTCATCTCGCCTGGAGGGCAAAACCTCCTGGATTTTCTCGAGTTGCGGCAGGTGCTCTCGACTTACGACGGGGACCTCGGGGACCCGCTCTGGTGGCCTCAGGAAAGGCCAGTCCCCATGCGAGTTCCTCGGGGGCCTCTCGGGATTCCCCTCCCGTCGATGCTGTGGCCTAAGACCTTGTGTGGAGTCGGAGCCGGAACCTGAGGATTCCTCTCCAGTGCTGACATGGATATTTGGGTACTTCTGGAGTCTCCCCAGGGGAGTCAGTCCTCGACTCGAATGCACGCATGCACTTGCGATTTCCTCCAGAGCGGTAGCAGCAGTGTCACGCAGTCCGCCGCATGGATCAAAGGATCTATTGTTTTCCCTCGTGTCTTTCCCACGAGGCTTTCCCACGAGGCTTTCCCACAGTGCTGTCCCACGTGCACACGTGGTGGGAGTGGATCCTCGGCTTGAACGTCAAGGCAGTGCAGGGAAAACAGGTTCCTCTGGAATGGACTGACACATCTGGGGGACTCTTGGAATGGTGGCACGACCCTGGAGTTCCTCTCGCCTTTCCTGTGGAGAGAGCCTCCTCTTGAGATGCGACGGGAACGCCGGGAATTCTTTCCCTACGAAACAGGGAAAGGATCCCTCATCTCGAGCTAGGAGGCGGAAACGGGGCTCCCCTGGATGTGTGCGGGACCCCACGTGCTTCCTCCCGAGTGCAGACGGGTATGTCGGGGAACTTCTTGAGTTGCAGCAAGGGTGTGAAGGACCCTTTGGAAGTTCCAGTGGTTAGATGTGATTGGCCTCGAGAAGCCTCAGCGGAAATGGGCCTCATCTCGCCTGGAGGGCAAAACCTCCTGGATTTTCTCGAGTTGCGGCATGTGCTCTCGACTTACGACGGGGACCTCGGGGACCCGCTCTGGTGGCCTCAGGAAAGGCCAGTCCCCATGCGAGTTCCTCGGGGGCGTCTCGGGATTCCTCTCCCGTCGATGCCGGGGACTAAGACCTTGTGTGGAGTCGGGGCCCGAACCTGAGGATTCCTCTCCAGTGCTGACATGGAACTTGGGGTACTTCTGGAGTCTCCCCAGGGGAGTCAGTTCTCGTCTCGAATGCGGGCATGCACTTGCGCTTTCCTCCAGAGCGGTAGCAGCAGTGTCACGCAGTCCGGCGAGTGGATCAAAGGATCTATGGTTTTCCCTCGAGTCTTTCCCACGAGGCTTTCCCACAGGGCTGTCCCACGTGCACACGTGGTGGGAGTCGATCCTCGGCTTGAACGTCAAGGCAGTGCAGGGAAAACAGGTTCCTCCGGAATGGACTGACACATCTGGGGGACTCTTGGAATGGTGGCACGACCCTGGAGTTCCTCTCGCCTTTCCTGTGGAGAGCGCCTCCTCTTGAGATGCGACGGGAACGCCGGGAATTCTTTCCCTACGAAACAGGGAAAGGATCCCTCATCTCGAGCTAGGAGGCGGAAACGGGGCTCCCCTGGATGTGTGCGGGACCCCACGTGCTTCCTCTCGAGTGGAGACGGGTATGTCGGGGAACTTCTTGAGTTGCAGCAAGGGTGTGAAGGACCCTTTGGAAGTTCCAGTGGTTAGACGTGATTAGCCTCGAGAAGCCTCAGCGGAAATGGGCCTCATCTCGCCTGGAGGGCAAAACCTCCTGGATTTTCTCGAGTTGCGGCAGGTGCTCTCGACTTACGACGGGGACCTCAGGGACCCGCTCTGGTGGCCTCAGGAAAGGCCAGTCCCCATGCGAGTTCCTCAGGGGCCTCTCGGGATTCCTCTCCCGTCGATGCCGGGGCCTTAGACCTTGTGTGGAGTCGGGGCCGGAACCTGAGGATTCCTCTCCAGTGCTGACATGGATCTTGGGGTACTACTGGAGTCTCCCCAGGGGAGTCAGTCCTCGTCTCGAATGCGGGCATGCACTTGCGCTTTCCTCCAGAGCGGTAGCAGCAGTGTCACGCAGTCCGCCGCGTGGATCAAAGGATCTATGTTTTTCCCTCGAGTCTTTCCCACGAGGCTTTCCCACGAGGCTTTCCCACAGGGCTGTTCCACGTGCACACGTGGTGGGAGTGGATCCTCGGCTTGAACGTCAAGGCAGTGCAGGGAAAACAGTTTCCTCTGGAATGGACTGACACATCTGGGGGACTCTTGGAATGGTGGCACGACCCTGGAGTTCCTCTCGCCTTTCCTGTGGAGAGCGCCTCCTCTTGAGATGCGACGGGAACGCCGGGAATTCTTTCCCTACGAAACAGGGAAAGGATCCCTCATCTCGAGCTAGGAGCGGAAACCGGGCTCCCCTGGATGTGTGCGGGACCCCACGTGCTTCCTCTCGAGTGGAGACGGGTATGTCGGGGAACTTCTTGAGTTGCAGCAAGGGTGTGAAGGACCCTTTGTAAGTTCCAGTGGTTAGATGTGATTGGCCTCGAGAAGCCTCAGCGGAAATGGGCCTCATCTCGCCTGGAGGGCAAAACCTCCTGGATTTTCTCGAGTTGCGGCAGGTGCTCTCGACTTACGACGGGGACCTCAGGGACCCGCTCTGGTGGCCTCAGGAAAGGCCAGTCCCCAGGCGAGTTCCTCGGGGGCCTCTCGGGATTCCTCTCCCGTCGATGCCGGGGCCTAAGACCTTGTGTGGAGTCGGGGCCGGAACCTGAGGATTCCTCTCCAGTGCTGACATGGATCTTGGGGTACTTCTGGAGTCTCCCCAGGGGAGTCAGTCCTCGTCTCGAATGAGGGCATGCACTTGCGCTTTCCTCCAGAGCGGTAGCAGCAGTGTCACGCAGTCCTCCGCGTGGATCAAAGGATCTATGGTTTTCCCTCGAGTCTTTCCCACGAGGTTTTCCCACGAGGCTTTCCCACAGGGCTGTCCCACGTGCACACGTGGTGGGAGTCGATCCTCGGCTTGAACGTCAAGGCAGTGCAGGGAAAACAGGTTCCTCTGGAATGGACTGACACATCTGGGAGACTCTTGGAATGGTGGCAAGACCCTGGAGTTCCTCTCGCCTTTCCTGTGGAGAGCGCCTCCTCTTGAGATGCGACGGGAACGCCGGGAATTCTTTCCCTACGAAACAGGGAAAGGATCCCTCATCTCGAGCTAGGAGGCGGAAACGGGGCTCCCCTGGATGTGTGCGGGACCCCACGTGCTTCCGTTCGAGTGGAGACGGGTATGTCGGGGAACTTCTTGAGTTGCAGCAAGGGTGTGAAGGACCCTTTGGAAGTTCCCGTGGTTAGATGTGATTGGCCTCGAGAAGCCTCAGCGGAAATGGGGCTCATCTCGCCTGGAGGGCAAAACCTGCTGGATTTTCTCGAGTTGCGGCAGGTGCTCTCGACTTACGACGGGGACCTCAGGGACCCGCTCTAGTGGCCTCAGGAAAGGCCAGTCCCCATGCGAGTTCCTCGGGGGCCTCTCGGGATTCCTCTCCCGTCGATGCCGGGGCCTAAGACCTTGTGTGGAATCGGGGCCGGAACCTGAGGATTCCTCTCCAGTGCTGACATGGATCTTGGGGTACTTCTGGAGTCTCCCCAGGGGAGTCAGTCCTCGTCTCGAATGCGGGCATGCACTTGCGCTTTCCTCCAGAGCGGTAGCAGCAGTGTCACGCAGTCCTCCGCGTGGATCAAAGGATCTATGGTTTTCCCTCGAGTCTTTCCCACGAGGCTTTCCCACGAGGCTTTCCCACAGGGCTGTCCCACGTGCACACGTGGTGGGAGTCGATCCTCGGCTTGAACGTCAAGGCAGTGCAGGGAAAACAGGTTCCTCTGGAATGGACTGACACATCTGGGGGACTCTTGGAATGGTGGCACGACCCTGGAGTTCCTCTCGCCTTTCCTGTGGAGAGCGCCTCCTCTTGAGATGCGACGGGAACGCCGGGAATTCTTTCCCTACGAAACAGGGAAAGGATCCCTCATCTCGAGCTAGGAGGCGGAAACGGGGCTCCCCTGAATGTGTGCGGGACCCTCGTGCTTCCTCTCGAGTGGAGACGGGTATGTCGGAGAACTTCTTGTGTTGCCGCAAGGGTGTGAAGGACCCTTTGGAAATTCCAGTGGTGAGAGGTGATTAGCCTCGAGAAGCCTCAGCGGAAATGGGCCTCATCTCGCCTGGAGGGCAAAACCTCCTGGATTTTCTCGAGTTGCGGCAGGTGCTCTCTACTTACGACGTGGACCTCAGGGACCCGCTCTGGTGGCCTCAGGAAAGCCCAGTCCGCATGCGAGTTCCTCGGGGGCCTCTCGGGATTCCTCTCCCGTCGATGCCGGGGACTAAGACCTTGTGTGGAGTCGGGGCCGGAACCTGAGGATTCCTCTCCAGTGTTGACATGGATCTTGGGGTACTTCTGGAGTCTCCCCAGGGGAGTCAGTCCTCGTCTCGAATGTGAGCATGCACTTGCGCTTTCCTCCAGAGCGGTAGCAGCAGTGTCACGCAGTCCGCAGCGTGCATCAAAGGATCTATGGTTTTCCCTCGAGTCTTTCCCACGAGGCTTTCCCATTAGGCTCTCCCACAGGGCTGTCTAACGTGAAACGTGGTGCGAATCGATCCTCGGCTTGAACGTTAAGGCAGTGCAGGAAAAACAGGTTCCTCTGGAATGGCCTGACACATCTGGGGGACTCTTGGAATGGTGGCACGACCCTGGAGTTCCTCTCGCCTTTCCTGTGGAGAGCGCCTCCTCTTGAGATGCGACGGGAACGCCGGGAATTCTTTCCCTACGAAACAGGGAAAGGATCCCTCATCTCGAGCTAGGAGGCGGAAACGGGGCTCCCCTGGATGTGTGCGGGACACCACGTGCTTCCTCTCAAGTGCAGACGGGTATGTCGGGGAACTTGTTGAGTTGCAGCAAGGGTGTGAAGGACCCTTTGGAAGTTCCAGTGGTTAGATGTGATTGGCCTCGAGAAGCCTCAGCAGAAATGGGCCTCATCTCGCCTGGAGGGCAAAACCTCCTGGATTTTCTCGAGTTGCGGCAGGTGCTCTCGACTTATGACGGGGACCTCAGGGACCCGCTTTGGTGGCCTCAGGAAAGGCCAGTCCCCATGCGAGTTCCTCGGGGGCCTCTCGGGATTCCTCTCCCGTCGATGCCGGGGCCTAAGACCTTGTGTGGAGTCGGGGCCGGAACCTGAGGATTCCTCTCCAGTGCTGACATGGATCTTGGGGTACTTCTGGAGTCTCCCCAGGGGAGTCAGTCCTCGTCTCGAATGCGGGCATGCACTTGCGCTTTCCTCCAGAGTGGTAGCAGCAGTGTCACGCAGTCCGCCGCGTGGATCAAAGGATCTATGGTTTTCCCTCGAGTCTTTCCCACGAGGCTTTCCCACGAGGCTTTCCCACAGGGCTGTCCCACGTGCACACGTGGTGGGACTCGATCCTCGGCTTGAACGTCAAGGCAGTGCAGGGAAAAAAGGTTCCTCTGGAATGGACTGACACATCTGGGGGACTCTTGGAATGGTGTCACGATCCTGGAGTTCCTCTCGCCTTTCCTGTGGAGAGCGCCTCCTCTTGAGATGCGACGGGAACGCCGGGAATTCTTTCCCTACGAAACAGGGAAAGGATCCCTCATCTCGAGCTAGGAGGCGGAAACGGGGCTCCCCTGGATGTGTGCGGGAACCCACGTGCTTCCTCTCGAGTGGAGACGGGTATGTCGGGGAACTTCTTGAGTTGCAGCAATGGTGTGAAGGACCCTTTGGAAGTTCCAGTGGTTAGATGTGATTGGCCTCGAGTAGCCTCAGCGGAAATGGGCCTCATCTCGCCTGGAGGGCAAAACCTCCTGGATTTTCTCGAGTTGCGGCAGGTGCTCTCGACTTACGACGGGGCCTCAGGGAACCGCTCTGGTGGCCTCAGGAAAGGCCAGTCCCCATGCGAGTTCCTCGGGGGCCTCTCGGGATTCCTCTCCTTTTGATGCCGGGGCCTAAGACCTTGTGTGGAGTCGGGGCCGGAACCTGAGGATTCCTCTCCAGTGCTGACATGGATCTCGGGGTACTTCTGGAGTCTCCCCAGGGGAGTCAGTCCTCGTCTCGAATGCGGGCATGCATTGTGCTTTCCTCCAGAGCGGTAGCAGCAGTGTCACGCAGTCCGCCGCGTGGATCAAAGGATCTATGGTTTTCCCTCGAGTCTTTCCCACGAGGCTTTCCCACGAGGCTTTCCCACAGGGCTGTCCCACGTGCACACGTGGTGGGAGTGGATCCTCGGCTTGAACGTCAAGGCAGTGCAGGGAAAACAGGTTCCTCTGGAATGGACTGACACATCTGGGGGACTCTTGGAATGGTGGCACGACCCTGGAGTTCCTCTCGCCTTTCCTGTGGAGAGCGCCTCCTCTTGAGATGCGACGGGAACGCCGGGAATTCTTTCCCTACGAAACAGGGAAAGGATCCCTCATCTCGAGCTAGGAGGCGGAAACGGGGCTCCCCTGGATGTGTGCGGGACCCCACGTGCTTCCTCTCGAGTGGAGACGGGTATGTCGGGGAACTTCTTGAGTTGCAGCAATGGTGTGAAGGACCCTTTGGAAGTTCCAGTGGTTAGATGTGATTGGCCTCGAGAAGCCTCAGCGGAAATGGGCCTCATCTCGCCTGGAGCGCAAAACCTCCTGGATTTTCTCGAGTTGCGGCAGGTGCTCTCGACTTACGACGGGGACCTCAGGGAACCGCTCTGGTGGCCTCAGGTAAGTCCAGTCCCCATGCGAGTTCCTCGGGGGCCTCTCGGGATTCCTCTCCCGTCGATGCCGGGGCCTAAGACCTTGTGTGGAGTCGGGGCCGGAACCTGAGGATTCCTCTCCAGTGCTGACATGGATCTTGGGGTACTTCTGGAGTCTCCCCAGGGGAGTCAGTCCTCGTCTCGAATGCGGGCATGCACTTGCGCTTTCCTCCAGAGCGGTAGCAGAAGTGTCACGCAGTCCGCCGCGTGCATCAAAGGATCTATGGTTTTCCCTCGAGTCTTTCCCACGAGGCTTTCCCACGAGGCTTTCCAACAGGGCTGTCCCACGTGCACACGTGGTGGGAGTGGATCCTCGGCTTGAACGTCAAGGCAGTGCAGGGAAAACAGGTTCCTCTGGAATGGACTGACACATCTGGGGGACTCTTGGAATGGTGGCACGACCCTGGAGTTCCTCTCGCCTTTCCTGTGGAGAGCGCCTCCTCTTGAGATGCGACGGGAACGCCGGGAATTCTTTCCCTACGAAACAGGGAAAGGATCCCTCATCTCGAGCTAGGAGGCGGAAACGGGGCTCCCCTGGATGTGTGCGGGACCCCACGTGCTTCCTCTCGAGTGGAGACGGGTATGTCGGGGAACTTCTTGAGTTGCAGCAATGGTGTGAAGGACCCTTTGGAAGTTCCAGTGGTTAGATGTGATTGGCCTCGAGAAGCCTCAGCGGAAATGGGCCTCATCTCGCCTGGAGCGCAAAACCTCCTGGATTTTCTCGAGTTGCGGCAGGTGCTCTCGACTTACGACGGGGACCTCAGGGAACCGCTCTGGTGGCCTCAGGAAAGGCCAGTCCCCATGCGAGTTCCTCGGGGGCCTCTCGGGATTCCTCTCCCGTCGATGCCGGGGCCTAAGACCTTGTGTGGAGTCGGGGCCGGAACCTGAGGATTCCTCTCCAGTGCTGACATGGATCTTGGGGTACTTCTGGAGTCTCCCCAGGGGAGTCAGTCCTCGTCTCGAATGCGGGCATGCACTTGCGCTTTCCTCCAGAGCGGTAGCAGCAGTGTCACGCAGTCCACCGCGTGGATCAAAGGATCTATGGTTTTCCCTCGAGTCTTTCCCACGAGGCTTTCCCACGAGGCTTTCCCACAGGGCTGTCCCACGTGCACACGTGGTGGGAGTCGATCCTCGGCTTGAACGTCAAGGCAGTGCAGGGAAAACAGGTTCCTCTGGAATGGACTGACACATCTGGGGGACTCTTGGAATGGTGGCACGACCCTGGAGTTCCTCTCGCCTTTCCTGTGGAGAGCGCCTCCTCTTGAGATGCGACGGGAACGCCGGGAATTCTTTCCCTACGAAACAGGGAAAGGATCCCTCATCTCGAGCTAGGAGGCGGAAACGGGGCTCCCCTGGATCTGTGCGGGACCCACGTGCTTCCTCTCGAGTGGAGACGGGTATGTCGGGGAACTTCTTGAGTTGCAGCAAGGGTGTGAAGGACCCTTTGGAAGTTCCACTGGTTAGACGTGATTAGCCTCGAGAAGCCTCAGCGGAAATGGGCCTCATCTCGCCTGGAGGGCAAAACCTCCTGGATTTTCTCGAGTTGCGGCAGGTGCTCTCGACTTACGACGGGGACCTCAGGGACCCGCTCTGGTGGCCTCAGGAAAGGCCAGTCCCCATGCGAGTTCCTCGGGGGCCTCTCGGGATTCCTCTCCCGTCGATGCCGGGGCCTAAGACCTTGTGTGGAGTCGGGGCCGGAACCTGAGGATTCCTCTCCAGTGCTGACATGGATCTCGGGGTACTTCTGGAGTCTCCCCAGGGGAGTCAGTCCTCGTCTCGAATGCGGGCATGCATTGTGCTTTCCTCCAGAGCGGTAGCAGCAGTGTCACGCAGTCCGCCGCGTGGATCAAAGGATCTATGGTTTTCCCTCGAGTCTTTCCCACGAGGCTTTCCCACGAGGCTTTCCCACAGGGCTGTCCCACGTGCACACGTGGTGGGAGTCAATCCTCGGCTTGAACGTCAAGGCAGTGCAGGGAAAACAGGTTCCTCTGGAATGGACTGACACATCTGGGGGACTCTTGGAATGGTGTCACGACCCTGGAGTTCCTCTCGCCTTTCCTGTGGAGAGCGCCTCCTCTTGAGATGCGACGGGAACGCCGGGAATTCTTTCCCTACGAAACAGGGAAAGGATCCCTCATCTCGAGCTAGGAGGCGGAAACGGGGCTCCCCTGAATCTGTGCGGGACCCACGTGCTTCCTCTCGAGTGGAGACGGGTATGTCGGGGAACTTCTTGAGTTGCAGCAAGGGTGTGAAGGACCCTTTGGAAGTTCCAGTGGTTAGACGTGATTAGCCTCGAGAAGCCTCAGCGGAAATGGGCCTCATCTCGCCTGGAGGGCAAAACCTCCTGGATTTTCTCGAGTTGCGGCAGGTGCTCTCGACTTACGACGGGGACCTCAGGGACCCGCTCTGGTGGCCTCAGGAAAGGCCAGTCCCCATGCGAGTTCCTCGGGGGCCTCTCGGGATTCCTCTCCCGTCGATGCCGGGGCCTAAGACTTTGTGTGGAGTCGGGGCCGGAACCTGAGGATTCCTCTCCAGTGCTGACATGGATCTTGGGGTACTTCTGGAGTCTCCCCAGGGGAGTCAGTCCTCCTCTCGAATGCGGGCATGCACTTGCGCTTTCCTCCAGAGCGGTAGCAGCAGTGTCACGCAGTCCGCCGCGTGCATCAAAGGATCTATGGTTTTCCATCGAGTCTTTCCCACGAGGCTTTCCCACGAGGCTTTCCCACAGGGCTGTCCCACGTGCACACGTGGTGGGAGTGGATCCTCGGCTTGAACGTCAAGGCAGTGCAGGGAAAACAGGTTCCTCTGGAATGGACTGACACATCTGGGGGACTCTTGGAATGGTGGCACGACCCTGGAGTTCCTCTCGCCTTTCCTGTGGAAAGCGCCTCCTCTTGAGATGCGACGGGAACGCCGGGAATTCTTTCCCTACGAAACAGGGAAAGGATCCCTCATCTCGAGCTAGGAGGCGGAAACGGGGCTCCCCTGGATGTGTGCGGGACCCCACGTGCTTCCTCTCGAGTGGAGACGGGTATGTCGGGGAACTTCTTGAGTTGCAGCAATGGTGTGAAGGACCCTTTGGAAGTTCCAGTGGTTAGATGTGATTGGCCTCGAGAAGCCTCAGCGGAAATGGGCCTCATCTCGCCTGGAGCGCAAAACCTCCTGGATTTTCTCGAGTTGCGGCAGGTGCTCTCGACTTACGACGGGGACCTCAGGGAACCGCTCTGGTGGCCTCAGGAAAGGCCAGTCCCCATGCGAGTTCCTCGGGGGCCTCTCGGGATTCCTCTCCCGTCGATGCCGGGGCCTAAGACCTTGTGTGGAGTCGGGGCCGGAACCTGAGGATTCCTCTCCAGTGCTGACATGGATCTTGGGGTACTTCTGGAGTCTCCCCAGGGGAGTCAGTCCTCGTCTCGAATGCGGGCATGCACTTGCGCTTTCCTCCAGAGCGGTAGCAGCAGTGTCACGCAGTCCGCCGCGTGCATCAAAGGATCTATGGTTTTCCCTCGAGTCTTTCCCACGAGGCTTTCCCACGAGGCTTTCCAACAGGGCTGTCCCACGTGCACACGTGGTGGGAGTGGATCCTCGGCTTGAACGTCAAGGCAGTGCAGGGAAAACAGGTTCCTCTGGAATGGACTGACACATCTGGGGGACTCTTGGAATGGTGGCACGACCCTGGAGTTCCTCTCGCCTTTCCTGTGGAGAGCGCCTCCTCTTGAGATGCGACGGGAACGCCGGGAATTCTTTCCCTACGAAACAGGGAAAGGATCCCTCATCTCGAGCTAGGAGGCGGAAACGGGGCTCCCCTGGATGTGTGCGGGAACCCACGTGCTTCCTCTCGAGTGGAGACGGGTATGTCGGGGAACTTCTTGAGTTGCAGCAATGGTGTGAAGGACCCTTTGGAAGTTCCAGTGGTTAGATGTGATTGGCCTCGAGAAGCCTCAGCGGAAATGGGCCTCATCTCGCCTGGAGCGCAAAACCTCCTGGATTTTCTCGAGTTGCGGCAGGTGCTCTCGACTTACGACGGGGACCTCAGGGAACCGCTCTGGTGGCCTCAGGAAAGGCCAGTCCCCATGCGAGTTCCTCGGGGGCCTCTCGGGATTCCTCTCCCGTCGATGCCGGGGCCTAAGACCTTGTGTGGAGTCGGGGCCGGAACCTGAGGATTCCTCTCCAGTGCTGACATGGATCTTGGGGTACTTCTGGAGTCTCCCCAGGGGAGTCAGTCCTCGTCTCGAATGCGGGCATGCACTTGCGCTTTCCTCCAGAGCGGTAGCAGCAGTGTCACGCAGTCCACCGCGTGGATCAAAGGATCTATGGTTTTCCCTCGAGTCTTTCCCACGAGGCTTTCCCACGAGGCTTTCCCACAGGGCTGTCCCACGTGCACACGTGGTGGGAGTGGATCCTCGGCTTGAACGTCAAGGCAGTGCAGGGAAAACAGGTTCCTCTGGAATGGACTGACACATCTGGGGGGCTCTTGGAATGGTGGCACGACCCTGGAGTTCCTCTCGCCTTTCCTGTGGAGAGCGCCTCCTCTTGAGATGCGACGGGAACGCCGGGAATTCTTTCCCTACGAAACAGGGAAAGGATCCCTCATCTCGAGCTAGGAGGCGGAAACGGGGCTCCCCTGGATCTGTGCGGGACCCACGTGCTTCCTCTCGAGTGGAGACGGGTATGTCGGGGAACTTCTTGAGTTGCAGCAAGGGTGTGAAGGACCCTTTGGAAGTTCCACTGGTTAGACGTGATTAGCCTCGAGAAGCCTCAGCGGAAATGGGCCTCATCTCGCCTGGAGGGCAAAACCTCCTGGATTTTCTCGAGTTGCGGCAGGTGCTCTCGACTTACGACGGGGACCTCAGGGACCCGCTCTGGTGGCCTCAGGAAAGGCCAGTCCCCATGCGAGTTCCTCGGGGGCCTCTCGGGATTCCTCTCCCGTCGATGCCGGGGCCTAAGACCTTGTGTGGAGTCGGGGCCGGAACCTGAGGATTCCTCTCCAGTGCTGACATGGATCTTGGGGTACTTCTGGAGTCTCCCCAGGGGAGTCAGTCCTCGTCTCGAATGCGGGCATGCACTTGCGCTTTCCTCCAGAGCGGTAGCAGCAGTGTCACGCAGTCCGCCGCGTGCATCAAAGGATCTATGGTTTTCCCTCGAGTCTTTCCCACGAGGCTTTCCCACGAGGCTTTCCCACAGGGCTGTCCCACGTGCACACGAGGTGGGAGTGGATCCTCGGCTTGAACGTCAAGGCAGTGCAGGGAAAACAGGTTCCTCTGGAATGGACTGACACATCTGGGGGACTTTGGAATGGTGGCACGACCCTGGAGTTCCTCTCGCCTTTCCTGTGGAGAGCGCCTCCTCTTGAGATGCGACGGGAACGCCGGGAATTCTTTCCCTACGAAACAGGGAAAGGATCCCTCATCTCGAGCTAGGAGGCGGAAACGGGGCTCCCCTGGATCTGTGCGGGACCCACGTGCTTCCTCTCGAGTGGAGACGGGTATGTCGGGGAACTTCTTGAGTTGCAGCAAGGGTGTGAAGGACCCTTTGGAAGTTCCAGTGGTTAGACGTGATTAGCCTCGAGAAGCCTCAGCGGAAATGGGCCTCATCTCGCCTGGAGGGCAAAACCTCCTGGATTTTCTCGAGTTGCGGCAGGTGCTCTCGACTTACGACGGGGACCTCAGGGACCCGCTCTGGTGGCCTCAGGAAAGGCCAGTCCCCATGCGAGTTCCTCGGGGGCCTCTCGGGATTCCTCTCCCGTCGATGCCGGGGCCTAAGACCTTGTGTGGAGTCGGGGCCGGAACCTGAGGATTCCTCTCCAGTGCTGACATGGATCTTGGGGTACTTCTGGAGTCTCCCCAGGGGAGTCAGTCCTCGTCTCGAATGCGGGCATGCACTTGCGCTTTCCTCCAGAGCGGTAGCAGCAGTGTCACGCAGTCCGCCGCGCGCATCAAAGGATCTATGGTTTTCCCTCGAGTCTTTCCCACGAGGCTTTCCCACGAGGCTTTCCCACAGGGCTGTCCCACGTGCACACGTGGTGGGAGTGGATCCTCGGCTTGAACGTCAAGGCAGTGCAGGGAAAACAGGTTCCTCTGGAATGGACTGACACATCTGGGGGACTCTTGGAATGGTGGCACGACCCTGGAGTTCCTCTCGCCTTTCCTGTGGAGAGCGCCTCCTCTTGAGATGCGACGGGAACGCCGGGAATTCTTTCCCTACGAAACAGGGAAAGGATCCCTCATCTCGAGCTAGGAGGCGGAAACGGGGCTCCCCTGGATGTGTGCGGGACACCACGTGCTTCCTCTCGAGTGCAGACGGGTATGTCGGGGAACTTCTTGAGTTGCAGCAAGGGTGTGAAGGACCCTTTGGAAGTTCCAGTGGTTAGATGTGATTGGCCTCGAGAAGCCTCAGCGGAAATGGGCCTCATCTCGCCTGGAGGGCAAAACCTCCTGGATTTTCTCGAGTTGCGGCAGGTGCTCTCGACTTACGACGGGGACCTCAGGGACCCGCTCTGGTGGCCTCAGGAAAGGCCAGTCCCCATGCGAGTTCCTCGGGGGCCTCTCGGGATTCCTCTCCCGTCGATGCCGTGGCCTAAGACCTTGTGTGGAGTCGGGGCCGGAACCTGAGGATTCCTCTCCAGTGCTGACATGGATCTTGGGGTACTTCTGGAGTCTCCCCAGGGGAGTCAGTCCTCGTCTCGAATGCGGGCATGCACTTGCGCTTTCCTCCAGAGCGGTAGCAGCAGTGTCACGCAGTCCTCCGCGTGGATCAAAGGATCTATGGTTTTCCCTCGAGTCTTTCCCACGAGGTTTTTCCACGAGGCTTTCCCACAGGGCTGTCCCACGTGCACACGTGGTGGGAGTCGATCCTCGGCTTGAACGTCAAGGCAGTGCAGGGAAAACAGGTTCCTCTGGAATGGACTGACACATCTGGGGGACTCTTGGAATGGTGCCACGACCCTGGAGTTCCTCTCGCCTTTCCTGTGGAGAGCGCCTCCTCTTGAGATGCGACGGGAACGCCGGGAATTCTTTCCCTACGAAACAGGGAAAGGATCCCTCATCTCGAGCTAGGAGGCGGAAACGGGGCTCCCCTGAATGTGTGCGGGACCCTCGTGCTTCCTCTCGAGTGGAGACGGGTATGTCGGAGAACTTCTTGTGTTGCAGCAAGGGTGTGAAGGACCCTTTGGAAATTCCAGTGGTGAGAGGTGATTAGCCTCGAGAAGCCTCAGCGGAAATGGGCCTCATCTCGCCTGGAGGGCAAAACCTCCTGGATTTTCTCGAGTTGCGGCAGGTGCTCTCGACTTACGACGTGGAACTCAGGGACCCGCTCTGGTGGCCTCAGGAAAGCCCAGTCCCCATGCGAGTTCCTCGGGGGCCTCTCGGGATTCCTCTCCCGTCGATGCCGGGGACTAAGACCTTGTGTGGAGTCGGGGCCGGAACCTGAGGATTCCTCTCCAGTGCTGACATGGATCTTGGGGTACTTCTTGAGTCTCCCCAGGGGAGTCAGTCCTCGTCTCGAATGCGGGCATGCACTTGCGCTTTCCTCCAGAGCGGTAGCAGCAGTGTCACGCAGTCCGCCGCGTGGATCAAAGGATCTATGGTTTTCCCTCGAGTCTTTCCCACGAGGCTTTCCCACGAGGCTTTCCCACAGGGCTGTCCCACGTGCACACGTGGTGGGAGTGGATCCTCGGCTTGAACGTCAAGGCAGTGCAGGGAAAACAGGTTCCTCTGGAATGGACTGACACATCTGGGGGACTCTTGGAATGGTGGCACGACCCTGGAGTTCCTCTCGCCTTTCCTGTGGAGAGCGCCTCCTCTTGAGATGCGACGGGAACGCCGGGAACTCTTTCCCTACGAAACAGGGAAAGGATCGCTCATCTCGAGCTAGGAGGCGGAAACGGGGCTCCCCTGGATGTGTGCGGGACACCACGTGCTTCCTCTCGAGTGCAGACGGGTATGTCGGGGAACTTCTTGAGTTGCAGCAAGGGTGTGAAGGACCCTTTGGAAGTTCCAGTGGTTAGATGTGATTGGCCTCGAGAAGCCTCAGCGGAAATGGGCCTCATCTCGCCTGGAGGGCAAAACCTCCTGGATTTTCTAGAGTTGCGGCAGGTGCTCTCGACTTACGACGGGGACCTCAGGGACCCGCTCTGGTGGCCTCAGGAAAGGCCAGTCCCCATGCGAGTTCCTCGGGGGCCTCTCGGGATTCCTCTCCCGTCGATGCCGGGGCCTAAGACCTTGTGTGGAGTCGGGGCCGGAACCTGAGGATTCCTCTCCAGTGCTGACATGGATCTTGGGGTACTTCTGGAGTCTCCCCAGGGGAGTCAGTCCTCGTCTCGAATGCGGGCATGCACTTGCGCTTTCCTCCAGAGCGGTAGCAGCAGTGTCACGCAGTCCTCCGCGTGGATCAAAGGATCTATGGTTTTCCCTCGAGTCTTTCCCACGAGGCTTTCCAACGAGGCTTTCCCACAGGGCTGTCCCACGTGCACACGTGGTGGGAGTCGATCCTCGGCTTGAACGTCAAGGCAGTGCAGGGAAAACAGGTTCCTCTGGAATGGACTGACACATCTGGGGGACTCTTGGAATGGTGCCACGACCCTGGAGTTCCTCTCGCCTTTCCTGTGGAGAGTGCCTCCTCTTGAGATGCGACGGGAACGCCGGGAATTCTTTCCCTACGAAACAGGGAAAGGATCCCTCATCTCGAGCTAGGAGGCGGAAACGGGGCTCCCCTGAATGTGTGCGGGACCCTCGTGCTTCCTCTCGAGTGGAGACGGGTATGTCGGAGAACTTCTTGTGTTGCAGCAAGGGTGTGAAGGACCCTTTGGAAATTCCAGTGGTGAGAGGTGATTAGCCTCGAGAAGCCTCAGCGGAAATGGGCCTCATCTCGCCTGGAGGGCAAAACCTCCTGGATTTTCTCGAGTTGCGGCAGGTGCTCTCGACTTACGACGTACACCTCAGGGACCCGCTCTGGTGGCCTCAGGAAAGCCCAGTCCCCATGCGAGTTCCTCGGGGGCCTCTCGGGATTCCTCTCCCGTCGATGCCGGGGCCTAAGACCTTGTGTGGAGTCGGGGCCGGAACCTGAGGATTCCTCTCCAGTGCTGACATGGATCTTGGGGTACTTCTGGAGTCTCCCCAGGGGAGTCAGTCCTCGTCTCGAATGCGGGCATGCACTTGCGCTTTCCTCCAGAGCGGTAGCAGCAGTGTCACGCAGTCCGCCGCGTGCATCAAAGGATCTATGGTTTTCCCTCGAGTCTTTCCCACGAGGCTTTCCCACGAGGCTTTCCCACAGGGCTGTCCCACGTGCACACGTGGTGGGAGTGGATCCTCGGCTTGAACGTCAAGGCAGTGCAGGGAAAACAGGTTCCTCTGGAATGGACTGACACATTTGGGGGACTCTTCGAATGGTGGCACGACCCTGGAGTTCCTCTCGCCTTTCCTGTGGAGAGCGCCTCCTCTTGAGATGCGACGGGAACGCCGGGAATTCTTTCCCTACGAAACAGGGAAAGGATCTCTCATCTCGAGCTAGGAGGCGGAAACGGGGCTCCCCTGGATGTGTGCGGGACCCCACGTGCTTCCTCTCGAGTGGAGACGGGTATGTCGGGAAACTTCTTGAGTTGCAGCAAGGGTGTGAAGGACCCTTTGGAAGTTCCAGTGGTTAGATGTGATTGGCCTCGAGAAGCCTCAGCGGAAATGGGCCTCATCTCGCCTGGAGCGCAAAACCTCCTGGATTTTCTCGAGTTGCGGCAGGTGCTCTCGACTTACGACGGGGACCTCAGGGAACCGCTCTGGTGGCCTCAGGAAAGGCCAGTCCCCATGCGAGTTCCTCGGGGGCCTCTCGGGATTCCTCTCCCGTCGATGCCGGGGCCTAAGAATTGTGTGGAGTCGGGGCCGGAACCTGAGGATTCCTCTCCAGTGCTGACATGGATCTTGGGGTACTTCTGGAGTCTCCCCAGGGGAGTCAGTCCTCGTCTCGAATGCGGGCATGCACTTGCGCTTTCCTCCAGAGCGGTAGCAGCAGTGTCACGCAGTCCTCCGCGTGGATCAAAGGATCTATGGTTTTCCCTCGAGTCTTTCCCACGAGGCTTTCCCACGAGGCTTTCCCACAGGGCTGTCCCACGTGCACACGTGGTGGGAGTGGATCCTCGGCTTGAACGTCAAGGCAGTGCAGGGAAAACAGGTTCCTCTGGAATGGACTGACACATCTGGGGGACTCTTGGAATGGTGGCACGACCCTGGAGTTCCTCTCGCCTTTCCTGTGGAGAGCGCCTCCTCTTGAGATGCGACGGGAACGCCGGGAATTCTTTCCCTACGAAACAGGGAAAGGATCCCTCATCTCGAGCTAGGAGGCGGAAACGGGGCTCCCCTGGATCTGTGCGGGACCCACGTGCTTCCTCTCGAGTGGAGACGGGTATGTCGGGGAACTTCTTGAGTTGCAGCAAGGGTGTGAAGGACCCTTTGGAAGTTCCAGTGGTTAGACGTGATTAGCCTCGAGAAGCCTCAGCGGAAATGGGCCTCATCTCGCCTGGAGGGCAAAACCTCCTGGATTTTCTCGAGTTGCGGCAGGTGCTCTCGACTTACGACGGGGACCTCAGGGACCCGCTCTGGTGGCCTCAGGAAAGGCCAGTCCCCATGCGAGTTCCTCGGGGGCCTCTCGGGATTCCTCTCCCGTCGATGCCGGGGCCTAAGACCTTGTGTGGAGTTGGGGCCGGAACCTGAGGATTCCTCTCCAGTGCTGACATGGATCTTGGGGTACTTCTGGAGTCTCCCCAGGGGAGTCAGTCCTCGTCTCGAATGCGGGCATGCACTTGCGCTTTCCTCCAGAGAGGTAGCAGCAGTGTCACGCAGTCCGCCGCGTGGATCAAAGGATCTATGGTTTTCCCTCGAGTCTTTCCCACGAGGCTTTCCCACGAGGCTTTCCCACAGGGCTGTCCCACGTGCACACGTGGTGGGAGTGGATCCTCGGCTTGAACGTCAAGGCAGTGCAGGGAAAACAGGTTCCTCTGGAATGGACTGACACATCTGGGGGACTCTTGGAATGGTGGCACGACCCTGGAGTTCCTCTCGCCTTTCCTGTGGAGAGCGCCTCCTCTTGAGATGCGACGGGAACGCCGGGAATTCTTTCCCTACGAAACAGGGAAAGGATCCCTCATCTCGAGCTAGGAGGCGGAAACGGGGCTCCCCTGGATGTGTGCGGGACACCACGTGCTTCCTCTCGAGTGCAGACGGGTATGTCGGGGAACTTCTTGAATTGCAGCAAGGGTGTGAAGGACCCTTTGGAAGTTCCAGTGGTTAGATGTGATTGGCCTCGAGAAGCCTCAGCGGAAATGGGCCTCATCTCGCCTGGAGGGCAAAACCTCCTGGATTTTCTCGAGTTGCGGCAGGTGCTCTCGACTTACGACGGGGACCTCAGGGACCCGCTCTGGTGGCCTCAGGAAAGGCCAGTCCCCATGCGAGTTCCTCGGGGGCCTCTCGGGATTCCTCTCCCGTCGATGCCGGGGCCTAAGACCTTGTGTGGAGTCGGGGCCGGAACCTGAGGATTCCTCTCCAGTGCTGACATGGATCTTGGGGTACTTCTGGAGTCTCCCCAGGGGAGTCAGTCCTCGTCTCGAATGCGGGCATGCACTTGCGCTTTCCTCCAGAGCGGTAGCAGCAGTGTCACGCAGTCCTCCGCGTGGATCAAAGGATCTATGGTTTTCCCTCGAGTCTTTCCCACGAGGCTTTCCCACGAGGCTTTCCCACAGGGCTGTCCCACGTGCACACGTGGTGGGAGTCGATCCTCGGCTTGAACGTCAAGGCAGTGCAGGGAAAACAGGTTCCTCTGGAATGGACTGACACATCTGGGGGACTCTTGGAATGGTGCCACGACCCTGGAGTTCCTCTCGCCTTTCCTGTGGAGAGCGCCTCCTCTTGAGATGCGACGGGAACGCCGGGAATTCTTTCCCTACGAAACAGGGAAAGGATCCCTCATCTCGAGCTAGGAGGCGGAAACGGGGCTCCCCTGAATGTGTGCGGGACCCTCGTGCTTCCTCTCGAGTGGAGACGGGTATGTCGGAGAACTTCTTGAGTTGCAGCAATGGTGTGAAGGACCCTTTGGAAGTTCCAGTGGTTAGATGTGATTGGCCTCGAGAAGCCTCAGCGGAAATGGGCCTCATCTCGCCTGGAGGGCAAAACCTCCTGGATTTTCTCGAGTTGCGGCAGGTGCTCTCGACTTACGACGGGGACCTCAGGGACCCGCTCTGGTGGCCTCAGGAAAGGCCAGTCCCCATGCGAGTTCCTCGGGGGCCTCTCGGGATTCCTCTCCCGTCGATGCCGGGGCCTAAGACCTTGTGTGGAGTCGGGGCCGGAACCTGAGGATTCCTCTCCAGTGCTGACATGGATCTTGGGGTACTTCTTGAGTCTCCCCAGGGGAGTCAGTCCTCGTCTCGAATGCGGGCATGCACTTGCGCTTTCCTCCAGAGCGGTAGCAGCAGTGTCACGCAGTCCGCCGCGTGCATCAAAGGATCTATGGTTTTCCCTCGAGTCTTTCCCACGAGGCTTTCCCATGAGGCTTTCCCACAGGGCTGTCCCACGTGCACACGTGGTGGGAGTGGATCCTCGGCTTGAACGTCAAGGCAGTGCAGGGAAAACAGGTTCCTCTGGAATGGACTGACACATCTGGGGGACTCTTCGAATGGTGGCACGACCCTGGAGTTCCTCTCGCCTTTCCTGTGGAGAGCGCCTCCTCTTGAGATGCGACGGGAACGCCGGGAATTCTTTCCCTACGAAACAGGGAAAGGATCCCTCATCTCGAGCTAGGAGGCGGAAACGGGGCTCCCCTGGATGTGTGCGGGACCCCACGTGCTTCCTCTCGAGTGGAGACGGGTATGTCGGGGAACTTCTTGAGTTGCAGCAAGGGTGTGAAGGACCCTTTGGAAGTTCCAGTGGTTAGATGTGATTGGCCTCGAGAAGCCTCAGCGGAAATGGGCCTCATCTCGCCTGGAGCGCAAAACCTCCTGGATTTTCTCGAGTTGCGGCAGGTGCTCTCGACTTACGACGGGGACCTCAGGGAACCGCTCTGGTGGCCTCAGGAAAGGCCAGTCCCCATGCGAGTTCCTCGGGGGCCTCTCGGGATTCCTCTCCCGTCGATGCCGGGGCCTAAGACCTTGTGTGGAGTCGGGGCCGGAACCTGAGGATTCCTCTCCAGTGCTGACATGGATTTTGGGGTACTTCTGGAGTCTCCCCAGGGGAGTCAGTCCTCGTCTCGAATGCGGGCATGCACTTGCGCTTTCCTCCAGAGCGGTAGCAGCAGTGTCACGCAGTCCACGGCGTGGATCAAAGGATCTATGGTTTTCCCACGAGGCTTTCCCACGAGGCTTTCCCACAGGGCTGTCCCACGTGCACACGTGGTGGGAGTGGATCCTCGGCTTGAACGTCAAGGCAGTGCAGGGAAAACAGGTTCCTCTGGAATGGACTGACACATCTGGGGGACTCTTGGAATGGTGGCACGACCCTGGAGTTCCTCTCGCCTTTCCTGTGGAGAGCGCCTCCTCTTGAGATGCGACGGGAACGCCGGGAATTCTTTCCCTACGAAACAGGGAAAGGATCCCTCATCTCGAGCTAGGAGGCGGAAACGGGGCTCCCCTGGATCTGTGCGGGACCCACGTGCTTCCTCTCGAGTGGAGACGGGTATGTCGGGGAACTTCTTGAGTTGCAGCAAGGGTGTGAAGGACCCTTTGGAAGTTCCAGTGGTTAGACGTGATTAGCCTCGAGAAGCCTCAGCGGAAATGGGCCTCATCTCGCCTGGAGGGCAAAACCTCCTGGATTTTCTCGAGTTGCGGCAGGTGCTCTCGACTTACGACGGGGACCTCAGGGACCCGCTCTGGTGGCCTCAGGAAAGGCCAGTCCCCATGCGAGTTCCTCGGGGGCCTCTCGGGATTCCTCTCCCGTCGATGCCGAGGCCTAAGACCTTGTGTGCAGTCGGGGCCGGAACCTGAGGATTCCTCTCCAGTGCTGACATGGATCTTGGGGTACTTCTGGAGTCTCCCCAGGGGAGTCAGTCCTCGTCTCGAATGCGGGCATGCACTTGCGCTTTCCTCCAGAGCGGTAGCAGCAGTGTCACGCAGTCCGCCGCGTGGATCAAAGGATCTATGGTTTTCCCTCGAGTCTTTCCCACGAGGCTTTCCCACGAGGCTTTCCCACAGGGCTGTCCCACGTGCACACGTGGTGGGACTCGATCCTCGGCTTGAACGTCAAGGCAGTGCAGGGAAAACAGGTTCCTCTGGAATGGACTGACACATCTGGGGGACTCTTGGAATGGTGGCACGACCCTGGAGTTCCTCTCGCCTTTCCTGTGGAGAGCGCCTCCTCTTGAGATGCGACGGGAACGCCGGGAATTCTTTCCCTACGAAACAGGGAAAGGATCCCTCATCTCGAGCTAGGAGGCGGAAACGGGGCTCCCCTGGATCTGTGCGGGACCCACGTGCTTCCTCTCGAGTGGAGACGGGGATGTCGGGGAACTTCTTGAGTTGCAGCAAGGGTGTGAAGGACCCTTTGGAAGTTCCAGTGGTTAGACGTGATTAGCCTCGAGAAGCCTCAGCGGAAATGGGCCTCATCTCGCCGGAGGGCAAAACCTCCTGGATTTTCTCGAGTTGCGGCAGGTGCTCTCGACTTACGACGGGGACCTCAGGGACCCGCTCTGGTGGCCTCAGGAAAGGCCAGTCCCCATGCGAGTTCCTCGGGGGCCTCTCGGGATTCCTCTCCCGTCGATGCCGGGGCCTAAGACCTTGTGTGGAGTCGGGGCCGGAACCTGAGGATTCCTCTCCAGTGCTGACATGGATCTTGGGGTACTTCTGGAGTCTCCCCAGGGGAGTCAGTCCTCGTCTCGAATGCGGGCATGCACTTGCGCTTTCCTCCAGAGCGGTAGCAGCAGTGTCACGCAGTCCGCCGCGCGCATCAAAGGATCTATGGTTTTCCCTCGAGTCTTTCCCACGAGGCTTTCCCACGAGGCTTTCCCACAGGGCTGTCCCACGTGCACACGTGGTGGGAGTGGATCCTCGGCTTGAACGTCAAGGCAGTGCAGGGAAAACAGGTTCCTCTGGAATGGACTGACACATCTGGGGGACTCTTGGAATGGTGGCACGACCCTGGAGTTCCTCTCGCCTTTCCTGTGGAGAGCGCCTCCTCTTGAGATGCGACGGGAACGCCGGGAATTCTTTCCCTACGAAACAGGGAAAGGATCCCTCATCTCGAGCTAGGAGGCGGAAACGGGGCTCCCCTGGATGTGTGCGGGACACCACGTGCTTCCTCTCGAGTGCAGACGGGTATGTCGGGGAACTTCTTGAGTTGCAGCAAGGGTGTGAAGGACCCTTTGGAAGTTCCAGTGGTTAGATGTGATTGGCCTCGAGAAGCCTCAGCGGAAATGGGCCTCATCTCGCCTGGAGGGCAAAACCTCCTGGATTTTCTCGAGTTGCGGCAGGTGCTCTCGACTTACGACGGGGACCTCAGGGACCCGCTCTGGTGGCCTCAGGAAAGGCCAGTCCCCATGCGAGTTCCTCGGGGGCCTCTCGGGATTCCTCTCCCGTCGATGCCGGGGCCTAAGACCTTGTGTGGAGTCGGGGCCGGAACCTGAGGATTCCTCTCCAGTGCTGACATGGATCTTGGGGTACTTCTGGAGTCTCCCCAGGGGAGTCAGTCCTCGTCTCGAATGCGGGCATGCACTTGCGCTTTCCTCCAGAGCGGTAGCAGCAGTGTCACGCAGTCCTCCGCGTGGATCAAAGGATCTATGGTTTTCCCTCGAGTCTTTCCCACGAGGTTTTTCCACGAGGCTTTCCCACAGGGCTGTCCCACGTGCACACGTGGTGGGAGTCGATCCTCGGCTTGAACGTCAAGGCAGTGCAGGGAAAACAGGTTCCTCTGGAATGGACTGACACATCTGGGGGACTCTTGGAATGGTGGCACGACCCTGGAGTTCCTCTCGCCTTTCCTGTGGAGAGCGCCTCCTCTTGAGATGCGACGGGAACGCCGGGAATTCTTTCCCTACGAAACAGGGAAAGGATCCCTCATCTCGAGCTAGGAGGCGGAAACGGGGCTCCCCTGAATGTGTGCGGGACCCTCGTGCTTCCTCTCGAGTGGAGACGGGTATGTCGGAGAACTTCTTGTGTTGCAGCAAGGGTGTGAAGGACCCTTTGGAAATTCCAGTGGTGAGAGGTGATTAGCCTCGAGAAGCCTCAGCGGAAATGGGCCTCATCTCGCCTGGAGGGCAAAACCTCCTGGATTTTCTCGAGTTGCGGCAGGTGTTCTCGACTTACGACGTGGACCTCAGGGACCCGCTCTGGTGGCCTCAGGAAAGCCCAGTCCCCATGCGAATTCCTCGGGGGCCTCTCGGGATTCCTCTCCCGTCGATGCCGGGGACTAAGACCTTGTGTGGAGTCGGGGCCGGAACCTGAGGATTCCTCTCCAGTGCTGACATGGATCTTGGGGTACTTCTGGAGTCTCCCCAGGGGAGTCAGTCCTCGTCTCGAATGCGGGCATGCACTTGCGCTTTCCTCCAGAGCGGTAGCAGCAGTGTCACGCAGTCCGCCGCGTGGATCAAAGGATCTATGGTTTTCCCTCGAGTCTTTCCCACGAGGCTTTCCCACGAGGCTTTCCCACAGGGCTGTCCCACGTGCACACGTGGTGGGACTCGATCCTCGGCTTGAACGTCAAGGCAGTGCAGGGAAAACAGGTTCCTCTGGAATGGACTGACACATCTGGGGGACTCTTGGAATGGTGGCACGACCCTGGAGTTCCTCTCGCCTTTCCTGTGGAGAGCGCCTCCTCTTGAGATGCGACGGGAACGCCGGGAACTCTTTCCCTACGAAACAGGGAAAGGATCCCTCATCTCGAGCTAGGAGGCGGAAACGGGGCTCCCCTGGATGTGTGCGGGACACCACGTGCTTCCTCTCGAGTGCAGACGGGTATGTCGGGGAACTTCTTGAGTTGCAGCAAGGGTGTGAAGGACCCTTTGGAAGTTCCAGTGGTTAGATGTGATTGGCCTCGAGAAGCCTCAGCGGAAATGGGCCTCATCTCGCCTGGAGGGCAAAACCTCCTGGATTTTCTAGAGTTGCGGCAGGTGCTCTCGACTTACGACGGGGACCTCAGGGACCCGCTCTGGTGGCCTCAGGAAAGGCCAGTCCCCATGCGAGTTCCTCGGGGGCCTCTCGGGATTCCTCTCCCGTCGATGCCGGGGCCTAAGACCTTGTGTGGAGTCGGGGCCGGAACCTGAGGATTCCTCTCCAGTGCTGACATGGATCTTGGGGTACTTCTGGAGTCTCCCCAGGGGAGTCAGTCCTCGTCTCGAATGCGGGCATGCACTTGCGCTTTCCTCCAGAGCGGTAGCAGCAGTGTCACGCAGTCCGCCGCGCGCATCAAAGGATCTATGGTTTTCCCTCGAGTCTTTCCCACGAGGCTTTCCCACGAGGCTTTCCCACAGGGCTGTCCCACGTGCACACGTGGTGGGAGTGGATCCTCGGCTTGAACGTCAAGGCAGTGCAGGGAAAACAGGTTCCTCTGGAATGGACTGACACATCTGGGGGACTCTTGGAATGGTGGCACGACCCTGGAGTTCCTCTCGCCTTTCCTGTGGAGAGCGCCTCCTCTTGAGATGCGACGGGAACGCCGGGAATTCTTTCCCTACGAAACAGGGAAAGGATCCCTCATCTCGAGCTAGGAGGCGGAAACGGGGCTCCCCTGGATCTGTGCGGGACCCACGTGCTTCCTCTCGAGTGGAGACGGGTATGTCGGGGAACTTCTTGAGTTGCAGCAAGGGTGTGAAGGACCCTTTGGAAGTTCCAGTGGTTAGACGTGATTAGCCTCGAGAAGCCTCAGCGGAAATGGGCCTCATCTCGCCGGAGGGCAAAACCTCCTGGATTTTCTCGAGTTGCGGCAGGTGCTCTCGACTTACGACGGGGACCTCAGGGACCCGCTCTGGTGGCCTCAGGAAAGGCCAGTCCCCATGCGAGTTCCTCGGGGGCCTCTCGGGATTCCTCTCCCGTCGATGCCGGGGCCTAAGACCTTGTGTGGAGTCGGGGCCGGAACCTGAGGATTCCTCTCCAGTGCTGACATGGATCTTGGGGTACTTCTGGAGTCTCCCCAGGGGAGTCAGTCCTCGTCTCGAATGCGGGCATGCACTTGCGCTTTCCTCCAGAGCGGTAGCAGCAGTGTCACGCAGTCCTCCGCGTGGATCAAAGGATCTATGGTTTTCCCTCGAGTCTTTCCCACGAGGTTTTTCCACGAGGCTTTCCCACAGGGCTGTCCCACGTGCACACGTGGTGGGAGTCGATCCTCGGCTTGAACGTCAAGGCAGTGCAGGGAAAACAGGTTCCTCTGGAATGGACTGACACATCTGGGGGACTCTTGGAATGGTGCCACGACCCTGGAGTTCCTCTCGCCTTTCCTGTGGAGAGCGCCTCCTCTTGAGATGCGACGGGAACGCCGGGAATTCTTTCCCTACGAAACAGGGAAAGGATCCCTCATCTCGAGCTAGGAGGCGGAAACGGGGCTCCCCTGAATGTGTGCGGGACCCTCGTGCTTCCTCTCGAGTGGAGACGGGTATGTCGGAGAACTTCTTGTGTTGCAGCAAGGGTGTGAAGGACCCTTTGGAAATTCCAGTGGTGAGAGGTGATTAGCCTCGAGAAGCCTCAGCGGAAATGGGCCTCATCTCGCCTGGAGGGCAAAACCTCCTGGATTTTCTCGAGTTGCGGCAGGTGTTCTCGACTTACGACGTGGACCTCAGGGACCCGCTCTGGTGGCCTCAGGAAAGCCCAGTCCCCATGCGAATTCCTCGGGGGCCTCTCGGGATTCCTCTCCCGTCGATGCCGGGGACTAAGACCTTGTGTGGAGTCGGGGCCGGAACCTGAGGATTCCTCTCCAGTGCTGACATGGATCTTGGGGTACTTCTGGAGTCTCCCCAGGGGAGTCAGTCCTCGTCTCGAATGCGGGCATGCACTTGCGCTTTCCTCCAGAGCGGTAGCAGCAGTGTCACGCAGTCCGCCGCGTGGATCAAAGGATCTATGGTTTTCCCTCGAGTCTTTCCCACGAGGCTTTCCCACGAGGCTTTCCCACAGGGCTGTCCCACGTGCACACGTGGTGGGACTCGATCCTCGGCTTGAACGTCAAGGCAGTGCAGGGAAAACAGGTTCCTCTGGAATGGACTGACACATCTGGGGGAATCTTGGAATGGTGGCACGACCCTGGAGTTCCTCTCGCCTTTCCTGTGGAGAGCGCCTCCTCTTGAGATGCGACGGGAACGCCGGGAACTCTTTCCCTACGAAACAGGGAAAGGATCCCTCATCTCGAGCTAGGAGGCGGAAACGGGGCTCCCCTGGATGTGTGCGGGACACCACGTGCTTCCTCTCGAGTGCAGACGGGTATGTCGGGGAACTTCTTGAGTTGCAGCAAGGGTGTGAAGGACCCTTTGGAAGTTCCAGTGGTTAGATGTGATTGGCCTCGAGAAGCCTCAGCGGAAATGGGCCTCATCTCGCCTGGAGGGCAAAACCTCCTGGATTTTCTAGAGTTGCGGCAGGTGCTCTCGACTTACGACGGGGACCTCAGGGACCCGCTCTGGTGGCCTCAGGAAAGGCCAGTCCCCATGCGAGTTCCTCGGGGGCCTCTCGGGATTCCTCTCCCGTCGATGCCGGGGCCTAAGACCTTGTGTGGAGTCGGGGCCGGAACCTGAGGATTCCTCTCCAGTGCTGACATGGATCTTGGGGTACTTCTGGAGTCTCCCCAGGGGAGTCAGTCCTCGTCTCGAATGCGGGCATGCACTTGCGCTTTCCTCCAGAGCGGTAGCAGCAGTGTCACGCAGTCCGCCGCGCGCATCAAAGGATCTATGTTTTTCCCTCGAGTTTTTCCCACGAGGCTTTCCCACGAGGCTTTCCCACAGGGCTGTCCCACGTGCACACGTGGTGGGAGTGGATCCTCGGCTTGAACGTCAAGGCAGTGCAGGGAAAACAGGTTCCTCTGGAATGGACTGACACATCTGGGGGACTCTTGGAATGGTGGCACGACCCTGGAGTTCCTCTCGCCTTTCCTGTGGAGAGCGCCTCCTCTTGAGATGCGACGGGAACGCCGGGAATTCTTTCCCTACGAAACAGGGAAAGGATCCCTCATCTCGAGCTAGGAGGCGGAAACGGGGCTCCCCTGGATGTGTGCGGGACACCACGTGCTTCCTCTCGAGTGCAGACGGGTATGTCGGGGAACTTCTTGAGTTGCAGCAAGGGTGTGAAGGACCCTTTGGAAGTTCCAGTGGTTAGATGTGATTGGCCTCGAGAAGCCTCAGCGGAAATGGGCCTCATCTCGCCTGGAGGGCAAAACCTCCTGGATTTTCTCGAGTTGCGGCAGGTGCTCTCGACTTACGACGGGGACCTCAGGGACCCGCTCTGGTGGCCTCAGGAAAGGCCAGTCCCCATGCGAGTTCCTCGGGGGCCTCTCGGGATTCCTCTCCCGTCGATGCCGGGGCCTAAGACCTTGTGTGGAGTCGGGGCCGGAACCTGAGGATTCCTCTCCAGTGCTGACATGGATCTTGGGGTACTTCTGGAGTCTCCCCAGGGGAGTCAGTCCTCGTCTCGAATGCGGGCATGCACTTGCGCTTTCCTCCAGAGCGGTAGCAGCAGTGTCACGCAGTCCTCCGCGTGGATCAAAGGATCTATGGTTTTCCCTCGAGTCTTTCCCACGAGGTTTTTCCACGAGGCTTTCCCACAGGGCTGTCCCACGTGCACACGTGGTGGGAGTCGATCCTCGGCTTGAACGTCAAGGCAGTGCAGGGAAAACAGGTTCCTCTGGAATGGACTGACACATCTGGGGGACTCTTGGAATGGTGCCACGACCCTGGAGTTCCTCTCGCCTTTCCTGTGGAGAGCGCCTCCTCTTGAGATGCGACGGGAACGCCGGGAATTCTTTCCCTACGAAACAGGGAAAGGATCCCTCATCTCGAGCTAGGAGGCGGAAACGGGGCTCCCCTGAATGTGTGCGGGACCCTCGTGCTTCCTCTCGAGTGGAGACGGGTATGTCGGAGAACTTCTTGTGTTGCAGCAAGGGTGTGAAGGACCCTTTGGAAATTCCAGTGGTGAGAGGTGATTAGCCTCGAGAAGCCTCAGCGGAAATGGGCCTCATCTCGCCTGGAGGGCAAAACCTCCTGGATTTTCTCGAGTTGCGGCAGGTGCTCTCGACTTACGACGTGGACCTCAGGGACCCGCTCTGGTGGCCTCAGGAAAGGCCAGTCCCCAGGCGAGTTCCTCGGGGGCCTCTCGGGATTCCTCTCCCGTCGATGCCGGGGCCTAAGACCTTGTGTGGAGTCGGGGCCGGAACCTGAGGATTCCTCTCCAGTGCTGACATGGATCTTGGGGTACTTCTGGAGTCTCCCCAGGGGAGTCAGTCCTCGTCTCGAATGCGGGCATGCACTTGCGCTTTCCTCCAGAGCGGTAGCAGCAGTGTCACGCAGTCCGCCGCGTGGATCAAAGGATCTATGGTTTTCCCTCGAGTCTTTCCCACGAGGCTTTCCCACGAGGCTTTCCCACAGGGCTGTCCCACGTGCACACGTGGTGGGACTCGATCCTCGGCTTGAACGTCAAGGCAGTGCAGGGAAAACTGGTTCCTCTGGAATGGACTGACACATCTGGGGGACTCTTGGAATGGTGGCACGACCCTGGAGTTCCTCTCGCCTTTCCTGTGGAGAGCGCCTCCTCTTGAGATGCGACGGGAACGCCGGGAACTCTTTCCCTACGAAACAGGGAAAGGATCCCTCATCTCGAGCTAGGAGGCGGAAACGGGGCTCCCCTGGATGTGTGCGGGACACCACGTGCTTCCTCTCGAGTGCAGACGGGTATGTCGGGGAACTTCTTGAGTTGCAGCAAGAGTGTGAAGGACCCTTTGGAAGTTCCAGTGGTTAGATGTGATTGGCCTCGAGAAGCCTCAGCGGAAATGGGCCTCATCTCGCCTGGAGGGCAAAACCTCCTGGATTTTCTAGAGTTGCGGCAGGTGCTCTCGACTTACGACGGGGACCTCAGGGACCCGCTCTGGTGGCCTCAGGAAAGGCCAGTCCCCATGCGAGTTCCTCGGGGGCCTCTCGGGATTCCTCTCCCGTCGATGCCGGGGCCTAAGACCTTGTGTGGAGTCGGGGCCGGAACCTGAGGATTCCTCTCCAGTGCTGACATGGATCTTGGGGTACTTCTGGAGTCTCCCCAGGGGAGTCAGTCCTCGTCTCGAATGCGGGCATGCACTTGCGCTTTCCTCCAGAGCGGTAGCAGCAGTGTCACGCAGTCCTCCGCGTGGATCAAAGGATCTATGGTTTTCCCTCGAGTCTTTCCCACGAGGCTTTCCCACGAGGCTTTCCCACAGGGCTGTCCCACGTGCACACGTGGTGGGAGTCGATCCTCGGCTTGAACGTCAAGGCAGTGCAGGGAAAACAGGTTCCTCTGGAATGGACTGACACATCTGGGGGACTCTTGGAATGGTGCCACGACCCTGGAGTTCCTCTCGCCTTTCCTGTGGAGAGTGCCTCCTCTTGAGATGCGACGGGAACGCCGGGAATTCTTTCCCTACGAAACAGGGAAAGGATCCCTCATCTCGAGCTAGGAGGCGGAAACGGGGCTCCCCTGAATGTGTGCGGGACCCTCTTGCTTCCTCTCGAGTGGAGACGGGTATGTCGGAGAACTTCTTGTGTTGCAGCAAGGGTGTGAAGGACCCTTTGGAAATTCCAGTGGTGAGAGGTGATTAGCCTCGAGAAGCCTCAGCGGAAATGGGCCTCATCTCGCCTGGAGGGCAAAACCTCCTGGATTTTCTCGAGTTGCGGCAGGTGCTCTCGACTTACGACGTACACCTCAGGGACCCGCTCTGGTGGCCTCAGGAAAGCCCAGTCCCCATGCGAGTTCCTCGGGGGCCTCTCGGGATTCCTCTCCCGTCGATGCCGGGGCCTAAGACCTTGTGTGGAGTCGGGGCCGGAACCTGAGGATTCCTCTCCAGTGCTGACATGGATCTTGGGGTACTTCTGGAGTCTCCCCAGGGGAGTCAGTCCTCGTCTCGAATGCGGGCATGCACTTGCGCTTTCCTCCAGAGCGGTAGCAGCAGTGTCACGCAGTCCGCCGCGTGCATCAAAGGATCTATGGTTTTCCCTCGAGTCTTTCCCACGAGGCTTTCCCACGAGGCTTTCCCACAGGGCTGTCCCACGTGCACACGTGGTGGGAGTGGATCCTCGGCTTGAACGTCAAGGCAGTGCAGGGAAAACAGGTTCCTCTGGAATGGACTGACACATCTGGGGGACTCTTCGAATGGTGGCACGACCCTGGAGTTCCTCTCGCCTTTCCTGTGGAGAGCGCCTCCTCTTGAGATGCGACGGGAACGCCGGGAATTCTTTCCCTACGAAACAGGGAAAGGATCTCTCATCTCGAGCTAGGAGGCGGAAACGGGGCTCCCCTGGATGTGTGCGGGACCCCACGTGCTTCCTCTCGAGTGGAGACGGGTATGTCGGGAAACTTCTTGAGTTGCAGCAAGGGTGTGAAGGACCCTTTGGAAGTTCCAGTGGTTAGATGTGATTGGCCTCGAGAAGCCTCAGCGGAAATGGGCCTCATCTCGCCTGGAGCGCAAAACCTCCTGGATTTTCTCGAGTTGCGGCAGGTGCTCTCGACTTACGACGGGGACCTCAGGGAACCGCTCTGGTGGCCTCAGGAAAGGCCAGTCCCCATGCGAGTTCCTCGGGGGCCTCTCGGGATTCCTCTCCCGTCGATGCCGGGGCCTAAGACCTTGTGTGGAGTCGGGGCCGGAACCTGAGGATTCCTCTCCAGTGCTGACATGGATCTTGGGGTACTTCTGGAGTCTCCCCAGGGGAGTCAGTCCTCGTCTCGAATGCGGGCATGCACTTGCGCTTTCCTCCAGAGCGGTAGCAGCAGTGTCACGCAGTCCACGGCGTGGATCAAAGGATCTATGGTTTTCCCTCGAGTCTTTCCCACGAGGCTTTCCCACGAGGCTTTCCCACAGGGCTGTCCCACGTGCACACGTGGTGGGAGTGGATCCTCGGCTTGAACGTCAAGGCAGTGCAGGGAAAACAGGTTCCTCTGGAATGGACTGACACATCTGGGGGCTCTTGGAATGGTGGCACGACCCTGGAGTTCCTCTCGCCTTTCCTGTGGAGAGCGCCTCCTCTTGAGATGCGACGGGAACGCCGGGAATTCTTTCCCTACGAAACAGGGAAAGGATCCCTCATCTCGAGCTAGGAGGCGGAAGCGGGGCTCCCCTGGATCTGTGCGGGACCCACGTGCTTCCTCTCGAGTGGAGACGGGTATGTCGGGGAACTTCTTGAGTTGCAGCAAGGGTGTGAAGGACCCTTTGGAAGTTCCAGTGGTTAGACGTGATTAGCCTCGAGAAGCCTCAGCGGAAATGGGCCTCATCTCGCCTGGAGGGCAAAACCTCCTGGATTTTCTCGAGTTGCGGCAGGTGCTCTCGACTTACGACGGGGACCTCAGGGACCCGCTCTGGTGGCCTCAGGAAAGGCCAGTCCCCATGCGAGTTCCTCGGGGGCCTCTCGGGATTCCTCTCCCGTCGATGCCGGGGCCTAAGACCTTGTGTGGAGTCGGGGCCGGAACCTGAGGATTCCTCTCCAGTGCTGACATGGATCTTGGGGTACTTCTGGAGTCTCCCCAGGGGAGTCAGTCCTCGTCTCGAATGCGGGCATGCACTTGCGCTTTCCTCCAGAGCGGTAGCAGCAGTGTCACGCAGTCCGCCGCGTGCATCAAAGGATCTATGGTTTTCCCTCGAGTCTTTCCCACGAGGCTTTCCCATGAGGCTTTCCCACAGGGCTGTCCCACGTGCACACGTGGTGGGAGTGGATCCTCGGCTTGAACGTCAAGGCAGTGCAGGGAAAACAGGTTCCTCTGGAATGGACTGACACATCTGGGGGACTCTTCGAATGGTGGCACGACCCTGGAGTTCCTCTCGCCTTTCCTGTGGAGAGCGCCTCCTCTTGAGATGCGACGGGAACGCCGGGAATTCTTTCCCTACGAAACAGGGAAAGGATCCCTCATCTCGAGCTAGGAGGCGGAAACGGGGCTCCCCTGGATGTGTGCGGGACCCCACGTGCTTCCTCTCGAGTGGAGACGGGTATGTCGGGGAACTTCTTGAGTTGCAGCAAGGGTGTGAAGGACCCTTTGGAAGTTCCAGTGGTTAGATGTGATTGGCCTCGAGAAGCCTCAGCGGAAATGGGCCTCATCTCGCCTGGAGCGCAAAACCTCCTGGATTTTCTCGAGTTGCGGCAGGTGCTCTCGACTTACGACGGGGACCTCAGGGAACCGCTCTGGTGGCCTCAGGAAAGGCCAGTCCCCATGCGAGTTCCTCGGGGGCCTCTCGGGATTCCTCTCCCGTCGATGCCGGGGCCTAAGACCTTGTGTGGAGTCGGGGCCGGAACCTGAGGATTCCTCTCCAGTGCTGACATGGATTTTGGGGTACTTCTGGAGTCTCCCCAGGGGAGTCAGTCCTCGTCTCGAATGCGGGCATGCACTTGCGCTTTCCTCCAGAGCGGTAGCAGCAGTGTCACGCAGTCCACGGCGTGGATCAAAGGATCTATGGTTTTCCCTCGAGTCTTTCCCACGAGGCTTTCCCACGAGGCTTTCCCACAGGGCTGTCCCACGTGCACACGTGGTGGGAGTGGATCCTCGGCTTGAACGTCAAGGCAGTGCAGGGAAAACAGGTTCCTCTGGAATGGACTGACACATCTGGGGGACTCTTGGAATGGTGTCACGACCCTGGAGTTCCTCTCGCCTTTCCTGTGGAGAGCGCCTCCTCTTGAGATGCGACGGGAACGCCGGGAATTCTTTCCCTACGAAACAGGGAAAGGATCCCTCATCTCGAGCTAGGAGGCGGAAACGGGGCTCCCCTGGATCTGTGCGGGACCCACGTGCTTCCTCTCGAGTGGAGACGGGTATGTCGGGGAACTTCTTGAGTTGCAGCAAGGGTGTGAAGGACCCTTTGGAAGTTCCAGTGGTTAGACGTGATTAGCCTCGAGAAGCCTCAGCGGAAATGGGCCTCATCTCGCCTGGAGGGCAAAACCTCCTGGATTTTCTCGAGTTGCGGCAGGTGCTCTCGACTTACGACGGGGACCTCAGGGACCCGCTCTGGTGGCCTCAGGAAAGGCCAGTCCCCATGCGAGTTCCTCGGGGGCCTCTCGGGATTCCTCTCCCGTCGATGCCGAGGCCTAAGACCTTGTGTGGAGTCGGGGCCGGAACCTGAGGATTCCTCTCCAGTGCTGACATGGATCTTGGGGTACTTCTGGAGTCTCCCCAGGGGAGTCAGTCCTCGTCTCGAATGCGGGCATGCACTTGCGCTTTCCTCCAGAGCGGTAGCAGCAGTGTCACGCAGTCCGCCGCGTGGATCAAAGGATCTATGGTTTTCCCTCGAGTCTTTCCCACGAGGCTTTCCCACGAGGCTTTCCCACAGGGCTGTCCCACGTGCACACGTGGTGGGACTCGATCCTCGGCTTGAACGTCAAGGCAGTGCAGGGAAAACAGGTTCCTCTGGAATGGACTGACACATCTGGGGGACTCTTGGAATGGTGTCACGATCCTGGAGTTCCTCTCGCCTTTACTGTGGAGAGCGCCTCCTCTTGAGATGCGACGGGAACGCCGGGAATTCTTTCCCTACGAAACAGGGAAAGGATCCCTCATCTCGAGCTAGGAGGCGGAAACGGGGCTCCCCTGGATGTGTGCGGGACCCCACGTGCTTCCTCTCGAGTGGAGACGGGTATGTCGGGGAACTTCTTGAGTTGCAGCAAGGGTGTGAAGGACCCTTTGGAAGTTCCAGTGGTTAGATGTGATTGGCCTCGATAAGCCTCAGCGGAAATGGGCCTCATCTCGCCTGGAGGGCAAAACCTCCTGGATTTTCTCGAGTTGCGGCAGGTGCTCTCGACTTACGACGGGGACCTCAGGGAACCGCTCTGGTGGCCTCAGGAAAGGCCAGTCCCCATGCGAGTTCCTCGGGGGCCTCTCGGGATTCCTCTCCCGTCGATGCCGGGGCCTAAGACCTTGTGTGAAGTCGGGGCCGGAACCTGAGGATTCCTCTCCAGTGCTGACATGGATCTTGGGGTACTTCTGGAGTCTCCCCAGGGGAGTCAGTCCTCGTCTCGAATGCGGGCATGCACTTGCGCTTTCCTCCAGAGCGGTAGCAGCAGTGTCACGCAGTCCGCCGCGTGGATCAAAGGATCTATGGTTTTCCCTCGAGTCTTTCCCACGAGGCTTTCCCACGAGGCTTTCCCACAGGGCTGTCCCACGTGCACACGTGGTGGGAGTCGATCCTCGGCTTGAACGTCAAGGCAGTGCAGGGAAAACAGGTTCCTCTGGAATGGACTGACACATCTGGCGGACTCTTGGAATGGTGCCACGACCCTGGAGTTCCTCTCGCCTTTCCTGTGGAGAGCGCCTCCTCTTGAGATGCGACGGGAACGCCGGGAATTCTTTCCCTAAGAAACAGGGAAAGGATCCCTCATTTCGAGCTAGGAGGCGGAAACGGGGCTCCCCTGGATCTGTGCGGGACCCACGTGCTTTCTCTCGAGTGGAGAAGGGTATGTCGGGGAACTTCTTGAGTTGCAGCAAGGGTGTGAAGGACCCTTTGGAAGTTCCAGTGGTTAGACGTGATTAGCCTCGAGAAGCCTCAGCGGAAATGGGCCTCATCTCGCCTGGAGCGCAAAACCTCCTGGATTTTCTCGAGTTGCGGCAGGTGCTCTCGACTTACGACGGGGACCTCAGGGACCCGCTCTGGTGGCCTCAGGAAAGGCCAGTCCCCATGCGAGTTCCTCGGGGGCCTCTCGGGATTCCTCTCCCGTCGATGCCGGGGCCTAAGACCTTGTGTGGAGTCGGGGCCGGAACCTGAGGATTCCTCTCCAGAACTGACATGGATCTTGGGGTACTTCTGGAGTCTCCCCAGGGGAGTCAGTCCTCGTCTCGAATGCGGGCATGCACTTGCGCTTTCCTCCAGAGCGGTAGCAGCAGTGTCACGCAGTCCGCCGCGTGGATCAAAGGATCTATGGTTTTCCCTCGAGTCTTTCCCACGAGGCTTTCCCTCGAGGCTTTCCCACAGGGCTGTCCCACGTGCACACGTGGTGGGAGTCGATCCTCGGCTTGAACGTCTAGGCAGTGCAGGGAAAACAGGTTCCTCTGGAATGGACTGACTCATCTGGGGGACTCTTGGAATGGTGGCACGATCCTGGAGTTCCTCTCGCCTTTACTGTGGAGAGCGCCTCCTCTTGAGATGCGACGGGAACGCCGGGAATTCTTTCCCTACGAAACAGGGAAAGGATCCCTCATCTCGAGCTAGGAGGCGGAAACGGGGCTCCCCTGGATGTGTGCGGGACCCCACGTGCTTCCTCTCGAGTGGAGACGGGTATGTCGGGGAACTTCTTGAGTTGCAGCAATGGTGTGAAGGACCCTTTGGAAGTTCCAGTGGTTAGATGTGATTGGCCTCGAGAAGCCTCAGCGGAAATGGGCCTCATCTCGCCTGGAGCGCAAAACCTCCTGGATTTTCTCGAGTTGCGGCAGGTGCTCTCGACTTACGACGGGGACCTCAGGGAACCGCTCTGGTGGCCTCAGGAAAGGCCAGTCCCCATGCGAGTTCCTCGGGGGCCTCTCGGGATTCCTCTCCCGTCGATGCCGGGGCCTAAGACCTTGTGTGAAGTCGGGGCCGGAACCTGAGGATTCCTCTCCAGTGCTGACATGGATCTTGGGGTACTTCTGGAGTCTCCCCAGGGGAGTCAGTCCTCGTCTCGAATGCGGGCATGCACTTGCGCTTTCCTCCAGAGCGGTAGCAGCAGTGTCACGCAGTCCGCCGCGTGGATCAAAGGATCTATGGTTTTCCCTCGAGTCTTTCCCACGAGGCTTTCCCACGAGGCTTTCCCACAGGGCTGTCCCACGTGCACACGTGGTGGGAGTCGATCCTCGGCTTGAACGTCAAGGCAGTGCAGGGAAAACAGGTTCCTCTGGAATGGACTGACACATCTGGCGGACTCTTGGAATGGTGCCACGACCCTGGAGTTCCTCTCGCCTTTCCTGTGGAGAGCGCCTCCTCTTGAGATGCGACGGGAACGCCGGGAATTCTTTCCCTAAGAAACAGGGAAAGGATCCCTCATTTCGAGCTAGGAGGCGGAAACGGGGCTCCCCTGGATCTGTGCGGGACCCACGTGCTTTCTCTCGAGTGGAGAAGGGTATGTCGGGGAACTTCTTGAGTTGCAGCAAGGGTGTGAAGGACCCTTTGGAAGTTCCAGTGGTTAGACGTGATTAGCCTCGAGAAGCCTCAGCGGAAATGGGCCTCATCTCGCCTGGATCGCAAAACCTCCTGGATTTTCTCGAGTTGCGGCAGGTGCTCTCGACTTACGACGGGGACCTCAGGGACCCGCTCTGGTGGCCTCAGGAAAGGCCAGTCCCCATGCGAGTTCCTCGGGGGCCTCTCGGGATTCCTCTCCCGTCGATGCCGGGGCCTAAGACCTTGTGTGGAGTCGGGGCCGGAACCTGAGGATTCCTCTCCAGAACTGACATGGATCTTGGGGTACTTCTGGAGTCTCCCCAGGGGAGTCAGTCCTCGTCTCGAATGCGGGCATGCACTTGCGCTTTCCTCCAGAGCGGTAGCAGCAGTGTCACGCAGTCCGCCGCGTGGATCAAAGGATCTATGGTTTTCCCTCGAGTCTTTCCCACGAGGCTTTCCCTCGAGGCTTTCCCACAGGGCTGTCCCACGTGCACACGTGGTGGGAGTCGATCCTCGGCTTGAACGTCTAGGCAGTGCAGGGAAAACAGGTTCCTCTGGAATGGACTGACTCATCTGGGGGACTCTTGGAATGGTGGCACGACCCTGGAGTTCCTCTCGCCTTTCCTGTGGAGAGCGCCTCCTCTTGAGATGCGACGGGAACGCCGGGAATTCTTTCCCTACGAAACAGGGAAAGGATCCCTCATCTCGAGCTAGGAGGCGGAAACGGGGCTCCCCTGGATGTGTGCGGGACCCCACGTGCTTCCTCTCGAGTGGAGACGGGTATGTCGGGGAACTTCTTGAGTTGCAGCAATGGTGTGAAGGTCCCTTTGGAAGTTCCAGTGGTTAGATGTGATTGGCCTCGAGAAGCCTCAGCGGAAATGGGCCTCATCTCGCCTGGAGCGCAAAACCTCCTGGATTTTCTCGAGTTGCGGCAGGTGCTCTCGACTTACGACGGGGACCTCAGGGACCCGCTCTGGTGGCCTCAGGAAAGGCCAGTCCCCATGCGAGTTCCTCGGGGGCCTCTCGGGATTCCTCTCCCGTCGATGCCGGGGCCTAAGACCTTGTGTGGAGTCGGGGCCGGAACCTGAGGATTCCTCTCCAGTGCTGACATGGATCTTGGGGTACTTCTGGAGTCTCCCCAGGGGAGTCAGTCCTCGTCTCGAATGCGGGCATGCACTTGCGCTTTCCTCCAGAGCGGTAGCAGCAGTGTCACGCAATCCGCCGCGTGCATCAAAGGATCTATGGTTTTCCCTCGAGTCTTTCCCACGAGGCTTTCCCACGAGGCTTTCCCACAGGGCTGTCCCACGTGCACACGTGGTGGGAGTCGATCCTCGGCTTGAACGTCAAGGCAGTGCAGGGAAAACAGGTTCCTCTGGAATGGACTGACACATCTGGGGGACTCTTGGAATGGTGTCACGATCCTGGAGTTCCTCTCGCCTTTCCTGTGGAGAGCGCCTCCTCTTGAGATGCGACGGGAACGCCGGGAATTCTTTCCCTACGAAACAGGGAAAGGATCCCTCATCTCGAGCTAGGAGGCGGAAACGGGGCTCCCCTGGATGTGTGCGGGAACCCACGTGCTTCCTCTCGAGTGGAGACGGGTATGTCGGGGAACTTCTTGAGTTGCAGCAAGGGTGTGAAGGACCCTTTGGAAGTTCCAGTGGTTAGACGTGATTAGCCTCGAGAAGCCTCAGCGGAAATAGGCCTCATCTCGCCTGGAGGGCAAAACCTCCTGGATTTTCTCGAGTTGCGGCAGGTGCTCTCGACTTACGACGGGGACCTCAGGGACCCGCTCTGGTGGCCTCAGGAAAGGCCAGTCCCCATGCGAGTTCCTCGGGGGCCTCTCGGGATTGCTCTCCCGTCGATGCCGGGGCCTAAGACCTTGTGTGGAGTCGGGGCCGGAACCTGAGGATTCCTCTCCAGAACTGACATGGATCTTGGGGTACTTCTGGAGTCTCCCCAGGGGAGTCAGTCCTCGTCTCGAATGCGGGCATGCACTTGCGCTTTCCTCCAGAGCGGTAGCAGCAGTGTCACGCAGTCCGCCGCGTGGATCAAAGGATCTATGGTTTTCCCTCGAGTCTTTCCCACGAGGCTTTCCCACGAGGCTTTCCCACAGGGCTGTCCCACGTGCACACGTGGTGGGAGTCGATCCTCGGCTTGAACGTCAAGGCAGTGCAGGGAAAACAGGTTCCTCTGGAATGGACTGACACATCTGGGGGACTCTTGGAATGGTGCCACGACCCTGGAGTTCCTCTCGCCTTTCCTGTGGAGAGCGCCTCCTCTTGAGATGCGACGGGAACGCCGGGAATTCTTTCCCTAAGAAACAGGGAAAGGATCCCTCATCTCGAGCTAGGAGGCGGAAACGGGGCTCCCCTGGATCTGTGCGGGACCCACGTGCTTCCTCTCGAGTGGAGACGGGTATGTCGGGGAACTTCTTGAGTTGCAGCAAGGGTGTGAAGGACCCTTTGGAAGTTCCAGTGGTTAGACGTGATTAGCCTCGAGAAGCCTCAGCGGAAATGGGCCTCATTTCGCCTGGAGCGCAAAACCTCCTGGATTTTCTCGAGTTGCGGCAGGTGCTCTCGACTTACGACGGGGACCTCAGGGACCCGCTCTGGTGGCCTCAGGAAAGGCCAGTCCCCATGCGAGTTCCTCGGGGGCCTCTCGGGATTCCTCTCCCGTCGATGCCGGGGCCTAAGACCTTGTGTGGAGTCGGGGCCGGAACCTGAGGATTCCTCTCCAGTGCTGACATGGATCTTGGGGTACTTCTGGAGTCTCCCCACGGGAGTCAGTCCTCGTCTCGAATGCGGGCATGCACTTGCGCTTTCCTCCAGAGCGGTAGCAGCAGTGTCACGCAGTCCACGGCGTGGATCAAAGGATCTATGGTTTTCCCTCGAGTCTTTCCCACGAGGCTTTCCCACGAGGCTTTCCCACAGGGCTGTCCCACGTGCACACGTGGTGGGAGTGGATCCTCGGCTTGAACGTCAAGGCAGTGCAGGGAAAACAGGTTCCTCTGGAATGGACTGACACATCTGGGGGACTCTTGGAATGGTGGCACGACCCTGGAGTTCCTCTCGCCTTTCCTGTGGAGAGCGCCTCCTCTTGAGATGCGACGGGAACGCCGGGAATTCTTTCCCTACGAAACAGGGAAAGGATCCCTCATCTCGAGCTAGGAGGCGGAAACGGGGCTCCCCTGGATGTGTGCGGGAACCCACGTGCTTCCTCTCGAGTGGAGACGGGTATGTCGGGGAACTTCTTGAGTTGCAGCAAGGGTGTGAAGGACCCTTTGGAAGTTCCAGTGGTTAGACGTGATTAGCCTCGAGAAGCCTCAGCGGAAATAGGCCTCATCTCGCCTGGAGGGCAAAACCTCCTGGATTTTCTCGAGTTGCGGCAGGTGCTCTCGACTTACGACGGGGACCTCAGGGACCCGCTCTGGTGGCCTCAGGAAAGGCCAGTCCCCATGCGAGTTCCTCGGGGGCCTCTCGGGATTGCTCTCCCGTCGATGCCGGGGCCTAAGACCTTGTGTGGAGTCGGGGCCGGAACCTGAGGATTCCTCTCCAGAACTGACATGGATCTTGGGGTACTTCTGGAGTCTCCCCAGGGGAGTCAGTCCTCGTCTCGAATGCGGGCATGCACTTGCGCTTTCCTCCAGAGCGGTAGCAGCAGTGTCACGCAGTCCGCCGCGTGGATCAAAGGATCTATGGTTTTCCCTCGAGTCTTTCCCACGAGGCTTTCCCACGAGGCTTTCCCACAGGGCTGTCCCACGTGCACACGTGGTGGGAGTCGATCCTCGGCTTGAACGTCAAGGCAGTGCAGGGAAAACAGGTTCCTCTGGAATGGACTGACACATCTGGGGGACTCTTGGAATGGTGCCACGACCCTGGAGTTCCTCTCGCCTTTCCTGTGGAGAGCGCCTCCTCTTGAGATGCGACGGGAACGCCGGGAATTCTTTCCCTAAGAAACAGGGAAAGGATCCCTCATCTCGAGCTAGGAGGCGGAAACGGGGCTCCCCTGGATCTGTGCGGGACCCACGTGCTTCCTCTCGAGTGGAGACGGGTATGTCGGGGAACTTCTTGAGTTGCAGCAAGGGTGTGAAGGACCCTTTGGAAGTTCCAGTGGTTAGACGTGATTAGCCTCGAGAAGCCTCAGCGGAAATGGGCCTCATCTCGCCTGGAGCGCAAAACCTCCTGGTTTTTCTCGAGTTGCGGCAGGTGCTCTCGACTTACGACGGGGACCACAGGGACCCGCTCTGGTGGCCTCAGGAAAGGCCAGTCCCCATGCGAGTTCCTCGGGGGCCTCTCGGGATTCCTCTCCCGTCGATGCCGGGGCCTAAGACCTTGTGTGGAGTCGGGGCCGGAACCTGAGGATTCCTCTCCAGTGCTGACATGGATCTTGGGGTACTTCTGGAGTCTCCCCAGGGGAGTCAGTCCTCGTCTCGAATGCGGGCATGCACTTGCGCTTTCCTCCAGAGCGGTAGCAGCAGTGTCACGCAGTCCACGGCGTGGATCAAAGGATCTATGGTTTTCCCTCGAGTCTTTCCCACGAGGCTTTCCCACGAGGCTTTCCCACAGGGCTGTCCCACGTGCACACGTGGTGGGAGTGGATCCTCGGCTTGAACGTCAAGGCAGTGCAGGGAAAACAGGTTCCTCTGGAATGGACTGACACATCTGGGGGACTCTTGGAATGGTGGCACGACCCTGGAGTTCCTCTCGCCTTTCCTGTGGAGAGCGCCTCCTCTTGAGATGCGACGGGTACGCCGGGAATCCTTTCCCTACGAAACAGTGAAAGGATCCCTCATCTAGAGCTAGGAGGCGGAAACGGGGCTCCCCTGGATGTGTGCGGGAACCCACGTGCTTCCTCTCCAGTGGAGACGGGTATGTCGGGGAACTTCTTGAGTTGCAGCAATGGTGTGAAGGACCCTTTGGAAGTTCCAGTGGTTAGATGTGATTGGCCTCGAGAAGCCTCAGCGGAAATGGGCCTCATCTCGCCTGGAGGGCAAAACCTCCTGGATTTTCTCGAGTTGCGGCAGGTGCTCTCGACTTACGACGGGGACCTCAGGGAACCGCTCTGGTGGCCTCAGGAAAGGCCAGTCCCCATGCGAGTTCCTCCGGGGCCTCTCGGGATTCCTCTCCCGTCGATGCCGGGGCCTAAGACCTTGTGTGGAGTCGGGGCCGGAACCTGAGGATTCCTCTCCAGTGCTGACATGGATCTTGGGGTACTTCTGGAGTCTCCCCAGGGGAGTCAGTCCTCGTCTCGAATGCGGGCATGCATTGCGCTTTCCTCCAGAGCGGTAGCAGCAGTGTCACGCAGTCCGCCGCGTGGATCAAAGGATCTATGGTTTTCCCTCGAGTCTTTCCCACGAGGCTTTCCCCCGAGGCTTTCCCACAGGGCTGTCCCACGTGCACACTTGGTGGGAGTCGATCCTCGGCTTGAACGTCAAGGCAGTGCAGGGAAAACAGGTTCCTCTGGAATGGACTGACACATCTGGGCGTCTCTTGGAATGGTGGCACGACCCTGGAGTTCCTCTCGCCTCTCCTGTGGAGAGCGCCTCCTCTTGAGATGCGACGGGAACGCCGGGAATTCTTACCCTAAGAAGCAGGGAAAGGATCCCTCATCTCGAGCTAGGAGGGGGAAACGGGGCCCCCTGGATGTGTACGGGACCCCACGTGCTTCCTCTCGAGTGGAGACGGGTATGTCGGGGAACTTCTTGAGTTGCAGCAAGGGTGTGAAGGACCCTTTGGAAGTTCCAGTGGTTAGATGTGATTGGCCTCGAGAAGCCTCAGCGGAAATGGGCCTCATCTCGCCTGGAGGGCAAAACATCCTGGATTTTCTCGAGTTGCGGCATGTGCTCTCGACTTACGACTGGGAACCTCGGGGACCCGCTCTGGTGACCTCAGGAAAGGCCAGTCCCCATGCGAGTTCCTCGGGGGCCTCTCGAGATTCCTCTCCCGTCGATGCCGGGGCCTAAGACCTTGTGTGGAGTCGGGGCCGGAACCTGAGGATTCCTCTCCAGTGCTGACATGGATCTTGGGGTACTTCTGGAGTCTCCCCAGGGGAGTCAGTCCTCGTCTCGAATGCGGGCATGCACTTGCGCTTTCCTCCAGAGCGGTAGCAGCAGTGTCACGCAGTCCGCCGCGTGCATCAAAGGATCTATGGTTTTCCCTCGAGACTTTCCCACGAGGCTTTCCCCCGAGGCTTTCCCACAGGGCTGTCCCACGTGCACACTTGGTGGGAGTCGATCCTCGGCTTGAACGTCAAGGCAGTGCAGGGAAAACAGGTTCCTCTGGAATGGACTGACACATCTGGGCGTCTCTTGGAATGGTGGCACGACCCTGGAGTTCCTCTCGCCTCTCCTGTGGAGAGCGCCTCCTCTTGAGATGCGACGGGAACGCCGGGAATTCTTACCCTAAGAAACAGGGAAAGGATCCCTCATCTCGAGCTAGGAGGGGGAAACGGGGCCCCCTGGATGTGTACGGGACCCCACGTGCTTCCTCTCGAGTGGAGACGGGTATGTCGGGGAACTTCTTGAGTTGCAGCAAGGGTGTGAAGGACCCTTTTGAAGTTCCAGTGGTTAGATGTGATTGGCCTCGAGAAGCCTCAGCGGAAATGGGCCTCATCTCGCCTGGAGGGCAAAACATCCTGGATTTTCTCGAGTTGCGGCATGTGCTCTCGACTTACGACGGGGCCCTCGGGGACCCGCTCTGGTGACCTCAGGAAAGGCCAGTCCAAATGCGAGTTCCTCGTGGGCCTCTCGGGATTCCTCTCTCATCGATGCTGGGGCCTAAGACGTTGTGTGGAGTCGGGGCCGGAAACTGAGGATTCCTCTCCAGTGCTGATATGGATCTTGGGGTACTTCCGGAGTCTCCCCAGGGGAGTCAGTCCTCGTCTCGAATGCGGGCATGCACTTGCGCTTTCCTCCAGAGCGGTAGCAGCAGTGTCACGCAGTCCGCCGCGTGGATCAAAGGATCTATGGTTTTCCCTCGAGTTTTCCCACGAGGCTTTCCCACGAGGCTTTCCCACAGGGCTGTCCCACGTGCACACGTGGTGGGAGTCGATCCTCGGCTTGAACGTCAAGGCAGTGCAGGGAAAACAGGTTCCTCTGGAATGGACTGACACATCTGGGGGACTCTTGGAATGGTGGCACGACCCTGGAGTTCCGCTCGCCTTTCCTGTGGAGAGCGCCTCCTCTTGAGATGCGACGGGAACGCCGGGAATTCTTTCCCTACGAAACAGGGAAAGGATCCCTCATCTCGAGCTAGGAGGCGGAAACGGGGCTCCCCTGGATGTGTGCGGGACACCACGTGCTTCCTCTCGAGTGGAGACGGGTATGTCGGGGAACTTCTTGGGTTGCAGCAATGGTGTGAAGGACCCATTGGAAGTTCCAGTGGTTAGATGTGATTGGCCTCGAGAAGCCTCAGCGGAAATGGGCCTCATCTCGCCTGGAGCGCAAAACCTCCTGGATTTTCTCGAGTTGCGGCAGGTGCTCTCGACTTACCACGGGGACCTCAGGGAACCGCTCTGGTGGCCTCAGGAAAGGCCAGTCCCCATGCGAGTTCCTCGGGGGCCTCTCGGGATTCCTCTCCCGTCGATGCCAGGGCCTAAGACCTTGTGTGGAGTCGGGGCCGGAACCTGAGGATTCCTCTCCAGTGCTGACATGGATCTTGGGGTACTTCTGGAGTCTCCCCAGGGGAGTCAGTCCTCGTCTCGAATGCGGGCATGCATTGCGCTTTCCTCCAGAGCGGTAGCAGCAGTGTCACGCAGTCCGCCCCGTGCATCAAAGGATCTATGGTTTTCCCTCGAGTCTTTCCCACGAGGCTTTCCCCCGAGGCTTTCCCACAGGGCTGTCCCACGTGCACACTTGGTGGGAGTCGATCCTCGGCTTGAACGTCAAGGCAGTGCAGGGAAAACAGGTTCCTCTGGAATGGACTGACACATCTGGGCGTCTCTTGGAATGGTGGCACGACCCTGGAGTTCCTCTCGCCTCTCCTGTGGAGAGCGCCTCCTCTTGAGATGCGACGGGAACGCCGGGAATTCTTACCCTAAGCAACAGGAAAAGGATCCCTCATCTCGAGCTAGGAGGGGAAACGGGGCCCCCTGGATGTGTACGGGACCCCACGTGCTTCCTCTCGAGTGGAGACGGGTATGTCGGGGAACTTCTTGAGTTGCAGCAAGGGTGTGAAGGACCCTTTGGAAGTTCCAGTGGTTAGATGTGATTGGCCTCGAGAAGCCTCAGCGGAAATGGGCCTCATCTCGCCTGGAGGGCAAAACCTCCTGGATTTTCTCGAGTTGCGGCATGTGCTCTCGACTTACGACGGGGACCTCGGGGACCCGCTCTGGTGACCTCAGGAAAGGCCAGTCCCCATGCGAGTTCCTCGGGGGCCTCTCGGGATTCCTCTCCCGTCGATGCCAGGGCCTAAGACCTTGTGTGGAGTCGGGGCCGGAACCTGAGGATTCCTCTCCAGTGCTGACATGGATCTTGGGGTACTTCTGGAGTCTCCCCAGGGGAGTCAGTCCTCGTCTCGAATGCGGGCATGCACTTGCGCTTTCCTCCTGAGCGGAAGCAGCAGTGTCACGCAGTCCGCCGCGTGGATCAAAGGATCTATGGTTTTCCCTCGAGTCTTTCCCACGAGGCTTTCCCACGAGGCTTTCCCACAGGGCTGTCCCACGGGCACACGTGGTGGGAGTGGATCCTTGGCTTGAACGTCAAGGCAGTGCAGAGAAAACAGGTTCCTCTGGAATGGACTGACACATCTGGGGGACTCTTGGAATGGTGGCACGACCCTGGAGTTCCTCTCGCCTTTCCTGTGGAGAGCGCCTCCTCTTGAGATGCGACGGGAACGCCGGGAATTCTTTCCCTACGAAACAGGGAAAGGATCCCTCATCTCGAGCTAGGAGGCGGAAACGGGGCTCCCCTGGATGTGTGCGGGACACCACGTGCTTCCTCTCGAGTGGAGAAGGGTATGTCGGGGAACTTCTTGAGTTGCAGCAAGGGTGTGAAGGACCCTTTGGAAGTTCCAGTGGTTAGATGTGATTGGCCTCGAGAAGCCTCAGCGGAAATGGGCCTCATCTCGCCTGGAGGGCAAAACCTCCTGGATTTTCTCGAGTTGCGGCAGGTGCTCTCGACTTACGATGGGGACCTCAGGGACCCGCTCTGGTGGCCTCAGGAAAGGCCAGTCCCCATGCGAGTTCCTCGGGGGCCTCTCGGGATTCCTCTCCCGTCGATGCCGGGGCCTAAGACCTTGTGTGGAGTCGGGGCCGGAACCTGAGGATTCCTCTCCAGTGCTGACATGGATCTTGGGGTACTTCTGGAGTCTCCCCAGGGGAGTCAGTCCTCGTCTCGAATGCGGGCATGCACTTGCGCTTTCCTCCAGAGCGGTAGCAGCAGTGTCACGCAGTCCGCCGCGTGCATCAAAGGATCTATGGTTTTCCCTCGAGACTTTCCCACGAGGCTTTCCCCCGAGGCTTTCCCACAGGGCTGTCCCACGTGCACACTTGGTGGGAGTCGATCCTCGGCTTGAACGTCAAGGCAGTGCAGGGAAAACAGGTTCCTCTGGAATGGACTGACACATCTGGGCGTCTCTTGGAATGGTGGCACGACCCTGGAGTTCCTCTCGCCTCTCCTGTGGAGAGCGCCTCCTCTTGAGATGCGACGGGAACGCCGGGAATTCTTACCCTAAGAAACAGGAAAAGGATCCCTCATCTCGAGCTAGGAGGGGGAAACGGGGCCCCCTGGATGTGTACGGGACCCCACGTGCTTCCTCTCGAGTGGAGACGGGTATGTCGGGGAACTTCTTGAGTTGCAGCAAGGGTGTGAAGGACCCTTTGGAAGTTCCAGTGGTTAGATGTGATTGGCCTCGAGAAGCCTCAGCGGAAATGGGCCTCATCTCGCCTGGAGGGCAAAACATCCTGGATTTTTTCGATTTGCGGCATGTGCTCTCGACTTACGACGGGGACCTCGGGGACCCGCTCTGGTGACCTCAGGAAAGGCCAGTCCCCATGCGAGTTCCTCGGGGGCCTCTCGGGATTCCTCTCCCGTCTATGCCGGGGACTAAGACCTTGTGTGGAGTCGGGGCCGGAACCTGAGGATTCCTCTCCAGTGCTGACATGGATCTTGGGGTACTTCTGGAGTCTCCCCAGGGGAGTCAGTCCTCGTCTCGAATGCGGGCATGCACTTGCGCTTTCCTCCTGAGCGGAAGCAGCAGTGTCACGCAGTCCGCCGCGTGGATCAAAGGATCTATGGTTTTCCCTCGAGTCTTTCCCACGAGGCTTTCCCATGAGGCTTTCCCACAGGGCTGTCCCACGTGCACACGTGGTGCGGGTCGATCCTCGGCTTGAACGTCAAGGCAGTGCAGGGAAAACATGTTCCTCTGGAATGGACTGACACATCTGGGGGTCTCTTGGAATGGTGGCACGACCCTGGAGTTCCTCTCGCCTTTCCTGTGGAGAGCGCCTCCTCTTGAGATGCGACGGGAACGCCGGGAATTCTTTCCCTACGAAACAGGGGAAGGATCCCTCATCTCGAGCTAGGAGGCGGAAACGGGGCTCCCCTGGATGTGTGCGGGACCCCACGTGCTTCCTCTCGAGTGGAGACGGGTATGTCGGGGAACTTCTTGAGTTGCAGCAAGGGTGTGAAGGACCCTTTGGAAGTTCCAGTGGTTAGACGTGATTAGCATCGAGAAGCCTCAGCGGAAATGGGCCTCATCTCGCCTGGAGGGCAAAACCTCCTGGATTTTCTCGAGTTGCGGCAGGTGCTCTCGACTTACGACGGGGACCTCAGGGACCCGCTCTGGTGGCCTCAGGAAAGGCCAGTCCCCATGCGAGTTCCTCGGGGGCCTCTCGAGATTCCTCTCCCGTCGATGCCGGGGCCTAAGACCTTGGGTGGAGTCAGGGCCGGAACCTGAGGATTCCTCTCCAGTGCTGACATGGATCTTGGGGTACTTCTGGAGTCTCCCCAGGGGAGTCAGTCCTCGTCTCGAATGCGGGCATGCACTTGCGCATTCCTCCAGAGCGGTAGCAGCAGTGTCACGCAGTCCGCCGCGTGGATCAAAGGATCTATGGTTTTCCCTCGAGTCTTTCCCACGAGGCTTTCCCACGAGGCTTTCCACAGGGCTGTCCCACGTGCACACGTGGTGGGACTCGATCCTCGGCTTGAACGTCAAGGTAGTGCAGGGAAAACAGGTTCCTCAGGAATGGACTGACACATCTGGGGGACTCTTGGAATGGTGGCACGACCCTGGAGTTCCTCTCGCCTTTCCTGTGGAGAGCGCCTCCTCTTGAGATGCGACGGGAACGCCGGGAATTCATTCCCTACGAAACAGGGAAAGGATCCCTCATCTCGAGGTAGGAGGCGGAAACGGGGCTCCCCTGGATGTGTGCGGGACCCCACGTGATTCCTCTCGAGTGGAGACGGGTATGTTGCGGAACTGCTTCAGTTGCAGCAAGGGTGTGAAGGACCCTTTGGAAGTTCAAGTGGTTAGATGTGATTAGCCTCGAGAAGCCTCAGAGGAAATCGGCCTCATTTCGCCTGGAGGGCAAAACCTCCTGGATTTTCTCGAGTTGCGGCAGGTGCTCTCGACTTACGATGGGGACCTCAGGGACCCGCTCTGGTGGCCTCAGGAAAGGCCAGTCACCATGCGAGTTCCTCGGGGGCCTCTCGGCATTCCTCTCCCGTCGATGCCGGGGCCTAAGACCTTGTGTGGAGTCGGGGACGGAACCTGAGGATTCCTCTCCAGTGCTGACATGGATCTTGGGGTACTTCTGGAGCCTCCCCAGGGGAGTCAGTCCTCGTCTCGAATGCGGGCATGCACTTGCGCTTTCCTCCAGAGCGGTAGCAGCAGTGTCACGCAGTCCGCCGCGTGGATCAAAGGATCTATGGTTTTCCCTCGAGTCTTTCCCACGAGGCTTTCCCAGGAGGCTTTCCCACAGGGCTGTCCCACATGCACACGTGGTGTGAGTCGATCCTCGGCTTGAACGTCAAGGCAGTGCAGGGAAAACAGGTTCCTCTGGAATGGACTGACACATCTGGGGGACTCTTGGAATGGAGGCACGACCCTGGAGTTCCTCTCGCCTTTCCTGTGGAGAGCGCCTCCTCTTGAGATGCGACGGGAACGCCGGGAATTCTTTCCCTACGAAACAGGGAAAGGATCCCTCATCTCGAGCTAGGAGGCGGAAACGGGGCTCCCCTGGATGTGTGCGGGACCCCACGAGCTTCCTCTCGAGTGGAGACGGGTATGTCGGGGAACTTCTAGAGTTGCAGCAAGGGTGTGAAGGACCCTTTGGAAGTTCCAGTGGTTAGACGTGATTAGCCTCGAGAATCCTCAGCGGAAATGGGCCTCATCTCGCCTGGAGGGCAAAACCTCCTGGATTTTCTCGAGTTGTGGCATGTGCTCTCGACTTAAAACGGGGACCTCAGGGACCCGCTCTGGTGACCTCAGGAAAGGCCAGTCCCCATGCGAGTTCCTCGGGGGCCTCTCGGGATTCCTCTCCCGTCGATGACGGGGCCTAAGACCTTGTGTGGAGTCGGGGCCGGAACCTGAGGATTCCTCTCCAGTGCTGACATGGATCTTGGGGTACTTCTGGAGTCTCCCCAGGGTAGTAAGTCCTCCTCTCAAATGCGGGCATGCAATTGCGCTTTCCTCCAAAGCGGTAGCAGCAGTGTCACGCAGTCCGCCGCGTGGATCAAAGGATCTATGGTTTTCCCTCGAGTCTTTCCCACGAGGCTTTCCCACGAGGCTTTCCACAGGGCTGTCCCACGTGCACACGTGTTGGGACTCGATCCTCGGCTTGAACGTCAAGGTAGTGCAGGGAAAACAGGTTCCTCTGGAATGGACTGACACATCTGGGGGACTCTTGGAATGGTGGCACGACCCTGGAGTTCCTCTCGCTTTTCCTGTGGAGAGCGCCTCCTCTTGAGATGTGACGGGAACGCCCGGAATTCATTCCCTACGAAACAGGGAAAGGATCCCTCATCTCGAGCTATGAGGCGGAAATGGGGCTCCCCTGGAAGTTTGCGGGACCCCACGTGCTTCCTCTCGAGTGGAGACGGCTATGTCGGGGAACTTCTTGAGTTGCAGCAAGGGTGTGAAGGACCCTTTGGAAGTTCCAGTGGTTAGATGTGATTGGCCTCGAGAAGCCTCAGCGGAAATGGGCCTCATCTCGCCTGGAGGGCAAAACCTCCTGGATTTTCTCGAGTTGCGGCAGGTGCTCTCGACTTACGACGGGGACCTCAGGGACCCGCTCTGGTGGCCTCAGGAAAGGCCAGTCCCCATGCGAGTTCCTCGGGGGCCTCTCGGGATTCCTCTCCCGTCGATGCCGGCGCCGAAGACCTTGTGTTGAGTCGGGGCCGGAACCTGAGGATTCCTCTCCAGTGCTGACATGGATCTTGGGGTACTTCTGGAGTCTCCCCAGGGGAGTCAGTCCTCGTCTCGAATGCGGGCATGCACTTGCGCTTTCCTCCAGAGCGGTAGCAGCAGTGTCATGCAGTCCGCCGCGTGGATCAAAGGATCTATGGTTTTCCCTCGAGTCTTTGCCACGAGGCTTTCCCACGAGGCTTTCCCACAGGGCTGTCCCACGTGCACACGTGGTGGGACTCGATCCTCGGCTTGAACGTCAAGGCAGTGCAGGGAAAACAGGTTCCTCTGGAATGGACTGACACATCTGGGGGACTCTTGGAATGGTGGCACGTCCCTGGAGTTCCTCTCGCCTTTCCAGTGGAGAGCGCCTCCTCTTGAGATGCGACGGGAATGCCGGGAATTCTTTCCCAACGAAACAGGGAAAGGATCCCTCATCTCGAGCTAGGAGGCGGAAACGGGGCTCTCCTGGATGTGTGCGGGACCCCACGTGCTTCCTCTCGAGTGGAGACGGGTATGTCGGGGAACTTCTTGAGTTGCAGCCAGGGTGTGAAGGACCCTTTGGAAGTTCCAGTGGTTAGATGTGATTAGCCTCGAGAAGCCTCAGCGGAAATGGGCCTCATCTCGCCTGGAGGGCAAAACCTCCTGGATTTTCTCGAGTTGCGGCATGTGCTCTCGACTTACGACGGGGACCTCGGGGACCCGCTCTGTTGGCCTCAGGAAAGGCCAGTCCCCATGCGAGTTCCTCGGGGGCGTCTCGAGATTCCTCTCCCATCGATGCTGGGGCCTAAGACGTTGTGTGGAGTCGGGGCCGGAAACTGAGGATTCCTCTCCAGTGCTGACATGGAACTTGGGGTACTTCTGGAGTCTCCCCAGGGGAGTCAGTCCTCGTCTCGAATGCGGGCATGCACTTGCGCGTTCCTCCAGAGCGGTAGCAGCAGTGTCACGCAGTCCGCCGAGTGGATCAAAGGATCTATGGTTTTCCCTCGAGTCTTTCCCACGAGGCTTTCCCACGAGGCTTTCCAACAGGGCTGTCCCACGTGCACACGTGGTGGGAGTCGATCCTCGGCTTAAACGTCAAGGCAGTGCAGGGAAAACAGGTTCCTCTGGAATGGACTGACACATCTGGGGGTCTCTTGGAATGGTGGCACGACCCTGGAGTTCCTCTCGCCTTTCCTGTGGAGAGCGCCACCTCTTGAGATGTGACGGGAACGCCGGGAATTCTTTCCCTACGAAACTGGGAAAGGATCCCTCATCTCGAGCTAGGAGGCGGAAACGGGGCTCCCCTGGATGTGTGCGGGACCCCACGTGCTTCCTCTCGAGTGGAGACGGGTATGTCGGGGAACTTCTTGAGTTGCAGCAAGGGTGTGAAGGACCCTTTGGAAGTTCCAGTGGTTAGATGTGATTGGCCTCGAGAAGCCTCAGCGGAAATGGGCCTCATCTCGCCTGGAGGGCAAAACCTCCTGGATTTTGTCGAGTTGCGGTAGGTGCTCGCGACTTACGATGGGGACCTCAGGGAACCGCTCTGGTGGCCTCAGGAAAGGCCAGTCCCCATGCGAGTTCCTCGGGGGCCTCTCGGAATTCCGCTCCCGTCGATGCCGGGGCCCAGGCCTTGTGTGGAGTCGGGGCCGGAACCTGAGGATTCCTCTCCAGTGCTGACATGTATCTTGGGGTTCTTCTGGAGTCTCCCCAGGGGAGTCAGTCCTCGTCTCGAATGCGGGCATGGACTTGCGCTTTCCTCCAGAGCGGTAGCAGCAGTGTCACGCAGTCCGCCGCGTGGATCAAAGGATCTACGGTTTTCCCTCGAGTCTTTCCCACGAGGTTTTCCCATGAGGCTTTACCACAGGGCTGTCCCACGTGCACACGTGGTGGGACTCAATCCTCGGCTTGAACGTCAAGGCAGTGCAGGAAAAACAGATTCCTCTGGAATGGACTGACACATCTGGGGGTCTCTTGGAATGGTGCCACGACCCTGGAGTTCCTCTCGGCTTTCCTGTGGTGAGGGCCACCTCTTGAGATGCGACGGGAACGCCGGGAATTCTTTCCCTACGAAAAAGGGAAAGGATCCCTCATCTCGAGCTAGGAGGCGGAAACGGGGCTCCCCTGGATGTGGGCGGGACCCCACGTGCTTCCTCTCGAGTGGAGACGGGTATGTCGCGGAACTGCTTGAGTTGCAGCAAGGGTGTGAAGGACCCTTTGGAAGTTCCAGTGGTTAGATGTGATTAGCCTCGAGAAGCCTCAGCGGAAATGGGCCTCATCTCGCCTGGAGGGCAAAACCTCCTGGATTTTCTCGAGTTGCGGCAGGTGCTCTCGACTTACGACGGGGACATCAGGGAACCGCTCTGGTGGCCTCAGGAAAGGCCAGTCCCCATGCGAGTTCCTCGGGGGCCTCTCGGGATTCCTCTCCCGTCGATGCCGGGGCCTAAGACCTTGTGTGGAGTCGGGGCGGGAACCTGAGGATTCCTCTCCAGTGCTGACATGGATCTTGGGGTACTTCTGGAGTCTCCCCAGGGGAGTCAGTCCTCGTCTCGAATGCGGGCATGCACTTGCGCTTTCCTCCAGAGCGGTAGCAGCAGTGTCACGCAGTCCGCCGCGTGGATCAAAGGATCTATGGTTTTCCCTCGTGTCTTTCCCACGAGGCTTTCCCACGAGGCTTTCCCACAGGGCTGTCCCACGTGCACACGTGGTGGGAGTCGATCCTCGGCTTGAACGTCAAGGCAGTGAAGGGAAAACAGGTTCCTCTGGATTGGACTGACACATCTGGGGGACTCTTGGAATGGTGGCACGACCCTGGAGTTCCTCTCGCCTTTCCTGTGGAGAGCGCCTCCTCTTGAGATGCGACGGGAACGCCGGGAATTCTTTCCCTACGAAACAGGGAAAGGATCCCTCATCTCGAGCTAGGAGGCGGAAACGGGGCTCCCCTGGATGTGTGCGGGACCCCACGTGCTTCCTCTCGAGTGGAGACGGGTATGTCGGGGAACTTCTTGAGTTGCAGCCAGGGTGTGAAGGACCCTTTGGAAGTTCCAGTGGTTAGATGTGATTAGCCTCGAGAAGCCTCAGCGGAAATGGGCCTCATCTCGCCTGGAGGGCAAAACCTCCTGGATTTTCTCGAGTTGCGGCATGTGCTCTCGACTTACGACGGGGACCTCGGGGACCCGCTCTGGTGGCCTCAGGAAAGGCCAGTCCCCATGCGAGTTCCTCGGGGGCCTCTCGGGATTCCTCTCCCGTCGATGCCGGGGACTAAGACCTTGTGTGGAGTCGGGGCCCGAACATGAGGATTCCTCTCCAGTGCTGACATGGAACTTGGGGTACTTCTGGAGTCTCCCCAGGGGAGTCAGTCCTCCTCTCGAATGCGGGCATGCACTTGCGCTTTCCTCCAGAGCGGTAGCAGCAGTGTCACGCAGTCCGCCGAGTGGATCAAAGGATCTATGGTTTTCCCTCGAGTCTTTCCCACGAGGCTTTCCCACGAGGCTTTCCAACAGGGCTGTCCCACGTGCACACGTGGTGGGAGTCGATCCTCGGCTTAAACGTCAAGGCAGTGCAGGGAAAACAGGTTCCTCTGGAATGGACTGACACATCTGGGGGTCTCTTGGAATGGTGTCACGACCCTGGAGTTCCTCTCGCCTTTCCTGTGGAGAGCGCCACCTCTTGAGATGTGACGGGAACGCCGGGAATTCTTTCCCTACGAAACTGGGAAAGGATCCCTCATCTCGAGCTAGGAGGCGGAAACGGGGCTCCCCTGGATGTGTGCGGGACCCCACGTGCTTCCTCTCGAGTGGAGACGGGTATGTCGCGGAACTGCTTGAGTTGCAACAAATGTGTGAAGGACCCTTTGGAAGTTCCAGTGGTTAGATTTGATTAGCCTCGAGAAGCCTCAGCGGAAATGGGCCTCATCTCGCCTGGAGGGCAAAACCTCCTGGATTTTCTCGAGTTGCGGCAGGTGCTCTCGACTTACGACGGGGACATCAGGGAACCGCTCTGGTGGCCTCTGGAAAGGCCAGTCCCCATGCGAGTTCCTCGGGGGCCTCTCGGGATTCCTCTCCCGTCGATGCCGGGGCCTAAGACCTTGTGTGGAGTCGGGGCCGGAACCTGAGGATTCCTCTCCAGTGCTGACATGGATCTTGGGGTACTTCTGGAGTCTCCCCAGGGGAGTCAGTCCTCGTCTCGAATGCGGGCATGCACTTGCGCTTTCCTCCAGAGCGGTAGCAGCAGTGTCACGCAGTCCGCCGCGTGGATCAAAGGATCTATGGTTTTCCCTCGAGTCTTTCCAACGAGGCTTTCCCACGAGGCTTTCCCACAGGGCTGTCCCACGTGCACACGTGGGGGGAGTCGATCCTCGGCTTGAACGTCAAGGCAGTGCAGGGAAAACAGGTTCCTCTGGAATGGACTGACACATCTGGGGGACTCTTGGAATGGTGGCACGACCCTGGAGTTCCTTTCGCCTTTCCTGTGGAGAGCGCCTCCTCTTGAGATGCGACGGGAACGCCGGGAATTCTTTCCCTACGAAACAGGGAAAGGATCCCTCATCTCGAGCTAGGAGGCGGAAACGGGGCTCCCCTGGATGTGTGCGGGACCCCACGTGCTTCCTCTCGAGTGGAGACGGGTATATCGGGGAACTTCTTGAGTTGCAGCAAGGGTGTGAAGGACCCTTTGGATGTTCCAGTGGTTAGACGTGATTAGCCTCGAGAAGCCTCAGCGGAAATGGGCCTCATCTCGCCTGGAGGGCAAAACCTCCTGGATTTTCTCGAGTTGCGGCAGGTGCTCTCGACTTACGACGGGGACCTCAGGGACCCGCTCTGGTGGCCTCAGGAAAGGCCAGTCCCCTTGCGAGTTCCTCGGGGGCCTCTCGGGATTCCTCTCCCGTCGATGCCGGGGCCTTAGACCTTGTGTGGAGTCGGGGCCGGAACCTGAGGATTCCTCTCCAGTGCTGACATGGATCTTGCGGTACTACTGGAGTCTCCCCAGGGGAGTCAGTCCTCGTCTCGAATGCGGGCATGCACTTGCGCTTTCCTCCAGAGCGGTAGCAGCAGTGTCACGCAGTCCGCCGCGTGGATCAAAGGATCTATGGTTTTCCCTCGAGTCTTTCCCACGAGGCTTTCCCACGAGGCTTTCCCACAGGGCTGTCCCATGTGCACACGTGGTGGGAGTCGATCCTCGGCTTGAACGTCAAGGCAGTGCAGGGAAAACAGGTTCCTCTGGAATGGACTGACACATCTGGGGGACTCTTGGAATGGTGGCACGACCCTGGAGTTCCTCTCGCCTTTCCTGTGGAGAGCGCCTCCTCTTGAGATGCGACGGGAACGTCGGGAATTCTTTCCCTACGAAACAGGGAAAGGATCCCTCATCTCGAGCTAGGAGGCGGAAACCGGGCTCCCCTGGATGTGTGCGGGACCCCACGTGCTTCCTCTCGAGTGGAGATTGGTATGTCGGGGAACTTCTTGAGTTGCAGCAAGGGTGTGAAGGACCCTTTGTAAGTTCCAGTGGTTAGATGTGATTGGCCTCGAGAAGCCTCAGCGGAAATGGGCCTCATCTCGCCTGGAGGGCAAAACCTCCTGGATTTTCTAGAGTTGCGGCAGGTGCTCTCGACTTACGACGGGGACCTCAGGGACCCGCTCTGGTGGCCTCAGGAAAGGCCAGTCCCCATGCGAGTTCCTCGGGGGCCTCTCGGGATTCCTCTCCCGTCGATGCCGGGGCCTAAGACCTTGTGTGGAGTCGGGGCCGGAACCTGAGGATTCCTCTCCAGTGCTGACATGGATCTTGGGGTACTTCTGGAGTCTCCCCAGGGGAGTCAGTCCTCGTCTCGAATGAGGGCATGCACTTGCGCTTTCCTCCAGAGCGGTAGCAGCAGTGTCACGCAGTCCTCCGCGTGGATCAAAGGATCTATGGTTTTCCCTGGAGTCTTTCCCACGAGGTTTTCCCACGAGGCTTTCCCACAGGGCTGTCCCACGTGCACACGTGGTGGGAGTCGATCCTCGGCTTGAACGTCAAGGCAGTGCAGGGAAACAGGTTCCTCTGGAATGGACTGACACATCTGGGAGACTCTTTGAATGGTGGCAAGACTCTGGAGTTCCTCTCGCCTTTCCTGTGGAGAGCGCCTCCTCTTGAGATGCGACGGGAACGCCGGGAATTCTTTCCCTACGAAACAGGGAAAGGATCCCTCATCTCGAGCTAGGAGGCGGAAACGGGGCTCCCCTGGATGTGTGCGGGACCCCACGTGCTTCCTCTCGAGTGGAGACGGGTATGTCTTGGAACTTCTTGAGTTGCAGCAATGGTGTGAAGGACCCTTTGGAAGTTCCAGTGGTTAGATGTGATTGGCCTCGAGAAGCCTCAGCGGAAATGGGCTTCATTTCGCCTGGAGGGCAAAACCTGCTGGATTTTCTCGAGTTGCGGCAGGTGCTCTCGACTTACAACGGGGACCTCAGGGACCCGCTCTAGTGGCCTCAGGAAAGGCCAGTCCCCATGCGAGTTCCTCGGGGACCTCTCGGGATTCCTCTCCCGTCGATGCCGGGGCCTAAGACCTTGTGTGGAGTCGGGGCCGGAACCTGAGGATTCCTCTCCAGTGCTGACATGGATCTTGGGGTACTTCTGGAGTCTCCCCAGGGGAGTCAGTCCTCGTCTCGAATGCGGGCATGCACTTGCGCTTTCCTCCAGAGCGGTAGCAGCAGTGTCACGCAGTCCTCCGCGTGGATCAAAGGATCTATGGTTTTCCCTCGAGTCTTTCCCACGAGGCTTTCCCACGAGGCTTTCCCACAGGGCTGTCCCACGTGCACACGTGGTGGGAGTCGATCCTCGGCTTGAACGTCAAGGCAGTGCAGGGAAAACAGGTTCCTCTGGAATGGACTGACACATCTGGGGGACTCTTGGAATGGTGGCACGACCCTGGAGTTCCTCTCGCCTTTCCTGTGGAGAGCGCCTCCTCTTGAGATGCGACGGGAACGCCGGGAATTCTTTCCCTACGAAACAGGGAAAGGATCCCTCATCTCGAGCTAGGAGGCGGAAACGGGGCTCACCTGAATGTGTGCGGGACCCTCGTGCTTCCTCTCGAGTGGAGACGGGTATGTCGGGGAACTTCTTGGGTTGCAGCAATGGTGTGAAGGACCCTTTGGAAGTTCCAGTGGTTAGATGTGATTGGCCTCGAGAAGCCTCAGCGGAAATGGGCCTCATCTCGCCTGGAGGGCAAAACCTCCTGGATTTTCTCGAGTTGCGGCAGGTGCTCTCGACTTACGACGGGGACATCAGGGAACCGCTCTGGTGGCCTCAGGAAAGGCCAGTCCCCATGCGCGTTCCTCGGGGGCCTCTCGGGATTCCTCTCCCGTCGATGCCGGGGCCTAAGACCTTGTGTGGAGTCGGGGCCGGAACCTGAGGATTCCTCTCCAGTGCTGACATGGATCTTGGGGTACTTCTGGTGTCTCCCCAGGGGAGTCAGTCCTCGTCTCGAATGCGGGCATGCACTTGCGCTTTCCTCCAGAGCGGTAGCAGCAGTGTCACGCAGTCCGCCGCGTGGATCAAAGGATCTATGGTTTTCCCTCGAGTCTTTCCCACGAGGCTTTCCCACGAGGCTTTCCCACAGGGCTGTCCCACGTGCACACGTGGTGGGAGTCGATCCTCGGCTTGAACGTCAAGGCAGTGCAGGGAAAACAGGTTCCTCTGGAATGGACTGACACATCTGGGGGACTCTTGGAATGGTGTCACGACCCTGGAGTTCCTCTCGCCTTTCCTGTGGAGAGCGCCTCCTCTTGAGATGCGACGGGAACGCCGGGAATTCTTTCCCTACGAAACAGGGAAAGGATCCCTCATCTCGAGCTAGGAGGCGGAAACGGGACTCCCCTGGATGTGTGCGGGAACCCACGTGCTTCCTCTCGAGTGGAGACGGGTATGTCGGGGAACTTCTTGAGTTGCAGCCAGGGTGTGAAGGACCCTTTGGAAGTTCCAGTGGTTAGATGTGATTAGCCTCGAGAAGCCTCAGCGGAAATGGGCCTCATCTCGCCTGGAGGGCAAAACCTCCTGGATTTTCTCGAGTTGCGGCATGTGCTCTCGACTTACGACGGGGACCTCGGGGACCCGCTCTGTTGGCCTCAGGAAAGGCCAGTCCCCATGCGAGTTCCTCGGGGGCGTCTCGAGATTCCTCTCCCATCGATGCTGGGGCCTAAGACGTTGTGTGGAGTCGGGGCCGGAAACTGAGGATTCCTCTCCAGTGCTGACATGGAACTTGGGGTACTTCTGGAGTCTCCCCAGGGGAGTCAGTCCTCGTCTCGAATGCGGGCATGCACTTGCGCGTTCCTCCAGAGCGGTAGCAGCAGTGTCACGCAGTCCGCCGAGTGGATCAAAGGATCTATGGTTTTCCCTCGAGTCTTTCCCACGAGGCTTTCCCACGAGGCTTTCCAACAGGGCTGTCCCACGTGCACACGTGGTGGGAGTCGATCCTCGGCTTAAACGTCAAGGCAGTGCAGGGAAAACAGGTTCCTCTGGAATGGACTGACACATCTGGGGGTCTCTTGGAATGGTGGCACGACCCTGGAGTTCCTCTCGCCTTTCCTGTGGAGAGCGCCACCTCTTGAGATGTGACGGGAACGCCGGGAATTCTTTCCCTACGAAACTGGGAAAGGATCCCTCATCTCGAGCTAGGAGGCGGAAACGGGGCTCCCCTGGATGTGTGCGGGACCCCACGTGCTTCCTCTCGAGTGGAGACGGGTATGTCGGGGAACTTCTTGAGTTGCAGCAAGGGTGTGAAGGACCCTTTGGAAGTTCCAGTGGTTAGATGTGATTGGCCTCGAGAAGCCTCAGCGGAAATGGGCCTCATCTCGCCTGGAGGGCAAAACCTCCTGGATTTTGTCGAGTTGCGGTAGGTGCTCGCGACTTACGATGGGGACCTCAGGGAACCGCTCTGGTGGCCTCAGGAAAGGCCAGTCCCCATGCGAGTTCCTCGGGGGCCTCTCGGAATTCCGCTCCCGTCGATGCCGGGGCCCAGGCCTTGTGTGGAGTCGGGGCCGGAACCTGAGGATTCCTCTCCAGTGCTGACATGTATCTTGGGGTTCTTCTGGAGTCTCCCCAGGGGAGTCAGTCCTCGTCTCGAATGCGGGCATGGACTTGCGCTTTCCTCCAGAGCGGTAGCAGCAGTGTCACGCAGTCCGCCGCGTGGATCAAAGGATCTACGGTTTTCCCTCGAGTCTTTCCCACGAGGTTTTCCCATGAGGCTTTACCACAGGGCTGTCCCACGTGCACACGTGGTGGGACTCAATCCTCGGCTTGAACGTCAAGGCAGTGCAGGAAAAACAGATTCCTCTGGAATGGACTGACACATCTGGGGGTCTCTTGGAATGGTGCCACGACCCTGGAGTTCCTCTCGGCTTTCCTGTGGTGAGGGCCACCTCTTGAGATGCGACGGGAACGCCGGGAATTCTTTCCCTACGAAAAAGGGAAAGGATCCCTCATCTCGAGCTAGGAGGCGGAAACGGGGCTCCCCTGGATGTGGGCGGGACCCCACGTGCTTCCTCTCGAGTGGAGACGGGTATGTCGCGGAACTGCTTGAGTTGCAGCAAGGGTGTGAAGGACCCTTTGGAAGTTCCAGTGGTTAGATGTGATTAGCCTCGAGAAGCCTCAGCGGAAATGGGCCTCATCTCGCCTGGAGGGCAAAACCTCCTGGATTTTCTCGAGTTGCGGCAGGTGCTCTCGACTTACGACGGGGACATCAGGGAACCGCTCTGGTGGCCTCAGGAAAGGCCAGTCCCCATGCGAGTTCCTCGGGGGCCTCTCGGGATTCCTCTCCCGTCGATGCCGGGGCCTAAGACCTTGTGTGGAGTCGGGGCGGGAACCTGAGGATTCCTCTCCAGTGCTGACATGGATCTTGGGGTACTTCTGGAGTCTCCCCAGGGGAGTCAGTCCTCGTCTCGAATGCGGGCATGCACTTGCGCTTTCCTCCAGAGCGGTAGCAGCAGTGTCACGCAGTCCGCCGCGTGGATCAAAGGATCTATGGTTTTCCCTCGTGTCTTTCCCACGAGGCTTTCCCACGAGGCTTTCCCACAGGGCTGTCCCACGTGCACACGTGGTGGGAGTCGATCCTCGGCTTGAACGTCAAGGCAGTGAAGGGAAAACAGGTTCCTCTGGATTGGACTGACACATCTGGGGGACTCTTGGAATGGTGGCACGACCCTGGAGTTCCTCTCGCCTTTCCTGTGGAGAGCGCCTCCTCTTGAGATGCGACGGGAACGCCGGGAATTCTTTCCCTACGAAACAGGGAAAGGATCCCTCATCTCGAGCTAGGAGGCGGAAACGGGGCTCCCCTGGATGTGTGCGGGACCCCACGTGCTTCCTCTCGAGTGGAGACGGGTATGTCGGGGAACTTCTTGAGTTGCAGCCAGGGTGTGAAGGACCCTTTGGAAGTTCCAGTGGTTAGATGTGATTAGCCTCGAGAAGCCTCAGCGGAAATGGGCCTCATCTCGCCTGGAGGGCAAAACCTCCTGGATTTTCTCGAGTTGCGGCATGTGCTCTCGACTTACGACGGGGACCTCGGGGACCCGCTCTGGTGGCCTCAGGAAAGGCCAGTCCCCATGCGAGTTCCTCGGGGGCCTCTCGGGATTCCTCTCCCGTCGATCCCGGGGACTAAGACCTTGTGTGGAGTCGGGGCCCGAACATGAGGATTCCTCTCCAGTGCTGACATGGAACGTGGGGTACTTCTGGAGTCTCCCCAGGGGAGTCAGTCCTCCTCTCGAATGCGGGCATGCACTTGCGCTTTCCTCCAGAGCGGTAGCAGCAGTGTCACGCAGTCCGCCGCGTGGATCAAAGGATCTATGGTTTTCCCTCGAGTCTTTCCCACGAGGCTTTCCCACGAGGCTTTCCAACAGGGCTGTCCCACGTGCACACGTGGTGGGAGTCGATCCTCGGCTTAAACGTCAAGGCAGTGCAGGGAAAACAGGTTCCTCTGGAATGGACTGACACATCTGGGGGTCTCTTGGAATGGTGTCACGACCCTGGAGTTCCTCTCGCCTTTCCTGTGGAGAGCGCCACCTCTTGAGATGTGACGGGAACGCCGGGAATTCTTTCCCTACGAAACTGGGAAAGGATCCCTCATCTCGAGCTAGGAGGCGGAAACGGGGCTCCCCTGGATGTGTGCGGGACCCCACGTGCTTCCTCTCGAGTGGAGACGGGTATGTCGCGGAACTGCTTGAGTTGCAACAAATGTGTGAAGGACCCTTTGGAAGTTCCAGTGGTTAGATGTGATTAGCCTCGAGAAGCCTCAGCGGAAATGGGCCTCATCTCGCCTGGAGGGCAAAACCTCCTGGATTTTCTCGAGTTGCGGCAGGTGCTCTCGACTTACGACGGGGACATCAGGGAACCGCTCTGGTGGCCTCTGGAAAGGCCAGTCCCCATGCGAGTTCCTCGGGGGCCTCTCGGGATTCCTCTCCCGTCGATGCCGGGGCCTAAGACCTTGTGTGGAGTCGGGGCCGGAACCTGAGGATTCCTCTCCAGTGCTGACATGGATCTTGGGGTACTTCTGGAGTCTCCCCAGGGGAGTCAGTCCTCGTCTCGAATGCGGGCATGCACTTGCGCTTTCCTCCAGAGCGGTAGCAGCAGTGTCACGCAGTCCGCCGCGTGGATCAAAGGATCTATGGTTTTCCCTCGAGTCTTTCCAACGAGGCTTTCCCACGAGGCTTTCCCACAGGGCTGTCCCACGTGCACACGTGGGGGGAGTCGATCCTCGGCTTGAACGTCAAGGCAGTGCAGGGAAAACAGGTTCCTCTGGAATGGACTGACACATCTGGGGGACTCTTGGAATGGTGGCACGACCCTGGAGTTCCTTTCGCCTTTCCTGTGGAGAGCGCCTCCTCTTGAGATGCGACGGGAACGCCGGGAATTCTTTCCCTACGAAACAGGGAAAGGATCCCTCATCTCGAGCTAGGAGGCGGAAACGGGGCTCCCCTGGATGTGTGCGGGACCCCACGTGCTTCCTCTCGAGTGGAGACGGGTATATCGGGGAACTTCTTGAGTTGCAGCAAGGGTGTGAAGGACCCTTTGGATGTTCCAGTGGTTAGACGTGATTAGCCTCGAGAAGCCTCAGCGGAAATGGGCCTCATCTCGCCTGGAGGGCAAAACCTCCTGGATTTTCTCGAGTTGCGGCAGGTGCTCTCGACTTACGACGGGGACCTCAGGGACCCGCTCTGGTGGCCTCAGGAAAGGCCAGTCCCCATGCGAGTTCCTCGGGGGCCTCTCGGGATTCCTCTCCCGTCGATGCCGGGGCCTTAGACCTTGTGTGGAGTCGGGGCCGGAACCTGAGGATTCCTCTCCAGTGCTGACATGGATCTTGCGGTACTACTGGAGTCTCCCCAGGGGAGTCAGTCCTCGTCTCGAATGCGGGCATGCACTTGCGCTTTCCTCCAGAGCGGTAGCAGCAGTGTCACGCAGTCCGCCGCGTGGATCAAAGGATCTATGGTTTTCCCTCGAGTCTTTCCCACGAGGCTTTCCCACGAGGCTTTCCCACAGGGCTGTCCCATGTGCACACGTGGTGGGAGTCGATCCTCGGCTTGAACGTCAAGGCAGTGCAGGGAAAACAGGTTCCTCTGGAATGGACTGACACATCTGGGGGACTCTTGGAATGGTGGCACGACCCTGGAGTTCCTCTCGCCTTTCCTGTGGAGAGCGCCTCCTCTTGAGATGCGACGGGAACGTCGGGAATTCTTTCCCTACGAAACAGGGAAAGGATCCCTCATCTCGAGCTAGGAGGCGGAAACCGGGCTCCCCTGGATGTGTGCGGGACCCCACGTGCTTCCTCTCGAGTGGAGATTGGTATGTCGGGGAACTTCTTGAGTTGCAGCAAGGGTGTGAAGGACCCTTTGTAAGTTCCAGTGGTTAGATGTGATTGGCCTCGAGAAGCCTCAGCGGAAATGGGCCTCATCTCGCCTGGAGGGCAAAACCTCCTGGATTTTCTAGAGTTGCGGCAGGTGCTCTCGACTTACGACGGGGACCTCAGGGACCCGCTCTGGTGGCCTCAGGAAAGGCCAGTCCCCATGCGAGTTCCTCGGGGGCCTCTCGGGATTCCTCTCCCGTCGATGCCGGGGCCTAAGACCTTGTGTGGAGTCGGGGCCGGAACCTGAGGATTCCTCTCCAGTGCTGACATGGATCTTGGGGTACTTCTGGAGTCTCCCCAGGGGAGTCAGTCCTCGTCTCGAATGAGGGCATGCACTTGCGCTTTCCTCCAGAGCGGTAGCAGCAGTGTCACGCAGTCCTCCGGGTGGATCAAAGGTCTATGGTTTTCCCTGGAGTCTTTCCCACGAGGTTTTCCCACGAGGCTTTCCCACAGGGCTGTCCCACGTGCACACGTGGTGGGAGTCGATCCTCGGCTTGAACGTCAAGGCAGTGCAGGGAAACAGGTTCCTCTGGAATGGACTGACACATCTGGGAGACTCTTTGAATGGTGGCAAGACCCTGGAGTTCCTCTCGCCTTTCCTGTGGAGAGCGCCTCCTCTTGAGATGCGACGGGAACGCCGGGAATTCTTTCCCTACGAAACAGGGAAAGGATCCCTCATCTCGAGCTAGGAGGCGGAAACGGGGCTCCCCTGGATGTGTGCGGGACCCCACGTGCTTCCTCTCGAGTGGAGACGGGTATGTCTTGGAACTTCTTGAGTTGCAGCAATGGTGTGAAGGACCCTTTGGAAGTTCCAGTGGTTAGATGTGATTGGCCTCGAGAAGCCTCAGCGGAAATGGGCTTCATTTCGCCTGGAGGGCAAAACCTGCTGGATTTTCTCGAGTTGCGGCAGGTGCTCTCGACTTACAACGGGGACCTCAGGGACCCGCTCTAGTGGCCTCAGGAAAGGCCAGTCCCCATGCGAGTTCCTCGGGGACCTCTCGGGATTCCTCTCCCGTCGATGCCGGGGCCTAAGACCTTGTGTGGAGTCGGGGCCGGAACCTGAGGATTCCTCTCCAGTGCTGACATGGATCTTGGGGTACTTCTGGAGTCTCCCCAGGGGAGTCAGTCCTCGTCTCGAATGCGGGCATGCACTTGCGCTTTCCTCCAGAGCGGTAGCAGCAGTGTCACGCAGTCCTCCGCGTGGATCAAAGGATCTATGGTTTTCCCTCGAGTCTTTCCCACGAGGCTTTCCCACGAGGCTTTCCCACAGGGCTGTCCCACGTGCACACGTGGTGGGAGTCGATCCTCGGCTTGAACGTCAAGGCAGTGCAGGGAAAACAGGTTCCTCTGGAATGGACTGACACATCTGGGGGACTCTTGGAATGGTGGCACGACCCTGGAGTTCCTCTCGCCTTTCCTGTGGAGAGCGCCTCCTCTTGAGATGCGACGGGAACGCCGGGAATTCTTTCCCTACGAAACAGGGAAAGGATCCCTCATCTCGAGCTAGGAGGCGGAAACGGGGCTCACCTGAATGTGTGCGGGACCCTCGTGCTTCCTCTCGAGTGGAGACGGGTATGTCGGGGAACTTCTTGGGTTGCAGCAATGGTGTGAAGGACCCTTTGGAAGTTCCAGTGGTTAGATGTGATTGGCCTCGAGAAGCCTCAGCGGAAATGGGCCTCATCTCGCCTGGAGGGCAAAACCTCCTGGATTTTCTCGAGTTGCGGCAGGTGCTCTCGACTTACGACGGGGACATCAGGGAACCGCTCTGGTGGCCTCAGGAAAGGCCAGTCCCCATGCGCGTTCCTCGGGGGCCTCTCGGGATTCCTCTCCCGTCGATGCCGGGGCCTAAGACCTTGTGTGGAGTCGGGGCCGGAACCTGAGGATTCCTCTCCAGTGCTGACATGGATCTTGGGGTACTTCTGGTGTCTCCCCAGGGGAGTCAGTCCTCGTCTCGAATGCGGGCATGCACTTGCGCTTTCCTCCAGAGCGGTAGCAGCAGTGTCACGCAGTCCGCCGCGTGGATCAAAGGATCTATGGTTTTCCCTCGAGTCTTTCCCACGAGGCTTTCCCACGAGGCTTTCCCACAGGGCTGTCCCACGTGCACACGTGGTGGGAGTCGATCCTCGGCTTGAACGTCAAGGCAGTGCAGGGAAAACAGGTTCCTCTGGAATGGACTGACACATCTGGGGGACTCTTGGAATGGTGTCACGACCCTGGAGTTCCTCTCGCCTTTCCTGTGGAGAGCGCCTCCTCTTGAGATGCGACGGGAACGCCGGGAATTCTTTCCCTACGAAACAGGGAAAGGATCCCTCATCTCGAGCTAGGAGGCGGAAACGGGACTCCCCTGGATGTGTGCGGGAACCCACGTGCTTCCTCTCGAGTGGAGACGGGTATGTCGGGGAACTTCTTGAGTTGCAGCAAGGGTGTGAAGGACCCTTTGGAAGTTCCAGTGGTTAGATGTGATTGGCCTCGAGAAGCCTCAGCGGAAATGGGCCTCATCTCGCCTGGAGGGCAAAACCTCCTGGATTTTCTCGAGTTGCGGCAGGTGCTCTCGACTTACGACGGGGACCTCAGGGAACCGCTCTGGTGGCCTCAGGAAAGGCCAGTCCCCATGCGAGTTCCTCGGTGGCCTCTCGGGATTCCTCTCCCGTCGATGCCGGGTCCTAAGACCTTGTGTGGAGTCGGGGCCGGAACCTGAGGATTCCTCTCCAGTGCTGACATGGATCTTGGGGTACTTCTGGAGTCTCCCCAGGGGAGTCAGTCCTCGTCTCGAATGCGGGCATGCACTTGCGCTTTCCTCCAGAGCGGTAGCAGCAGTGTCACGCAGTCCGCCGCGTGGATCAAAGGATCTATGGTTTTCCCTCGAGTCTTTCCCACGAGGCTTTCCCACGAGGCTTTCCCACAGGGCTGTCCCACGTGCACACGTGGTGGGAGTCGATCCTCGGCTTGAACGTCAAGGCAGTGCAGGGAGAACAGGTTCCTCTGGAATGGACTGACACATCTGGGCGTCTCTTGGAATGGTGGCACGACCCTGGAGTTCCTCTCGCCTCTCCTGTGGAGAGCGCCTCCTCTAGAGATGCGACGGGAACGCCGGGAATTCTTACCCTAAGAAACAGGGAACGGATCCCTCATCTCGAGCTAGGAGGCGGAAACGGGGCTCCCCTGGATGTGTGCGAGACACCACGTGCTTCCTCTCGAGTGGAGACGGGTATGTCGGGGAACCTCTTGGGTTGCAGCAATGGTGTGAAGGACCCTTTGGAAGTTCCAGTGGTTAGATGTGATTGGCCTCGAGAAGCCTCAGCGGAAATGGGCCTCATCTCGCCTGGTAGCGCAAAACCTCCTGGATTTTCTCGAGTTGCGGCAGGTGCTCTCGACTTACGACGGGGACCTCAGGGAACCGCTCTGGTGGCCTCAGGAAAGGCCAGTCCCCATGCGAGTTCCTCGGGGGCCTCTCGGGATTCCTCTCCCGTCGATGCCGGGGCCTAAGACCTTGTGTGGAGTCGGGGCCGGAACCTGAGGATTCCTCTCCAGTGCTGACATGGATCTTGGGGTACTTCTGGAGTCTCCCCAGGGGAGTCAGTCCTCGTCTCGAATGCGGGCATGCACTTGCGCTTTCCTCCAGAGCGGTAGCAGCAGTGTCACGCAGTCCGCCGCGTGGATCAAAGGATCTATGGTTTTCCCTCGAGTCTTTCCCACGAGGCTTACCCACGAGGCTTTCCCACAGGGCTGTCCCACGTGCACACGTGGAGGGACTCGATCCTCGGCTTGAACGTCAAGGCAGTGCAGGGAAAACAGGTTCCTCTGGAATGGACTGACACATCTGGGGGACTCTTGGAATGGTGTCACGACCCTGGAGTTCCTCTCGCCTTTCCTGTGGAGAGCGCCTCCTCTTGAGATGCGACGGGAACGCCGGGAATTCTTTCCCTACAAAACAGGGAAAGGATCCCTCATCTCGAGCTAGGAGGCGGAAACGAAGCTCCCCTGGATGTGGGCGGGAACCCACGTGCTTCCTCTCGAGTGGAGACGGGTATGTCGGGGAACTTCTTGAGTTGCAGCAATGGTGTGAAGGACCCTTTGGAAGTTCCAGTGGTTAGATGTGATTGGCCTCGAGAAGCCTCAGCGGAAATGGGCCTCATCTCGCCTGGAGGGCAAAACCTCCTGGATTTTCTCGAGTTGCGGCAGGTGCTCTCGACTTACGACGGGGACGTCAGGGAACCGCTCTGGTGGCCTCAGGAAAGGCCAGTCCCCATGCGAGTTCCTCGGGGGCCTCTCGGGATTCCTCTCCCGTCGATGCCGGGGCCTAAGACCTTGTGTGGAGTCGGGGCCGGAACCTGAGGATTCCTCTCCAGTGCTGACATGGATCTTGGGGTACTTCTGGAGTCTCCCCAGGGGAGTCAGTCCTCGTCTCGAATGCGGGCATGCACTTGCGCTTTCCTCCAGAGCGGTAGCAGCAGTGTCACGCAGTCCGCCACGTGGATCAAAGGATCTATGGTTTTCCCTCGAGTCTTTCCCACGAGGCTTTCCCAGGAGGCTTTCCCACAGGGCTGTCCCACGTGCACACGTGGTGGGAGTCGATCCTCGGCTTGAACGTCAAGGCAGTGCAGGGAGAACAGGTTCCTCTGGAATGGACTGACACATCTGGGCGTCTCTTGGAATGGTGGCACGACCCTGGAGTTCCTCTCGCCTCTCCTGTGGAGAGCGCCTCCTCTTGAGATGCGACGGGAACGCCGGGAATTCTTACCCTAAGAAACAGGGAACGGATCCCTCATCTCGAGCTAGGAGGCGGAAACGGGGCTCCCCTGGATGTGTGCGAGACACCACGTGCTTCCTCTCGAGTGGAGACGGGTATGTCGGGGAACCTCTTGGGTTGCAGCAATGGTGTGAAGGACCCTTTGGAAGTTCCAGTGGTTAGATGTGATTGGCCTCGAGAAGCCTCAGCGGAAATGGGCCTCATCTCGCCTGGTAGCGCAAAACCTCCTGGATTTTCTCGAGTTGCGGCAGGTGCTCTCGACTTACGACGGGGACCTCAGGGAACCGCTCTGGTGGCCTCAGGAAAGGCCAGTCCCCATGCGAGTTCCTCGGGGGCCTCTCGGGATTCCTCTCCCGTCGATGCCGGGGCCTAAGACCTTGTGTGGAGTCGGGGCCGGAACCTGAGGATTCCTCTCCAGTGCTGACATGGATCTTGGGGTAGTTCTGGAGTCTCCCCAGGGGAGTCAGTCCTCGTCTCGAATGCGGGCATGCACTTGCGCTTTCCTCCAGAGCGGTAGCAGCAGTGTCACGCAGTCCGCCGCGTGGATCAAAGGATCTATGGTTTTCCCTCGAGTCTTTCCCACGAGGCTTACCCACGAGGCTTTCCCACAGGGCTGTCCCACGTGCACACGTGGTGGGAGTCGATCCTCGGCTTGAACGTCAAGGCAGTGCAGGGAAAACAGGTTCCTCTGGAATGGACTGACACATCTGGGGGACTCTTGGAATGGTGGCACGACCCTGGAGTTCCTCTCGCCTTTCCTGTGGAGAGCGCCTCCTCTTGAGATGCGACGGGAACGCCGGGAATTCTTTCCCTACGAAACAGGGAAAGGATCCCTCATCTCGAGCTAGGAGGCGGAAACGGGGCTCCCCTGGATGTGTGCGGGACCCCACGTGCTTCCTCTCGAGTGGAGACGGGTATGTCGGGGAACTTCTTGAGTTGAAGCAATGTTGTGAAGGACCCTTTGGAAGTTCCAGTGGTTAGATGTGATTGGCCTCGAGAAGCCTCAGCGGAAATGGGCCTCATCTCGCCTGGAGCGCAAAACCTCCTGGATTTTCTCAAGTTGCGGCAGGTGCTCTCGACTTACGACGGGGACCTCAGGGACCCGCTCTGGTGGCCTCAGGAAAGGCCAGTCCCCATGCGAGTTCCTCGGGGGCCTCTAGGGATTCCTCTTCCGTCGATGCCGGGGCCTAAGACCTTGTGTGGAGTCGGGGCCGGAACCTGAGGATTCCTCTCCAGTGCTGACATGGATCTTGGGGTACTTCTGGAGTCTCCCCAGGGGAGTCAGTCCTCGTCTCGAATGCGGGCATGCACTTGCGCTTTCCTCCAAAGCGGTAGCAGCAGTGTCACGCAGTCCGCCGCGTGGATCAAAGGATCTATGGTTTTCCCTCGAGTCTTTCCCACGAGGCTTTCCCACGAGGCTTTCCCACAGGGCTGTCCCATGTGCACACGTGGTGGGACTCGATCCTCGGCTTGAACGTCAAGGCAGTGCAGGGAAAACAGGTTCCTCTGGAATGGACTGACACATCTGGGGGACTCTTGGAATGGTGTCACGACCCTGGAGTTCCTCTCGCCTTTCCTGTGGAGAGCGCCTCCTCTTGAGATGCGACGGGAACGCCGGGAATCCTTTCCCTATGAAACAGTGAAAGGATCCCTCATCTCGAGCTAGGAGGCGGAAACGGGGCTCCCCTGGATGTGTGCGGGAACCCACGTGCTTCCTCTCGAGTGGAGACGGGTGTGTCGGGGAACTTCTTGAGTTGCAGCAATGGTGTGAAGGACCCTTTGGAAGTTCCAGTGGTTAGATGTGATTGGCCTCGAGAAGCCTCAGCGGAAATGGGCCTCATCTCGCCTGGAGCGCAAAACCTCCTGGATTTTCTCGAGTTGCGGCAGGTGCTCTCGACTTATGACGGGGACCTCAGGGAACCGCTCTGGTGGCCTCAGGAAAGGCCAGTCCCCATGCGAGTTCCTCGGGGGCCTCTCGGGATTCCTCTCCCATCGATGCTGGGGCCTAAGACGTTGTGTGGAGTCGGGGCCGGAAACTGAGGATTCCTCTCCAGTGCTGATATGGATCTTGGGGTACTTCTGGAGTCTCCCCAGGGGAGTCAGTCCTCGTCTCGAATGCGGGCATGCACTTGCGCTTTCCTCCAGAGCGGTAGCAGCAGTGTCACGCAGTCCGCCGCGTGGATCAAAGGATCTATGGTTTTCCCTCGAGTTTTCCCACGAGGCTTTCCCACGAGGCTTTCCCACAGGGCTGTCCCACGTGCACACGTGGTGTGAGTCGATCCTCGGCTTGAACGTCAAGGCAGTGCAGGGAAAACAGGTTCCTCTGGAATGGACTGACACATCTGGGCGTCTCTTGGAATGGTGGCACGACCCTGGAGTTCCTCTCGCCTCTCCTGTGGAGAGCGCCTCCTCTTGAGATGCGACGGGAACGCCGGGAATTCTTACCCTAAGAAACAGGGAAAGGATCCCTCATCTCGTGCTAGGAGGGGGAAACGGGGCCCCCTGGATGTGTACGGGACCCCACGTGCTTCCTCTCGAGTGGAGACGGGTATGTCGGGGAACTTCTTGAGTTGCAGCAAGGGTGTGAAGGACCCTTTGGAAGTTCCAGTGGTTAGATGTGATTGGCCTCGAGAAGCCTCAGCGGAAATGGGCCTCATCTCGCCTGGAGGGCAAAACCTCCTGGATTTTCTCGAGTTGCGGCATGTGCTCTCGACTTACGACGGGGACCTCGGGGACCCGCTCTGGTGACCTCAGGAAAGGCCAGTCCCCATGCGAGTTCCTCGGGGGCCTCTCGGAATTCCTCTCCCGTTGATGCCGGGGCCTAAGACCTTGTGTGGAGTCGGGGCCGGAACCTGAGGATTCCTCTCCAGTGCTGACATGGATCTTGGGGTACTTCTGGAGTCTCCCCAGGGGAGTCAGTCCTCGTCTCGAATGCGGGCATGCACTTGCGCTTTCCTCCAGAGCGGTAGCAGCAGTGTCACGCAGTCCGCCGCGTGGATCAAAGGATCTATGGTTTTCCCTCGAGTCTTTCCCACGAGGCTTTCCCACGAGGCTTTCCCACAGGGCTGTCCCACGTGCACACGTGGTGGGAGTCGATCCTCGGCTTGAACGTCAAGGCAGTGCAGGGAAAACAGGTTCCTCTGGAATGGACTGACACATCTGGGGGACTCTTGGAATGGTGGCACGACCCTGGAGTTCCTCTCGCCTTTCCTGTGGGGAGCGCCTCCTCTTGAGATGCGACGGGAACGCCGGGAATTCTTTCCCTACGAAACAGGGAAAGGATCCCTCATCTCGAGCTAGGAGGCGGAAACGGGGCTCCCCTGGAGGTGTGCGGGACCCACGTGCTTCCTCTCGAGTGGAGACGGGTATGTCGGGGAACTTCTTGAGTTGCAGCAAGGGTGTGAAGGACCCTTTGGAAGTTCCAGTGGTTAGACGTGATTAGCCTCGAGAAGCCTCAGCGGAAATGGGCCTCATCTCTCCTGGAGGGCAAAACCTCCTGGATTTTCTCGAGTTGCGGCAGGTGCTCTCGACTTACGACGGGGACCTCAGGGACCCGCTCTGGTGGCCTCAGGAAAGGCCAGTCCCCATGCGAGTTCCTCGGGGGCCTCTCGGGATTCCTCTCCCGTCGATGCCGGGGCCTAAGACCTTGTGTGGAGTCGGGGCCGGAACCTGAGGATTCCTCTCCAGAACTGACATGGATCTTGGGGTACTTCTGGAGTCTCCCCAGGGGAGTCAGTCCTCGTCTCGAATGCGGGCATGCACTTGCGCTTTCCTCCAGAGCGGTAGCAGCAGTGTCACGCAGTCCGCCGCGTGGATCAAAGGATCTATGGTTTTCCCTCGAGTCTTTCCCACGAGGCTTTCCCACGAGGCTTTCCCACAGGGCTGTCCCACGTGCACACGTGGTGGGAGTCGATCCTCGGCTTGAACGTCAAGGCAGTGCAGGGAAAACAGGTTCCTCTGGAATGGACTGACACATCTGGGGGACTCTTGGAATGGTGGCACGACCCTGGAGTTCCTCTCAACTTTCCTGTGGAGAACGCCTCCTCTTGAGATGCGACGGGAACGCCGGGAATTCTTTCCCTACGAAACAGGGAAAGGATCCCTCATCTCGAGCTAGGAGGCGAAAACGGGGCTCCCCTGGATGTGTGCGGGACCCACGTGCTTCCTCTCGAGTGGAGACGGGTATGTCGGGGAACTTCTTGAGTTGCAGCAAGGGTGTGAAGGACCCTTTGGAAGTTCCAGTGGTTAGACGTGATTGGCCTCGAGAAGCCTCAGCGGAAATGGGCCTCATCTCGCCTGGAGGGCAAAACCTCCTGGATTTTCTCGAGTTGCGGCAGGTGCTCTCGACTTACGACGGGGACCTCAGGGAACCGCTCTGGTGGCCTCAGGAAAGGCCAGTCCCCATGCGAGTTCCTCGGGGGCCTCTGGGGATTCCTCTCCCTTCGATGCCGGGGCCTAAGACCTTGTGTGGAGTCGGGGCCGGAACCTGAGGATTCCTCTCCAGTGCTGACATGGATCTAGGGGTACTTCTGGAGTCTCCCCAGGGGAGTCAGTCCTCGTCTCGAATGCGGGCATGCATTGCGCTTTCCTCCAGAGCGGTAGCAGCAGTGTCACGCAGTCCGCCGCGTGCATCAAAGGATCTATGGTTTTCCCTCGAGTCTTTCCCAAGAGGCTTTCCCCCGAGGCTTTCCCACAGGGCTCTCCCACGTGCACACTTTTTGGGAGTCGATCCTCGGCTTGAACGTCAAGGCAGTGCAGGGAAAACAGGTTCCTCTGGAATGGACTGACATATCTGGGCGTCTCTTGGAATGGTGGCACGACCCTGGAGTTCCTCTCGCCTCTCCTGTGGAGAGCGCCTCCTCTTGAGATGCTACGGGAACGCCGGGAATTCTTACCCTAAGAGACAGGGAAAGGATCCCTCATCTCGAGCTAGGAGGGGGAAACGGGGCCCCCTGGATGTGTACGGGACCCCACGTGCTTCCTCTCGAGTGGAGACGGGTATGTCGGGGAACTTCTTGAGTTGCAGCAAGGGTGTGAAGGACCCTTTGGAAGTTCCAGTGGTTAGATGTGATTGGCCTCGAGAAGCCTCAGCGGAAATGGGCCTCATCTCGCCTGGAGGGTAAAACTCCTGGATTTTCTCGAGTTGCGGCATGTGCTCTCGACTTACGACGGGGACCTCGGGGAACCGCTCTGGTGACCTCAGGAAAGGCCAGTCCCCATGCGAGTTCCTCTGGGGCCTCTCGGGATTCCTCTCCCGTCGATGCCGGGGCCTAAGACCTTGTGTGGAGTCGGGGCCGGAACCTGAGGATTCCTCTCCAGTGCTGACATGGATCTTGGGGTACTTCTGGAGTCTCCCCAGGGGAGTCAGTCCTCGTCTCGAATGCGGGCATGCACTTGCGGTTTCCTCCAGAGCGGAAGCAGCAGTGTCACGCAGTCCGCCGCGTGGATCAAAGGATATATGGTTTTCCCTCGAGTCTTTCCCACGAGGCTTTCCCACGAGGATTTCACACAGGGCTGTCCCACGTGCACACGTGGTGGGAGTGGATCCTTGGCTTGAACGTCAAGGCAGTGCAGGGAAAACAGGTTCCTCTGGAATGGACTGACACATCTGGGGGACTCTTGGAATGGTGGCACGACCCTGGAGTTCCTCTCGCCTTTCCTGTGGAGAGCGCCTCCTCTTGAGATGCGACGGGAACGCCGGGAATTCTTTCCCTATGAAACAGGGAAAGGATCCCTCATCTCGAGCTAGGAGGCGGAAACGGGGCTCCCCTGGATGTGTGCGGGACACCACGTGCTTCCTCTCGAGTGGAGAAGGGTATGTCGGGGAACTTCTTGAGTTGCAGCAAGGGTGTGAAGGACCCTTTGGAAGTTCCAGTGGTTAGATGTGATTGGCCTCGAGAAGCCTCAGCGGAAATGGGCCTCATCTCGCCTGGAGCGCAAAACCTCCTGGATTTTCTCGAGTTGCGGCAGGTGCTCTCGACTTACGACGGGGACCTCAGGGAACCGCTCTGGTGGCCTCAGGAAAGGCCAGTCCCCATGCGAGTTCCTCGGGGGCCTCTCGGGATTCCTCTCCCATCGATGCTGGGGCCTAAGACGTTGTGTGGAGTCGGGGCCGGAAACTGAGGATTCCTCTCCAGTGCTGATATGGATCTTGGGGTACTTCTGGAGTCTCCCCAGGGGAGTCAGTCCTCGTCTCGAATGCGGGCATGCACTTGCGCTTTCCTCCAGAGCGGTAGCAGCAGTGTCACGCAGTCCGCCGCGTGGATCAAAGGATCTATGGTTTTCCCTCGAGTTTTCCCACGAGGCTTTCCCACGAGGCTTTCCCACAGGGCTGTCCCACGTGCACACGTGGTGTGAGTCGATCCTCGGCTTGAACGTCAAGGCAGTGCAGGGAAAACAGGTTCCTCTGGAATGGACTGACACATCTGGGCGTCTCTTGGAATGGTGGCACGACCCTGGAGTTCCTCTCGCCTCTCCTGTGGAGAGCGCCTCCTCTTGAGATGCGACGGGAACGCCGGGAATTCTTACCCTAAGAAACAGGGAAAGGATCCCTCATCTCGAGCTAGGAGGGGGAAACGGGGCCCCCTGGATGTGTACGGGACCCCACGTGCTTCCTCTCGAGTGGAGACGGGTATGTCGGGGAACTTCTTGAGTTGCAGCAAGGGTGTGAAGGACCCTTTGGAAGTTCCAGTGGTTAGATGTGATTGGCCTCGAGAAGCCTCAGCGGAAATGGGCCTCATCTCGCCTGGAGGGCAAAACCTCCTGGATTTTCTCGAGTTGCGGCATGTGCTCTCGACTTACGACGGGGACCTCGGGGACCCGCTCTGGTGACCTCAGGAAAGGCCAGTCCCCATGCGAGTTCCTCGGGGGCCTCTCGGAATTCCTCTCCCGTTGATGCCGGGGCCTAAGACCTTGTGTGGAGTCGGGGCCGGAACCTGAGGATTCCTCTCCAGTGCTGACATGGATCTTGGGGTACTTCTGGAGTCTCCCCAGGGGAGTCAGTCCTCGTCTCGAATGCGGGCATGCACTTGCGCTTTCCTCCAGAGCGGTAGCAGCAGTGTCACGCAGTCCGCCGCGTGGATCAAAGGATCTATGGTTTTCCCTCGAGTCTTTCCCACGAGGCTTTCCCACGAGGCTTTCCCACAGTGCTGTCCCACGTGCACACGTGGTGGGAGTCGATCCTCGGCTTGAACGTCAAGGCAGTGCAGGGAAAACAGGTTCCTCTGGAATGGACTGACACATCTGGGGGACTCTTGGAATGGTGGCACGACCCTGGAGTTCCTCTCGCCTTTCCTGTGGGGAGCGCCTCCTCTTGAGATGCGACGGGAACGCCGGGAATTCTTTCCCTACGAAACAGGGAAAGGATCCCTCATCTCGAGCTAGGAGGCGGAAACGGGGCTCCCCTGGATGTGTGCGGGACCCACGTGCTTCCTCTCGAGTGGAGACGGGTATGTCGGGGAACTTCTTGAGTTGCAGCAAGGGTGTGAAGGACCCTTTGGAAGTTCCAGTGGTTAGACGTGATTAGCCTCGAGAAGCCTCAGCGGAAATGGGCCTCATCTCTCCTGGAGGGCAAAACCTCCTGGATTTTCTCGAGTTGCGGCAGGTGCTCTCGACTTACGACGGGGACCTCAGGGACCCGCTCTGGTGGCCTCAGGAAAGGCCAGTCCCCATGCGAGTTCCTCGGGGGCCTCTCGGGATTCCTCTCCCGTCGATGCCGGGGCCTAAGACCTTGTGTGGAGTCGGGGCCGGAACCTGAGGATTCCTCTCCAGAACTGACATGGATCTTGGGGTACTTCTGGAGTCTCCCCAGGGGAGTCAGTCCTCGTCTCGAATGCGGGCATGCACTTGCGCTTTCCTCCAGAGCGGTAGCAGCAGTGTCACGCAGTCCGCCGCGTGGATCAAAGGATCTATGGTTTTCCCTCGAGTCTTTCCCACGAGGCTTTCCCACGAGGCTTTCCCACAGGGCTGTCCCACGTGCACACGTGGTGGGAGTCGATCCTCGGCTTGAACGTCAAGGCAGTGCAGGGAAAACAGGATCCTCTGGAATGGACTGACACATCTGGGGGACTCTTGGAATGGTGGCACGACCCTGGAGTTCCTCTCAACTTTCCTGTGGAGAACGCCTCCTCTTGAGATGCGACGGGAACGCCGGGAATTCTTTCCCTACGAAACAGGGAAAGGATCCCTCATCTCGAGCTAGGAGGTGAAAACGGGGCTCCCCTGGATGTGTGCGGGACCCACGTGCTTCCTCTCGAGTGGAGACGGGTATGTCGGGGAACTTCTTGAGTTGCAGCAAGGGTGTGAAGGACCCTTTGGAAGTTCCAGTGGTTAGACGTGATTGGCCTCGAGAAGCCTCAGCGGAAATGGGCCTCATCTCGCCTGGAGGGCAAAACCTCCTGGATTTTCTCGAGTTGCGGCAGGTGCTCTCGACTTACGTCGGGGACCTCAGGGAACCGCTCTGGTGGCCTCAGGAAAGGCCAGTCCCCATGCGAGTTCCTCGGGGGCCTCTGGGGATTCCTCTCCCGTCGATGCCGGGGCCTAAGACCTTGTGTGGAGTCGGGGCCGGAACCTGAGGATTCCTCTCCAGTGCTGACATGGATCTTGGGGTACTTCTGGAGTCTCCCCAGGGGAGTCAGTCCTCGTCTCGAATGCGGGCATGCATTGCGCTTTCCTCCAGAGCGGTAGCAGCAGTGTCACGCAGTCCGCCGCGTGCATCAAAGGATCTATGGTTTTCCCTCGAGTCTTTCCCAAGAGGCTTTCCCCCGAGGCTTTCCCACAGGGCTGTCCCACGTGCACACTTTTTGGGAGTCGATCCTCGGCTTGAACGTCAAGGCAGTGCAGGGAAAACAGGTTCCTCTGGAATGGACTGACATATCTGGGCGTCTCTTGGAATGGTGGCACGACCCTGGAGTTCCTCTCGCCTCTCCTGTGGAGAGCGCCTCCTCTTGAGATGCTACGGGAACGCCGGGAATTCTTACCCTAAGAGACAGGGAAAGGATCCCTCATCTCGAGCTAGGAGGGGGAAACGGGGCCCCCTGGATGTGTACGGGACCCCACGTGCTTCCTCTCGAGTGGAGACGGGTATGTCGGGGAACTTCTTGAGTTGCAGCAAGGGTGTGAAGGACCCTTTGGAAGTTCCAGTGGTTAGATGTGATTGGCCTCGAGAAGCCTCAGCGGAAATGGGCCTCATCTCGCCTGGAGGGTAAAACCTCCTGGATTTTCTCGAGTTGCGGCATGTGCTCTCGACTTACGACGGGGACCTCGGGGAACCGCTCTGGTGACCTCAGGAAAGGCCAGTCCCCATGCGAGTTCCTCTGGGGCCTCTCGGGATTCCTCTCCCGTCGATGCCGGGGCCTAAGACCTTGTGTGGAGTCGGGGCCGGAACCTGAGGATTCCTCTCCAGTGCTGACATGGATCTTGGGGTACTTCTGGAGTCTCCCCAGGGGAGTCAGTCCTCGTCTCGAATGCGGGCATGCACTTGCGGTTTCCTCCAGAGCGGAAGCAGCAGTGTCACGCAGTCCGCCGCGTGGATCAAAGGATCTATGGTTTTCCCTCGAGTTTTCCCACGAGGCTTTCCCACGAGGCTTTCCCACAGGGCTGTCCCACGTGCACACGTGGTGTGAGTCGATCCTCGGCTTGAACGTCAAGGCAGTGCAGGGAAAACAGGTTCCTCTGGAATGGACTGACACATCTGGGCGTCTCTTGGAATGGTGGCACGACCCTGGAGTTCCTCTCGCCTCTCCTGTGGAGAGCGCCTCCTCTTGAGATGCGACGGGAACGCCGGGAATTCTTACCCTAAGAAACAGGGAAAGGATCCCTCATCTCGAGCTAGGAGGGGGAAACGGGGCCCCCTGGATGTGTACGGGACCCCACGTGCTTCCTCTCGAGTGGAGACGGGTATGTCGGGGAACTTCTTGAGTTGCAGCAAGGGTGTGAAGGACCCTTTGGAAGTTCCAGTGGTTAGATGTGATTGGCCTCGAGAAGCCTCAGCGGAAATGGGCCTCATCTCGCCTGGAGGGCAAAACCTCCTGGATTTTCTCGAGTTGCGGCATGTGCTCTCGACTTACGACGGGGACCTCGGGGACCCGCTCTGGTGACCTCAGGAAAGGCCAGTCCCCATGCGAGTTCCTCGGGGGCCTCTCGGAATTCCTCTCCCGTTGATGCCGGGGCCTAAGACCTTGTGTGGAGTCGGGGCCGGAACCTGAGGATTCCTCTCCAGTGCTGACATGGATCTTGGGGTACTTCTGGAGTCTCCCCAGGGGAGTCAGTCCTCGTCTCGAATGCGGGCATGCACTTGCGCTTTCCTCCAGAGCGGTAGCAGCAGTGTCACGCAGTCCGCCGCGTGGATCAAAGGATCTATGGTTTTCCCTCGAGTCTTTCCCACGAGGCTTTCCCACGAGGCTTTCCCACAGGGCTGTCCCACGTGCACACGTGGTGGGAGTCGATCCTCGGCTTGAACGTCAAGGCAGTGCAGGGAAAACAGGTTCCTCTGGAATGGACTGACACATCTGGGGGACTCTTGGAATGGTGGCACGACCCTGGAGTTCCTCTCGCCTTTCCTGTGGGGAGCGCCTCCTCTTGAGATGCGACGGGAACGCCGGGAATTCTTTCCCTACGAAACAGGGAAAGGATCCCTCATCTCGAGCTAGGAGGCGGAAACGGGGCTCCCCTGGATGTGTGCGGGACCCACGTGCTTCCTCTCGAGTGGAGACGGGTATGTCGGGGAACTTCTTGAGTTGCAGCAAGGGTGTGAAGGACCCTTTGGAAGTTCCAGTGGTTAGACGTGATTAGCCTCGAGAAGCCTCAGCGGAAATGGGCCTCATCTCTCCTGGAGGGCAAAACCTCCTGGATTTTCTCGAGTTGCGGCAGGTGCTCTCGACTTACGACGGGGACCTCAGGGACCCGCTCTGGTGGCCTCAGGAAAGGCCAGTCCCCATGCGAGTTCCTCGGGGGCCTCTCGGGATTCCTCTCCCGTCGATGCCGGGGCCTAAGACCTTGTGTGGAGTCGGGGCCGGAACCTGAGGATTCCTCTCCAGAACTGACATGGATCTTGGGGTACTTCTGGAGTCTCCCCAGGGGAGTCAGTCCTCGTCTCGAATGCGGGCATGCACTTGCGCTTTCCTCCAGAGCGGTAGCAGCAGTGTCACGCAGTCCGCCGCGTGGATCAAAGGATCTATGGTTTTCCCTCGAGTTTTCCCACGAGGCTTTCCCACGAGGCTTTCCCACAGGGCTGTCCCACGTGCACACGTGGTGGGAGTGGATCCTCGGCTTGAACGTCAAGGCAGTGCAGGGAAAACAGGTTCCTCTGGAATGGACTGACACATCTGGGGGACTCTTGGAATGGTGGCACGACCCTGGAGTTCCTCTCGCCTTTCCTGTGGAGAGCGCCTCCTCTTGAAATGCGACGGGAACGCCGGGAATTCTTTCCCTACGAAACAGGGAAAGGATCCCTCATCTCGAGCTAGGAGGCGAAAACGGGGCTCCCCTGGATGTGTGCGGGACCCACGTGCTTCCTCTCGAGTGGAGACGGGTATGTCGGGGAACTTCTTGAGTTGCAGCAAGGGTGTGAAGGACCCTTTGGAAGTTCCAGTGGTTAGACGTGATTAGCCTCGAGAAGCCTCAGCGGAAATGGGCCTCAACTCGCCTGAAGGGCAAAACCTCCTGGATTTTCTCGAGTTGCGGCAGGTGCTCTCGACTTACGACGGGGACCTCAGGGACCCGCTCTGGTGGCCTCAGGAAAGGCCAGTCCCCATGCGAGTTCCTCGTGGGCCTCTCGGGATTCCTCTCCCGTCGATGCCGGGGACTAAGACCTTGTGTGGAGTCGGGGCCGGAACCTGAGGATTCCTCTCCAGTGCTGACATGGATCTTGGGGTACTTCTGGAGTCTCCCCAGGGGAGTCAGTCCTCGTCTCGAATGAGGGCATGCACTTGCGCTTTCCTCCAGAGCGGTAGCAGCAGTGTCACGCAGTCCGCCGCGTGGATCAAAGGATCTATGGTTTTCCCTCGAGTCTTTTCCACGAGGCTTTCCCACGAGGCTTTCCCACAGGGCTGTCCCACGTGCACACGTGGTGGGAGTCGATCCTCGGCTTGAACATCAAGGCAGTGCAGGGAAAACAGGTTCCTCTGGAATGGACTGACACATCTGGGGGACTCTTGGAATGGTGGCACGACCCTTCAGTTCCTCTCGCCTTTCCTGTGGAGAGCGCCTCCTCTTGAGATGTGACGGGAACGCCGGGAATTCTTTCCCTACGAAACAGGGAAAGGATCCCTCATCTCGAGCTAGGAGGCGGAAACGGAGCTCCCCTGGATGTGTGCGGGACACCACGTGCTTCCTCTCGAGTGGAGACGGGTATGTCGGGGAACTTCTTGAGTTGCAGCAAGGGTGTGAAGGACCCTTTGGAAGTTCCAGTGGTTAGACGTGATTAGCCTCGAGAAGCCTCAGCGGAAATGGGCCTCATCTCGCCTGGAGGGCAAAACCTCCTGGATTTTCTCGAGTTGCGGCAGGTGCTCTCGACTTACGACGGGGACCTCAGGGACCCGCTCTGGTGGCCTCAGGAAAGGCCAGTCCCCATGCGAGTTCCTCGGGGGCCTCTCGGGATTCCTCTCCCGTCGATGCCGGGGACTAAGACCTTGTGTGGAGTCGGGGCCGGAAATTGAGGATTCCTCTCCAGTGTTGACATGGATCTTGGGGTACTTCTGGAGTCTCCCCAGGGGAGTCAGTCCTCGTCTCGAATGCGGGCATGCACTTGCGCTTTCCTCCAGAGCGGTAGCAGCAGTGTCACGCAGTCCGCCGCGTGGATCAAAGGATCTATGGTTTTCCCTCGAGTCTTTTCCACGAGGCTTTCCCACGAGGCTTTCCCACAGGGCTGTCCCACGTGCACACGTGGTGGGAGTCGATCCTCGGCTTGAACATCAAGGCAGTGCAGGGAAAACAGGTTCCTCTGGAATGGACTGACTCATCTGGGGGACTCTTGGAATGATGGCACGACCCTGGAGTTCCTCTCGCCTTTCCTGTGGAGAGCGCCTCCTCTTGAGATGCGACGGGAACGCCGGGAATTCTTTCCCTACGAAACAGGGAAAGGATCCCTCATCTCGAGCTAGGAGGCGGAAACGGGGCTCCCCTGGATGTGTGCGGTACCCCACGTGCTTCCTCTCGAGTGGAGACGGGTATGTCGGGGAACTTCTTGAGTTGCAGCAATGGTGTGAAGGACCCTTTGGAAGTTCCAGTGGTTAGATGTGATTGGCCTCGAGAAGCCTCAGCGGAAATGGGCCTCATCACGCCTGGAGGGCAAAACCTCCTGGATTTTCTCGAGTTGCGGCAGGTGCTCTCGACTTACGACGGGGACCTCAGGGAACCGCTCTGGTGGCCTCAGGAAAGGCCAGTCCCCATGCGAGTTCCTCGGGGGCCTCTCGGGATTCCTCTCCCGTCGATGCCGGGGCCTAAGACCTTGTGTGGAGTCGGGGCCGGAACCTGAGGATTCCTCTCCAGTGCTGACATGGATCTTGGGGTACTTCTGGAGTCTCCCCAGGGGAGTCAGTCCTCGTCTCGAATGCGGGCATGCATTGCGCTTTCCTCCAGAGCGGTAGCAGCAGTGTCTCGCAGTCCGCCGCGTGGATCAAAGGATCTATGGTTTTCCCTCGAGTCTTTCCCACAAGGCTTTCCCACGAGGCTTTCCCACAGGGCTGTCCCACGTGCACACGTGGTGGGAGTCGATCCTCGGCTTGAACGTCTAGGCAGTGCAGGGAAAACAGGTTCCTCTGGAATGGACTGACTCATCTGGGGGACTCTTGGAATGATGGCACGACCCTGGAGTTCCTCTCGCCTTTCCTGTGGAGAGCGCCTCCTCTTGAGATGCGACGGGAACGCCGGGAATTCTTTCCCTACGAAACAGGGAAAGGATCCCTCATCTCGAGCTAGGAGGCGGAAACGGGGCTCCCCTGGATGTGTGCGGTACCCCACGTGCTTCCTCTCGAGTGGAGACGGGTATGTCGGGGAACTTCTTGAGTTGCAGCAAGGGTGTGAAGGACCCTTTGGAAGTTCCAGTGGTTAGACGTGATTAGCCTCGAGAAGCCTCAGCGGAAATGGGCCTCATCTCGCCTGGAGGGCAAAACCTCCTGGATTTTCTCGAGTTGCGGCAGGTGCTCTCGACTTACGACGGGGACCTCAGGGACCCGCTCTGGTGGCCTCAGGAAAGGCCAGTCCCCATGCGAGTTCCTCGGGGGCCCCTCGGGATTCCTCTCCCGTCGATGCCGGGGCCTAAGACCTTGTGTGGAGTCGGGGCCGGAACCTGAGGATTCCTCTCCAGTGCTGACAAGGATCTTGGGGTACTTCTGGAGTCTCCCCAGGGGAGTCAGTCCTCGTCTCGAATGCGGGCATGCACTTGCGCTTTCCTCCAGAGCGGGAGCAGCAGTGTCACGCAGTCCGCCGCGTGGATCAAAGGATCTATGGTTTTCCCTCGAGTCTTTTCCACGAGGCTTTCCCACGAGGCTTTCCCACAGGGCTGTCCCACGTGCACACGTGGTGGGAGTCGATCCTCGGCTTGAACGTCAAGGCAGTGCAGGGAAAACAGGTTCCTCTGGAATGGACTGACACATCTGGGGGACTCTTGGAATGGTGTCACGACCCTGGAGTTCCTCTCGCCTTTCCTGTGGAGAGCGCCTCCTCTTGAGATGCGACGGGAACGCCGGGAATTCTTTCCCTACGAAACAGGGAAAGGATCCCTCATCTCGTGCTAGGAGGCGGAAACGGGGCTCCCCTGGATGTGTGCGGGACCCACGTGCTTCCTCTCGAGTGGAGACGGGTATGTCGGGGAACTTCTTGAGTTGCAGCAAGGGTGTGAAGGACCCTTTGGAAGTTCCAGTGGTTAGACGTGATTAGCCTCGAGAAGCCTCAGCGGAAATGGGCCTCATCTCGCCTGGAGGGCAAAACCTCCTAGATTTTCTCGAGTTGCGGCAGGTGCTCTCGACTTACGACGGGGACCTCAGGGACCCGCTCTGGTGGCCTCAGGAAAGGCCAGTCCCCATGCGAGTTCCTCGGGGGCCTCTCGGGATTCCTCTCCCGTCGATGCCGGGGCCTAAGACCTTGTGTGGAGTCGGGGCCGGAACCTGAGGATTCCTCTCCAGTGCTGACATGGATCTTGGGGTACTTCTGAAGTCTCCCCAGGGGAGTCAGTCCTCCTCTCGAATGCGGGCATGCACTTGCGCTTTCCTCCAGAGCGGTAGCAGCAGTGTCACGCAGTCCGCCGCGTGGATCAAAGGATCTATGGTTTTCCCTCGAGTCTTTCCCACGAGGCTTTCCCACGAGGCTTTCCCACAGGGCTGTCCCACGTGCACAGGTGGTGGGAGTCGATCCTCGGCTTGAACGTCAAGGCAGTGCAGGGAAAACAGGTTCCTCTGGAATGGACTGACACATCTGGGGGACTCTTGGAATGGTGGCACGACCCTGGATTTCCTCTAGCCTTTCCTGTGGAGAGCGCCTCCTCTTGAGATGCGACGGGAACGCCGGGTATTCTTTCCCTACGAAACAGGGAAAGGATCCCTCATCTCGAGCTAGGAGGCGGAAAAGGGGCTCCCCTGGATGTGTGCGGGACCCCACGTGCTTCCTCTCGAGTGGAGACGGGTATGTCGGGGAACTTCTTGAGTTGCAGCAATGGTGTGAAGGACCCTTTGGAAGTTCCAGTGGTTAGATGTGATTGGCCTCGAGAAGCCTCAGCGGAAATGGGCCTCATCTCGCCTGGAGGGCAAAACCTCCTGGATTTTCTCGAGTTGCGGCAGGTGCTCTCAACTTACGACGGGGACCTCAGGGAACCGCTCTGGTGGCCTCAGGAAAGGCCAGTTCCCATGCGAGTTCCTCGGGGGCCTCTCGGGATTCCTCTCCCGTTGATGCCGGGGCCTAAGACCTAGTGTGGAGTCGGGGCCGGAACCTGAGGATTCCTCTCCAGTGCTGACATGGATCTTGGGGTACTTCTGGAGTCTCCCCAGGGGAGTCAGTCCTAGTCTCGAATGCGGGCATGCATTGCGCTTTCCTCCAGAGCGGTAGCAGCAGTGTCACGCAGTCCGCCGCGTGGATCAAAGGATCTATGTTTTTCCCTCCAGTCTTTCCCACGAGGCTTTCCCACGAGGCTTTCCCACAGGGCTGTCCCACGTGCACACGTGGTGGGAGTCGATCCTCGGCTTGAACGTCAAGGCAGTCCAGGGAAAACAGGTTCCTCTGGAATGGACTGACTCATCTGGGGGACTCTTGGAATGGTGGCACGACCCTGGAGTTCCTCTCGCCTTTCCTGTGGAGAGCGCCTCCTCTTGAGATGCGACGGGAACGCCGAGAATTCTTTCCCTACGAAACAGGGAACGGATCCCTCATCTCGAGCTAGGATGCGGAAACGGGGCTCCCCTGGATGTGTGCGGGACACCACGTGCTTCCTCTCGAGTGGAGACGGGTATGTCGGGGAACTGCTTGAGTTGCAGCAATGGTGTGAAGGACCCTTTGGAAGTTCCAGTGGTTAGATGTGATTGGCCTCGAGAAGCCTCAGCGGAAATGGGCCTCATCTCGCCTGGAGGGCAAAACCTCCTGGATTTTCTCGAGTTGCGGCAGGTGCTCTCGACTTACGACGGGGACCTCAGGGACCCGCTCTGGTGGCCTCAGGAAAGGCCAGTCCCCATGCGAGTTCCTCGGGGGCCTCTCGGGATTCCTCTCCCGTCGATGCCGGGGCCTAAGACCTTTTGTGGAGTCGGGACCGGAACCTGAGGATTCCTCTCCAGTGCTGACATGGATCTTGGGGTACTTCTGGAGTCTCCCCAGGGGAGTCAGTCCTCGTCTCGAATGCGGGCATGCATTTGCCCTTTCCTCCAGAGCGGGAGCAGCAGTGTCACGCAGTCCGCCGCGTGGATCAAAGGATCTATGGTTTTCCCTCGAGTCTTTCCCACGAGGCTTTCCCACGAGGCTTTCCCACAGGGCTGTCCCACGTGCACACGTGGTGGGAGTCGATCCTCGGCTTGAACGTCAAGGCAGTGCAGGGAAAACAGGTTCCTCTGGAATGGACTGACACATCTGGGGGACTCTTGGAATGGTGGCACGACCCTGGAGTTCCTCTCGCCTTTCCTGTGGAGAGCGCCTCCTCTTGAGATGCGACGGGAACGCCGGGAATTCTTTCCCTACGAAACAGGGAAAGGATCCCTCATCTCGTGCTAGGAGGAGGAAACGGGGCTCCCCTGGATGTGTGCGGGACCCACGTGCTTCCTCTCGAGTGGAGACGGGTATGTCGGGGAACTTCTTGAGTTGCAGCAAGGGTGTGAAGGACCCTTTGGAAGTTCCAGTGGTTAGACGTGATTAGCCTCGAGAAGCCTCAGCGGAAATGGGCCTCATCTCGCCTGGAGGGCAAAACCTCCTGGATTTTCTCGAGTTGCGGCAGGTGCTCTCGACTTACGACGGGGACCTCAGGGACCCGCTCTGGTGGCCTCAGGAAAGGCCAGTCCCCATGCGAGTTCCTCGGGGGCCTCTCGGGATTCCTCTCCCGTCGATGCCGGGGCCTAAGACCTTGTGTGGAGTCGGGGCCGGAACCTGAGGATTCCTCTCCAGTGCTGACATGGATCTTGGGGTACTTCTGGAGTCTCCCCAGGGGAGTCAGTCCTCGTCTCGAATGCGGGCATGCACTTGCGCTTTCCTCCAGAGCGGTAGCAGCAGTGTCACGCAGTCCGCCGCGTGGATCAAAGGATCTATGGTTTTCCCTCGAGTCTTTCCCACGAGGCTTTCCCACGAGGCTTTCCCACAGGGCTGTCCCACGTGCACACGTGGTGGGAGTCGATCCTCGGCTTGAACGTCAAGGCAGTGCAGGGAAAACAGGTTCCTCTGGAATGGACTGACACATCTGGGGGACTCTTGGAATGGTGTCACGACCCTGGAGTTCCTCTCGCCTTTCCTGTGGAGAGCGCCTCCTCTTGAGATGCGACGGGAACGCCGGGAATTCTTTCCCTACGAAACAGGGAAAGGATCCCTCATCTCGAGTTGGAGGCGGAAACGGGGCTCCCCTGGATGTGTGCGGGACACCACGTGCTTCCTCTTGAGTGCAGACGGGTATGTCGGGGAACTTCTTGAATTGCAGCAAGGGTGTGAAGGACCCTTTGGAAGTTCCAGTGGTTAGATGTGATTGACCTCGAGAAGCCTCAGCGGAAATGGGCCTCATCTCGCCTGGAGGGCAAAACCTCCTGGATTTTCTCGAGTTGCGGCAGGTGCTCTCGACTTACGACGGGGACCTCAGGGACCCGCTCTGGTGGCCTCAGGAAAGGCCAGTCCCCATGCGAGTTCCTCGGGGGCCTCTCGGGATTCCTCTCCCGTCGATGCCGGGGCCTAAGACCTTGTGTGGAGTTGGGGCCGGAACCTGAGGATTCCTCTCCAGTGCTGACATGGATCTTGGGGTACTTCTGAAGTCTCCCCAGGGGAGTCAGTCCTCCTCTCGAATGTGGGCATGCACTTGCGCTTTCCTCCAGAGCGGTAGCAGCAGTGTCACGCAGTCCGCCGCGTGGATCAAAGGATCTATGGTTTTCCCTCGAGTCTTTCCCACGAGGCTTTCCCACGAGGCTTTCCCACAGGGCTGTCCCACGTGCACAGGTGGTGGGAGTCGATCCTCGGCTTGAACGTCAAGGCAGTGCAGGGAAAACAGGATCCTCTGGAATGGACTGACACATCTGGGGGACTCTTGGAATGGTGGCACGACCCTGGATTTCCTCTCGCCTTTCCTGTGGAGAGCGCCTCCTCTTGAGATGCGACGGGAACGCCGGGTATTCTTTCCCTACGAAACAGGGAAAGGATCCCTCATCTCGAGCTAGGAGGCGGAAACGGGGCTCCCCTGGATGTGTGCGGGACCCCACGTGCTTCCTCTCGAGTGGAGACGGGTATGTCAGGGAACTTCTTGAGTTGCAGCAAGGGTGTGAAGACCCTTTGGAAATTCCAGTGTTTAAATGTGATTGGCCTCGAGAAGCCTCAGCGGAAATGGGCCTCATCTCGCCTGGAGGGCAAAACCTCCTGGATTTTCTCGAGTTGCGGCAGGTGCTCTCGACTTACGACGGGGACCTCAGGGACCCGCTCTGGTGACCTCAGGAAAGGCCAGTCCCCATGCGAGTTCCTCGGGGTCCTCTCGGGATTCCTCTCCCGTCGATGCCGGGGCCTAAGACCTTGTGTGGAGTCGGGGCCGGAACCTGAGGATTCCTCTCCAGTGCTGACATGGATCTTGGGGTACTTCTGGAGTCTCCCCAGGCGAGTCAGTCCTCGTCTCGAATGCGGGCATGCACTTGCGCTTTCCTCCAGAGCGGTAGCAGAAGTGTCACGCAGTCCGCCGCGTGGAACAATGGATCTATGGTTTTCCCTCGAGTCTTTCCCACGAGGCTTTCCCACGAGGCTTTCCCACAGGGCTGTCTAACGTGCAAACGTGGAGCGAGTCGATCCTCGGCTTGAACGTCAAGGCAGTGCAGGGAAAACAGGTTCCTCTGGAATGGACTGACACATCTGGGGGACTCTTGGAATGGTGGCACGACCCTGGAGTTCCTCTCCCCTTTCCTGTGGAGAGCGCCTCCTCTTGAGATGCGACGGGAACGCCGGGAATTCTTTCCCTACGAAACAGGGAAAGGATCCCTCATCTCGAGCTAGGAGGCAGAAACGGGGCTTCCCTGGATGTGTGCGGGACCCCCGTGCTTCCTCTCGAGTGGAGACGGGTATGTCGGGGAACTTCTTGAGTTGCAGCAATGGTGTGAAGGACCCTTTGGAAGTTTCAGTGGTTAGATTTGATTGGCCTCGAGAAGCCTCAGCGGAAATAGGCCTCATCACGCCTGGAGGGCAAAACCTCCTGGATTTTCTCGAGTTGCGGCAGGTGCTCTCGACTTACGACGGGGACCTCAGGGACCCGCTCTGGTGGCCTCAGGAAAGGCCAGTCCCCATGCGAGTTCCTCGGGGGCCTCTCGGGATTCCTCTCCCGTCGATGCCGGGGCCTAAGACCTTGTGTGGAGTCGGGGCCGGAACCTGAGGATTCCTCTCCAGTGCTGACATGGATCTTGGGGTACTTCTGGAGTCTCCCCAGGGGAGCCAGTCCTCGTCTCGAATGCGGGCATGCATTGCGCTTTCCTCCAGAGCGGTAGCAGCAGTGTCTCGCAGTCCGCCGCGTGGATCAAAGGATCTATGGTTTTCCCTCGAATCTTTCCCACAAGGCTTTCCCACGAGGCTTTCCCACAGGGCTGTCCCACGTGCACACGTGGTGGGAGTCGATCCTCGGCTTGAACGTCTAGGCAGTGCAGGGAAAACAGGTTCCTCTGGAATGGACTGACTCATCTGGGGGACTCTTGGAATGATGGCACGACCCTGGAGTTCCTCTCGCCTTTCCTGTGGAGAGCGCCTCCTCTTGAGATGCGACGGGAACGCCGGGAATTCTTTCCCTACGAAACAGGGAAAGGATTCCTCATCTCGAGCTAGGAGGCGGAAACGGGGCTCCCCTGGATGTGTGCGGGACCCCACGTGCTTCCTCTCGAGTGGAGACGGGTATGTCGGGGAACTTCTTGAGTTGCAGCAGTGGTGTGAAGGACCCTTTGGAAGTTCCAGTGGTTAGATGTGATTGGCCTCGAGAAGCCTCAGCGGAAATGGGCCTCATCTCGCCTGGAGCGCAAAACCTCCTGGATTTTCTCGAGTTGCGGCAGGTGCTCTCCACTTACGACGGGGACCTCAGGGAACCGCTCTGGTGGCCTCAGGAAAGGCCAGTCCCCATGCGAGTTCCTCGGGGGCCTCTCGGGATTCCTCTCCCGTCGATGCCGGGGCCTAAGACCTTTTGTGGAGTCGGGACCGGAACCTGAGGATTCCTCTCCAGTGCTGACATGGATCTTGGGGTACTTCTGGAGTCTCCCCAGGGGAGTCAGTCCTCGTCTCGAATGCGGGCATGCATTTGCCCTTTCCTCCAGAGCGGGAGCAGCAGTGTCACGCAGTCCGCCGCGTGGATCAAAGGATCTATGGTTTTCCCTCGAGTCTTTCCCACGAGGCTTTCCCACGAGGCTTTCCCACAGGGCTGTCCCAAGTGCACACGTGGTGGGAGTCGATCCTCGGCTTGAACGTCAAGGCAGTGCAGGGAAAACAGGTTCCTCTGGAATGGACTGACACATCTGGGGGACTCTTGGAATGGTGGCACGACCCTGGAGTTCCTCTCGCCTTTCCTGTGGAGAGCGCCTCCTCTTGAGATGCGACGGGAACGCCGGGAATTCTTTCCCTACGAAACAGGGAAAGGATCCCTCATCTCGTGCTAGGAGGCGGAAACGGGGCTCCCCTGGATGTGTGCGGGACCCACGTGCTTCCTCTCGAGTGGAGACGGGTATGTCGGGGAACTTCTTGAGTTGCAGCAAGGGTGTGAAGGACCCTTTGGAAGTTCCAGTGGTTAGACGTGATTAGCCTCGAGAAGCCTCAGCGGAAATGGGCCTCATCTCGCCTGGAGGGCAAAACCTCCTGGATTTTCTCGAGTTGCGGCAGGTGCTCTCGACTTACGACGGGGACCTCAGGGACCCGCTCTGGTGGCCTCAGGAAAGGCCAGTCCCCATGCGAGTTCCTCGGGGGCCTCTCGGGATTCCTCTCCCGTCGATGCCGGGGCCTAAGACCTTGTGTGGAGTCGGGGCCGGAACCTGAGGATTCCTCTCCAGTGCTGACATGGATCTTGGGGTACTTCTGGAGTCTCCCCAGGGGAGTCAGTCCTCGTCTCGAATGCGGGCATGCACTTGCGCTTTCCTCCAGAGCGGTAGCAGCAGTGTCACGCAGTCCGCCGCGTGGATCAAAGGATCTATGGTTTTCCCTCGAGTCTTTCCCACGAGGCTTTCCCACGAGGCTTTCCCACAGGGCTGTCCCACGTGCACACGTGGTGGGAGTCGATCCTCGGCTTGAACGTCAAGGCAGTGCAGGGAAAACAGGTTCCTCTGGAATGGACTGACACATCTGGGGGACTCTTGGAATGGTGTCACGACCCTGGAGTTCCTCTCGCCTTTCCTGTGGAGAGCGCCTCCTCTTGAGATGCGACGGGAACGCCGGGAATTCTTTCCCTACGAAACAGGGAAAGGATCCCTCATCTCGAGTTGGAGGCGGAAACGGGGCTCCCCTGGATGTGTGCGGGACACCACGTGCTTCCTCTTGAGTGCAGACGGGTATGTCGGGGAACTTCTTGAATTGCAGCAAGGGTGTGAAGGACCCTTTGGAAGTTCCAGTGGTTAGATGTGATTGACCTCGAGAAGCCTCAGCGGAAATGGGCCTCATCTCGCCTGGAGGGCAAAACCTCCTGGATTTTCTCGAGTTGCGGCAGGTGCTCTCGACTTACGACGGGGACCTCAGGGACCCGCTCTGGTGGCCTCAGGAAAGGCCAGTCCCCATGCGAGTTCCTCGGGGGCCTCTCGGGATTCCTCTCCCGTCGATGCCGGGGCCTAAGACCTTGTGTGGAGTTGGGGCCGGAACCTGAGGATTCCTCTCCAGTGCTGACATGGATCTTGGGGTACTTCTGAAGTCTCCCCAGGGGAGTCAGTCCTCCTCTCGAATGCGGGCATGCACTTGCGCTTTCCTCCAGAGCGGTAGCAGCAGTGTCACGCAGTCCGCCGCGTGGATCAAAGGATCTATGGTTTTCCCTCGAGTCTTTCCCACGAGGCTTTCCCACGAGGCTTTCCCACAGGGCTGTCCCACGTGCACAGGTGGTGGGAGTCGATCCTCGGCTTGAACGTCAAGGCAGTGCAGGGAAAACAGGATCCTCTGGAATGGACTGACACATCTGGGGGACTCTTGGAATGGTGGCACGACCCTGGATTTCCTCTCGCCTTTCCTGTGGAGAGCGCCTCCTCTTGAGATGCGACGGGAACGCCGGGTATTCTTTCCCTACGAAACAGGGAAAGGATCCCTCATCTCGAGCTAGGAGGCGGAAACGGGGCTCCCCTGGATGTGTGCGGGACCCCACGTGCTTCCTCTCGAGTGGAGACGGGTATGTCAGGGAACTTCTTGAGTTGCAGCAAGGGTGTGAAGACCCTTTGGAAATTCCAGTGTTTAAATGTGATTGGCCTCGAGAAGCCTCAGCGGAAATGGGCCTCATCTCGCCTGGAGGGCAAAACCTCCTGGATTTTCTCGAGTTGCGGCAGGTGCTCTCGACTTACGACGGGGACCTCAGGGACCCGCTCTGGTGACCTCAGGAAAGGCCAGTCCCCATGCGAGTTCCTCGGGGTCCTCTCGGGATTCCTCTCCCGTCGATGCCGGGGCCTAAGACCTTGTGTGGAGTCGGGGCCGGAACCTGAGGATTCCTCTCCAGTGCTGACATGGATCTTGGGGTACTTCTGGAGTCTCCCCAGGCGAGTCAGTCCTCGTCTCGAATGCGGGCATGCACTTGCGCTTTCCTCCAGAGCGGTAGCAGAAGTGTCACGCAGTCCGCCGCGTGGATCAATGGATCTATGGTTTTCCCTCGAGTCTTTCCCACGAGGCTTTCCCACGAGGCTTTCCCACAGGGCTGTCTAACGTGCAAACGTGGAGCGAGTCGATCCTCGGCTTGAACGTCAAGGCAGTGCAGGGAAAACAGGTTCCTCTGGAATGGACTGACACATCTGGGGGACTCTTGGAATGGTGGCACGACCCTGGAGTTCCTCTCCCCTTTCCTGTGGAGAGCGCCTCCTCTTGAGATGCGACGGGAACGCCGGGAATTCTTTCCCTACGAAACAGGGAAAGGATCCCTCATCTCGAGCTAGGAGGCAGAAACGGGGCTTCCCTGGATGTGTGCGGGACCCCCGTGCTTCCTCTCGAGTGGAGACGGGTATGTCGGGGAACTTCTTGAGTTGCAGCAATGGTGTGAAGGACCCTTTGGAAGTTTCAGTGGTTAGATTTGATTGGCCTCGAGAAGCCTCAGCGGAAATAGGCCTCATCACGCCTGGAGGGCAAAACCTCCTGGATTTTCTCGAGTTGCGGCAGGTGCTCTCGACTTACGACGGGGACCTCAGGGACCCGCTCTGGTGGCCTCAGGAAAGGCCAGTCCCCATGCGAGTTCCTCGGGGGCCTCTCGGGATTCCTCTCCCGTCGATGCCGGGGCCTAAGACCTTGTGTGGAGTCGGGGCCGGAACCTGAGGATTCCTCTCCAGTGCTGACATGGATCTTGGGGTACTTCTGGAGTCTCCCCAGGGGAGCCAGTCCTCGTCTCGAATGCGGGCATGCATTGCGCTTTCCTCCAGAGCGGTAGCAGCAGTGTCTCGCAGTCCGCCGCGTGGATCAAAGGATCTATGGTTTTCCCTCGAATCTTTCCCACAAGGCTTTCCCACGAGGCTTTCCCACAGGGCTGTCCCACGTGCACACGTGGTGGGAGTCGATCCTCGGCTTGAACGTCTAGGCAGTGCAGGGAAAACAGGTTCCTCTGGAATGGACTGACTCATCTGGGGGACTCTTGGAATGATGGCACGACCCTGGAGTTCCTCTCGCCTTTCCTGTGGAGAGCGCCTCCTCTTGAGATGCGACGGGAACGCCGGGAATTCTTTCCCTACGAAACAGGGAAAGGATTCCTCATCTCGAGCTAGGAGGCGGAAACGGGGCTCCCCTGGATGTGTGCGGGACCCCACGTGCTTCCTCTCGAGTGGAGACGGGTATGTCGGGGAACTTCTTGAGTTGCAGCAGTGGTGTGAAGGACCCTTTGGAAGTTCCAGTGGTTAGATGTGATTGGCCTCGAGAAGCCTCAGCGGAAATGGGCCTCATCTCGCCTGGAGCGCAAAACCTCCTGGATTTTCTCGAGTTGCGGCAGGTGCTCTCCACTTACGACGGGGACCTCAGGGAACCGCTCTGGTGGCCTCAGGAAAGGCCAGTCCCCATGCGAGTTCCTCGGGGGCCTCTCGGGATTCCTCTCCCGTCGATGCCGGGGCCTAAGACCTTGTGTGGAGTCGGGGCCGGAACCTGAGGATTCCTCTCCAGTGCTGACATGGATCTTGGGGTACTTCTGGAGTCTCCCCAGGGGAGTCAGTCCTCGTCTCGAATGCGGGCATGCACTTGCGCTTTCCTCCAGAGGGGTAGCAGCAGTGTCACGCAGTCCGCCGCGTGGATCAAAGGATCTATGGTTTTCCCTCGAGTCTTTCCCATGAGGCTTTCCCACGAGGCTTTCCCACAGGGCTGTCCCACGTGCACACGTGGTGGGAGTCGATCCTCGGCTTGAACGTCAAGGCAGTGCAGGGAAAACAGGTTCCTCTGGAATGGACTGACACATCTGGGGGACTCTTGGAATGGTGGCACGACCCTTCAGTTCCTCTCGCCTTTCATGTGGAGAGCGCCTCCTCTTGAGATGCGACGGGAACGCCGGGAATTCTTTCCCTACGAAACAGGGAAAGGATCCCTCATCTCGAGCTAGGAGGCGGAAACGGGGCTCCCCTGGATGTGTGCGGGACCACGTGCTTTCTCTCGAGTGGAGACGGGTATGTCGGGGAACTTCTTGAGTTGCAGCAAGGGTGTGAAGGACCCTTTGGAAGTTCCAGTGGTTAGACGTGATTAGCCTCGAGAAGCCTCAGGGGAAATGGGCCTCATCTCGCCTGGAGGGCAAAACCTCCTGGATTTTCTCGAGTTGCGGCAGGTGCTCTAGACTTACCACGGGGACCTCAGGGACCCGCTCTGGTGGCCTCAGGAAAGGCCAGTCCCCATGCGAGTTCCTCGGGGGCCTCTCGGGATTCCTCTCCCGTCGATGCCGGGGCCTAAGACCTTGTGTGGAGTCGGGGCCGGAACCTGAGGATTCCTCTCCAGTGCTGACATGGATCTTGGGGTACTTCTGGAGTCTCCCCAGGGGAGTCAGTCCTCGGCTCGAATGCGGGCATGCACTTGCGCTTTCCTCCAGAGCGGTAGCAGCAGTGTCACGCAGTCCGCCGCGTGGATCAAAGGATCTAGGGTTTTCCCTCGAGTCATTCCCACGAGGCTTTCCCACGAGGCTTTCCCAAAGGGCTGTCCCACGTGCACACGTGGTGGGAGTCGATCCTCGGCTTGAACGCAAGGCAGTGCAGGGAAAACAGGTTCATCTGGAATGGACTGACACATCTGGGGGACTCTTGGAATGGTGGCACGACCCTGGAGTTCCTCTCGCCTTTCCTGTGGAGAGCGCCTCCTCTTGAGATGCGACGGGAACGCCGGGAATTCTTTCCCTACGAAACAGGGAAAGGATCCCTCATCTCGAGGTAGGAGGCGGAAACGGGGCTCCCCTGGATGTGTGCGGGACACCACGTGCTTCCTCTCGAGTGGAGACGGGTATGTCGGGGAACTTCTTGAGTTGCAGCAAGGGTGTGAAGGACCCTTTGGAAGTTCCAGTGGTTAGATGTGATTGGCCTCGAGAAGCCTCAGCGGCAATGGGCCTCATCTCGCCTGGAGGGCAAAACCTCCTGGATTTTCTCGAGTTGCGGCAGGTGCTCTAGACTTACTACGGGGACCTCAGGGACCCGCTCTGGTGGCCTCAGGAAAGGCCAGACCCCATGCGAGTTCCTCGGGGGCCTCTGGGGATTCCTCTCCCGTCGATGCCGGGGCCTAAGTCCTTGTGTGGAGTCGGGGCCGGAACCTGAGGATTCCTCTCCAGTGCTGACATGGATCTTGGGGTACTTCTGGAGTCTCCCCAGGGGAGGCAGTCTTCGTCTCGAATGCGGGCATGCACTTGCGCTTTCCTCCAGAGCGGTAGCAGCAGTGTCACGCAGTCCGCCGCGTGGATCAAAGGATCTATGTTTTTCCCTCGAGTCTTTTCCACGAGGCTTTCCCACGAGGCTTTCCCACAGGGCTCTCCCACGTGCACACGTGGTGGGAGTCGATCCTTGGCTTGAACGTCAAGACAGTGCAGGGAAAACAGGTTCCTCTGGAATGGACTGACACATCTGGGGGACTCTTGGAATGGTGGCGCGACCCTGGAGTTCCTCTCGCCTTTCCTGTGGAGAGCGCCTCCTCTTGAGATGCGACGGGAACGCCGGGAATTCTTTCCCTACGAAACAGGGAAAGGATCCCTCATCTCGAGCTAGGAGTCGGAAAGGAAGCTCCCCTGGATGTGGGCGGGACACCACGTGCTTCCCCTCGAGTGGAGACGGGTATGTCGGGGAACTTCTTGAGTTGCAGCAAGGGTGTGAAGGACCCTTTGGAAGTTCCAGTGGTTAGACGTGATTAGCCTCGAGAAGCCTCAGGGGAAATGGGCCTCATCTCGCCTGGAGGGCAAAACCTCCTGGATTTTCTCGAGTTGCGGCAGGTGCTCTAGACTTACCACGGGGACCTCAGGGACCCGCTCTGGTGGCCTCAGGAAAGGCCAGTCCCCATGCGAGTTCCTCGGGGGCGTCTCGGGATTCCTCTCCCGTCGATGCCGGGGCCTAAGACCTTGTGTGGAGTCGGGGCCGGAAACTGAGGATTCCTCTCCAGTGCTGACATGGATCTTGGGGTACTTCTGGAGTCTCCCCAGGGGAGTCAGTCCTCGTCTCGAATGCGGGCATGCACTTGCGCTTTCCTCCAGAGCGGTAGCAGCAGTGTCACGCAGTCCGCCGCGTGGATCAAAGGATCTATGGTTTTCCCTCGAGTCTTTCCCACGAGGCTTTCCCACGAGGCTTTCCCACAGGGCTGTCCCACGTGCACACGTGGTTGGAGTCGATCTTCGGCTTGAACGTCAAGGCAGTGCAGGGAAAACATGTTCCTCTGGAATGGACTGACACATCTGGGGGACTCTTGGAATGGTGGCACGACCCTGGAGTTCCTCTCGCCTTTCCTGTGGAGAGCGCCTCCTCTTGAGATGCGACGGGAACGCCGGGAATTCTTTCCCTACGAAGCAGGGAAAGGATCCCTCATCTCGAGCTAGGAGGCGGAAACGGGACTCCCCTGGATGTGTGCGGGACACCACGTGCTTCCTCTCGAGTGGAGACGGGTATGTCGGGGAACTTCTTGAGTTGCAGCAAGGGTGTGAAGGACCCTTTGGAAGTTCCAGTGGTTAGATGTGATTGGCCTCGAGAAGCCTCAGCGGAAATGGGCCTCATCTCGCCTGGAGGGCAAAACCTCCTGGATTTTCTCGAGTTGCGGCAGGTGCTCTCGACTTACGACGAGGACCTCAGGGAACCGCTCTGGTGGCCTCAGGAAAGGCCAGTCCCCATGCGAGTTCCTCGGGGGCCTCTCGGGATTCCTCTCCCTTCGATGCCGGGGCCTAAGACCTTGTGTGGAGTCGGGGCCGGAAACTGAGGATTCCTCTCCAGTGCTGACATGGATCTTGGGGTACTTCTGGAGTCTCCCCAGGGGAGTCAGTCCTCGTCTCGAATGCGGGCATGCACTTGCGCTTTCCTCCAGAGTGGTAGCAGCAGTGTCACGCAGTCCGCCGCGTGGATCAAAGGATCTATGGTTTTCCCTCGAGTCTTTCCCACGAGGCTTTCCCACAAGGCTTTCCCACAGGGCTGTCCCACGTGCACACGTGGTGGGAGTCGATCCTCGGCTTGAACGTCAAGGCAGTGCTGGGAAAACAGGTTCCTCTGGCATGGACTGACATATCTAGGGGACACTTTAGATGGTGGCACGACCCTGGAGTTCCTCTCGCCTTTCCTGTGGAGAGCGCCTCCTCTTGAGATGCGACGGGAACGCCGGGAATTCTTTCCCTACGAAACAGGGAAAGGATCCCTCATCTCGAGCTAGGAGGCGGAAAAGGGGCTCCCCTGGATTTTTGAGGGACCCCACGTGCTTCCTCTCGAGTGGAGACGGGTATGTCGGGGAACTTCTTGAGTTGCAGCAAGGGTGTGAAGGACCCTTTGGGAGTTCCAGTGGTTAGATGTGATTGGCCTCAAGAAGCCTCAGCGGAAATGGGCCTCATCTCGCCTGGAGGGCAAAACCTCCTGGATTTTCTCGAGTTGCGGCAGGTGCTCTCGACTTACGACGGGGACCTCAGGGACCCGCTCTGGTGGCCTCAGGAAAGGCCAGTCCCCATGCGAGTTCCTCGGGGGCCTCTCGGGATTCCTCTCCCGTCGATGCCGGGGCCGAAGACCTTGTGTGGAGTCGGGGCCGGAACCTGAGGATTCCTCTCCAGTGCTGACATGGATCTTGGGGTACTTCTGGAGTCTCCCCAGGGGAGTCAGTCCTCGTCTCGAATGCGGGCATGCACTTGCGCTTTCCTCCAGAGCGGTAGCAGCAGTGTCACGCAGTCCGCCGCGTGCATCAAAGGATCTATGGTTTTCCCTCGAGTCTTTCCCACGAGGCTTTCCCCCGAGGCTTTCCCACAGGGCTGTCCCACGTGCACACGTGGTGGGAGTCGATCCTCGGCTTGAACGTCAAGGCAGTGCAGGGAAAACAGGTTCCTCTGGAATGGACTGACACATCTGGGCGTCTCTTGGAATGGTGGCACGACCCTGGAGTTCCTCTCGCCTCTCCTGTGGAGAGCGCCTCCTCTTGAGATGCGACGGGAACGCCGGGAATTCTTACCCTAAGCAACAGGAAAAGGATCCCTCATCTCGAGCTAGGAGGGGGAAACGGGGCCCCCTGGATGTGTACGGGACCCCACGTGCTTCCTCTCGAGTGGAGACGGGTATGTCGGGGAACTTCTTGAGTTGCAGCAAGGGTGTGAAGGACCCTTTGGAAGTTCCAGTGGTTAGATGTGATTGGCCTCGAGAAGCCTCAGCGGAAATGGGCCTCATCTCGCCTGGAGGGCAAAACCTCCTGGATTTTCTCGAGTTGCGGCATGTGCTCTCGACTTACGACGGGGACCTCGGGGACCCGCTCTGGTGACCTCAGGAAAGGCCAGTCCCCATGCGAGTTCCTCGGGGGCCTCTCGGGATTCCTCTCCCATCGATGCCGGGGCCTAAGACCTTGTGTGGAGTCAGGGCCGGAAACTGAGGATTCCTCTCCTGTGCTGATATGGATCTTGGGGTACTTCTGGAGTCTCCCCAGGGGAGGCAGTCTTCGTCTCGAATGCGGGCATGCACTTGCGCTTTCCTCCAGAGCGGTAGCAGCAGTGTCACGCAGTCCGCCGCGTGGATCAAAGGATCTATGTTTTTCCCTCGAGTCTTTTCCACGAGGCTTTCCCACGAGGCTTTCCCACAGGGCTCTCCCACGTGCACACGTGGTGGGAGTCGATCCTTGGCTTGAACGTCAAGACAGTGCAGGGAAAACAGGTTCCTCTGGAATGGACTGACACATCTGGGGGACTCTTGGAATGGTGGCGCGACCCTGGAGTTCCTCTCGCCTTTCCTGTGGAGAGCGCCTCCTCTTGAGATGCGACGGGAACGCCGGGAATTCTTTCCCTACGAAACAGGGAAAGGATCCCTCATCTCGAGCTAGGAGTCGGAAACGAAGCTCCCCTGGATGTGGGCGGGACACCACGTGCTTCCCCTCGAGTGGAGACGGGTATGTCGGGGAACTTCTTGAGTTGCAGCAAGGGTGTGAAGGACCCTTTGGAATTTCCAGTGGTTAGACGTGATTAGCCTCGAGAAGCCTCAGGGGAAATGGGCCTCATCTCGCCTGGAGGGCAAAACCTCCTGGATTTTCTCGAGTTGCGGCAGGTGCTCTAGACTTACCACGGGGACCTCAGGGACCCGCTCTGGTGGCCTCAGGAAAGGCCAGTCCCCATGCGAGTTCCTCGGGGGCGTCTCGGGATTCCTCTCCCGTCGATGCCGGGGCCTAAGACCTTGTGTGGAGTCGGGGCCGGAACCTGAGGATTAGTCTCCAGTGCTGACATGGATCTTGGGGTACTTCTGGAGTCTCCCCAGGGGAGTCAGTCCTCGTCTCGAATGCGGGCATGCACTTGCGCTTTCCTCCAGAACGGTAGCAGCAGTGTCACGCAGTCCGCCGCGTGGATCAAAGGATCTATGGTTTTCCCTCGAGTCTTTTCCACGAGGCTTTCCCACGAGGCTTTCCCACAGGGCTCTCCCACGTGCACACGTGGTGGGAGTCGATCTTCGGCTTGAACGTCAAGGCAGTTAAGGGAAAACAGGTTCCTCTGGAATGGACTGACACATCTGGGGGACTCTTGGAATGGTGGCACGACCCTGGAGTTCCTCTCGCCTTTCCTGTGGAGAGCGCCTCCTCTTGAGATGCGACGGGAACGCCGGGAATTCTTTCCCTACGAAACAGGGAAAGGATCCCTCATCTCGAGCTAGGAGGCGGAAACGGGACTCCCCTGGATGTGTGCGGGACACCACGTGCTTCCTCTCGAGTGGAGACGGGTATGTCGGGGAACTTCTTGAGTTGCAGCAAGGGTGTGAAGGACCCTTTGGAAGTTCCAGTGGTTAGATGTGATTGGCCTCGAGAAGCCTCAGCGGAAATGGGCCTCATCTCGCCTGGAGGGCAAAACCTCCTGGATTTTCTCGAGTTGCGGCAGGTGCTCTCGACTTACGACGAGGACCTCAGGGAACCGCTCTGGTGGCCTCAGGAAAGGCCAGTCCCCATGCGAGTTCCTCGGGGGCCTCTCGGGATTCCTCTCCCGTCGATGCCGGGGCCTAAGACCTTGTGTGGAGTCGGGGCCGGAAACTGAGGATTCCTCTCCAGTGCTGACATGGATCTTGGGGTACTTCTGGAGTCTCCCCAGGGGAGTCAGTCCTCGTCTCGAATGCGGGCATGCACTTGCGCTTTCCTCCAGAGTGGTAGCAGCAGTGTCACGCAGTCCGCCGCGTGGATCAAAGGATCTATGGTTTTCCCTCGAGTCTTTCCCACGAGGCTTTCCCACGAGGTTTTCCCACAGGGCTGTCCCACGTGCACACGTGGTGGGAGTCGATCCTCGGCTTGAACGTCAAGGCAGTGCAGGGAAAACAGGTTCCTCTGGAATGGACTGACACATCTGGGGGACTCTTGGAATGGTGGCACGACCCTGGAGTTCCTCTCGCCTTTCCTGTGGAGAGTGCCTCCTCTTGAGACGCGACGGGAACGCCGGGAATTCTTTCCCTACGAAACAGGGAAAGGATCCCTCATCTCGAGCTAGGAGGCGGAAACGGGGCTCCCCTGGATGTGTGCGGGACACCACGTGCTTCCTCTCGAGTGCAGACGGGTATGTCGGGGAACTTCTTGAGTTGCAGCAAGGGTGTGAAGGACCCTTTGGAAGTTCCAGTGGTTAGATGTGATTGGCCTCGAGAAGCCTCAGCGGAAATGGGCCTCATCTCGCCTGGAGGGCAAAACCTCCTGGATTTTCTCGAGTTGCGGCAGGTGCTCTCGACTTACGACGGGGACCTCAGGGACCCGCTCTGGTGGCCTCAGGAAAGGCCAGTCCCCATGCGAGTTCCTCGGGGGCCTCTGGGGATTCCTCTCCCGTCGATGCCGGGGCCTAAGACCTTGTGTGGAGTCGGGGCCGGAACCTGAGGATTCCTCTCCAGTGCTGACATGGATCTTGGGGTACTTCTGGAGTCTCCCCAGGGGAGTCAGTCCTCGTCTCGAATGCGGGCATGCACTTGTGCTTTCCTCCAGAGCGGTAGCAGCAGTGTCACGCAGTCCGCCGCGTGGATCAAAGGATCTATGGTTTTCCCTCGAGTCTTTCCCACGAGGCTTTCCCACGAGGCTTTCCCACAGGGCTGTCCCACGTGCACACGTGGTGGGAGTCGATCCTCGGCTTGAACGTCAAGGCAGTGCAGGGAAAACAGGTTCCTCTGGAATGGACTGACACATCTGGGGGACTCTTGGAATGGTGGCACGACCCTGGAGTTCCTCTCGCCTTTCCTGTGGAGAGCGCCTCCTCTTGAGATGCGACGGGAACGCCGGGAATTCTTTCCCTACGAAACAGGCAAAGGATCCCTCACCTCGAGCTAGGAGGCGGATACGGAGCTCCCCTGGATATGTGCGGGACCCCACGTGCTTCCTCTCGAGTGGAGACGGGTATGTCGGGGAACTTCTTGAGTTGCAGCAAGGGTGTGAAGGACCCTTTGGAAGTTCCAGTGGTTAGATGTGACTGGCCTCGAGAAGCCTCAGCGGAAATGGGCCTCATCTCGCCTGGAGGGCAAAACCTCCTGGATTTTCTCGAGTTGCGGCAGGTGCTCTCGACTTACGACAGGGACCTCAGGGAACCGCTCTGGTGGCCTCAGGAAAGGCCAGTCCCAATGCAAGTTCCTCGGGGGCCTCTCGGGATTCCTCTCCCGTCGATGCCGGGGCCTAAGACCTTGTGTGGAGTCGGGGCCGGAACCTGAGGATTCCTCTCCAGTGCTGACATGGATCTTGGGGTACTTCTGGAGTCTCCCCAGGGGAGTCAGTCCTCGTCTCGAATGCGGGCATGCACTTGCGCTTTCCTCCAGAGCAGTAGCAGCAGTGTCACGCAGTCCGCTGCGTGGGTCAAAGGATCTATGGTTTTCCCTCGAGTCTTTCCCACGAGGCTTTCCCACGAGGCTTTCCACAGGGCTGTCCCACGTGCACACGTGGTGGGAGTCGATCCTCGGCTTGAACGTCAAGGCAGTGCAGGGAAAACAGGTTCCTCTGGAATGGACTGACATATCTGGGGGACACTTTAGATGGTGGCACGACCCTGGAGTTCCTCTCGCCTTTCCTGTGGAGAGCGCCTCCTCTTGAGATGCGACGGGAACGCCGGGAATTCTTTCCCTACGAAACAGGGAAAGGATCCCTCATCTCGAGCTAGGAGGCGGAAAAGGGGCTCCCCTGGATTTTTGCGGGACCCCACGTGCTTCCTCTCGAGTGGAGACGGGTATGTCGGGGAACTTCTTGAGTTGCAGCAAGGGTGTGAAGGACCCTTTGGGAGTTCCAGTGGTTAGATGTGATTGGCCTCAAGAAGCCTCAGCAGAAATGGGCCTCATCTCGCCTGGAGGGCAAAACCTCCTGGATTTTCTCGAGTTGCGGCAGGTGCTCTCGACTTACGACGGGGACCTCAGGGAACCGCTCTGGTGGCCTCAGGAAAGGCCAGTCCCCATGCGAGTTCCTCGGGGGCCTCTCGGGATTCCTCTCCCGTCGATGCCGGGGCCGAAGACCTTGTGTGGAGTCGGGCCCGGAACCTGAGGATTCCTCTCCAGTGCTGACATGGATCTTGGGGTACTTCTGGAGTCTCCCCAGGGGAGTCAGTCCTCGTCTCGAATGCGGGCATGCACTTGCGCTATCCTCCAGAGCGGTAGCAGCAGTGTCAAGCAGTCCTCCGCGTGCATCAAAGGATCTATGGTTTTCCCTCGAGTCTTTCCCACGAGGCTTTCCCACGAGGCCTTCACACAGGGCTGTCCCACGTGCACACGTGGTGGGAGTCGATCCTCGGCTTGAACGTCAAGGCAGTGCAGGGAAAACAGGTTCCTCTGGAATGGACTGACATATCTGGGGGACACTTTAGATGGTGGCACGACGCTGGTGTCCTCTCGCCTTTCCTGTGGAGAGCGCCTCCTCTTGAGATGCGACGGGAACGCCGGGAATTCTTTCCCTACGAAACAGGGAAAGGATCCCTCATCTCGAACTAGGAGGCGAAAACGGGGCTCCCCTGGATGTGTGCGGGACACCACGTGCTTCCTCTCGAGTGGAGAAGGGTATGTCGGGGAACTTCTTGAGTTGCAGCAAGGGTGTGAAGGACCCTTTGGAAGTTCCAGTGGTTAGATGTGATTGGCCTCGAGAAGCCTCAGCGGAAATGGGCCTCATCTCGCCTGGAGGGCAAAACCTCCTGGATTTTCTCGAGTTGCGGCAGGTGCTCTCGACTTACGATGGGGACCTCAGGGACCCGCTCTGGTGGCCTCAGGAAAGGCCAGTCCCCATGCGAGTTCCTCGGGGGCCTCTCGGGATTCCTCTCCCGTCGATGCCGGGGCCTAAGACCTTGTGTGGAGTCGGGGCCGGAACCTGAGGATTCCTCTCCAGTGCTGACATGGATCTTGGGGTACTTCTGGAGTCTCCCCAAGGGAGTCAGTCCTCGTCTCGAATGCGGGCATGCACTTGCGCTTTCCTCCAGAGCGGTAGCAGCAGTGTCACGCAGTCCGCCGCGTGCATCAAAGGATCTATGTTTTTCCCTCGAGTCTTTCCCACGAGGCTTTCCCACGAGGCTTTCCCACAGGGCTGTCCCACGTGCACACGTGGTGGGAGTCGATCCTCGGCTTGAACGTCAAGGCAGTGCAGGGAAAACAGGTTCCTCTGGAATGGACTGACACATCTGGGCGTCTCTTGGAATGGTGGCACGACCCTGGAGTTCCTCTCGCCTCTCCTGTGGAGAGCGCCTCCTCTTGAGATGCGACGGGAACGCCGGGAATTCTTACCCTAAGAAACAGGGAAAGGATCCCTCATCTCGAGCTAGGAGGGGGAAACGGGGCCCCCTGGATGTGTACGGGACCCCACGTGCTTCCTCTCGAGTGGAGACGGGTATGTCGGGGAACTTCTTGAGTTGCAACAAGGGTGTGAAGGACCCTTTGGAAGTTCCAGTGGTTAGATGTGATTGGCCTCGAGAAGCCTCAGCGGAAATGGGCCTCATCTCGCCTGGAGGGCAAAACCTCCTGGATTTTCTCGAGTTGCGGCATGTGCTCTCGACTTACGACGGGGACCTCGGGGACCCGCTCTGGTGACCTCAGGAAAGGCCAGTCCCCATGCGAGTTCCTCGGGGGCCTCTCGGGATTCCTCTCCCATCGATGACGGGGCCTAAGACGTTGTGTGGAGTCGGGGCCGGAAACTGAGGATTCCTCTCCAGTGCTGATATGGATCTTGGGGTACTTCTGGAGTCTCCCCAGGGGAGTCAGTCCTCGTCTCGAATGCGGGCATGCACTTGCACTTTCCTCCAGAGCGGTAGCAGCAGTGTCACGCAGTCCGCCGCGTGGATCAAAGGATCTATGTTTTTCCCTCGAGTTTTCCCACGAGGCTTTCCCACGAGGCTTTCCCACAGGGCTGTCCCACGTGCACACGTGGTGGGAGTGGATCCTCGGCTTGAACGTCAAGGCAGTGCAGGGAAAACAGGTTCCTCTGGAATGGACTGACACTTCTGGGGGACTCTTGGAATGGTGGCACGACCCTGGAGTTCCTCTCGCCTTTCCTGTGCAGAGCGCCTCCTCTTGAAATGCGACGGGAACGCCGGGAATTCTTTCCCTACGAAACAGGCAAAGGATCCCTCACCTCGAGCTAGGAGGCGGAAACGGAGCTCCCCTGGATATGTGCGGGACCCCACGTGCTTCCTCTCGAGTGGAGACGGGTATGTCGGGGAACTTCTTGAGTTGCAGCAAGGGTGTGAAGGACCCTTTGGAAGTTCCAGTGGTTAGATGTGACTGGCCTCGAGAAGCCTCAGCGGAAATGGGCCTCATCTCACCTGGAGGGCAAAACCTCCTGGATTTTCTCGAGTTGCGGCAGGTGCTCTCGACTTACGACAGGGACCTCAGGGAACCGCTCTGGTGGCCTCAGGAAAGGCCAGTCCCAATGCAAGTTCCTCGGGGGCCTCTCGGGATTCCTCTCCCGTCGATGCCGGGGCCGAAGACCTTGTGTGGAGTCGGGCCCGGAACCTGAGGATTCCTCTCCAGTGCTGACATGGATCTTGGGGTACTTCTGGAGTCTCCCCAGGGGAGTCAGTCCTCGTCTCGAATGCGGGCATGCACTTGCGCTATCCTCCAGAGCGGTAGCAGCAGTGTCAAGCAGTCCTCCGCGTGCATCAAAGGATCTATGGTTTTCCCTCGAGTCTTTCACACGAGGCTTTCCCACGAGGCCTTCACACAGGGCTGTCCCACGTGCACACGTGGTGGGAGTCGATCCTCGGCTTGAACGTCAAGGCAGTGCAGGGAAAACAGGTTCCTCTGGAATGGACTGACATATCTGGGGGACACTTTAGATGGTGGCACGACGCTGGTGTCCTCTCGCCTTTCCTGTGGAGAGCGCCTCCTCTTGAGATGCGACGGGAACGCCGGGAATTCTTTCCCTACGAAACAGGGAAAGGATCCCTCATCTCGAGCTAGGAGGCGAAAACGGGGCTCCCCTGGATGTGTGCGGGACCCCACGTGCTTCCTCTCGAGTGGAGAAGGGTATGTCGGGGAACTTCTTGAGTTGCAGCAATGGTGTGAAGGACCCTTTGGAAGTTCCAGTGGGTAGATGTGATTGGCCTCGAGAAGCCTCAGCGGAAATGGGCCTCATCTCGCCTGGAGGGCAAAACCTCCTGGATTTTCTCGAGTTGCGGCAGGTGCTCTCGACTTACGATGGGGACCTCAGGGACCCGCTCTGGTGGCCTCAGGAAAGGCCAGTCCCCATGCGAGTTCCTCGGGGGCCTCTCGGGATTCCTCTCCCGTCGATGCCGGGGCCTAAGACCTTGTGTGGAGTCGGGGCCGGAACCTGAGGATTCCTCTCCAGTGCTGACATGGATCTTGGGGTACTTCTGGAGTCTCCCCAAGGGAGTCAGTCCTCGTCTCGAATGCGGGCATGCACTTGCGCTTTCCTCCAGAGCGGTAGCAGCAGTGTCACGCAGTCCGCCGCGTGCATCAAAGGATCTATGGTTTTCCCTCGAGTCTTTCCCACGAGGCTTTCCCCGAGGCTTTCCCACAGGGCTGTCCCACGTGCACACGTGGTGGGAGTGGATCCTCGGCTTGAACGTCAAGGCAGTGCAGGGAAAACAGGTTCCTCTGGAATGGACTGACACATCTGGGCGTCTCTAGGAATGGTGGCACGACCCTGGAGTTCCTCTCGCCTCTCCTGTGGAGAGCGCCTCCTCTTGAGATGCGACGGGAACGCCGGGAATTCTTACCCTATGAAACAGGGAAAGGATCCCTCATCTCGAGCTAGGAGGGGGAACCGGGCCCCCTGGATGTGTACGGGACCCCACGTGCTTCCTCTCGAGTGGAGACGGGTATGTCGGGGAACTTCTTGAGTTGCAGCAAGGGTGTGAAGGACCCTTTGGAAGTTCCAGTGGTTAGATGTGATTGGCCTCGAGAAGCCTCAACGGAAATGGGCCTCATCTCGCCTGGAGGGCAAAACCTCCTGGATTTTCTCGAGTTGCGGCAGGTGCTCTCGAATTACGACGGGGACCTCAGGGACCCGCTCTGGTGGCCTCAGGAAAGGCCAGTCCCCATGCGATTTCCTCGGGGGCCTCTGGGGATTCCTCTCCCGTCGATGCCGGGGCCTAAGACCTTGTGTGGAGTCGGGGCCGGAACCTGAGGATTCCTCTCCAGTGCTGACATGGATCTTGGGGAACTTCTGGAGTCTCCCCAGGGGAGTCAGTCCTCGTCTCGAATGCGGGCATGCACTTGTGCTTTCCTCCAGAGCGGTAGCAGCAGTGTCACGCAGTCCGCCGCGTGGATCAAAGGATCTATGGTTTTCCCTCGAGTCTTTCCCACGAGGCTTTCCCACGAGGCTTTCCCACAGGGCTGTCCCACGTGCACACGTGGTGGGAGTGGATGCTCGGCTTGAACGTCAAGGCAGTGCAGGGAAAACAGGTTCCTCTGGAATGGACTGACACATCTGGGGGACTCTTGGAATGGTGGCACGACCCTGGAGTTCCTCTCGCCTTTCCTGTGGAGAGCGCCTCCTCTTGAGATGCGACGGGAACGCCGGGAATTCTTTCCCTACGAAACAGGGAAAGGATCCCTCATCTCGAGCTAGGAGGCGGAAACAGGGCTCCCTTGGATGTGTGTGGGACCCCACGTGCTTCCTCTCGAGTGGAGACGGGTATGTCGGGGAACTTCTTGAGTTGCAGCAAGGGTGTGAAGGACCCTTTGGAAGTTCCAGCGGTTAGATGTGATTAGCCTCGAGAAGCCTCAGCGGAAATGGGCCTCATCTCGCCTGGAGGGCAAAACCTCCTGGATTTTCTCGAGTTGCGGCAGGTGCTCTCGACTTACGATGGGGACCTCAGGGACCCGCTCTGGTGGCCTCAGGAAAGGCCAGTCCCCATGCGAGTTCCTCGGGGGCCTCTCGGCATTTTTCTCCCGTCGATGCCGGGGCCTAAGACCTTGTGTGGAGTCGGGGCCGGAACCTGAGGATTCCTCTCCAGTGCTGACATGGATCTTGGGGTACTTCTGGAGTCTCACCAGGGGAGTCAGTCCTCGTCTCGAATGCGGGCATGCACTTGCGCTTTCCTCCAGAGCGGTAGCAGCAGTGTCACGCAGTCCGCCGCGTGGATCAAAGGATCTATGGTTTTCCCTCGAGTTTTTCCCACGAGGCTTTCCCACGAGGCTTTCCCACAGGGCTGTCCCACGTGCACACGTGGTGGGAGTGGATCCTCGGCTTGAACGTCAAGGCAGTGCAGGGAAAACAGGTTCCTCTGGAATGGACTGACACATCTGGGGGACTCTTGGAATGGTGGCACGACCCTGGAGTTCCTCTCGCCTTTCCTGTGGAGATCGCCTCCTCTTGAGATGCGACGGGAACGCCGGGAATTCTTTCCCTACGAAACAGGGAAAGGATCCCTCATCTCGAGCTAGGAGGCGGAAACGGGGCTTCCCTGGATGTGTGCGGGACTCCACGTGCTTCCTCTCGAGTGGAGACGGGTATGTCGGGGAACTTCTTGAGTTGCAGCAAGGGTGTGAAGGACCCTTTTGAAGTTCCAGTGGTTAGATGTGATTGGCCTCGAGAAGCCTCAGCGGAAATGGGCCTCATCTCGCCTGGAGGGCAAAACCTCCTGGATTTTCTCGAGTTGCGGCAGGTGCTCTCGACTTACGACGGGGACTTCAGGGACCCGCTCTGGTGGCCTCAGGAAAGGCCAGTCCCCATGCGAGTTCCTCGGGGGCGTCTCGGGATTCCTCTCCCGTCAATGCCGGGGCCTAAGACCTTGTGTGGAGTCGGGGCCGGAACCTGAGGATTCCTCTCCAGTGCTGACATGGATCTTGGGGTACTTCTGGAGTCTCCCCAGGGGAGTCAGTCCTCGTCTCGAATGCGGGCATGCACTGGCGCTTTCCTCCAAAGCAGTAGCAGCAGTGTCACGCAGTCCGCCGCGTGGATCAAAGGATCTATGGTTTTCCCTCGAGTCTTTCCCACGAGGCTTTCCCACGAGGCTTTCCCACAGGGCTGTCCCACGTGCACACGTGGTGGGAGTCGATCCTCGGCTTGAACGTCAAGGCAGTGCAGGGAAAACAGGTTCCTCTGGAATGGACTGACACATCTGGGGGACTCTTGGAATTGTGGCACGACCCTGGAGTTCCTCTCGCCTTTCCTGTGGAGAGCGCCTCCTCTTGAGATGCGACGGGAAAGCCGGGAATTCTTTCCCTAAGAAACAGGGAAATGATCCCTCATCTCGAGCTAGGAGGCGGAAACGGGGCTCCCCTGGTTGTGTGCGGGACCCCACGTGCTTCCTCTCGAGTGGAGACGGGTATGTCGGGGAACTTCTTGAGTTGCAGAAAGGGTGTGAAGGACCCTTTGGAAGTTCCAGTGGTTAGATGTGATTAGCCTCGAGAAGCCTCAGAGGAAATGGGCCTCATCTCGCCTGGAGGGCAAAACCTCCTGGATTTTCTCGCGTTGCGGCAGGTGCTCTCGACTTACGACGGGGACCTCAGGGACCCGCTCTGGTGGCCTCAGGAAAGGCCAGTCCCCATGCGAGTTCCTCGGGGGCCTCTGGGGATTCCTCTCCCGTCGATGCCGGGGCCTAAGACCTTGTGTGGAGTCGGGGCCGGAACCTGAGGATTCCTCTCCAGTGCTGACATGGATCTTGGGGTACTTCTGGAGTCTCCCCAGGGGAGTCAGTCCTCGTCTCGAATGCGGGCATGCACTTGCGCTTTCCTCCAGAGCGGTAGCAGCAGTGTCACGCAGTCCGCCGCGTGGATCAAAGGATCTATGGTTTTCCCTCGAGTCTTTCCCACGAGGCTTTCCCACGAGGCTTTCCCACAGGGCTGTCGCACGTGCACACGTGGTGGGAGTGGATCCTCGGCTTGAACGTCAAGGCAGTGCAGGGAAAACAGGTTCCTCTGGAATGGACTGACACATCTGGGGGACTCTTGGAATGGTGGCACGACCCTGGAGTTCCTCTCGCCTTTCCTGTGGAGAGCGCCTCCTCTTGAGATGCGACGGGAACGCCGGGAATTCTTTCCCTACGAAACAGGGAAAGGATCCCTCATCTCGAGCTAGGAGGCGGAAACGGGGCTCCCCGGGATGTGTGCGGGACCCCACGTGCTTCCTCTCGAGTGGAGACGGGTATGTCGGGGAACTTCTTGAGTTGCAGCAAGGGTGTGAAGGACCCTTTGGAAGTTCCAGTGGTTAGACGTGATTAGCCTCGAGAAGCCTCAGCGGAAATGGGCCTCATCTCGCCTGGAGGGCAAAACCTCCTGGATTTTCTCGAGTTGCGGCAGGTGCTCTCGACTTACGACGGGGACCTCAGGGACCCGCTCTGGTGGCCTCAGGAAAGGCCAGTCCCCAAGCGAGTTCCTCGGGGGCCTCTCGGGATTCCTCTCCCGTCGATGCCGGGGCCTAAGACCTTGTGTGGAGTCGGGGCCGGAACCTGAGGATTCCTCTCCAGTGCTGACATGGATCTTGGGGTACTTCTGGAGTCTCCCCAGGGGAGTCAGTCCTCGTCTCGAATGCGGGCATGCACTTGCGCTTTCCTCCAGAGCGGTAGCAGCAGTGTCACGCAGTCCGCCGCGTGGATCAAAGGATCTATGGTTTTCCCTCGAGTCTTTCCCACGAGGCTTTCCCACGAGGCTTTCCCACAGGGCTGTCCCACGTGCACACGTGGTGGGAGTGGATTCTCGGCTTGAACGTCAAGGCAGTGCAGGGAAAACAGGTTCCTCTGGAATGGACTGACACATCTGGGGGACTCTTGGAATGGTGGCACGACCCTGGAGTTCCTCTCGCCTTTCCTGTGGAGAGCGCCTCCTCTTGAGATGCGACGGGAACGCCGGGAATTCTTTCCCTACGAAACAGGGAAAGGATCCCTCATCTCGAGCTAGGAGGCGGAAACGGGGCTCCCCTGGATGTGTGCGGGAACCCACGTGCTTCCTCTCGAGTGGAGACGGGTATGTCGGGGAACTTCTTGAGTTGCAGCAAGGGTGTGAAGGACCCTTTGGAAGTTCCAGTGGTTAGACGTGATTAGCCTCGAGAAGCCTCAGCGGAAATGGGCCTCATCTCGCCTGGAGGGCAAAACCTCCTGGATTTTCTCGAGTTGCGGCAGGTGCTCCCGACTTACGACTTGGACCTCAGGGACCCGCTCTGGTGGCCTCAGGAAAGGCCAGTCCCCATGCGAGTTCCTTGGGGGCTTCTAGGGATTCCTCTCCCGTCGATGCCGGGGCCTAAGACCTTGTGTGGAATCGGGGCCGGAACCTGCGGATTCCTCTCCAGTGCTGACATGGATCTTGGGGTACTTCTGGAGTCTCCCCTGGGGAGTCAGTCCTCGTCTCGAATGCGGGCATGCACTTGCGCTTTCCTCCAGAGCGGTAGCAGCAGTGTCACGCAGTCCGCCGCGTGGATCAAAGGATCTATGGTTTTCCCTCGAGTCTTTCCCACGAGGCTTTCCCACGAGGCTTTCCCACAGGGCTGTCCCACGTGCACACGTGGTGGGAGTCGATCCTCGGCTTGAACGTCAAGGCAGTGCAGGGAAAACAGGTTCCTCTGGAATGGACTGACACATCTGTGGGTCTCTTGGAATGGTGCCACGACCCTGGAGTTCCTCTCGCCTCTCCTGCGGAGAGCGCCTCCTCTTGAGATGCGACGGGAACGCCGGGAATTCTTTCCGTACGAAACAGGGAAAGGATCCCTCATCTCGAGCTAGGAGGCGGAAACAGAGCTCCCCTGGATGTGTGCGGGACCCCACGTGCTTCCTCTCGAGTTGAGACGGGTATGTTGCGGAACTGCTTCAGTTGCAGCAAGGGTGTGAAGGACCCTTTGGAAGTTCAAGTGTTTAGATGTGATTAGCCTCGAGAAGTCTCAGTGGAAATGGGCCTCATCTCACCTGGAGGGCAAAACCTCCTGGATTTTCTCGAGTTGCGGCAGGTGCTCTCGACTTACGATGGGGAACTCAGGGACCCGCTCTGGTGGCCTCAGGAAAGGCCAGTCCCCATGCGAGTTCCTCGGGGGCCTCTCGGGATTCCTCTCCCGTCGATGCCGGGGCCTAAGACCTTGTGTGGAGTCGGGGCCGGAACCTGAGGATTCCTCTCCAGTGCTGACATGGATCTTGGGGTACTTCTGGAGTCTCCCCAGGGGAGTCAGTCCTCGTCTCGAATGCGGGCATGCACTTGCGCTTTCCTCCAGAGCGGTAGCAGCGGTGTCACGCAGTCCGCCGCGTGGATCAAAGGATCTATGGTTTTCCCTCGAGTCTTTCCCACGAGGCTTTCCCACGAGGCTTTCCCACAGGGCTGTCCCACGTGCACACGTGGTGGGAGTGGATCCTCGGCTTGAACGTCAAGGCAGTGCAGGGAAAACAGGTTCCTCTGGAATGGACTGACACATCTGGGGGACTCTTGGAATGGTGGCACGACCCTGGAGTTCCTCTCGCCTTTCCTGTGGAGAGCGCCTCCTCTTGAGATGCGACGGGAACGCCGGGAATTCTTCCCTACGAAACAGGGAAAGGATCCCTCATCTCGAGCTAGGAGGCGGAAACGGGGCTCCCCTGGATGTGTGCGGGACCCCACGTGCTTCCTTTCGAGTGGTGACGGGTATGTCGGGGAACTTCTTGAGTTGCAGGAAGGGTGTGAAGGACCCTTTGGAAATTCCAGTGGTTAGACGTGATTAGCCTCGAGAAGATTCAGCGGAAATGGGCCTCATCTCGCCTGGAGGGCAAAACCTCCTGGATTTTCTCGAGTTGCGGCAGGTGCTCTCGACTTACGACGAGGACCTCAGGGACCCGCTCTGGCGACCTCAGGAAAGGCCAGTCCCCATGCGAGTTCCTCGGGGGCCTCTCGGCATTCCTCTCCCGTCGATGCCGGGGCCTAAGACCTTGTGTGGAGTCGGGGCCGGAACCTGAGGATTCCTCTCCAGTGCTGACATGGATCTTGGGGTACTTCTGGAGTCTCCCCAGGGGAGTCAGTCCTCGTCTCGAATGCGGGCATGCACTTGCACTTTCCTCCAGAGCGGTAGCAGCAGTGTCACGCAGTCCGCCGCGTGGATCAAAGGATCTATGGTTTTCCCTCGAGTCTTTCCCACGAGGCTTTCCCACGAGGCTTTCCCACAGGGCTGTCCCACGTGCACACGTGGTGGGAGTGGATCCACGGCTTGAAAGTCAAGGCAGTGCAGGGAAAACAGGTTCCTCTGGAATGGACTGACACATCTGGGGGACTCTTGGAATGGTGGCACGACCCTGGAGTTCCTCTCGCCTTTGCTGCGGAGAGCGCCTCCTCTTGAGATGCGACGGGAACGCCGGGAATTCTTTCCCTACGAAACAGGGAAAGGATCCCTCATCTCGAGCTAGGAGGCGGAAACGGGGCTCCCCTGGATGTGTGCGGGACCCCACGTGCTTCCTCTCGAGTGGAGACGGGTATGTCGGGGAACTTCTTGAGTTGCAGCAAGGGTGTGAAAGACCCTTTGGAAGTTCCAGTGGTTAGACGTGATTAGCCTCGAGAAGCCTCAGCGGAAATGGGCCTCATCTCGCCTGGAGGGCAAAACCTCCTGGATTTTCTCGAGTTGCGGCAGGTGCTCTCGACTTACGACGAGGACCTCAGGGACCCGCTCAGGTGGCCTCAGGAAAGGCCAGTCCCCATGCGAGTTCCTCGGGGGCCTCTCGGCATTCCCCCCCCTCGATGCCGGGGCCTAAGACCTTGTGTGGAGTCGGGGCCGGAACCTGAGGATTCCTCTCCAGTGCTGACATGGACCTTGGGGTACTTCTGGAGTCTCCCCAGGGGAGTCAGTCCTCGTCTCGAATGCGGGCATGCACTTGCGCTTTCCTCCAGAGCGGTAGCAGCAGTGTCACGCAGTCCGCCGCGTGGATCAAAGGATCTATGGTTTTCCCTCGAGTCTTTCCCACGAGGCTTTCCCACGAGGCTTTCCCACAGGGCTGTCCCACGTGCACACGTGGTGGGAGTCGATCCTCGGCTTGAACGTCAAGGCAGTGCAGGGAAAACAGGTTCCTCTGGAATGGACTGACACATCTGGGGGTCTCTTGGAATGGTGGCACGACCCTGGAGTTCCTCTCGCCTTTGCTGTGGAGAGCGCCTCCTCTTGAGATGCGACGGGAACGCCGGGAATTCTTTCCCTACGAAACAGGGAAAGGATCCCTCATCTCGAGCTAGGAGGCGGAAACGGGGCTCCCCTGGATGTGTGCGGGACCCCACGTGCTTCCTCTCGAGTGGAGACGGGTATGTCGGGGAACTTCTTGAGTTGCAGCAAGGGTGTGAAGGACCCTTTGGAAGTTCCAGTGGTTAGACGTGATTAGCCTCGAGAAGCCTCAGCGGAAATGGGCCTCATCTCGCCTGGAGGGCAAAACCTCCTGGATTTTCTCGAGTTGCGGCAGGTGCTCTCGACTTACGACGAGGACCTCAGGGACCCGCTCTGGTGGCCTCAGGAAAGGCCAGTCCCCATGCGAGTTCCTCGGGGGCCTCTCGGCATTCCTCTCCCGTCGATGCCGGGGCCTAAGACCTTGTGTGGAGTCGGGGCCGGAACCTGAGGATTCCTCTCCAGTGCTGACATGGACCTTGGGGTACTTCTGGAGTCTCCCCAGGGGAGTCAGTCCTCGTCTCGAATGCGTGCATGCACTTGCGCTTTCCTCCAGAGCGGTAGCAGCAGTGTCACGCAGTCCGCCGCGTGGATCAAAGGATCTATGGTTTTCCCTCGAGTCTTTCCCACGAGGCTTTCCCACGAGGCTTTCCCACAGGGCTGTCCCACGTGCACACGTGGTGGGAGTCGATCCTCGGCTTGAACGTCAAGGCAGTGCAGGGAAAACAGGTTCCTCTGGAATGGACTGACACATCTGGGGGACTCTTGGAATGGTGGCACGACCCTGGAGTTCCTCTCGCCTTTCCTGTGGAGAGCGCCTTCTCTTGAGATGCGACGGGAACGCCGGGAATTCTTTCCCTACGAAACAGGGAAAGGATCCCTCATCTCGAGCTAGGAGGCGGAAACGGGGCTCCCCTGGATGTGTGCGGGACCCCACGTGCTTCCTCTCGAGTGGAGACGGGTATGTCGGGGAACTTCTTAAGTTGCAGCAAGGGTGTGAAGGACCCTTTGGAAGTTCCAGTGGTTAGACATGATTAGCCTCGAGAAGCCTCAGCGGAAATGGGCCTCATCTCGCCTGGAGGGCAAAACCTCCTGGATTTTCTCGAGTTGCGGCAGGTGCTCTCGACTTACGACAGGGACCTCAGGGACCCGCTCTGGTGGCCTCAGGAAAGGCCAGTCCCCATGCGAGTTCCTCGGGGGCCTCTCGGCATTCCTCTCCCGTCGATGCCGGGGCCTAAGACCTTGTGTGGAATCGGGGCCGGAACCTGCGGATTCCTCTCCAGTGCTGACATGGATCTTGGGGTACTTCTGGAGTCTCCCCAGGGGAGTCAGTCCTCGTCTCGAATGCGGGCATGCACTTGTGCTTTCCTCCAGAGCGGTAGCAGCAGTGTCACGCAGTCCGCCGCGTGGATCAAAGGATCTATGGTTTTCCCTCGAGTCTTTCCCACGAGGCTTTCCCACGAGGCTTTCCCACAGGGCTGTCCCACGTCCACACGTGGTGGGAGTGGATCCTCGGCTTGAACGTCAACGCAGTGCAGGGAAAACAGGTTCCTCTGGAATGGACTGACACATCTGGGGGACTCTTGGAATGGTGGCACGACCCTGGAGTTCCTCTCGCCTTTCCTGTGGAGAGCGCCTCCTCTTGAGATGCGACGGGAACGCCGGGAATTCTTTCCCTACGAAACAGGGAAAGGATCCCTCATCTCGAGCTAGGAGGCGGAAACGGGGCTCCCCTGGATGTGTGCAGGACCCTCGTGCTTCCTCTCGAGTGGAGAAGGGTATGTCGGGGAACTTCTTGAGTTGCAGCAAGGGTGTGAAGGACCCTTTGGAAGTTCCAGTGGTTAGATGTGATTAGCCATGAGAAGCCTCAGCGGAAATGGGCCTCATCTCGCCTGGAGGGCAAAACCCCCTGGATTTTCTCGAGTTGCGGCAGGTGCTCTCGACTTACGACGGGGACATCAGGGACCCACTCTGGTGGCCTCAGGAAAGGCCAGTCCCCATGCGAGTTCCTCGGGGGCCTCTCGGGATTCCTCTCCCGTCGATGCCGGGGCCTAAGACCTTGTGTGGAGTCGGGGCCGGAACCTGAGTATTCCTCTCCAGTGCTGACATGGATCTTGGGGTACTGTTGGAGTCTCCCCAGGGGAGTCAGTCCTCGTCTCGAATGCGGGCATGCACTTGCGCTTTCCTCCAGAGCGGTAGCAGCAGTGTCACGCAGTCCGCCGCGTGGATCAAAGGATCTATGGTTTTCCCTCGAGTCTTTCCCACGAGGCTTTCCCACGAGGCTTTCCCTCAGGGCTGTCCCACGTGCACACGTGATGGGAGTCGATCCTCGGCTTGAACGTCTCGGCAGTGCAGGGAAAACAGGTTCCTCTGGAATGAACTGACACATCTGGGGGACTCTTAGAATGGTGGCACGACCCTGGAGTTCCTCTCGCCTTTCCTGTGGAGAGCGCCTCCTCTTGAGATGCGACGGGAAAGCCGGGAATTCTTTCCCTAGGAAACAGGGAAAGGATCCCTGATCTCGAGCTAGGAGGCGGAAACGGGTCTCCCCTGGATGTGTGCGGGACCCCACGTGCTTCCTCTCGAGTGGAGACGGGTATGTCGGGGAACTTCTTGAGTCGCAGCAAGGGTGTGAAGGACCCGTTGGAAGTTCCAGTATTTAGACGTGATTAGCCTCGAGAAGCCTCAGCGGAAATGGGCCTCATCTCGCCTGGAGGACAAAACCTCCTGGATTTTGTCGAGTTGCGGCAGGTGCTCTCGACTTACGACGGGGACCTCAGGGACCAGCTCGGGTGGCCTCAGGTAAGGCCAGTCCCCATGCGAGTTCCTCGGGGGCCTCTGGGGATTCCTCTCCCATCGATGCCGGTGCCGAAGACCTTGTGTGGAGTCATGGCCGGAACCTGAGGATTCCTCTCCAGTGCTGACATGGATCTTGGGGTACTTCTGGAGTCTCCCGAGGGGAGTCAGTCCTCGTCTCGAATGCGGGCATGCACTTGCGCTTTCCTCCAGAGCGGTAGCAGCAGTGTCACGCAGTCCGCCCAATGGATCAAAGGATCTACGGTTTTCCCTCGAGTCTTTCCCACGAGGCTTTCCCACGAGGCTTTCCCACAGGGCTGTCCCACGTGCACACGTGGTGGGAGTCGATCCTCGGCTTGAACGTCAAGGCAGTGCAGGGAAAACAGGTTCCTCTGGAATGGACTGACACATCTGGGGGACTCTTGGAATGGTGGCACGACCCTGGAGTTCCTCTCGCCTTTCCTGTGGAGAGCGCCTTCTCTTGAGATGCGACGGGAACGCCGGGAATTCTTTCCCTACGAAACAGGGAAAGGATCCCTCATCTCGAGCTAGGAGGCGGAAACGGGGCTCCCCTGGATGTGTGCGGGACCCCACGTGCTTCCTCTCGAGTGGAGACGGGTATGTCGGGGAACTTCTTAAGTTGCAGCAAGGGTGTGAAGGACCCTTTGGAAGTTCCAGTGGTTAGACATGATTAGCCTCGAGAAGCCTCAGCGGAAATGGGCCTCATCTCGCCTGGAGGGCAAAACCTCCTGGATTTTCTCGAGTTGCGGCAGGTGCTCTCGACTTACGACAGGGACCTCAGGGACCCGCTCTGGTGGCCTCAGGAAAGGCCAGTCCCCATGCGAGTTCCTCGGGGGCCTCTCGGCATTCCTCTCCCGTCGATGCCGGGGCCTAAGACCTTGTGTGGAATCGGGGCCGGAACCTGCGGATTCCTCTCCAGTGCTGACATGGATCTTGGGGTACTTCTGGAGTCTCCCCAGGGGAGTCAGTCCTCGTCTCGAATGCGGGCATGCACTTGTGCTTTCCTCCAGAGCGGTAGCAGCAGTGTCACGCAGTCCGCCGCGTGGATCAAAGGATCTATGGTTTTCCCTCGAGTCTTTCCCACGAGGCTTTCCCACGAGGCTTTCCCACAGGGCTGTCCCACGTCCACACGTGGTGGGAGTGGATCCTCGGCTTGAACGTCAACGCAGTGCAGGGAAAACAGGTTCCTCTGGAATGGACTGACACATCTGGGGGACTCTTGGAATGGTGGCACGACCCTGGAGTTCCTCTCGCCTTTCCTGTGGAGAGCGCCTCCTCTTGAGATGCGACGGGAACGCCGGGAATTCTTTCCCTACGAAACAGGGAAAGGATCCCTCATCTCGAGCTAGGAGGCGGAAACGGGGCTCCCCTGGATGTGTGCAGGACCCTCGTGCTTCCTCTCGAGTGGAGAAGGGTATGTCGGGGAACTTCTTGAGTTGCAGCAAGGGTGTGAAGGACCCTTTGGAAGTTCCAGTGGTTAGATGTGATTAGCCATGAGAAGCCTCAGCGGAAATGGGCCTCATCTCGCCTGGAGGGCAAAACCCCCTGGATTTTCTCGAGTTGCGGCAGGTGCTCTCGACTTACGACGGGGACATCAGGGACCCACTCTGGTGGCCTCAGGAAAGGCCAGTCCCCATGCGAGTTCCTCGGGGGCCTCTCGGGATTCCTCTCCCGTCGATGCCGGGGCCTAAGACCTTGTGTGGAGTCGGGGCCGGAACCTGAGTATTCCTCTCCAGTGCTGACATGGATCTTGGGGTACTGTTGGAGTCTCCCCAGGGGAGTCAGTCCTCGTCTCGAATGCGGGCATGCACTTGCGCTTTCCTCCAGAGCGGTAGCAGCAGTGTCACGCAGTCCGCCGCGTGGATCAAAGGATCTATGGTTTTCCCTCGAGTCTTTCCCACGAGGCTTTCCCACGAGGCTTTCCCTCAGGGCTGTCCCACGTGCACACGTGATGGGAGTCGATCCTCGGCTTGAACGTCTCGGCAGTGCAGGGAAAACAGGTTCCTCTGGAATGAACTGACACATCTGGGGGACTCTTAGAATGGTGGCACGACCCTGGAGTTCCTCTCGCCTTTCCTGTGGAGAGCGCCTCCTCTTGAGATGCGACGGGAAAGCCGGGAATTCTTTCCCTAGGAAACAGGGAAAGGATCCCTGATCTCGAGCTAGGAGGCGGAAACGGGTCTCCCCTGGATGTGTGCGGGACCCCACGTGCTTCCTCTCGAGTGGAGACGGGTATGTCGGGGAACTTCTTGAGTCGCAGCAAGGGTGTGAAGGACCCGTTGGAAGTTCCAGTATTTAGACGTGATTAGCCTCGAGAAGCCTCAGCGGAAATGGGCCTCATCTCGCCTGGAGGACAAAACCTCCTGGATTTTGTCGAGTTGCGGCAGGTGCTCTCGACTTACGACGGGGACCTCAGGGACCAGCTCGGGTGGCCTCAGGTAAGGCCAGTCCCCATGCGAGTTCCTCGGGGGCCTCTGGGGATTCCTCTCCCATCGATGCCGGTGCCGAAGACCTTGTGTGGAGTCATGGCCGGAACCTGAGGATTCCTCTCCAGTGCTGACATGGATCTTGGGGTACTTCTGGAGTCTCCCGAGGGGAGTCAGTCCTCGTCTCGAATGCGGGCATGCACTTGCGCTTTCCTCCAGAGCGGTAGCAGCAGTGTCACGCAGTCCGCCCAATGGATCAAAGGATCTACGGTTTTCCCTCGAGTCTTTCCCACGAGGCTTTCCCACGAGGCTTTCCCTCAGGGCTGTCCCACGTGCACACGTGGTGGGAGTCGATCCTCGGCTTGAACGTCAAGGCAGTGCAGGGAACACAGGTTCCTCTGGAATGGACTGACACATCTGGGGGACTCTTGGAATGGTGGCACGACCCTGGAGTTCCTCTCGCCTTTCCTGTGGAGAGCGCCTCCTCTTGAGATGCGACGGGAACGCCGGGAATTCCTTCCCTACGAAACAGGGAAAGGATCCCTCATCTCGAGCTAGGAGGCGGAAACGGGGCTCCCCTGGATGTGTGCGGGACCCCACGTGCTTCCTCTCGAGTGGAGACGGGTATGTCGGGGAACTTCTTGAGTTGCAGCAAGGGTGTGAAGGACCCTTTGGAAGTTCCAGTGGTTAGATGTGATTGGCCTCGAGAAGCCTCAGCGGAAATGGGCCTCATCTCGCCTGGAGGGCATAACCTCCTGGATTTTCTCGAGTTGCGGCAGGTGCCCTCGACTTACGACGGGGACCTCAGGGACCCGCTCTGGTGGCCTCAGGAATGGTCAGTCCCCATGCGAGTTCCTCGGGGCCTCTCGGGATTCCTCTCCCGTCGATGCCGGGGCCTAAGTCCTTGTGTGGAGTCGGGGCCGGAACCTGAGGATTCCTCTCCAGTGCTGACATGGATCTTGGGGTACTTCTGGAGTCTCCCCAGGGGAGTCAGTCCTCGTCTCGAATGCGGGCATGCACTTGCGCTTTCCTCCAGAGCGGTAGCAGCAGTGTCACGCAGTCCGCCGCGTGGATCAAAGGATCTATGGTTTTCCCTCGAGTCTTTCCCACGAGGCTTTCCCACGAGGCTTTCCCACAGGGCTGTCCCACGTGCACACGTGGTGGGAGTCGATCCTCGGCTTGAACGTCAAGGCAGTGCAGGGAAAACAGGTTCCTCTGGAATGGACTGACACATCTGGGGGACTCTTGGACTGGTGGCACGACCCTGGAGTTCCTCTCGCCTTTCCTGTGGAGAGCGCCTCCTCTTGAGATGCGACGGGAACGCCGGGAATTCTTTCCCTACGAAACAGGGAAAGGATCCCTCATCTCGAGCTAGGAGGCGGAAACGGGGCTCCCCTGGATGTGTGCGGGACCCCACGTCCTTCCTCTCGAGTGGAGACGGGTATGTCGGGGAACTTCTTGAGTTGCAGCAATGGTGTGAAGGACCCTTTGGAAGTTCCAGTGGTTAGATGTGATTGGCCTCGAGAAGCCTCAGCGGAAATGGGCCTCATCTCGCCTGGAGGGCAAAACCTCCGGGATTTTCTCGAGTTGCGGCAGGTGCTCTCGACTTACGACGGGGACCTCAGGGACCCGCTCTGGTGGCCTCAGGAAAGGCCAGTCCCCGTGCGAGTTCCGCGGGGGCCTCTCGGGATTCCTCTCCCGTCGATGCCGGGGCCTAAGACCTTGTGTGGAGTCGGGGCCGGAACCTGAGGATTCCTCTCCAGTGCTGACATGGATCTTGGGGTACTTCTGGAGTCTCCCGAGGGGAGTCAGTCCTCGTCTCGAATGCGGGCATGCACTTGCGCTTTCCTCCAGAGCGGTAGCAGCAGTGTCACGCAGTCCGCCCAATGGATCAAAGGATCTACGGTTTTCCCTCGAGTCTTTCCCACGAGGCTTTCCCACGAGGCTTTCCCACAGGGCTGTCCCACGTGCACACGTGGTGGGAGTCGATCCTCGGCTTGAACGTCAAGGCAGTGCAGGGAAAACAGGTTCCTCTGGAATGGACTGACACATCTGGGGGACTCTTGGAATGGTGGCACGACCCTGGAGTTCCTCTCGCCTTTCCTGTGGAGAGCGCCTTCTCTTGAGATGCGACGGGAACGCCGGGAATTCTTTCCCTACGAAACAGGGAAAGGATCCCTCATCTCGAGCTAGGAGGCGGAAACGGGGCTCCCCTGGATGTGTGCGGGACCCCACGTGCTTCCTCTCGAGTGGAGACGGGTATGTCGGGGAACTTCTTAAGTTGCAGCAAGGGTGTGAAGGACCCTTTGGAAGTTCCAGTGGTTAGACATGATTAGCCTCGAGAAGCCTCAGCGGAAATGGGCCTCATCTCGCCTGGAGGGCAAAACCTCCTGGATTTTCTCGAGTTGCGGCAGGTGCTCTCGACTTACGACAGGGACCTCAGGGACCCGCTCTGGTGGCCTCAGGAAAGGCCAGTCCCCATGCGAGTTCCTCGGGGGCCTCTCGGCATTCCTCTCCCGTCGATGCCGGGGCCTAAGACCTTGTGTGGAATCGGGGCCGGAACCTGCGGATTCCTCTCCAGTGCTGACATGGATCTTGGGGTACTTCTGGAGTCTCCCCAGGGGAGTCAGTCCTCGTCTCGAATGCGGGCATGCACTTGTGCTTTCCTCCAGAGCGGTAGCAGCAGTGTCACGCAGTCCGCCGCGTGGATCAAAGGATCTATGGTTTTCCCTCGAGTCTTTCCCACGAGGCTTTCCCACGAGGCTTTCCCACAGGGCTGTCCCACGTCCACACGTGGTGGGAGTGGATCCTCGGCTTGAACGTCAACGCAGTGCAGGGAAAACAGGTTCCTCTGGAATGGACTGACACATCTGGGGGACTCTTGGAATGGTGGCACGACCCTGGAGTTCCTCTCGCCTTTCCTGTGGAGAGCGCCTCCTCTTGAGATGCGACGGGAACGCCGGGAATTCTTTCCCTACGAAACAGGGAAAGGATCCCTCATCTCGAGCTAGGAGGCGGAAACGGGGCTCCCCTGGATGTGTGCAGGACCCTCGTGCTTCCTCTCGAGTGGAGAAGGGTATGTCGGGGAACTTCTTGAGTTGCAGCAAGGGTGTGAAGGACCCTTTGGAAGTTCCAGTGGTTAGATGTGATTAGCCATGAGAAGCCTCAGCGGAAATGGGCCTCATCTCGCCTGGAGGGCAAAACCCCCTGGATTTTCTCGAGTTGCGGCAGGTGCTCTCGACTTACGACGGGGACATCAGGGACCCACTCTGGTGGCCTCAGGAAAGGCCAGTCCCCATGCGAGTTCCTCGGGGGCCTCTCGGGATTCCTCTCCCGTCGATGCCGGGGCCTAAGACCTTGTGTGGAGTCGGGGCCGGAACCTGAGTATTCCTCTCCAGTGCTGACATGGATCTTGGGGTACTGTTGGAGTCTCCCCAGGGGAGTCAGTCCTCGTCTCGAATGCGGGCATGCACTTGCGCTTTCCTCCAGAGCGGTAGCAGCAGTGTCACGCAGTCCGCCGCGTGGATCAAAGGATCTATGGTTTTCCCTCGAGTCTTTCCCACGAGGCTTTCCCACGAGGCTTTCCCTCAGGGCTGTCCCACGTGCACACGTGATGGGAGTCGATCCTCGGCTTGAACGTCTCGGCAGTGCAGGGAAAACAGGTTCCTCTGGAATGAACTGACACATCTGGGGGACTCTTAGAATGGTGGCACGACCCTGGAGTTCCTCTCGCCTTTCCTGTGGAGAGCGCCTCCTCTTGAGATGCGACGGGAAAGCCGGGAATTCTTTCCCTAGGAAACAGGGAAAGGATCCCTGATCTCGAGCTAGGAGGCGGAAACGGGTCTCCCCTGGATGTGTGCGGGACCCCACGTGCTTCCTCTCGAGTGGAGACGGGTATGTCGGGGAACTTCTTGAGTCGCAGCAAGGGTGTGAAGGACCCGTTGGAAGTTCCAGTATTTAGACGTGATTAGCCTCGAGAAGCCTCAGCGGAAATGGGCCTCATCTCGCCTGGAGGACAAAACCTCCTGGATTTTGTCGAGTTGCGGCAGGTGCTCTCGACTTACGACGGGGACCTCAGGGACCAGCTCGGGTGGCCTCAGGTAAGGCCAGTCCCCATGCGAGTTCCTCGGGGGCCTCTGGGGATTCCTCTCCCATCGATGCCGGTGCCGAAGACCTTGTGTGGAGTCATGGCCGGAACCTGAGGATTCCTCTCCAGTGCTGACATGGATCTTGGGGTACTTCTGGAGTCTCCCGAGGGGAGTCAGTCCTCGTCTCGAATGCGGGCATGCACTTGCGCTTTCCTCCAGAGCGGTAGCAGCAGTGTCACGCAGTCCGCCCAATGGATCAAAGGATCTACGGTTTTCCCTCGAGTCTTTCCCACGAGGCTTTCCCACGAGGCTTTCCCTCAGGGCTGTCCCACGTGCACACGTGATGGGAGTCGATCCTCGGCTTGAACGTCAAGGCAGTGCAGGGAAAACAGGTTCCTCTGGAATGGACTGACACATCTGGGGGACTCTTGGAATGGTGGCACGACCCTGGAGTTCCTCTCGCCTTTCCTGTGGAGAGCGCCTCCTCTTGAGATGCGACGGGAACGCCGGGAATTCCTTCCCTACGAAACAGGGAAAGGATCCCTCATCTCGAGCTAGGAGGCGGAAACGGGGCTCCCCTGGATGTGTGCGGGACCCCACGTGCTTCCTCTCGAGTGGAGACGGGTATGTCGGGGAACTTCTTGAGTTGCAGCAAGGGTGTGAAGGACCCTTTGGAAGTTCCAGTGGTTAGATGTGATTGGCCTCGAGAAGCCTCAGCGGAAATGGGCCTCATCTCGCCTGGAGGGCATAACCTCCTGGATTTTCTCGAGTTGCGGCAGGTGCCCTCGACTTACGACGGGGACCTCAGGGACCCGCTCTGGTGGCCTCAGGAATGGTCAGTCCCCATGCGAGTTCCTCGGGGCCTCTCGGGATTCCTCTCCCGTCGATGCCGGGGCCTAAGTCCTTGTGTGGAGTCGGGGCCGGAACCTGAGGATTCCTCTCCAGTGCTGACATGGATCTTGGGGTACTTCTGGAGTCTCCCCAGGGGAGTCAGTCCTCGTCTCGAATGCGGGCATGCACTTGCGCTTTCCTCCAGAGCGGTAGCAGCAGTGTCACGCAGTCCGCCGCGTGGATCAAAGGATCTATGGTTTTCCCTCGAGTCTTTCCCACGAGGCTTTCCCACGAGGCTTTCCCACAGGGCTGTCCCACGTGCACACGTGGTGGGAGTCGATCCTCGGCTTGAACGTCAAGGCAGTGCAGGGAAAACAGGTTCCTCTGGAATGGACTGACACATCTGGGGGACTCTTGGACTGGTGGCACGACCCTGGAGTTCCTCTCGCCTTTCCTGTGGAGAGCGCCTCCTCTTGAGATGCGACGGGAACGCCGGGAATTCTTTCCCTACGAAACAGGGAAAGGATCCCTCATCTCGAGCTAGGAGGCGGAAACGGGGCTCCCCTGGATGTGTGCGGGACCCCACGTCCTTCCTCTCGAGTGGAGACGGGTATGTCGGGGAACTTCTTGAGTTGCAGCAATGGTGTGAAGGACCCTTTGGAAGTTCCAGTGGTTAGATGTGATTGGCCTCGAGAAGCCTCAGCGGAAATGGGCCTCATCTCGCCTGGAGGGCAAAACCTCCGGGATTTTCTCGAGTTGCGGCAGGTGCTCTCGACTTACGACGGGGACCTCAGGGACCCGCTCTGGTGGCCTCAGGAAAGGCCAGTCCCCGTGCGAGTTCCGCGGGGGCCTCTCGGGATTCCTCTCCCGTCGATGCCGGGGCCTAAGACCTTGTGTGGAGTCGGGGCCGGAACCTGAGGATTCCTCTCCAGTGCTGACATGGATCTTGGGGTACTTCTGGAGTCTCCCCAGGGGAGTCAGTCCTCGTCTCGAATGCGGGCATGCACTTGCACTTTCCTCCAGAGCAGTAGCAGCAGTGTCACGCAGTCCGCCGCGTGGATCAAAGGATCTATGGTTTTCCCTCGAGTCTTTCCCACGAGGCTTTCCCAAGAGGCTTTCCCACAGGGCTGTCCCACGTGCACACGTGGTGGGAGTCGATCCTCGGCTTGAACGTCAAGGCAGTGCAGGGAAAACAGGTTCCTCTGGAATGGACTGACACATCTGGGAGACTCTTGGAATGGTGGCACGACCGTGGAGTTCCTCTCGCCTTTCCTGTGGAGAGCGCCTCCTCTTGAGATGCGACGGGAACGCCGGGAATTCTTTCTCTAGGAAACAGGGAAAGGATCCCTCATCTCGAGCTAGGAGGCGGAAACGGGGCTCCCCTGGATGTGTGCGGGACCCCACGTGCTTCCTCTCGAGTGGAGACGGGTATGTCGGGGAACTTCTTGAGTTGCAGCAATGGTGTGAAGGACCCTTTGGAAGTTCCAGTGGTTAGATGTGATTGGCCTCGAGAAGCCTCAGCGGAAATGGGCCTCATCTCGCCTGGAGGGCAAAACCTCCTGGATTTTCTCGAGTTGCGGCAGGTGCTCTCGACTTACGACGGGGACCTCAGGGACCCGCTCTGGTGGCCTCAGGAAAGGCCAGTCCCCATGCGAGTTCCTCGGGGGCCTCTCGGGATTCCTCTCCCGTCGATGCCGGGGCCTAAGACCTTGTGTGGAGTCGGGGCCGGAACCTGAGGATTCCTCTCCAGTGCTGACATGGATCTTGGGGTACTTCTGGAGTCTCCCCAGGGGAGTCAGTCCTCGTCTCGAATGCGGGCATGCACTTGCACTTTCCTCCAGAGCTGTAGCAGCAGTGTCACGCAGTCCGCCGCGTGGATCAAAGGATCTATGGTTTTCCCTCGAGTCTTTCCCACGAGGCTTTCCCACGAGGCTTTCCCACAGGGCTGTCCCACGTGCACACGTGGTGGGAGTCGATCCTCGGCTTGAACGTCAAGGCAGTGCAGGGAAAACAGGTTCCTCTGGAATGGACTGACACATCTGGGGGACTCTTGGAATGGTGGCACGAACCTGGAGTTCCTCTCGCCTTTCCTGTGGAGAGGGCCTCCTCTTGAGATGCGACGGGAACGCCGGGAATTCTTTCCCTACGAAACAGGGAAAGGATCCCTCATCTCAAGCTAGGAGGCGGAAACGGGGCTCCCCTGGATGTGTGCGGGACACCACGTGCTTCCTCTCGAGTGGAGACGGGTATGTCGGGGAACTTCTTGAGTTGCAGCAAGGGTGTGAAGGACCCTTTGGAAGTTCCAGTGGTTAGATGTGATTAGCCTCGAGAAGCCTCAGCGGAAATGGGCCTCATCTCGCCTGGAGGGCAAAACCTCCTGGATTTTCTCGAGTTGCGGCAGGTGCTCTCGACTTACGACGGGAACCTCAGGGACCCGCTCTGGTGGCCTCAGGAAAGGCCAGTCCCCATGCGAGTTCCTCGGGGGCCTCTCGGGATTCCTCTCCCATCGATGCCGGGGCCTAAGACCCTGTGTGGAGTCGGGGCCGGAACCTGAGGATTCCTCTCCAGTGCTGACATGGATCTTGGGGTACTTCTGGAGTCTCCCCAGGGGAGTCAGTCCTCGTCTCGAATGCGGGCATGCACTTGCGCTTTCCTCCAGAGCGGTAGCAGCAGTGTCACGCAGTCCGCCGCGTGGATCAAAGGATCTATGGTTTTCCCTCGAGTCTTTCCCACGAGGCTTTCCCACGAGGCTTTCCCACAGGGCTGTCCCACGTGCACACGTGGTGGGAGTCGATCCTCGGCTTGAACGTCAAGGCAGTGCAGGGAAAACAGGTTCCTCTGGAATGGACTGACACATCTGGGGGACTCTTGGAATGCTGGCACGACCCTGGAGTTCCTCTCGCCTTTCCTGTGGAGAGCGCCTCCTCTTGAGATGCGACGGGAACGCCGGGAATTCTTTCCCTACGAAACAGGGAAAGGATCCCTCATCTCGAGCTAGGAGGCGGAAACGGGGCTCCCCTGGATGTGTGCGGGACACCACGTGCTTCCTCTCGAGTGGAGACGGGTATGTCGGGGAACTTCTTGAGTTGCAGCAATGGTGTGAAGGACCCTTTGGAAGTTCCAGTGGTAAGATGTGATTGGCCTCGAGAAGCCTCAGCGGAAATGGGGCTCATCTCGCCTGGAGGGCAAAACCTCCTGGATTTTCTCGAGTTGCTTCAGGTGCTCTCGACTTACGACGGGGACCTCAGGGACCCGCTCTGGTGGCCTCAGGAAAGGCCAGTCCCCATGCGAGTTCCTCGGGGGCCTCTCGGGATTCCTCTCCCGTCGATGCCGGGGCCTAAGACCTTGTGTGGAGTCGGGGCCGGAACCTGAGGATTCCTCTCCAGTGCTGACATGGATCTTGGGGTACTTCTGGAGTCTCCCCAGGGGAGTCAGTCCTCGTCTCGAATGCGGGCATGCACTTGCACTTTCCTCCAGAGCGGTAGCAGCAGTGTCACGCAGTCCGCCGCGTGGATCAAAGGATCTATGGTTTTCCCTCGAGTCTTTCCCACGAGGCTTTCCCACGAGGCTTTCCCCCAGGGCTGTCCCACGTGCACACATGGTGGGAGTCGATCCTCGGCTTGAACGTCAAGGCAGTGCAGGGAAAACAGGTTCCTCTGGAATGGACTGACACATCTGGGGGACTCTTGGAATGGTGGCACGACCCTGGAGTTCCTCTCGCCTTTCCTGTGGAGAGCGCCTCCTCTTGAGATGCGACGGGAACGCCGGGAATTCTTTCCCTACGAAACAGGGAAAGGATCCCTCATCTCGAGCTAGGAGGCGGAAACGGGGCTCCCCTGGATGTGTGCGGGACCCCACGTGCTTCCTTTCGAGTGGGGACGGGTATGTCGGGGAACTTCTTGAGTTGCAGGAAGGGTGTGAAGGACCCTTTGGAAATTCCAGTGGTTAGACGTGATTAGCCTCGAGAAGCCTCAGCGGAAATGGGCCTCATCTCGCCTGGAGGGCAAAACCTCCTGGATTTTCTCGAGTTGCGGCAGGTGCTCTCGACTTACGACGGGGACCTCAGGGACCCGCTCTGGTGGCCTCAGGAAAGGCCAGTCCCCATGCGAGTTCCTCGTGGGCCTCTCGGGATTCCTCTCCCGTCGATGCCGGGGCCTAAGGCCTTGTGTGGAGTCGGGGCCGGAACCTGAGGATTCCTCTCCAGTGCTGACATGGATCTTGGGGTACTTCTGGAGTCTCCCCAGGGGAGTCAGTCCTCGTCTCGAATGCGGGCATGCACTTGCGCTTTCCTCCAGAGCGGTAGCAGCAGTGTCACGCAGTCCGCCGCGTGCATCAAAGGATCTATGGTTTTCCCTCGAGTCTTTCCCATGAGGCTTTCCCACGAGGCTTTCCCACAGGGCTGTCCCACGTGCACACGTGGTGGGAGTCGATCCTCGGCTTGAACGTCAAGGAAGTGCAGGGAAAACAGGTTCCTCTGGAATGGACTGACACATCTGGGGGACTCTTGGAATGGTGGCATGACCCTGGAGTTCCTCTCGCCTTTCCTGTGGAGAGCGCCTCCTCTTGAGATGCGACAGGAACGCCGGGAATTCTTTCCCTACGAAACAGGGAAAGGATCCCTCATCTCGAGCTAGGAGGCGGAAAAGGGGCTCCCCTGGATGTGTGCGGGACCGCACGTGCTTCCTCTCGAGTGGAGATGGGTATGTCGGGGAACTTCTTGAGTTGCAGCAATGGTGTGAAGGACCCTTTGGAAGTTCCAGTGGTTAGATGTGATTGGCCTCGAGAAGCCTCAGCGGAAATGGGCCTCATCTCGCCTGGAGGGCAAAACCTCCTGGATTTTCTCGAGTTGCGGCAGGTGCTCTCGACTTACGACGGGGACCTCAGGGAACCGCTCTGGTGGCCTCAGGAAAGGCCAGTCCCCATGCGAGTTCCTCGGGGGCCTCTCGGGATTCCTCTCCCGTCGATGCTGGGGCCTAAGACCTTGTGTGGAGACGGGGCCGGAACCTGAGGATTCCTCTCCAGTGCTGACCTGGATCTTGGGGTACTTCTGTAGTCTTCCCAGGGGAGTCAGTCCTCGTCTCGAATGCGGGCATGCACTTGCGCTTTCCTCCAGAGCGGTAGCAGCAGTGTCACGCAGTCCGCCGCGTGGATCAAAGGATCTATGGTTTTCCCTCGAGTCTTTCCCACGAGGCTTTCCCACGAGGCTTTCCCACAGGGCTGTCCCACGTGCACACGTGGTGAGAGTCGATCCTCGGCTTGAACGTCAAGGCAGTGCAGGGAAAACAGGTTCCTCTGGAATGGACTGACATATCTGGGGGACTCTTGGAATGGTGGCACGAACCTGGAGTTCCTCTCGCCTTTCCTGTGGAGAGCGCCTCCTCTTGAGATGCGACGGGAACGCCGGGAATTCTTTCCCTACGAAACAGGGAAAGGATCCCTCATCTCGAGCTAGGCGGCGGAAACGGGGCTCCCCTGGATGTGTGCGGGACACCACGTGCTTCCTCTCGAGTGCAGACGGGTATGTCGGGGAACTTCTTGAGTTGCAGCAAGGGTGTGAAGGACCCTTTGGAAGTTCCAGTGGTTAGATGTGATTGGCCTCGAGAAGCCTCAGCGGAAATGGGCCTCATCTCGCCTGGAGGGCAAAACCTCCTGGATTTTCTCGAGTTGCGGCAGGTGCTCTCGTCTTACTACGGGGACCTCAGGGACCCGCTCTGGTGGCCTCAGGAAAGGCCAGTCCCCATGCGAGTTCCTCGGGGGCCTCTCGGGATTCCTCTCCCGTCGATGCCGGGGCCTAAGACCTTGTGTGGAGTCGGGGCCGGAACCTGAGGATTCCTCTCCAGTGCTGACATGGATCTTGGGGTACTTCTGGAGTCTCCCCAGGGGAGTCAGTCCTCGTCTCGAATGCGGGCATGCACTTGCGCTTTCCTCCAGAGCGGTAGCAGCAGTGTCACGCAGTCCGCCGCGTAGATCAAAGGATCTATGGTTTTCCCTCGAGTCTTTCCCACGAGGCTTTCCCACGAGGCTTTCCCACAGGGCTGTCCCACGTGCACACGTGGTGGGAGTCGATCCTCGGCTTGAACGTCAAGGCAGTGCAGGGAAAACAGGTTCCTCTGGAATGGACTGACACATCTGGGGGACTCTTGGAATGGTGGCACGACCCTGGAGTTCCTCTCGCCTTTCCTGTGGAGAGCGCCTCCTCTTGAGATGAGACGGGAACGCCGGGAATTCTTTCCCTACGAAACAGGGAAAGGATCCCTCATCTCGAGCTAGGAGGCGGAAACGGGGCTCCCCTGGATGTGTGTGGGACCCCACGTGCTTCCTCTCGAGTGGAGACGGGTATGTCGGGGAACTTCTTGAGTTACAGCAAGGGTGTGAAGGACCCTTTGGAAGTTCCAGTGGTTAGATGTGATTGGCCTCGAGAAGCCTCAGCGGAAATGGGCCTCATCTCGCCTGGAGGGCAAAACCTCCTGGATTTTCTCGAGTTGCGGCAGGTGCTCTCGACTTACGACGGGGACCTCAGGGACCCGCTCTGGTGGCCTCAGGAAAGGCCAGTCCCCATGCGAGTTCCTCGGGGGCCTCTCGAGATTCCTCTCCCGTCGATGCCGGGGCCTAAGACCTTGTGTGGAGTCGGGGCCGGAACCTGAGGATTCCTCTCCAGTGCTGACATGGATCTTGGGGTACTTCTGGAGTCTCCCCAGGGGAGTCAGTCCTCGTCTCGAATGCGGGCATGCACTTGCGCTTTCCTCCAGAGCGGTAGCAGCAGTGTCACGCAGTCCCCCGCGTGGAGCAAAGGATCTATGGTTTTCCCTCGAGTCTTTCCCACGAGGCTTTCCCACGAGGCTTTCCCACAGGGCTGTCCCACGTGCACACGTGGTGGGAGTCGATCCTCGGCTTGAACGTCAAGGCAGTGCAGGGAAAACAGTTTCCTCTGGAATGGACTGACACATCTGGGGGACTCTTGGAATGGTGGCACGACCCTGGAGTTCCTCTCGCCTTTCCTGTGGAGAGCGCCTCCTCTTGAGATGCGACGGGAACGCCGGGAATTCTTTCCCTACGAAACAGGGAAAGGATCCCTCATCTCGAGCTAGGAGGCGGAAACGGGGCTCCCCTGGATGTGTGTTGGACCCCACGTGCTTCCTCTCGAGTGGAGACGGGTATGTCAGGGAACTTCTTGAGTTGCAGCAAGGGTGTGAAGGACCCTTTGGAAGTTCCAGTGGTTAGATGTGATTGGCCTCGAGAAGCCTCAGCGGAAATGGGCCTCATCTCGCCTGGAGGGCAAAACCTCCTGGATTTCTCGAGTTGCGGCAGGTGCTCTCGACTTACGACGGGGACCTCAGGGACCCGCTCTGGTGGCCTCAGGAAAGGCCAGTCCCCATGCGAGTTCCTCGGGGGCCTCTCGGGATTCCTCTCCCGTCGATGCCGGGGCCTAAGACCTTGTGTGGAGTCGGGGCCGGAACCTGAGGATTCCTCTCCAGTGCTGACATGGATCTTGGGGTACTTCTGGAGTCTCCCCAGGGGAGTCAGTCCTCGTCTCGAATGCGGGCATGCACTTGCGCTTTCCTCCAGAGCGGTAGCAGCAGTGTCACGCAGTCCGCCGCGTGGATCAAAGGATCTATGGTTTTCCCTGGAGTCTTTCCCACGAGGCTTTCCCACGAGGCTTTCCCACAGGGCTGTCCCACGTGCACACGTGGTGGGAGTCGATCCTCCGCTTGAACGTCTAGGCAGTGCAGAGAAAACAGGTTCCTCTGGAATGGACTGACACATCTGGGGGACTCTTGGAATGGTGGCATGACCCTGGAGTTCCTCTCGCCTTTCCTGTGGAGAGCGCCTCCTCTTGAGGTGCGACGGGAACGCCAGGAATTCTTTCCCTACGAAACAGGGAAAGGATCCCTCATCTCGAGCTAGGAGGCGGAAACGGGGCTCCCCTGGATATGTGCGGGACACCACGTGCTTCCTCTCGAGTGGAGACGGGTATGTCGGGGAACTTCTGGAGTTGCAGCAAGGGTGTGAAGGACCCTTTGGAAGTTCCAGTGGTTAGATGTGATTGGCCTCGAGAAGCCTCAGCGGAAATGGGCCTCATCTCGCCTGGAGGGCAAAACCTCCTGGATTTTCTCGAGTTGCGGCAGGTGCTCTCGACTTACGACGGGGACCTCAGGGACCCGCTCTGGTGGCCTCAGGAAAGGCCAGTCCCCATGCGAGTTCCTCGGGGGCCTCTCGGGATTCCTCTCCCGTCGATGCCGGGGCCTAAGACCTTGTGTGGAGTCGGGGCCGGAACCTGAGGATTCCTCTCCAGTGCTGACATGGATCTTGGGGTACTTCTGGAGTCTCCCCAGGGGAGTCAGTCCTCGTCTCGAATGCGGGCATGCACTTGCGCTTTCCTCCAGAGCGGTAGCAGCAGTGTCACGCAGTCCGCCGCGTGGATCAAAGGATGTATGGTTTTCCCTGGAGTCTTTCCCACGAGGCTTTCCCACGAGGCTTTCCCACAGGGCTGTCCCACGTGCACACGTGGTGGGAGTCGATCCTCGGCTTGAACGTCAAGGCAGTGCAGGGAAAACAAGTTCCTCTGGAATGGACTGACACATCTGGGGGACTCTTGGAATGGTGGCATGACCCTGGAGTTCCTCTCGCCTTTCCTGTGGAGAGCGCCTCCTCTTGAGATGCGACGGGAACGCCGGGAATTCTTTCCCTACGAAACAGGGAAAGGATCCCTCATCTCGAGCTAGGAGGCGGAAACGGGGCTCCCCTGGATGTGTGCGGGACACCACGTGCTTCCTCTCGAGTGGAGATGGGTATGTCGGGGAACTTCTTGAGTTGCAGCAAGGGTGTGAAGGACCCTTTGGAAGTTCCAGTGGTTAGATGTGATTGGCCTCGAGAAGCCTCAGCGGAAATGGGCCTCATCTCGCCTGGAGGGCAAAACCTCCAGGATTTTCTCGAGTTGCGGCAGGTGCTCTCGACTTACGACGGGGACCTCAGGGACCCGCTCTGGTGGCCTCAGGAAAGGCCAGTCCCCATGCGAGTTCCTCGGGGGCCTCTCGGGATTCCTCTCCCGTCAATGCCGGGGCCTTAGACCTTGTGTGGAGTCGGGGCCGGAACCTGAGGATTCCTCTCCAGTGCTGACATGGATCTTTGGGTACTTCTGGGGTCTCCCCAGGGGAGTCAGTCCTCGTCTCGAATGCGGGCATGCATTGCGCTTTCCTCCAGAGCGGTAGCAGCAGTGTCACGCAGTCCGCCGCGTGGATCAAAGGATCTATGGTTTTCCCTCGAGTCTTTCCCACGAGGCTTTCCCTCGAGGCTTTCCCACAGGGCTGTCCCACGTGCACACGTGGTGGGAGTCGATCCTCGGCTTGAACGTCAAGGCAGTGCAGGGAAAACAGGTTCTTCTGGAATGGACTGACACATCTGGGGGACTCTTGGAATGGTGGCACGACCCTGGAGTTCCTCTCGCCTTTCCTGTGGAGAGCGCCTCCTCTTGAGATGCGACGGGAACGCCGGGAATTCTTTCCCTACGAAACAGGGAAAGGATCCCTCATCTCGAGCTAGGAGGCGGAAACGGGGCTCCACTGGATGTGTGCGGGACCCCACGTGCTTCCTCTCGAGTGGAGACGGGTATGTCGGGGAACTTCTTGAGTTGCAGCAAGGGTGTGAAGGACCCTTTGGAAGTTCCAGTGGTTAGATGTGATTGGCCTCGAGAAGCCTCAGCGGAAATGGGCCTCATCTCGCCTGGAGGGCAAAACCTCCTGGATTTTCTCGAGTTGCGGCAGGTGCTCTCGACTTACGACGGGGACCTCAGGGACCCGCTCTGGTGGCCTCAGGAAAGGCCAGTCCCCATGCGAGTTCCTCGGGGGCCTCTCGGGATTCCTCTCCCGTCGATGCCGGGGCCTAAGACCTTGTGTGGATTCGGGGCCGGAACCTGAGGATTCCTCTCCAGTGCTGACATGGATCTTGGGGTACTTCTGGAGTCTCCCCAGGGGAGTCAGTCCTCGTCTCGAATGCGAGCATGCACTTGCGCTTTCCTCCAGAGCGGTAGCAGCAGTGTCACGCAGTCCGCCGCGTGGATCAAAGGATCTATGGTTTTCCCTCGAGTCTTTCCCACGAGGCTTTCCCACAGGGCTGTCCCACGTGCACACGTGGTGGGAGTCGATCCTCGGATTGAACTTCAAGGCAGTGCAGGGAAAAAAGGTTCCTCTGGAATGGACTGACACATCTGGGGGACTCTTGGAATGGTGGCACGACCCTGGAGTTCCTCTCGCCTTTCCTGTGGAGAGCGCCTCCTATTGAGATGCGACGGGATCGCCGGGAATTCTTTCCCTACGAAACAGGGAAAGGATCCCTCATCTCGAGCTAGGAGGCAGAAACGGGGCTCCCCTGGATGTGTGCGGGACCCACGTGCTTCCTCCCCAGTGGAGACGGGTATGTCGGGGAACTTCTTGAGTTGCAGCAAGGGTGTGAAGGACCCTTTGGAAGTTCCAGTGGTTAGACGTGATTAGCCTCGAGAAGCCTCAGCGGAAATGGGCCTCATTAGGCCTGAAGGGTAATACCTCCTGGATTTTCTCGAGTTGCGGCAGGTGCTCTCGACTTACGACGGGGACCTCAGGGACCCGCTCTGGTGGCCTCAGGAAAGGCCAGTCCCCATGCGAGTTCCTCGGGGGCCTCTCGGGATTCCTCTCCCGTCAATGCCGGGGCCTAAGACCTTGTGTGGAGTCGGGGCCGGAACCTGAGGATTCCTCTCCAGTGCTGACATGGATCTTGGGGTACTTCTGGAGTCTTCCCAGGGGAGTCAGTCCTCGTCTCGAATGCGGGCATGCACTTGCGCTTTCCTCCAGAGCGGTAGCAGCAGTGTCACGCAGTCCGCCGCGTGGATCAAAGGATCTATGGTTTTCCCTCGAGTCTTTCCCACGAGGCTTTCCCACGAGGCTTTCCCACAGGGCTACGTGCACACGTGGTGGGAGTCGATCCTCGGCTTGAACGTCAAGGCAGTTCAGGGAAAACAGGTTCCTCTGGAATGGACTGACACATCTGGGGGACTCTTGGAATGGTGGCACGACCCTGGAGTTCCTCTCGCCTTTCCTGTGGAGAGCGCCTCCTCTTGAGATGCGACGGGAACGCCGGGAATTCTTTCCCTACGAAACAGGGAAAGGATCCCTCATCTCGAGCTAGGAGGCGGAAACGGGGCTCCCCTGGATGTGTGCGGGACCCCACGTGCTTCCTCTCGAGTGGAGACGGGTATGTCGGGGAACTTCTTGAGTTGCAGCAAGGGTGTGAAGGACCCTTTGGAAGTTCCAGTGGTTAGATGTGATTGGCCTCGAGAAGCCTCAGCGGAAATGGGCCTCATCTCGCCTGGAGGGCAAAACCTCCTGGATTTTCTCGAGTTGCGGCAGGTGCTCTCGACTTACGACGGGGACCTCAGGGACCCGCTCTGGTGGCCTCAGGAAAAGCCAGTCCCCATGCGAGTTCATCGGGGGCGTCTCGGGATTCCTCTCCCGTCGATGCCGGGGCCTTAGACCTTATGTGGAGTCGGGGACGGAACCTGAGGATTCCTCTCCAGTGCTGACATGGATCTTGGGGTACTTCTGGAGTCTCCCCAGGGGAGTCAGTCCTCGTCTCGAATGCGGGCATGCATTGCGCTTTCCTCCAGAGCGGTAGCAGCAGTGTCACGCAGTCCGCCGCGTGGATCAAAGGATCTATGGTTTTCCCTCGAGTCTTTCCCACGAGGCTTTCCCACGAGGCTTTCGCACAGGGCTGTCCCACGTGCACACGTGGTGGGAGTCGATCCTCGGCTTGAACGTCAAGGCAGTGCAGGGAAAACAGGTTCCTCTGGAATGGACTGACACATCTGGGGGACTCTTGGAATGGTGGCACGACCCTGGAGTTCCTCTCGCCTTTCCTGTGGAGAGCGCCTCATCTTGAGATGCGACGGGAACGCCGGGAATTCTTTCCCTACGAAACAGGGAAAGGATCCCTCATCTCGAGCTAGGAGGCGGAAACGGGGCTCCCCTGGATGTGTGCGGGACACCACGTGCTTCCTCTCGAGTGGAGACGGGTATGTCGGGGAACTTCTTGAGTTGCAGCAAGGGTGTGAAGGACCCTTTGGAAGTTCCAGTGGTTAGATGTGATTGGCCTCGAGAAGCCTCAGCGGAAATGGGCCTCATCTCGCCTGGAGGGCAAAACCTCCTGGATTTTCTCGAGTTGCGGCAGGTGCTCTCGACTTACGACGGGGACCTCAGGGACCCGCTCTGGTGGCCTCAGGAAAGGCCAGTCCCCATGCGAGTTCCTCGGGGGCCTCTCGGGATTCCTCTCCCGTCGATGCCGGGGCCTAAGACCTTGTGTAGAGTCGGGGCCGGATCCTGAGGATTCCTCTCCAGTGCTGACATGGATCTTGGGGTACTTCTGGAGTCTCCCCAGGGGAGTAAGTCCTCGTCTCGAATGCGGGCATGCACTTGCGCTTTCCTCCAGAGCGGTAGCAGCAGTGTCACGCAGTCCCCCGCGTGGAGCAAAGGATCTATGGTTTTCCCTCGAGTCTTTCCCACGAGGCTTTCCCACGAGGCTTTCCCACAGGGCTGTCCCACGTGCACACGTGGTGGGAGTCGATCCTCGGCTTGATCGTCAAGGCAGTGCAGGGAAAACAGGTTCCTCTGGAATGGACTGACACATCTGGGGGCTCTTGGAATGGTGGCACGACCCTGGAGTTCCTCTCGCCTTTCCTGTGGAGAGCGCCTCCTCTTGAGATGCGACGGGAACGCCGGGAATTCTTTCCCTACGAAACAGGGAAAGGATCCCTCATCTCGAGCTAGGAGGCGGAAACGGGGCTCCCCTGGATGTGTGCGGGACCCCACGTGCTTCCTCTCGAGTGGAGACGGGTATGTCGGGGAACTTCTTAAGTTGCAGCAATGGCGTGAAGGACCCTTTGGAAGTTCCAGTGGTTAGATGTGATTGGCCTCGAGAAGCCTCAGCGGAAATGGGCCTCATCTCGCCTGGAGGGCAAAACCTCCTGGATTTTCTCGAGTTGCGGCAGGTGCTCTCGACTTACGAGGGGGACCTCAGGGAACCGCTCTGGTGGCCGCAGGAAAGGCCAGTCCCCATGCGAGTTCCTCGGGGGCTTCTCGGGATTCCTCTCCGTCGATGCCGGGGCCTAAGACCTTGTGTGGAGTCGGGGCCGGAACCTGAGGATTCCTCTCCAGTGCTGACATGGATCTTGGGGTACTTCTGGAGTCTCCCCAGGGGAGTCAGTCCTCGTCTCGAATGCGGGCATGCACTTGCGCTTTCCTCCAGAGCGGTAGCAGCAGTGTCACGCAGTCCGCCGCGTGGATCAAAGGATCTATGGTTTTCCCTCGAGTCTTTCCCACGAGGCTTTCCCACAGGGCTGTCCCACGTGCACACGTGGTGGGAGTCGATCCTCGGATTGAACTTCAAGGCAGTGCAGGGAAAAAAGTTTCCTCTGGAATGGACTGACACATCTGGGGGACTCTTGGAATGGTGGCACGACCCTGGAGTTCCTCTCGCCTTTCCTGTGGAGAGCGCCTCCTATTGAGATGCGACGGGATCGCCGGGAATTCTTTCCCTACGAAACAGGGAAAGGATCCCTCATCTCGAGCTAGGAGGCAGAAACGGGGCTCCCCTGGATGTGTGCGGGACCCACGTGCTTCCTCCCCAGTGGAGACGGGTATGTCGGGGAACTTCTTGAGTTGCAGCAAGGGTGTGAAGGACCCTTTGGAAGTTCCAGTGGTTAGACGTGATTAGCCTCGAGAAGCCTCAGCGGAAATGGGCCTCATCTCGCCTGAAGGGTAATACCTCCTGGATTTTCTCGAGTTGCGGCAGGTGCTCTCGACTTACGACGGGGACCTCAGGGACCCGCTCTCGTGGCCTCAGGAAAGGCCAGTCCTCATGCGAGTTCCTCGGGGGCCTCTCGGGATTCCTCTCCCGTCGATGCCGGGGCCTAAGACCTTGTGTGGAGTCGGGGCCGGAACCTGAGGATTCCTCTCCAGTGCTGACATGGATCTTGGGGTACTTCTGGAGTCTCCCCAGGGGAGTCAGTCCTCGTCTCGAATGCGAGCATGCACTTGCGCTTTCCTCCAGAGCGGTAGCAGCAGTGTCACGCAGTCCGCCGCGTGGATCAAAGGATCTATGGTTTTCCCTCGAGTCTTTCCCACGAGGCTTTCCCACGAGGCTTTCCCACAGGGCTGTCCCACGTGCACACGTGGTGGGAGTCGATCCTCGGCTTGAACGTCAAGGCAGTGCAGGGAAAACAGTTTCCTCTGGAATGGACTGACACATCTGGGGGACTCTTGGAATGGTGGCATGACCCTGGAGTTCCTCTCTCCTTTCCTGTGGAGAGCGCCTCCTCTTGAGATGCGACGGGAACGCCGGGAATTCTTTCCCTACGAAACAGGGAAAGGATCCCTCATCTCGAGCTAGGAGGCGGAAACGGGGCTCCCCTGGATGTGTGCGGGACCCCACGTGCTTCCTCTCGAGTGGAGACGGGTATGTCGGGGAACTTCTTGAGTTGCAGCAAGGGTGTGAAGGACCCTTTGGAAGTTCCAGTGGTTAGATGTGATTGGCCTCGAGAAGCCTCAGCGGAAATGGGCCTCATCTCGCCTGGAGGGCAAAACCTCCTGGATTTTCTCGAGTTGCGGCAGGTGCTCTCGACTTACAACGGGGACCTCAGGGAACCGCTCTGATGGCCTCAGGAAAGGCCAGTCTCCATGCGAGTTCCTCGGGGGCGTCTCGGGATTCCTCTCCCGTCGATGCCGGGGCTTAAGACCTTGTGTGGAGTCGGGGCCGGAACCTGAGGATTCCTCTCCAGTGCTGACATGGATCTTGAGGTACTTCTGGAGTCTCCCCAGGGGAGTCAGTCCTCGTCTCGAATGCGGGCATGCACTTGCGCTTTCCTCCAGAGCGGTAGCAGCAGTGTCATGCAGTCCGCCGCCTGGATCAAAGGATGTATGGTTTTCCCTGGAGTCTTTCCCACGAGGCTTTCCCACGAGGCTTTCCCACAGGGCTGTCCCACGTGCACACGTGGTGGGAGTCGATCCTCGGCTTGAACGTCAAGGCAGTGCAGGGAAAACAAGTTCCGCTGGAATGGACTGACACATCTGGGGGACTCTTGGAATGGTGGCATGACCCTGGAGTTCCTCTCGCCTTTCCTGTGGAGAGCGCCTCCTCTTGAGATGCGACGGGAACGCCGGGAATTCTTACCCTACGAAACAGGGAAAGGATCCCTCATCTCGAGCTAGGAGGCGGAAACGGGGCTCCCCTGGATGTGTGCGGGACACCACGTGCTTCCTCTCGAGTGGAGACGGGTATGTCGGGGAACTTCTTGAGTTGCAGCAAGGGTGTGAAGGACCCTTTGGAAGTTCCAGTGGTTAGATGTGATTGGCCTCGAGAAGCCTCAGCGGAAATGGGCCTCATCTCGCCTGGAGGGCAAAACCTCCTGGATTTTCTCGAGTTGCGGCAGGTGCTCTCGACTTACGACGGGGACCTCAGGGACCCGCTCTGGTGGCCTCAGGAAAGGCCAGTCCCCATGCGAGTTCCTCGGGGGCCTCTCGGGATTCCTCTCCCGTCAATGCCGGGGCCTAAGACCTTGTGTGGAGTCGGGGCCGGAACCTGAGGATTCCTCTCCAGTGCTGACATGGATCTTGGGGTACTTCTGGAGTCTTCCCAGGGGAGTCAGTCCTCGTCTCGAATGCGGGCATGCACTTGCGCTTTCCTCCAGAGCGGTAGCAGCAGTGTCACGCAGTCCGCCGCGTGGATCAAAGGATCTATGGTTTTCCCTCGAGGCTTTCCCACGAGGCTTTCCCACAGGGCTGTCCCACGTGCACACGTGGTGGGAGTCGATCCTCGGCTTGAACGTCAAGGCAGTGCAGGGAAAACAGGTTCCTCTGGAATGGACTGACACATCTGGGGGACTCTTGGAATGGTGGCACGACCCTGGAGTTCCTCTCGCCTTTCCTGTGGAGAGCGCCTCCTCTTGAGATGCGACGGGAACGCCGGGAATTCTTTCCCTACGAAACAGGGAAAGGATCCCTCATCTCGAGCTAGGAGGCGGAAACGGGGCTCCCCTGGATGTGTGCGGGACACCACGTGCTTCCTCTCGAGTGGAGACGGGTATGTCGGGGAACTTCTTGAGTTGCAGCAATGGTGTGAAGGACCCTTTGGAAGTTCCAGTGGTTAGATGTGATTGGCCTCGAGAAGCCTCAGCGGAAATGGGCCTCATCTCGCCTGGAGGGCAAAACCTCCTGGATTTACTCGAGTTGCGGCAGGTGCTCTCGACTTACGACGGGGACCTCAGGGACCCGCTCTGGTGGCCTCAGGAAAGGCCAGTCCCCATGCGAGTTCCTCGGGGGCCTCTCGGGATTCCTCTCCCGTCGATGCCGGGGCCTAAGACCTTGTGTAGAGTCGGGGCCGGATCCTGAGGATTCCTCTCCAGTGCTGACATGGATCTTGGGGTACTTCTGGAGTCTCCCCAGGGGAGTAAGTCCTCGTCTCGAATGCGGGCATGCACTTGCGCTTTCCTCCAGAGCGGTAGCAGCAGTGTCACGCAGTCCCCCGCGTGGAGCAAAGGATCTATGGTTTTCCCTCGAGTCTTTCCCACGAGGCTTTCCCACGAGGCTTTCCCACAGGGCTGTCCCACGTGCACACGTGGTGGGAGTCGATCCTCGGCTTGATCGTCAAGGCAGTGCAGGGAAAACAGGTTCCTCTGGAATGGACTGACACATCTGGGGGCTCTTGGAATGGTGGCACGACCCTGGAGTTCCTCTCGCCTTTCCTGTGGAGAGCGCCTCCTCTTGAGATGCGACGGGAACGCCGGGAATTCTTTCCCTACGAAACAGGGAAAGGATCCCTCATCTCGAGCTAGGAGGCGGAAACGGGGCTCCCCTGGATGTGTGCGGGACCCCACGTGCTTCCTCTCGAGTGGAGACGGGTATGTCGGGGAACTTCTTAAGTTGCAGCAATGGCGTGAAGGACCCTTTGGAAGTTCCAGTGGTTAGATGTGATTGGCCTCGAGAAGCCTCAGCGGAAATGGGCCTCATCTCGCCTGGAGGGCAAAACCTCCTGGATTTTCTCGAGTTGCGGCAGGTGCTCTCGACTTACGAGGGGGACCTCAGGGAACCGCTCTGGTGGCCGCAGGAAAGGCCAGTCCCCATGCGAGTTCCTCGGGGGCTTCTCGGGATTCCTCTCCGTCGATGCCGGGGCCTAAGACCTTGTGTGGAGTCGGGGCCGGAACCTGAGGATTCCTCTCCAGTGCTGACATGGATCTTGGGGTACTTCTGGAGTCTCCCCAGGGGAGTCAGTCCTCGTCTCGAATGCGGGCATGCACTTGCGCTTTCCTCCAGAGCGGTAGCAGCAGTGTCACGCAGTCCGCCGCGTGGATCAAAGGATCTATGGTTTTCCCTCGAGTCTTTCCCACGAGGCTTTCCCACAGGGCTGTCCCACGTGCACACGTGGTGGGAGTCGATCCTCGGATTGAACTTCAAGGCAGTGCAGGGAAAAAAGTTTCCTCTGGAATGGACTGACACATCTGGGGGACTCTTGGAATGGTGGCACGACCCTGGAGTTCCTCTCGCCTTTCCTGTGGAGAGCGCCTCCTATTGAGATGCGACGGGATCGCCGGGAATTCTTTCCCTACGAAACAGGGAAAGGATCCCTCATCTCGAGCTAGGAGGCAGAAACGGGGCTCCCCTGGATGTGTGCGGGACCCACGTGCTTCCTCCCCAGTGGAGACGGGTATGTCGGGGAACTTCTTGAGTTGCAGCAAGGGTGTGAAGGACCCTTTGGAAGTTCCAGTGGTTAGACGTGATTAGCCTCGAGAAGCCTCAGCGGAAATGGGCCTCATCTCGCCTGAAGGGTAATACCTCCTGGATTTTCTCGAGTTGCGGCAGGTGCTCTCGACTTACGACGGGGACCTCAGGGACCCGCTCTCGTGGCCTCAGGAAAGGCCAGTCCTCATGCGAGTTCCTCGGGGGCCTCTCGGGATTCCTCTCCCGTCGATGCCGGGGCCTAAGACCTTGTGTGGAGTCGGGGCCGGAACCTGAGGATTCATCTCCAGTGCTGACATGGATCTTGGGGTACTTCTGGAGTCTCCCCAGGGGAGTCAGTCCTCGTCTCGAATGCGAGCATGCACTTGCGCTTTCCTCCAGAGCGGTAGCAGCAGTGTCACGCAGTCCGCCGCGTGGATCAAAGGATCTATGGTTTTCCCTCGAGTCTTTCCCACGAGGCTTTCCCACGAGGCTTTCCCACAGGGCTGTCCCACGTGCACACGTGGTGGGAGTCGATCCTCGGCTTGAACGTCAAGGCAGTGCAGGGAAAACAGTTTCCTCTGGAATGGACTGACACATCTGGGGGACTCTTGGAATGGTGGCATGACCCTGGAGTTCCTCTCTCCTTTCCTGTGGAGAGCGCCTCCTCTTGAGATGCGACGGGAACGCCGGGAATTCTTTCCCTACGAAACAGGGAAAGGATCCCTCATCTCGAGCTAGGAGGCGGAAACGGGGCTCCCCTGGATGTGTGCGGGACCCCACGTGCTTCCTCTCGAGTGGAGACGGGTATGTCGGGGAACTTCTTGAGTTGCAGCAAGGGTGTGAAGGACCCTTTGGAAGTTCCAGTGGTTAGATGTGATTGGCCTCGAGAAGCCTCAGCGGAAATGGGCCTCATCTCGCCTGGAGGGCAAAACCTCCTGGATTTTCTCGAGTTGCGGCAGGTGCTCTCGACTTACAACGGGGACCTCAGGGAACCGCTCTGATGGCCTCAGGAAAGGCCAGTCTCCATGCGAGTTCCTCGGGGGCGTCTCGGGATTCCTCTCCCGTCGATGCCGGGGCTTAAGACCTTGTGTGGAGTCGGGGCCGGAACCTGAGGATTCCTCTCCAGTGCTGACATGGATCTTGAGGTACTTCTGGAGTCTCCCCAGGGGAGTCAGTCCTCGTCTCGAATGCGGGCATGCACTTGCGCTTTCCTCCAGAGCGGTAGCAGCAGTGTCATGCAGTCCGCCGCCTGGATCAAAGGATGTATGGTTTTCCCTGGAGTCTTTCCCACGAGGCTTTCCCACGAGGCTTTCCCACAGGGCTGTCCCACGTGCACACGTGGTGGGAGTCGATCCTCGGCTTGAACGTCAAGGCAGTGCAGGGAAAACAAGTTCCGCTGGAATGGACTGACACATCTGGGGGACTCTTGGAATGGTGGCATGACCCTGGAGTTCCTCTCGCCTTTCCTGTGGAGAGCGCCTCCTCTTGAGATGCGACGGGAACGCCGGGAATTCTTACCCTACGAAACAGGGAAAGGATCCCTCATCTCGAGCTAGGAGGCGGAAACGGGGCTCCCCTGGATGTGTGCGGGACACCACGTGCTTCCTCTCGAGTGGAGACGGGTATGTCGGGGAACTTCTTGAGTTGCAGCAAGGGTGTGAAGGACCCTTTGGAAGTTCCAGTGGTTAGATGTGATTGGCCTCGAGAAGCCTCAGCGGAAATGGGCCTCATCTCGCCTGGAGGGCAAAACCTCCTGGATTTTCTCGAGTTGCGGCAGGTGCTCTCGACTTACGACGGGGACCTCAGGGACCCGCTCTGGTGGCCTCAGGAAAGGCCAGTCCCCATGCGAGTTCCTCGGGGGCCTCTCGGGATTCCTCTCCCGTCAATGCCGGGGCCTAAGACCTTGTGTGGAGTCGGGGCCGGAACCTGAGGATTCCTCTCCAGTGCTGACATGGATCTTGGGGTACTTCTGGAGTCTTCCCAGGGGAGTCAGTCCTCGTCTCGAATGCGGGCATGCACTTGCGCTTTCCTCCAGAGCGGTAGCAGCAGTGTCACGCAGTCCGCCGCGTGGATCAAAGGATCTATGGTTTTCCCTCGAGGCTTTCCCACGAGGCTTTCCCACAGGGCTGTCCCACGTGCACACGTGGTGGGAGTCGATCCTCGGCTTGAACGTCAAGGCAGTGCAGGGAAAACAGGTTCCTCTGGAATGGACTGACACATCTGGGGGACTCTTGGAATGGTGGCACGACCCTGGAGTTCCTCTCGCCTTTCCTGTGGAGAGCGCCTCCTCTTGAGATGCGACGGGAACGCCGGGAATTCTTTCCCTACGAAACAGGGAAAGGATCCCTCATCTCGAGCTAGGAGGCGGAAACGGGGCTCCCCTGGATGTGTGCGGGACACCACGTGCTTCCTCTCGAGTGGAGACGGGTATGTCGGGGAACTTCTTGAGTTGCAGCAATGGTGTGAAGGACCCTTTGGAAGTTCCAGTGGTTAGATGTGATTGGCCTCGAGAAGCCTCAGCGGAAATGGGCCTCATCTCGCCTGGAGGGCAAAACCTCCTGGATTTACTCGAGTTGCGGCAGGTGCTCTCGACTTACGACGGGGACCTCAGGGACCCGCTCTGGTGGCCTCAGGAAAGACCAGTCCCCATGCGAGTTCCTCGGGGGCCTCTGGGGATTCCTCTCCCGTCGATGCCGGGGCCTAAGACCTTGTGTGGAGTCGGGGCCGGAACCTGAGGATTCCTCTCCAGTGCTGACATGGATCTTGGGGTACTTCTGGAGTCTTCCCAGGGGAGTCAGTCCTCGTCTCGAATGCGGGCATGCACTTGCGCTTTCCTACAGAGCGGTAGCAACAGTGTCACGCAGTTCGCCGCATGGATCAAAGGATCTATGGTTTTCCCTCGAGTCTTTCCCACGAGGCTTTCCCACGAGGCTTTCCCACAGGGCTGTCCCACGTGCACACATGGTGGGAGTCGATCCTCGGCTTGAACGTCAAGGCAGTGCAGGGAAAACAGGTTCCTCTGGAATGGACTGACACATCTGGGGGACTCTTGGAATGGTGGCACGACCCTGGAGTTCCTCTCGCCTTTCCTGTGGAGAGCGCCTCCTCTTGAGATGCGACGGGAACGCAGGGAATTCTTTCCCTACGAAACAGGGAAAGGATCCCTCATCTCGAGCTAGGAGGCGGAAACGGGGCTCCCCTGGATGTGTGCGGGACCCCACGTGCTTCCTCTCGAGTGGAGACGGGTATGTCGGGGAACTTCTTGAGTTGCAGCAAGGGTGTGAATGACCCTTTGGAAGTTCCAGTGGTTAGATGTGATTGGCCTCGAGAAGCCTCAGCGGAAATGGGCCTCATCTCGCCTGGAGGGCAAAACCTCCTGGATTTTCTCGAGTTGCGGCAGGTGCTCTCAACGTACGACGGGGACCTCAGGGACCCGCTCTGGTGGCCTCAGGAAAGGCCAGTCCCCTTTCGCGTTGCTCGGGGGCCTCTCAGGATTGCTCTCCCATCGATGCCGGGGCCTAAGACCTTGTGTGGAGTCGGGGCCGGAACCTGAGGATTCCTCTCCAGAGCTGACATGGATCTTGGGGTACTTCTGGAGTCTCCCCAGGGGATTCAGTCCTCGTCTCGAATGCGGGAATGCTCTTGCGCTTTCCTCCAGAGCGGTAGCAGACGTGTCACGCAGTCCGCCGCGTGGAGAAAAGGATCTATGGTTTTCCCTCGTGTCTTTCCCACAAGGCTTTCCCACGAGGCTTTCCCACAGGGCTGTCCCACGTGCACACGTGGTGGGAGTTGATCCTCGGCTTGAACGTCAAGGCAGTGCAGGGAAAACAGGTTCCTCTGGAATGGACTGACACATCTGGGGGACTCTTGGAATGGTGGCACGACCCTGGAGTTCCTCTCGCCTTTCCTGTGGAGAGCGCCCCTCTTGAGATCCGACGGGAACACCGGGAATTCTTTCCCTACGAAACAGGGAAAGGATCCCTCATCTCGAGCTAGGAGGCGGAAACGGGGCTCCCCTGCATGCGTGCGGGACCCTCGTGCTTCCTCTCCAGTGGAGACGGGTATGTCGGGGAACTTCTGGAGTTGCAGCAAGGGTGTGAAGGACCCTTTGGAAGTTCCAGTGGTTAGATGTGATTAGCCTGGAGAAGCCTCATCGGAAATGGGCCTCATCTCGCCTGGAGGGCAAAACCTCCTGAATTTTCTCAAGTTGCGGCAGGTACTCTCGACTTACGACGGGGACCTCAGGGACCCGCTCTGGTGGCCTCAGGAAAGGCCAGTCCCCATGCGAGTTCCTCGGGGGCCTCTCGGGATTCCTCTCCCGTCGATGCCGGGGCCTAAGACCTTGTGTGGAGTCGGGGCCGGAACCTGAGGATTCCTCTCCAGTGCTGACATGGATCTTGGGGTACTTCTGGAGTCTCCCCAGGGGAGTCAGTCCTCGTCTCGAATGCGGGCATGCACTTGCGCTTTCCTCCAGAGCGGTAGCAGCGGTGTCACGCAGTGCGCCGCGTGGATCAAAGGATCTATGTTGTTCCCTCGAGTTTTTCCCACAAGTCTTTCCCACGAGGCTTTCCCACAGGGCTGTCCCACGTGCACATGTGGTGGGAGTCGATCCTCGGCTTGAACGTCAAGGCAGTGCAGGGAAAACAGGTTCCTCTGGAATGGACTGACACACCTGGGGGACTCTTGGAATGGTGGCATGACCCTGGAGTTGCTCTCGCCTTTCCTGTGGAGAGCGACTCCTCTTGAGATGTGACGGGAACGCCGGAAACTCTTTCCCTACGAAACAGGGAAAGGATCCCTCATCTCGAGCTAGGAGGTGGAAACGGGGCTCCCCTGGGTGTGTGCGGGACCCTCGTGCTTCCTCTCGAGTGGAGACGGGTATGTCGGGGAACTTCTTGAGTTGCAGCAAGTGTGTGAAGGACCCTTTGGAAGTTCCAGTGGTTAGATGTGATTAGCCTCGAGAAGCCTCAGCGGAAATGGGCCTCATCTCACCTGGAGGGCAAAACCTCCTGGATTTTCTCGAGTTGCGGCAGGTGTTCTCGACTTACGACGCGGACCTCAGGGACCCTCTCTGGTGGCCTCAGGAAAGGCCAGTCCCCATGCGAGTTCCTCGGGGGCCTCTCGGGATTCCTCTCCCGTCGATGCCGGGGCCTAACACCTTGTGTGGAGTCGGGGCCGGAACCTGAGGATTCCTCTCCAGTGCTGACATGGATCTTGGGGTACTTCTGGAGTCTCCCCAGGGGAGTCAGTCCTCGTCTCAAATGCGGGCATGCACCTGCTCTTTCCTCCAGAGCGGTAGCAGCAGTGTCACGCAGTCCTCCGCTTAGATCAAAGGATCTATGGTTTTGCCTCGTGTCTTTCCCACGAGTCTTTCCCACGAGGCTTTCCCACAGGGCTGTCCCAAGTGCACACGTGGTGGGAGTTGATCCTAGGCTTGAACGTCAAGGCAGTGCAGGGAAAACAGGGTCCTCTGGAATGGACTGACACATCTGGGGGCTCTTGGAATGGTGGCACGACCCTGGAGTTCCTCTCGCCTTTCCTGTAGAGAGCGCCTCCTCTTGAGATGCGACGGGAACGCAGGGAATTCTTTCCCTACGAAACAGGGAAAGGATCCCTCATCTCGAGCTAGGAGGCGGAAACGGGGCTCCCCTGGATGTGTGCGCGACCCTCGTGCTTCCTCTCGAGTGGAGACGGGTATGTCGGGGAACTTCTTGAGTTGCAGCAAGGGTGTGAAGGACCCTTTGGAAGTTCCAGTGGTTAGATGTGATTAGCCTGGAGAAGCCTCAGCGGAAATGGGCCTCATTTCGCCTGGAGGGCAAAACCTCCTGGATTTTCTCGAGTTGCCGCAGGTGTTCTCGATTAACGACGGGGCCCTCAGGGACCCGCTCTGGTGTCCTCAGGAAAGGCCAGTCCCCATGCGAGTTCCTCGGGGGCCTCTCGGGATTCCTCTCCCGTCGATGCCGGGGCCTAGGACCTTGTGTGGAGTCGGGGCCGGAACCTGAGGATTCCTCTCTAGTGCTGACATGGATCTTGGGGTACTTCTGGAGTCTCCCCAGGGGAGTCAGTCCTCGTCTCGAATGTGGGCATGCACTTGCCCTTTCCCCCAGAGCGGTAGCAGCAGTGTCACGCAGTCCGCCGCGTGGATCAAAGGATCTATGGTTTTCCCTCGAGTCTTTCCCACGAGGCTTTCCCACAGGGCTGTCCCACGTGCACACGTGGTGGGAGTTGATCCTCGGCTTGAACGTCAAGGCAGTGCAGGGAAAACAGGGTCCTCTGGAATGGACTGACACATCTGGGGGCTCTTGGAATGGTGGCACGAACCTGGAGTTCCTCTCGTCTTTCCTGTAGAGAGCGCCTCCTCTTGAGATGCGACGGGAACGCCGGGAATTCTTAGCCTACGAAACAGGGAAAGGATCCCTCATCTCGAGCTCGGAGGCGGAAACGGGGCTCCCCTGGATGTGTGCGGGACCCTCGTGCTTCCTCTCGAGTGGAGACGGGTATGTCGGGGAACTTCTTGAGTTGCATCAAGGGTGTGAAGGACCGTTTGGAAGTTCCAGTGGTTAGATGTGATTAGCCTCGAGAAGCTTCAGCGGAAATGGGCCTCATCTCGCCGGCAGGGCAAAACCTCCTGGATTTTCTCGAGTTGCGGCAGGTGCTCTCGACTTACGACGGGGACCTCAGGGACCCGCTCTGGTGGCCTCAGGAAAGGCCAGTCCCCATGCGAGTTCCTTGGGGGCCTCTCGGGATTCCTCTCCCATCGATGCCGGGGCCTGAGACCTTGTGTGGAGTCGGGGCCGGAACCTGAGGATTCCTCTCCAGTGCTGACATGGACCTTGGGGTACTTCTGGAGTCTCCCCAGGGGAGTCAGTCCTCATCTCGAATGCGGGCATGCACTTGCGCTTTCCTCCAGGGCAGTAGCAGCAGTGTCACGCAGTCCGCCCCGTGGATTAAAGGATCTATGGTTTTCCCTCGAGTCTTTCCCACGAGGCTTTCCCACGAGGCTTTCCCACAGGGCTGTCCCACGTGCACACGTGGTGGGAGTCGATCCTCGGCTTGAACGTCAAGGCAGTGCAGGGAAAACAGGTTCCCCTGGAATGGACTGACACATATGGGGGACTCTTGGAATGGTGGCACGACCCTGGGGTTCCTCTCGCCTTTCCTGTTGAGAGGGCCTCCTCTTGAGATGCGACGGAAACGCCGGGAATTCTTTCCCTACGAAACAGGGATAGGATCGGTCATCCCGAGCTAGGAGGCGGAAACGGGTCTCCCCTGGATGTGTGCGGGACCCTCGTGCTTCCTCTCGAGGGAGACGGGTATGTCGGGGAACTTCTTGAGTTGCAGCAAGGGTGTGAAGGACCCTTTGGAAGTTCCAGGGGTTAGATGTGATTAGCCTCGAGAACCCTCAGCGGAAATGGGCCTCATCTCGCCTGGAGGGCAAAACCTCCTGGATTTTCTCGCATTGCGGCAGTTGCTTTCGACTCTACGACGGGGCCCTCAGGGACCCACTCTGGTGGCCTCAGGAAAGTCCAGTCCCCATGCGAGTTCCTCAAGGGCCTTTCGGGCTAACTGTCCCGTTGATGCCGGGGCCTAAGACCTTGTGTGGAGTCGGGGCCGGAACCTGAGGATTCCTCTCCGGTGCTGACATGGATCTTGGGGTACTTCTGGAGTCTCCCCAGGGGAGTCAGTCCTCGTCTCGAATGCGGGCATGCACTTGCGCTTTCCTACAGAGCTGTAGCAGCAGTGTCAACCTTCTGCCGCGTGGATCAAAGGATCTATGGTTTTCCCTCGAGACTTTCCCACGAGGCTTTCCCATGAGGCTTTCCCACAGGGCTGTCCCACGTGCACACGTGGTGGGAGTCGATCCTCGGCTTGAACGTCAAGGCAGTGCAGGGAAAACAGGTTCCTCTGGAATGGACTGACACATCTGGGGGACTCTTGGAATGGTGGCACGACCCTGGAGTTCCTCTCGCCTTTCCTGTGGAGAGCGCCTCCTCTTGAGATGCGAAGGGAACGGCGGGAATTCTTTCCCTACGAAACAGGGAAAGGATCCCTCATCTCGAGCTAGGAGCCGGAAACGGGGCTCCCCTGCATGTGTGCGGGACCCTCGTGTTTCCTCTCGAGTGGAGACGGGTATGTCGGGGAACTTCCTGAGTTGCAGCAAGGGTGTGAAGGACCCTTTGGAAGTTCCAGTGGTTAGATGTGATTAGCCTCGAGAAGCCTCAGCAGAAATGGGCCTCATCTCGCCTGGAGGGCAAAACCTCCTGGATTTTCTCGAGTTGTGGCAGTTGCTCTCGACTTACGACAGGGACCTCAGGGACCCGCTCTGGTGGCCTCAGGAAAGGCCAGTCCCCATGCGAGTTCCTCGGGGGCCTCTCGGGATTCCTCTCCCGGCGATACCGGGGCCTAAGACCTTGTGTGGAGTCGGGGCCGGAACCTGAGATTCCTCTCCAGTGCTGACATGGATCTTGGGGTACTTCTGGAGTCTCCCCAGGGGAGTCAGTCCTCGTCTCGAATGCGGGCATGCACTTGCGCTTTCCTCCACATTGGTAGCAGCAGTGTCACGCAGTCCACCGTGTGGATCAAAGGATCTATGGTTTTCCCTCGAGTCTTTCCCACGAGGCTTTCCCACGAGGCTTTCCCACAGGGCTGTCACACGTGCACACGTGGTGGGAGTCGATCCTCAGCTTGAACGTCAAGGCAGTGCAGGGAAAACAGGTTCCTCTGGAATGGACTGACACATCTGGGGGTCTCTTGGAATGGTGGCACAACCCTGGAGTTCCTCTCGCCTTTCCTGTGGAGAGCGCCTCCTCTTGAGTTGCGACGGGAATGCCGGGAATTCTTTCCCTACGAAACAGGGAAAGGATCCCTCATCTCGAGCTAGGAGGCGGAAACGGGGCTCCCCTGGATGTGTGCGGGACCCTCGTGCTTCCTCTCGAGTGGAGACGGTTATGTCGGGGAACTTCCTGAGTTTCAGCAAGGGTGTGAAGGACCCTTTGGAAGTTCCAGTGGTTAGATGTGATTAGCCTCGAGAACCCTCAGCGGAAATGGGCCTCATCTCGCCTGGAGGGCAAAACCTCCTCGATTTTCTCGAGTTGCGGCAGGTGCTCTCGACTTACGACGGGGACCTCAGGGACCCGCTCTGGTGGCCTCAGGAAAGGCCAGTCCCCATGCGAGTTCCTCGGGGGCCTCTCGGGATTCCTCTCCCGTCGATGCCGGGGCCTAAGACCTTGTGTGGAGTCGGGGCCGGAACCTGAGGAGTCCTCTCCAGTGTTGACATGGATCTTGGGGTAATTCTGGAGTCTTCCCAGGGGAGTCAGTCCTCGTCACGAGTGGGGTCATGCAGGTGTGCTTTCCTCCTGAGCAGTAGCAGCAGTGTCTCGCTTCCCGTCTTGTGGATCAAGGGATCTGTGTCTTTCCCTCGAGGCTTTTCCATGGGCTTTCCCACAGGGCTATTCCACGTGCCACCATGCAGTGCTGGGAAAACAGGAACCTCCTTCCCCACATAGGGGGTACACTGTCCCCTTGGGCGTGTATCTCCGGGGCATTCGCGCTTGGGGGTTGCCACGGATGTTGGCCTCAGGCTCCACATGAAAAAGCCCCTAATGGCATTAGCTGCCGGTCCAGACGCTGGCCCCTCAGGTCTCTGGCCGGAGCCTTGGGCTCCAGGCAACTCAAAGCCCTCGGGGCTGGTGCTCTGGGACTGCTGTAGGGAAAGGACGCCAGGAGCCCACGGAGGAGTTGGGGAGGCGCAGGTGGCATATGGAGGCGAGGACAGCGTGGGATCTAGGTGGAGGCGCTGGAGAGAGCGTCCGTTGTCCCGGAATGCCTCGGAGGAGCCAGCGGGGGACAGTCCAGGCCCAGGGACCTGTGGTATGTGAAAAGGTGGGAAACCCCAGAACAAGGCAGGCTGGGAAAGGGGGCGTGGGCGGCCAATTCAAAGGGACCTAGGGGGCGTTTCCTGGGCGTTGAGCTCCCTTGGCACTGCTGAGGGCCCCTGATTGATCCACCCGGGGTTGATCCCACCATCCGCTGCGAGGGAGGGCCACAAACCAAAGCCCCCGAACTGCCCACCCACCCCAACGGGGATCTTGGCGGTCCGGGGCACAGCTGTGCCCGGGAAAAGCCCACTCACTCCACGGGACTCCGTCCAGGGTCTCTGCTTGGAAAGAGGCCAGGGGCGGCCCCCTCCATCTACGCACCCAAACCCTATTGACGTCAATGGGGGCGGAGACGCCTCCCGCTCTCCAGAGTCCTGGGCTGCTGGGTCCCCGCCCACTCGACCAGCAGTCTGCAGCGCTCCTGTGTGCCTCTCCCACCATGGCTTCGTCCAGCTCCTCCAGCACCTCAAGCGGTACGTTTGCCCTCGGTCCCTGGGGTCGAATCACGTCTCAGGGGATTTGCGGGTGGCCCGGGCAAGGGCTCTCGGCCCACGTGTCGACCCCCGCTCCCGCCCAAGAACGGCGGGGACCCATCGGCCGGGCCCCGGGTTCCCAGGCGTCAGGTGTGCCCAATGTTGGAGGGTGTTGCATCGTTCGTTCATCTTGCTCCTTTGGCACACACATGGCTTTTCCGTTCTCTTTTCTGGGAAGACAGTGTTGTTTTAGGGGGCATGCTGTGGGAGTCAGGGGCCGGTGGGAGCGGGTGCTGTGCTGGGATGAGGCCCTTTATCCTCACATCTTCCTGTGGGAACGGGAGTCGGGGAGCTCTGTGGCCTTGCCGCCTTCAGTGGCTTCCTCTGCACACGGGCTTAGTGCCTTCTGCCTTCTGTCAGTCGTTACGGGGTTTGGGCTTCGCTTTGGCGGCCTTGGCCTTGGCCCTGGCCTGGGGCTTGGCCTTACCCTTGGCGTTGCCCTTGCCCTTGCCCTTGGCCTTCGGCTTGGCCTTCCCTAGGCCTTGCCCTTGGCCTTACCTTGTCCTTGCCCTTACCTTGTCCTTGCCCTTAAACTTAAACTTGACCTTGACTTTGACCTTGAACTTGAAATTGACCTTGACTTTGACCTTGAACTTGAACTTGACCTTGACTTTGACTTTGAACTTTACCATGACTTTGACCTTGAACTTGAACTTGACCTTGACTTTGACCTTGAACTTGACCTTGAACTTGAACTTGACCTTGACCTTGACCTTGACTTTGACCTTGAACTTGAACTTGAACTTGACCTTGACTTTGACCTTGACCTTGAACTTGAACTTGAATTTGACCTTGAACTTGAACTTGACCTTGACCTTGACCTTGACCTTGAACTTGAACTTGACCAAGAACGGGAGACCAGATTTGCTCAGAGCACCGGAGGTCCAGAGGCAGGGCCGTGTATCTCCCCTTCCCTTTGTGATCATTGCAAAGACATTCCTAGCTGATAGCGGGAGTGCCCATGAAGAAGCAAGCAGTGGGAGTGTGTTTGACACGACTGTGTGCCTCAACTCCACAAGGGGCCTTTCCTCTCGAAGTAGGCCCCATGTCCCCTTGGGGAGGGTGTCATGCCTCTTTTCTCCACACTGCCAAAGGGTGGAGCAAAGCTCGCTCTGACAGAGGTACAAAAACAGCAATTGAATGGATTTTCAAGCTCTTGCTAGGCTGCACCCTTTCAGGGCCCACTTTACTGAAACAGGTGCTCTGTGGCCCCCGGTTGGGTATGCAGGTTCACAAACAGGGTGAGATCCTGTCCAAGCCAACAATTTTCCTGAAAGACCTAGGCTCACTAAAGCTCTCCTCCAGAGCAAAGGGGATAGAGGAGATGTATGGAGGAGTCTTTGCCTTTCCCTGTGAGTGTGGGGCTACTCCCTACGGCCCCAAGCTCAGGGATAACTGCCTCTAAGAAAGGAATGGCAAGAAGCGCTAATCTTGGAGGTTGGGACAGGGAGTTCGCAGCATGTGGGGAAAGAAAGACTTCTTCGGGGAAGAAGAGGCAACCACCGGGGGTGTGTTCACAAGCCTCTATTTGGAAGGAACACGTTTGCTTATACAACTCAAGACCTCCAGATCTGCTCAGAGGACTGAAGTTCCAGAGACAGGGCCATGTATCTCCCCTTCCCTTTGAGATCCTTGCCAAGACATTCCTAGCAGATTGTCGGAGTGCCCATGAAGAAGCAAGCAGCGGGAGTGTGCTTGACATCACTGGCTGCCTACCTGGGCTCAGCTCCTCAAGGGGCCTTTCTCTCCTGGTAGGCCCTATGTCCCCTTTGGGAGAGGGTTGTGCCCTCTTCCCTCCACACTGCCAAAGGGTGGAGGTGGAGCAAACTCGTTCTCTCCGAGGTAAAAGAAAGACAAATTGGATGGATCTTTAAGCTCTTGCTATGCTGCACCCCTCCAGGACCCACTCGAGCAAAACAGGTGCCCTGTGGCCCCTAGGTCGGGTATGCAGGTTCACACACCGGGTGTGATCCCGTCAAAGCCAACAATTTTCCTGACAGACCTAGGCTCACTAGAGCTCTCCTCCAGAGGAAAGGGGACAGAAAAGATGTGTGTGTGGAGGTGGCTCTGCCTTTCCAGGTCCCAATCTCAGGGATAACTGCCCCTAAGAAAGGAACTGCTGCTGCTGCTGCTGCTGCTGCTGCTGCTGCTGCTGCTGCTGCTGCTGCTGCTGCTGCTAAGTTGGTTCAGTCGTGTTCGACTCTGTGCGACGCCATAGACGGTAGCCCACTAGGCTCCCCCGTCCCTGGGATTCTCCAGGCAAGAACAGTAAGTGGGTTGCCATTGCCTTCTCCAATGCATGAAAGTGAAAATGAAAGTGCAGTCGCTCAGTCGTGTCCGACCCTCAGCGACCCCATGGACTGCAGCCTACCAGGCTTCTCTGTCCATAGGATTTTCTGAAAGGAACTGCAAGAAGCACTTTTCCAGGAGGCTGGGAAAGGGAGTTTGCAGGATGTGGGGAAAGAGAGCCTCCTTCGGGGAAGAATAGGCGGCCACTTGTTTTGTGTTGCAAACCTCTATTTGGAAGGAACAGGTTAGCTTATACAAAGGGAGACCTCCAGATCTGCTCAGAGGAGCGAAGTTGCAGAGGCAGGTCGGTGTATCTTCCCTTCACTTTGCGATCCTTGCAAAGACATTCCTTGCTGCTAGATGACTCAGCAAGGGCCTTTGAGACTGTTGTTTTCTTTCCTAGGTTCAAAGATTCCTTCAGTTCCTAATATAGATATCCTAGAAATGATATGACATCCGTGAAAATCTGATATGTCCTGGTCAAATGCTGTCAGTTATCATTCTAGTTATCATATTAAAGCATTTCAAGTCGCAGCAGTGACCAGATGACATTGTCAATTTCTATTTCATCAGGTTTTAACCATGTCCTCTGTGGTTTCACACTGATGCCTTTGCAGAAATACTGCTACTTCAAGATATATGGAAAATACTTTTTTTAAGCTTACTGATAATTTGTTTGTTTGTTTGCTTGTCTTCTGGTAAGCTGCTACCAGATGGAATTTAGTCTCCTCTCTAGGTTAAGAGAACTAAGTTTTCTTAGAATGCAATTTTTGATCACAGACTATGAGTTTCTCTACCTTTCATTGATTTATAATTGTTTTCATCATCTGTTTTTTTACTTCGGTAAAGTAAATAAGCCTTATTTAAGATTTTGGTACATGTAGGATGGACTAAGCTTTCCCAACTCTTGCAAGTTTCCTTAACCCTTCAGATTCTTCTCGTGGGACCAAGATCTCACTTTCCTCCAGAGGGACAATCCAAGCTTTTTATCAGTTGATCTGCCCCTGACATCAGAGTCAAGTTGAGCACGAGTTGGCCTATAATTTAGGCATGAAACTATGACTACATAAAGAAAAGGTGACTTTATGATTCAGGGATGGCCATGATATGCTTTGCACTTCAGAGAAAATGGGTTAAAATGATTTTTTTTTCCTTCAAAACTGCACACCCAGTTCTTTCAGCATATGCAATTGAAAACATCTAGTCATTAGGTCAGTTTTCATTCCAATCCCAAAGAAAGGCAATGACAAAGACTATTCAAGCTGCTGCACAATTGCACTCATCTCACACACTAGTAAAGTAATGCTCAAAATTCTCCAAGTTCACATGAACTGTGAACTTCCAGATGTTCAAGAGGGATTTAAAAAATGCAGAGAAACCAGAGATCAAATTGCCAACATCCACTGGATCATTGAAAAAGCAAGAGAGTTCCGGAAAAAAAAAAAAACCCATCTATTTCTGCTTTATTGACAATGCCAAAGCCTTTGACTGTGTGGATCACAAGAAACTGGGAAAAATTCTGAAAGAGATGGGAATACCAGACCACCTGACCTGTCTCTTGAGAAACCTGTATGCAGGTCAGGAAGAAACAGTTCGAACTGGACATGGAACAACAGACTGGTTCTACATAGGAAAAGGAACATGTCAAGGCTGTATATTGTCACCCTGCTTATTTAACTTATATGCAGAGTACAGCATGAGAAACACTGGGCTGGAGGAAGCACACGCTGGAATCAAGGTTGCTGGGAGAAATATCAATAATCTCAGATATTCAGATGACACCACCCTTATGGCAGAAAGTGAAGAAGAGCTAAAGAGTCTCCTGATGAAAGTGAAAGAGGAGAGTGAAAAAGTTAGCTTAAAGCTCAGCATTCAGAAAACTACAATCATTGCATCCAGTCTCATCACTTCATGGCAAATAGATGGGAAAACATTGGAAACAGCAGCAGACTATTTTGGGGGGCTTGGAAATCACTGCAGGTGATGGCTGCCTCCATGAACTTAAAACATATTTATGACTTGGAAGAAAAGTGATGACCAAACTAGACAGCATATTAAAAAGCCGAGACGTTGCTTTGCCAACAAAGATCCATCCGGTCAAGGCTATGGTTTTTCCATATGTCATGGATGGATATGAAAGATGTACTATAAAGAAAGTGACAGCTGAAAATTTGATGCTTTTGAACAGTGGTGTTGGAGAAGATGCTTGTAGGTCGCTTAGACTACAAGGAGACGCAACCACTCCATCCTAAAGGAAATCAGGTCTGAATATCCATTGGAAGGACTAATACTGAACCTGAAACTCCAATACTTTGGCCACTTGATGTGAAGAGCTGACTCACTTGGAAGTTGCTTTGATTTGCCTATGAGTGTGGGAGCCCTCCCTGGGCAAAGGGCCTCAGGGGTCATTGCCACTGAATCATGACATCCAAGCAAGCGCATTCCAGCTGTGTGACATGCAGGAAGCAGGAGACTGGGAAAACTGTCTTCCTTAGAGGAAGGAAAGTCATCCACAGAGAGTGTGTTTTCAGGCCTCTCTTTGCAGCAAGTGTTTTGCTTCTCAGACATCAGAGCTGCAGGCTTGCTCTGAGGGCCTCAATTCCAGAGTCAGGGCTGTGTGTCTCACTGCACTTTCCAAGCATTGCAGACACATTCCTAGGTTGGAGCAGTGCTTCCCATGAGAAAGAAGCCTCGGGAGTGTGTCTGAGCGGGCTGAGTGCCATGCTAGGGTCACCTAGTCGAGGGCACCTTGCACATCCAATGGGCCCCAGGCGAGTAGCTATGGACCGGCCCCTCGGTTGAGATATCCCAAAGCAGGGAACAAAGCTAGCTCTGTCTGTCAGAAGGAGGAAAACAGCAATGGGATGGATTTTCAAGCAGTTGCTAAGTCACACCACGTGAGGGCTCCGCGGGAAAGAAATGCGAATTTTGGCCTCTAGGCCCAGTATCCAGATGTGTGCACAGGATATTTTCCCCACAGGATCCAAGAATGTTCCAGACAGACCTAAGCTCACTAGCTCTCTCCTGCAGAGGAAATGAAATATTGTTGCTGAACCACGAAAAGATGCTGGGATTCTTGGCTTATGGAGGAGAAGAATTCAATCCAGGGCCCAAGACGAGGCTTGATTGCTCAGAGCTTTTGTGCAATCGAGTCTTATTCAAGTAGAAAGGAGATAGAGAAAGATTCTGACAGAGACATCACAAGGGGCAGAAAGTGTACCCCCTTGCTAGTGTTAGTAATGGAGTTATATACTCTCCAATAAGTTATTACAACGAACAAAAGAATGTCTGGAGGTTGTAAAGACTCACTAGACCTACTCCCATCATTTACATTTTAAGATAACAGGATTAGCCAGAAGGTTTTTCCAGAGACCGTCCTCAAGAAGGATGCATGATTGTTATATAATCCGAAGGAATGTAGAGGGAAAAAAGTGTGCCCTTTCTTCCTCCTTGAGAATTCTAGACCCCTCTCTCCTTGGGGACCCTCGAACTTCTTATAAACCTGCCTTGGCAATGACTCTCTCCGAAACATGATTGAACAGCCGTTTGGAGCTTCCTTTGACTTTCCCTGGGAGGGAGGGAGCCCTCCCTGAGCACAGGGCCTCAGGGGCCATGGCCAATGAAAACTAATCTCCCAGTAAGTGCTTTTCAGCCCTGTGTGACTCTCAGCCCACAGGAGGCTGAGAAAACTCTCTTCCTTGGAGGAAGGAAAGGCAGCCCAAGAGTGTGTTTTCAGGCCTGTATCTTGCAGCAAGTGTTTGGCTTGTTAGACATAAGACCTGCAGGCCTGCTCCAACAGACTCCATTCCAGAATCAGGGCCTTGTGTCTCCCTGCAGTTTCCTGGCCTCGCAAACACATTCCTAGGGGAGAGCAGTCCTGCCCATGGGGAAGCAGGCTGCGGGAGTGTGTCTGAGGGGGCCAGGTGCCATGCTGGGGTCACCTGGTCGAGGGCACCTTGCACCTCCAATGGACCCCAGGCAAGGAGTTGCAGGCCACCACCTTGCTTCTGAAATCCCAAAGTGGGGAGCAAAGCTCGCTCTGTCAGAGGGAAGAAAACAGCAACAGGATGGATTTTCAAGCAGTTGCTAGGCTGTACTGCGTTAGGGCTCCAAGGAAGAAAAATGCAGATGTTAGCCCCTACGACTGGTATCCAGGTGGGCTCCCAGGATGATTTCCCCGCAGGATCCAAGAACGTTCCAGACAGACCTGGGCTCACTAGCTCCCTCCTGCAGAGGAAACATGATAGAACAGCTGTTTGGAGGTTGCTTTGACTTCCCCTGGGAGGGTAGGATCCCTCCCTGGGTGCAGGGCCTCAGGGGCCATTGCCGCTGAGAAATGCCCTCTAAGCCAGACCTTTCCAGCCTTGTATGACTCAGCACGGAGGAGACTGGAAAAGCTATCTTCCTTGGAGGAAGGAAAGGCAGCCCCAGAGAGTGTGTTTTCACACCTGTATCTCGCAGCAAGCGTTTGCCGTCTCAGACGTCAGACCTCCAGGCCTGCTCCAACGGCCTCAGTTCCAGAGTCAGGGCCGTGTGTCTCCCTGCATTTTCTGAGCCTTGGGAACACATTCCTAGGTCAGAACAGTCCTGCCCATGGGGAAGGAGGCTGCGGGAGTGTGTCTGAGGGGGTCGGGTGCCATGCTGGGGTCCAGTAGACCTGGTACCTCCAATAGACCCCAGGACAACAGCGGTGGGGCTCCCCCTGGCTTCCGAAATGCCAAAGCGAGAAGCAAAGCTAGCTCTATCAGAAGGAAGAAAAGAGCAATTAGATGGATGTTCAGGCTGTTGCTGGGCCGCACCACTTCAGGTTACCCCCCGAGAGGAGCAGGCGCCCTGTGGCCCCTCGGTCCCATATGCAGGTTAACACACAGGATGTGTCCCCATAGGAGCCAAGAATTTTCCTGACAGACCTAGGCTCACTAGAGCTCTCCTACAGGGCAAAAGGGATAGAACAGACTGTGGATGTGACTCTGCCTTTCCCAGCGAGCATGGGGCCCTCCCTACGGCCCCGGGCTCCAGGGAAAATTGTCCCTGAAAAATGACCTCCAAGAAGCGCTTTTCCAGCAGGCTGGGATGCAGAGTTCACAGGATGTGGGGAAAGTGATCGTCCTTCAGGGAAGAAGAGGCAGCCACCCAGTGTGTGTTTGCAAGCCTGTATTTGGAAGAAACTGGTTTGCTTCTTCAAGGGGAGACCTCCAGGTCTGCTCAGAGGACCGAAATTCCAGAGGCAGCACCATGCATCTCCCCTGTCCTTTCTGAGCCTTGGAAAGACATTCCTAGCTTATAGCGGTATTGCTCATGAAGAAGCAGGATGCAGGAATGTGTCAGACATGACTGGGTGCCTTCCTGGGTTCAGCTCCGTGAGGGGCCTTTCCACTCAAAGTAGGTCCCATGCCTCCTTGGGGAGGAAGTGGGGCCCGCTTGCCTCCAAATTGCCAAAGGCTGGAACAAAGCTAGTTCTATCAGAGGTAAGAAAAGAGCAATTGGATGGATGTGGAAGCTGTTGCTGGGCCGCACTGCTTCAGGCCCCCCACCCCTCCGGCCCCGAGAGAAACAGGCGCCCTGTGGCCCCTCGGTCCTGTATGCAGTTTCACACATAGAATGTGTCCCCATAGGAGCCAAGAATTTTCCTGACAGACCTAGGCTCACTAGAGCTCTCCTACAGAGCAAAGGGGATGGGACAGATGTGTGGCTGTGGCTCTGCCTTTCCCTGGGAGTGTGGAGCCACTCCCTATGGCCCCGGGCTCCAGGGGAAATTGCCCCTGAATAATGACCTCCAAGAAGCGCTTTTCCAACTGGCTGAGACGTGGAGTTCTCAGGATGCAGGGAAAGCGAGTGTCCCTTCGGGGAAGCAAAGGCAGTCACCTGTTATCATTACTTACTAGAATAGTAGGTACCTTCTCTGGTTGGGCAGAGGCCTTCCCTACCTGATCTGAAAAAGAAAATGAAGTAGCTCGCTGATTTGAGAAATAATTCCCAGACTTGGGTTTCCAACCAGTATAGAATCCGACAATGGCCCTGTCTTTGTAGCCGCGTTAATTAACAGGTATGTGAAGCTCTAAATATCAGTGGAAATTACATACAGCATATAGGCCCCAGTGTTCTGGAATGGTGGAAAGAAACAACCAAACTCTTGAAGAGACTCTTTCAAAATGGATCATAGAGACTGACTGTACATGGATGGGCTTACTTCTGGCAGACTTACTCATATTACGGGTAACTGCACGTTCCCATTGTTGTTGTCCTTATGAAATTTTCTATGGGAGAACCCCCCACCCCAAATGAGGCAGGTGTTAGCAGATTTGCCACAAGTAAGGAGGTGGGATTTCACAGCAGCTGGAACAATTAGGTAAGGTAATAAATCAGGTAACTAAGTTTGTGTAAAAAAAAATATCATTCCCCCTTGAGGAACAGATTCATGAATTTGTGCTCAGTGATCAGGTGTGGCTCAATGACTGGAAACACAATTCCTTGGCCTGACATCGGAAAGGTCCTTATACTGTTGTTTTAGCCACAATTCTGAAAGAGAAGGGAATACTAGACCACCTAACCTGCCTCTTGAGAAATCTGTATGACGGTCAGGAAGCAACAGTTAGAGCAGGACATGGAACAACATACTGGTTCCAAAAAGGAAAAGGAGTATGTCAAGGCTGTATATTGTCACCCTGTTTATTTAACTTATATGCAGACTACATCATGAAAAATGCTGGGATGGAAGATACCTGAGCTGGAATCAAGATTGCCGGAAGAAATAGCAACAAACTTAGATATGCAGATGTCACCACCATTATGGCAGAATGGGAAGAGGAACGCGTATGTCGGGGAACTTCTTGAGTTGCAGCAAAGGTGTGAAGGACCCTTTCGAAGTTCCAGAGGTTAGGTGTGGTTAGTCTCGAGATGCCTCAGCAGAAATGGGCCTCATGGCGCCTGGAATGGAGAGGCTTCTAGATATTCCCCAGTTTCAGCAGGTGCTCTCAAGTTACCACGGGGACTTCAGGGACCCGCTCTGGCGGCCTCAGGAAAGGCCAGTCATCATGCGTGTTGCTAGGGGGCCTCTCGTGATTCCTCTCCCGTCGGTGCCGGGGCCTAAGACGTTGTGTGGAGTCGGGGCCGGAACCTGAGGATTCCTCACCAATGCCGACATGGATCTTGGGGTAATTATGGAGTCTCCCCAGGGGAGTCAGTCCTCGTCTCGAGAGGGGGCATGCAGGTGCGCTTTCCTCCTGATCTGTAGCAGCAGTGTCACGCTTCCCATCTCGTGAGTCATGGGATCTGTGGCTTTCCCTCCAGGATTTTCCACGAGGCTTTCCCACGAGGCTTTCCCACAGGGCTGTCCCACGAGGCTTTCGCACAGGGCTGTCTCACGTGCCACCTTGGTGGCAGTCGATCCTCGGCGTGAAAGTCGAGGCAGTGCAGGGAAAACAGGTTCCTCTGGAATGGACTGAGACATCTGGGGGACTCTTGGAATGGTGGAACGACGCTGGCGTACCTCTCGCCTTTCCTGTGGAGAGCGCCTCCTCTTGAGATGCGACGGGAACGCCCAGAATTCTTTCCCGGCCACCAGCGAAAGGATCCCTCATCACGAGCTACGAGCGGAAATGGGGCTCTTCTGGATGTGGGCCGGACCCTCGTGCTTCCTCTCGAGTGGAGACAGGTATGTCAGGCAACTTCTTGAGTTGCAGCAAGGGTGTGAAGGACCTTTTGGAAGTTACAGACTGTAGGTTTGATTAGCTTCGAGAAGCCTCAACGGAAATGGGCCTCATCTCGCCTGGAGGGCAAAACCTCCTGGATTTTCTCGAGTTGCGGCAGGTGCTCTCGACTTACGACGGGGACCTCAGGGACCCTCTCTGGTGGCCTCAGGAAAGGCCAATCCCCATGCGAGTTGCTCGGGGGCCTCTCGGCATTCCTCTCCTTTCGATGCCGGGGCCTAAGACCTTGTGTGGAGTCGGGGCCAGAACCTGAGGATTCCTCTCCAGGGCTGACATGGATCTTGGGGTACTTCTGGAGTCTCCCCAGGGGAGTAAGTCCTCGTCTCGAATGGGGGCATGCACGTGCGCTTTCCTCCAGAGCAGTAGCAGCAGTGTCACCCTTCCTGTCACGTGGATCAAGGAATCTGTGGCTTTCCCTCGAGGCTTTCCCACGAGGTTTTCCCACGTGGCTTTCCCACGAGGCTTTCCCACGTGGCTTTCCCACGAGGCTTTAACACAGGGCTGTCCCACCTGCCACCGTGGTGGGAGTCGATCCTCGGCGTGAAAGTCGAGGCAGTGCATGGAAAATAGGTTCCTCTGGAATGGACTGAGACATCTGGGGGCTCTCGGAATGGTGGCACGACGCTGGAGTTCCTCTCGCCTTTCCTATTGCGACCGCCTCCTCTTGAAATGCAACGGGAACGCCGAGAATTCTTCCTCGACCAAGAAGCGAAAGGATGCCTCATCTCGAGCCACTAGGCGGAAACGAGGCTCCTCTGGATGTGCCCAGGACCCTCGTGCTTCCTCTAGAGTGGAGACGGGTAAGTCGGGGAACTTCTCGAGTGGCAGCAAGGGAGTGAAGGACCTTTTGGAAGTTCCAGAGGTTAGGTGTGATTAGCCTCGAGAAGCATCAGTGGAAATGGGACTCTTCTCGCCTGGAGGGCAAAACCTCCTGGATTTTTTCGAGTTGCGGCTGGTGCTCTCGACTTACCACGGGGACCTCAGGGACACTATCTGGTGGCCTCAGGAAAGGCCAGTCCCCATGCAGGTTTCTCGTGGGCATCTTGGGATTCCTCTCACTTTGATGTCGGGGCCTAAGACCTTGTGTGGTGTTGGGCCCGGAACATGAGGATTCCTCTCCAGTGTTGAAATGGATCTTGGGTCACTTCTGGAGTCTCCCCAGGGGAGTGAGTCCTCGTCTCGAGAGGGGGCATGCACGTGCGCTTTCCTTCCGACCTGTAGCAGCAGTGTCACGCTTCCCGTGGCGTGGATCAAGGGATCTGTGGCTTTCCCTCGAGGCTTTCCCACGAGGCTTTCCCACAGGGCTGTCCCACGTGAGACTGTGGTGGGAGTCGATCCTCGGCGTGAAAGTCGAGGCAGTGCAGGGAAAACAGGTTCCTCCGGAATGGACTGAGACATCTGGGGGACTCTTGGAATGGTGGCACGACACTGGAGTTGCTCTCACCTTTCCTGTGGAGAGCACCTCCTCTTGCGATGCGACGGGAACGCCCAGGATTCTCTCCCGAACAATCAGCGAAAGGATCCCTCATCTCCAGCTACGAGGCGGAAACGGAGCTCTTCTGGATGTGGGCGGGACCCACGTGCTTTCTCTCGAGTGGAGAGGGGTATGTCGGGGAACTTCTTGAGTTGCAACAAGGGTGTGAAGGACCCTTTGGAAGTTCCAGAGGTTAGATGTGATTAGCCTCGAGACGCCTCAGCGGAAATGGGCCTCATCGAGCCTGGATGGGAGAACTTCCTGGATTTTCTCGAGTTTTGGCAGGTGGTCTCGTCTTACGACGGTGACCTAAGGAACCCGCTCTGGTGACCTCAGGACTGGCCAGTCCCCATACGACTTGTTCGGTGGCCTCCTGGGATTACACTCCCGTCGATGCCAGGGCCTAAGTTGTTGTGTGGAGTCGGGGCCGGCACCTGAGAATTCCTCTCCAGTGCTGAAATGGATATTGGGGTAATTCTGGAGTCTCCCCAGGGAAGTCAGCCCTCCGCTCTAAGGGACATGCACGTGCGCTTTCCTCCCGAGCTGTAGCAGCAGTGTGACGCTTGCCATCGCGTCGACCATGGGATCTGTGGCTTTCCCTCGAGGATTTCCCTCGAAGCTTTCTCACGAGGATTTCGTACAGAGCTTTCCAACGTGCCACCGTGGTCGGAGTCGATCATCGGCGTGAAAGTAGAGGCAGCACAGGGAAAACAGGTCCTCTGGAATGGACTGAGACAATGGGGGACTCTTGGTTTGGTGGCACGACCCTGGTGTTCCTTTCGCGTTTCCTGTGGAGAACGCATCCTCTTGAGATGGGACGGGAATGCCGAGAATTCTTTCCCGACCAAGCAGGGAAAGGATCCCTCATGTCAAGCTAGGAGGCGGAAACGGGGCTCCTCTGGATGTGGGCGGGACCTTCGTGCTTCCTCTCGAGTGGAGACAGGTAAGTCGGGGAACTTCTTCAGTTGCAGCAAGGGTGTGAAGGACCTTTTGAAAGTCCCAGATGTTAGGTGTGATTAGCCTCGAAACGCCTCAGCGGAAATGGGCCTCATCTCACCTGGAGGGCAAAACCTCGTGGATTTTCTCGAGTTGCGGCAGGTGCTCTCGACTTACGACGGGGACCTCAGGGACCCGCTCTGGTGGCCTCAGGAAAGGCCAGTCCCCATGCGAGTTTCTCGGGGTCCTCTCAGGATTCCTCTCCCTTTGATGCCAGGGCCTAAAACCTTGTGTGGAATCCGGGCCGGAACCTGAGGATTCCTCTCCAGTGCTGACATGGATCTTGGGGTACTTCTGGAGTCTTCCCAGGGGAGTAAGTCCTCGTCTCCAATGGGGGCATGCACGTGCGCTTTCCTCCAGAGTGGTAGCAGCAGTGTCACGCTACCGTCGCGTGGATCAAGGGATCTGTGGCTTTCCCTCAAAGCTTTCCCACGAGGCTTTCCCACAGGGCTCTCCCACGTGCCACCGTGGTGGTAGTCGATCCTCGGCGTGAAAGTCGAGGCAGTGCAGGGAAAACAGGTTCCTCTAGAATGGACTGAGATATTTGGGGGACTCTTGGAATGGCGGCACGACGCTGGAGTTCCTCTCGCCTTTCCTGTGGAGAGTGCCTCCTCTTGAGATGCGACGGGAATGCCCAGAATTCTTTCCCGACCAAGCAGGGAAAGGATCCCTCATCTCAAGGGGCGAGGCGGAAATGGGGCTTCTCTGGATGTGGGCGGGACCCTCGTGCTTCCTCTAGAGTGGAGAAGGGTATGTCGGGGAACTACTTGAGTTGCAGCAAGGGTGTGAAGGACCCTTTGGAAGTTCCAGAGGTTAGATGTGATTAGCCTCGAGACGCCTCAGCGAAAATGGGCCTCATCGAGCCTGGATGGGAGAACTTCCTGGATTTTCTCGAGTTTCGGCAGGTGATCTCGTCTTACGACGGTGACCTAAGGAACCCGCTCTGGTGACCTCAGGACTGGCCAGTCCCCATACAACTTGTTCGGTGGCCTCCTGGGATTACACTGCCGTTGATGCCGGGGCCTAAGAGGTTGTATGGAGTCGGGGCCGGAACCTGAGGCTTCCTCTCCAGTGCTGAAATGGATATTGGGGTAATTCTTGAGTCTCCCCAGGGAAGTCAGTCCTCGTCTCAAGAAGGGGCATGCACGTGCGCTTTCCTCCTGAGCTGTAGCAGCAGTTTCACGCTTCCCATCGCGTGAGTCATGGGATCTGTGGCTTTCCCTCGAGGATTTAACATGAGGCATTCCCACGAGGCTTTCCCACAGGGCTGTCACACGTGCCACCGTGGTGGGAGTCGATCCTCGGCGTGAAAGTCGAGGCAGTGCAGGGAAAACAGGTTCCTCTAGAATGGAATGAAACATCTGGGGTTTTCTGGGAATGGTGGCACGACGCTGGAGTTCTAGCCTTTCCTGTGGAGAGCACCTCCTAATTGAGATGCGACAGGAATGCACAGAATTCTTTCCCGAACACGCAGCGAAAGGATTCCTCATCTCGAGCTACGTAGCGGAAACGGGGCTCCTCTGGATGTGGCCGGGACCCTCGTGTTTCCTCTAGATGTGAGACGGGTATGTCAGGCAACTTCTTGAGCTGCAGCAAGGGTGCGAAAGACCTTTTGGAAATTCCATAGTTTAGGTGTGATTAGCTTCGGAAAGCCTCAGTGGAAATGGGCCTCATCTCTCCTGGAGGGCAAAACCTCTTGGATTCTGTCGAGTTGCGGCAGGTGCTCTCAACTTCCGACGGGGACCTCATGGACCCGCTCTGGTTGCCTCAGGAAAGGCCAGTCCCTATGCGAGTTGCACGGGGGCCACTCAGGATAACTTTCCCTTCGAAGCCGGGGCCTAAGACCTTGTGTGGAGTCGTGCCTGGAACATGAGGTTTCCTCTCCAGTGCTGACATGGATCGTGGGGTACTTCTGGAGTCTCCCCAGGGGAGTAAGTCCTCGTCTCGAATGGGTGCATGCACGTGTGCTTTCCTCCAGAGCTGTAGCTGCAGTGTCACTCTTCCCGTCCCGTGGATCAAGGGATCTGTGGCTTTCCCTCGAGGCTTTCCCACGAGGCTTTCCACTAGGCTTTCCCACAGGGCTGCTTCACGTGCCACCGTTGTGGCTGTCGATCCTCGGCGAGAAAGTCGAGGCAGTGCAGGGAAAACAGGTTCCTCTGAAATGAACTGAGAAATCTGGGGGACTCGGAATGGTGGCGCGGCCCTGGAGTTCCTCTTGCCTTTCCTGTGGAGACGGCCTCCTCTTGAGATGCAACGGGAACGACGGGAATTCTTTCCCAACCAAGCAGGGAAAGGATCCCTCATCTCGAGCTATGAGGCAGAAACGGGGCTCCCCTGGATGTGCGAGGGAGCCTCGTGCTCCCTCTAGAGTGGATACAGGTATGTCGGGGTCCTTCTTGAGCTGCGGCAAGTGTGTGAAGGACCTTTTAGAATTTCCACAAATTAGGTGTGATTAGCCTTGAGAAGCCTCAGAGGAAATGGGCCTCATCTCGCCTGGAGGGCAAAACCTCCTGGATTTTCTCGAGTTGGGGCAGGTGCTCTCGACTTACGATGGGGACCTCAGGGACCCGCTCTGGTGACTTCAGGAAAGGCCAGTCCCCATGCGAGTTGCTCGGGGGCCTCTCGGGATTCCTCTCCCGTCCTTGCCGGGGTCTAAGACCTTGTGTGGAGTCGGGGCCGGAAAGTGAAGATTCCACTCCAGTGCTGACATGGATCTTGGGGTTCTTCTGAAGTCCCCCGAGGGGAGGCAGTACTCGTCTTTAGAGGGGGCATGCACGTTCGCTTTCATCCCGAGGTGTAACAACAGTGTCACGCCTCCCGGCACGCCGATCATGGGATCTGTGGCTTACCCACGAGGCTTTCCCACGAGGCTTTCCCACAGGGCTGTCCCACGTGCCACCGTGGTGTGAGTCGATGCTCGGTGTGAAACTCGAGGCAATGCAGGGAAAACAGGTTCCTCTGGAATGGACTGAGATATCTGGGGGACTCTGGGAATGGTGGCACGACGCTGGAGTTCCTCTCGCCTTTCCTGTGGGGAGCGCCTCCACTTGAGATGCAACAGGAACTCCCAGAATTATTTCCCGAAAAAGCTGCGAAAGGATCCCTCATCTTGAGCTACGAGGCGGACACGGGGCTCCTCTGGATGTGGGCGGGACCGTCGTGCTTCCTCTCGAGTGGAGATGGGTATGTTAGGGAACTTCTTGAGTTGCAGCAAGGGTGTGAAGGACCTTTTAGAAGTTCCAGAGGTTAGATGTGATTACCTTCCAGAAGCCTCAGCGGAAATGGGCGTCATCTCGCCTGGAGTGCCAAACCTCCTTGATTTTCCCGAGTTGCCGCAGGTGCTCTCGACTTACGACGTGGACTTTAGGGACCAGCTCTGGTGGCCTCAAGAGTGGCCCGTCCCCATCCGAATTGCTCGGGGTCCTCTCGGGTTTCCTCTTCCGTAGATGCCGGGGCCTAAGTCCTTGTGTGGAGTCGGGGCCGGAACCTGAGGATTCCTCTCCAGTACTGACATGGATCTTGGAGTACTTTTGGAGTCTCCCCAAGGGAGTAAGTCCTCGTCTCGAATGGGGGCATGCACGTGCGCTTTCCTCCGAGCTGTAGCACCAGCGTCACGATTCCTGTCGCATGGATCAAGGGATCTGTGGCTTTCCCTCGAGGCTTTCCCACGAGGCTTTCCCACAGGGCTGTCCTACGTGAGACCGTGGTTGGAGTCGATCCTCCTCGTGAAAGTCAAGGCAGTGCAGGGAAAACAGTTTCCTCAGGAATGTTCTGAGACATCTGGGGGACTCTTGGAATGGTGGCACTACGCTGGAGTTGCTCTCAGCTTTCCTGTGGAGAGCCCCTACTCCTTGAGATGCGACGGGAACGCCCAGGAATCTCTCCTGAACAAGCAGCGAAAGGATTCCTCATCTCGACCTACGAGGCGGAAATGGAGCTCTTCTGGATGTGGGTGGGACCCACGTGCTTCCTCTCGAGTGGAGAGGGGTATCTCGGGGAACTTCTTGAGTTGCAGCAAGGGTGTCAAGGACCCTTTGAAAGTTCCAGAGCTTAGGTGTGATTAGCCTTGAGAAGCCTCAGCGGAAATGGTCCTCATCTCGCCTGGAGGGCAAATCCTCCTGGATTTTCTGAAGTTGCCGCAGGTGCTCTCGACATACGACGGGGACCTCTGGGACCCGCTCTGGTGGCCTCAGGAAAGGCCAGTCCCCATGCGAGTTGCACGTGGGCCTCTCGGGATACCTCTCCCTTCGATGCCTGCGCCTAATACCTTGTGTGGAGGCGGGGCCGGAATCGGAGGATTCCTCTCCAGTGCTGACATGGATAATGGGGTAATTCTGGAGTCTCCCCAGGGGAGTAAGTCCTCGTCTCAAATGGGGGCATGCACGTGTGCTTTCCTCCAGAGCAGTAGCAGCAGTGTCATGCTTTCCATCGCCTGGAACAAGGGATCTGTGGCTTTCCCTCGAGGCTTTCCCACGAGGCTTTCCCACAGGGCTGTCACACGTGCCACTGTGGTGGGAGTCAATCCTCGGCGTGAAAGTCGAGGCAGTGCAGGGAAAACAGGTTCCACTGGAATGGACTGAGACTTCTGGGGAACTCTTGGAATGGTGACACGACGCTGGAGTTCCTCTCGCCTTTCCTGTGGAGAGCACCTCCTCTTGAGGTGAGAGTGGAACGCCGGGAATTCTTTCCCGACAAAGCAGAGAAATGTCCCTCATCTCGAGGCGGAAACGGGTCTCCTCTGGATGTGGCCGGGACCCTTGTGCTTCCTCTAGAGTGGAGACGGGTATGTCAGGCAACTTCTTGAGTTACAGCAAGGGTGTGAAGGAACTTTTGGAAGTTACAGAGGTTACGTTTGATTAGCTTCGAGAAGCCTCAGCGGAAATGGGCTCTTCTCGCCTGGAGGGCAATACCTCCTAGATTTTTTCGAGTTGCGGCAGGTGCTCTCGATTTACGACGGGGACCTCAGGGACTCGCTCTGGTGGCCTCAGGCAATGCCAGTCCTCATGCGAGTTGCTCGGGTGCCTCTCGGGATTCCTCTCGCTTCGATGCCGGGGCCTGAGACCTTGTGTGGCGTCGGGGCGGAACATGAGGATTCCTCTTCAGTGCTGACATGGATCTTGTGGGAACTTCTGGAGTCTCCCCAGGGGAGTAAGTCCTCGTCTCGAGAGGGGGTCATGCACGTGCGCTTTCCTCCAGAACGGTAGCAGCAGTGTCTGGTTCCAGGAGCATGGATCATGAGATCTGTGGCTTTCCCTCGAGGTTTTTCAATGAGGATTTTCCACGAGGCTTTCCCACAGGGCGGTCCCAAGTGCCACTGTGGTGGGAGTCGATCCTCGGCGTGAAAGTCAAGGCAGTGCAGGGAAAACAGGTTCCTCTGGAATGGACAAAGACATCTGGGGGACTCTGGGAATGGTCGCACGACACTGGAGTTCTTCTCTCCTTTCCTGTGGAGAGCTTCTCCTCTTAAGATGCGACGGGAATGCCCCGAATTCTTTCTCGACCAAGCAGGGAAAGGATCCCTCATCTCGAGCTACGAGGCGGAAACGGGGCTCTTCTGGATGTGGCCAGGACCCTCGTGCTTCCTCTCTAGTGTAAACGGTTATGTCAGGGAACCTCGTGAGTTGAAGCAAGGGTGTGAAGGACCTTTTTGAAGTTCCAGAGTTTAGGTGTCATTAGCTTCGAGAAGCCTCAGTGGAAATGGGCATCACCTCGCCTGGAGGGCAAAACTTCCTGGATTTTATCCAGTTGTGGCAGCTGCTCTCGACTTACCACGGCGACCTCAGGGACCCTCTCTAGTGGCCTCAGGAAAGGCCAGTCCGTATGCGAGTTGCTCAGGGGCCTCTCGGGATTCCTGTACCATCGATGCCGGGACTCAAGACCTTGTGTGGAGTTGGCGCCGGAACCTGCGGATTCCTCCCCAGTGCTGACATGGATCTTGGGGTACTTCTGGAGTCTCCCCAGGGGAGTCAGTCATTATCTCCAGAGGGGGTATTCACGTGTGCTGTCCTCCCGAGCTGTACCAGCAGTGTCACGTTTCCTGTCGCGTTGATCATGGGATCTCTGGTTTTCCTTTGAGGATTTCCCACGAGGCTTTCCCAACAGGCTCTCCCACAGTGCTCTCCCACGTATCACCGAGGTGGGAGTCGAACCTCGGCTTGAAAGTCGAGGCAGTGCAGGGAAAACAGGTTCCTCTGGAATGGACTGAGACTTCTGGAGGACTCTTGGAATGGTGGAACGATGCTGTAGTTCCTCCCGCGTTTCCTGTGGAGACCGCCTCCTCTTGAGATTGGACGGGAATGCCCAGAATTCTTTCCCGACAAAGCAGTGAAAGGATCCCTCATCTCGAGCTACGAGGCGGAAACGGGGCTCCTCTGGATGTGGGCGGGACCCTCTGCTTCCGCTCGAAGGGAGACGGGTATGTCGGGGAACTTCTTGAGTTGCAGCAAGGGTGTGAAGGAACTTTTGGAAGTTCCAGGGCTTAGATGTGATTAGCCTTGAGAAACCTCCGAGGAAATCGGCCCCATCTCTCCTGGAGGGCAAAACCTGCTGGATTTACTCGAGTTGCGGCAGGTGCTCTCGACTTACGACGGGGACCTCAGGGACACACTCTGGTGGCCTCAGGAAAGGCCAGTCCCCATGCGAGTTGAAAGGGGACCTCTCATGATTCCTGTACCTTCTATAACGGGGCCTAAGACATTGTGTGGAGTTGGGGCTGGAACCTGAGGATTCCTCTCCAGTGCTGACATGGATCTTGGGGTACTTCTGGAGTCTCCCCAGGGGAGTAAGTCCTCGTCTCAAATGGGGGCATGCACGTGCCCTTTCCTCCCGAGCGGTAGCAGCAATGTCACGCTTCCCGTTGCGTGGTTCAAGGGATCTGTGGCTTTCCCTCGAGGCTTTCCCACGAGGCTTTCCCACGAGGCTTTCCCACAGGGCTGTCCCACTTGCCACCGTGGTGGAGTCGTACCTCGGCGAGAAAGTCGAGGCAGTGCAGGGAAAACAGGTTCCTCTGGAATGGACCTAGAATTCTGGGGGACTCTTGGAATGGTGGCACGACGCTGGAGTTCCTCTCGCCTTTCCTGTGGAGAGCGCCTCCTCTTGAGAAGTGACGGGAATGCCAAGAATTCTTTCCCGTCCAAGCCGCGAAAGGATCACTCATCTCGAGGTACGAGGCGGAAACAGGACTTCTCTGAATGTGGCCGGGACCCTCGTGCTTCCTCTAGATTGGAGACGGGTATGTCAGGGAACATCTTGAGTTGCAGCAAGGGTGTGAAGGACCTTTCGGAAGTTCCAGAGGTTAGGTGTGATTAGCCTCGAGAAGCCTCAGTGGAAATGGGCCTCATCTCGCCTGGAGGGCAAAACCTCCTAGATTTTCTCGAGTTGTGGCAGGTGCTCTCGACTTACGACGGGGACCTCAGGGACCCGCTCTGGTGGCCTCAGGAAAGGCCAGTCCCAATGCGAGTTGCTCGGGGGCCTCTCGGGATTCCTCTCCTTTCGATGCCGCGGCCTAAGTCCTTGTGTGGTGTCGGGCCCGGAACCTTAGGATTCCTCTCCTGTGCTGACATGGATCTTGGGGTACTTCTGGAGTCTCCCCAGGGGAGTAAGTCCTCGTCTCGATTGGCGGAATGCACGAGCGCTTTCCTCAAGACTGTATCAGCAGTGTCACGCTTCCCATCGCCTGGATCAAGGGATCTGTATTTTTCCCTCGAGGCTTTCCCCCGAGGTGTTCTCACGAGGCTATCCAACAGGGCTGTCCCACGTGCCACCATTGTGTGAGTAGATCCTCAGCGTGAAAGTCGTGGCAGTGCAAGGAAAACATGTTCCTCTTGAATGGACTGAGATATCTGGGGGACTTTGGGATAGCGGCACGGCCCTCGATTTCCCCTCGCTTTTGCTGTCGAGAGCGCCTCCTCTTGAGATGCGATGGGAACCCCGGGAATTCTTTCCCGAGGAAGCATGGGAAGGATCCCTCATCTCGAGCTACAAGGCGTAAACGGGGGCTCCTCTGGATGTGGGCGGGACCGTCGTGCTTCCTCTACAGTGGAGACGGAGATGTCGGGGAACTTCTTGAGTTGCAGCAAGGGTGTGAAGTACCTTTTGGAAGTTCCAGAGGTTAGGTGTGATCAGCCTCGAGAAGCCTCAGCGGAAATGGGCCTCATCTCGCCTGGAGGGCAAAACCGCTTGGATTTTCTCGAGTTGTGGCAGGTGCTCTCGACTTAAGGCGGGGACATCAGGGACCTGCTCTGGTGGCCTCAGGACTGGCCAGTCCCCAATCGAGTTGCTCGGGGGCCTCTCGGGATTACTTTCCCGTCGATGCCGGGGCCTAAGTCCTTGTGTGGTGTCGGGCCCAGGACCTGAGGATTCCTCTGCAGTGCTGACATGGATTTTCGGGTACGTCTGGAGTCTCCCCATTGGAGTAAGTCCTCGTCTCGAATGGGGGCATGCACGTGCGCTTTCCTCAACAGCTGTAGCAGCAGTGTCAACTTCCCATCGCCTACATCAAGTGATCTGTGCCTTTTCCTTGAGGATTTCCCACGAGGTGTTTCCACCAGTCCTTCCCACAGGGCTGTCCCACGTGCCACCGAGTTGTGAGTCGATCCTCGGCTTGAATGTCGAGGCAGTGCAGGGAAAACAGATTCCTCTGGAATGGACTAAGACATCTAGCCGACTCTTGGAATGGTGGCACGACGCTGGAGTTCCTCTCGCCTTCCCTATGGAGAGCGCCTCCTCTTGAGATGCGAAGGGAACGCCGGGAATTCTTGCCCGACGAAGCAGGGAAAGGATCCCACATCTCGAGCAACGAGCAGAAACGGGGCTCCTCTGGATGTGGGCGGGACCCTCGTGCTTCCTCTACAGTGGAGACCAGGATGTCGAGGAACTTCTTGAGTTGCAGCAAGGTTGTGAAGGACCTTTTGGAAGTTCCAGAGGTTAGGTGTGATTAGCCTCGAGAAGCCTCAGTGGAAATGGGCCTCATCTCGCCTGGAGGGCAAACCTCCTGGATTTTCTCGAGTTGCCGCAGGTGCTCTCGACTTACGACGGGGACCTCAGGGACCCGCTCTGGTGGCCTCAGGAAAGGCCAGTCGCCATGCGAGTTCCTCGGGGTCCTCTCGGGATTCCTCTCCCTTCGATGCCGGGGCATAAGACCTTGTGTGGAGTCGGGGCCGGAACCTGAGGATTCCTCTCCAGTGCTGACATGGATCTTGGGGTACTTCTGGAGTCTCCCCAGGGGAGTCAGTCCTCGTCTCGAATGCGGGCATGCACTTGCGCTTTCCTCCAGAGCGGTAGCAGCAGTGTCACGCAGTCCGCCGCGTGGATCAAAGGATCTATGGCTTTCCATCGAGTCTTTCCCACGAGGCTTTTTCACGAGGCTTTCCCACAGGGCTGTCCCACGTGCACACGTGGTGGGAGTCGATCCTTGGCTTGAACGTCAAGGCAGTGAAGGGAAAACAGGTTCCTCTGGAATGGACTGACACATCTGGGGGACTCTTGGAACGGTGGCACGACCCTGGAGTTCCTCTCGCCTTTCCTATGGAGAGCGCCTCCTCTTGAGATGCGACGGGAACGCCGGGAATTCTTTCCCTACGAAACAGGGAAAGGATCCCTCATCTCGAGCTAGGAGGCGGAAACGGGGCTCCCCTGGATGTGTGCGGGACCCTCGTGCTTCCTCTCGAGTGGAGACGGCTATGTCGGGGAACTTCTTGAGTTGCAGCAAGGGTGTGAAGGACCCTTTGGAAGTTCCAGTGGTTAGATGTGATTAGCCTCGAGAAGCCTCAGCGGAAATGGGCCTCATCACGCCTGGAGGGCAAAACCTCCTGGATTTTCTCGAGTTGCGGCAGGTGCTCTCGACGTACGACGGGGACCTCAGGGACCCGCTCTGGTGGCCTCAGGAAAGGCCAGTCAGCACGCGAGTTCCTCGGGGGCCTCTCGGGATTCCGCTCCAGTCCATGCCGTGGCCTAAGACCTTGTGTGGAGTCGGGGCCGGAACCTGCGGATTCCTCTCCAGTGCTGACATGGATCTTGGGGTACTTCTGGAGTCTCCTCAGGGGAGTCAGTCCTCGTCTCGAATGCGGGCATGCACTTGCGCTTTCCTCCAGATCGGTAGCAGCAGTGTCACGCAGTCCGATGCGTGGATCAAAGGATCTATGGTTTTCCCTCGAGTCTTTCCCACGAGGCTTTCCCACGAGGCTTTCCCATGAGGCTTTCCCACAGGGCTGTCCCACGTGCACACGTGGTGGGAGTCGATCCTCGGCTTGAACGTCAAGGCAGTGCAGGGAAAACAGGTTCCTCTGGAATGGACTGACACAACTGGGGAACTCTTGGAATGGTGGCACGACCCTGGAGTTCCTCTCGCCTTTCCTGTGGAGAGCGCCTCCTCTTGAGGTGCGACGGGAACGCCGGGAATTCTTTCCCTACGAAACAGGGAAAGGATCCCTCATCTCGAGCTAGGAGGCGGAAACGGGGCTCTGCTGAATGTGTGCGGGACCCTCGTCCTTCCTCTCGAGTGAAGACGAGTATGTCAGGGAACTTCTTGAGTTGCAGCAAGGGTGTGAAGGACCCTTTGGAAGTTCCAGTGGTTAGATGTGATTAGCCTCGAGAAGCCTCAGCGGAAATGGGCCTCATTTCTCCTGGAGGGCAAAACCTCCTGGATTTTCTCGAGTTGCGGCAGTTGCTCTCGACTTAAGACGGGGACCTCAGGGACCCGTTCTGGTGGCCTCAGGAAAGGCCAGTCCCCATGCGAGTTCCTCGGGGGCCTCTCGGGATTCCTCTCCCGTCGATGCCGGGGCCTAACCTTGCGTGGAGTCGGGGCCGGAACCTGAGGATTCCTCTCCAGTGCTGACATGGATCTTGGGGTACTTCTGGAGTCTCCCCAGGGGAGTCAGTCCTCGTCTCGAATGCGGGCATGCACTTGCGCTTTCCTCCAGAGCGGTAGCAGCAGTGTCACCCAGTCCGCCTCATGGATAAAAGGATCTATGGTGTTCCCTCGAGTCTTTCCCACGAGGCTTTCCCACGAGGCTTTCCCACAGGGCTGTCCCACGTGCACACGTGGTGGGAGTCGATCCTTGGCTTGAACGTCAAGGCAGTGCAGGGAAAACAGTTTCCTCTGGAATGGACTGACACATCTGGGGGCCTCTTGGAATGGTGGCACGACCCTGGAGTTCCTCTCGCCTTTCCTGTGGAGAGCGCCTCTTCTTGAGATGCGACGGGAACGCCGGGAATTCTTTCCCTACGAAACAGGGAAAGGATCCCTCATCTGGAGCTAGGAGGCGGAAACGGGGCTCCCCTGGATGTGTTCGGGACCCCACGTGCTTCCTTTCGAGTGGAGACGGGTATGTCGGGGAACTTCTTGAGTTGCAGCAAGGGTGTGAAGGACCCTTTGGAAGTTCCAGTGGTTAGACGTGATTAGCCTCGAGAAGCCTCAGAGGAAATGAGCCTCATCTCGCCTGGAGGGCAAAACCTCCTGGATTTTCTCGAGTTGCAGCAGGTGCTCTCGACTTACGACGGGGACCTCAGGAACCCGCTCTGGTGGCCTCAGGAAAGGCCAGTCCCCATGCGAGTTCCTCTGGGGATTCCTTTCCCGTCGATGCCGGGGCCTAAGACCTTGTGTGAAGTCGGGGCCGGAACCTGAGGATTCCTCTCCAGTGCTGACATGGATCTTGGGGTACTTCTGGAGTCTCCCCAGGGGAGTCAGTCCTCGTCTCGAATGCGGGCATGCACTTGCGCTTTCCTCCAGAGCGGTAGCAGCAGTGTCACGCAGTCCGCCGCATGGATCAAAGGATCTATGGTTTTCCCTCGAGTCTTTCCCACGAGGCTTTCCCACGAGGCTTTCCCACAGGGCTGTCCCACGTGCACACGTGGTGGGAGTCGATCCTCGGCTTGAACGTCAAGGCAGTGCAGGGAAAACAGGTTCCTCTGGAATGGACTGACACATCTGGGGGACTCTTGGAATGGTGGCACGACCCTGGAGTTCCTGTCGCCTTTCCTGTGGAGAGCGCCTCCTCTTGAGATGCGACGGGAACGCCGGGAATTCTTTCCCTACGAAACAGGGAAAGGATCCCTCATCTGGAGCTAGGAGGCGGAAACGGGGCTCCCCTGGATGTGTGCGGGACCCCACGTGCTTCCTCTCGAGTGGAGACGGGTATGTCGGGGAACTTCTTGAGTTGCAACAAGGGTGTGAAGGACCCTTTGGAAGTTCCAGTGGTTAGATGTGATTGGCCTCGAGAAGCCTCAGCGGAAATGGGCCTCATCTCGCCTGGAGGGCAAAACCTCCTGGATTTTCTCGAGTTGCGGCAGGTGCTCTCGACTTACGACGGGGACCTCAGGGACCCTCTCTGGTGGCCTCAGGAAAGGCCAGTCCCCATGCGAGTTCCTCGGGGGCCTCTCGGGATTCCTCTCCCGTCGATGCCGGGGCCTAAGACCTTGTGTGGAGTCGGGGCCGGAACCTGAGGATTCCTCTCCAGTGCTGACATGGATCTTGGGGTACTTCTGGAGTCTCCCCAGGGGAGTCAGTCCTCGTCTCGAATGCGGGCATGCACTTGCGCTTTCCTCCAGAGCGGTAGCAGCAGTGTCACGCAGTCCGCCGCGTGAATCAAAGGATCTATGGTTTTCCCTCGAGTCTTTCCCACGAGGCTTTCCCACGAGGCTTTCCCACAGGGCTGTCCCACGTGCACACGTGGTGGGAGTCGATCCTCGGCTTGAACGTCAAGGCAGTTCAGTGAAAACAGGTTCCTCTGGAATGGACTGACACATCTGGGGGACTCTTGGAATGGTGGCACGACCCTGGAGTTCCTCTCGCCTTTCCTGTGGAGAGCGCCTCTTCTTGAGATGCGACGGGAACGCAGGGAATTCTTTCCTACGAAACAGGGAAGGATCACTCATCTCGAGCTAGGAGGCGGAAACGGGGCTCCCCTGGATGTGTGAGGGACCCCACGTGCTTCCTCTCGAGTGGAGACGGGTATGTAGGGGAACTTCTTGAGTTTCAGCAATGGTGTGAAGGACCCTTTGGAAGTTCCAGTGGTTAGATGTGATTAGCCTCGAGAAGCCTCAGCGGAAATGGGCCTCATCTCGCCTGGAGGGCAAAACCTCCTGGATTTTCTCGAGTTGCGGCAGGTGCTCTCGACTTACGACGGGGACCTCAGGGACCCGCTCTGGTGGCCTCAGGAAAGGCCAGTCCCCATGCGAGTTCCTCGGGGGCCTCTCGGGATTCCTCTCCCGTCGATGCCGGGGCCTAAGACCTTGTGTGGAGTCGGGGCCGGAACCTGAGGTTTCCTCTCCAGTGCTGACATGGATCTTGGGGTACTTCTGGAGTCTCTCCAGGGGAGTCAGTCCTCGTCTCGAATGCGGGCATGCACTTGCGCTTTCCTCCAGAGCGGTAGCAGCAGTGTCACGCAGTCCGCCGCGTGGATCAAAGGATCTATGGTTTTCCCTCGAGTCTTTCCCACGAGGCTTTCCCACGAGGCTTTCCCACAGGGCTGTCCCACGTGCACACGTGATGGGAGTCGATCCTCGGATTGAACGTCAAGGCAGTGCAGGGAAAACAGGTTCCTCTGGAATGGACTGACCCATCTGGGGGACTCTTGGAATGGTGGCACAACCCTGGAGTTCCTCTCGCCTTTCCTGTGGAGAGCACCTCCTCTTGAGATGCGACGGGAACGCCGGGAATTCTTTCCCTACGAAACAGGGAAAGGATCCCTCATCTCGAGCTAGGAGGCAGAAACGGGGCTCCCCTGGATGTGTGCGGGACCCACGTGCTTCCTCTCGAGTGGAGACGGGTATGTCGGGGAACTTCTTGAGTTGCAGCAAGGGTGTGAAGGACCCTTTGAAAGTTCCAGTGGTTAGACGTGATTAGCCTCGAGAAGCCTCAGCGGAAATGGGCCTCATCTCGCCTGGAGGGCAAAACCTCCTGGATTTTCTCGAGTTGCGGCAGGTGCTCTCGACTTACGACGGGGACCTCAGGGACCCGCTCTGGTGGCCTCAGGAAAGGCCAGTCCCCATGCGAGTTCCTCGGGGGCCTCTCGGGATTCCTCTCCCGTCGATGTCGGGGCCTAAGACCTTGTGTGGAGTCGGGGCCGGAACCTGAGGATTCCTCTCCAGTGCTGACATGGATCTTGGGGTACTTCTGGAGTCTCCCCAGGGGAGTCAGTCCTCGTCTCTAATGCGGGCATGCACTTGCGCTTTCCTCCAGAGCGGTAGCAGCAGTGTCACGCAGTCCGCCGCATGGATCAAAGGATCTATGGTTTTCCCTCGAGTCTTTCCCACGAGGCTTTCCCACGAGGCTTTCCCACAGGGCTGTCCCACGTGCACACGTGGTGGGAGTCGATCCTCGGCTTGAACGTCAAGGCAGTGCAGGGAAAACAGGTTCCTCTGGAATGGACTGACACATCTGGGGGACTCTTGGAATGGTGGCATGACCCTTGAGTTCCTTTCGCCTTTCCTGTGGAGAGCGCCTCCTCTTGAGATGCGACGGGAACGCCGGGAATTCTTTCCCTACGAAACAGGGAAAGGATCCCTCATCTCGAGCTAGGAGGCGGAAACGGGGCTCCCCTGGATGTGTGCGGGACACCACGTGCTTCCTCTCGAGTGGAGACCGGTATGTCGGGGAACTTCTTGAGTTGCAGCAAGGGTGTGAAGGACCCTTTGAAAGTTCCAGTGGTTAAATGTGATTTTCCTCGAGAGGCCTCAGCGGAAATGGGCCTCATCTCGCCTGGAGGGCAAAACCTCCTGGATTTTCTCTAGTTGCGGCAGGTGCTCTCGACTTACGACGCGGAGCTCAGGGACCCGCTCTGGTGGCCTCAGGAAAGGCCAGTCCCCATGCGAGTTCCTCGGGGGCCTCTCGGGATTCCTCTCCCGTCGATGCCGGGGCCTAAGACCTTGTGTGGAGTCGGGGCCGGAACCTGAGGATTCCTCTCCAGTGCTGACATGGATCTTGGGGTACTTCTGGAGTCTCCCCAGGGGAGTCAGTCCTCGTCTCGAATGCGGGCATGCACTTGCGCTTTCCTCCAGAGCGGTGGCAGCAGTGTCACGCAGTCCGCCGCGTGGATCAAAGGATCTATGGTTTTCCCTCGAGTCTTTTCCACGAGGCTTTCCCACGAGGCTTTCCCACAGGGCTGTCCCACGTGCACACGTGGTGGGAGTCGATCCTCGGCTTGAACGTCAAGGCAGTGCAGGGAAAACAGGTTCCTCTGGAATGGACTGACACATCTGGGGGACTCTTGGAATGGTGGCACGAACCTGGAGTTCCTCTCGCCTTTCCTGTGGAGAGCGCCTCCTCTTGAGATGCGACGGGAACGCCGGGAATTCTTTCCCTACGAAACAGGGAAAGGATCCCTCATCTCGAGCTAGGAGGCGGAAACGGGGCTCCCCTGGATGTGTGCGGTACCCCACGTGCTTCCTCTCGAGTGGAGACGGGTATGTCGGGGAACTTCTTGAGTTGCAGCAAGGGTGTGAAGGACCCTTTGGAAGTTCCAGTGGTTAGACGTGATTGGCCTCGAGAAGCCTCAGCGGAAATGGGCCTCATCTCGCCTGGAGGGCAAAACCTCCTGGATTTTCTCGAGTTGTGGCAGGTGCTCTCGACTTACCACGGGGACCTCTGGGAACCGCTCTGGTGGCCTCAGGAAAGGCCAGTCCCCATGCGAGTTCCTCGGGGGCCTCTCGGGATTCCTCTCCCGTCGATGCCGGGGCCTAAGACCTTGTGTGGAATCGGGGCCGGAACCTGAGGATTCCTCTCCAGTGCTGACATGGATCTTGGGGTACTTCTGGAGTCTCCCCAGGGGAGTCAGTCCTCGTCTCGAATGCGGGCATGCACTTGCGTTTTCCTCCAGAGCGGTAGCAGCAGTGTCACCCAGTCTGCCGCGTGGATCAAAGGATCTATGGTTTTCCCTCGAGTCTTTCCCACGAGGCTTTCCCACGAGGCTTTCCCACAGGGCTGTCCCACGTGCACACGTGGTGGGAGTCGATCCTCGGCTTGAACGTCAAGGCAGTGCAGGGAAAACAGGTTCCTCTGGAATGGACTGACACATCTGGGGGACTCTTGGAATGGTGTCACGACCCTGGAGTTCCTCTCGCCTTTCCTGTGGAGAGCGCCTCCTCTTGAGATGCGACGGGAACGCCGGGAATTCTTTCCCTACGAAACAGGGAAAGGATCCCTCATCTCGAGCTAGGAGGCGGAAACGTTGCTCCCCTGGATGTGTGCGCGACCCCACGTGCTTCCTCTCGAGTGGAGACGGGTATGTCGGGGAACTTCTTGAGTTGCAGCAATGGTGTGAAGGACCCTTTGGAAGTTCCAGTTGTTAGATGTGATTGGCCTCGAGAAGCCTCAGCGGAAATGGGCCTCATCTCGCCTGAAGGGCAAAACCTCCTGGATTTTCTCGAGTTGCTGCAGGTGCTCTCGACTTACGACGAGGACCTCAGGGAACCCCTCTGGTGGCCTCAGGAAAGGCCAGTCCCCATGCGAGTTCCTCGGGGGCGTCTCGGGATTCCTCTCCCGTCGATGCCGGGGCCTAAGACCTTGTGTGGAGTCGGGGCCGGAACCTGAGGATTCCTCTCCAGTGCTGACATGGATCTTGGGGTACTTCTGGAGTCTCCCCAGGGGAGTCAGTCCTCGTCTCGAATGCGGGCATGCACTTGCGCTTTCCTCCAGAGCGGTAGCAGCAGTGTCACGCAGTCCGCCACGTGGATCAAAGGATCTATGGTTTTCCCTCGAGTCTTTTCCACGAGGCTTTCCCACGAGGCTTTCCCACAGGGCTGTCCCACGTGCACACGTGGTGGGAGTCGATCCTCGGCTTGAACGTCAAGGCAGTGCAGGGAAAACAGGTTCCTCTGGAATGGACTGACACATCTGGGGGACTCTTGGAATGGTGGCACGACCCTGGAGTTCCTCTCGCCTTTCCTGTGGTGAGCGCCTCCTCTTGAGATGCGACGGGAACGCCGGGAATTCTTTCCCTACGAAACAGGGAAAGGATCCCTCATCTCGAGCTAGGAGGCGGAAACGGGGCTCCCCTGGATGTGTGCGGGACCCTCGTCCTTCCTCTCGAGTGGAGACGAGTATGTCAGGGAACTTCCTGAGTTGCAGCAAGGGTGTGAAGGACCCTTTGGAAGTTCCAGTGGTTAGATGTGATTAGCCTCGAGAAGCCTCAGCGGAAATGGGCCTCATTTCTCCTGGAGGGCAAAACCTCCTGGATTTTCTCGAGTTGCGGCAGTTGCTCTCGACTTAAGACGGGGACCTCAGGGACCCGCTCTGGTGGCCTCAGGAAAGGCCAGTCCCCATGCGAGTTCCTCGGGGGCCTCTCGGGATTCCTCTCCCGTCGATGCCGGGGCCTAACCTTGCGTGGAGTCGGGGCCGGAACCTGAGGATTCCTCTCCAGTGCTGACATGGATCTTGGGGTACTTCTGGAGTCTCCCCAGGGGAGTCAGTCCTCGTCTCGAATGCGGGCATGCACTTGCGCTTTCCTCCAGAGCGGTAGCAGCAGTGTCACGCAGTCCGCCTCATGGATCAAAGGATCTATGGTGTTCCCTCGAGTCTTTCCCACGAGGCTTTCCCACGAGGCTTTCCCACAGGGCTGTCCCACGTGCACACGTGGTGGGAGTCGATCCTTGGCTTGAACGTCAAGGCAGTGCAGGGAAAACAGGTTCCTCTGGAATGGACTGACACATCTGGGGGCCTCTTGGAATGGTGGCACGACCCTGGAGTTCCTCTCGCCTTTCCTGTGGAGAGCGCCTCTTCTTGAGATGCGACGGGAACGCCGGGAATTCTTTCCCTACGAAACAGGGAAAGGATCCCTCATCTGGAGCTAGGAGGCGGAAACGGGGCTCCCCTGGATGTGTTCGGGACCCCACGTGCTTCCTTTCGAGTGGAGACGGGTATTCGGGGAACTTCTTGAGTTGCAGCAAGGGTGTGAAGGACCCTTTGGAAGTTCCAGTGGTTAGACGTGATTAGCCTCGAGAAGCCTCAGAGGAAATGAGCCTCATCTCGCCTGGAGGGCAAAACCTCCTGGATTTTCTCGAGTTGCAGCAGGTGCTCTCGACTTACGACGGGGACCTCAGGAACCCGCTCTGGTGGCCTCAGGAAAGGCCAGTCCCCATGCGAGTTCCTCTGGGGATTCCTTTCCCGTCGATGCCGGGGCCTAAGACCTTGTGTGGAGTCGGGGCCGGAACCTGAGGATTCCTCTCCAGTGCTGACATGGATCTTGGGGTACTTCTGGAGTCTCCCCAGGGGAGTCAGTCCTCGTCTCGAATGCGGGCATGCACTTGCGCTTTCCTCCAGAGCGGTAGCAGCAGTGTCACGCAGTCCGCCGCATGGATCAAAGGATCTATGGTTTTCCCTCGAGTCTTTCCCACGAGGCTTTCCCACGAGGCTTTCCCACAGGGCTGTCCCACGTGCACACGTGGTGGGAGTCGATCCTTGGCTTGAACGTCAAGGCAGTGCAGGGAAAACAGGTTCCTCTGGAATGGACTGACACATCTGGGGGACTCTTGGAATGGTGGCACGACCCTGGAGTTCCTGTCGCCTTTCCTGTGGAGAGCGCCTCCTCTTGAGATGCGACGGGAACGCCGGGAATTCTTTCCCTACGAAACAGGGAAAGGATCCCTCATCTGGAGCTAGGAGGCGGAAACGGGGCTCCCCTGGATGTGTGCGGGACCCCACGTGCTTCCTCTCGAGTGGAGACGGGTATGTCGGGGAACTTCTTGAGTTGCAACAAGGGTGTGAAGGACCCTTTAGAAGTTCCAGTGGTTAGATGTGATTGGCCTCGAGAAGCCTCAGCGGAAATGGGCCTCATCTCGCCTGGAGGGCAAAACCTCCTGGATTTTCTCGAGTTGCGGCAGGTGCTCTCGACTTACGACGGGGACCTCAGGGACCCTCTCTGGTGGCCTCAGGAAAGGCCTGTCCCCATGCGAGTTCCTCGGGGGCCTCTCGGGATTCCTCTCCCGTCGATGCCGGGGCCTAAGACCTTGTGTGGAGTCGGGGCCGGAACCTGAGGATTCCTCTCCAGTGCTGACATGGATCTTGGGGTACTTCTGGAGTCTCCCCAGGGGAGTCAGTCCTCGTCTCGAATGCGGGCATGCACTTGCGCTTTCCTCCAGAGCGGTAGCAGCAGTGTCACGCAGTCCGCCGCGTGGATCAAAGGATCTATGGTTTTCCCTCGAGTCTTTCCCACGAGGCTTTCCCACGAGGCTTTCCCACAGGGCTGTCCCACGTGCACACGTGGTGGGAGTCGATCCTCGGCTTGAACGTCAAGGCAGTGCAGGGAAAACAGGTTCCTCTGGAATGGACTGACACATCTGGGGGACTCTTGGAATGGTGGCACGACCCTGGAGTTCCTCTCGCCTTTCCTGTGGAGAGCGCCTCCTCTTGAGATGCGACGGGAACGCCGGGAATTCTTTCCCTACGAAACAGGGAAAGGATCCCTCATCTCGAGCTAGGAGGCGAAACGGGGCTCCCCTGGATGTGTGCGGGACACCACGTGCTTCCTCTCGAGTGGAGACGGGTATGTCGGGGAACTTCTTGAGTTGCAGCAAGGGTGTGAAGGACCCTTTGGAAGTTCCAGTGGTTAGATGTGATTGGCCTCGAGAAGCCTAAGCGGAAATGGGCCTCATCTCGCCTGGAGGGCAAAACCTCCTGGATTTTCTCGAGTTGCGGCAGGTGCTCTCGACTTACGACGGGGACCTCAGGGACCCGCTCTGGTGGCCTCAGGAAAGGCCAGTCCCCATGCGAGTTCCTCGGGGGCCTCTCGGGATTCCTCTCCCGTCGATGCCGGGGCCTAAGACCTTGTGTGGAGTCGGGCCGGAACCTGAGGATTCCTCTCCAGTGCTGACATGGATCTTGGGGTACTTCTGGAGTCTCCCCAGGGGAGTCAGTCCTCGTCTCGAATGCGGGCATGCACTTGCGCTTTCCTCCAGAGCGGTAGCAGCAGTGTCACGCAGTCTGCCGCGTGGATCAAAGGATCTATGGTTTTCCCTCGAGTCTTTCCCACGAGGCTTTCCCACGAGGCTTTCCCACAGGGCTGTCCCACGTGCACACGTGGTGGGAGTCGATTCTCGGCTTGAACGTCAAGGCAGTGCAGGGAAAACAGGTTCCTCTGGAATGGACTGACACATCTGGGGGACTCTTGGAATGGTGGCACGACCCTGGAGTTCCTCTCGCCTTTCCTGTGGAGAGCGCCTCCTCTTGAGATGCGACGGGAACGCCGGGAATTCTTTCCCTACGAAACAGGGAAAGGATCCCTCATCTCGAGCTAGGAGGCGGAAACGGGGCTCCCCTGGATGTGTGCGGGACACCACGTGCTTCCTCTCGAGTGGAGACGGGTATGTCGGGGAACTTCTTGAGTTGCAGCAAGGGTGTGAAGGACCCTTTGGAAGTTCCAGTGGTTAGATGTGATTGGCCTCGAGAAGCCTCAGCGGAAATGGGCCTCATCTCGCCTGGAGGGCAAAACCTCCTGGATTTTCTCGAGTTGTGGCAGGTGCTCTCGACTTACCACGGGGACCTCTGGGAACCGCTCTGGTGGCCTCAGGAAAGGCCAGTCCCCATGCGAGTTCCTCGGGGGCCTCTCGGGATTCCTCTCCCGTCGATGCCAGGGCCTAAGACCTTGTGTGGAGTCGGGGCCGGAACCTGAGGATTCCTCTCCAGTGCTGACATGGATCTTGGGGTACTTCTGGAGTCTCCCCAGGGGAGTCAGTCCTCGTCTCGAATGCGGGCATGCACTTGCGCTTTCCTCCAGATCGGTAGCAGCAGTGTCACGCAGTCTGCCGCGTGGATCAAAGGATCTATGGTTTTCCCTCGAGTCTTTCCCACGAGGCTTTCCCTCGAGGCTTTCCCACAGGGCTCCCACGTGCACACGTGGTGGGAGTCGATCCTCGGCTTGAACGTCAAGGCAGTGCATGGAAAACAGGTTCCTCTGGAATGGACTGACACATCTGGGGGACTCTTGGAATGGTGGCACGACACTGGAGTTCCTCTCGCCTTTCCTGTGGAGAGCGCCTCCTCTTGAGATGCGACGGGAACGCCGGGAATTCTTTCCCTTCGAAACAGGGAAAGGATCCCTCATCTCGAGCTAGGAGGCGAAACGGGGCTCCCCTGGATGTGTGCGGGACACCACGTGTTTCCTCTCGAGTGGAGACGGGTATGTCGGGGAACTTCTTGAGTTGCAGCAAGGGTGTGAAGGACCCTTTGGAAGTTCCAGTGGTTAGATGTGATTGGCCTCGAGAAGCCTAAGCGGAAATGGGCCTCATCTCGCCTGGAGGGCAAAACCTCCTGGATTTTCTCGAGTTGCGGCAGGTGCTCTCGACTTACCACGGGGACCTCAGGGACCCGCTCTGGTGGCCTCAGGAAAGGCCAGTCCCCATGCGAGTTCCTCGGGGGCCTCTCGGGATTCCTCTCCCGTCGATGCCGGGGCCTAAGACCTTGTGTGGAGTCGGGGCCGGAACCTGAGGATTCCTCTCCAGTGCTGACATGGATCTTGGGGTACTTCTGGAGTCTCCCCAGGGGAGTCAGTCCTCGTGTCGAATGCGGGCATGCACTTGCGCTTTCCTCCAGAGCGGTAGCAGCAGTGTCACGCAGTCCGCCGCGTGGATCAAAGGATCTATGGTTTTCCCTCGAGTCTTTCCCACGAGGCTTTCCCACGAGGCTTTCCCACAGGGATGTCCCACGTGCACACGTGGTGGGAGTCGATCCTCGGCTTGAACGTCAAGGCAGTTCAGGGAAAACAGGTTCCTCTGGAATGGACTGACACATCTGGGGGACTCTTGGAATGGTGTCACGACCCTGGAGTTCCTCTCGCCTTTCCTGTGGAGAGCGCCTCCTCTTGAGATGCGACGGGAACGCCGGGAATTCTTTCCCTTTGAAACAGGGAAAGGATCCCTCATCTCGAGTTAGGAGGCGGAAACGGGGCTCCCCTGGATGTGTGCGGGACCCACGTGCTTCCTCTCGAGTGGAGACGGGTATGTCGGGGAACTTCTTGAGTTGCAGCAAGGGTGTGAAGGACCCTTTGGAAATTCCAGTGGTTAGACGTGATTAGCCTCGAGAAGCCTCAGCGGAAATGGGCCTCATCTCGCCTGGAGGGCAAAACCTCCTGGATTTTCTCGAGTTGCGGCAGGTGCTCTCGACTTACGACGGGGACCTCAGGGACCCGCTCTGGTGGCCTCAGGAAAGGCCAGTCCCCATGCGAGTTCCTCGGGGGCCTCTCGGGATTCCTCTCCCGTCGATGCCGGGGCCTAAGACCTTGTGTGGAGTCGGGGCCGGAACCTGAGGATTCCTCTCCAGTGCTGACATGGATCTTGGGGTACTTCTGGAGTCTCCCCAGGGGAGTCAGTCCTCGTCTCGAATGCGGGCATGCACTTGCGCTTTCCTCCAGAGCGGTAGCAGCAGTGTCACGCAGTCCGCCGCGTGGATCAAAGGATCTATGGTTTTCCCTCGAGTCTTTCCCACGAGGCTTTCCCACGAGGCTTTCCCACAGGGCTGTCCCACGTGCACACGTGGTGGGAGTCGATCCTCGGCTTGAACGTCAAGGCAGTGCAGGGAAAACAGGTTCCTCTGGAATGGACTGACACATCTGGGGGACTCTTGGAATGGTGGCACGACCCTGGAGTTCCTCTCGCCTTTCCTGTGGAGAGCGCCTCCTCTTGAGATGCGACGGGAACGCCGGGAATTCTTTCCCTACGAAACAGGGAAAGGATCCCTCATCTCGAGCTAGGAGGCGGAAACGGGGCTCCCCTGGATGTGTGCGGGACCCACGTGCTTCCTCTCGAGTGGAGACGGGTATGTCGGGGAACTTCTTGAGTTGCAGCAAGGGTGTGAAGGACCCTTTGGAATTTCCAGTGGTTAGACGTGATTAGCCTCGAGAAGCCTCAGCGGAAATGGGCCTCATCTCGCCTGGAGGGCAAAACCTCCTGGATTTTCTCGAGTTGCGGCAGGTGCTCTCGACTTACCACGGGGACCTCAGGGACCCGCTCTGGTGGCCTCAGGAAAGGCCAGTCCCCATGCGAGTTCCTCGGGGGCCTCTCGGGATTCCTCTCCCGTCGATGCCGGGGCCTAAGACCTTGTGTGGAGTCGGGGCCGGAACCTGAGGATTCCTCTCCAGTGCTGACATGGATCTTGGGGTACTTCTGGAGTCTCCCCAGGGGAGTCAGTCCTCGTCTCGAATGCGGGCATGCACTTGCGCTTTCCTCCAGAGCGGTAGCAGCAGTGTCACGCAGTCCGCCGCGTGGATCAAAGGATCTATGGTTTTCCCTCGAGTCTTTCCCACGAGGCTTTCCCACGAGGCTTTCCCACAGGGATGTCCCACGTGCACACGTGGTGGGAGTCGATCCTCGGCTTGAACGTCAAGGCAGTTCAGGGAAAACAGGTTCCTCTGGAATGGACTGACACATCTGGGGGACTCTTGGAATGGTGTCACGACCCTGGAGTTCCTCTCGCCTTTCCTGTGGAGAGCGCCTCCTCTTGAGATGCGACGGGAACGCCGGGAATTCTTTCCCTTTGAAACAGGGAAAGGATCCCTCATCTCGAGTTAGGAGGCGGAAACGGGGCTCCCCTGTATGTGTGCGGGACCCACGTGCTTCCTCTCGAGTGGAGACGGGTATGTCGGGGAACTTCTTGAGTTGCAGCAAGGGTGTGAAGGACCCTTTGGAAATTCCAGTGGTTAGACGTGATTAGCCTCGAGAAGCCTCAGCGGAAATGGGCCTCATCTCGCCTGGAGGGCAAAACCTCCTGGATTTTCTCGAGTTGCGGCAGGTGCTCTCGACTTACGACGGGGACCTCAGGGACCCGCTCTGGTGGCCTCAGGAAAGGCCAGTCCCCATGCGAGTTCCTCGGGGGCCTCTCGGGATTCCTCTCCCGTCGATGCCGGGGCCTAAGACCTTGTGTGGAGTCGGGGCCGGAACCTGAGGATTCCTCTCCAGTGCTGACATGGATCTTGGGGTACTTCTGGAGTCTCCCCAGGGGAGTCAGTCCTCGTCTCGAAAGCGGGCATGCACTTGCGCTTTCCTCCAGAGCGGTAGCAGCAGTGTCACGCAGTCTGCCGCGTGGATCAAAGGATCTATGGTTTTCCCTCGAGTCTTTCCCACGAGGCTTTCCCACGAGGCTTTCCCACAGGGCTGTCCCACGTGCACACGTGGTGGGAGTCGATCCTCGGCTTGAACGTCAAGGCAGTGCAGGGAAAACAGGTTCCTCTGGAATGGACTGACACATCTGGGGGACTCTTGGAATGGTGGCACGACCCTGGAGTTCCTCTCGCCATACCTGTGGTGAGCGCCTCCTCTTGAGATGCGACGGGAACGCCGGGAAATCTTTCCCTACGAAACAGGGAAAGGATCCCTCATCTCGAGCTAGGAGGCGGAAACGGGGCTCCCCTGGATGTGTGCGGGACCCCACGTGCTTCCTCTCGAGTGGAGACGGGTATGTCGGGGAACTTCTTGAGTTGCAGCAATGGTGTGAAGGACCCTTTGGAAGTTCCAGTGGTTAGATGTGATTGGCCTCGAGAAGCCTCAGCGGAAATGGGCCTCATCTCGCCTGGAGGGCAAAACCTCCTGGATTTTCTCGAGTTGCGGCAGGTGCTCTCGACTTACGACGGGGACCTCAGGGAACCGCTCTGGTGGCCTCAGGAAAGGCCAGTCCCCATGCGAGTTCCTCGGGGGCCTTTCCGGATTCCTCTCCCGTCGATGCCAAGGGCCTAAGACCTTGTGCGGAGTCGGCGCCGGAACCTGAGGATTCCTCTCCAGTGCTGACATGGATCTTGGGGTACTTCTGGAGTCTCCCCAGGGGAGTCAGTCCTCGTCTCGAATGCGGACATGCACTTGCGCTTTCCTCCAGAGCGGTAGCAGCAGTGTCACGCAGTCCGCCGCGTGGATCAAAGGATCTATGGTTTTCCCTCGAGTCTTTCCCACGAGGCTTTCCCACAGGGCTGTCCCACGTGCACACGTGGTGGGAGTCGATCCTCGGCTTGAACGTCAAGGCAGTGCAGGGAAAACAGGTTCCTCTGGAATGGACTGACACATCTGGGGGACTCTTGGAATGGTGGCACGACCCTGGAGTTCCTCTCGCCTTTCCTGTGGAGAGCGCCTCCTCTTGAGATGCGACGGGAACGCCGGGAATTCTTTCCCTACGAAACAGGGAAAGTATCCCTCATCTAGAGCTAGGAGGCGAAACGGGGCTCCCCTGGATGTGTGCGGGACACCACGTGCTTCCTCTCGAGTGGAGACGGGTATGTCGGGGAACTTCTTGAGTTGCAGCAAGGGTGTGAAGGACCCTTTGCAAGGTCCAGTGGTTAGATGTGATTGGCCTCGAGAAGCCTCAGCGGAAATGGGCCTCATCGCGCCTGGAGGGCAAAACCTCCTGGATTTTCTCGAGTTGCGGCAGGTGCTCTCGACTTACGACGAGGACATCAGGGAACCGCTCTGGTGGCCTCAGGAAAGGCCAGTCCCCATGCGAGTTCCTCGGGGGCGTCTCGTGATTCCTCTCCCGTCGATGCCGGGGCCTAAGACCTTGTGTGGAGTCGGGGCCGGAACCTGAGGATTCCTCTCCAGTGCTGACATGGATCTTGGGGTACTTCTGGAGTCTCCCCAGGGGAGTCAGTCCTCGTCTCGAATGCGGGCATGCACTTGCGCTTTCCTCCAGAGCGGTAGCAGCAGTGTCACGCAGTCCGCCGCGTGCATCAAAGGATCTATGGTTTTCCCTCGAGTCTTTCCCACGAGGCTTTCCCACGAGGCTTTCCCACAGGGCTGTCCCACGTGCACACGTGGTGGGAGTCGATCCTCGGCTTGAACTTCAAGGCAGTGCAGGGAAAACAGGTTCCTCTGGAATGGACTGACACATCTGGGGGAGTCTTGGAATGGTGGCACGACCCTGGAGTTCCTCTCGCCTTTCCTGTGGAGAGCGCCTCCTCTTGAGATGCGACGGGAACGCCGGGAATTCTTTCCCTACGAAACAGGTAAAGGATCCCTCATCTCGAGCTAGGAGGCGGAAACGGGGCTCCCCTGGATGTGTGCGGGACCCCACGTGCTTCCTCTCGAGTGGGGACGGGTATGTCGGGGAACTTCTTGAGTTGCAGCAATCGTGTGAAGGACCCTTTGGAAGTTCCTGTGGTTAGACTTGATTGGCCTCGAGAAGCCTCAGCGGAAATGGGCCTCATCTCCCTGGAGGGCAAAACCTCCTGGATTTTCTCGAGTTGCGGCAGGTGCTCTCGACTTACGACGGGGACCTCAGGGACCCGCTCTGGTGGCCTCAGGAAAGGCCAGTCCCCATGCGAGTTCCTCGGGGGCCTCTCGGGATTCCTCTTCCGTCGATGCCGGGGCCTAAGACCTTGTGTGGAGTCGGGGCCGGAACCTGAGGATTCCTCTCCAGTGCTGACATGGATCTTTTGGTACTTCTGGAGTCTCCCCAGGGGAGTCAGTCCTCGTCTCGAATGCGAGCATGAACTTGCGCTTTCCTCCAGAGCGGTAGCAGCAGTGTCACGCACTCCGCCGCGTGGATCAAAGGATCTATGGTTTTCCCTCGAGTCTTTCCCACGAGGCTTTCCCACGAGGCTTTCCCACAGGGCTGTCCCACGTGCACACGTGGTGGGAGTCGATCCTCGGCTTGAACGTCAAGGCAGTGCAGGGAAAACAGGTTCCTCTGGAATGGACTGACACATCTGGGGGACTCTTGGAATGGTGGCATGACCCTGGAGTTCCTCTCGCCTTTCCTGTGGAGAGCGCCTCCTCTTGAGATGCGACGGGAACGCCGGGAATTCTTTCCCTACGAAACAGGGAAAGGATCCCTCATCTCGAGCTAGGAGGCGGAAACGGGGCTCCCCTGGATGTGTGCGGGACCCCAAGTGCTTCCTCTCGAGTGGAGACGGGTATGTCGGGGAACTTCTTGAGTTGCAGCAAGGGTGTGAAGGACCCTTTGGAAGGTCCAGTGGTTAGATGTGATTGGCCTCGAGAAGCCTCAGCGGAAATGGGCCTCATCTCGCCTGGAGGGCAAAACCTCCTGGATTTTCTCGAGTTGCGGCAGGTGCTCTCGACTTACGACGGGGACCTCAGGGACCCGCTCTGGTGGCCTCAGGAAAGGCCAGTCCCCATGCGAGTTCCTCGGGGGCCTCTCGGGATTCCTCTCCCGTCGATGCCGGGGCCTAAGACCTTGTGTGGAGTCGGGGCCGGAACCTGAGGATTCCTCTCCAGTGCTGACATGGATCTTGGGGTACTTCTGGAGTCTCCCCAGGGGAGTCAGTCCTCGTCTCGAATGCGGGCATGCACTTGCGCTTTCCTCCAGAGCGGTAGCAGCAGTGTCACGCAGTCCGCCGCCTGGATCAAAGTATCTATGGTTTTCCCTCGAGTCTTTCCCACGAGGCTTTCCCACAGGGCTGTCCCACGTGCACACCTGTTGGGAGTCGATCCTCGGCTTGAACGTCAAGGCAGTGCAGGGAAAACAGGTTCCTCTGGAATGGACTGACACATCTGGGGGACTCTTGGAATGGTGGCACGACCCTGGAGTTCCTCTCGCCTTTCCTGTGGAGAGCGCCTCCTCTTGAGATGCGACGGGAACGCCGGGAATTCTTTCCCTACGAAACAGGGAAAGGATCCCTCATCTCGAGCAAGGAGGCGGAAATGGGGCTCCCCTGGATGTGTGCGGGACCCCACGTGCTTCCTCTCGAGTGGAGACGGGTATGTCGGGGAACTTCTTGAGTTGCAGCAATTGTGTGAAGGACCCTTTGGAAGGTCCAGTGGTTAGATGTGATTGGCCTCGAGAAGCCTCAGCGGAAATGGGCCTCATCTCGCCTGGAGGGCAAAACCTCCTGGATTTTCTCGAGTTGCGGCAGGTGCTCTCGACTTACGACGGGGACCTCAGGGACCCGCTCTGGTGGCCTCAGGAAAGGCCAGTCCCCATGCGATTTCCTCGGGGGCCTCTCGGGATTCCTCTTCCGTAGATGCCGTGGCCTAAGACCTTGTGTGGAGTCGGGGCCGGAACCTGAGGATTCCTCTCCAGTGCTGACATGGATCTTGGGGTACTTCTGGAGTCTCCCCAGGGGAGTCAGTCCTCGTCTCGAAAGCGGGCATGCACTTGCGCTTTCCTCCAGAGCGGTAGCAGCAGTGTCACGCAGTCCGCCGCGTGGATCAAAGGATCTATGGTTTTCCCTCGAGTCTTTCCCACGAGGCTTTCCCACGAGGCTTTCCCACAGGGCTGTCCCACGTGCACACGTGGTGGGAGTCGATCCTCGGCTTGAACGTCAAGGCAGTGCAGGGAAAACAGGTTCCTCTGGAATGGACTGACACATCTGGAGGACTCTTGGAATGGTGGCACGACCCTGGAGTTCCTCTCGCCTTTCCTGTGGAGAGCGCCTCCTCTTGAGATGCGACGGGAACGCCGGGAATTCTTTCCCTACGAAACAGGGAAAGGATCCCTCATCTCGAGCTAGGAGGCGGAAACGGGGCTCCCCTGGATGTGTGCGGGACCCACGTGCTTCCTCTCCAGTGGAGATGGGTATGTCGGGGAACTTCTTGAGTTGTAGCAAGGGTGTGAAGGACCCTTTGGAAGTTCCAGTGGTTAGACGTGATTAGCCTCGAGAAGCCTTAGCGGAAATGGGCCTCATCTCGCCTGGAGGGCAAAACCTCCTGGATTTTCTCGAGTTGCGGCAGGTGCTCTCGACTTACGACGGGGACCTCAGGGACCCGCTCTGGTGGCCTAAGGAAAGGCCAGTCCCCATGCGAGTTCCTCGGGGGCCTCTCGGGATTCCTCTCGCGTCGATGCCGGGGCCTAAGACCTTGTGTGGAGTCGGGGCCGGAAACTGAGGATTCCTCTCCAGTGCTGACATGGATCTTGGGGTACTTCTGGAGTCTCCCCAGGATAGTCAGTCCTCGTCTCGAATGCGAGCATGCACTTGCGCTTTCCTCCAGAGCGGTAGCAGCAGTGTCACGCAGTCCGCCCCGTGGATCAAAGGATCTATGGTTTTCCCTCGAGTCTTTCCCAAGAGGCTTTCCCACGAGGCTTTCCCACAGGGCTGTCCCACGTGCACACGTGGTGGGAGTCGATCCTCGGCTTGAACGTCAAGGCAGTGCAGGGAAAGCAGGTTCCTCTGGAATGGACTGACACATCTGGGGGACTCTTGGAATGGTGGCATGACCCTGGAGTTCCTCTCGCCTTTCCTGTGCAGAGCGCCTCCTCTTGAGATGCGACGGGAACGCCGGGAATTCTTTCCCTAAGAAACAGGGAAAGGATCCCTCATCTCGAGCTAGGAGGCGGAAACGGGGCTCCCCTGGATGTGTGCGGGACCCCACGTGCTTCCTCTCGAGTGCAGACGGTTATGTCGGGGAACTTCTTGAGTTGCAGCAATGGTGTGAGGGACCCTATTGGAAGTTCCAGTGGTTAGATGTGATTGGCCTCGAGAAGCCTCAGCGGAAATGGGCATCATCGCGCCTGGAGGGCAAAACCTCCTGGATTTTCTCGAGTTGCGGCAGGTGCTCTCGACTTACGACGAGGACATCAGGGAACCGCTCTGGTGGCCTCAGGAAAGGCCAGTCCCCATGCGAGTTCCTCGGGGGCGTCTCGTGATTCCTCTCCCGTCGATGCCGGGGCCTAAGACCTTGTGTGGAGTCGGGGCCGGAACCTGAGGATTCCTCTCCAGTGCTGACATGGATCTTGGGGTACTTCTGGAGTCTCCCCAGGGGAGTCAGTCCTCGTCTCGAATGCGGGCATGCACTTGCACTTTCCTCCAGAGCGGTAGCAGCAGTGTCACCCAGTCCGCCGCGTGGATCAAAGGATCTATGGTTTTCCCTCGAGTCTTTCCCACGAGGCTTTCCCAAAGGGCTGTCCCACGTGCACACGTGGTGGGAGTCGATCCTCGGCTTGAACGTCAAGGCAGTGCAGGGAAAACAGGTTCCTCTGGAATGGACTGACACATCTGGGGGACTCTTGGAATGGTGGCACGACCCTGGAGTTCCTCTCGCCTTTCCTGTGGAGAGCGCCTCCTCTTGAGATGCGACGGGAACGCCGGGAATTCTTTCCCTACGAAACAGGGAAAGGATCCCTCATCTCGAGCAAGGAGGCGGAAACGGGGCTCCCCTGGATGTGTGCGGGACCCCACGTGCTTCCTCTCGAGTGGAGACGGGTATGTCGGGGAACTTCTTGAGTTGCAGAAATTGTGTGAAGGACCCTTTGGAAGGTCCAGTGCTTAGATGTGATTGGCCTCGAGAAGCCTCAGCGGAAATGGGCCTCATCTCGCCTGGAGGGCAAAACCTCCTGGATTTTCTCGAGTTGCGGCAGGTGCTCTCGACTTACGACGGGGACCTCAGGGACCCGCTCTGGTGGCCTCAGGAAAGGCCAGTCCCCATGCGATTTCCTCGGGGGCCTCTCCGGATTCCTCTTCCGTCGATGCCGGGGCCTAAGACCTTGTGTGGAGTCGGGGCCGGAACCTGAGGATTCCTCTCCAGTGCTGACATGGATCTTGGGGTACTTTTGGAGTCTCCCCAGTGGAGTCAGTCCTCGTCTCGAATGCGAGCATGCACTTGCGCTTTCCTCCAGAGCGGTAGCAGCAGTGTCACGCAGTCCGCCGCGTGGATCAAAGGATCTATGGTTTTCCCTCGAGTCTTTCCCACGAGGCTTTCCCACGAGGCTTTCCCACAGGGCTGTCCCACGTGCACACGTGGTGGGAGTCGATCCTCGGCTTGAACGTCAAGGCAGTGCAGGGAAAACAGGTTCCTCTGGAATGGACTGACACATCTGGGGGACTCTTGGAATGGTGGCATGACCCTGGAGTTCCTCTCGCCTTTCCTGTGGAGAGCGCCTCCTCTTGAAATGCGACGGGAACGCCGGGAATTCTTTCCCTAAGAAACAGGGAAAGGATCCCTCATCTCGAGCTAGGAGGCGGAAACGGGGCTCCCCTGGATGTGTGCGGGACCCCACGTGCTTCCTCTCGAGTGGAGACGGGTATGTCGGGGAACTTCTTGAGTTGCAGCAATGGTGTGAAGGACCCTTTGGAAGTTCCAGTGGTTAGATGTGATTGGCCTCGAGAAGCCTCAGCGGAAATGGGCCTCATCGCGCCTGGAGGGCAAAACCTCCTGGATTTTCTCGAGTTGCGGCAGGTGCTCTCGACTTACGACGAGGACATCAGTGAACCGCTCTGGTGGCCTCAGGAAAGGCCAGTCCCCATGCGAGTTCCTCGGGGGCGTCTCGTGATTCCTCTCCCGTCGATGCCGGGGCCTAAGACCTTGTGTGGAGTCGGGGCCGGAACCTGAGGATTCCTCTCCAGTGCTGACATGGATCTTGGGGTACTTCTGGAGTCTCCCCAGGGGAGTCAGTCCTCGTCTCGAATGCGGGCATGCACTTGCGCTTTCCTCCAGAGCGGTAGCAGCAGTGTCACGCAGTCCGCCGCGTGCATCAAAGGATCTATGGTTTTCCCTCGAGTCTTTCCCACGAGGCTTTCCCACGAGGCTTTCCCACAGGGCTGTCCCACGTGCACACGTGGTGGGAGTCGATCCTCGGCTTGAACTTCAAGGCAGTGCAGGGAAAACAGGTTCCTCTGGAATGGACTGACACATCTGGGGGAGTCTTGGAATGGTGGCACGACCCTGGAGTTCCTCTCGCCTTTCCTGTGGAGAGCGCCTCCTCTTGAGATGCGACGGGAACGCCGGGAATTCTTTCCCTACGAAACAGGTAAAGGATCCCTCATCTCGAGCTAGGAGGCGGAAACGGGGCTCCCCTGGATGTGTGCGGGACCCCACGTGCTTCCTCTCGAGTGGGGACGGGTATGTCGGGGAACTTCTTGAGTTGCAGCAATCGTGTGAAGGACCCTTTGGAAGTTCCTGTGGTTAGACTTGATTGGCCTCGAGAAGCCTCAGCGGAAATGGGCCTCATCTCCCTGGAGGGCAAAACCTCCTGGATTTTCTCGAGTTGCGGCAGGTGCTCTCGACTTACGACGGGGACCTCAGGGACCCGCTCTGGTGGCCTCAGGAAAGGCCAGTCCCCATGCGAGTTCCTCGGGGGCCTCTCGGGATTCCTCTTCCGTCGATGCCGGGGCCTAAGACCTTGTGTGGAGTCGGGGCCGGAACCTGAGGATTCCTCTCCAGTGCTGACATGGATCTTTTGGTACTTCTGGAGTCTCCCCAGGGGAGTCAGTCCTCGTCTCGAATGCGAGCATGAACTTGCGCTTTCCTCCAGAGCGGTAGCAGCAGTGTCACGCACTCCGCCGCGTGGATCAAAGGATCTATGGTTTTCCCTCGAGTCTTTCCCTCGAGGCTTTCCCACGAGGCTTTCCCACAGGGCTGTCCCACGTGCACACGTGGTGGGAGTCGATCCTCGGCTTGAACGTCAAGGCAGTGCAGGGAAAACAGGTTCCTCTGGAATGGACTGACACATCTGGGGGACTCTTGGAATGGTGGCATGACCCTGGAGTTCCTCTCGCCTTTCCTGTGGAGAGCGCCTCCTCTTGAGATGCGACGGGAACGCCGGGAATTCTTTCCCTACGAAACAGGGAAAGGATCCCTCATCTCGAGCTAGGAGGCGGAAACGGGGCTCCCCTGGATGTGTGCGGGACCCCAAGTGCTTCCTCTCGAGTGGAGACGGGTATGTCGGGGAACTTCTTGAGTTGCAGCAAGGGTGTGAAGGACCCTTTGGAAGGTCCAGTGGTTAGATGTGATTGGCCTCGAGAAGCCTCAGCGGAAATGGGCCTCATCTCGCCTGGAGGGCAAAACCTCCTGGATTTTCTCGAGTTGCGGCAGGTGCTCTCGACTTACGACGGGGACCTCAGGGACCCGCTCTGGTGGCCTCAGGAAAGGCCAGTCCCCATGCGAGTTCCTCGGGGGCCTCTCGGGATTCCTCTCCCGTCGATGCCGGGGCCTAAGACCTTGTGTGGAGTCGGGGCCGGAACCTGAGGATTCCTCTCCAGTGCTGACATGGATCTTGGGGTACTTCTGGAGTCTCCCCAGGGGAGTCAGTCCTCGTCTCGAATGCGGGCATGCACTTGCGCTTTCCTCCAGAGCGGTAGCAGCAGTGTCACGCAGTCCGCCGCCTGGATCAAAGTATCTATGGTTTTCCCTCGAGTCTTTCCCACGAGGCTTTCCCACAGGGCTGTCCCACGTGCACACCTGTTGGGAGTCGATCCTCGGCTTGAACGTCAAGGCAGTGCAGGGAAAACAGGTTCCTCTGGAATGGACTGACACATCTGGGGGACTCTTGGAATGGTGGCACGACCCTGGAGTTCCTCTCGCCTTTCCTGTGGAGAGCGCCTCCTCTTGAGATGCGACGGGAACGCCGGGAATTCTTTCCCTACGAAACAGGGAAAGGATCCCTCATCTCGAGCAAGGAGGCGGAAATGGGGCTCCCCTGGATGTGTGCGGGACCCCACGTGCTTCCTCTCGAGTGGAGACGGGTATGTCGGGGAACTTCTTGAGTTGCAGCAATTGTGTGAAGGACCCTTTGGAAGGTCCAGTGGTTAGATGTGATTGGCCTCGAGAAGCCTCAGCGGAAATGGGCCTCATCTCGCCTGGAGGGCAAAACCTCCTGGATTTTCTCGAGTTGCGGCAGGTGCTCTCGACTTACGACGGGGACCTCAGGGACCCGCTCTGGTGGCCTCAGGAAAGGCCAGTCCCCATGCGATTTCCTCGGGGGCCTCTCGGGATTCCTCTTCCGTCGATGCCGTGGCCTAAGACCTTGTGTGGAGTCGGGGCCGGAACCTGAGGATTCCTCTCCAGTGCTGACATGGATCTTGGGGTACTTCTGGAGTCTCCCCAGGGGAGTCAGTCCTCGTCTCGAAAGCGGGCATGCACTTGCGCTTTCCTCCAGAGCGGTAGCAGCAGTGTCACGCAGTCCGCCGCGTGGATCAAAGGATCTATGGTTTTCCCTCGAGTCTTTCCCACGAGGCTTTCCCACGAGGCTTTCCCACAGGGCTGTCCCACGTGCACACGTGGTGGGAGTCGATCCTCGGCTTGAACGTCAAGGCAGTGCAGGGAAAACAGGTTCCTCTGGAATGGACTGACACATCTGGGGGACTCTTGGAATGGTGGCACGACCCTGGAGTTCCTCTCGCCTTTCCTGTGGAGAGCGCCTCCTCTTGAGATGCGACGGGAACGCCGGGAATTCTTTCCCTACGAAACAGGGAAAGGATCCCTCATCTCGAGCTAGGAGGCGGAAACGGGGCTCCCCTGGATGTGTGCGGGACCCACGTGCTTCCTCTCCAGTGGAGATGGGTATGTCGGGGAACTTCTTGAGTTGCAGCAAGGGTGTGAAGGACCCTTTGGAAGTTCCAGTGGTTAGACGTGATTAGCCTCGAGAAGCCTTAGCGGAAATGGGCCTCATCTCGCCTGGAGGGCAAAACCTCCTGGATTTTCTCGAGTTGCGGCAGGTGCTCTCGACTTACGACGGGGACCTCAGGGACCCGCTCTGGTGGCCTAAGGAAAGGCCAGTCCCCATGCGAGTTCCTCGGGGGCCTCTCGGGATTCCTCTCGCGTCGATGCCGGGGCCTAAGACCTTGTGTGGAGTCGGGGCCGGAAACTGAGGATTCCTCTCCAGTGCTGACATGGATCTTGGGGTACTTCTGGAGTCTCCCCAGGATAGTCAGTCCTCGTCTCGAATGCGAGCATGCACTTGCGCTTTCCTCCAGAGCGGTAGCAGCAGTGTCACGCAGTCCGCCCCGTGGATCAAAGGATCTATGGTTTTCCCTCGAGTCTTTCCCAAGAGGCTTTCCCACGAGGCTTTCCCACAGTGCTGTCCCACGTGCACACGTGGTGGGAGTCGATCCTCGGCTTGAACGTCAAGGCAGTGCAGGGAAAGCAGGTTCCTCTGGAATGGACTGACACATCTGGGGGACTCTTGGAATGGTGGCATGACCCTGGAGTTCCTCTCGCCTTTCCTGTGCAGAGCGCCTCCTCTTGAGATGCGACGGGAACGCCGGGAATTCTTTCCCTAAGAAACAGGGAAAGGATCCCTCATCTCGAGCTAGGAGGCGGAAACGGGGCTCCCCTGGATGTGTGCGGGACCCCACGTGCTTCCTCTCGAGTGCAGACGGTTATGTCGGGGAACTTCTTGAGTTGCAGCAATGGTGTGAGGGACCCTATTGGAAGTTCCAGTGGTTAGATGTGATTGGCCTCGAGAAGCCTCAGCGGAAATGGGCATCATCGCGCCTGGAGGGCAAAACCTCCTGGATTTTCTCGAGTTGCGGCAGGTGCTCTCGACTTACGACGAGGACATCAGGGAACCGCTCTGGTGGCCTCAGGAAAGGCCAGTCCCCATGCGAGTTCCTCGGGGGCGTCTCGTGATTCCTCTCCCGTCGATGCCGGGGCCTAAGACCTTGTGTGGAGTCGGGGCCGGAACCTGAGGATTCCTCTCCAGTGCTGACATGGATCTTGGGGTACTTCTGGAGTCTCCCCAGGGGAGTCAGTCCTCGTCTCGAATGCGGGCATGCACTTGCACTTTCCTCCAGAGCGGTAGCAGCAGTGTCACCCAGTCCGCCGCGTGGATCAAAGGATCTATGGTTTTCCCTCGAGTCTTTCCCACGAGGCTTTCCCAAAGGGCTGTCCCACGTGCACACGTGGTGGGAGTCGATCCTCGGCTTGAACGTCAAGGCAGTGCAGGGAAAACAGGTTCCTCTGGAATGGACTGACACATCTGGGGGACTCTTGGAATGGTGGCACGACCCTGGAGTTCCTCTCGCCTTTCCTGTGGAGAGCGCCTCCTCTTGAGATGCGACGGGAACGCCGGGAATTCTTTCCCTACGAAACAGGGAAAGGATCCCTCATCTCGAGATAGGAGGCGGAAACGGGGCTCCCCTGGATGTGTGCGGGACCCCACGTGCTTCCTCTCGAGTGGAGACGGGTATGTCGGGGAACTTCTTGAGTTGCAGCAATTGTGTGAAGGACCCTTTGCAAGGTCCAGTGGTTAGATGTGATTGGCCTCGAGAAGCCTCAGCGGAAATGGGCCTCATCTCGCCTGGAGGGCAAAACCTCCTGGATTTTCTCGAGTTGCGGCAGGTGCTCTCTACTTACGACGGGGACCTCAGGGACCCGCTCTGGTGGCCTCGGGAAAGGCCAGTCCCCATGCGAGTTCCTCGGGGGCCTCTCGGGATTCCTCTCCCTTCGATGCCGGGGCCTAAGACCTTGTGTGGAGACGGGGCCGGAACTTGAGGATTCCTCTCCAGTGCTGACATGGATCTTGGGGTACTTCTGGAGTCTCCCCAGGGGAGTCAGTCCTCGTCTCGAATGCGGGCATGCACTTGCGCTTTCCTCCAGAGCGGTAGCAGCAGTGTCACCCAGTCCGCCGCGTGGATCAAAGGATCTATGGTTTTCCCTCGAGTCTTTCCCTCGAGGCTTTCCCACAGGGCTGTCCCACGTGCACACGTGGTGGAAGTCGATCCTCGGCTTGAACGTCAAGGCAGTGCAGGGAAAACAGGTTCCTCTGGAATGGACTGACACATCTGGGGGACTCTTGGAATGGTGGCACGACCCTGGAGTTCCTCTCGCCTTTCCTGTGGAGAGCGCCTCCTCTTGAGATGCGACGGGAACGCCGGGAATTCTTTCCCTACGAAACAGGGAAAGGATCCCTCATCTCGAGCAAGGAGGCGGAAACGGGGCTCCCCTGGATGTGTGCGGGACCCCACGTGCTTCCTCTCGAGTGGAGACGGGTATGTCGGGGAACTTCTTGAGTTGCAGAAATTGTGTGAAGGACCCTTTGGAAGGTCCAGTGCTTAGATGTGATTGGCCTCGAGAAGCCTCAGCGGAAATGGGCCTCATCTCGCCTGGAGGGCAAAACCTCCTGGATTTTCTCGAGTTGCGGCAGGTGCTCTCGACTTACGACGGGGACCTCAGGGACCCGCTCTGGTGGCCTCAGGAAAGGCCAGTCCCCATGCGATTTCCTCGGGGGCCTCTCCGGATTCCTCTTCCGTCGATGCCGGGGCCTAAGACCTTGTGTGGAGTCGTGGCCGGAACCTGAGGATTCCTCTCCAGTGCTGACATGGATCTTGGGGTACTTTTGGAGTCTCCCCAGTGGAGTCAGTCCTCGTCTCGAATGCGAGCATGCACTTGCGCTTTCCTCCAGAGCGGTAGCAGCAGTGTCTCGCAGTCCGCCGCGTGGATCAAAGGATCTATGGTTTTCCCTCGAGTCTTTCCCACGAGGCTTTCCCACGAGGCTTTCCCACAGGGCTGTCCCACGTGCACACGTGGTGGGAGTCGATCCTCGGCTTGAACGTCAAGGCAGTGCAGGGAAAACAGGTTCCTCTGGAATGGACTGACACATCTGGGGGACTCTTGGAATGGTGGCATGACCCTGGAGTTCCTCTCGCCTTTCCTGTGGAGAGCGCCTCCTCTTGAAATGCGACGGGAACGCCGGGAATTCTTTCCCTAAGAAACAGGGAAAGGATCCCTCATCTCGAGCTAGGAGGCGGAAACGGGGCTCCCCTGGATGTGTGCGGGACCCCACGTGCTTCCTCTCGAGTGGAGACGGGTATGTCGGGGAACTTCTTGAGTTGCAGCAATGGTGTGAAGGACCCTTTGGAAGTTCCAGTGGTTAGATGTGATTGGCCTCGAGAAGCCTCAGCGGAAATGGGCCTCATCGCGCCTGGAGGGCAAAACCTCCTGGATTTTCTCGAGTTGCGGCAGGTGCTCTCGACTTACGACGAGGACATCAGGGAACCGCTCTGGTGGCCTCAGGAAAGGCCAGTCCCCATGCGAGTTCCTCGGGGGCGTCTCGTGATTCCTCTCCCGTCGATGCCGGGGCCTAAGACCTTGTGTGGAGTCGGGGCCGGAACCTGAGGATTCCTCTCCAGTGCTGACATGGATCTTGGGGTACTTCTGGAGTCTCCCTAGGGGAGTCAGTCCTCGTCTCGAATGCGGGCATGCACTTGCGCTTTCCTCCAGAGCGGTAGCAGCAGTGTCACGCAGTCCGCCGCGTGCATCAAAGGATCTATGGTTTTCCCTCGAGTCTTTCCCACGAGGCTTTCCCACGAGGCTTTCCCACAGGGCTGTCCCACGTGCACACGTGGTGGGAGTCGATCCTCGGCTTGAACTTCAAGGCAGTGCAGGGAAAACAGGTTCCTCTGGAATGGACTGACACATCTGGGGGAGTCTTGGAATGGTGGCACGACCCTGGAGTTCCTCTCGCCTTTCCTGTGGAGAGCGCCTCCTCTTGAGATGCGACGGGAACGCCGGGAATTCTTTCCCTACGAAACAGGTAAAGGATCCCTCATCTCGAGCTAGGAGGCGGAAACGGGGCTCCCCTGGATGTGTGCGGGACCCCACGTGCTTCCTCTCGAGTGGGGACGGGTATGTCGGGGAACTTCTTGAGTTGCAGCAATCGTGTGAAGGACCCTTTGGAAGTTCCTGTGGTTAGACTTGATTGGCCTCGAGAAGCCTCAGCGGAAATGGGCCTCATCTCCCTGGAGGGCAAAACCTCCTGGATTTTCTCGAGTTGCGGCAGGTGCTCTCGACTTACGACGGGGACCTCAGGGACCCGCTCTGGTGGCCTCAGGAAAGGCCAGTCCCCATGCGAGTTCCTCGGGGGCCTCTCGGGATTCCTCTTCCGTCGATGCCGGGGCCTAAGACCTTGTGTGGAGTCGGGGCCGGAACCTGAGGATTCCTCTCCAGTGCTGACATGGATCTTTTGGTACTTCTGGAGTCTCCCCAGGGGAGTCAGTCCTCGTCTCGAATGCGAGCATGAACTTGCGCTTTCCTCCAGAGCGGTAGCAGCAGTGTCACGCACTCCGCCGCGTGGATCAAAGGATCTATGGTTTTCCCTCGAGTCTTTCCCACGAGGCTTTCCCACAAGGCTTTCCCACAGGGCTGTCCCACGTGCACACGTGGTGGGAGTCGATCCTCGGCTTGAACGTCAAGGCAGTGCAGGGAAAACAGGTTCCTCTGGAATGGACTGACACATCTGGGGGACTCTTGGAATGGTGGCATGACCCTGGAGTTCCTCTCGCCTTTCCTGTGGAGAGCGCCTCCTCTTGAGATGCGACGGGAACGCCGGGAATTCTTTCCCTACGAAACAGGGAAAGGATCCCTCATCTCGAGCTAGGAGGCGGAAACGGGGCTCCCCTGGATGTGTGCGGGACCCCAAGTGCTTCCTCTCGAGTGGAGACGGGTATGTCGGGGAACTTCTTGAGTTGCAGCAAGGGTGTGAAGGACCCTTTGGAAGGTCCAGTGGTTAGATGTGATTGGCCTCGAGAAGCCTCAGCGGAAATGGGCCTCATCTCGCCTGGAGGGCAAAACCTCCTGGATTTTCTCGAGTTGCGGCAGGTGCTCTCGACTTACGACGGGGACCTCAGGGACCCGCTCTGGTGGCCTCAGGAAAGGCCAGTCCCCATGCTATTTCCTCGGGGGCCTCTCGGGATTCCTCTCCCGTCGATGCCAGGGCCTAAGACCTTGTGTGGAGTCGGGGCCGGAACCTGAGGATTCCTCTCCAGTGCTGACATGGATCTTGGGGTACTTCTGGAGTCTCCCCAGGGGAGTCAGTCCTCGTCTCGAATGCGGGCATGCACTTGCGCTTTCCTCCAGAGCGGTAGCAGCAGTGTCACGCAGTCCGCCGCGTGGATCAAAGGATCTATGGTTTTCCCTCGAGTCTTTCCCACGAGGCTTTCCCACGAGGCTTTCCCACAGGGCTGTCCCACGTGCACACGTGGTGGGAGTCGATCCTCGGCTTGAACGTCAAGGCAGTGCAGGGAAAACAGGTTCCTCTGGAATGGACTGACACATCTGGGGGACTCTTGGAATGGTGGCACGACCCTGGAGTTCCTCTCGCCTTTCCTGTGGAGAGCGCCTCCTCGTGAGATGCGACGGGAACGCCGGGAATTCTTTCCCTACGAAACAGGGAAAGGATCCCTCATCTCGAGCTAGGCGGCGGAAACGGGGCACCCCTGGATGTGTGCGGGACCCACGTGCTTCCTCTCGAGTGGAGATGGGTATGTCGGGGAACTTCTTGAGTTGCAGCAAGGGTGTGAAGGACCCTTTGGAAGTTCCAGTTGTTAGACGTGATTAGCCTCGAGAAGCCTCAGCGAAAATGGGCCTCATCTCGCCTGGAGGGCAAAACCTCCTGGATTTTCTCGAGTTGCGGCAGGTGCTCTCGACTTACGACGGGGACCTCAGGGACCCGCTCTGGTGGCCTCAGGACAGGCCAGTCCCCATGCGAGTTCCTCGGGGGGCTCTCGGGATTCCTCTCCCGTCGATGCCGGGGCCTAAGACCTTGTATGGAGTCGGGGCCGGAAACTGAGGATTCCTCTCCAGTGCTGACATGGATCTTGGGGTACTTCTGGAGTCTCCCCAGGGGAGTCAGTCCTCGTCTCGAATGCGCGCATGCACTTGCGCTTTTCACCAGAGCGGTAGCAGCAGTGTCACGCAGTCCGCCGCGTGGATCAAAGGATCTATGATTTTCCCTCGAGTCTTTCCCACGAGGCTTTCCCACGAGGCTTTCCCACAGGGCTGTCCCACGTGCACACGTGGTGGGAGTCGATCCTCGGCTTGAACGTCAAGGCAGTGCAGGGCAAACAGGTTCCTCTGGAATGGACTGACACATCTGGGGGACTCTTGGAATGGTGGCACGACCCTGGAGTTCCTCTCGCCTTTCCTGTGGAGAGCGCCTCCTCTTGAGATGCGACGGGAACGCCGGGAAGTCTTTCCCTACGAAACAGGAAAGGATCCGTCATCTGGAGCTAGGAGGCAGAAACGGGGCTTCCCTGGATGTGTGCGGGACCCCCGTGCTTCCTCTCGAGTGGAGACGGCTATGTCGGGGAACTTCTTGAGTTGCAGCAAGGGTGTGAAGGACCCTTTGGAAATTCCAATGGTTAGATGTGATTAGCCTCGAGAAGCCTCAGCGGAAATGGGCCTCATCTCGCCTGGAGGGCAAAACCTCCTGGATTTTCTCGAGTTGCGGCAGGTGCTCTCGACTTACGACGTGGACCTCAGGGACCCGCTCTGGTGGCCTCAGGAAAGCCCAGTCCTCATGCGAGTTCTTCGGGGGCCACTCGGGATTCCTCTCCCCTCGATGCCGGGGCCTAAGATCTTGTGTGGAGTCGGGGCCGGAACCTGAGGATTCCTCTCCAGTGCTGACATGGATCTTGGGGTTCTTCTGGAGTCTCCCCAGGGGAGTCAGTCCTCGTCTCGAATGCGGTCATGCACTTGCGCTTTCCTCCAGAGCGGTAGCAGCAGTGTCACGCAGTCCGCCACGTGGATCAAAGGATCTATGGTTTTCTCTCGAGACTTTCATACGAGGCTTTCCCACGAGGCTTTCCCACAGGGCTGTCCCAGGTGCACACGTGGTGGGAGTCGATCCTCGGCTTGAACGTCAAGGCAGTGCAGGGAAAACAGGTTCGTCTGGAATGGACTGACACATCTGGGGGACTCTTGAATGGTGGCACGACCCTGGAGTTCCTCTCGCCTTTCCTGTGGAGAGCGCCTCCTCTTGAGATGCGACGGGAACGCCGGGAATTCTTTCCCTACGATACAGGGAAAGGATCCCTCATCTCGAGCTAGGAGTCGGAAACGGGGCTCCCCTGGATGTGTGCGGGACCCTCGTGCTTCCTCTCTCGAGGGGAGACGGGTATGTCGGGGAACTTCTTGAGTTGCAGCAAGGGTGTGAAGGACCCTTTGGAAGTTCCAGTGGTTAGATGTGATTAGCCTCGAGAAGCCTCAGCGGAAATGGGCCTCATCTCGCCTGGAGGGCAAAACCTCCTGGATTTTCTCGAGTTGCGGCAGGTGCTCTCGACTTACGACGGGGATCTCAGGGACCCGCTCTGGTGGCCGCAGGAAAGGCCAGTCCCCATGCGAGTTCCTCGGGGGCCTCTCGGGATTCCTCTCCCATCAATGCCGGGGCCTAAGACCTTGTGTGGAGTCGGGGCCGGAACCTGAGGATTCCTCTCCAGTGCTGACATGGATCTTGGGGTATTTCTGGAGTCTCCCCAGGGGAGTCAGTCCTCGTCTCGAATGCGGACATGCACTTGCGCTTTCCTCAAGAGAGGTAGAAGCAGTGTCACGCAGTCCGCCTCGGGCATCAAAGGATCTATGGTTTTCCCTCGAGTTTTCCTACGAGGCTTTCCCACGAGGCTTTCCCACAGGGCTGTCTAACGTGCAAACGTGGTGGGAGTCGATCCTCGGCTTGAACGTCAAGGCAGTGCAGGGCATACAGGTTCCTCTGGAATGGACTGACACATCTGGGGGACTCTTGGAATGGTGGCACGACCCTGGAGTTCCTCTCGCCTTTCCTGTGGAGAGCGCCTTCTCTTGAGATGCGACGGGAACGCCGGGAATTCTTTCCCTACGAAACAGGGAAAGGATCACTCATCTCGAACTAGGAGGCGGAAACGGGGCTCCCCTGGATGTGTGCGGGACCCTGGTGCTTCCTCTCGAGTGGAGACGGGTATGTCGGGTTACTTCTGGACTTGCAGCAAGGGTGTGAAGGACCCTTTGGAAGTTCCAGTGGTTAGATGTGATTACCCTCGAGAAGCCTCTTCGGAAATAGGCCTCATCTCGCCTGGAGGCCAAAACCTCCTGGATTTTCTCGAGTTGCGGCAGGTGCTCTCGACTTACGACGGGGACCTCATGGACACGCTCTGGTGGCCTCAAGAAAGGCCAGTCCCGATGCGAGTTCCTCGGGGACCTCTTGGGATTCCTCTCCCGTCGATGCCGGGGCCTAAGACCTTGTGTGGAGTCGGGGCCGGAACCTGAGGATTCCTCTCCAGTGCTGACATGGATCTTGGGGTAATTCTGGAGTCTCCCCAGGGGAGTCAGTCCTCGTCTCGAATGCGGTCATGCACTTGCGCTTTCCCCAGAGCGGTAGCAGCAGTGTCACGCAGTCCGCCATGTGGATCAAAGGATCTATGGTTTTCTCTCGAGACTTTCCCACGAGGCTTTCCCACGAGGCTTTCCCACAGGGCTGTCCCACGTGCACACGGGGTGGGAGTCGATCCTCGGCTTGAAGGTCAAGGCAGTGCAGGGAAAAGAGGTTCCTCTGGAATGGACTGACACATCTGGGGGACTCTTGGAATTGTGGCACGACCCTGGAGTTCCTCTCGCCTTTCCTGTGGAGATCGCCTTCTCTTGAGATGCGACGGGAACGCCGGAAATTCTTTCCCTAAGAAACAGGGAAAGGATCCCTCATCTCGAGCTAGGGGCGGAAACGGGGCTCCCCTGGATGTGTGCGGGACCCTCGTGCTTCCTCTCGAGTGGAGACGGGTATGTCGGGGAACTTCTTCAGTTGCAGCAAGGTTGTGAAGGACCCTTTGGAAGTTCCAGTGGTTAGATGTGATTAGCCTCGAGAAGCCTCAGCGGAAATGGGCCTCATCTCGCCTGGAGGGCAAAACCTCCTGGATTTTCTCGAGTTGCGGCAGGTGCTCTCGACTTACGACGGGGACCACGGGGACCCGCTCTGGTTGCCTCAGGAAAGGCCAGTCCCCATGCGAGTTCCTCGGGGGCCTCTCGGGATTCCTCTCCCGTCGATGCCGGGGCCTAAGACCTTGTGTGGAGTCGGGGCCCGAACGTGAGGATTCCTCTACAGTGCTGACATGGATCTTGGGGTACTTCTGGAGGCTCCCCACGGGAGTCAGTCCTCGTCTCGAATGCGGGCATGCACTTGCGCTTTCCTCCAGAGCGGTAGCAGCAGTGTCACGCAGTCCGCCGCGTGGATCAAAGGATCTATGGTTTTCCGTCGAGTCTATCCCGGGGCTTTCCCACGAGGCTTACCCACAGGGCTGTCCCACGTGCACACGTGGTGGGAGTCGATCCTCGGCTTGAACGTCAAGGCAGTGCAGGGAAAACAGGTTCCTCTGGAATGGACTGACACATCTGGGGGACTCTTGGAATGGTGGCACGACCCTCGAGTTCCTCTCGCCTTTCCTGTGGAGAGCGCCTCCTCTTGAGATGCGACGGGAACGCCGGGAATTCTTTCCCTACGAAACAGGGAAAGGATCCGTCATCTGGAGCTAGGAGGCAGAAACGGGGCTTCCCTGGATGTGTGCGGGACCCCAGTGCTTCCTCTCCAGTGGAGACGGGAATGTTGGGAACTTCTTGAGTTGCAGCAAGGGTGTGAAGGACCCTTTGGAAATTCCAGTGGTTAGATGTGATTAGCCTCGAGAAGCCTCAGCGGAAATGGGCCTCATCTCGCCTGGAGGGCAAAACCTCCTGGATTTTCTCGAGTTGTGGCAGGTGTTCTCGACTTACGACGTGGACCTCAGGGACCCGCTCTGGTGGCCTCAGGAAAGCCCAGTCCCCATGCGAGTTCTTCGGGGGCCTCTCGGGATTCCTCTCCCGTCGATGCCGGGGCCTAAGACCTTGTGTGGAGTCGGGGCCGGAACCTGAGGATTCCTCTCCAGTGCTGACATGGATCTTGGGGTACTTCTGGAGTCTCCCCAGGGGAGTCAGTCCTCGTCTCGAATGCGGGCATGCACTTGCGCTTTCCTCCAGAGCGGTAGCAGCAGTGTCACGCAGTCCGCCACGTGGATCAAAGGATCTATGGTTTTCTCTCGAGACTTTCCCACGAGGCTTTCCCACGAGGCTTTCCCACAGGGCTGTCCCACGTGCACACGGGGTGGGAGTCGATCCTCGGCTTGAAGGTCAAGGCAGTGCAGGGAAAAGAGGTTCCTCTGGAATGGACTGACACATCTGGGGGACTCTTGGAATTGTGGCACGACCCTGGAGTTCCTCTCGCCTTTACTGTGGAGAGCGCCTTCTCTTGAGATGCGACGGGAACGCCGGGAATTCTTTCCTACGAAACAGGGAAAGGATCCCTCATCTCGAGCTAGGAGGCGGAAACGGGGCTCCCCTGGATGTGTGCGGGACCCTCGTGCTTCCTCTCGAGTGGAGACGGGTATGTCGTGGAACTTCTCCAGTTGCAGCAAGGTTGTGAAGGACCCTTTGGAAGTTCCAGTGGTTAGATGTGATTAGCCTCGAGAAGCCTCAGCGGAAATGGGCCTCATCTGGCCTGGAGGGCAAAACCTCCTGGATTTTCTCGAGTTGCGGCAGGTGCTCTCGACTTACGACGGGGACCACGGGGACCCGCTCTGGTGGCCTCAGGAAAGGCCAGTCCCCATGCGTGTTCCTCGGGGGCCTCTCGGGATTCCTCTCCCCTCGATGCCGGGGCCTACGACCTTGTGTGGAGTCGGGGCCCGAACGTGAGGATTCCTCTCCAGTGCTGACATGGATCTTGGGGTACTTCTGGAGTCTCCCCAGGGGAGTCAGTTCTCGTCTCGAATGCGGACATGCACTTGCGCTTTCCTCCAGAGCGGTAGCAGCAGTGTCACGCAGTCCGCCGCGTGGATCAAAGGATCTATGGTTTTCCCTCGAGTCTTTCCTAAGAGGCTTTCCCACGAGGCTTTCCCACAGGGCTGTCCCACGTGCACACGTGGTGGGAGTCGATCCTCGGCTTGAACCTCAAGGCAGTGCAGGGAAAACAGGTTCCTCTGGAATGGACTGACACATCTGGGGGACTCTTGGAATGGTGGCACGACCCTGGAGTTCCTCTAGCCTTTCCTGTGGAAAGCGCCTCCTCTTGAGATGCGACGGGAACGCCGGGAATTCTTTCCCTACGAAACAGGGAAAGGATCCCTCATCTCGAGCTAGGCAGCGGAAACGGGGCTCCCCTGTATGTGTGCGGGACCACCGTGCTTCCTCTCGAGTGGAGACGGGTATGTCGGGGAACTTCTTGAGTTGCAGCAAGGGTGTGAAGGACCCTTTGGAAGTTCCAGTGGTTAGATGTGATTGGCCTCGAGCAGCCTCAGCGGAAATGGGCCTCATCTCGCCTGGAGGGCAAAACCTCCTGGATTTTCTCGAGTTGCGGCAGGTGCTCTCGACTTACGACGGGGACCTCGGGGACCCGCTCTGGTGGCCTCAGGAAAGGCCAGTCCCCATGCGAGTTCCTCGGGGGCATCTCGGGATTCCCCTCCCGTCGATGCTGGGGCCTAAGACCTTGTGTGGAGTCGGGGCCGGAAACTGAGGATTCCTCTCCAGTGCTGACATGGATCTTGGGGTACTTCTGGAGTCTCCCCAGGGGAGTCAGTCCTCGACTCGAATGCGCGCATGCACTTGCGCTTTCCTCCAGAGCGGTAGCATAAGTGTCACGCAGTCCGCCGCGTGGATCAAAGGATCTATGGTTTTCCCTCGAGTCTTTCCCACGAGGCTTTCCCACAGGGCTGTCCCACGTGCACACGTGGTGGGAGTCGATCCTCGGCTTGAACGTCAAGGCAGTGCAGGGAAAACAGGTTCCTCTGGAATGGACTGACACATCTGGGGGACTCTTGGAATGGTGGCACGACCCTCGAGTTCCTCTCGCCTTTCCTGTGGAGAGCGCCTCCTCTTGAGATGCGACGGGAAGCCGGGAATTCTTTCCCTACGAAACAGGGAAAGGATCCGTCATCTGGAGCTAGGAGGCAGAAACGGGGCTTCCCTGGATGTGTGCGGGACCCCAGTGCTTCCTCTCCAGTGGAGACGGGAATGTTGGGAACTTCTTGAGTTGCAGCAAGGGTGTGAAGGACCCTTTGGAAATTCCAGTGGTTAGATGTGATTAGCCTCGAGAAGCCTCAGCGGAAATGTGCCTCATCTCGCCTGGAAGGCAAAACCTCCTGGATTTTCTCGAGTTGCGGCAGGTGTTCTCGACTTACGACGTGGACCTCAGGGACCCGCTCTGGTGGCCTCAGGAAAGCCCAGTCCCCATGCGAGTTCTTCGGGGGCCTCTCGGGATTCCTCTCCCGTCGATGCCGGGGCCTAAGACCTTGTGTGGAGTCGGGGCCGGAACCTGAGGATTCCTCTCCAGTGCTGACATGGATCTTGGGGTACTTCTGGAGTCTCCCCAGGGGAGTCAGTCCTCGTCTCGAATGCGGGCATGCACTTGCGCTTTCCTCCAGAGCGGTAGCAGCAGTGTCACGCAGTCCGCCACGTGGATCAAAGGATCTATGATTTTCTCTCGAGACTTTCCCACGAGGCTTTCCCACGAGGCTTTCCCACAGGGCTGTCCCACGTGCACACGGGGTGGGAGTCGATCCTCGGCTTGAAGGTCAAGGCAGTGCAGGGAAAAGAGGTTCCTCTGGAATGGACTGACACATCTGGGGGACTCTTGGAATTGTGGCACGACCCTGGAGTTCCTCTCGCCTTTACTGTGGAGAGCGCCTTCTCTTGAGATGCGACGGGAACGCCGGGAATTCTTTCCTACGAAACAGGGAAGGGATCCCTCATCTCGAGCTAGGAGGCGGAAACGGGGCTCCCCTGGATGTGTGCGGGACCATCGTGCTTCCTCTCGAGTGGAGACGGGTATGTCGTGGAACTTCTCCAGTTGCAGCAAGGTTGTGAAGGACCCTTTGGAAGTTCCAGTGGTTAGATGTGATTAGCCTCGAGAAGCCTCAGCGGAAATGGGCCTCATCTCGCCTGGAGGACAAAACCTTCTGGATTTTCTCGAGTTGCGGCAGGTGTTCTCGACTTACGACGTGGACCTCAGGGACCCGCTCTGGTGGCCTCAGGAAAGCCCAGTCCCCATGCGAGTTCTTCGGGGGCCTCTCGGGATTCCTCTCCCGTCGATGCCGGGGCCTAAGACCTTGTGTGGAGTCGGGGCCGGAACCTGAGGATTCCTCTCCAGTGCTGACATGGATCTTGGGGTACTTCTGGAGTCTCCCCAGGGGAGTCAGTCCTCGTCTCGAATGCGGGCATGCACTTGCGCTTTCCTCCAGAGCGGTAGCAGCAGTGTCACGCAGTCCGCCGCGTGGATCAAAGGATCTATGGTTTTCCCTCGAGTCTTTCCTAAGAGGCTTTCCCACGAGGCTTTCCCACAGGGCTGTCCCACGTGCACACGTGGTGAGAGTCGATCCTCGGCTTGAACCTCAAGGCAGTGCAGGGAAAACAGGTTCCTCTGGAATGGACTGACACATCTGGGGGACTCTTGGAATGGTGGCACGACCCTGGAGTTCCTCTAGCCTTTCCTGTGGAGAGCGCCTCCTCTTGAGATGCGACGGGAACACCGGGAATTCTTTCCCTACGAAACAGGGAAAGGATCCCTCATCTCGAGCTAGGCGGCGGAAACGGGGCTCCCCTGTATGTGTGCGGGACCACCGTGCTTCCTCTCGAGTGGAGACGGGTATGTCGGGGAACTTCTTGAGTTGCAGCAAGGGTGTGAAGGACCCTTTGGAAGTTCCAGTGGTTAGATGTGATTGGCCTCGAGCAGCCTCAGCGGAAATGGGCCTCATCTCGCCTGGAGGGCAAAACCTTCTGGATTTTCTCGAGTTGCGGCAGGTGCTCTCGACTTACCACGGGGACCTCGGGGACCCGCTCTGGTGGCCTCAGGAAAGGCCAGTCCCCATGCGAGTTCCTCGGGGGCATCTCGGGATTCCCCTCCCGTCGATGCTGGGGCCTAAGACCTTGTGTGGAGTCGGGGCCGGAACCTGAGGATTCCTCTCCAGTGCTGACATGGATTTTGGGGTACTTCTGGAGTCTCCCCAGGGGAGTCAGTCCTCGTCTCGAATGCGGGCATGCACTTGCGCTTTCCTCCAGAGCGGTAGCAGCAGTGTCACGCAGTCCGCCCCGTGGATCAAAGGATCTATGGTTTTCCCTCGAGTCTTTCCCACGAGGCTTTCCCACGAGGCTTTCCCACAGGTCTGTCCCACGTGCACACGTGGTGGGAGTCGGTCCTCGGCTTGAACGTCAAGGCAGTGCAGGGAAAACAGGTTCCTCTGGAATGGACGGGCACATCTGGGGGACTCTTGGAATGGTGACACGACCCTGGAGTTCCTCTCGCCTTTCCTGTGGAGAGCGCCTCCTCTTGAGATGCGACGGGAACGCCGGGAATTCTTTCCCTACGAAACAGGGAAAGGATCCCTCATCTCTAGCTAGGAGGCGGAAACGGGGCTCCCCTGGATGTGTGCGGGACACCACGTGCTTCCTCTCGAGTGGAGACGGGTATGTCGGGAAACTTCTTGAGTTGCAGCAAGGGTGTGAAGGACCCTTTGGAAGTTCCAGTGGTTAGACGTGATTGGCCTCGAGAAGCCTCAGCGGAAATGGGCCTCATCTCGCCTGGAGGGCAAAACCTCCTGGATTTTCTCGAGTTGCGGCAGGTGCTCTCGACTTACGACGGGGACCTCAGGGACCCGCTCTGGTGGCCTCAGGAAAGGCCAGTCCCCATGCGAGTTCCTCGGGGGCCTCTCGGGATTCCTCTCCCGTCGATGCCGGGGCCTAAGACCTTGTGTGGAGTCGGGGCCGGAACCTGAGGATTCCTCTCCAGTGCTGACATGGATCTTGGGGTACTTCTGGAGTCTCCCCAGGGGAGTCAGTCCTCGTCTCGAATGCGGGCATGCACTTGCGCTTTCCTCCAGAGCGGTAGCAGCAGTGTCACGCAGTCCGCCGCCTGGATCAAAGTATCTATGGTTTTCCCTCGAGTCTTTCCCACGAGGCTTTCCCACAGGGCTGTCCCACGTGCACACCTGTTGGGAGTCGATCCTCGGCTTGAACGTCAAGGCAGTGCAGGGAAAACAGGTTCCTCTGGAATGGACTGACACATCTGGGGGACTCTTGGAATGGTGGCACGACCCTGGAGTTCCTCTCGCCTTTCCTGTGGAGAGCGCCTCCTCTTGAGATGCGACGGGAACGCCGGGAATTCTTTCCCTACGAAACAGGGAAAGGATCCCTCATCTCGAGCAAGGAGGCGGAAATGGGGCTCCCCTGGATGTGTGCGGGACCCCACGTGCTTCCTCTCGAGTGGAGACGGGTATGTCGGGGAACTTCTTGAGTTGCAGCAATTGTGTGAAGGACCCTTTGGAAGGTCCAGTGGTTAGATGTGATTGGCCTCGAGAAGCCTCAGCGGAAATGGGCCTCATCTCGCCTGGAGGGCAAAACCTCCTGGATTTTCTCGAGTTGCGGCAGGTGCTCTCGACTTACGACGGGGACCTCAGGGACCCGCTCTGGTGGCCTCAGGAAAGGCCAGTCCCCATGCGATTTCCTCGGGGGCCTCTCGGGATTCCTCTTCCGTCGATGCCGTGGCCTAAGACCTTGTGTGGAGTCGGGGCCGGAACCTGAGGATTCCTCTCCAGTGCTGACATGGATCTTGGGGTACTTCTGGAGTCTCCCCAGGGGAGTCAGTCCTCGTCTCGAAAGCGGGCATGCACTTGCGCTTTCCTCCAGAGCGGTAGCAGCAGTGTCACGCAGTCCGCCGCGTGGATCAAAGGATCTATGGTTTTCCCTCGAGTCTTTCCCACGAGGCTTTCCCACGAGGCTTTCCCACAGGGCTGTCCCACGTGCACACGTGGTGGGAGTCGATCCTCGGCTTGAACGTCAAGGCAGTGCAGGGAAAACAGGTTCCTCTGGAATGGACTGACACATCTGGGGGACTCTTGGAATGGTGGCACGACCCTGGAGTTCCTCTCGCCTTTCCTGTGGAGAGCGCCTCCTCTTGAGATGCGACGGGAACGCCGGGAATTCTTTCCCTACGAAACAGGGAAAGGATCCCTCATCTCGAGCTAGGAGGCGGAAACGGGGCTCCCCTGGATGTGTGCGGGACCCACGTGCTTCCTCTCCAGTGGAGATGGGTATGTCGGGGAACTTCTTGAGTTGCAGCAAGGGTGTGAAGGACCCTTTGGAAGTTCCAGTGGTTAGACGTGATTAGCCTCGAGAAGCCTTAGCGGAAATGGGCCTCATCTCGCCTGGAGGGCAAAACCTCCTGGATTTTCTCGAGTTGCGGCAGGTGCTCTCGACTTACGACGGGGACCTCAGGGACCCGCTCTGGTGGCCTAAGGAAAGGCCAGTCCCCATGCGAGTTCCTCGGGGGCCTCTCGGGATTACTCTCGCGTCGATGCCGGGGCCTAAGACCTTGTGTGGAGTCGGGGCCGGAAACTGAGGATTCCTCTCCAGTGCTGACATGGATCTTGGGGTACTTCTGGAGTCTCCCCAGGATAGTCAGTCCTCGTCTCGAATGCGAGCATGCACTTGCGCTTTCCTCCAGAGCGGTAGCAGCAGTGTCACGCAGTCCGCCGCGTGGATCAAAGGATCTATGGTTTTCCCTCGAGTCTTTCCCAAGAGGCTTTCCCACGAGGCTTTCCCACAGGGCTGTCCCACGTGCACACGTGGTGGGAGTCGATCCTCGTCTTGAAAGTCAAGGCAGTGCAGGGAAAGCAGGTTCCTCTGGAATGGACTGACACATCTGGGGGACTCTTGGAATGGTGGCATGACCCTGGAGTTCCTCTCGCCTTTCCTGTGCAGAGCGCCTCCTCTTGAGATGCGACGGGAACGCCGGGAATTCTTTCCCTAAGAAACAGGGAAAGGATCCCTCATCTCGAGCTAGGAGGCGGAAACGGGGCTCCCCTGGATGTGTGCGGGACCCCACGTGCTTCCTCTCGAGTGCAGACGGTTATGTCGGGGAACTTCTTGAGTTGCAGCAATGGTGTGAGGGACCCTATTGGAAGTTCCAGTGGTTAGATGTGATTGGCCTCGAGAAGCCTCAGCGGAAATGGGCATCATCGCGCCTGGAGGGCAAAACCTCCTGGATTTTCTCGAGTTGCGGCAGGTGCTCTCGACTTACGACGAGGACATCAGGGAACCGCTCTGGTGGCCTCAGGAAAGGCCAGTCCCCATGCGAGTTCCTCGGGGGTGTCTCGTGATTCCTCTCCCGTCGATGCCGGGGCCTAAGACCTTGTGTGGAGTCGGGGCCGGAACCTGAGGATTCCTCTCCAGTGCTGACATGGATCTTGGGGTACTTCTGGAGTCTCCCCAGGGGAGTCAGTCCTCGTCTCGAATGCGGGCATGCACTTGCACTTTCCTCCAGAGCGGTAGCAGCAGTGTCACCCAGTCCGCCGCGTGGATCAAAGGATCTATGGTTTTCCCTCGAGTCTTTCCCACGAGGCTTTCCCAAAGGGCTGTCCCACGTGCACACGTGGTGGGAGTCGATCCTCGGCTTGAACGTCAAGGCAGTGCAGGGAAAACAGGTTCCTCTGGAATGGACTGACACATCTGGGGGACTCTTGGAATGGTGGCACGACCCTGGAGTTCCTCTCGCCTTTCCTGTGGAGAGCGCCTCCTCTTGAGATGCGACGGGAACGCCGGGAATTCTTTCCCTACGAAACAGGGAAAGGATCCCTCATCTCGAGATAGGAGGCGGAAACGGGGCTCCCCTGGATGTGTGCGGGACCCCACGTGCTTCCTCTCGAGTGGAGACGGGTATGTCGGGGAACTTCTTGAGTTGCAGCAATTGTGTGAAGGACCCTTTGCAAGGTCCAGTGGTTAGATGTGATTGGCCTCGAGAAGCCTCAGCGGAAATGGGCCTCATCTCGCCTGGAGGGCAAAACCTCCTGGATTTTCTCGAGTTGCGGCAGGTGCTCTCTACTTACGACGGGGACCTCAGGGACCCGCTCTGGTGGCCTCGGGAAAGGCCAGTCCCCATGCGAGTTCCTCGGGGGCCTCTCGGGATTCCTCTCCCTTCGATGCCGGGGCCTAAGACCTTGTGTGGAGACGGGGCCGGAACTTGAGGATTCCTCTCCAGTGCTGACATGGATCTTGGGGTACTTCTGGAGTCTCCCCAGGGGAGTCAGTCCTCGTCTCGAATGCGGGCATGCACTTGCGCTTTCCTCCAGAGCGGTAGCAGCAGTGTCACCCAGTCCGCCGCGTGGATCAAAGGATCTATGGTTTTCCCTCGAGTCTTTCCCTCGAGGCTTTCCCACAGGGCTGTCCCACGTGCACACGTAGTGGGAGTCGATCCTCGGCTTGAACGTCAAGGCAGTGCAGGGAAAACAGGTTCCTCTGGAATGGACTGACACATCTGGGGGACTCTTGGAATGGTGGCACGACCCTGGAGTTCCTCTCGCCTTTCCTGTGGAGAGCGCCTCCTCTTGAGATGCGACGGGAACGCCGGGAATTCTTTCCCTACGAAACAGGGAAAGGATCCCTCATCTCGAGCAAGGAGGCGGAAACGGGGCTCCCCTGGATGTGTGCGGGACCCCACGTGCTTCCTCTCGAGTGGAGACGGGTATGTCGGGGAACTTCTTGAGTTGCAGAAATTGTGTGAAGGACCCTTTGGAAGGTCCAGTGCTTAGATGTGATTGGCCTCGAGAAGCCTCAGCGGAAATGGGCCTCATCTCGCCTGGAGGGCAAAACCTCCTGGATTTTCTCGAGTTGCGGCAGGTGCTCTCGACTTACGACGGGGACCTCAGGGACCCGCTCTGGTGGCCTCAGGAAAGGCCAGTCCCCATGCGATTTCCTCGGGGGCCTCTCCGGATTCCTCTTCCGTCGATGCCGGGGCCTAAGACCTTGTGTGGAGTCGGGGCCGGAACCTGAGGATTCCTCTCCAGTGCTGACATGGATCTTGGGGTACTTCTGGAGTCTCCCCAGGGGAGTCAGTCCTCGTCTCGAATGCGGGCATGCACTTGCGCTTTCCTCCAGAGCGGTAGCAGCAGTGTCACGCAGTCCGCCGCGTGCATCAAAGGATCTATGGTTTTCCCTCGAGTCTTTCCCACGAGGCTTTCCCACGAGGCTTTCCCACAGGGCTGTCCCACGTGCACACGTGGTGGGAGTCGATCCTCGGCTTGAACTTCAAGGCAGTGCAGGGAAAACAGGTTCCTCTGGAATGGACTGACACATCTGGGGGAGTCTTGGAATGGTGGCACGACCCTGGAGTTCCTCTCGCCTTTCCTGTGGAGAGCGCCTCCTCTTGAGATGCGACGGGAACGCCGGGAATTCTTTCCCTACGAAACAGGTAAAGGATCCCTCATCTCGAGCTAGGAGGCGGAAACGGGGCTCCCCTGGATGTGTGCGGGACCCCACGTGCTTCCTCTCGAGTGGGGACGGGTATGTCGGGGAACTTCTTGAGTTGCAGCAATCGTGTGAAGGACCCTTTGGAAGTTCCTGTGGTTAGACTTGATTGGCCTCGAGAAGCCTCAGCGGAAATGGGCCTCATCTCCCTGGAGGGCAAAACCTCCTGGATTTTCTCGAGTTGCGGCAGGTGCTCTCGACTTACGACGGGGACCTCAGGGACCCGCTCTGGTGGCCTCAGGAAAGGCCAGTCCCCATGCGAGTTCCTCGGGGGCCTCTCGGGATTCCTCTTCCGTCGATGCCGGGGCCTAAGACCTTGTGTGGAGTCGGGGCCGGAACCTGAGGATTCCTCTCCAGTGCTGACATGGATCTTTTGGTACTTCTGGAGTCTCCCCAGGGGAGTCAGTCCTCGTCTCGAATGCGAGCATGAACTTGCGCTTTCCTCCAGAGCGGTAGCATCAGTGTCACGCACTCCGCCGCGTGGATCAAAGGATCTATGGTTTTCCCTCGAGTCTTTCCCACGAGGCTTTCCCACGAGGCTTTCCCACAGGGCTGTCCCACGTGCACACGTGGTGGGAGTCGATCCTCGGCTTGAACGTCAAGGCAGTGCAGGGAAAACAGGTTCCTCTGGAATGGACTGACACATCTGGGGGACTCTTGGAATGGTGGCATGACCCTGGAGTTCCTCTCGCCTTTCCTGTGGAGAGCGCCTCCTCTTGAGATGCGACGGGAACGCCGGGAATTCTTTCCCTACGAAACAGGGAAAGGATCCCTCATCTCGAGCTAGGAGGCGGAAACGGGGCTCCCCTGGATGTGTGCGGGACCCCAAGTGCTTCCTCTCGAGTGGAGACGGGTCTGTCGGGGAACTTCTTGAGTTGCAGCAAGGGTGTGAAGGACCCTTTGGAAGGTCCAGTGGTTAGATGTGATTGGCCTCGAGAAGCCTCAGCGGAAATGGGCCTCATCTCGCCTGGAGGGCAAAACCTCCTGGATTTTCTCGAGTTGCGGCAGGTGCTCTCGACTTACGACGGGGACCTCAGGGACCCGCTCTGGTGGCCTCAGGAAAGGCCAGTCCCCATGCGAGTTCCTCGGGGGCCTCTCGGGATTCCTCTCCCGTCGATGCCGGGGCCTAAGACCTTGTGTGGAGTCGGGGCCGGAACCTGAGGATTCCTCTCCAGTGCTGACATGGATCTTGGGGTACTTCTGGAGTCTCCCCAGGGGAGTCAGTCCTCGTCTCGAATGCGGGCATGCACTTGCGCTTTCCTCCAGAGCGGTAGCAGCAGTGTCACGCAGTCCGCCGCCTGGATCAAAGTATCTATGGTTTTCCCTCGAGTCTTTCCCACGAGGCTTTCCCACAGGGCTGTCCCACGTGCACACCTGTTGGGAGTCGATCCTCGGCTTGAACGTCAAGGCAGTGCAGGGAAAACAGGTTCCTCTGGAATGGACTGACACATCTGGGGGACTCTTGGAATGGTGGCACGACCCTGGAGTTCCTCTCGCCTTTCCTGTGGAGAGCGCCTCCTCTTGAGATGCGACGGGAACGCCGGGAATTCTTTCCCTACGAAACAGGGAAAGGATCCCTCATCTCGAGCAAGGAGGCGGAAATGGGGCTCCCCTGGATGTGTGCGGGACCCCACGTGCTTCCTCTCGAGTGGAGACGGGTATGTCGGGGAACTTCTTGAGTTGCAGCAATTGTGTGAAGGACCCTTTGGAAGGTCCAGTGGTTAGATGTGATTGGCCTCGAGAAGCCTCAGCGGAAATGGGCCTCATCTCGCCTGGAGGGCAAAACCTCCTGGATTTTCTCGAGTTGCGGCAGGTGCTCTCGACTTACGACGGGGACCTCAGGGACCCGCTCTGGTGGCCTCAGGAAAGGCCAGTCCCCATGCGATTTCCTCGGGGGCCTCTCGGGATTCCTCTTCCGTCGATGCCGTGGCCTAAGACCTTGTGTGGAGTCGGGGCCGGAACCTGAGGATTCCTCTCCAGTGCTGACATGGATCTTGGGGTACTTCTGGAGTCTCCCCAGGGGAGTCAGTCCTCGTCTCGAAAGCGGGCATGCACTTGCGCTTTCCTCCAGAGCGGTAGCAGCAGTGTCACGCAGTCCGCCGCGTGGATCAAAGGATCTATGGTTTTCCCTCGAGTCTTTCCCACGAGGCTTTCCCACGAGGCTTTCCCACAGGGCTGTCCCACGTGCACACGTGGTGGGAGTCGATCCTCGGCTTGAACGTCAAGGCAGTGCAGGGAAAACAGGTTCCTCTGGAATGGACTGACACATCTGGGGGACTCTTGGAATGGTGGCACGACCCTGGAGTTCCTCTCGCCTTTCCTGTGGAGAGCGCCTCCTCTTGAGATGCGACGGGAACGCCGGGAATTCTTTCCCTACGAAACAGGGAAAGGATCCCTCATCTCGAGCTAGGAGGCGGAAACGGGGCTCCCCTGGATGTGTGCGGGACCCACGTGCTTCCTCTCCAGTGGAGATGGGTATGTCGGGGAACTTCTTGAGTTGCAGCAAGGGTGTGAAGGACCCTTTGGAAGTTCCAGTGGTTAGACGTGATTAGCCTCGAGAAGCCTTAGCGGAAATGGGCCTCATCTCGCCTGGAGGGCAAAACCTCCTGGATTTTCTCGAGTTGCGGCAGGTGCTCTCGACTTATGACGGGGACCTCAGGGACCCGCTCTGGTGGCCTAAGGAAAGGCCAGTCCCCATGCGAGTTCCTCGGGGGCCTCTCGGGATTCCTCTCGCGTCGATGCCGGGGCCTAAGACCTTGTGTGGAGTCGGGGCCGGAAACTGAGGATTCCTCTCCAGTGCTGACATGGATCTTGGGGTACTTCTGGAGTCTCCCCAGGATAGTCAGTCCTCGTCTCGAATGCGAGCATGCACTTGCGCTTTCCTCCAGAGCGGTAGCAGCAGTGTCACGCAGTCCGCCGCGTGGATCAAAGGATCTATGGTTTTCCCTCGAGTCTTTCCCAAGAGGCTTTCCCACGAGGCTTTCCCACAGGGCTGTCCCACGTGCACACGTGGTGGGAGTCGATCCTCGGCTTGAACGTCAAGGCAGTGCAGGGAAAGCAGGTTCCTCTGGAATGGACTGACACATCTGGGGGACTCTTGGAATGGTGGCATGACCCTGGAGTTCCTCTCGCCTTTCCTGTGCAGAGCGCCTCCTCTTGAGATGCGACGGGAACGCCGGGAATTCTTTCCCTAAGAAACAGGGAAAGGATCCCTCATCTCGAGCTAGGAGGCGGAAACGGGGCTCCCCTGGATGTGTGCGGGACCCCACGGGCTTCCTCTCGAGTGCAGACGGTTATGTCGGGGAACTTCTTGAGTTGCAGCAATGGTGTGAGGGACCCTATTGGAAGTTCCAGTGGTTAGATGTGATTGGCCTCGAGAAGCCTCAGCGGAAATGGGCATCATCGCGCCTGGAGGGCAAAACCTCCTGGATTTTCTCGAGTTGCGGCAGGTGCTCTCGACTTACGACGAGGACATCAGGGAACCGCTCTGGTGGCCTCAGGAAAGGCCAGTCCCCATGCGAGTTCCTCGGGGGCGTCTCGTGATTCCTCTCCCGTCGATGCCGGGGCCTAAGACCTTGTGTGGAGTCGGGGCCGGAACCTGAGGATTCCTCTCCAGTGCTGACATGGATCTTGGGGTACTTCTGGAGTCTCCCCAGGGGAGTCAGTCCTCGTCTCGAATGCGGGCATGCACTTGCACTTTCCTCCAGAGCGGTAGCAGCAGTGTCACCCAGTCCGCCGCGTGGATCAAAGGATCTATGGTTTTCCCTCGAGTCTTTCCCACGAGGCTTTCCCAAAGGGCTGTCCCACGTGCACACGTGGTGGGAGTCGATCCTCGGCTTGAACGTCAAGGCAGTGCAGGGAAAACAGGTTCCTCTGGAATGGACTGACACATCTGGGGGACTCTTGGAATGGTGGCACGACCCTGGAGTTCCTCTCGCCTTTCCTGTGGAGAGCGCCTCCTCTTGAGATGCGACGGGAACGCCGGGAATTCTTTCCCTACGAAACAGGGAAAGGATCCCTCATCTCGAGATAGGAGGCGGAAACGGGGCTCCCCTGGATGTGTGCGGGACCCCACGTGCTTCCTCTCGAGTGGAGACGGGTATGTCGGGGAACTTCTTGAGTTGCAGCAATTGTGTGAAGGACCCTTTGCAAGGTCCAGTGGTTAGATGTGATTGGCCTCGAGAAGCCTCAGCGGAAATGGGCCTCATCTCGCCTGGAGGGCAAAACCTCCTGGATTTTCTCGAGTTGCGGCAGGTGCTCTCTACTTACGACGGGGACCTCAGGGACCCGCTCTGGTGGCCTCGGGAAAGGCCAGTCCCCATGCGAGTTCCTCGGGGGCCTCTCGGGATTCCTCTCCCTTCGATGCCGGGGCCTAAGACCTTGTGTGGAGACGGGGCCGGAACTTGAGGATTCCTCTCCAGTGCTGACATGGATCTTGGGGTACTTCTGGAGTCTCCCCAGGGGAGTCAGTCCTCGTCTCGAATGCGGGCATGCACTTGCGCTTTCCTCCAGAGCGGTAGCAGCAGTGTCACCCAGTCCGCCGCGTGGATCAAAGGATCTATGGTTTTCCCTCGAGTCTTTCCCTCGAGGCTTTCCCACAGGGCTGTCCCACGTGCACACGTGGTGGAAGTCGATCCTCGGCTTGAACGTCAAGGCAGTGCAGGGAAAACAGGTTCCTCTGGAATGGACTGACACATCTGGGGGACTCTTGGAATGGTGGCACGACCCTGGAGTTCCTCTCGCCTTTCCTGTGGAGAGCACCTCCTCTTGAGATGCGACGGGAACGCCGGGAATTCTTTCCCTACGAAACAGGGAAAGGATCCCTCATCTCGAGCAAGGAGGCGGAAACGGGGCTCCCCTGGATGTGTGCGGGACCCCACGTGCTTCCTCTCGAGTGGAGACGGGTATGTCGGGGAACTTCTTGAGTTGCAGAAATTGTGTGAAGGACCCTTTGGAAGGTCCAGTGCTTAGATGTGATTGGCCTCGAGAAGCCTCAGCGGAAATGGGCCTCATCTCGCCTGGAGGGCAAAACCTCCTGGATTTTCTCGAGTTGCGGCAGGTGCTCTCGACTTACGACGGGGACCTCAGGGACCCGCTCTGGTGGCCTCAGGAAAGGCCAGTCCCCATGCGAGTTCCTCGGGGGCGTCTCGTGATTCCTCTCCCGTCGATGCCGGGGCCTAAGACCTTGTGTGGAGTCGGGGCCGGAACCTGAGGATTCCTCTCCAGTGCTGACATGGATCTTGGGGTACTTCTGGAGTCTCCCCAGGGGAGTCAGTCCTCGTCTCGAATGCGGGCATGCACTTGCGCTTTCCTCCAGAGCGGTAGCAGCAGTGTCACGCAGTCCGCCGCGTGCATCAAAGGATCTATGGTTTTCCCTCGAGTCTTTCCCACGAGGCTTTCCCACGAGGCTTTCCCACAGGGCTGTCCCACGTGCACACGTGGTGGGAGTCGATCCTCGGCTTGAACTTCAAGGCAGTGCAGGGAAAACAGGTTCCTCTGGAATGGACTGACACATCTGGGGGAGTCTTGGAATGGTGGCACGACCCTGGAGTTCCTCTCGCCTTTCCTGTGGAGAGCGCCTCCTCTTGAGATGCGACGGGAACGCCGGGAATTCTTTCCCTACGAAACAGGTAAAGGATCCCTCATCTCGAGCTAGGAGGCGGAAACGGGGCTCCCCTGGATGTGTGCGGGACCCCACGTGCTTCCTCTCGAGTGGGGACGGGTATGTCGGGGAACTTCTTGAGTTGCAGCAATCGTGTGAAGGACCCTTTGGAAGTTCCTGTGGTTAGACTTGATTGGCCTCGAGAAGCCTCAGCGGAAATGGGCCTCATCTCCCTGGAGGGCAAAACCTCCTGGATTTTCTCGAGTTGCGGCAGGTGCTCTCGACTTACGACGGGGACCTCAGGGACCCGCTCTGGTGGCCTCAGGAAAGGCCAGTCCCCATGCGAGTTCCTCGGGGGCCTCTCGGGATTCCTCTTCCGTCGATGCCGGGGCCTAAGACCTTGTGTGGAGTCGGGGCCGGAACCTGAGGATTCCTCTCCAGTGCTGACATGGATCTTTTGGTACTTCTGGAGTCTCCCCAGGGGAGTCAGTCCTCGTCTCGAATGCGAGCATGAACTTGCGCTTTCCTCCAGAGCGGTAGCAGCAGTGTCACGCACTCCGCCGCGTGGATCAAAGGATCTATGGTTTTCCCTCGAGTCTTTCCCACGAGGCTTTCCCACGAGGCTTTCCCACAGGGCTGTCCCACGTGCACACGTGGTGGGAGTCGATCCTCGGCTTGAACGTCAAGGCAGTGCAGGGAAAACAGGTTCCTCTGGAATGGACTGACACATCTGGGGGACTCTTGGAATGGTGGCATGACCCTGGAGTTCCTCTCGCCTTTCCTGTGGAGAGCGCCTCCTCTTGAGATGCGACGGGAACGCCGGGAATTCTTTCCCTACGAAACAGGGAAAGGATCCCTCATCTCGAGCTAGGAGGCGGAAACGGGGCTCCCCTGGATGTGTGCGGGACCCCAAGTGCTTCCTCTCGAGTGGAGACGGGTATGTCGGGGAACTTCTTGAGTTGCAGCAAGGGTGTGAAGGACCCTTTGGAAGGTCCAGTGGTTAGATGTGATTGGCCTCGAGAAGCCTCAGCGGAAATGGGCCTCATCTCGCCTGGAGGGCAAAACCTCCTGGATTTTCTCGAGTTGCGGCAGGTGCTCTCGACTTACGACGGGGACCTCAGGGACCCGCTCTGGTGGCCTCAGGAAAGGCCAGTCCCCATGCTATTTCCTCGGGGGCCTCTCGGGATTCCTCTCCCGTCGATGCCAGGGCCTAAGACCTTGTGTGGAGTCGGGGCCGGAACCTGAGGATTCCTCTCCAGTGCTGACATGGATCTTGGGGTACTTCTGGAGTCTCCCCAGGGGAGTCAGTCCTCGTCTCGAATGCGGGCATGCACTTGCGCTTTCCTCCAGAGCGGTAGCAGCAGTATCACGCAGTCCGCCGCGTGGATCAAAGGATCTATGGTTTTCCCTCGAGTCTTTCCCACGAGGCTTTCCCACGAGGCTTTCCCACAGGGCTGTCCCACGTGCACACGTGGTGGGAGTCGATCCTCGGCTTGAACGTCAAGGCAGTGCAGGGAAAACAGGTTCCTCTGGAATGGACTGACACATCTGGGGGACTCTTGGAATGGTGGCACGACCCTGGAGTTCCTCTCGCCTTTCCTGTGGAGAGCGCCTCCTCTTGAGATGCGACGGGAACGCCGGGAATTCTTTCCCTACGAAACAGGGAAAGGATCCCTCATCTCGAGCTAGGCGGCGGAAACGGGGCACCCCTGGATGTGTGCGGGACCCACGTGCTTCCTCTCGAGTGGAGATGGGTATGTCGGGGAACTTCTTGAGTTGCAGCAAGGGTGTGAAGGACCCTTTGGAAGTTCCAGTTGTTAGACGTGATTAGCCTCGAGAAGCCTCAGCGAAAATGGGCCTCATCTCGCCTGGAGGGCAAAACCTCCTGGATTTTCTCGAGTTGCGGCAGGTGCTCTCGACTTACGACGGGGACCTCAGGGACCCGCTCTGGTGGCCTCAGGACAGGCCAGTCCCCATGCGAGTTCCTCGGGGGGCTCTCGGGATTCCTCTCCCGTCGATGCCGGGGCCTAAGACCTTGTATGGAGTCGGGGCCGGAAACTGAGGATTCCTCTCCAGTGCTGACATGGATCTTGGGGTACTTCTGGAGTCTCCCCAGGGGAGTCAGTCCTCGTCTCGAATGCGCGCATGCACTTGCGCTTTTCACCAGAGCGGTAGCAGCAGTGTCACACAGTCCGCCGCGTGGATCAAAGGATCTATGATTTTCCCTCGAGTCTTTCCCACGAGGCTTTCCCACGAGGCTTTCCCACAGGGCTGTCCCACGTGCACACGTGGTGGGAGTCGATCCTCGGCTTGAACGTCAAGGCAGTGCAGGGAAAACAGGTTCCTCTGGAATGGACTGACACATCTGGGGGACTCTTGGAATGGTGGCACGACCCTGGACTTCCTCTCGCCTTTCCTGTGGAGAGCGCCTCCTCTTGAGATGCGACGGGAACGATGGGAAATCTTTCCCTACGAAACAGGGAAAGGATCCCTCATCTCGAGCTAGGAGGCGGAAACGGGGCTCCCCGGGATGTGTGCGGGACCCTCGTGCTTCCTCTCGAGTGGAGACGGGTATGTCGGGGAACTTCTTGAGTTGCAGCAAGGGTGTGAAGGACCCTTTTGAAGTTCCAGTGGTTAGATATGATTAGCCTCGAGAAGCCTCAGCGGAAATGGGCCTCATCTTGCCTGGCCGGCAAAACCTCCTGGATTTTCTCGAGTTGCGGCAGATGCTCTCGACTTACGTCGGGGACCTCGGGGACCCGCTCTGGTGGCCTCAGGAAAGGCCAGTCCCCATGCGAGTGCCTCGGGGGCCTCTCGGGAGTCCTCTACCGTCAATGCCGGGGCCTAAGACCTTGTGTGGAGTTGGGGCTGGAACCTGAGGATTCCTCTCCAGTGCTGACATGGATCTTGGGGTAATTCTTTAGTCTCCAAAGGGGAGTCAGTCCTCGTCTCGAATGCGGGCATGCACTTGCGCTTTCCTCCAGAGGGGTAGCAGCAGTGTCACGCAGTCCGCCGCGTGGATCAAAGGATCTAGGGTTTTCCCTCGAGACTTTCCCACGAGGCTTTCCCACGAGGCTTTCCCACAGGGCTGTCCCACGTGCACACGTGGTGGGAGTCGATCCTCGGCTTGAAAGTCAAGGCAGTGTAGGGAAAACAGGTTGCTCTGGATTGGACTGACACATCTGGGGGACTCTTGGAATGGTGGCACGACCCTGGAGTTCCTCTCGCCTTTCCTGTGCAGAGCGCCTCCTCTTGAGATGCGACGGGAACGCCGGGAATTCTTTCCCTACGAAACAGGGAAAGGATCCCTCATCTCGAGCTAGGAGGCGGAAACGGGGCTTCCCTGGATGTGTGCGGGACCCCCGTGCTTCCTCTCGAGTGGAGACGGCTATGTCGGGGAACTTCTTGAGTTGCAGCAAGGGTGTGAAGGACCCTTTGGAAATTCCAATGGTTAGATGTGATTAGCCTCGAGAAGCCTCAGCGGAAATGGGCCTCATCTCGCCTGGAGGGCAAAACCTCCTGGATTTTCTCGAGTTGCGGCAGGTGCTCTCGACTTACGACGTGGACCTCAGGGACCCGCTCTGGTGGCCTCAGGAAAGCCCAGTCCTCATGCGAGTTCTTCGGGGGCCACTCGGGATTCCTCTCCCCTCGATGCCGGGGCCTAAGACCTTGTGTGGAGTCGGGGCCGGAACCTGAGGATTCCTCTCCAGTGCTGACATGGATCTTGGGGTTCTTCTGGAGTCTCCCCAGGGGAGTCAGTCCTCGTCTCGAATGCGGTCATGCACTTGCGCTTTCCTCCAGAGCGGTAGCAGCAGTGTCACGCAGTCCGCCACGTGGATCAAAGGATCTATGGTTTTCTCTCGAGACTTTCATACGAGGCTTTCCCACGAGGCTTTCCCACAGGGCTGTCCCAGGTGCACACGTGGTGGGAGTCGATCCTCGGCTTGAACGTCAAGGCAGTGCAGGGAAAACAGGTTCGTCTGGAATGGACTGACACATCTGGGGGACTCTTGAATGGTGGCACGACCCTGGAGTTCCTCTCGCCTTTCCTGTGGAGAGCGCCTCCTCTTGAGATGCGACGGGAACGCCGGGAATTCTTTCCCTATTATACAGGGAAAGGATCCCTCATCTCGAGCTAGGAGTCGGAAACGGGGCTCCCCTGGATGTGTGCGGGACCCTCGTGCTTCCTCTCTCGAGGGGAGACGGGTATGTCGGGGAACTTCTTGAGTTGCAGCAAGGGTGTGAAGGACCCTTTGGAAGTTCCAGTGGTTAGATGTGATTAGCCTCGAGAAGCCTCAGCGGAAATGGGCCTCATCTCGCCTGGAGGGCAAAACCTCCTGGATTTTCTCGAGTTGCGGCAGGTGCTCTCGACTTACGACGGGGATCTCAGGGACCCGCTCTGGTGGCCGCAGGAAAGGCCAGTCCCCATGCGAGTTCCTCGGGGGCCTCTCGGGATTCCTCTCCCATCAATGCCGGGGCCTAAGACCTTGTGTGGAGTCGGGGCCGGAACCTGAGGATTCCTCTCCAGTGCTGACATGGATCTTGGGGTATTTCTGGAGTCTCCCCAGGGGAGTCAGTCCTCGTCTCGAATGCGGACATGCACTTGCGCTTTCCTCAAGAGAGGTAGAAGCAGTGTCACGCAGTCCGCCTCGGGCATCAAAGGATCTATGGTTTTCCCTCGAGTTTTCCTACGAGGCTTTCCCACGAGGCTTTCCCACAGGGCTGTCTAACGTGCAAACGTGGTGGGAGTCGATCCTCGGCTTGAACGTCAAGGCAGTGCAGGGCATACAGGTTCCTCTGGAATGGACTGACACATCTGGGGGACTCTTGGAATGGTGGCACGACCCTGGAGTTCCTCTCGCCTTTCCTGTGGAGAGCGCCTTCTCTTGAGATGCGACGGGAACGCCGGGAATTCTTTCCCTACGAAACAGGGAAAGGATCACTCATCTCGAACTAGGAGGCGGAAACGGGGCTCCCCTGGATGTGTGCGGGACCCTGGTGCTTCCTCTCGAGTGGAGACGGGTATGTCGGGTTACTTCTGGACTTGCAGCAAGGGTGTGAAGGACCCTTTGGAAGTTCCAGTGGTTAGATGTGATTACCCTCGAGAAGCCTCTTCGGAAATAGGCCTCATCTCGCCTGGAGGCCAAAACCTCCTGGATTTTCTCGAGTTGCGGCAGGTGCTCTCGACTTACGACGGGGACCTCATGGACACGCTCTGGTGGCCTCAAGAAAGGCCAGTCCCGATGCGAGTTCCTCGGGGACCTCTTGGGATTCCTCTCCCGTCGATGCCGGGGCCTAAGACCTTGTGTGGAGTCGGGGCCGGAACCTGAGGATTCCTCTCCAGTGCTGACATGGATCTTGGGGTAATTCTGGAGTCTCCCCAGGGGAGTCAGTCCTCGTCTCGAATGCGGTCATGCACTTGCGCTTTCCCCAGAGCGGTAGCAGCAGTGTCACGCAGTCCGCCATGTGGATCAAAGGATCTATGGTTTTCTCTCGAGACTTTCCCACGAGGCTTTCCCACGAGGCTTTCCCACAGGGCTGTCCCACGTGCACACGGGGTGGGAGTCGATCCTCGGCTTGAACGTCAAGGCAGTGCAGGGAAAAGAGGTTCCTCTGGAATGGACTGACACATCTGGGGGACTCTTGGAATTGTGGCACGACCCTGGAGTTCCTCTCGCCTTTCCTGTGGAGATCGCCTTCTCTTGAGATGCGACGGGAACGCCGGGAATTCTTTCCCTAAGAAACAGGGAAAGGATCCCTCATCTCGAGCTAGGGGCGGAAACGGGGCTCCCCTGGATGTGTGCGGGACCCTCGTGCTTCCTCTCGAGTGGAGACGGGTATGTCGGGGAACTTCTTCAGTTGCAGCAAGGTTGTGAAGGACCCTTTGGAAGTTCCAGTGGTTAGATGTGATTAGCCTCGAGAAGCCTCAGCGGAAATGGGCCTCATCTCGCCTGGAGGGCAAAACCTCCTGGATTTTCTCGAGTTGCGGCAGGTGCTCTCGACTTACGACGGGGACCACGGGGACCCGCTCTGGTTGCCTCAGGAAAGGCCAGTCCCCATGCGAGTTCCTCGGGGGCCTCTCGGGATTCCTCTCCCGTCGATGCCGGGGCCTAAGACCTTGTGTGGAGTCGGGGCCCGAACGTGAGGATTCCTCTACAGTGCTGACATGGATCTTGGGGTACTTCTGGAGGCTCCCCACGGGAGTCAGTCCTCGTCTCGAATGCGGGCATGCACTTGCGCTTTCCTCCAGAGCGGTAGCAGCAGTGTCACGCAGTCCGCCGCGTGGATCAAAGGATCTATGGTTTTCCGTCGAGTCTATCCCGGGGCTTTCCCACGAGGCTTACCCACAGGGCTGTCCCACGTGCACACGTGGTGGGAGTCGATCCTCGGCTTGAACGTCAAGGCAGTGCAGGGAAAACAGGTTCCTCTGGAATGGACTGACACATCTGGGGGACTCTTGGAATGGTGGCACGACCCTCGAGTTCCTCTCGCCTTTCCTGTGGAGAGCGCCTCCTCTTGAGATGCGACGGGAACGCCGGGAATTCTTTCCCTACGAAACAGGGAAAGGATCCGTCATCTGGAGCTAGGAGGCAGAAACGGGGCTTCCCTGGATGTGTGCGGGACCCCAGTGCTTCCTCTCCAGTGGAGACGGGAATGTTGGGAACTTCTTGAGTTGCAGCAAGGGTGTGAAGGACCCTTTGGAAATTCCAGTGGTTAGATGTGATTAGCCTCGAGAAGCCTCAGCGGAAATGGGCCTCATCTCGCCTGGAGGGCAAAACCTCCTGGATTTTCTCGAGTTGTGGCAGGTGTTCTCGACTTACGACGTGGACCTCAGGGACCCGCTCTGGTGGCCTCAGGAAAGCCCAGTCCCCATGCGAGTTCTTCGGGGGCCTCTCGGGATTCCTCTCCCGTCGATGCCGGGGCCTAAGACCTTGTGTGGAGTCGGGGCCGGAACCTGAGGATTCCTCTCCAGTGCTGACATGGATCTTGGGGTACTTCTGGAGTCTCCCCAGGGGAGTCAGTCCTCGTCTCGAATGCGGGCATGCACTTGCGCTTTCCTCCAGAGCGGTAGCAGCAGTGTCACGCAGTCCGCCACGTGGATCAAAGGATCTATGGTTTTCTCTCGAGACTTTCCCACGAGGCTTTCCCACGAGGCTTTCCCACAGGGCTGTCCCACGTGCACACGGGGTGGGAGTCGATCCTCGGCTTGAATGTCAAGGCAGTGCAGGGAAAAGAGGTTCCTCTGGAATGGACTGACACATCTGGGGGACTCTTGGAATTGTGGCACGACCCTGGAGTTCCTCTCGCCTTTACTGTGGAGAGCGCCTTCTCTTGAGATGCGACGGGAACGCCGGGAATTCTTTCCTACGAAACAGGGAAAGGATCCCTCATCTCGAGCTAGGAGGCGGAAACGGGGCTCCCCTGGATGTGTGCGGGACCCTCGTGCTTCCTCTCGAGTGGAGACGGGTATGTCGTGGAACTTCTCCAGTTGCAGCAAGGTTGTGAAGGACCCTTTGGAAGTTCCAGTGGTTAGATGTGATTAGCCTCGAGAAGCCTCAGCGGAAATGGGCCTCATCTGGCCTGGAGGGCAAAACCTCCTGGATTTTCTCGAGTTGCGGCAGGTGCTCTCGACTTACGACGGGGACCACGGGGACCCGCTCTGGTGGCCTCAGGAAAGGCCAGTCCCCATGCGTGTTCCTCGGGGGCCTCTCGGGATTCCTCTCCCCTCGATGCTGGGGCCTACGACCTTGTGTGGAGTCGGGGCCCGAACGTGAGGATTCCTCTCCAGTGCTGACATGGATCTTGGGGTACTTCTGGAGTCTCCCCAGGGGAGTCAGTTCTCGTCTCGAATGCGGACATGCACTTGCGCTTTCCTCCAGAGCGGTAGCAGCAGTGTCACGCAGTCCGCCGCGTGGATCAAAGGATCTATGGTTTTCCCTCGAGTCTTTCCTAAGAGGCTTTCCCACGAGGCTTTCCCACAGGGCTGTCCCACGTGCACACGTGGTGGGAGTCGATCCTCGGCTTGAACCTCAAGGCAGTGCAGGGAAAACAGGTTCCTCTGGAATGGACTGACACATCTGGGGGACTCTTGGAATGGTGGCACGACCCTGGAGTTCCTCTAGCCTTTCCTGTGGAAAGCGCCTCCTCTTGAGATGCGACGGGAACGCCGGGAATTCTTTCCCTACGAAACAGGGAAAGGATCCCTCATCTCGAGCTAGGCAGCGGAAACGGGGCTCCCCTGTATGTGTGCGGGACCACCGTGCTTCCTCTCGAGTGGAGACGGGTATGTCGGGGAACTTCTTGAGTTGCAGCAAGGGTGTGAAGGACCCTTTGGAAGTTCCAGTGGTTAGATGTGATTGGCCTCGAGCAGCCTCAGCGGAAATGGGCCTCATCTCGCCTGGAGGGCAAAACCTCCTGGATTTTCTCGAGTTGCGGCAGGTGCTCTCGACTTACGACGGGGACCTCGGGGACCCGCTCTGGTGGCCTCAGGAAAGGCCAGTCCCCATGCGAGTTCCTCGGGGGCATCTCGGGATTCCCCTCCCGTCGATGCTGGGGCCTAAGACCTTGTGTGGAGTCGGGGCCGGAAACTGAGGATTCCTCTCCAGTGCTGACATGGATCTTGGGGTACTTCTGGAGTCTCCCCAGGGGAGTCAGTCCTCGACTCGAATGCGCGCATGCACTTGCGCTTTCCTCCAGAGCGGTAGCATAAGTGTCACGCAGTCCGCCGCGTGGATCAAAGGATCTATGGTTTTCCCTCGAGTCTTTCCCACGAGGCTTTCCCACAGGGCTGTCCCACGTGCACACGTGGTGGGAGTCGATCCTCGGCTTGAACGTCAAGGCAGTGCAGGGAAAACAGGTTCCTCTGGAATGGACTGACACATCTGGGGGACTCTTGGAATGGTGGCACGACCCTCGAGTTCCTCTCGCCTTTCCTGTGGAGAGCGCCTCCTCTTGAGATGCGACGGGAAGCCGGGAATTCTTTCCCTACGAAACAGGGAAAGGATCCGTCATCTGGAGCTAGGAGGCAGAAACGGGGCTTCCCTGGATGTGTGCGGGACCCCAGTGCTTCCTCTCCAGTGGAGACGGGAATGTTGGGAACTTCTTGAGTTGCAGCAAGGGTGTGAAGGACCCTTTGGAAATTCCAGTGGTTAGATGTGATTAGCCTCGAGAAGCCTCAGCGGAAATGTGCCTCATCTCGCCTGGAAGGCAAAACCTCCTGGATTTTCTCGAGTTGCGGCAGGTGTTCTCGACTTACGACGTGGACCTCAGGGACCCGCTCTGGTGGCCTCAGGAAAGCCCAGTCCCCATGCGAGTTCTTCGGGGGCCTCTCGGGATTCCTCTCCCGTCGATGCCGGGGCCTAAGACCTTGTGTGGAGTCGGGGCCGGAACCTGAGGATTCCTCTCCAGTGCTGACATGGATCTTGGGGTACTTCTGGAGTCTCCCCAGGGGAGTCAGTCCTCGTCTCGAATGCGGGCATGCACTTGCGCTTTCCTCCAGAGCGGTAGCAGCAGTGTCACGCAGTCCGCCACGTGGATCAAAGGATCTATGATTTTCTCTCGAGACTTTCCCACGAGGCTTTCCCACGAGGCTTTCCCACAGGGCTGTCCCACGTGCACACGGGGTGGGAGTCGATCCTCGGCTTGAAGGTCAAGGCAGTGCAGGGAAAAGAGGTTCCTCTGGAATGGACTGACACATCTGGGGGACTCTTGGAATTGTGGCACGACCCTGGAGTTCCTCTCGCCTTTACTGTGGAGAGCGCCTTCTCTTGAGATGCGACGGGAACGCCGGGAATTCTTTCCTACGAAACAGGGAAGGGATCCCTCATCTCGAGCTAGGAGGCGGAAACGGGGCTCCCCTGGATGTGTGCGGGACCATCGTGCTTCCTCTCGAGTGGAGACGGGTATGTCGTGGAACTTCTCCAGTTGCAGCAAGGTTGTGAAGGACCCTTTGGAAGTTCCAGTGGTTAGATGTGATTAGCCTCGAGAAGCCTCAGCGGAAATGGGCCTCATCTCGCCTGGAGGACAAAACCTTCTGGATTTTCTCGAGTTGCGGCAGGTGTTCTCGACTTACGACGTGGACCTCAGGGACCCGCTCTGGTGGCCTCAGGAAAGCCCAGTCCCCATGCGAGTTCTTCGGGGGCCTCTCGGGATTCCTCTCCCGTCGATGCCGGGGCCTAAGACCTTGTGTGGAGTCGGGGCCGGAACCTGAGGATTCCTCTCCAGTGCTGACATGGATCTTGGGGTACTTCTGGAGTCTCCCCAGGGGAGTCAGTCCTCGTCTCGAATGCGGGCATGCACTTGCGCTTTCCTCCAGAGCGGTAGCAGCAGTGTCACGCATTCCGCCGCGTGGATCAAAGGATCTATGGTTTTCCCTCGAGTCTTTCCTAAGAGGCTTTCCCACGAGGCTTTCCCACAGGGCTGTCCCACGTGCACACGTGGTGGGAGTCGATCCTCGGCTTGAACCTCAAGGCAGTGCAGGGAAAACAGGTTCCTCTGGAATGGACTGACACATCTGGGGGACTCTTGGAATGGTGGCACGACCCTGGAGTTCCTCTAGCCTTTCCTGTGGAGAGCGCCTCCTCTTGAGATGCGACGGGAACGCCGGGAATTCTTTCCCTACGAAACAGGGAAAGGATCCCTCATCTCGAGCTAGGCGGCGGAAACGGGGCTCCCCTGTATGTGTGCGGGACCACCGTGCTTCCTCTCGAGTGGAGACGGGTATGTCGGGGAACTTCTTGAGTTGCAGCAAGGGTGTGAAGGACCCTTTGGAAGTTCCAGTGGTTAGATGTGATTGGCCTCGAGCAGCCTCAGCGGAAATGGGCCTCATCTCGCCTGGAGGGCAAAACCTTCTGGATTTTCTCGAGTTGCGGCAGGTGCTCTCGACTTACCACGGGGACCTCGGGGACCCGCTCTGGTGGCCTCAGGAAAGGCCAGTCCCCATGCGAGTTCCTCGGGGGCATCTCGGGATTCCCCTCCCGTCGATGCTGGGGCCTAAGACCTTGTGTGGAGTCGGGGCCGGAAACTGAGGATTCCTCTCCAGTGCTGACATGGATCTTGGGGTACTTCTGGAGTCTCCCCAGGGGAGTCAGTCCTCGACTCGAATGCGCGCATGCACTTGCGCTTTCCTCCAGAGCGGTAGCATCAGTGTCACGCAGTCCGCCGCGTGGATCAAAGGATCTATGGTTTTCCCTCGAGTCTTTCCCACGAGGCTTTCCCACGAGGCTTTCCCACAGGGCTGTCCCACGTGCACACGTGGTGGGAGTCGATCCTCGGCTTGAACGTCAAGGCAGTGCAGGGAAAACAGGTTCCTCTGGAATGGACTGACACATCTGGGGGACTCTTGGAATGGTGGCACGACCCTGGAGTTCCTCTCTCCTTTCCTGTGGAGAGCGCCTCCTCTTGAGATGCGACGGGAATGCCGGGAATTCTTTCCCTACGAAACAGGGATAGGATCCCTCATCTCGAGCTAGGAGGCGGAAAAGGGGCTCCCCTGAATGTGTGCGGGACCCTCGTGCTTCCTCTCGAGTGGAGACAGGTATGTCGGAGAACTTCTTGAGTTGCAGCAAGGGTGTGAAGGACCCTTTGGAAATTCCAGTGGTTAGAGGTGATTAACCTCGAGAAGCCTCAGCGGAAATGGGCCTCATCTCGCCTGGAGGGCAAAACCTCCTGGATTTTCTCGAGTTGCGGCAGGTGCTCTCGACTTACGACGGGGACATCAGGGACCCGCTCTGGTGGCCTCAGGAAAGCCCAGTCCCCATGCGAGTTCTTCGGGGGCCTCTCGGGTTTCCTCTCCCGTCGATGCCGGGGCCTAAGACCTTGTGTGGAGTCGGGGCCGGAACCTGAGGATTCCTCTCCAGTGCTGACATGGATCTTGGGGTACTTCTGGAGTCTCACCAGGGGAGTCAGTCCTCGTCTCGAATGCGCGCATGCACTTGCACTTTCCTCCAGAGCGGTAGCAGCAGTGTCACGCAGTCCGCCGCGTGGATCAAAGGATCTATGGTTTTCTCTCGAGACTTTCATAGGAGGCTTTCCCACGAGGCTTTCCCACAGGGCTGTCCCACATGCACACGTGGTGGGAGTCGATCCTCGGATTGAACGTCAAGGCAGTGCAGGGAAAACAGGTTCCTCTGGAATGGACTGACACATCTGGGGGACTCTTTAAATGGTGGCACGACCCTCGAGTTCCTCTCGCATTTCCTGTGGAGAGCGCCTCCTCTTGAGATGCGACGGGAAGCCGGGAATTCTTTCCCTACGAAACAGGGAAAGGATCCCTCACCTCGAGCTAGGAGGCGGAAACGGGGCTCCCCTGGATATGTGCGGGACCCTCGTGCTTCCTCTCGAGTGGAGACGGGTATGTCGGGGAACTTCTGGACTTGCAGCGAGGGTGTGAAGGACCCTTTGGAAGTTCCAGTGGTTAGATGTGATTAGCCTCGAGAAGCATCAGCGGAAATGGGCCTCATCTCGCCTGGAGGGCAAAACCTCCTGGATTTTCTCGAGTTGCGGCAGGTGCTCTCGACTTACGACGGGGACCTCGGGGACCCGCTCTGGTGGCCTCAGGAAAGGCCAGTCCCCATGCGAGTTCCTCGGGGGCCTCTCGGGATTCCTCTCCCGTCGATGCCGGGGCCTACGACCTTGTGTGGAGTCGGGGCCCGAACGTGAGGATTCCTCTCCAGTGCTGACATGGATCTTGGGGTACTTCTGGAGTCTCCCCAGGGGAGTCAGTCCTCATCTCGAATGCGGGCATGCACTTGCGCTTTCCTCCAGAGCGGTAGCAGCAGTGTCACGCATTCCGCAGCGTGCATCAAAGGATCTATGGTTTTCCCTCTAGACTTTCCCACGAGGCTTTCCCACGAGGCTTTCCCACAGGGCTGTCTAACGTGCAAACGTGGTGCGAGTCGATCCTCGGCTTGAACGTCAAGGCAGTGCAGGGAAAACAGGTTCCTCTGGAATGGACTGACACATCTGGGGGACTCTTGGAATGGTGGCACGACCCTGGAGTTCTTCTCGCCTTTCCTGTGGAGAGCGCCTCCTCTTGAGATGCGACGGGAACGCCGAGAATTCTTTCCCTACGAAACAGGGAAGGGATCCGTCATCTGGAGCTAGGAGGCAGAAACGGGGTTTCCCTGGATGTGTGCGGGACCCCAGTGCTTCCTCTCCAGTGGAGACGGGTATGTTGGGAACTTCTTGAGTTGCAGCAAGGGTGTGAAGGACCCTTTGGAAATTCCAGTGGTTAGATGTGATTAGCCTCGAGAAGCCTCAGCGGAAATGGGCCTCATCTCGCCTGGAGGGCAAAACCTCCTGGATTTTCTCGAGTTGCGGCAGGTGTTCTCGACTTACGACGTGGACCTCAGGGACCCGCTCTGGTGGCCTCAGGAAAGCCCAGTCCCCATGCGAGTTCTTCGGGGGCCTCTCGGGATTCCTCTCCCGTCGATGCCGGGGCCTAAGACCTTGTGTGGAGTCGGGGCCGGAACCTGAGGATTCCTCTCCAGTGCTGACATGGATCTTGGGGTACTTCTGGAGTCTCCCCAGGGGAGTCAGTCCTCGTCTCGAATGCGGGCATGCACTTGCGCTTTCCTCCAGAGCGGTAGCAGCAGTGTCACGCAGTCCGCCACGTGGATCAAAGGATCTATGGTTTTCTCTCGAGACTTTCCCACGAGGCTTTCCCACGAGGCTTTCCCACAGGGCTGTCCCACGTGCACACGGGGTGGGAGTCGATCCTCAGCTTGAAGGTCAAGGCAGTGCAGGGAAAAGAGGTTCCTCTGGAATGGACTGAAACATCTGGGGGACTCTTGGAATTGTGGCACGACCCTGGAGTTCCTCTCGCCTTTACTGTGGAGAGCGCCTTCTCTTGAGATGCGACGGGAACGCCGGGAATTCTTTCCCTAAGAAACAGGGAAAGGATCCCTCATCTCGAGCTAGGAGGCGGAAACGGGGCTCCCCTGGATGTGTGCGGGACCCTCGTGCTTCCTCTCGAGTGGAGACGGGTATGTCGTGGAACTTCTCCAGTTGCAGCAAGGTTGTGAAGGACCCTTTGGAAGTTCCAGTGGTTAGATGTGATTAGCCTCGAGAAGCCTCAGTGGAAATGGGCCTCATCTCGCCTGGAGGGCAAAACCTCCTGGATTTTCTCGAGTTGCGGCAGGTGCTCTCAACTTACGACGGGGACCACGGGGACCCGCTCTGGTGGCCTCAGGAAAGGCCAGTCCCCATGCGAGTTCCTCGGGGGCCTCTCGGGATTCCTCTCCCGTCGATGCCGGGGCCTACGACCTTGTGTGGAGTCGGGGCCCGAACGTGAGGATTTCTCTCCAGTGCTGACATGGATCTTGGGGTACTTCTGGAGTCTCCCCAGGGGAGTCAGTTCTCGTCTCGAATGCGGACATGCACTTGCACTTTCCTCCAGAGCGGTAGCAGCAGTGTCACGCAGTCCGCCGCGTGGATCAAAGGATCTATGGTTTTCCCTCTAGTCTTTCCTAAGAGGCTTTCCCACGAGGCTTTCCCACAGGGCTGTCCCACGTGCACACGTGGTGGGAGTCGATCCTCGGCTTGAACCTCAAGGCAGTGCAGGGAAAACAGGTTCCTCTGGAATGGACTGACACATCTGGGGGACTCTTGGAATGGTGGCACGACCCTGGAGTTCCTCTAGCCTTTCCTGTGGAGAGCGCCTCCTCTTGAGATGCGACGGGAACGCCGGGAATTCTTTCCCTACGAAACAGGGAAAGGATCCCTCATCTCGAGCTAGGCGGCGGAAACGTGGCTCCCTTGTATGTGTGCGGGACCACCGTGCTTCCTCTCGAGTGGAGACGGGTATGTCGGGGAACTTCTTGAGTTGCAGCAAGGGTGTGAAGGACCCTTTGGAAGTTCCAGTGGTTAGATGTGATTGGCCTCGAGCAGCCTCAGCGGAAATGGGCCTCATCTCGCCTGGAGGGCAAAACCTCCTGGATTTTCTCGAGTTGCGGCAGGTGCTCTCGACTTACGACGGGGACCTCGGGGACCCGCTCTGGTGGCCTCAGGAAAGGCCAGTCCCCATGCGAGTTCCTCGGGGGCATCTCGGGATTCCCCTCCCGTCGATGCTGGGGCCTAAGACCTTGTGTGGAGTCGGGGCCGGAACCTGAGGATTCCTCTCCAGTGCTGACATGGATCATGGGGTACTTCTGGAGTCTCCCCAGGGGAGTCAGTCCTCGACTCGAATGCGCGCATGCACTTGCGCTTTCCTCCAGAGCGGTAGCATCAGTGTCACGCAGTCCGCCGCGTGGATCAAAGGATCTATGTTTTTCCCTCGAGTCTTTCCCACGAGGCTTTCCCACGAGGCTTTCCCACAGGGCTGTCCCACGTGCACACGTGGTGGGAGTCGATCCTCGGCTTGAACGTCAAGGCAGTGCAGGGAAAACAGGTTCCTCTGGAATGGACTGACACATCTGGTGGACTCTTGGAATGGTGGCACGACCCTGGAGTTCCTCTCGCCTTTCCTGTGGAGAGCGCCTCCTCCTGAGATGCGACGGGAACGCCGGGAATTCTTTCCCTACGAAACAGGGATAGGATCCCTCATCTCGAGCTAGGAGGCGGAAAAGGGGCTCCCCTGAATGTGTGCGGGACCCTCGTGCTTCCTCTCGAGTGGAGACGGGTATGTCGGAGAACTTCTTGAGTTGCAGCAAGGGTGTGAAGGACCCTTTGGAAATTCCAGTGGTTAGAGGTGATTAGCCTCGAGAAGCCTCAGCGGAAATGGGCCTCATCTCGCCTGGAGGGCAAAACCTCCTGGATTTTCTCGAGTTGCGGCAGGTGCTCTCGACTTACGACGGGGACATCAGGGACCCGCTCTGTTGGCCTCAGGAAAGCCCAGTCCCCATGCGAGTTCTTCGGGGGCCTCTCGGGATTCCTCTCCCGTCGATGCCGGGGCCTAAGACCTTGTGTGGAGTCGGGGCCGGAACCTGAGGATTCCTCTCCAGTGCTGACATGGATCTTGGGGTACTTCTGGAGTCTCACCAGGGGAGTCAGTCCTCGTCTCGAATGCGCGCATGCACTTGCACTTTCCTCCAGAGCGGTAGCAGCAGTGTCACGCAGTCCGCCGCGTGGATCAAAGGATCTATGGTTTTCTCTCGAGACTTTCATACGAGGCTTTCCCACGAGGCTTTCCCACAGGGCTGTCCCACGTGCACACGTGGTGGGAGTCGATCCTCGGCTTGAACCTCAAGGCAGTGCAGGGAAAACAGGTTCCTCTGGAATGGACTGACACATCTGGGGGACTCTTGGAATGGTGGCACGACCCTGGAGTTCCTCTCGCCTTTCCTGTGGAGAGCGCCTCCTCTTGAGATGCGACGGGAACGCAGGGAATTCTTTCCCTACGAAACAGGGATAGGATCCCTCATCTCGAGCTAGGAGGCGGAAAAGGGGCTTCCCTGGATGTGTGCGGGACCCTCGTGCTTCTTCTCGAGTGGAGACGTGTATGTCGGGGAACTTCTTGAGTTGCAGCAAGGGTGTGAAGGACCCTTTGGAAGTTCCAGTGGTTAGATGTGATTGGACTCGAGAAGCCTCAGCGGAAATGGGCCTCATCTCGCCTGGAGGGCAAAACCTCCTGGATTTTCTCGAGTTGCGGCAGGTGCTCTCGACTTACGACGGGGACCTCAGGGACCCGCTCTGGTGGCCTTAGGAAAGGCCAGGCCCCATGCGAGTTCCTCGGGGACCTCTCGGAATTCCCCTCCCGTCGATGCTGGGGCCTAAGACCTTCTGTGGAGTCGGGGCCGGAACCTGAGGATTCCTCTCCAGTGCTGACATGGATCTTGGGGTACTTCTGGAGTCTCCCTAGGGGAGTCAGTCCTCGACTCGAATGCGCGCATGCACTTGCGCTTTCCTCAAGAGCGGTAGCAGCAGTGTCACGCAGTCCGCCGCGTGGATCAAAGGATCTATGGTTTTCCCTCGAGTCTTTCCCACGAGGCTTTCCCACGAGGCTTTCCCACAGGGCTGTCCCACTTGCACACGTGGTGGGAGTCGATCCTCGGCTTGAACGTCAAGGCAGTGCAGGGAAAACAGGTTCCTCTGGAATGGACTGACACATCTGGGGGACTCTTGGAATGGTGGCACGACCCTCGAGTTCCTCTCGCATTTCCTGTGGAGAGGGCCTCCTCTTGAGATGCGACGGGAAGCCGGGAATTCTTTCCCTACGAAACAGGGAAAGGATCCCTCACCTCGAGCTAGGAGGCGGAAACGGGGCTCCCCTGGATGTGTGCGGGACCCTCGTGCTTCCTCTCGAGTGGAGACCGGTATGTCGGGGAACTTCTGGACTTGCAGCGAGGGTGTGAAGGACCCTTTGGAAGTTCCAGTGGTTAGATGTGATTAGCCTCGAGAATCATCAGCGGAAATGGGCCTCATCTCGCCTGGAGGGCAAAACCTCCTGGATTTTCTCGAGTTGCGGCAGGTGCTCTCGACTACGACGGGGACCTCGGGGACCCGCTCTGGTGACCTCAGGAAAGGCCAGTCCCCATGCGAGTTCCTCGGGGGCCTCTCGGGATTCCTCTCCCGTCGATGCCGGCGCCTACGACCTTGTGTGGAGTCGGGGTCCGAACGTTAGGATTCCTCTCCAGTGCTGACATGGATCTTGGGGTACTTCTGGAGTCTCCCCAGGGGAATCAGTCCTCATCTCGAATGCGGGCATGCACTTGCGCTTTCCTCCAGAGCGGTAGCAGCAGTGTCACGCATTCCGCAGCGTGCATCAAAGGATCTATGGTTTTCCCTCGAGACTTTCCCACGAGGCTTTCCCACGAGGCTTTCCCACAGGGCTGTCTAACGTGCAAACGTGGTGCGAGTCGATCCTCGGCTTGAACGTCAAGGCAGTGCAGAGAAAACAGGTTCCTCTGGAATGGACTGACACATCTGGGGGACTCTTGGAATGGTGGCAAGACCCTGGAGTTCTTCTCGCCTTTCCTGTGGAGAGCGCCTCCTCTTGAGATGCGACGGGAACGCCGAGAATTCTTTCCCTACGAAACAGGGAAAGGATCCGTCATCTGGAGCTAGGAGGCAGAAACGGGGCTTCCCTGGATGTGTGCGGGACCCCAGTGCTTCCTCTCCAGTGGAGACGGGTATGTTGGGAACTTCTTGAGTTGCAGCAAGGGTGTGAAGGACCCTTTGGAAATTCCAGTGGTTAGATGTGATTAACCTCGAGAAGCCTCAGCGGAAATGGGCCTCATCTCGCCTGGAGGGCAAAACCTCCTGGATTTTCTCGAGTTGCGGCAGGTGCTCTCGACTTACGACGGGGACCTCAGGGACCCGCTCTGGTGGCCTCAGGAAAGGCCAGGCCCCATGCGAGTTCCTCGGGGGCCTCTCGGGATTCCCCTCCCGTCGATGCTGGGGCCTAAGACCTTCTGTGGAGTCGGGGCCGGAACCTGAGGATTCCTCTCCAGTGCTGACATGGATCTTGGGGTACTTCTGGAGTCTCCCCAGGGGAGTCAGTCCTCGACTCGAATGCGCGCATGCACTTGCGCTTTCCTCCAGAGCGGTAGCAGCAGTGTCACGCAGTCCGCCGCGTGGATCAAAGGATCTATGGTTTTCCCTCGAGTCTTTCCCACGAGGCTTTCCCACGAGGCTTTCCCACAGGGCTGTCCGACTTGCACACGTGGTGGGAGTCGATCCTCGGCTTGAACGTCAAGGCAGTGCAGGGAAAACAGGTTCCTCTGGAATGGACTGACACATCTGGGGGACTCTTGGAATGGTGGCACGACCCTGGAGATCCTCTCGCCTTTCCTGAGGAGAGCGCCTCCTCTTGAGATGCGACGGGAACGCCGGGAATTCTTTCCCTACGAAACAGGGAAAGGATCCCTCATCGGGAGCTAGGAGGCGGAAACGGGGCTCCCCTGGATGTGTGCGGGACCCTGTTGCTTCCTCTCGAGTGGAGACGGGTATGTCGGGGAACTTCTTGAGTTGCAGCAAGGGTGTGAAGTACCCTTTGGAAGTTCCAGTGGTTAGATGTGATTAGCCTCGAGAAGCCTCAGCGGAAATGGGCCTCATCTCGCCTGGAGGGCAAAACCTCCTGGATTTTCTCGAGTTGCGGCAGGTGCTCTCGACTTACGACGGGGACGTCGGGAACCCGCTCTGGTGGCCTCAGGAAAGGCCAGTCCCCATGCGAGTTCCTCGGGGGCCTCTCGGGATTCCTCTCCCGTCGATGCCGGGGCCTAAGACCTTGTGTGGAGTCGGGGCCGGAACCTGAGGATTCCTCTCCAGTGCTGACATGGATCTTGGGGAACTTCTGGAGTCTCCCCAGGGGAGTCAGTCCTCGTCTCGAATGCGCGCATGCACTTGCTCTTTCCTCCAGAGCGGTAGCAGCAATGTCACGCAGTCCGCCGCGTGGATCAAAGGATCTATGGTTTTCCCTCGAGTCTTTCCCACGAGGTTTTCCCACGAGGCTTTCCCACAGGGCTGTCCCACGTGCACACGTGGTGGGAGACGATCCTCGGCTTGAACATCAAGGCAGTGCAGGGAAAACAGCTTCCTCTGGAATGGACTGACACATCTGGGGGACTCTTGGAATTGTGGAACGACCCTGGAGTTCCTCTCGCCTTTCCTGTGGAGAGCGCCTCCTCTTGAGATGCGACGTGAATGCCGGGAATTCTTTCCCTACGAAACAGGGAAAGGATCCCTCATCTCGAGCTAGGAGGCGAAAACGGGGCTCCCCTGGATGTGTGCGGGACACTCGTGCTTCCTCTCGAGTGGAGACGGGTATGTCGGGGAACTTCTTGAGTTGCAGCAAGGGTGTGAAGGACCCTTTGGAAGTTCCAGTGGTTAGATGTGATTAGCCTCGAGAAGACTCAGCGTAAATGGGCCTCATCTCGCCTGGAGGGCAAAACTTCCTGGATTTTCTCGAGTTGCGGTAGGTGCCTCGACTTACTATGGGGACCTCGGGGACCCGCTCTGGTGGCCTCAGGAAAGGCCAGTCCACATGCGAGTTCCTCGAGGGCCTCTCGGGATTCCTCTCCCGTCGATACCGGGGCCTAACACCTTGTGTGGAGTCGGGGCCGGAACCTGAGGATTCCTCTCCAGTGCTGACATGGATCTTGGGGTACTTCTGGAGTCTCCCCAGGGGAGTCAGTCCTCGTCTCGAATGCGGGCATGCACTTGCGCTTTCCTCCAGAGCGGTAGCAGCAGTGTCACGCAGTCCGCCGCGTGGATCAAAGGATCTATGGTTTTCCCTCGAGTCTTTCCCACGAGGCGTTCCCACGAGGCTTTCCCACAGGGCTGTCCCACGTGAACACGTGGTGGGAGTCGATCCTCGGCTTGAACGTCAAGGCAGTGCAGGGAAAACAGGTTCCTCTGGAATGGACTGACACATCTGGGGGACTCTTGGAATGGTGGCACGACCCTGGAGTTCCTCTCGCCTTTCCTGTGGAGAGCGCCTCCTCTTGAGATGCGACGGGAACGCCGGGAATTCTTTCCCTACGAAACAGGGAAAGGATCCGTCATCTCGAGCTAGCAGGCGGAAACGGGGCTCCCCTGAATGTGTGCGTGACCCCACGTGCTTCCTCTCGAGTGGAGACGGGTATGTTGGGGAACTTCTTGAGTTGCAGCAAGGGTGTGAAGGACCCTTTGGAAGTTCCAGTGGTTAGATGTGATTAGCCTCGAGAAGCCTCAGCGGAAATGGGCCTCATGTCTCCTGGAGGGCAAAACCTCCTTGATATTCTCGAGTTGCGGCAGGTGCTCTCGACTTACGACGGGGACCTCGGGGACCCGCTCTGGTGGCCTCAGGAAAGGCCAGTCCCCATGCGAGTTCCTCGGGGGCCTCTCGGGATTCCTCTCCCGTCGATGCCGGGGCCTAAGACCTTGTGTGGAGTCGGGGCCGGAACCTAAGTATTCCTCTCCAGTGCTGACATGGATCTTGGGGTACTTCTGGAGTCTCCTCAGGGGAGTCAGTCCTCGTCTCGAATGCGGGCATGCATTTGCGCTTTCCTCCAGAGCGGTAGCAGCAGTGTCACGCAGTCCGCGCGTGGATCAAAGGATCTATGGTTTTCCCTCGTGTCTTTCCCACGAGGCTTTCCCACGAGGCTTACCCACAGGGCTGTACCACATGCACACGTGGTGGGACTCGATCCTCGGCTTGAACGTCAAGGCAGGGCCGGGAAAACAGGTTCCTCTGGAATGGACTGACACATCTGGGGGTCTCTTGGAATGGTGGCACGACCCTTGAGTTCCTCTCGCCTTTCATGTGCAGAGCGCCTCCTCTTGAGATGCGACGGGAACGCCGGGAATTTTTTCCCTGCGAAACAGGGAAAGGATCCCTCATCTCGAGCTAGGAGGCGGAAAAGGGGCTCCCGTGGATTTGTGCGGGACCCACGTGTTTCCCCTCGAGTGGAGACCGGTATGTCGCGGAACTGCTTGAGTTGCAGCAAGTGTGTGAAGGACCCTTTGGAAGTTCCAGTGGTTAGATGTGATTGGCCTCGAGAAGCCTCAGCGGAAATGGGCCTCATCTCGCCTGGAGGGCAAAACCTCCTGGATTTTCTCGAGTAGCGGCAGATGCTCTCGACTTACGACGGGGACCTCGGGGACCCGCTCTGGTGGCCTCAGGAAAGGCCAGTCCCCATGCGAGTTCCTCGGGGGCCTCTCGGGATTCCTCTCCCGTCGATGCCGGGGCCTAAGACCTTGTGTGGAGTCGGGGCCGGAACCTGAGGATTCCTCTCCAGTGCTGACATGGATCTTGGGGTACTTCTGGAGTCTCCCCAGGGGAGTCAGTCCTCGTCTCGAATGCGGGCATGCACTTGCGCTTTCCTCCAGAGCGGTAGCAGCAGTGTCACGCAGTCCGCCGCGTGGATCAAAGGATCTATGGTTTTCCCTCGAGTCTTTCCCACGAGGCTTTCCCACGAGGCTTACCCACAGGGCTGTCCCACGTGCACACGTGGTGGGAGTCGATCCTCGGCTTGAACGTCAAGGCAGTGCAGGGAAAACAGGTTCCTCTGGAATGGACTGACACATCTGGGGGACTCTTGGAATCTTGGCACGACCCTGGAGTTCTTCTCGCCTTTCCTGTGGAGAGCGCCTCCTCTTGAGATGCGACGGGAACGCCGGGAATTCTTTCCCTACGAAACAGGGAAAGGATCCGTCATCTCGAGCTAGGAGGCGGAAACGGGGCTCCCCTGGATGTGTGCGGGACCGCACGTGCTTCCCCTCGAGTGGAGACGGATATGTCGGGGAACTTCTTGAGTTGCAGCAAGGGTGTGAAGGACCCTTTGGAAGTTCCAGTGGTTAGATGTGATTAGCCTCGAGAAGCCTCAGCGGAAATGGGCCTCATGTCGCCTGGAGGGCAAAACCTCCTGGATATTCTCGAGTTGCCGCAGGTGCTCTCGACTTACGACGGGGACCTCAGGGACCCGCTCTGGTGGCCTCAGGAAAGGCCAGTCCCCATGCGAGTTCCTCGGGGGCCTCTCGGGATTCCTCTCCCGTCGATGCCGGGGCCTAAACCTTGTGTGGAGTCGGGGCCGGAACCTGAGGATTCCTCTCCAGTGCTGACATGGATCTTGGGGTACTTCTGGAGTCTCCCCAGGGGAGTCAGTCCTCGTCTCGAATGCGGGCATGCACTTGCGCTTTCCTCCAGAGCGGTAGCAGCAGTGTCACGCAGTCCGCCGCATGGATCAAAGGATCTATGGTTTTCCCTCGTGTCTTTCCCACGAGGCTTTCCCACGAGGCTTACCCACAGGGCTGTACCACGTGCACACGTGGTGGGACTCGATCCTCGGCTTGAACGTCAAGGCAGGGCCGGGAAAACAGGTTCCTCTGGAATGGACTGACACATCTGGGGGTCTCTTGGAATGGTGGCACGACCCTTGAGTTCCTCTCGCCTTTCCTGTGCAGAGCGCCTCCTCTTGAGATGCGACGGGAACGCCGGGAATTCTTTCCCTACGAAACAGGGAAAGGATCCCTCATCTCGAGCTAGGAGGCGGAAAAGGGGCTCCCGTGGATTTGTGCGGGACCCACGTGTTTCCCCTCGAGTGGAGACCGGTATGTCGCGGAACTGCTTGAGTTGCAGCAAGTGTGTGAAAGACCCTTTGGAAGTTCCAGTGGTTAGATGTGATTGGCCTCGAGAAGCCTCAGCGGAAATGGGCCTCATCTCGCCTGGAGGGCAAAACCTCCTGGATTTTCTCGAGTAGCGGCAGATGCTCTCGACTTACGACGGGGACCTCGGGGACACGCTCTGGTGGCCTCAGGAAAGGCCAGTCCCCATGCGAGTTCCTCGGGGGCCTCTCGGGATTCCTCTCCCGTCGATGCCGGGGCCTAAGACCTTGTATGGAGTCGGGGCCGGAACCTGAGGATTCCTCTCCAGTGCTGACATGGATCTTGGGGTACTTCTGGAGTCTCCCCAGAGGAGTCAGTCCTCGTCTCGACTGCGGGCATGCACTTGCGCTTTCCTCCAGAGCGGTAGCAGCAGTGTCACGCAGTCCGCCGCATGGATCAAAGGATCTATGGTTTTCCCTCGAGTCTTTCCCACGAGGCTTTCCCACGAGGCTTACCCACAGGGCTGTACCCCATGCACACGTGGTGGGACTCGATCCTCGGCTTGAACGTCAAGGCAGTGCCAGGAAAACAGGGTCCTCTGGAATGGACTGACACATCTGGGGGTCTCTTGGAATGGTGGCACGACCCTGGAGTTCCTCTCGCCTTTCCTGTGGAGAGCGCCTCCTCTTGAGATGCGACGGGAACGCCGGGAATTCTTTCCCTACGAAACAGGGAAAGGATCCCTCATCTCGAGCTAGGAGGCGGAAAAGGGGCTCCCCTGGATGTGTGCGGGACCGCACGTGCTTCCGCTCGAGTGGAGACGGATATGTCGCGGAACTGCTTGAGTTGCAGCAAGGGTGTGAAGGACCCTTTGGAAGTTCCAGTGGTTAGATGTGATTGGCCTCGAGAAGCCTCAGCGGAAATGGGCCTCATCTCGCCTGGAGGGCAAAACCTCCTGGATTTTCTCGAGTTGCGGCAGGTGCTCTCGACTTACGACGGGGACCTCGGGGACCCACTCTGGTGGCCTCAGGAAAGGCCAGTCCCCATGCGAGTTCCTCGGGGGCCTCTCGGGATTCCTCTCCCGTCGATGCCGGGGCCTAAGACCTTGTATGGAGTCGGGGCCGGAACCTGAGGATTCCTCTCCAGTACTGACATGAATCTTGGGGTACTTCTGGAGTCTCCCCAGGGGAGTCAGTCCTCGTCTCGAATGCGGGCATGCACTTGCGCTTTCCTCCAGAGCGGTAGCAGCAGTGTCACGCAGTCCGCCGCATGGATCAAAGGATCTATGGTTTTCCCTCGAGTCTTTCCCACGAGGCTTTCCCACGAGGCTTTCCCACAGGGCTGTCCCACGTGCACACGTGGTGGGAGTCGATCCTCGGCTTGAACGTCAAGGCAGTGCAGGGAAAACAGGTTCCTCTGGAATGGACTGACACATCTGGGGGACTCTTGGAATGGTGGCACGACCCTGGAGTTCCTCTCGCCTTTCCTGTGGAGAGCGCCTCCTCTTGAGATGCGACGGGAACGCCGGGAATTCTTTCCCTACGAAACAGGGAAAGGATCCCTCATCTCGAGCTAGGCAGCGGAAACGGGTCTCCCCTGGATGTGTGCGGGACCCTCGTGCTTCCTCTCGACTGGAGACGAGTATGTCGGGGAACTTCTTGAGTTGCAGCAAGGGTGTGAAGGACCCTTTGGAAGTTCCAGTGGTTAGATGTGATTAGCCTCGAGAAGCCTCAGCGGAAATGGGCCTCATCTCGCCTGGAGGGCAAAACCTCCTGGATTTTCTCGAGTTGCGGCAGGTGCTCTCGACTTACGACGGGGACCTCAGGGACCCGCTCTGGTGGCCTCAGGAAAGGCCAGTCCCCATCCGAGTTGCTCGGGGACCTCTCGGGATTCCTCTCCCGTTGATGCCGGGCCCGAAGACCTCGTGTGGAATCGGGGCCGGAACCTGAGGATTCCTCTCCAGTGCTGACATGGATCTTGGGGTACTTCTGGAGTCTCCCCAGGGGAGTCAGTCTTCGTCTCAAATGCGGGCATGCACTTGCGCTTTCCTCCAGAGCGGTAGCAGCAGTGTCACGCAGTCCGCCGCGTGGATCAAAGGATCTATGGTTTTCCCTCGAGTCTTTTCCACGAGGCTTTCCCACGAGGCTTTCCCACAGGGCTGTCCCACGTGCACACGTGGTGGGAGTCGATCCTCGGCTTGAACGTCAAGGCAGTGCAGGGAAAACAGGTTCCTCTGGAATGGACTGACACAGCTGGGGGACTCTTGGAATGGTGGCACGACCCTGGAGTTCCTCTCGCCTTTCCTGTGGAGAGCGCCTCCTCTTGAGATGCGACGGGAACGCCGGGAATTCTTTCCCTACGAAACAGGGAAAGGATCCCACATCTCGAGCAAGGAGGCGGAAAAGGGGCTCCCCTGGATGTGTGCAGGACCCTCGTGCTTCCTCTCGAGTGGAGACGGGTATGTCGGGGAACTTCTTGAGTTGCAGCAAGGGTGTGAAGGACCCTTTGGAAATTCCAGTGGTTAGATGTGATTAGCCTCGAGAAGCCTCAGCGGAAATGGGCCTCATCTCGCCTGGAGGGCAAAACCTCCTGGATTTTCTCGAGTTGCGGCAGGTGGTCTAGACTTACCACGGGGACCTCAGGGACCAGCTCTGGTGGCCTCAGGAAAGGCCAGTCCCCATGCGAGTTCCTCGGGGGCCTCTCGGGATTCCTCTCCCGTCGATGCCGGGGCCTAAACCTTGTGTGGAGTCGGGGCCGGAACCTGAGGATTCCTCTCCAGTGCTGACATGGATCTTGGGGGTATTTCTGGAGTCTCCCCAGGAGAGTCAGTCCTCGTCTCGAATGCTGGCATGCACTTGCGCTTTCCTCCAGAGCGGTAGCAACAGTGTCACGCAGTCCGCCGCGTGGATCAAAGGATCTATGGTTTTCCCTCGAGTCTTTCCCACGAGGCTTTCTCACGAGGCTTTCCCACAGGGCTGTCCCACGTGCACACGTGGTGGGAGTCGATCCTCGGCTTGAACGTCAAGGCAGTGCTGGGAAAACAGGTTCCTCTGGAATGGAATGACACATCTGGGGGACTCTTGGAATGGTGGCACGACCCTGGAGTTCCTCTCGCCTTTCCTGTGGAGAGTGCCTCCTCTTGAGATGCGACTGGAACGCCGAGAATTCTTTCCCTACGAAACAGGGAAAGGATCCCTCATCTCGAGCTAGCAGGCGGAAACGGGGCTCCCCTGGATGTGTGCGGGACCCCACGTACTTCCTCTCGTGTGGAGACGGGTATGTCGGGGAACTTCTTGAGTTGCAGCAAGGGTGTGAAGGACCCCTTGGAAGTTCCAGTGGTTAGATGTGATTAGCCTCGAGAAGCCTCAGCGGAAATGGGCCTCATGTCGCCTGGAGGGCAAAACCTCCTGGATATTCTCGAGTTGCGGCAGGTGCTCTCGACTTACGACGGGGACCTCAGGAACCCGCTCTGGTGGCCTCAGGAAAGGCCAGTCCCCATGCGAGTTCCTCGGGGTCCTCTCGGGATTCCTCTCCCGTCGATGCCGGGGCCTAAGACCTTCTGTGGAGTCGGGGCCGGTACCTGAGGATTCCTCTCCTGTGCTGACGTGGATCTTGGGGTACTTCTGGAGTCTCCCCAGGGGAGTAAGTCCTCGTCTCGAATGCGGGCATGCACTTGCGCTTTCCTCCAGTGCGGTAGCAGCAGTGTCACGCAGTCCGCCGCATGAATCAAAGGATCTATGGTTTTCCCTCGAGTCTTTCCCACGAGGCTTTCCCACGAGGCTTTCCCACAGGGCTGTCCCACGTGCACACGTGGTGGGAGTCGATCCTCGGCTTGAACGTCAAGGCAGTGCAGGGAAAACAGGTTCCTCTGGAATGGACTGACACAGCTGGGGGACTCTTGGAATGGTGGCACGACCCTGGAGTTCCTCTCGCCTTTCCTGTGGATAGTGCCTCCTCTTGAGATGCGACGGGAACGCCGGGAATTCTTTCCCTACGAAACAGGGAAAGGATCCCTCATCTCGAGCTAGGAGGCAGAAACGGGGCTCCCCTGGATGTGTGCGGGACCCCACGTGCTTCCTCTCGAGTGGAGACGGGTATGTCGGGGAACTTCTTGAGTTGCAGCAAGGGTGTGAAGGACCCTTTGGAAGTTCCAGTGGTTAGACGTGATTGGCCTCGAGAAGCCTCAGCAGAACTGGGCCTCATCTCGCCTGGAGGGCAAAGCCTCTTGGATTTTTCCGAGTTGGGGCAGGTGTTCTCGACTTCCGACGGGACCACAGGGACCCGCTCTGGTGACCTTACGAAAGGCCAGTCCCCATGCGAGTTCCTCGGGGGCCTCTCGGGATTCCTCTCCCGTCGATGCCGGGGCCTAAGACCTTGTGTGGAGTCGGGGCCGGAAACTGAAGATTCCTCTCGAGTGCTGACATGGATCTTGGGGTACTTCTGGAGTCTCCCCAGGGGAGTCAGTCCTCGTCTCGAATGCGGGCATGCACTTGCGCTTTCCTCCAGAGCGGTAGCAGCAGTGTCACGCAATCCGTCGCGTGGATCAAAGGATCTATGGTTTTCCCTCGAGTCTTTCCCACGAGGCATTCCCACGAGGCTTACCCACAGGGCTGTACCACATGCACACGTATTGGGACTCGATCCTCGGCTTGAACGTCAAGGCAGGGACGGGAAAACAGGTTCCTCTGGAATGGACTGACACATCTGGGGGTCTCTTGGAATGGTGGCACGACCCTTGAGTTCCTCTCGCCTTTCCTGTGCAGAGCGCCTCCTCTTGAGATGCGACGGGAACGCCGGGAATTCTTTCCCTACGAAACAGGGAAAGGATCCCTCATCTCGAGCTAGGAGGCGAAAAATGGGCTCCCGTGGATGTGTGCGGGACCCCACGTGTTTCCCCTCCAGCGGAGACCGGTTTGTCGCGGAACTGCTTGAGTTGCAGCAAGTGTGTGAAGGACCCTTTGGAAGTTCCAGTGGTTAGATGTGATTGGCCTCGAGAAACCTCAGCGGAAATAGGCCTCATCTCGCCTGGAGGGCAAAACCTCCTGGATTTTCTCGAGTTGAGGCAGGTGCTCTCGACTTACGATGGGGACCTCAGGGAACCGCTCTGGTGGCCTCAGGAAAGGCCAGTCCCCATGCGAGTTCCTCGGGGGCCTCTCGGGATTCCTCTCCCGTCGATGCTGGGGCCTAAGACCTTGTATGGAGTCGGGGCCGGAACCTGAGGATTCCTCTCCAGTGCTGACATGGATCTTGGGGTACTTCTGGAGTCTCCCCAGGGGAGTCAGTCCTCGTCTCGAATGCGGGCATGCACTTGCGCTTTCCTCCAGAGCGGTAGCAGCAGTGTCACGCAGTCCGCCGCATGGATCAAAGGATCTATGGTTTTCCCTCGAGTCTTTCCCACGAGGCTTTCCCACGAGGCTTTCCCACAGGGCTGTCCCACGTGCACACGTGGTGGGAGTCGATCCTCGGCTTGAACGTCAAGGCAGTGCAGGGAAAACAGGTTCCTCTGGAATGGACTGACACATCTGGGGGACTCTTGGAATGGTGGCACGACCCTGGAGTTCCTCTCGCCTTTCCTGTGGAGCGCGCCTCCTCTTGAGATGCGACGGGAACGCCGGGAATCTTTCCCTACGAAACAGGGAAAGGATCCCTCATCTCGAGTTAGGAGGCGGAAACGGGTCTCCCCTGGATGTGTGCGGGACCCCACGTGCTTCCTCTCGAGTGGAGACGGGTATGTCGGGGAACATCTTGAGTTGCAGCAAGGGTGTGAAGGACCCTTTGGAAGTTCCAGTGGTTAGACGTGATTGGCCTCGAGAAGCCTCAGCGGAAATGGGCCTCATCTCGCCTGGAGGGCAAAACCTCCTGGATTTTCTCGAGTTGCGGCAGGTGCTCTCGACTTACGACGGGGACTTCAGGGACCCGCTCTGGTGGCCTCAGGAAAGGCCAGTCTCCATGCGAGTTCCTCGGAGGCCTCTGGGGATTCCTCTCCCGTCGATGCCGGGGACTAAAACCTTGTGTGGAGTCGGGGCCGGAACCTGAGGATTCCTCTCCAGTGCTGACATGGATCTTGAGGTAATTCTGGAGTCTCCCCAGGGGAGTCAGTCCTCGTCTCGAATGCGGGCATGCACTTGCGCTTTCCTCCAGAGCGGTAGCAGCAGTGTCACGCAGTCCGCCGCGTGGATCAAAGGATCTATGGTTTTCCCTCGAGTCTTTCCCACGAGGCTTTCTCACGAGGCTTTCCCACAGGGCTGTCCCACGTGCACAGGTGGTGGGACTCGATCCTCGTCTTGAACGTCAAGGCAGTACAGGGAAAACAGGTTCCTCTGGAATGGACTGACACAGCTGGGGGACTCTTGCAATGGTAGCACGACCTGAAGTTCCTCTCGCCTTTCCTGTGGAGAGTGCCTCCTCTTGAGATGCGACGGGAACGCCGGGAATTCTTTCCCTACGAAACAGGGAAAGGATCCCTCATCTCGAACTAGGAGGCGGAAACGCAGCTCCCCTGGATGTGTGCGGGACCCCACGTGCTTCCTCTCCAGTGGAGACGGGTACGTCGCGGAACTGCTTGAGTTGCAGCAAGCGTGTGAAGGACCCTTTGGAAGTTCCAGTGGTTAGACGTGATTAGCCTCGAGAAGCCTCAGCGGAAATGGGCCTCATCTCGCCTGGAGGCAAAACCTCCTGGATTTTCTCGAGTTGCGGCAGGTGCTCTCGAGTTACGACCGGGACCTCAGGGACCCGCTCTGGTGGCCTCAGGAAAGGCCAGTCCCCATGCGAGTTCCTCGGGGGCCTCTCGGGATTCCTCTCCCGTCGATGCCGGGGCCTAAGACCTTGTGTGGAGTCGGGGCCGAAACCTGAGGATTCCTCTCCAGTGCTGACATGGATCTTGGGGTACTTCTGGAGTCTCCCCAGGGGAGTCAGTCCTCGTCTCGAATGCGGGCATGCACTTGCGCTTTCCTCCACAGCGGTAGCAGAAGTGTCACGCAGTCCGCCGCGTGGATCAAAGGATCTATGGTTTTCCCTCGAGTCTTTCCCACGAGGCTTTCCCACGAGGCTTACCCACAGGGCTGTCCCCATGCACACGTGGTGGGACTCGATCCTCGGCTTGAACGTCAAGGCAGTGCCAGGAAAACAGGGTCCTCTGGAATGGACTGACACATCTGGGGGTCTCTTGGAATGGTGGCACGACCCTGGAGTTCCTTTCGCCTTTCCTGTGGAGAGCGCCTCCTCTTGAGATGCGACGGGAACGCCGGGAATTCTTTCCCTACGAAACAGGGAAAGGATCCCTCATCTCGAGCTAGGAGGCGGAAAAGGGGCTCCCCTGGATGTGTGCGGGACCGCACGTGCTTCCCCTCGAGTGGAGACGGATATGTCGCGGAACTGCTTGAGTTGCAGCAAGGGTGTGAAGGACCCTTTGGAAGTTACAGTGGTTAGATGTGATTAGCCTCGAGAAGCCTCAGCGGAAATGGGCCTCATCTCGCCTGGAGGGCAAAACCTCCTGGATTTTCTCGAGTTGCGGCAGGTGCTCTCGACTTACGACGGGGACCTCGGGGACCCCCTCTGGTGGCCTCAGGAAAGGCCAGTCCCCATGCGAGTTCCACGGGGGCCTCTCGGGATTCCTGTCCCATCGATGCCGGGGCCTAAGACCTTGTATGGAGTCGGGGCCGGAACCTGAGGATTCCTCTCCAGTAGTGACATGAATCTTGGGGTAATTCTGGAGTCTCCCCAGGGGAGTCAGTCCTCGTCTCGAATGCGGGCATGCACTTGCGCTTTCCTCCAGAGCAGTAGCAGCAGTGTCACGCAGTCCGCCGCATGGATCAAAGGATCTATGGTTTTCCCTCGAGTCTTTCCCACGAGGCTTTCCCACGAGGCTTTCCCACAGGGCTGTCCCACGTGCACACGTGGTGGGAGTCGATCCTCGGCTTGAACGTCAAGGCAGTGCAGGGAAAACAGGTTCCTCTGGAATGGACTGACACATCTGGGGGACTCTTGGAATGGTGGCACGACCCTGGAGTTCCTCTCGCCTTTCCTGTGGAGAGCGCCTCCTCTTGAGATGCGACGGGAACGCCGGGAATTCTTTCCCTACGAAACAGGGAAAGGATCCCTCATCTCGAGCTAGGCGGCGGAAACGGGGCTCCCCTGGATGTGTGCGGGACCCTCGTGCTTCCTCTCGAGTGGAGACTGGTATGTCGGGGAACTTCTTGAGTTGCAGCAAGGGTGTGAAGGACCCTTTGGAAGTTCCAGTGGTTAGATGTGATTAGCCTCGAGAAGCCTCAGCGGAAATGGGCCTCATCTCGCCTGGAGGGCAAAACCTCCTGGATTTTCTCGAGTTGCGGCAGGTGCTCTCGACTTACGACGGGGACCTCAGGGACCCGCTCTGGTGGCCTCAGGAAAGGCCAGTCCCCATGCGAGTTGCTCGGGGGCCTCTCGGGATTCCTCTCCCATCGATGCCGGGGCCTAAGACCTTGTGTGGAGTCGGGGCCGGAACCTGAGGATTCCTCTCCAGTGCTCACATGGATATTGGGGGTATTTCTGGAGTCTCTCCAGGAGAGTCAGTCCTCGTCTCGAATGCTGGCATGCACTTGCGCTTTCCTCCAGAGCGGTAGCAGCAGTGTCACGCAGTCCGCCGCGTGGATCAAAGGATCTATGGTTTTCCCTCGAGTCTTTCCCACGAGGCTTTCCCACGAGGCTTTCCCACAGGGCTGTCCCACGTGCACACGTGGTGGGAGTCGATCCTCGGCTTGAACGTCAAGGCAGTGCAAGGAAAACAGGTTCCTCTGGAATGGAATGACACATCTGGGGGACTCTTGGAATGGTGGCACGACCCTGGAGTTCCTCTCGCCTTTCCTGTGGAGAGTGCCTCCTCTTGAGATGCGACGGGAACGCCGGGAATACTTTCCCTACGAAACAGGGAAAGGATCGCTCATCTCGAGCTAGGAGGCGGAAAAGGGGCTCCCCTGGATGTGTGCGGGACCCCACGTGCTTCCTCTCGAGTGAGACGTGTATGTCGGGGAACTTCTGGAGTTGCAGCAAGGGTGTGAAGGACCCTTTGGAAGTTCCAGTGGTTAGACGTGATTAGCCTCGAGTAGCCTCAGCGGAAATGGGCCTCATCTCGCCTGGAGTGCAAAACCTCCTGGATTTTCTCGAGTTGCGGCAGGTGCTCTCGACTTACGACGGGGACCTCAGGGACCCGCTCTGGTGGCCTCAGGAAAGGCCAGTCCCCATGCGAGTTCCTCGGGGGCCTCTCGGGATTCCTCTCCCGTCGATGCCGGGGCCTAAGACCTTGTGTGGAGTCGGGGCCGGAACCTGAGGATTCCTCTCCAGTGCTGACATGGATCTTGGGGTACTTTTGGAGTCTCCCCAGGGGAGTCAGTCCTCGTCTCGAATGCGGGCATGCACTTGCGCTTTCCTCCAGAGCGGTAGCAGCAGTGTCACGCAGTCCGCCGCGTGGATCAAAGGATCTATGGTTTTCCCTCGAGTCTTTCCCACGAGGCTTTCCCACGAGGCTTTCCCACAGGGCTGTCCCACGTGCACACGTGGTGGGAGTCGATCCTCGGCTTGAACGTCAAGGCAGTGCAGGGAAAACAGGTTCCTCTGGAATGGACTGACACATCTGGGGGACTCTTGGAATGGTGGCACGACCCTGGAGTTCCTCTCGCCTTTCCTGTGGAGAGCGCCTCCTCTTGAGATGAGACGGTAACGCCGGGAATTCTTTCCCTACGAAACAGGGAAAGGATCCCTCATCTCGAGATAGGAGGCGGAAACGGGGCTCCCCTGGATGTGTGCGGGACCCCACGTTTTTCCTCTCGAGTGGAGATGGGTATGTCGGGGAACTTCTTGAGTTGCAGCAATGGTGTGAAGGACCCTTTGGAAGTTCCAGTGGTTAGATGTGATTGGCCTCGAGAAGCCTCAGCGGAAATGGGCCTCATCTCGCCTGGAGGGCAAAACCTCCTGGATTTTTTCGAGTTGCGGCAGGTGCTCTCGACTTACGACGGGGACCTCAGGGAACCGCTCTGGTGGCCTCAGGAAAGGCCAGTCCCCATGCGAGTTCCTCGGGGGCCTCTCGGGATTCCTCTCCCGTCGATGCCGGGGCCTAAACCTTGTGTGGAGTCGGGGCCGGAACCTGAGGATTCCTCTCCAGTGCTGACATGGATCTTGGGGTACTTCTGGAGTCTCCCCAGGGGAGTCAGTCCTCGTCTCGAATGCGGGCATGCACTTGCGCTTTCCTCCAGAGCGGTAGCAGCAGTGTCACGCAGTCCGCCGCGTGGATTAAAGGATCTATGGTTTTCCCTCGAGTCTTTCCCACGAGGCTTTCCCACGAGGCTTTCCCATAGGGCTGTCCCACGTGCACACGTGGTGGGAGTCGATCCTCGGCTTGAACGTCAAGGCAGTGCAGGGAAAACAGGTTCCTCTGGAATGGACTGACACATCTGGGGGACTCTTGGAATGGTGGCACGACCCTGGAGTTCCTCTCGCCTTTCCTGTGGAGAGCGGCTCCTCTTGAGATGCGACGGGAACGCCGGGAATTCTTTCCCTACGAAACAGGGAAAGGATCCCTCATCTCGAGCTAGGAGGCGGAAAAGGGGCTCCCCTGGATGTGTGCGGGACCGCACGTGCTTCCCCTCGAGTGGAGCCGGATATGTCGCGGAACTGCTTGAGTTGCAGCAAGGGTGTGAAGGACCCTTTGGAAGTTACAGTGGTTAGATGTGATTAGCCTCGAGAAGCCTCAGCGGAAATGGGCCTCATCTCGCCTGGAGGGCAAAACCTCCTGGATTTTCTCGAGTTGCGGCAGGTGCTCTCGACTTACGACGGGGACCTCGGGGACCCCCTCTGGTGGCCTCAGGAAAGGCCAGTCCCCATGCGAGTTCCACGGGGGCCTCTCGGGATTCCTGTCCCATCGATGCCGGGGCCTAAGACCTTGTATGGAGTCGGGGCCGGAACCTGAGGATTCCTCTCCAGTAGTGACATGAATCTTGGGGTAATTCTGGAGTCTCCCCAGGGGAGTCAGTCCTCGTCTCGAATGCGGGCATGCACTTGCGCTTTCCTCCAGAGCAGTAGCAGCAGTGTCACGCAGTCCGCCGCATGGATCAAAGGATCTATGGTTTTCCCTCGAGTCTTTCCCACGAGGCTTTCCCACGAGGCTTTCCCACAGGGCTGTCCCACGTGCACACGTGGTGGGAGTCGATCCTCGGCTTGAACGTCAAGGCAGTGCAGGGAAAACAGGTTCCTCTGGAATGGACTGACACATCTGGGGGACTCTTGGAATGGTGGCACGACCCTGGAGTTCCTCTCGCCTTTCCTGTGGAGAGCGCCTCCTCTTGAGATGCGACGGGAACGCCGGGAATTCTTTCCCTACGAAACAGGGAAAGGATCCCTCATCTCGAGCTAGGCGGCGGAAACGGGGCTCCCCTGGATGTGTGCGGGACCCTCGTGCTTCCTCTCGAGTGGAGACTGGTATGTCGGGGAACTTCTTGAGTTGCAGCAAGGGTGTGAAGGACCCTTTGGAAGTTCCAGTGGTTAGATGTGATTAGCCTCGAGAAGCCTCAGCGGAAATGGGCCTCATCTCGCCTGGAGGGCAAAACCTCCTGGATTTTCTCGAGTTGCGGCAGGTGCTCTCGACTTACGACGGGGACCTCAGGGACCCGCTCTGGTGGCCTCAGGAAAGGCCAGTCCCCATGCGAGTTGCTCGGGGGCCTCTCGGGATTCCTCTCCCATCGATGCCGGGGCCTAAGACCTTGTGTGGAGTCGGGGCCGGAACCTGAGGATTCCTCTCCAGTGCTCACATGGATATTGGGGGTATTTCTGGAGTCTCTCCAGGAGAGTCAGTCCTCGTCTCGAATGCTGGCATGCACTTGCGCTTTCCTCCAGAGCGGTAGCAGCAGTGTCACGCAGTCCGCCGCGTGGATCAAAGGATCTATGGTTTTCCCTCGAGTCTTTCCCACGAGGCTTTCCCACGAGGCTTTCCCACAGGGCTGTCCCACGTGCACACGTGGTGGGAGTCGATCCTCGGCTTGAACGTCAAGGCAGTGCAAGGAAAACAGGTTCCTCTGGAATGGAATGACACATCTGGGGGACTCTTGGAATGGTGGCACGACCCTGGAGTTCCTCTCGCCTTTCCTGTGGAGAGTGCCTCCTCTTGAGATGCGACGGGAACGCCGGGAATACTTTCCCTACGAAACAGGGAAAGGATCGCTCATCTCGAGCTAGGAGGCGGAAAAGGGGCTCCCCTGGATGTGTGCGGGACCCCACGTGCTTCCTCTCGAGTGAGACGTGTATGTCGGGGAACTTCTTGAGTTGCAGCAAGGGTGTGAAGGACCCTTTGGAAGTTCCAGTGGTTAGACGTGATTAGCCTCGAGTAGCCTCAGCGGAAATGGGCCTCATCTCGCCTGGAGTGCAAAACCTCCTGGATTTTCTCGAGTTGCGGCAGGTGCTCTCGACTTACGACGGGGACCTCAGGGACCCGCTCTGGTGGCCTCAGGAAAGGCCAGTCCCCATGCGAGTTCCTCGGGGGCCTCTCGGGATTCCTCTCCCGTCGATGCCGGGGCCTAAGACCTTGTGTGGAGTCGGGGCCGGAACCTGAGGATTCCTCTCCAGTGCTGACATGGATCTTGGGGTACTTTTGGAGTCTCCCCAGGGGAGTCAGTCCTCGTCTCGAATGCGGGCATGCACTTGCGCTTTCCTCCAGAGCGGTAGCAGCAGTGTCACGCAGTCCGCCGCGTGGATCAAAGGATCTATGGTTTTCCCTCGAGTCTTTCCCACGAGGCTTTCCCACGAGGCTTTCCCACAGGGCTGTCCCACGTGCACACGTGGTGGGAGTCGATCCTCGGCTTGAACGTCAAGGCAGTGCAGGGAAAACAGGTTCCTCTGGAATGGACTGACACATCTGGGGGACTCTTGGAATGGTGGCACGACCCTGGAGTTCCTCTCGCCTTTCCTGTGGAGAGCGCCTCCTCTTGAGATGAGACGGTAACGCCGGGAATTCTTTCCCTACGAAACAGGGAAAGGATCCCTCATCTCGAGATAGGAGGCGGAAACGGGGCTCCCCTGGATGTGTGCGGGACCCCACGTTTTTCCTCTCGAGTGGAGATGGGTATGTCGGGGAACTTCTTGAGTTGCAGCAATGGTGTGAAGGACCCTTTGGAAGTTCCAGTGGTTAGATGTGATTGGCCTCGAGAAGCCTCAGCGGAAATGGGCCTCATCTCGCCTGGAGGGCAAAACCTCCTGGATTTTTTCGAGTTGCGGCAGGTGCTCTCGACTTACGACGGGGACCTCAGGGAACCGCTCTGGTGGCCTCAGGAAAGGCCAGTCCCCATGCGAGTTCCTCGGGGGCCTCTCGGGATTCCTCTCCCGTCGATGCCGGGGCCTAAACCTTGTGTGGAGTCGGGGCCGGAACCTGAGGATTCCTCTCCAGTGCTGACATGGATCTTGGGGTACTTCTGGAGTCTCCCCAGGGGAGTCAGTCCTCGTCTCGAATGCGGGCATGCACTTGCGCTTTCCTCCAGAGCGGTAGCAGCAGTGTCACGCAGTCCGCCGCGTGGATTAAAGGATCTATGGTTTTCCCTCGAGTCTTTCCCACGAGGCTTTCCCACGAGGCTTTCCCATAGGGCTGTCCCACGTGCACACGTGGTGGGAGTCGATCCTCGGCTTGAACGTCAAGGCAGTGCAGGGAAAACAGGTTCCTCTGGAATGGACTGACACATCTGGGGGACTCTTGGAATGGTGGCACGACCCTGGAGTTCCTCTCGCCTTTCCTGTGGAGAGCGGCTCCTCTTGAGATGCGACGGGAACGCCGGGAATTCTTTCCCTACGAAACAGGGAAAGGATCCCTCATCTCGAGGTAGGAGGCGGAAACGGGGCTCCCCTGGATGTGTGCGGGACCCACGTGCTTCCTCTCGAGTGGAGACGGGTATGTCGGGGAACTTCTTGAGTTGCAGCAAGGGTGTGAAGGACCCTTTGGAAGTTCCAGTGGTTAGACGTGATTAGCCTCGAGAAGCCTCAGCGGAAATGGGCCTCATCTCGCCTGGAGGGCAAAACCTCCTGGATTTTCTCGAGTTGCGGCAGGTGCTCTCGACTTAGGACGGGGACCTCAGGGACCCGCTCTGGTGGCCTCAGGAAAGGCCAGTCCCCATGCGAGTTCCTCGGGGGCCTCTCGGGATTCCTCTCCCGTCGATGCCGGGGACTAAGACCTTGTGTGGAGTCGGGGCCGGAACCTGAGGATTCCTCTCCAGTGCTGACATGGATCTTGGGGTACTTCTGGAGTCTCCCCAGGGGAGTCAGTCCTCGTCTCGAATGCGGGCATGCACTTGCGCTTTCCTCCAGAGCGGTAGCAGCAGTGTCACCCAGTCCGCCGCGTGGATCAAAGGATCTATGGTTTTCCCTCGAGTCTTTCCCACGAGGCTTTCCCACGAGGCTTTCCCAAAGGGCTGTCCCACGTGCACACGTGGTGGGAGTCGATCCTCGGCTTGAACGTCAAGGCAGTGCAGGGAAAACAGGTTCCTCTGGAATGGACTGACACATCTGGGGGACTCTTGGAATGGTGGCACGACCCTGGAGTTCCTCTCGCCTTTCCTGTGGAGAGCGGCTCCTCTTGAGATGCGACGGGAACGCCGGGAATTCTTTCCCTACGAAACAGGGAAAGGATCCCTCATCTCGAGCTAGGAGGCGGAAACGGGGCTCCCCTGGATGTGTGCGGGACCCCACGTGCTTCCTCTCGAGTGGAGACGGGTATGTCGGGGAACTTCTTGAGTTGCAGCAAGGGTGTGAAGGACCCTTTGGAAGTTCCAGTGGTTAGACGTGATTGGCCTCGAGAAGCCTCAGCGGAAATGGGCCTCATCTCGCCTGGAGGGCAAAACCTCCTGGATTTTCTCGAGTTGCGGCAGGTGCTCTCGACTTACGACGGGGACCTCAGGGACCCACTCTGGTGGCCTCAGGAAAGGCCAGTCCCCATGCGAGTTCCTCGGGGGCGTCTCGGGATTCCTCTCCCGTCGATGCCGGGGCCTAAGACCTTGTCTGGAGTCGGGGCCGGAACATGAGGATTCCTCTCCAGTGCTGACATGGATCATGGGGTACTTCTGGAGTCTCCCCAGGGGAGTCAGTCCTCGTCTCGAATGCGGGCATGCACTTGCGCTTTCCTCCAGAGCGGTAGCAGCAGTGTCACGCAGTTCGCCGCGTGGATCAAAGGATCTATGGTTTTCCCTCGAGTCTTTCCCACGAGGCTTTCCCACGAGGCTTTCCCACAGGGCTGTCCCACGTGCACATGTGGTGGGAGTCGATCCTCGGCTTGAACGTCAAGGCAGTGCAGGGAAAGCAGGTTCCTCTGGAATGGACTGACACATCTGGGGGACTCTTGGAATGGTGGCACGACCCTGGAGTTCCTCTCGCCTTTCCTGTGGAGAGCGCCTCCTCTTGAGATGCGACGGGAACGCCGGGAATTCTTTCCCTACGAAACAGTGAAAGGATCACTCATCTCGAGCTAGGAGGCGGAAACGGGGCTCCCCTGGATGTGTGCGGGACACCACGTGCTTCCTCTCGAGTGGAGACGGGTATGTCGGGGAACTTCTTGAGTTGCAGCAAGGGTGTGAAGGACCCTTTGGAAGTTCCAGTGGTTAGATGTGATTGGCCTCGAGAAGCCTCAGCGGAAATGGGCCTCATCTTGCCTGGAGGGCAAAACCTCCTGGATTTTCTCGAGTTGCGGCAGGTGCTCTCGACTTACGACGGGGACCTCAGGGACCCGCTCTGGTGGCCTCAGGAAAGGCCAGTCCCCATGCGAGTTCCTCGGGGGCCTCTCGGGATTCCTCTCCCGTCGATGCCGGGGCCTAAGACCTTGTGGGGAGTCGGGGCCGGAACCTGAGGATTCCTCTCCAGTGCTGACATGGATCTTGGGGTACTTCTGGAGTCTCCCCAGGGGAGTCAGTCCTCGTCTCGAATGCGGGCATGCACTTGCGCTTTCCTCCAGAGCGGTAGCAGCAGTGTCACGCAGTCCGCCGCGTGGATCAAAGGATCTATGGTTTTCCCTCGAGTCTTTCCCACGAGGCTTTCCCACGAGGCTTTCCCACAGGGCTGTCCCACGTGCACACGTGGTGGGAGTCGATCCTCGGCTTGAACGTCAAGGCAGTGCAGGGAAAACAGGTTCCTCTGGAATGGACTGACACATCTGGGGGACTCTTGGAATGGTGTCACGACCCTGGAGTTCCTCTCGCCTTTCCTGTGGAGAGCGCCTCCTCTTGAGATGCGACGGGCACGCCGGGAATTCTGTCCCTACGAAACAGGGAAAGGATCCCTCATCTCGAGCTAGGAGGCGGAAACGGGGCTCCCCTGGATGTGTGCGGGACCCACGTGCTTCCTCTCGAGTGGAGACGGGTATGTCGGGGAACTTCTGGAGTTGCAGCAAGGGTGTGAAGGACCCTTTGGAAGTTCCAGTGGTTAGACGTGATTAGCCTCGAGAAGCCTCAGCGGAAATGGGCCTCATCTCGCCTGGATGGTAAAACCTCCTGGATTTTCTCGAGTTGCCGCAGGTGCTCTCGACTTACGAAGGGGACCTCAGGGACCCGCTCTGGTGGCCTCAGGAAAGGCCAGTCCCCATGCGAGTTCCTCGGGGGCCTCTCGGGATTCCTCTCCCGTCGATGCTGGGGCCTAAGACCTTGTGTGGAGTCGGGGCCGGAACCTGAGGATTCCTCTCCAGTGCTGACATGGATCTTGGGGTACTTTTGGAGTCTCCCCAGGGGAGTCAGTCCTCGTCTCGAATGCGGGCATGCACTTGCGCTTTCCTCCAGAGCGGTAGCAGCAGTGTCACGCAGTCCGCCGCGTGGATCAAAGGATCTATGGTTTTCCCTCGAGTCTTTCCCACGAGGCTTTCCCACGAGGCTTACCCACAGGGCTGTCCCCATGCACACGTGGTGAGACTCGATCCTCGGCTTGAACGTCAAGGCAGTGCAGGGAAAACAGGTTCCTCTGGAATGGACTGACACATCTGGGGGCTCTTGGAATGGTGGCACGACCCTGGAGTTCCTCTCGCCTTTCCTGTGGAGAGCGCCTCCTCTTGAGATGCGACGGGAACGCCGGGAATTCTTTCCCTACGAAACAGGGAAAGGATCCCTCATCTCGAGCTAGGCGGCGGAAACGGGGCTCCCCTGGATGTGTGCGGGACCCTCGTGCTTCCTCTCGAGTGGAGACTGGTATGTCGGGGAACTTCTTGAGTTGCAGCAAGGGTGTGAAGGACCCTTTGGAAGTTCCAGTGGTTAGATGTGATTAGCCTCGAGAAGCCTCAGCGGAAATGGGCCTCATCTCGCCTGGAGGGCAAAACCTCCTGGATTTTCTCGAGTTGCGGCAGGTGCTCTCGACTTACGACGGGGACCTCAGGGACCCGCTCTGGTGGCCTCAGGAAAGGCCAGTCCCCATGCGAGTTGCTCGGGGGCCTCTCGGGATTCCTCTCCCGTCGATGCCGGGGCCTAAGACCTTGTGTGGAGTCGGGGCCGGAACCTGAGGATTCCTCTCCAGTGCTCACATGGATATTGGGGGTATTTCTGGAGTCTCCCCAGGAGAGTCAGTCCTCGTCTCGAATGCTGGCATGCACTTGCGCTTTCCTCCAGAGCGGTAGCAGCAGTGTCACGCAGTCCGCCGCGTGGATCAAAGGATCTATGGTTTTCCCTCGAGTCTTTCCCACGAGGCTTTCCCACGAGGCTTTCCCACAGGGCTGTCCCACGTGCACACGTGGTGGGAGTCGATCCTCGGCTTGAACGTCAAGGCAGTGCAAGGAAAACAGGTTCCTCTGGAATGGAATGACACATCTGGGGGACTCTTGGAATGGTGGCATGACCCTGGAGTTCCTCTCGCCTTTCCTGTGGAGAGCGCCTCCTCTTGAGATGCGACGGGAACGCCGGGAATTCTTTCCCTACGAAACAGGGAAAGGATCCCTCATCTCGAGCTAGGAGGCGGAAACGGGGCTCCCCTGGATGTGTGCGGGACACCACGTGCTTCCTCTCGAGTGCAGACGGGTATGTCGGGGAACTTCTTGAGTTGCAACAAGGGTGTGAAGGACCCTTTGGAAGTTCCAGTGGTTAGATGTGATTGGCCTCGAGAAGCCTCAGCGGAAATGGGCCTCATCTCGCCTGGAGGGCAAAACCTCCTAGATTTTCTCAAGTTGCGGCAGGTGCTCTCGACTTACGACAGGGACCTCAGGGACCCGCTCTGGTGGCCTCAGGAAAGGCCAGTCCCCTTGCGAGTTCCACGGGGGCCTCTCGGGATTCCTCTCCCGTCGATGCCGGGGCCTAAGACCTTGTGTGGAGTCGGGGCCGGAACCTGAGGATTCCTCTCCAGTCCTGACATGGATCTTGGGGTACTTCTGGAGTCTCCCCAGGGGAGTCAGTCCTCGACTCGAATGCGCGCATGCACTTGCGCTTTCCTCCAGAGCGGTAGCAGCAGTGTCACGCAGTCCGCCGCGTGGATCAAAGGATCTATGTTTTTCTCTCGAGTCTTTGCCACGAGGCTTTCCCACGAGGCTTTCCCACAGGGCTGTCCCACGTGCACACGTGGTGGGAGTCGATCCTCGGCTTGAACGTCAAGGCAGTGCAGGGAAAACAGGTTCCTCTGGAATGGACTGACACATCTGGGGGACTCTTGGAATGGTGGCACGACCCTGGAGTTCCTCTCGCCTTTCCTGTGGAGAGCGCCTCCTCTTGAGATGAGACGGTAACGCCGGGAATTCTTTCCCTGCGAAACAGGGAAAGGATCCCTCATCTCGAGATAGGAGGCGGAAACGGGGCTCCCCTGGATGTGTGCGGGACCCCACGTTTTTCCTCTCGAGTGGAGATGGGTATGTCGGGGAACTTCTTGAGTTGCAGCAATGGTGTGAAGGACCCTTTGGAAGTTCCAGTGGTTAGATGTGATTGGCCTCGAGAAGCCTCAGCGGAAATGGGCCTCATCTCGCCTGGAGGGCAAAACCTCCTGGATTTTTTCGAGTTGCGGCAGGTGCTCTCGACTTACGACGGGGACCTCAGGGAACCGCTCTGGTGGCCTCAGGAAAGGCCAGTCCCCATGCGAGTTCCTCGGGGGCCTCTCGGGATTCCTCTCCCGTCGATGCCGGGGCCTAAACCTTGTGTGGAGTCGGGGCCGGAACCTGAGGATTCCTCTCCAGTGCTGACATGGATCTTGGGGTACTTCTGGAGTCTCCCCAGGGGAGTCAGTCCTCGTCTCGAATGCGGGCATGCACTTGCGCTTTCCTCCAGAGCGGTAGCAGCAGTGTCACGCAGTCCGCCGCGTGGATTAAAGGATCTATGGTTTTCCCTCGAGTCTTTCCCAGGAGGCTTTCCCACGAGGCTTTCCCATAGGGCTGTCCCACGTGCACACGTGGTGGGAGTCGATCCTCGGCTTGAACGTCAAGGCAGTGCAGGGAAAACAGGTTCCTCTGGAATGGACTGACACATCTGGGGGACTCTTGGAATGGTGGCACGACCCTGGAGTTCCTCTCGCCTTTCCTGTGGAGAGCGGCTCCTCTTGAGATGCGACGGGAACGCCGGGAATTCTTTCCCTACGAAACAGGGAAAGGATCCCTCATCTCGAGGTAGGAGGCGGAAACGGGGCTCCCCTGGATGTGTGCGGGACCCACGTGCTTCCTCTCGAGTGGAGACGGGTATGTCGGGGAACTTCTTGAGTTGCAGCAAGGGTGTGAAGGACCCTTTGGAAGTTCCAGTGGTTACATGTGATTAGCCTCGAGAAGCCTCAGCGGAAATGGGCCTCATCTCGCCTGGAGGGCAAAACCTCCTGGATTTTCTCGAGTTGCGGCAGGTGCTCTCGACTTAGGACGGGGACCTCAGGGACCCGCTCTGGTGGCCTCAGGAAAGGCCAGTCCCCATGCGAGTTCCTCGGGGGCCTCTCGGGATTCCTCTCCCGTCGATGCCGGGGCCTAAGACCTTGTGTGGAGTCGGGGCCGGAACCTGAGGATTCCTCTCCAGTGCTGACATGGATCTTGGGGTACTTCTGGAGTCTCCCCAGGGGAGTCAGTCCTCGTCTCGAATGCGGGCATGCACTTGCGCTTTCCTCCAGAGCGGTAGCAGCAGTGTCACCCAGTCCGCCGCGTGGATCAAAGGATCTATGGTTTTCCCTCGAGTCTTTCCCACGAGGCTTTCCCACGAGGCTTTCCCAAAGGACTGTCCCACGTGCACACGTGGTGGGAGTCGATCCTCGGCTTGAACGTCAAGGCAGTGCAGGGAAAACAGGTTCCTCTGGAATGGACTGACACATCTGGGGGACTCTTGGAATGGTGGCACGACCCTGGAGTTCCTCTCGCCTTTCCTGTGGAGAGCGGCTCCTCTTGAGATGCGACGGGAACGCCGGGAATTCTTTCCCTACGAAACAGGGAAAGGATCCCTCATCTCGAGCTAGGAGGCGGAAACGGGGCTCCCCTGGATGTGTGCGGGACCCCACGTGCTTCCTCTCGAGTGGAGACGGGTATGTCGGGGAACTTCTTGAGTTGCAGCAAGGGTGTGAAGGACCCTTTGGAAGTTCCAGTGGTTAGACGTGATTGGCCTCGAGAAGCCTCAGCGGAAATGGGCCTCATCTCGCCTGGAGGGCAAAACCTCCTGGATTTTCTCGAGTTGCGGCAGGTGCTCTCGACTTACGACGGGGACCTCAGGGACCCACTCTGGTGGCCTCAGGAAAGGCCAGTCCCCATGCGAGTTCCTCGGGGGCGTCTCGGGATTCCTCTCCCGTCGATGCCGGGGCCTAAGACCTTGTCTGGAGTCGGGGCCGGAACATGAGGATTCCTCTCCAGTGCTGACATGGATCATGGGGTACTTCTGGAGTCTCCCCAGGGGAGTCAGTCCTCGTCTCGAATGCGGGCATGCACTTGCGCTTTCCTCCAGAGCGGTAGCAGCAGTGTCACGCAGTTCGCCGCGTGGATCAAAGGATCTATGGTTTTCCCTCGAGTCTTTCCCACGAGGCTTTCCCACGAGGCTTTCCCACGAGGCTTTCCCACAGGGCTGTCCCACGTGCACACGTGGTGGGAGTCGATCCTCGGCTTGAACGTCAAGGCAGTGCAGGGAAAACAGGTTCCTCTGGAATGGACTGACACATCTGGGGGACTCTTGGAATGGTGGCACGACCCTGGAGTTCCTCTCGCCTTTCCTGTGGAGAGCGCCTCCTCTTGAGATGCGACGGGAACGCCGGGAATTCTTTCCCTACGAAACAGGGAAAGGATCCCTCATCTCGAGCTAGGAGGCGGAAAAGGGGCTCCCCTGGATGTGTTCGGGACCCCACGTGCTTCCTCTCGAGTGCAGACGGGTATGTCGGGGAACTTCTTGAGTTGCAGCAAGGGTGTGAAGGACCCTTTGGAAGTTCCAGTGGTTAGATGTGATTGGCCTCGAGAAGCCTCAGCGGAAATGGGCCTCATCTCGCCTGGAGGGCAAAACCTCCTGGATTTTCTCGAGTTGCAGCAGGTGCTCTCGACTTACGACGGGGACCTCAGGGACCCGCTCTGGTGGCCTCAGGAAAGGCCAGTCCCCATGCGAGTTCCTCGGGGGCCTCTCGGGATTCCTCTCCCATCGATGCCGGGTCCTAAGACCTTGTGTGGAGTTGGGGCCGGAACCTGAGGATTCCTCTCCAGTGCTGACATGGTACTTGCGGTACTTCTGGAGTCTCCCCAGGGGAGTCAGTCCTCTTCTCGAATGCGTGCATGCACTTGCGCTTTCCTCCAGAGCGGTAGCAGCAGTGTCACGCAGTCCGCCGCGTGGATCAAAGGATCTATGGTTTTCCCTCGAGTCTTTCCCACGAGGCTTTCCCACGAGGCTTTCCCACAGGGCTGTCCCACGTGCACACGTTGTGGGAGTAGATCCTCGGCTTGAACGTCAAGGCAGTGCAGGGAAAACAGGTTCCTCTGGAATGGACTGACACATCTGGGGGACTCTTGGAATGGTGGCACGACCCTGGAGTTCCTCTCGCCTTTCCTGTGGAGAGCGCCTCCTCTTGAGATGCGACGGGAACGCCGGGAAATCTTTCCCTACGAAACAGGGAAAGGATCCCTCATCTCGAGCTAGGAGGCGGAAACGGGGCTCCCCTGGATGTGTGCGGGACCCAAGTGCTTCCTCTCGAGTGGAGACGGGTATGTCGGGGAACTTCTTGAGTTGCAGCAAGGGTGTGAAGGACCCTTTGGACGTTCCAGTGGTTAGACGTGATTAGCCTCGAGAAGCCTCAGCGGAAATGGGCCTCATCTCGCCTGGAGGGCAAAACCTCCTGGATTTTCTCGAGTTGCGGCAGGTGCTCTCGACTTACGATGGGGACCTCAGGGACCCGCTCTGGTGGCCTCAGGAAAGGCCAGTCCCCATGCGAGTTCCTCGGGGGCGTCTCGGGATTCCTCTCCCGTCGATGCCGGGGCCTAAGACCTTGTGTGGAGTCGGGGCCGGAACCTGAGGATTCCTCTCCAGTGCTGACATGGATCTTGGGGTACTTCTGGAGTCTCCCCAGGGGAGTCAGTCCTCGTCTCGAATGCGGGCATGCACTTGCGCTTTCCTCCAGAGCGGTAGCAGCAGTGTCACGCAGTCCGCCGCGTGGATCAAAGGATCTATGGTTTTCCCTCGAGTCTTTCCCATGAGGCTTTCCCACGAGGCTTTCCCACAGGGCTGTCCCCCGTGCACACGTGGTGGGAGTCGATCCTCGGCTTGAACGTCAAGGCAGTGCAGGGAAAACAGGTTCCTCTGAAATGGACTGACACATCTGGGGGACTCTTGGAATGGTGGCACGACCCTGGAGTTCCTCTCGCCTTTCCTGTGGAGAGCGCCTCCTCTTGAGATGCGACGGGAACGCCGGGAATTCTTTCCCTACGAAACAGTGAAAGGATCCCACATCTCGAGCTAGGAGGCGGAAACGGGGCTCCCCTGGATGTGTGCGGGACCCCACGTGCTTCCTCTCGAGTGGAGACGTGTATGTCGGGAAACTTCTTGAGTTGCAGCAAGGGTGTGAAGGACCCTTTGGAAGTTCCAGTGGTTAGATGTGATTGGCCTCGAGAAGCCTCAGCGGAAATGGGCCTCATCTCGCCTGGAGGGCAAAACCTCCTGGATTTTCTCGAGGTGCGGCAGGTGCTCTCGAGTTACGATGGGGACCTCAGGGAACCGCTCTGGTGGCCTGAGGAAAAGCCAGTCCCCATGCGAGTTCCTCGGGGGCGTCTCGGGATTCCTCTCCCGGCGATGCCGGGGCCTAAGACCTTGTGTGGAGTCGGGGCCGGAACCTGAGGATTCCTCTCCAGTGCTGACATGGATCTTGGGGTACTTCTGGAGTCTCCCCAGGGGAGTCAGTCCTCGTCTCGAATGCGGGCATGCATAGCGCTTTCCTCCAGAGCGGTAGCAGCAGTGTCACGCAGTCCGCCGCGTGGATCAATGGATCTATGGTTTTCCCTCGAGTCTTTCCCACGAGGCTTTCCCACGAGGCTTTCCCACAGGGCTGTCCCACGTGCACACGTGGTGGTAGTCGATCCTCGGCTTGAACGTCAAGGCAGTGCAGGGAATACAGGTTCCTCTGAAATGGACTGACACATCTGGGGGACTCTTGGAATGGTGGCACGACCCTGGAGTTCCTCTCGCCTTTCCTGTGGAGAGCGCCTCCTCTTGAGATGCGACGGGAACGCCGGGAATTCTTTCCCTACGAAACAGGGAAAGGATCCCTCATCTCGAGCTAGGAGGCTGAAACGGGGCTCCCCTGGATGTGTGCGGGACACCACGTGCTTCCTCTCGAGTGCAGACGGGTATGTCGGGGAACTCCTTGAGTTGCAGCAAGGGTGTGAAGGACCCTTTGGATGTTCCAGTGGTTAGATGTGAATGGCCTCGAGAAGCCTCAGCGGAAATGGGCCTCATCTCGCCTGGAGGTGAAAACCTCCTGGATTTTCTCGAGTTGCGGCAGGTGCTCTCGACTTACGACGGGGACCTCAGGGACCCGCTCTGGTGGCCTCAGGAAAGGCCAGTCCCCATGCGAGTTCCTCGGGGGCCTCTCGGGATTCCTCTCCCGTCGATGCCGGGGCCTAAGACATTGTGTGGAGTTGGGGCCGGAACCTGAGGATTCCTCTCCAGTGCTGACATGGATCTTGGGGTACTTCTGGAGTCTCCCCAGGGGAGTCAGTCCTCGTCGAATGCGGGCATGCACTTGCGCTTTCCTCCAGAGCGGTAGCAGCAGTGTCACGCAGTCCGCCGCGTGGATCAAAGGATCTATGGTTTTCCCTCGAGTCTTTCCCACGAGGCTTTCCCACGAGGCTTTCCCACAGGGCTGTCCCACGTGCACACGTGGTGGGAGTCGATCCTCGGCTTGAACGTCAAGGCAGTGCAGGGAAAACAGGTTCCTCTGGAATGGACTGACACATTTGGGGGACTCTTGGAATGGTGGCACGACCCTGGAGTTCCTCTCGCCTTTCCTGTGGAGAGCGCCTCCTCTTGAGATGCGACAGGAACGCCGGGAATTCTTTCCCTACGAAACAGGGAAAGAATCCCTCATCTCGAGCTAGGAGGCGGAAACGGGGCTCCCCTGGATGTGTGCGGGACACCACGTGCTTCCTCTCGAGTGGAGACGGGTATGTCGGGGAACTTCTTGAGTTGCAGCAATTGTGTGAAGGACCCTTTGGAAGTTCCAGTGGTTAGATGTGATTGGCCTCGAGAAGCCTCAGCGGAAATGGGCCTCATCTCGCCTGGAGGGCAAAACCTCCTGGATTTCCTCGAGTTGCGGCAGGTGCTCTCGACTTACGACGGGGACCTCAGGGACCCGCTCTGGTGGCCTCAGGAAAGGCCAGTCCCCATGCGAGTTCCTCGGGGGCCTCTCGGGATTCCTCTCCCGTCGATGCCGGGGCCTAAGACCTTGTGTGGAGTCGGGGCCGGAACCTGAGGATTCCTCTCCAGTGCTGACATGGATCTTGGGGTACTTCTGGAGTCTCCCCAGGATAGTCAGTCCTCGTCTCGAATGCGAGCATGCACTTGCGCTTTACTCCAGAGCGGTAGCAGCAGTGTCACGCAGTCCGCCGCGTGGATCAAAGGATCTATGGTTTTCCCTCGAGTCTTTCCCACGAGGCTTTCCCACGAGGCTTTCCCACAGGGCTGTCCCACGTGCACACGTGGTGGGAGTCGATCCTCGGCTTGAACGTCAAGGCAGTGCAGGGAAAACAGGTTCCTCTGGAATGGACTGACACATCTGGGGGACTGTTGGAATGGTGGCACGACCCTGGAGATCCTCTTGCCTTTCCTGTGGAGAGCGCCTCCTCTTGAGATGCGACGGGAACGCCGGGAATTCTTTCCCTACGAAACAGGGAAAGGATCCCTCATCTCGAGCAAGGAGGCGGAAACGGGGCTCCCCTGGATGTGTGCGGGACACCACGTGCTTCCTCTCGAGTGGAGACGGGTATGTCGGGGAACTTCTTGAGTTGCAGCAATGGTGTGAAGGACCCTTTGGAAGTTCCAGTGGTTAGATGTGATTGGCCTCGAGAAGCCTCAGCTGAAATGGGCCTCATCTCGCCTGGAGGGCAAAACCTCCTGGATTTTCTCGAGTTGCGGCAGGTGCTCTCGACTTACGACGGGGACCTCAGGGACCCGCTCTGGTGGCCTCAGGAAAGGCCAGTCCCCATGCGAGTTCCTCGGGGGCCTCTCGGGATTACTCTCCCGTCGATGCCGGGGCCTAAGACCTTGTGTGGAGTCGGGGCCGGAACCTGAGGATTCCTCTCCAGTGCTGACATGGATCTTGGGGTACTTCTGGAGTCTCCCCAGGGGAGTCAGTCCTCGTCTCGAATGCGGGCATGCACTTGCGCTTTCCTCCAGAGCGGTAGCAGCAGTGTCACGCAGTCCGATGCGTGGAGCAAAGGATCTATGGTTTTCCCTCGAGTCTTTCCCACGAGGCTTTCCCACGAGGCTTTCCCACAGGGCTGCCCCACGTGCACACGTGGTGGGAGTCGATCCTCGGCTTGAACGTCAAGGCAGTGCAGGGAAAACAGGTTCCTCTGGAATGGACTGACACATCTGGGGGACTCTTGGAATGGTGGCACGACCCTGGAGTTCCTCTCGCCTTTCCTGTGGAGAGCGCCTCCTCTTGAGATGCGACGGGAACGCCGGGAATTCTTTCCCTACGAAACAGGGAAAGGATCCCTCATCTCGAGCAAGGAGGCGGAAATGGGGCTCCCCTGGATGTGTGCGGGACCCCACGTGCTTCCTCTCGAGTGGAGACGGGTATGTCGGGGAACTTCTTGAGTTGCAGCAAGGGTGTGAAGGACCGTTTGGAAGGTCCAGTGGTTAGATGTTATTGGCCTCGAGAAGCCTCAGCGGAAATGGGCCTCATCTCGCCTGGAGGGCAAAACCTCCTGGATTTTCTCGAGTTGCGGCAGGTGCTCTCGACTTACGACGGGGACCTCAGGGACCCGCTCTGGTGGCCTCAGGAAAGGCCAGTCCCCATGCGATTTCCTCGGGGGCCTCTCGAGATTCCTCTTCCGTCGATGCCGTGGCCTAAGACCTTGTGTGGAGTCGGGACCGGAACCTGAGGATTTCTCTCCAGTGCTGACATGGATCTTGGGGTACTTCTGGAGTCTCCCCAGGGGAGTCAGTCCTCGTCTCGAATGCGGGCATGCACTTGCGCTTTCCTCCAGAGCGGTAGCAGCAGTGTCACGCAGTCCGCCGCGTGGATCAAAGGATCTATGGTTTTCCCTCGAGTCTTTCCCACGAGGCTTTCCCACGAGGCTTTCCCACAGGGCTGTCCCACGTGCACACGTGGTGGGAGTCGATCCTCGGCTTGAACGTCAAGGCAGTGCAGGGAAAACAGGTTCCTCTGGAATGGACTGACACATCTGGGGGACTCTTGGAATGGTGGCACGACCCTGGAGTTCCTCTCGCCTTTCCTGTGGAGAGCGCCTCCTCTTGAGATGCGACGGGAACGCCGGGAATTCTTTCCCTACGAAACAGGGAAAGGATCCCTCATCTCGAGCTAGGAGGCGGAAACGGGGCTACCCTGGATGTGTGCGGGACACCACGTGCTTCCTCTCGAGTGCAGACGGGTATGTCGGGGAACTTCTTGAGTTGCAGCAAGGGTGTGAAGGACCCTTTGGAAGTTCCAGTGGTTAGATGTGATTGGCCTCGAGAAGCCTCAGCGGAAATGGGCCTCATCTCGCCTGGAGGTGAAAACCTCCTGGATTTTCTCGATTGTGGCAGGTGCTCTCGACTTACGACGGGGACCTCAGGGACCCGCTCTGGTGGCCTCAGGAAAGGCCAGTCCCCATGCGAGTTCCTCGGGGGCCTTTCGGGATTCCTCTCCCGTCGATGCCAGGGCCTAAGACCTTGTGTGGAGTCGGGGCCGGAACCTGAGGATTCCTCTCCAGTGCTGACATGGATCTTGGGGTACTTCTGGAGTCTCCCCAGGGGAGTCAGTCCTCGTCTCGAATGCGGGCATGCACTTGCGCTTTCCTCCAGAGCGGTAGCAGCAGTGTCACGCAGTCCGCCGCGTGGATCAAAGGATCTATGGTTTTCCCTCGAGTCTTTCCCTCGAGGCTTTCCCACGAGGCTTTCCCACAGGGCTGTCCCACGTGCACACGTGGTGGGAGTCGATCCTCGGCTTGAACGTCAAGGCAGTGCAGGGAAAACAGGTTCCTCTGGAATGGACTGACACATCTGGGGGACTCTTGGAATGGTGGCACGACCCTGGAGTTCCTCTCGCCTTTCCTGTGGAGAGCGCCTCCTCTTGAGATGCGACGGGAACGCCGGGAATTCTTTCCCTTCGAAACAGGGAAAGGATCCCTCTTCTCGAGCTAGGAGGCGGAAACGGGGCTCCCCTGGATGTGTGCGGGACATCACGTGCTTCCTCTCGACTGGAGACGGGTATGTCGGGGCACTTCTTGAGTTGCAGCAATGGTGTGAAGGACCCTTTGGAAGTTCCAGTGGTTAGATGTGATTGGCCTCGAGAAGCCTCAGCGGAAATGGGCCTCATCTCGCCTGGAGGGCAAAACTTCCTGGATTTTCTCGAGTTGCGGCAGGTGCTCTCGACTTACGACGGGGACCTCAGGGACCCGCTCTGGTGGCCTCAGGAAAGGCCAGTCCCCATGCGAGTTCCTCATGGGCGTCTCGGGATTCCTCTCCCGTCGATGCCGGGGCCTAAGACCTTGTGTGGAGTCGGGGCCGGAACCTGAGGATTCCTCTCCAGTGTTGACATGGATCTTGGGGTACTTCTGGAGTCTCCCCAGGGGAGTCAGTCCTCGTCTCGAATGCGGGCATGCACTTGCGCTTTCCTCCATAGCGGTAGCAGCAGTGTCACGCAGTCCGCCGCGTGGATCAAAGGATCTATGGTTTTCCCTCGAGTATTTCCCACGAGGCTTTCCCACGAGGCTTTCCCACAGGGCTGTCCCACGTGCACACGTGTTGGGAGTCGATCCTCGGCTTGAACGTCAAGGCAGTGCAGGGAAAACAGGTTCCTCTGGAATGGACTGACACATCTGGGGGACACTTGGAATGGTGTCACGACACTGGAGTTCATCTCGCCTTTCCTGTGGAGAGCGCCTCCTCTTGAGATGCGACGGGAACGCCGGGAATTCTTTCTCTACGAAACAGGGAAAGGATCCCTTATCTCGAGCTAGGAGGCGAAAACGGAGCTCCCCTGGATGTGTGCGGGACCCCACGTGCTTCCTCTCGAGTGGAGACGGGTATGTCGGGGAACTTCTTGAGTTGCAGCAATGGTGTGAAGGACCCTTTGGAAGTTCCAGTGGTTAGATATGATTGGCCTCGAGAAGCCTCAGCGGAAATGGGCCTCATCTCGCCTGGAGGGCAAAACCTCCTGGATTTCTCGAGTTGCAGCAGGTGCTCTCGACTTACGACGGGGACCTCAGGGACCCGCTCTGGTGGCCTCAGGAAAGGCCAGTCCCCATGCGAGTTCCTCGGGGCCTCTCGGGATTCCTCTCCCGTCGATGCCGGGGCCTAAAACCTTGTGTGGAGTCGGGGCCGGAAACTGAGGATTCCTCTCCAGTGCTGACGGGATCTTGGGGTACTTCTGGAGTCTCCCCAGGGGAGTCAGTCCTCGTCTCGAATGCGGGCATGCACTTGCGCTTTCCTCCAGAGCGGTAGCAGCAGTGTCACGCAGTCCGCCGCGTGGATCAAAGGATCTATGGTTTTCCCTCGAGTCTTTCCCAAGAGGCTTTCCCACGAGGCTTTCCCACAGGGCTGTCCCACGTGCACACGTGGTGGGAGTCGATCCTCGGCTTGAACGTCAAGGCAGTGCAGGGAAAACAGGTTCCTCTGGAATGGACTGACACATCTGGGGGACTCTTGGAATGGTGGCACGACACTGGAGTTCCTCTCGCCTTTCCTGTGGAGAGCGCCTCCTCTTGAGATGCAACGGGAACACCGGGAATTCTTTCCCTACGAAACAGGGAAAGGATCCCTCATCTCGAGCTAGGAGGCGGAAACGGGGCTACCCTGGATGTGTGCGGGACACCACGTGCTTCCTCTCGAGTGGAGACGGGTATGTCGGGGATCTTCTTGAGTTGCAGCAAGGGTGTGAAGGACCCTTTGGAAGTTCCAGTGGTTAGACATGATTGGCCTCGAGAAGCCTCAGCGGAAATGTGCCTCATCTCGCCTGGAGGGCAAAACCTCCTGGATTTTCTCGAGTTGCGGCAGGTGCTCTCGACTTACGATGGGGACCTCAGGGACCCGCTCTGGTGGCCTCAGGAAAGGCCAGTCCCCATGCGAGTTCCTCGGGGGCGTCTCGGGATTCCTCTCCCGTCGATGCCGGGGCCTAAGACCTTGTGTGGAGTCGGGGCCGGAACCTGAGGATTCCTCTCCAGTGCTGACATGGATCTTGGGGTACTTCTGGAGTCTCCCCAGGGGAGTCAGTCCTCGTCTCGAATGCGGGCATGCACTTGCGCTTTCCTCCAGAGCGGTAGCAGCAGTGTCACGCAGTCCGCCGCGTGGATCAATGGATCTATGGTTTTCCCTCGAGTCTTTCCCACGAGGCTTTCCCACGAGGCATTCCCACAGGGCTGTCCCACGTGCACACGTGGTGGTAGTCGATCCTCGGCTTGAACGTCAAGGCAGTGCAGGGAATACAGGTTCCTCTGGAATGGACTGACACATCTGGGGGACTCTTGGAATGGTGGCACGACCCTGGAGTTCCTCTCGCCTTTCCTGTGGAGAGCGCCTCCTCTTGAGATGCGACGGGAACGCCGGGAATTCTTTCCCTACGAAACAGGGAAAGGATCCCTCATCTCGAGCTAGGAGGCTGAAACGGGGCTCCCCTGGATGTGTGCGGGACACCACGTGCTTCCTCTCGAGTGCAGACGGGTATGTCGGGGAACTCCTTGAGTTGCAGCAAGGGTGTGAAGGACCCTTTGGATGTTCCAGTGGTTAGATGTGATTGGCCTCGAGAAGCCTCAGCGGAAATGGGCCTCATCTCGCCTGGAGGTGAAAACCTCCTGGATTTTCTCGAGTTGCGGCAGGTGCTCTCGACTTTCGACGGGGACCTCAGGGACCCGCTCTGGTGGCCTCAGGAAAGGCCAGTCCCCATGCGAGTTCCTCGGGGGCCTCTCGGGATTCCTCTCCCGTCGATGCCGGGGCCTAAGACCTTGTGTGGAGTTGGGGCCGGAACCTGAGGATTCCTCTCCAGTGCTGACATGGATCTTGGGGTACTTCTGGAGTCTCCCCAGGGGAGTCAGTCCTCGTCGAATGCGGGCATGCACTTGCGCTTTCCTCCAGAGCGTTAGCAGCAGTGTCACGCAGTCCGCCGCGTGGATCAAAGGATCTATGGTTTTCCCTCGAGTCTTTCCCACGAGGCTTTCCCACGAGGCTTTCCCACAGGGCTCTCCCACGTGCACACGTGGTGGGAGTCGATCCTCGGCTTGAACGTCAAGGCAGTGCAGGGAAAACAGGTTCCTCTGGAATGGACTGACACATTTGGGGGACTCTTGGAATGGTGGCACGACCCTGGAGTTCCTCTCGCCTTTCCTGTGGAGAGCGCCTCCTCTTGAGATGCGACAGGAACGCCGGGAATTCTTTCCCTACGAAACAGGTAAAGAATCCCTCATCTCGAGCTAGGAGGCGGAAACGGGGCTCCCCTGGATGTGTGCGGGACACCACGTGCTTCCTCTCGAGTGGAGACGGGTATGTCGGGGAACTTCTTGAGTTGCAGCAATTGTGTGAAGGACCCTTTGGAAGTTCCAGTGGTTAGATGTGATTGGCCTCGAGAAGCCTCAGCGGAAATGGGCCTCATCTCGCCTGGAGGGCAAAACCTCCTGGATTTTCTCGAGTTGCGGCAGGTGCTCTCGACTTACGACGGGGACCTCAGGGACCCGCTCTGGTGGCCTCAGGAAAGGCCAGTCCCCATGCGAGTTCCTCGGGGGCCTCTCGGGATTCCTCTCCCGTCGATGCCGGGGCCTAAGACCTTGTGTGGAGTCGGGGCCGGAACCTGAGGATTCCTCTCCAGTGCTGACATGGATCTTGGGGTACTTCTGGAGTCTCCCCAGGGGAGTCAGTCCTCGTCTCGAATGCGGGCATGCACTTGCGCTTTCCTCCAGAGCGGTAGCAGCAGTGTCACGCAGTCCGCCGCGTGGATCAAAGGATCTATGGTTTTCCCTCGAGTCTTTCCCACGAGGCTTTCCCACGAGGCTTTCCCACAGGGCTGTCCCACGTGCACACGAGGTGGGAGTCGATCCTCGGCTTGAACGTCAAGGCAGTGCAGGGAAAACAGGTTACTCTGGAATGGACTGACACATCTGGGGGACTCTTGGAATGGTGGCACGACCCTGGAGTTCCTCTCGCCTTTCCTGTGGAGAGCGCCTCCTCTTGAGATGCGACGGGAACGCCGGGAATTCTTTCCCTACGAAACAGGGAAAGGATCCCTCATCTCGAGCTAGGAGGCGGAAACGGGGCTCCCCTGGATGTGTGCGGGACCCACGTGCTTCCACTCGAGTGGAGATGGGTATCTCGGGGAACTTCTGGAGTTGCAGCAAGGGTGTGAAGGACCCTTTGGAAGTTCCAGTGGTTAGACGTGATTAGCCTCGAGAAGCATCAGCGAAAATGGGCCTCATCTCGCCTGGAGGGCAAAACCTCCTGGATTTTCTCGAGTTGCGGCAGGTGCTCTCGACTTACGACGGGGACCTCAGGGACCCGCTCTGGTGGCCTCAGGAAAGGCCAGTCCCCATGCGAGTTCCTCGGGGGCCTCTCGGGATTCCTCTCCCGTCGATGCCGGGGCCTAAGACCTTGTGTGGAGTCGTGGCCGGACCTGAGGATTCCTCTCCAGTGCTGACATGGATCTTGGGGTACTTCTGGAGTCTCCCCAGGATAGTCAGTCCTCGTCTCGAATGCGAGCATGCACTTGCGCTTTACTCCAGAGCGGTAGCAGCAGTGTCACGCAGTCCGCCGCGTGGATCAAAGGATCTATGGTTTTCCCTCAAGTCTTTCCCACGAGGCTTTCCCACGAGGCTTTCCCACAGGGCTGTCCCACGTGCACACGTGGTGGGAGTCGATCCTCGGCTTGAACGTCAAGGCAGTGCAGGGAAAACAGGTTCCTCTGGAATGGACTGACACATCTGGGGGACTCTTGGAATGGTGGCAAGACCCTGGAGATCCTCTTGCCTTTCCTGTGGAGAGCGCCTCCTCTTGAGATGCGACGGGAACGCCGGGAATTCTTTCCCTACGAAACAGGGAAAGGATCCCTCATCTCGAGCAAGGAGGCGGAAACGGGGCTCCCCTGGATGTGTGCGGGACTCCACGTGCTTCCTCTCGAGTGGAGACGGGTATGTCGGGGAACTTCTTGAGTTGCAGCAATGGTGTGAAGGACCCTTTGGAAGTTCCAGTGGTTAGATGTGATTGGCCTCGAGAAGCCTCAGCTGAAATGGGCCTCATCTCGCCTGGAGGGCAAAACCTCCTGGATTTTCTCGAGTTGCGGCAGGTGCTCTCGACTTACGACGGGGACCTCAGGGACCCGCTCTGGTGGCCTCAGGAAAGGCCCGTCCCCATGCGAGTTCCTCGGGGGCCTCTCGGGATTCCTCTCCCGTCGATGCCGGGGCCTAAGACCTTGTGTGGAGTCGGGGCCGGAACCTGAGGATTCCTCTCCAGTGCTGATATGGATCTTGGGGTACTTCTGGAGTCTCCCCAGGGGAGTCAGTCCTCGTCTCGAATGCGGGCATGCACTTGCGCTTTCCTCCAGAGCGGTAGCAGCAGTGTCACGCAGTCCGCCGCGTGGATCAAAGGATCTATGGTTTTCCCTCGAGTCTTTCCCACGAGGCTTTCCCACGAGGCTTTCCCACAGGGCTGTCCCACGTGCACACGAGGTGGGAGTCGATCCTCGGCTTGAACGTCAAGGCAGTGCAGGGAAAACAGGTTCCTCTGGAATGGACTGACACATCTGGGGGACTCTTGGAATGGTGGCACGACCCTGGAGTTCCTCTCGCCTTTCCTGTGGAGAGCGCCTCCTCTTGAGATGCGATGGGAACGCCGGGATTTCTTTCCCTACGAAACAGGGAAAGGATCCCTCATCTCGAGCTAGGAGGCGGAAACTGGGCTCCCCTGGATGTGTGCGGGACTCCACGTGCTTCCTCTCGAGTGGAGACGGGTATGTCGGGGAACTTCTTGAGTTGCAGCAATGGTGTGAAGGACCCTTTGGAAGTTCCAGTGGTTAGATGTGATTGGCCTCGAGAAGCCTCAGCGGAAATGGGCCTCATCTCGCCTGGAGGGCAAAACCTCCTGGATTTTCTCGAGTTGCGGCAGGTGCTCTCGACTTACGACGGGGACCTAAGGGACCCGCTCTGGTGGCCTCAGGAAAGGCCAGTCCCCATGCGAGTTCCTCGGGGGCCTCTCGGGATTCCTCTCCCGTCGATGCCGGGGCCTAAGACCTTGTGTGGAGTCGGGGCCGAAACCTGAGGATTCCTCTCTAGTGCTGACATGGATCTTGGGGTACTTCTGGAGTCTCCCCAGGGGAGTCAGTCCTCGTCTCGAATGCGGGCATGCACTTGCGCTTTCCTCCAGAGCGGTAGCAGCAGTGTCACGCAGTCCGCCGCGTGGATCAAAGGATCTATGGTTTTCCCTCGAGTCTTTCCCACGAGGCTTTCCCACGAGGCTTTCCCACAGGGCTGTCCCACGTGCACACGTGGTGGGAGTCGATCCTCCGCTTGAACGTCAAGGCAGTGCAGGGAAAAAAGGTTCCTCTGGAATGGACTGACACATCTGGGGGCTCTTGGAATGGTGGCATGACTGTGGAGTTCCTCTCGCCTTTCCTGTGGAGAGCGCCTCCTCTTGAGATGCGACGGGAACGCCGGGAATTCTTTCCCTACGAAACAGGGAAAGGATCCCTCATCTCGAGCTAGGAGGCTGAAACGGGGCTCCCCTGGATGTGTGCGGGACACCACGTGCTTCCTCTCGAGTGCAGACGGGTATGTCGGGGAACTTCTTGAGTTGCAGCAAGGGTGTGAAGGACCCTTTGGATGTTCCAGTGGTTAGATGTGATTGGCCTCGAGAAGCCTCAGCGGAAATGGGCCTCATCTCGCCTGGAGGTGAAAACCTCCTGGATTTTCTCGAGTTGCGGCAGGTGCTCTCGACTTACGACGGGGACCTCAGGGACCCGCTCTGGTGGCCTCAGGAAAGGCCCGTCCCCATGCGAGTTCCTCGGGGGCCTCTCGGGATTCCTCTCCCGTCGATGCCAGGGCCTAAGACCTTGTGTGGAGTCGGGGCCGGAACCTGAGGATTCCTCTCCAGTGCTGACATGGATCTTGGGGTACTTCTGGAGTCTCCCCAGGGGAGTCAGTCCCCGTCTCGAATGCGGGCATGCACTTGCGCTTTCCTCCAGAGCGGTAGCAGCAGTGTCACGCAGTCCGCCGCGTGGATCAAAGGATCTATGGTTTTCCCTGGAGTCTTTCCCACGAGGCTTTCCCACGAGGCTTTCCCACAGGGCTGTCCCACGTGCACACGTGGTGGGAGTCGATCCTCGGCTTGAACGTCAAGGCAGTGCAGGGAAAACAGGTTCCTCTGGAATGGACTGACACATCTGGGCGACTCTTGGAATGGTGGCACGACCCTGGAGTTCCTCTCGCCTTTCCTGTGGAGAGCGCCTCCTCTTGAGATGCGACGGGAACGCCGGGAATTCTTTCCCTACGAAACAGGGAAAGGATCCCTCTTCTCGAGATACGAGGCGGAAACGGGGCTCCCCTGGATGTGTGCGGGACCCCACGTGCTTCCTCTCGAGTGGAGACGGGTATGTCGGGGAACTTCTTGAGTTGCAGCAATGGTGTGAAGGACCATTTGGAAGTTCCAGTGGTTAGATGTGATTGGCCTCGAGAAGCCTCAGCGGAAATGGGCCTCATCTCGCCTGGAGGGCAAAACCTCCTGGATTTTCTCGTGTTGCGGCAGGTGCTTTCGACTTACGACGGGGACCTCAGGGACCCGCTCTGGTGGCCTCAGGAAAGGCCAGTCCCCATGCGAGTTCCTCGGGGGCCTCTCGGGATTCCTCTCCCGTCGATGCCGGGGCCTAAGACCTTGTGTGGAGTCGGGGCCGGAACCTGAGGATTCCTCTCCAGTGCTGACATGGATCTTGGGGTACTTCTGGAGTCTCCCCAGGGGAGTCAGTCCTCGTCTCGAATGCGGGCATGCACTTGCGCTTTCCTCCAGAGCGGTAGCAGCAGTGTCACGCAGTCCGCCGCGTGGATCAAAGGATCTATGTTTTTCTCTCGAGTCTTTCCCACGAGGCTTTCCCACGAGGCTTTCCCATAGGGCTGTCCCACGTGCACACGTGGTGGGAGTCGATCCTCGGCTTGAACGTCAAGGCAGTGCAGGGAAAACAGGTTCCTCTGGAATGGACTGACACATCTGGGGGACTCTTGGAATGGTGGCACGACCCTGGAGTTCCTCTCGCCTTTCCTGTGGAGAGCGCCTCCTCTTGACATGCGACTTGAACGCCGGGAATTCTTTCCCTACGAAACAGGGAAAGGATCCCTCATCTCGAGCTAGGAGGCGGAAACGGGGCTCCGCTGGATGTGTGCGGGACCCACGTGCTTCCTCTCGAGTGGAGATGGGTATGTCGGGGAACTTCTTGAGTTGCAGCAAGGGTGTGAAGGACCCTTTGGAAGTTCCAGTGGTTAGACGTGATTAGCCTCGAGAAGCCTCAGCGGAAATGGGCCTCATCTCGCCTGGAGGGCAAAACCTCCTGGATTTTCTCGAGTTGCGGCAGGTGCTCTCGACTTACGACGGGGACCTCAGGGACCCGCTCTGGTGGCCTCAGGAAAGGCCAGTCCCCATGCGATTTCCTCGGGGGCCTCTCGAGATTCCTCTTCCGTCGATGCCGTGGCCTAAGACCTTGTGTGGAGTCGGGGCCGGAACCTGAGGATTCCTCTCCAGTGCTGACATGGATCTTGGGGTACTTCTGGAGTCTCCCCAGGGGAGTCAGTCCTCGTCTCGAATGCGGGCATGCACTTGCACTTTCCTCCAGAGCGGTAGCAGCAGTGTCACGCAGTCCGCCGTGTGGATCAAAGGATCTATGGTTTCCCTGGAGTCTTTCCCACGAGGCTTTCCCACGAGGCTTTCCCACAGGGCTGTCCCACGTGCACACGTGGTGGAGGTCGATCCTCGGCTTGAACGTCAAAGCAGTGCAGGGAAAACAGGTTCCTCTGGAATGGACTGACACATCTGGGGGACTCTTGGAATGGTGGCACGACCCTGGAGTTCCTCTCGCCTTTCCTGTGGAGAGCGCCTCCTCTTGAGATGCGACGGGAACGCCGGGAATTCTTTCCCTATGAAACAGGGAAAGGATCCCTCATCTCGAGCTAGGAGGCGGAAACGGGGCTCCCCTGGATGTGTGCGGGACCCACGTGCTTCCACTCGAGTGGAGATGGGTATCTCGGGGAACTTCTGGAGTTGCAGCAAGGGTGTGAAGGACCCTTTGGAAGTTCCAGTGGTTAGACGTGATTAGCCTCGAGAAGCATCAGCGAAAATGGGCCTCATCTCGCCTGGAGGGCAAAACCTCCTGGATTTTCTCGAGTTGCGGCAGGTGCTCTCGACTTACGACGGGGACCTCAGGGACCCGCTCTGGTGGCCTCAGGAAAGGCCAGTCCCCATGCGAGTTCCTCGGGGGCCTCTCGGGATTCCTCTCCCGTCGATGCCGGGGCCTAAGACCTTGTGTGGAGTCGTGGCCGGACCTGAGGATTCCTCTCCTGTGCTGACATGGATCTTGGGGTACTTCTGGAGTCTCCCCAGGATAGTCAGTCCTCGTCTCGAATGCGAGCATGCACTTGCGCTTTACTCCAGAGCGGTAGCAGCAGTGTCACGCTGTCCGCCGCGTGGATCAAAGGATCTATGGTTTTCCCTCAAGTCTTTCCCACGAGGCTTTCCCACGAGGCTTTCCCACAGGGCTGTCCCACGTGCACACGTGGTGGGAGTCGATCCTCGGCTTGAACGTCAAGGCAGTGCAGGGAAAACAGGTTCCTCTGGAATGGACTGACACATCTGGGGGACTCTTGGAATGGTGGCAAGACCCTGGAGATCCTCTTGCCTTTCCTGTGGAGAGCGCCTCCTCTTGAGATGCGACGGGAACGCCGGGAATTCTTTCCCTACGAAACAGGGAAAGGATCCCTCATCTCGAGCAAGGAGGCGGAAACGGGGCTCCCCTGGATGTGTGCGGGACTCCACGTGCTTCCTCTCGAGTGGAGACGGGTATGTCGGGGAACTTCTTGAGTTGCAGCAATGGTGTGAAGGACCCTTTGGAAGTTCCAGTGGTTAGATGTGATTGGCCTCGAGAAGCCTCAGCTGAAATGGGCCTCATCTCGCCTTGAGGGCAAAACCTCCTGGATTTTCTCGAGTTGCGGCAGGTGCTCTCGACTTACGACGGGGACCTCAGGGACCCGCTCTGGTGGCCTCAGGAAAGGCCAGTCCCCATGCGAGTTCCTCGGGGGCCTCTCGGGATTCCTCTCCCGTCGATGCCGGGGCCTAAGACCTTGTGTGGAGTCGGGGCCGGAACCTGAGGATTCCTCTCCAGTGCTGATATGGATCTTGGGGTACTTCTGGAGTCTCCCCAGGGGAGTCAGTCCTCGTCTCGAATGCGGGCATGCACTTGCGCTTTCCTCCAGAGCGGTAGCAGCAGTGTCACGCAGTCCGCCGCGTGGATCAAAGGATCTATGGTTTTCCCTCGAGTCTTTCCCACGAGGCTTTCCCACGAGGCTTTCCCACAGGGCTGTCCCACGTGCACACGAGGTGGGAGTCGATCCTCGGCTTGAACGTCAAGGCAGTGCAGGGAAAACAGGTTCCTCTGGAATGGACTGACACATCTGGGGGACTCTTGGAATGGTGGCACGACCCTGGAGTTCCTCTCGCCTTTCCTGTGGAGAGCGCCTCCTCTTGAGATGCGACGGGAACGCCGGGATTTCTTTCCCTACGAAACAGGGAAAGGATCCCTCATCTCGAGCTAGGAGGCGGAAACTGGGCTCCCCTGGATGTGTGCGGGACACCACGTGCTTCCTCTCGAGTGGAGACGGGTATGTCGGGGAACTTCTTGAGTTGCAGCAATGGTGTGAAGGACCCTTTGGAAGTTCCAGTGGTTAGATGTGATTGGCCTCGAGAAGCCTCAGCGGAAATGGGCCTCATCTCGCCTGGAGGGCAAAACCTCCTGGATTTTCTCGAGTTGCCGCAGGTGCTCTCGACTTACGACGGGGACCTAAGGGACCCGCTCTGGTGGCCTCAGGAAAGGCCAGTCCCCATGCGAGTTCCTCGGGGGCCTCTCGGGATTCCTCTCCCGTCGATGCCGGGGCCTAAGACCTTGTGTGGAGTCGGGGCCGAAACCTGAGGATTCCTCTCTAGTGCTGACATGGATCTTGGGGTACTTCTGGAGTCTCCCCAGGGGAGTCAGTCCTCGTCTCGAATGCGGGCATGCACTTGCGCTTTCCTCCAGAGCGGTAGCAGCAGTGTCACGCAGTCCGCCGCGTGGATCAAAGGATCTATGGTTTTCCCTCGAGTCTTTCCCACGAGGCTTTCCCACGAGGCTTTCCCACAGGGCTGTCCCACGTGCACACGTGGTGGGAGTCGATCCTCCGCTTGAACGTCAAGGCAGTGCAGGGAAAAAAGGTTCCTCTGGAATGGACTGACACATCTGGGGGCTCTTGGAATGGTGGCATGACTGTGGAGTTCCTCTCGCCTTTCCTGTGGAGAGCGCCTCCTCTTGAGATGCGACGGGAACGCCGGGAATTCTTTCCCTACGAAACAGGGAAAGGATCCCTCATCTCGAGCTAGGAGGCTGAAACGGGGCTCCCCTGGATGTGTGCGGGACACCACGTGCTTCCTCTCGAGTGCAGACGGGTATGTCGGGGAACTTCTTGAGTTGCAGCAAGGGTGTGAAGGACCCTTTGGATGTTCCAGTGGTTAGATGTGATTGGCCTCGAGAAGCCTCAGCGGAAATGGGCCTCATCTCGCCTGGAGGTGAAAACCTCCTGGATTTTCTCGAGTTGCGGCAGGTGCTCTCGACTTACGACGGGGACCTCAGGGACCCGCTCTGGTGGCCTCAGGAAAGGCCCGTCCCCATGCGAGTTCCTCGGGGGCCTCTCGGGATTCCTCTCCCGTCGATGCCAGGGCCTAAGACCTTGTGTGGAGTCGGGGCCGGAACCTGAGGATTCCTCTCCAGTGCTGACATGGATCTTGGGGTACTTCTGGAGTCTCCCCAGGGGAGTCAGTCCCCGTCTCGAATGCGGGCATGCACTTGCGCTTTCCTCCAGAGCGGTAGCAGCAGTGTCACGCAGTCCGCCGCGTGGATCAAAGGATGTATGGTTTTCCCTCGAGTCTTTCCACGAGGCTTTCCCACGAGGCTTTCCCACAGGGCTGTCCCACGTGCACACGTGGTGGGAGTCGATCCTCGGCTTGAACGTCAAGGCAGTGCAGGGAAAACAGGTTCCTCTGGAATGGACTGACACATCTGGGGGACTCTTGGAATGGTGGCAAGACCCTGGAGATCCTCTTGCCTTTCCTGTGGAGAGCGCCTCCTCTTGAGATGCGACGGGAACGTCGGGAATTCTTTCCCTACGAAACAGGGAAAGGATCCCTCATCTCGAGCAAGGAGGCGGAAACGGGGCTCCCCTGGATGTGTGCGGGACCCCACGTGCTTCCTCTCGAGTGGAGACGGGTATGTCGGGGAACTTCTTGAGTTGCAGCAATGGTGTGAAGGACCCTTTGGAAGTTCCAGTGGTTAGACGTGATTAGCCTCGAGAAGCCTCAGCGGAAATGGGCCTCATCTCGCCTGGAGGGCAAAACCTCCTGGATTTTCTCGAGTTGCGGCAGGTGCTCTCGACTTACGACGGGGACCTCAGGGACCAGCTCTGGTGGCCTCAGGAAAGGCCAGTCCCCATGCGAGTTCCTCGGGGGCCTCTCGGGATTCCTCTCCCGTCGATGCGGAGCCTAAGACCTTGTGTGGAGTCGGGGCCGGAACCTGAGGATTCCTCTCCGTTGCTGACATGGATCTTGGGGTACTTCTGGAGTCTCCCCAGGGGAGTCAGTCCTCGTCTCGAATGCGGGCATGCACTTGCGCTTTCCTCCAGAGCGGTAGCAGCAGTGTCACGCAGTCCGCCGCGTGGATCAAAGGATCTATGGTTTTCCCTCGAGTCTTTCCCACGAGGCTTTCCCACGAGGCTTTCCCACAGGGCTGTCCCACGTGCACACGTGGTGGGAGTCGATCCTCGGCTTGAACGTCAAGGCAGTGCAGGGAAAAAAGGTTCCTCTGGAATGGACTGACACATCTGGGGGCTCTTGGAATGGTGGCATGACCGTGGAGTTCCTCTCGCCTTTCCTGTGGAGAGCGCCTCCTCTTGAGATGCGACGGGAACGCCGGGAATTCTTTCCCTACGAAACAGGGAAAGGATCCCTCATCTCGAGCTAGGAGGCTGAAACGGGGCTCCCCTGGATGTGTGCGGGACACCACGTGCTTCCTCTCGAGTGCAGACGGGTATGTCGGGGAACTTCTTGAGTTGCAGCTAGGGTGTGAAGGACCCTTTGGATGTTCCAGTGGTTAGATGTGATTGGCCTCGAGAAGCCTCAGCGGAAATGGGCCTCATCTCGCCTGGAGGTGAAAACCTCCTGGATTTTCTCGAGTTGCGGCAGGTGCTCTCGACTTACGACGGGGACCTCAGGGACCCGCTCTGGTGGCCTCAGGAAAGGCCCGTCCCCATGCGAGTTCCTCGGGTGCCTCTCGGGATTCCTCTCCCGTCGATGCCAGTGCCTAAGACCTTGTGTGGAGTCGGGGCCGGAACCTGAGGATTCCTCTCCAGTGCTGACATGGATCTTGGGGTACTTCTGGAGTCTCCCCAGGGGAGTCAGTCCCCGTCTCGAATGCGGGCATGCACTTGCGCTTTCCTCCAGAGCGGTAGCAGCAGTGTCACGCAGTCCGCCGCGTGGATCAAAGGATCTATGGTTTTCCCTCGAGTCTTTCCCTCGAGGCTTTCCCACGAGGCTTTCCCACAGGGCTGTCCCACGTGCACACGTGGTGGGAGTCGATCCTCGGCTTGAACGTCAAGGCAGTGTAGGGAAAACAGGTTCCTCTGGAATGGACTGACACATCTGGGGGACTCTTGGAATGGTGGCACGACCCTGGAGTTCCTCTCGCCTTTCCTGTGGAGAGCGCCTCCTCTTGAGATGCGACGGGAACGCCGGGAATTCTTTCCCTACGAAACAGGGAAAGGATCCCTCTTCTCGAGATACGAGGCGGAAACGGGGCTCCCCTGGATGTGTGCGGGACCCCACGTGCTTCCTCTCGAGTGGAGACGGGTATGTCGGGGAACTTCTTGAGTTGCAGCAATGGTGTGAAGGACCATTTGGAAGTTCCAGTGGTTAGATGTGATTGGCCTCGAGAAGCCTCAGCGGAAATGGGCCTCATCTCGCCTGGAGGGCAAAACCTCCTGGATTTTCTCGTGTTGCGGCAGGTGCTTTCGACTTACGACGGGGACCTCCGGGACCCGCTCTGGTGGCCTCAGGAAAGGCCAGTCCCCATGCGAGTTCCTCGGGGGCCTCTCGGGATTCCTCTCCCGTCGATGCCGGGGCCTAAGACCTTGTGTGGAGTCGGGGCCGGAACCTGAGGATTCCTCTCCAGTGCTGACATGGATCTTGGGGTACTTCTGGAGTCTCCCCAGGGGAGTCAGTCCTCGTCTCGAATGCGGGCATGCACTTGCGCTTTCCTCCAGAGCGGTAGCAGCAGTGTCACGCAGTCCGCCGCGTGGATCAAAGGATCTATGTTTTTCTCTCGAGTCTTTCCCACGAGGCTTTCCCACGAGGCTTTCCCATAGGGCTGTCCCACGTGCACACGTGGTGGGAGTCGATCCTCGGCTTGAACGTCAAGGCAGTGCAGGGAAAACAGGTTCCTCTGGAATGGACTGACACATCTGGGGGACTCTTGGAATGGTGGCACGACCCTGGAGTTCCTCTCGCCTTTCCTGTGGAGAGCGCCTCCTCTTGACATGCGACTTGAACGCCGGGAATTCTTTCCCTACGAAACAGGGAAAGGATCCCTCATCTCGAGCTAGGAGGCGGAAACGGGGCTCCGCTGGATGTGTGCGGGACCCACGTGCTTCCTCTCGAGTGGAGACGGGTATGTCGGGGAACTTCTTGAGTTGCAGCAAGGGTGTGAAGGACCCTTTGGAAGGTCCAGTGGTTAGATGTGATTGGCCTCGAGAAGCCTCAGCGGAAATGGGCCTCATCTCGCCTGGAGGGCAAAACCTCCTGGATTTTCTCGAGTTGCGGCAGGTGCTCTCGACTTACGACGGGGACCTCAGGGACCCGCTCTGGTGGCCTCAGGAAAGGCCAGTCCCCATGCGATTTCCTCGGGGGCCTCTCGAGATTCCTCTTCCGTCGATGCCGTGGCCTAAGACCTTGTGTGGAGTCGGGGCCGGAACCTGAGGATTCCTCTCCAGTGCTGACATGGATCTTGGGGTACTTCTGGAGTCTCCCCAGGGGAGTCAGTCCTCGTCTCGAATGCGGGCATGCACTTGCGCTTTCCTCCAGAGCGGTAGCAGCAGTGTCACGCAGTCCGCCGCGTGGATCAAAGGATCTATGGTTTTCCCTGGAGTCTTTCCCACGAGGCTTTCCCACAGGGCTGTCCCACGTGCACACGTGGTGGGAGTCGATCCTCGGCTTGAACGTCAAAGCAGTGCAGGGAAAACAGGTTCCTCTGGAATGGACTGACACATCTGGGGGACTCTTGGAATGGTGGCACGACCATGGAGTTCCTCTCGCCTTTCCTGTGGAGAGCGCCTCCTCTTGAGATGCGACGGGAACGCCGGGAATTCTTTCCCTATGAAACAGGGAAAGGATCCCTCATCTCGAGCTAGGAGGCGGAAACGGGGCTCCCCTGGATGTGTGCGGGACCCACGTGCTTCCACTCGAGTGGAGATGGGTATCTCCGGGAACTTCTGGATTTGCAGCAAGGGTGTGAAGGACCCTTTGGAAGTTCCAATGGTTAGACGTGATTAGCCTCGAGAAGCCTCAGCGAAAATGGGCCTCATCTCGCCTGGAGGGCAAAACCTCCTGGATTTTCTCGAGTTGCGGCAGGTGCTCTCGACTTACGACGGGGACCTCAGGGACCCGCTCTGGTGGCCTCAGGAAAGGCCAGTCCCCATGCGAGTTCCTCGGGGGCCTCTCGGGATTCCTCTCCCGTCGATGCCGGGGCCTAAGACCTTGTGTGGAGGCGGGGCCGGAACCTGAGGATTCCTCTCCAGTGCTGACATGGATTTTGGGGTACTTCTGGAGTCTCCCCAGGATAGTCAGTCCTCGTCTCGAATGCGAGCATGCACTTGCGCTTTACTCCAGAGCGGTAGCAGCAGTGTCACGCAGTCCGCCGCGTGGATCAAAGGATGTATGGTTTTCCCTCGAGTCTTTCCACGAGGCTTTCCCACGAGGCTTTCCCACAGGGCTGTCCCACGTGCACACGTGGTGGGAGTCGATCCTCGGCTTGAACGTCAAGGCAGTGCAGGGAAAACAGGTTCCTCTGGAATGGACTGACACATCTGGGGGACTCTTGGAATGGTGGCACGACCCTGGAGATCCTCTTGCCTTTCCTGTGGAGAGCGCCTCCTCTTGAGATGCGACGGGAACGTCGGGAATTCTTTCCCTACGAAACAGGGAAAGGATCCCTCATCTCGAGCAAGGAGGCGGAAACGGGGCTCCCCTGGATGTGTGCGGGACCCCACGTGCTTCCTCTCGAGTGGAGACGGGTATGTCGGGGAACTTCTTGAGTTGCAGCAATGGTGTGAAGGACCCTTTGGAAGTTCCAGTGGTTAGACGTGATTAGCCTCGAGAAGCCTCAGCGGAAATGGGCCTCATCTCGCCTGGAGGGCAAAACCTCCTGGATTTTCTCGAGTTGCGGCAGGTGCTCTCGACTTACGACGGGGACCTCAGGGACCAGCTCTGGTGGCCTCAGGAAAGGCCAGTCCCCATGCGAGTTCCTCGGGGGCCTCTCGGGATTCCTCTCCCGTCGATGCGGAGCCTAAGACCTTGTGTGGAGTCGGGGCCGGAACCTGAGGATTCCTCTCCGTTGCTGACATGGATCTTGGGGTACTTCTGGAGTCTCCCCAGGGGAGTCAGTCCTCGTCTCGAATGCGGGCATGCACTTGCGCTTTCCTCCAGAGCGGTAGCAGCAGTGTCACGCAGTCCGCCGCGTGGATCAAAGGATCTATGGTTTTCCCTCGAGTCTTTCCCACGAGGCTTTCCCACGAGGCTTTCCCACAGGGCTGTCCCACGTGCACACGTGGTGGGAGTCGATCCTCGGCTTGAACGTCAAGGCAGTGCAGGGAAAAAAGGTTCCTCTGGAATGGACTGACACATCTGGGGGCTCTTGGAATGGTGGCATGACCGTGGAGTTCCTCTCGCCTTTCCTGTGGAGAGCGCCTCCTCTTGAGATGCGACGGGAACGCCGGGAATTCTTTCCCTACGAAACAGGGAAAGGATCCCTCATCTCGAGCTAGGAGGCTGAAACGGGGCTCCCCTGGATGTGTGCGGGACACCACGTGCTTCCTCTCGAGTGCAGACGGGTATGTCGGGGAACTTCTTGAGTTGCAGCTAGGGTGTGAAGGACCCTTTGGATGTTCCAGTGGTTAGATGTGATTGGCCTCGAGAAGCCTCAGCGGAAATGGGCCTCATCTCGCCTGGAGGTGAAAACCTCCTGGATTTTCTCGAGTTGCGGCAGGTGCTCTCGACTTACGACGGGGACCTCAGGGACCCGCTCTGGTGGCCTCAGGAAAGGCCCGTCCCCATGCGAGTTCCTCGGGTGCCTCTCGGGATTCCTCTCCCGTCGATGCCAGTGCCTAAGACCTTGTGTGGAGTCGGGGCCGGAACCTGAGGATTCCTCTCCAGTGCTGACATGGATCTTGGGGTACTTCTGGAGTCTCCCCAGGGGAGTCAGTCCCCGTCTCGAATGCGGGCATGCACTTGCGCTTTCCTCCAGAGCGGTAGCAGCAGTGTCACGCAGTCCGCCGCGTGGATCAAAGGATCTATGGTTTTCCCTCGAGTCTTTCCCTCGAGGCTTTCCCACGAGGCTTTCCCACAGGGCTGTCCCACGTGCACACGTGGTGGGAGTCGATCCTCGGCTTGAACGTCAAGGCAGTGTAGGGAAAACAGGTTCCTCTGGAATGGACTGACACATCTGGGGGACTCTTGGAATGGTGGCACGACCCTGGAGTTCCTCTCGCCTTTCCTGTGGAGAGCGCCTCCTCTTGAGATGCGACGGGAACGCCGGGAATTCTTTCCCTACGAAACAGGGAAAGGATCCCTCTTCTCGAGATACGAGGCGGAAACGGGGCTCCCCTGGATGTGTGCGGGACCCCACGTGCTTCCTCTCGAGTGGAGACGGGTATGTCGGGGAACTTCTTGAGTTGCAGCAATGGTGTGAAGGACCCTTTGGAAGTTCCAGTGGTTAGATGTGATTGGCCTCGAGAAGCCTCAGCTGAAATGGGCCTCATCTCGCCTGGAGGGCAAAACCTCCTGGATTTTCTCGAGTTGCGGCAGGTGCTCTCGACTTACGACGGGAACCTCAGGGACCCGCTCTGGTGGCCTCAGGAAAGGCCAGTCCCCATGCGATTTCCTCGGGGGCCTCTCGAGATTCCTCTTCCGTCGATGCCGTGGCCTAAGACCTTGTGTGGAGTCGGGGCCGGAACCTGAGGATTTCTCTCCAGTGCTGACATGGATCTTGGGGTACTTCTGGAGTCTCCCCAGGGGAGTCAGTCCTCGTCTCGAATGCGGGCATGCACTTGCGCTTTCCTCCAGAGCGGTAGCAGCAGTGTCACGCAGTCCGCCGCGTGGATCAAAGGATCTATGGTTTTCCCTGGAGTCTTTCCCACGAGGCTTTGCCACGAGGCTTTCCCACAGGGCTGTCCCACGTGCACACGTGGTGGGAGTCGATCCTCGGCTTGAACGTCAAAGCAGTGCAGGGAAAACAGGTTCCTCTGGAATGGACTGACACATCTGGGGGACTCTTGGAATGGTGGCACGACCATGGAGTTCCTCTCGCCTTTCCTGTGGAGAGCGCCTCCTCTTGAGATGCGACGGGAACGCCGGGAATTCTTTCCCTATGAAACAGGGAAAGGATCCCTCATCTCGAGCTAGGAGGCGGAAACGGGGCTCCCCTGGATGTGTGCGGGACCCACGTGCTTCCACTCGAGTGGAGATGGGTATCTCCGGGAACTTCTGGAGTTGCAGCAAGGGTGTGAAGGACCCTTTGGAAGTTCCAATGGTTAGACGTGATTAGCCTCGAGAAGCCTCAGCGAAAATGGGCCTCATCTCGCCTGGAGAGCAAAACCTCCTGGATTTTCTCGAGTTGCGGCAGGTGCTCTCGACTTACGACGGGGACCTCAGGGACCCGCTCTGGTGGCCTCAGGAAAGGCCAGTCCCCATGCGAGTTCCTCGGGGGCCTCTCGGGATTCCTCTCCAGTCGATGCCGGGGCCTAAGACCTTGTGTGGAGGCGGGGCCGGAACCTGAGGATTCCTCTCCAGTGCTGACATGGATTTTGGGGTACTTCTGGAGTCTCCCCAGGATAGTCAGTCCTCGTCTCGAATGCGAGCATGCACTTGCGCTTTACTCCAGAGCGGTAGCAGCAGTGTCACGCAGTCCGCCGTGTGGATCAAAGGATCTATGGTTTTCCCTCGAGTCTTTCCCACGAGGCTTTCCCACGAGGCTTTCCCACAGGGCTGTCCCACGTGCACACGTGGTGGGAGTCGATCCTCGGCTTGAACGTCAAGGCAGTGCAGGGAAAACAGGTTCCTCTGGAATGGACTGACACATCTGGGGGTCTCTTGGAATGGTGGCACGACCCTGGAGATCCTCTTGCCTTTCCTGTGGAGAGCGACTCCTCTTGAGATGCGACGGGAACGCCGGGAATTCTTTCCCTACGAAACAGGGAAAGGATCCCTCATCTCGAGCAAGGAGGCGGAAACGGGGCTCCCCTGGATGTGTGCGGGACACCACGTGCTTCCTCTCGAGTGGAGACGGGTATGTCGGGGAACTTCTTGAGTTGCAGCAATGGTGTGAAGGACCCTTTGGAAGTTCCAGTGGTTAGATGTGATTGGCCTCGAGAAGCCTCAGCTGAAATGGGCCTCATCTCGCCTGGAGGGCAAAACCTCCTGGATTTTCTCGAGTTGCGGCAGGTGCTCTCGACTTACGACGGGGACCTCAGGGACCCGCTCTGGTGGCCTCAGGAAAGGCCAGTCCCCATGCGAGTTCCTCGGGGGCCTCTCGGGATTCCTCTCCCGTCGATGCCGGGGCCTAAGACCTTGTGTGGAGTCGGGGCCGGAACCTGAGGATTCCTCTCCAGTGCTGACATGGATCTTGGGGTACTTCTGGAGTCTCCCCAGGGGAGTCAGTCCTCGTCTCGAATGCGGGCATGCACTTGCGCTTTCCTCCAGAGCGGTAGCAGCAGTGTCACGCAGTCCGCCGCGTGGATCAAAGGATCTATGGTTTTCCCTCGAGTCTTTCCCACGAGGATTTCCCACGAGGCTTTCCCACAGGGCTGTCCCACGTGCACACGAGGTGGGAGTCGATCCTCGGCTTGAACGTCAAGGCAGTGCAGGGAAAACAGGTTCCTCTGGAATGGACTGACACATCTGGGGGACTCTTGGAATGGTGGCACGACCCTGGAGTTCCTCTCGCCTTTCCTGTGGAGAGCGCCTCCTCTTGAGATGCGACGGGAACGCCGGGATTTCTTTCCCTACGAAACAGGGAAAGGATCCCTCATCTCGAGCTAGGAGGCGGAAACGGGGCTCCCCTGGATGTGTGCGGGACACCACGTGCTTCCTCTCGAGTGGAGACGGGTATGTCGGGGAACTTCTTGAGTTGCAGCAATGGTGTGAAGGACCCTTTGGAAGTTCCAGTGGTTAGATGTGATTGGCCTCGAGAAGCCTCAGCGGAAATGGGACTCATCTCGCCTGGAGGGCAAAACCTCCTGGATTTTCTCGAGTTGCGGCAGGTGCTCTCGACTTACGACGGGGACCTCAGGGACCCGCTCTGGTGGCCTCAGGAAAGGCCAGTCCCCATGCGAGTTCCTCGGGGGCCTCTCGGGATTCCTCTCCCGTCGATGCCGGGGCCTAAGACCTTGTGTGGAGTCGGGGCCGGAACCTGAGGATTCCTCTCCAGTGCTGACATGGATCTTGGGGTACTTCTGGAGTCTCCCCAGGGGAGTCAGTCCTCGTCTCGTTTGCGGGCATGCACTTGCGCTTTCCTCCAGAGCGGTAGCAGCAGTGTCACGCAGTCCACCGCGTGGATCAAAGGATCTATGGTTTTCCCTCGAGTCTTTCCCTCGAGGCTTTCCCACGAGGCTTTCCCACAGGGCTGTCCCACGTGCACACGTGGTGGGAGTCGATCCTCGGCTTGAACGTCAAGGCAGTGCAGGGAAAACAGGTTCCTCTGGAATGGACTGACACATCTGGGGGACTCTTGGAATGGTGGCACGACCCTGGAGTTCCTCTCGCCTTTCCTGTGGAGAGCGCCTCCTCTTGAGATGCGACGGGAACGCCGGGAATTCTTTCCCTACGAAACAGGGAAAGGATCCCTCTTCTCGAGCTACGAGGCGGAAATGGGGCTCCCCTGGATGTGTGCGGGACATCACGTGCTTCCTCTCGAGTGGAGACGGGTATGTCGGGGAACTTCTTGAGTTGCAGCAATGGTGTGAAGGACCCTTTGGAAGTTCCAGTGGTTAGATGTGATTGGCCTCGAGAAGCCTCAGCGGAAATGGGCCTCATCTCGCCTGGAGGGCAAAACTTCCTGGATTTTCTCGAGTTGCGGCAGGTGCTCTCGACTTATGACGGGGACCTCAGGGACCCGCTCTGGTGGCCTCAGGAAAGGCCAGTCCCCATGCGAGTTCCTCGGGGGCCTCTCGGGATTCCTCTCCCGTCGATGCCGGGGCCTAAGACCTTGTGTGGAGTCGGGGCCGGAACCTGAGGATTCCTCTCCAGTGTTGACATGGATCTTGGGGTACTTCTGGAGTCTCCCCAGGGGAGTCAGTCCTCGTCTCGAATGCGGGCATGCACTTTCGCTTTCCTCCAGAGCGGTAGCAGCAGTGTCACGCAGTCCGCCGCGTGGATCAAAGGATCTATGATTTTCCCTCAGTCTTTCCCACGAGGCTTTCACGCGAGGCTTTCCCACAGGGCTGTCCCACGTGCACACGTGGTGGGAGTCGATCCTCGGCTTGAACGTCAAGGCAGTGCAGGGAAAACAGGTTCCTCTGGAATGGACTGACACATCTGGGGGACTCTTGGAATGGTGTCATGACCCTGGAGTTCCTCTCGCCTTTCCTGTGGAGAGCGCCTCCTCTTGAGATGCGACGGGAACGCCGGGAATTCTTTCCCTACGAAACAGGGAAAGGATCCCTCATCTCGAGCTAGGAGGCGGAAACGGGGCTCCCCTGGATGTGTGCGGGACCCACGTGCTTCCTCTCGAGTGGAGACGGGTATGTCGGGGAACTTCTTGAGTTGCAGCAATGGTGTGAAGGACCCTTTGGAAGTTCCAGTGGTTAGACGTGATTAGCCTCGAGAAGCCTCAGCGGAAATGGGCCTCATCTCGCCTGGAGGGCAAAACCTCCTGGATTTTCTCGAGTTGCGGCAGGTGCTCTCGACTTACGACGGGGACCTCAGGGACCAGCTCTGGTGGCCTCAGGAAAGGCCAGTCCCCATGCGAGTTCCTCGGGGGCCTCTCGGGATTCCTCTCCCGTCGATGCCGGGGCCTAAGACCTTGTGTGGAGTCGGGGCCGGAACCTGAGGATTCCTCTCCAGTGCTGACATGGATCTCGGGGTACTTCTGGAGTCTCCCCAGGGGAGTCAGTCCTCGTCTCGAATGCGGGCATGCACTTGCGCTATCCTCCAGAGCGGTAGCAGCAGTGTCACGCAGTCCGGCGCGTGGACCAAAGGATCTATGGTTTTCCCTCGAGTCTTTCCCACGAGGCTTTCCCACGAGGCTTTCCCACAGGGCTGTCCCACGTGCACACGTGGTGGGAGTCGATCCTCGGCTTGAACGTCAAGGCAGTGCAGGGAAAACAGGTTCCTCTGGAATGGACTGACACATCTGGGGGACTCTTGGAATGGTGTCACGACCCTGGAGTTCCTCTCGCCTTTCCTGTGGAGAGCGCCACCTCTTGAGATGCGACGGGAACGCCGGGAATTCTTTCCCTACGAAACAGGGAAAGAATCCCTCATCTCGAGCTAGGAGGCAGAAACGGGGCTCCCCTGGATGTGTGCGGGACCCCACGTGCTTCCTCTCGAGTGGAGACGGGTATGTCGGGGAACTTCTTGAGTTGCAGCAATGGTGTGAAGGACCCTTTGGAAGTTCCAGTGGTTAGATGTGATTGGCCTCGAGAAGCCTCAGCGGAAATGGGCCTCATCTCGCCTGGAGGGCAAAACCTCCTGGATTTTCTCGAGTTGCGGCAGGTGCTCTCGACTTACGACAGGGACCTCAGGGAACCGCTCTGGTGGCCTCAGGAAAAGCCAGTCCCCATGCGAGTTCCTCGGGTGCGTCTCGGGATTCCTCTCCCGTCGATGCCGGGGCCTAAGACCTTGTGTGGAGTCGGGGCCGGAACCTGAGGATTCCTCTCCAGTGCTGACATGGATCTTGGGGTACTTCTGGAGTCTCCCCAGGGAAGTCAGTCCTCGTCTCGAATGCGGGCATGCATTGCGCTTTCCTCCAGAGCGGTAGCAGCAGTGTCACGCAGTCCGCCGCGTGGATCAAAGGATCTATGGTTTTCCCTCGAGTCTCTCCCACGAGGCTTTCCCACGAGGCTTTCCCACAGGGCTGTCCCACGTGCACACGTGGTGGGAGTCGATCCTCGGCTTGAACGTCAAGGCAGTGCAGAGAAAACAGGTTCCTCTGGAATGGACTGACACATCTGGGGGACTCTTGGAATGGTGGCACGACCCTGGAGTTCCTCTCGCCTTTCCTGTGGAGAGCGCCTCCTCTTGAGATGCGACGGGAACGCCGGGAATTCTTTCCCTACGAAACAGGGAAAGGATCCCTCATCTCGAGCTAGGAGGCGGAAACGGGGCTCCCCTGGATGTGTGCGGGACACCACGTGCTTCCTCTCGAGTGCAGACGGGTATGTCGGGGAACTTCTTGAGTTGCAGCAAGGGTGTGAAGGACCCTTTGGAAGTTCCAGTGGTTAGATGTGATTGGCCTCGAGAAGCCTCAGCGGAAATGGGCCTCATCTCGCCTGGAGGGCAAAACCTCCTGGATTTCCTCGAGTTGCGGCAGGTGCTCTCGACTTACGACGGGGACCTCAGGGACCCGCTCTGGTGGCCTCAGGAAAGGCCAGTCCCCATGCGAGTTCCTCGGGGGCCTCTCAGGATTCCTCTCCCGTCGATGCCGGGGCCTAAGACCTTGTGTGGAGTCGGGGCCGGAACCTGAGGATTCCTCTCCAGTGCTGACATGGATTTTGGGGTACTTCTGGAGTCTCCCCAGGGGAGTCAGTCCTCGTCTCGAATGCGGGCATGCACTTGCGCTTTCCTCCAGAGCGGTAGCAGCAGTGTCACGCAGTCCGCCGCGTGGATCAAAGGATCTATGGTTTTCCCTCGAGTCTTTCCCACGAGGCTTTCCCGCGAGGCTTTCCCACAGGGCTGTCCCACGTGCACACGTGGTGGGAGTCGATCCTCGGCTTGAACGTCAAGGCAGTGCAGGGAAAACAGGTTCTTCTGGAATGGACTGACACATCTGGGGGACTCTTGGAATGGTGGCATGACCCTGGAGTTCCTCTCGCCTTTCCTGTGGAGAGCGCCTCCTCTTGAGATGCGACGGGAACGCCGGGAATTCTTTCCCTACGAAACAGGGAAAGGATCCCTCATCTCGAGCTAGGAGGCGGAAACGGGGCTCCCCTGGATGTGTGCGGGACACCACGTGCTTCCTCTCGAGTGCAGACGGGTATGTCGGGGAACTTCTTGAGTTGCAACAAGGGTGTGAAGGACCCTTTGGAAGTTCCAGTGGTTAGATGTGATTGGCCTCGAGAAGCCTCAGCGGAAATGGGCCTCATCTCGCCTGGAGGGCAAAACCTCCTAGATTTTCTCAAGTTGCGGCAGGTGCTCTCGACTTACGACGGGGACCTCAGGGACCCGCTCTGGTGGCCTCAGGAAAGGCCAGTCCCCTTGCGAGTTCCACGGGGGCCTCTCGGGATTCCTCTCCCGTCGATGCCGGGGCCTAAGACCTTGTGTGGAGTCGGGGCCGGAACCTGAGGATTCCTCTCCAGTCCTGACATGGATCTTGGGGTACTTCTGGAGTCTCCCCAGGGGAGTCAGTCCTCGACTCGAATGCGCGCATGCACTTGCGCTTTCCTCCAGAGCGGTAGCAGCAGTGTCACGCAGTCCGCCGCGTGGATCAAAGGATCTATGTTTTTCTCTCGAGTCTTTGCCACGAGGCTTTCCCACGAGGCTTTCCCACAGGGCTGTCCCACGTGCACACGTGGTGGGAGTCGATCCTCGGCTTGAACGTCAAGGCAGTGCAGGGAAAACAGGTTCCTCTGGAATGGACTGACACATCTGGGGGACTCTTGGAATGGTGGCACGACCCTGGAGTTCCTCTCGCCTTTTCTGTGGAGAGCGCCTCCTCTTGAGATGCGACGGGAACGCCGGGAATTCTTTCCCTACGAAACAGGGAAAGGATCCCTCATCTCGAGCTAGGAGGCGGAAACGGGGCTCCCCTGGATGTGTGCGGGACCCCACGTGCTTCCTCTCGAGTGGAGACGGGTACGTCGGGGAACATCTTGAGTTGCAGCAATGGTGTGAAGGACCCTTTGGAAGTTCCAGTGGTTAGATGTGATTGGCCTCGAGAAGCCTCAGCGGAAATGGGCCTCATCTCGCCTGGAGGGCAAAACCTCCTGGATTTTCTCGAGTTGCGGCAGGTGCTCTCGACTTACGACGGGGACCTCAGGGAACCGCTCTGGTGGCCTCAGGAAAGGCCAGTCCCCATGCGAGTTCCTCGGGGGCCTCTCGGGATTCCTCTCCCGTCGATGCCGGGGCCTAAGACCTTGTGTGGAGTCGGGGCCGGAACCTGAGGATTCCTTTCCAGTGCTGACATGGATCTTGGAGTACTTCTGGAGTCTCCCCAGGGGAGTCAGTCCTCGTCTCGAATGCGGGCATGCACTTGCGCTTTCCTCCAGAGCGGTAGCAGCAGTGTCACGCAGTCCGCCGCGTGGATCAAAGGATCTATGGTTTTCCCTCGAGTCTTTCCCACGAGGCTTTCCCACGAGGCTTTCCCACAGGGCTGTCCCACGTGCACACGTGGTGGGAGTCGATCCTCGGCTTGAACGTCAAGGCAGTGCAGGGAAAACAGGTTCCTCTGGAATGGACTGACACATCTGGGGGACTCTTGGAATGGTGGCACGACCCTGGAGTTCCTCTCGCCTTTCCTGTGGAGAGCGCCTCCTCTTGAGATGCGACGGGAACGCCGGGAATTCTTTCCCTACGAAACAGGGAAAGGATCCCTCATCTCGAGCTAGGAGGCGGAAAAGGGGCTCCCCTGGATGTGTGCGGGACCCCACGTGCTTCCTCTCGAGTGCAGACGGGTATGTCGGGGAACTTCTTGAGTTGCAGCAAGGGTGTGAAGGACCCTTTGGAAGTTCCAGTGGTTAGATGTGATTGGCCTCGAGAAGCCTCAGCGGAAATGGGCCTCATCTCGCCTGGAGGGCAAAACCTCCTGGATTTTCTCGAGTTGCAGCAGGTGCTCTCGACTTACGACGGGGACCTCAGGGACCCGCTCTGGTGGCCTCAGGAAAGGCCAGTCCCCATGCGAGTTCCTCGGGGGCCTCTCGGGATTCCTCTCCCATCGATGCCGGGTCCTAAGACCTTGTGTGGAGTTGGGGCCGGAACCTGAGGATTCCTCTCCAGTGCTGACATGGTACTTGCGGTACTTCTGGAGTCTCCCCAGGGGAGTCAGTCCTCTTCTCGAATGCGTGCATGCACATGCGCTTTCCTCCAGAGCGGTAGCAGCAGTGTCACGCAGTCCGCCGCGTGGATCAAAGGATCTATGGTTTTCCCTCGAGTCTTTCCCACGAGGCTTTCCCACGAGGCTTTCCCACAGGGCTGTCCCACGTGCACACGTTGTGGGAGTAGATCCTCGTCTTGATCGTCAAGGCAGTGCAGGGAAAACAGGTTCCTCTGGAATGGACTGACACATCTGGGGGACTCTTGGAATGGTGGCACGACCCTGGAGTTCCTCTCGCCTTTCCTGTGGAGAGCGCCTCCTCTTGAGATGCGACGGGAACGCCGGGAAATCTTTCCCTACGAAACAGGGAAAGGATCCCTCATCTCGAGCTAGGAGGCGGAAACGGGGCTCCCCTGGATGTGTGCGGGACCCAAGTGCTTCCTCTCGAGTGGAGAGGGGTATGTCGGGGAACTTCTTGAGTTGCAGCAAGGGTGTGAAGGACCCTTTGGACGTTCCAGTGGTTAGACGTGATTAGCCTCGAGAAGCCTCAGCGGAAATGGGCCTCATCGCGCCTGGAGGGCAACACCTCCTGGATTTTCTCGAGTTGCGGCAGGTGCTCTCGACTTACGACGCGGACCTCAGGGACCCGCTCTGGTGGCCTCAGGAAAGGCCAGTCCCCATGCGAGTTCCTCGGGGACTTCTGGGGATTCCTCTCCCGTCGATGCCGGGGCCTAAGACCTTGTGTGGAGTCGGGGCCGGAACCTGAGGATTCCTCTCCAGTGCTGACATGGATCTTGGGGTACTTCTGGAGTCTCCCCAGGGGAGTCAGTCCTCGTCTCGTATGCGGGCATGCACTTGCGCTTTCCTCCAGAGCGGTAGCAGCTGTGTCACGCAGTCCGCCGCGTGGATCAAAGGATCTATGGTTTTCCCTCGAGTCTTTCCCACGAGGCTTTCCCACGAGGCTTTCCCACAGGGCTGTCCCACGTGCACACGTGGTCGGAGTCGATCCTCGGCTTGAACGTCAAGGCAGTGCAGGGAAAACAGGTTCCTCTGGAATGGACTGACACATCTGGGGGACTCTTGGAATGGTGTCACGACCCTGGAGTTCCTCTCGCCTTTCCTGTGGAGAGCGCCTCCTCTTGAGATGCAACGGGAACGCCGGGAATTCTTTCATTACGAAACAGGGAAAGGATCCCTCATCTCGAGCTAGGAGGCGGAAACGGGGCTCCCCTGGATGTGTGCGGGACCCACGTGCTTCCTCTCGAGTGGAGACGGGTATGTCGGGGAACTTCTTGAGTTGCAGCAAGGGTGTGAAGGACCCTTTAGAAGTTCCAGTGGTCAGACGTGATTAGCCTCGAGAAGCCTCAGCGGAAATGGGCCTCATCTCGCCTGGAGGGCAAAACCTCCTGGATTTTCTCGAGTTGCGGCAGGTGCTCTCGACTTACTACGGGGACCTCAGGGACCCGCTCTGGTGGCCTCAGGAAATGCCAGTCCCCATGCGAGTTCCTCGGGGGCCTCTCAGGATTCCTCTCCCGTCGATGCCGGGGCCTAAGACCTTGTGTGGAGTCGGAGCCGGAACCTGAGGATTCCTCTCCAGTGCTGACATGGATCTTGGGGTACTTCTGGAGTCTCCCCAGGGGAGTCAGTCCTCGTCTCGAATGCGGGCATGCACTTGCGCTTTTCTCCAGAGCGGTAGCAGCAGTGTCACGCAGTCCGCCGCGTGGATCAAAGGATCTATGGTTTTCCCTCGAGGCTTTCCCACGAGGCTTTCCCACAGGGCTGTCCCACGTGCACACGTGGTGGGAGTAGATCCTCGGCTTGAACGTCAAGGCAGTGCAGGGAAAACAGGTTCCTCTGGAATGGACTGACACATCTGGGGGACTCTTCGAATGGTGGCACGACCCTGGAGTTCCTCTCGCCTTTCCTGTGGAGAGCGCCTCCTCTTGAGATGCGACGGGAACGCCGGGAATTCTTTCCCTACGAAACAGGGAAAGGATCCCTCATCTCCAGCTAGGAGGCGGAAACGGGGCTCCCCTGGATGTGTGAGGGACCCCACGTGCTTCCTCTCGAGTGGAGACGGGTATGTCGGGGAACTTCTTGAGTTGCAGCAAGGGTGTGAAGGACCCTTTGGAAGTTCCAGTGGTTAGACGTGATTGGCCTCGAGAAGCCTCAGCGGAAATGGGCCTCATCGCGCCTGGAGGGCAAAACCTCCTGGATTTTCTCGAGTTGCGGCAGGTGCTCTCGACTTACGACGGGGACCTCAGGGACCCGCTCTGGTGGCCTCAGGAAAGGCCAGACCCATGCGAGTTCCTCGGGGGCCTCTCGGGATTCCTCTCCCGTCGATGCCGGGGCCTAAGACCTTGTGTGGAGTCGGGGCCGGAACCTGAGGATTCCTCTCCAGTGCTGACATGGATCTTGGGGTACTTCTGGAGTCTCCCCAGGATAATCAGTCCTCGTCTCGAATGCGAGCATGCACTTGCGCTTTCCTCCAGAGCGGTAGCAGCAGTGTCACGCAGTCCGCCGCGTGGATCAAAGGATCTATGGTTTTCCCTCGAGTCTTTCCCACGAGGCTTTCCCACGAGGCTTTCCCACAGGGCTGTCCCACGTGCACACGTTGTGGGAGTAGATCCTCGTCTTGAACGTCAAGGCAGTGCAGGGAAAACAGGTTCCTCTGGAATGGACTGACACATCTGGGGGACTCTTGGAATGGTGGCACGACCCTGGAGTTCCTCTCGCCTTTCCTGTGGAGAGCGCCTCCTCTTGAGATGCGACGGGAACGCCGGGAAATCTTTCCCTACGAAACAGGGAAAGGATCCCTCATCTCGAGCTAGGAGGCGGAAACGGGGCTCCCCTGGATGTGTGCGGGACCCAAGTGCTTCCTCTCGAGTGGAGACGGGTATGTCGGGGAACTTCTTGAGTTGCAGCAAGGGTGTGAAGGACCCTTTGGACGTTCCAGTGGTTAGACGTGATTAGCCTCGAGAAGCCTCAGCGGAAATGGGCCTCATCGCGCCTGGAGGGCAAAACCTCCTGGATTTTCTCGAGTTGCGGCAGGTGCTCTCGACTTACGACGCGGACCTCAGGGACCCGCTCTGGTGGCCTCAGGAAAGGCCAGTCCCCATGCGAGTTCCTCGGGGACTTCTGGGGATTCCTCTCCCGTCGATGCCGGGGCCTAAGACCTTGTGTGGAGTCGGGGCCGGAACCTGAGGATTCCTCTCCAGTGCTGACATGGATCTTGGGGTACTTCTGGAGTCTCCCCAGGGGAGTCAGTCCTCGTCTCGTATGCGGGCATGCACTTGCGCTTTCCTCCAGAGCGGTAGCAGCTGTGTCACGCAGTCCGCCGCGTGGATCAAAGGATCTATGGTTTTCCCTCGAGTCTTTCCCACGAGGCTTTCCCACGAGGCTTTCCCACAGGGCTGTCCCACGTGCACACGTGGTCGGAGTCGATCCTCGGCTTGAACGTCAAGGCAGTGCAGGGAAAACAGGTTCCTCTGGAATGGACTGACACATCTGGGGGACTCTTGGAATGGTGTCACGACCCTGGAGTTCCTCTCGCCTTTCCTGTGGAGAGCGCCTCCTCTTGAGATGCAACGGGAACGCCGGGAATTCTTTCATTACGAAACAGGGAAAGGATCCCTCATCTCGAGCTAGGAGGCGGAAACGGGGCTCCCCTGGATGTGTGCGGGACCCACGTGCTTCCTCTCGAGTGGAGACGGGTATGTCGGGGAACTTCTTGAGTTGCAGCAAGGGTGTGAAGGACCCTTTAGAAGTTCCAGTGGTCAGACGTGATTAGCCTCGAGAAGCCTCAGCGGAAATGGGCCTCATCTCGCCTGGAGGGCAAAACCTCCTGGATTTTCTCGAGTTGCGGCAGGTGCTCTCGACTTACTACGGGGACCTCAGGGACCCGCTCTGGTGGCCTCAGGAAATGCCAGTCCCCATGCGAGTTCCTCGGGGGCCTCTCAGGATTCCTCTCCCGTCGATGCCGGGGCCTAAGACCTTGTGTGGAGTCGGAGCCGGAACCTGAGGATTCCTCTCCAGTGCTGACATGGATCTTGGGGTACTTCTGGAGTCTCCCCAGGGGAGTCAGTCCTCGTCTCGAATGCGGGCATGCACTTGCGCTTTTCTCCAGAGCGGTAGCAGCAGTGTCACGCAGTCCGCCGCGTGGATCAAAGGATCTATGGTTTTCCCTCGAGGCTTTCCCACGAGGCTTTCCCACAGGGCTGTCCCACGTGCACACGTGGTGGGAGTAGATCCTCGGCTTGAACGTCAAGGCAGTGCAGGGAAAACAGGTTCCTCTGGAATGGACTGACACATCTGGGGGACTCTTCGAATGGTGGCACGACCCTGGAGTTCCTCTCGCCTTTCCTGTGGAGAGCGCCTCCTCTTGAGATGCGACGGGAACGCCGGGAATTCTTTCCCTACGAAACAGGGAAAGGATCCCTCATCTCCAGCTAGGAGGCGGAAACGGGGCTCCCCTGGATGTGTGAGGGACCCCACGTGCTTCCTCTCGAGTGGAGACGGGTATGTCGGGGAACTTCTTGAGTTGCAGCAAGGGTGTGAAGGACCCTTTGGAAGTTCCAGTGGTTAGACGTGATTGGCCTCGAGAAGCCTCAGCGGAAATGGGCCTCATCGCGCCTGGAGGGCAAAACCTCCTGGATTTTCTCGAGTTGCGGCAGGTGCTCTCGACTTACGACGGGGACCTCAGGGACCCGCTCTGGTGGCCTCAGGAAAGGCCAGACCCATGCGAGTTCCTCGGGGGCCTCTCGGGATTCCTCTCCCGTCGATGCCGGGGCCTAAGACCTTGTGTGGAGTCGGGGCCGGAACCTGAGGATTCCTCTCCAGTGCTGACATGGATCTTGGGGTACTTCTGGAGTCTCCCCAGGATAATCAGTCCTCGTCTCGAATGCGAGCATGCACTTGCGCTTTCCTCCAGAGCGGTAGCAGCAGTGTCACGCAGTCCGCCGCGTGGATCAAAGGATCTATGGTTTTCCCTCGAGTCTTTCCCACGAGGCTTTCCCACGAGGCTTTCCCACAGGGCTGTCCCACGTGCACACGTTGTGGGAGTAGATCCTCGTCTTGAACGTCAAGGCAGTGCAGGGAAAACAGGTTCCTCTGGAATGGACTGACACATCTGGGGGACTCTTGGAATGGTGGCACGACCCTGGAGTTCCTCTCGCCTTTCCTGTGGAGAGTGCCTCCTCTTGAGATGCGACGGGAACGCCGGGAAATCTTTCCCTACGAAACAGGGAAAGGATCCCTCATCTCGAGCTAGGAGGCGGAAACGGGGCTCCCCTGGATGTGTGCGGGACCCAAGTGCTTCCTCTCGAGTGGAGACGGGTATGTCGGGGAACTTCTTGAGTTGCAGCAAGGGTGTGAAGGACCCTTTGGACGTTCCAGTGGTTAGACGTGATTAGCCTCGAGAAGCCTCAGCGGAAATGGGCCTCATCGCGCCTGGAGGGCAAAACCTCCTGGATTTTCTCGAGTTGCGGCAGGTGCTCTCGACTTACGACGCGGACCTCAGGGACCCGCTCTGGTGGCCTCAGGAAAGGCCAGTCCCCATGCGAGTTCCTCGGGGACTTCTGGGGATTCCTCTCCCGTCGATGCCGGGGCCTAAGACCTTGTGTGGAGTCGGGGCCGGAACCTGAGGATTCCTCTCCAGTGCTGACATGGATCTTGGGGTACTTCTGGAGTCTCCCCAGGGGAGTCAGTCCTCGTCTCGTATGCGGGCATGCACTTGCGCTTTCCTCCAGAGCGGTAGCAGCTGTGTCACGCAGTCCGCCGCGTGGATCAAAGGATCTATGGTTTTCCCTCGAGTCTTTCCCACGAGGCTTTCCCACGAGGCTTTCCCACAGGGCTGTCCCACGTGCACACGTGGTCGGAGTCGATCCTCGGCTTGAACGTCAAGGCAGTGCAGGGAAAACAGGTTCCTCTGGAATGGACTGACACATCTGGGGGACTCTTGGAATGGTGTCACGACCCTGGAGTTCCTCTCGCCTTTCCTGTAGAGAGCGCCTCCTCTTGAGATGCAACGGGAACGCCGGGAATTCTTTCCCTACGAAACAGGGAAAGGATCCCTCATCTCGAGCTAGGAGGCGGAAACGGGGCTCCCCTGGATGTGTGCGGGACCCACGTGCTTCCTCTCGAGTGGAGACGGGTATGTCGGGGAACTTCTTGAGTTGCAGCAAGGGTGTGAAGGACCCTTTAGAAGTTCCAGTGGTCAGACGTGATTAGCCTCGAGAAGCCTCAGCGGAAATGGCCCTCATCTCGCCTGGAGGGCAAAACCTCCTGGATTTTCTCGAGTTGCGGCAGGTGCTCTCGACTTACTACGGGGACCTCAGGGACCCGCTCTGGTGGCCTCAGGAAATGCCAGTCCCCATGCGAGTTCCTCGGGGGCCTCTCAGGATTCCTCTCCCGTCGATGCCGGGGCCTAAGACCTTGTGTGGAGTCGGAGCCGGAACCTGAGGATTCCTCTCCAGTGCTGACATGGATCTTGGGGTATTTCTGGAGTCTCCCCAGGGGAGTCAGTCCTCGTCTCGAATGCGGGCATGCACTTGCGCTTTTCTCCAGAGCGGTAGCAGCAGTGTCACGCAGTCCGCCGCGTGGATCAAAGGATCTATGGTTTTCCCTCGAGGCTTTCCCACGAGGCTTTCCCACAGGGCTGTCCCACGTGCACACGTGGTGGGAGTAGATCCTCGGCTTGAACGTCAAGGCAGTGCAGGGAAAACAGGTTCCTCTGGAATGGACTGACACATCTGGGGGACTCTTCGAATGGTGGCACGACCCTGGAGTTCCTCTCGCCTTTCCTGTGGAGAGCGCCTCCTCTTGAGATGCGACGGGAACGCCGGGAATTCTTTCCCTACGAAACAGGGAAAGGATCCCTCATCTCCATCTAGGAGGCGGAAACGGGGCTCCCCTGGATGTGTGAGGGACCCCACGTGCTTCCTCTCGAGTGGAGACGGGTATGTCGGGGAACTTCTTGAGTTGCAGCAAGGGTGTGAAGGACCCTTTGGAAGTTCCAGTGGTTAGACGTGATTGGCCTCGAGAAGCCTCAGCGGAAATGGGCCTCATCGCGCCTGGAGGGCAAAACCTCCTGGATTTTCTCGAGTTGCGGCAGGTGCTCTCGACTTACGACGGGGACCTCAGGGACCCGCTCTGGTGGCCTCAGGAAAGGCCAGACCCATGCGAGTTCCTCGGGGGCCTCTCGGGATTCCTCTCCCGTCGATGCCGGGGCCTAAGACCTTGTGTGGAGTCGGGGCCGGAACCGGAGGATTCCTCTCCAGTGCTGACATGGATCTTGGGGTACTTCTGGAGTCTCCCCAGGATAATCAGTCCTCGTCTCGAATGCGAGCATGCACTTGCGCTTTCCTCCAGAGCGGTAGCAGCAGTGTCACGCAGTCCGCCGCGTGGATCAAAGGATCTATGGTTTTCCCTCGAGTCTTTCCCACGAGGCTTTCCCACGAGGCTTTCCCACAGGGCTGTCCCACGTGCACACGTGGTGGGAGTCGATCCTCGGCTTGAACGTCAAGGCAGTGCAGGGAAAACAGGTTCCTCTGGAATGGACTGACACATCTGGGGGACTCTTGGAATGGTGGCATGACCCTGGAGTTCCTCTCGCCTTTCCTGTGGAGAGCGCCTCCTCTTGAGATGCGACGGGAACGCCGGGAATTCTTTCCCTACGAAACAGGGAAAGGATCCCTCATCTCGAGCTAGGAGGCGGAAACGGGGCTCCCCTGGATGTGTGCGGGACCCCACGTGCTTCCTCTCGAGTGGGGACGGGTATGTCGTGGAACTTCTTGAGTTGCAGCAATCGTGTGAAGGACCCTTTGGAGTTCCAGTGGTTAGATGTGATTGGCCTCGAGAAGCCTCAGCGGAAATGGGCCTCATCTCGCCTGGAGGGCAAAACCTCCTGGATTTTCTCGAGTTGCGGCAGGTGCTCTCGACTTACGACGGGGACCTCAGGGACCCGCTCTGGTGGCCTCAGGAAAGGCCAGTCCCCATGCGAGTTTCACGGGGGCCTCTCGGGATTCCTCTCCCGTCGATGCCGGGGCCTAAGACCTTGTGTGGAGACGGGGCCGGAACCTGAGGATTCCTCTCCAGTGCTGACATGGATCTTGGGGTACTTCTGCAGTCTCCCCAGGGGAGTCAGTCCTCGTCTCGAATGCGGGCATGCACTTGCGCTTTCCTCCAGAGCGGTAGCAGCAGTGTCACGCAGTCCGCCGCGTGGATCAAAGGATCTATGGTTTTCCCTCGAGTCTTTCCCACGAGGCTTTCCCACAGGCTTTCCCACAGGGCTGTCCCACGTGCACACGTGGTGGGAGTCGATCCTCGGCTTGAACGTCAAGGCAGTGCAGGGAAAACAGGTTCCTCTGGAATGGACTGACACATCTGGGGGACTCTTGGAATGGTGGCACGACCCTGGAGTTCCTCTCGCCTTTCCTGTGGAGAGTGCCTCCTCTTGAGATGCGACGGGAACGACGGGTATTCTTTCCCTACGAAACAGGGAAAGGATCCCTCATCTCGAGCTAGGAGGCGGAAACGGGGCTCCCCTGGATGTGTGCGGGACACCACGTGCTTCATCTCGAGAGGAGACGGGTATGTCGGGGAACTTCTTGAGTTGCAGCAAGGGTGTGAAGGACCCTTTGGAAGTTCCAGTGGTTAGACATGATTGGCCTCGAGAAGCCTCAGCGGAAATGGGCCTCGTCTCGCCTGGAGGGCAAAACCTCCTGGATTTTCTCGAGTTGCGGCAGGTGCTCTCGACTTACGACGGGGACCTCAGGGACCCGCTCTGGTGGCCTCAGGAAAGGCCAGTCCCCATGCGAGTTCCTCGGGGGCCTCTCGGGATTCCTCTCCCGTCGATGCCGGGGCCTAAGACCTTGTGTGGAGTCGGGGCCGGAACCTGAGGATTCCTCTCCAGTGCTGACATGGATCTTGGGGTACTTCTGGAGTCTCCCCAAGGGAGTCAGTCCTCGTCTCGAATGCGGGCATGCACTTGCGCTTTCCTCCAGAGCGGTAGCAGCAGTGTCACGCAGTCCGATGCGTGGAGCAAAGGATCTATGGTTTTCCCTCGAGTCTTTCCCACGAGGCTTTCCCACGAGGCTTTCCCACAGGGCTGCCCCACGTGCACACGTGGTGGGAGTCGATCCTCGGCTTGAACGTCAAGGCAGTGCAGGGAAAACAGGTTCCTCTGGAATGGACTGACACATCTGGGGGACTCTTGGAATGGTGGCACGACCCTGGAGTTCCTCTCGCCTTTCCTGTGGAGAGCGCCTCCTCTTGAGATGCGACGGGAACGCCGGGAATTCTTTCCCTACGAAACAGGGAAAGGATCCCTCATCTCGAGCTAGGAGGCGGAAACGGGGCTACCCTGGATGTGTGCGGGACACCACGTGCTTCCTCTCGAGTGCAGACGGGTATGTCGGGGAACTTCTTGAGTTGCAGCAAAGGTGTGAAGGACCCTTTGGATGTTCCAGTGGTTAGATGTGATTGGCCTCGAGAAGCCTCAGCGGAAATGGGCCTCATCTCGCCTGGAGGTGAAAACCTCCTGGATTTTCTCGAGTTGTGGCAGGTGCTCTCGACTTACGACGGGGACCTCAGGGACCCGCTCTGGTGGCCTCAGGAAAGGCCAGTCCCCATGCGAGTTCCTCGGGGGCCTCTCGGGATTCCTCTCCCGTCGATGCCAGGGCCTAAGACCTTGTGTGGAGTCGGGGCCGGAACCTGAGGATTCCTCTCCAGTGCTGACATGGATCTTGGGGTACTTCTGGAGTCTCCCCAGGGGAGTCAGTCCTCGTCTCGAATGCGGGCATGCACTTGCGCTTTCCTCCAGAGCGGTAGCAGCAGTGTCACGCAGTCCGCCGCGTGGATCAAAGGATCTATGGTTTTCCCTCGAGTCTTTCCCTCGAGGCTTTCCCACGAGGCTTTCCCACAGGGCTGTCCCACGTGCACACGTGGTGGGAGTCGATCCTCGGCTTGAACGTCAAGGCAGTGCAGGGAAAACAGGTTCCTCTGGAATGGACTGACACATCTGGGGGACTCTTGGAATGGTGGCACGACCCTGGAGTTCCTCTCGCCTTTCCTGTGGAGAGCGCCTCCTCTTGAGATGCGACGGGAACGCCGGGAATTCTTTCCCTTCGAAACAGGGAAAGGATCCCTCTTCTCGAGCTAGGAGGCGGAAACGGGGCTCCCCTGGATATGTGCGGGACATCACGTGCTTCCTCTCGACTGGAGACGGGTATGTCGGGGCACTTCTTGAGTTGCAGCAATGGTGTGAAGGACCCTTTGGAAGTTCCAGTGGTTAGATGTGATTGGCCTCGAGAAGCCTCAGCGGAAATGGGCCTCATCTCGCCTGGAGGGCAAAACTTCCTGGATTTTCTCGAGTTGCGGCAGGTGCTCTCGACTTACGACGGGGACCTCAGGGACCCGCTCTGGTGGCCTCAGGAAAGGCCAGTCCCCATGCGAGTTCCTCATGGGCGTCTCGGGATTCCTCTCCCGTCGATGCCGGGGCCTAAGACCTTGTGTGGAGTCGGGGCCGGAACCTGAGGATTCCTCTCCAGTGTTGACATGGATCTTGGGGTACTTCTGGAGTCTCCCCAGGGGAGTCAGTCCTCGTCTCGAATGCGGGCATGCACTTGCGCTTTCCTCCATAGCGGTAGCAGCAGTGTCACGCAGTCCGCCGCGTGGATCAAAGGATCTATGGTTTTCCCTCGAGTATTTCCCACGAGGCTTTCCCACGAGGCTTTCCCACAGGGCTGTCCCACGTGCACACGTGGTGGGAGTCGATCCTCGGCTTGAACGTCAAGGCAGTGCTGGGAAAACAGGTTCCTCTGGAATGGACTGACACATCTGGGGGACTCTTGGAATGGTGGCACGACACTGGAGTTCCTCTCGCCTTTCCTGTGGAGAGCGCCTCCTCTTGAGATGCAACGGGAACACCGGGAATTCTTTCCCTACGAAACAGGGAAAGGATCCCTCATCTCGAGCTACGAGGCGGAAACGGGGCTACCCTGGATGTGTGCGGGACACCACGTGCTTCCTCTCGAGTGGAGACGGGTATGTCGGGGATCTTCTTGAGTTGCAGCAAGGGTGTGAAGGACCCTTTGGAAGTTCCAGTGGTTAGATATGATTGGCCTCGAGAAGCCTCAGCGGAAATGTGCCTCATCTCGCCTGGAGGGCAAAACCTCCTGGATTTTCTCGAGTTGCGGCAGGTGCTCTCGACTTACGATGGGGACCTCAGGGACCCGCTCTGGTGGCCTCAGGAAAGGCCAGTCCCCATGCGAGTTCCTCGGGGGCGTCTCGGGATTCCTCTCCCGTCGATGCCGGGGCCTAAGACCTTGTGTGGAGTCGGGGCCGGAACCTGAGGATTCCTCTCCAGTGCTGACATGGATCTTGGGGTACTTCTGGAGTCTCCCCAGGGGAGTCAGTCCTCGTCTCGAATGCGGGCATGCACTTGCGCTTTCCTCCAGAGCGGTAGCAGCAGTGTCACGCAGTCCGCCGCGTGGATCAAAGGATCTATGGTTTTCCCTCGAGTCTTTCCCATGAGGCTTTCCCACGAGGCTTTCCCACAGGGCTGTCCCCCGTGCACACGTGGTGGGAGTCGATCCTCGGCTTGAACGTCAAGGCAGTGCAGGGAAAACAGGTTCCTCTGAAATGGACTGACACATCTGGGGGACTCTTGGAATGGTGGCACGACCCTGGAGTTCCTCTCGCCTTTCCTGTGGAGAGCGCCTCCTCTTGAGATGCGACGGGAACGCCGGGAATTCTTTCCCTACGAAACAGTGAAAGGATCCCACATCTCGAGCTAGGAGGCGGAAACGGGGCTCCCCTGGATGTGTGCGGGACCCCACGTGCTTCCTCTCGAGTGGAGACGTGTATGTCGGGAAACTTCTTGAGTTGCAGCAAGGGTGTGAAGGACCCTTTGGAAGTTCCAGTGGTTAGATGTGATTGGCCTCGAGAAGCCTCAGCGGAAATGGGCCTCATCTCGCCTGGAGGGCAAAACCTCCTGGATTTTCTCGAGTTGCGGCAGGTGCTCTCGAGTTACGATGGGGACCTCAGGGAACCGCTCTGGTGGCCTGAGGAAAAGCCAGTCCCCATGCGAGTTCCTCGGGGGCGTCTCGGGATTCCTCTCCCGGCGATGCCGGGGCCTAAGACCTTGTGTGGAGTCGGGGCCGGAACCTGAGGATTCCTCTCCAGTGCTGACATGGATCTTGGGGTACTTCTGGAGTCTCCCCAGGGGAGTCAGTCCTCGTCTCGAATGCGGGCATGCATAGCGCTTTCCTCCAGAGCGGTAGCAGCAGTGTCACGCAGTCCGCCGCGTGGATCAATGGATCTATGGTTTTCCCTCGAGTCTTTCCCACGAGGCTTTCCCACGAGGCTTTCCCACAGGGCTGTCCCACGTGCACACGTGGTGGTAGTCGATCCTCGGCTTGAACGTCAAGGCAGTGCAGGGAATACAGGTTCCTCTGGAATGGACTGACACATCCGGGGGACTCTTGGAATGGTGGCACGACCCTGGAGTTCCTCTCGCCTTTCCTGTGGAGAGCGCCTCCTCTTGAGATGCGACGGGAACGCCGGGAATTCTTTCCCTACGAAACAGGGAAAGGATCCCTCATCTCGAGCTAGGAGGCTGAAACGGGGCTCCCCTGGATGTGTGCGGGACACCACGTGCTTCCTCTCGAGTGCAGACGGGTATGTCGGGGAACTCCTTGAGTTGCAGCAAGGGTGTGAAGGACCCTTTGGATGTTCCAGTGGTTAGATGTGAATGGCCTCGAGAAGCCTCAGCGGAAATGGGCCTCATCTCGCCTGGAGGTGAAAACCTCCTGGATTTTCTCGAGTTGCGGCAGGTGCTCTCGACTTACGACGGGGACCTCAGGGACCCGCTCTGGTGGCCTCAGGAAAGGCCAGTCCCCATGCGAGTTCCTCGGGGGCCTCTCGGGATTCCTCTCCCGTCGATGCCGGGGCCTAAGACCTTGTGTGGAGTTGGGGCCAGAACCTGAGGATTCCTCTCCAGTGCTGACATGGATCTTGGGGTACTTCTGGAGTCTCCCCAGGGGAGTCAGTCCTCGTCGAATGCGGGCATGCACTTGCGCTTTCCTCCAGAGCGGTAGCAGCAGTGTCACGCAGTCCGCTGCGTGGATCAAAGGATCTATGGTTTTCCCTCGAGTCTTTCCCACGAGGCTTTCCCACGAGGCTTTCCCACAGGGCTGTCCCACGTGCACACGTGGTGGGAGTCGATCCTCGGCTTGAACGTCAAGGCAGTGCAGGGAAAACAGGTTCCTCTGGAATGGACTGACACATTTGGGGGACTCTTGGAATGGTGGCACGACCCTGGAGTTCCTCTCGCCTTTCCTGTGGAGAGCGCCTCCTCTTGAGATGCGACAGGAACGCCGGGAATTCTTTCCCTACGAAACAGGGAAAGGATCCCTCATCTCGAGCAAGGAGGCGGAAACGGGGCTCCCCTGGATGTGTGCGGGACACCACGTGCTTCCTCTCGAGTGGAGACGGGTATGTCGGGGAACTTCTTGAGTTGCAGCAATGGTGTGAAGGACCCTTTGGAAGTTCCAGTGGTTAGATGTGATTGGCCTCGAGAAGCCTCAGCTGAAATGGGCCTCATCTCGCCTGGAGGGCAAAACCTCCTGGATTTTCTCGAGTTGCGGCAGGTGCTCTCGACTTACGACGGGGACCTCAGGGACCCGCTCTGGTGGCCTCAGGAAAGGCCAGTCCCCATGCGAGTTCCTCGGGGGCCTCTCGGGATTCCTCTCCCGTCGATGCCGGGGCCTAAGACCTTGTGTGGAGTCGGGGCCGGAACCTGAGGATTCCTCTCCAGTGCTGACATGGATCTTGGGGTACTTCTGGAGTCTCCCCAGGGGAGTCAGTCCTCGTCTCGAATGCGGGCATGCACTTGCGCTTTCCTCCAGAGCGGTAGCAGCAGTGTCACGCAGTCCGATGCGTGGAGCAAAGGATCTATGGTTTTCCCTCGAGTCTTTCCCACGAGGCTTTCCCACGAGGCTTTCCCACAGGGCTGCCCCACGTGCACACGTGGTGGGAGTCGATCCTCGGCTTGAACGTCAAGGCAGTGCAGGGAAAACAGGTTCCTCTGGAATGGACTGACACATCTGGGGGACTCTTGGAATGGTGGCACGACCCTGGAGTTCCTCTCGCCTTTCCTGTGGAGAGCGCCTCCTCTTGAGATGCGACGGGAACGCCGGGAATTCTTTCCCTACGAAACAGGGAAAGGATCCCTCATCTCGAGCAAGGAGGCGGAAATGGGGCTCCCCTGGATGTGTGCGGGACCCCACGTGCTTCCTCTCGAGTGGAGACGGGTATGTCGGGGAACTTCTTGAGTTGCAGCAAGGGTGTGAAGGACCCTTTGGAAGGTCCAGTGGTTAGATGTGATTGGCCTCGAGAAGCCTCAGCGGAAATGGGCCTCATCTCGCCTGGAGGGCAAAACCTCCTGGATTTTCTCGAGTTGCGGCAGGTGCTCTCGACTTACGACGGGGACCTCAGGGACCCGCTCTGGTGGCCTCAGGAAAGGCCAGTCCCCATGCGATTTCCTCGGGGGCCTCTCGAGATTCCTCTTCCGTCGATGCCGTGGCCTAAGACCTTGTGTGGAGTCGGGGCCGGAACCTGAGGATTTCTCTCCAGTGCTGACATGGATCTTGGGGTACTTCTGGAGTCTCCCCAGGGGAGTCAGTCCTCGTCTCGAATGCGGGCATGCACTTGCGCTTTCCTCCAGAGCGGTAGCAGCAGTGTCACGCAGTCCGCCGCGTGGATCAAAGGATCTATGGTTTTCCCTCGAGTCTTTCCCACGAGGCTTTCCCACGAGGCTTTCCCACAGGGCTGTCCCACGTGCACACGTGGTGGGAGTCGATCCTCGGCTTGAACGTCAAGGCAGTGCAGGGAAAACAGGTTCCTCTGGAATGGACTGACACATCTGGGGGACTCTTGGAATGGTGGCACGACCCTGGAGTTCCTCTCGCCTTTCCTGTGGAGAGCGCCTCCTCTTGAGATGCGACGGGAACGCCGGGAATTCTTTCCCTACGAAACAGGGAAAGGATCCCTCATCTCGAGCTAGGAGGCGGAAACGGGGCTACCCTGGATGTGTGCGGGACACCACGTGCTTCCTCTCGAGTGCAGACGGGTATGTCGGGGAACTTCTTGAGTTGCAGCAAGGGTGTGAAGGACCCTTTGGATGTTCCAGTGGTTAGATGTGATTGGCCTCGAGAAGCCTCAGCGGAAATGGGCCTCATCTCGCCTGGAGGTGAAAACCTCCTGGATTTTCTCGAGTTGTGGCAGGTGCTCTCGACTTACGACGGGGACCTCAGGGACCCGCTCTGGTGGCCTCAGGAAAGGCCAGTCCCCATGCGAGTTCCTCGGGGGCCTTTCGGGATTCCTCTCCCGTCGATGCCAGGGCCTAAGACCTTGTGTGGAGTCGGGGCCGGAACCTGAGGATTCCTCTCCAGTGCTGACATGGATCTTGGGGTACTTCTGGAGTCTCCCCAGGGGAGTCAGTCCTCGTCTCGAATGCGGGCATGCACTTGCGCTTTCCTCCAGAGCGGTAGCAGCAGTGTCACGCAGTCCGCCGCGTGGATCAAAGGATCTATGGTTTTCCCTCGAGTCTTTCCCTCGAGGCTTTCCCACGAGGCTTTCCCACAGGGCTGTCCCACGTGCACACGTGGTGGGAGTCGATCCTCGGCTTGAACGTCAAGGCAGTGCAGGGAAAACAGGTTCCTCTGGAATGGACTGACACATCTGGGGGACTCTTGGAATGGTGGCACGACCCTGGAGTTCCTCTCGCCTTTCCTGTGGAGAGCGCCTCCTCTTGAGATGCGACGGGAACGCCGGGAATTCTTTCCCTTCGAAACAGGGAAAGGATCCCTCTTCTCGAGCTAGGAGGCGGAAACGGGGCTCCCCTGGATGTGTGCGGGACATCACGTGCTTCCTCTCGACTGGAGACGGGTATGTCGGGGCACTTCTTGAGTTGCAGCAATGGTGTGAAGGACCCTTTGGAAGTTCCAGTGGTTAGATGTGATTGGCCTCGAGAAGCCTCAGCGGAAATGGGCCTCATCTCGCCTGGAGGGCAAAACTTCCTGGATTTTCTCGAGTTGCGGCAGGTGCTCTCGACTTACGACGGGGACCTCAGGGACCCGCTCTGGTGGCCTCAGGAAAGGCCAGTCCCCATGCGAGTTCCTCATGGGCGTCTCGGGATTCCTCTCCCGTCGATGCCGGGGCCTAAGACCTTGTGTGGAGTCGGGGCCGGAACCTGAGGATTCCTCTCCAGTGTTGACATGGATCTTGGGGTACTTCTGGAGTCTCCCCAGGGGAGTCAGTCCTCGTCTCGAATGCGGGCATGCACTTGCGCTTTCCTCCATAGCGGTAGCAGCAGTGTCACGCAGTCCGCCGCGTGGATCAAAGGATCTATGGTTTTCCCTCGAGTATTTCCCACGGGGCTTTCCCACGAGGCTTTCCCACAGGGCTGTCCCACGTGCACACGTGTTGGGAGTCGATCCTCGGCTTGAACGTCAAGGCAGTGCAGGGAAAACAGGTTCCTCTGGAATGGACTGACACATCTGGGGGACACTTGGAATGGTGTCACGACACTGGAGTTCATCTCGCCTTTCCTGTGGAGAGCGCCTCCTCTTGAGATGCGACGGGAACGCCGGGAATTCTTTCCCTACGAAACAGGGAAAGGATCCCTCATCTCGAGCTACGAGGCGGAAACGGAGCTCCCCTGGATGTGTGCGGGACCCCACGTGCTTCCTCTCGAGTGGAGACGGGTATGTCGGGGAACTTCTTGAGTTGCAGCAATGGTGTGAAGGACCCTTTGGAAGTTCCAGTGGTTAGATATGATTGGCCTCGAGAAGCCTCAGCGGAAATGGGCCTCATCTCGCCTGGAGGCCAAAACCTCCTGGATTTTCTCGAGTTGCGGCAGGTGCTCTCGACTTACGACGGGGACCTCAGGGACCCGCTCTGGTGGCCTCAGGAAAGGCCAGTCCCCATGCGAGTTCCTCGGGGCCTCTCGGGATTCCTCTCCCGTCGATGCCGGGGCCTAAAACCTTGTGTGGAGTCGGGGCCGGAACCTGAGGATTCCTCTCCAGTGCTGACGGGATCTTGGGGTACTTCTGGAGTCTCCCCAGGGGAGTCAGTCCTCGTCTCGAATGCGGGCATGCACTTGCGCTTTCCTCCAGAGCGGTAGCAGCAGTGTCACGCAGTCCGCCGCGTGGATCAAAGGATCTATGGTTTTCCCTCGAGTCTTTCCCAAGAGGCTTTCCCACGAGGCTTTCCCACAGGGCTGTCCCACGTGCACACGTGGTGGGAGTCGATCCTCGGCTTGAACGTCAAGGCAGTGCAGGGAAAACAGGTTCCTCTGGAATGGACTGACACATCTGGGGGACTCTTGGAATGGTGGCACGACACTGGAGTTCCTCTCGCCTTTCCTGTGGAGAGCGCCTCCTCTTGAGATGCAACGGGAACACCGGGAATTCTTTCCCTACGAAACAGGGAAAGGATCCCTCATCTCGAGCTAGGAGGCGGAAACGGGGCTACCCTGGATGTGTGCGGGACACCACGTGCTTCCTCTCGAGTGGAGACGGGTATGTCGGGGATCTTCTTGAGTTGCAGCAAGGGTGTGAAGGACCCTTTGGAAGTTCCAGTGGTTAGATATGATTGGCCTCGAGAAGCCTCAGCGGAAATGTGCCTCATCTCGCCTGGAGGGCAAAACCTCCTGGATTTTCTCGAGTTGCGGCAGGTGCTCTCGACTTACGATGGGGACCTCAGGGACCCGCTCTGGTGGCCTCAGGAAAGGCCAGTCCCCATGCGAGTTCCTCGGGGGCGTCTCGGGATTCCTCTCCCGTCGATGCCGGGGCCTAAGACCTTGTGTGGAGTCGGGGCCGGAACCTGAGGATTCCTCTCCAGTGCTGACATGGATCTTGGGGTACTTCTGGAGTCTCCCCAGGGGAGTCAGTCCTCGTCTCGAATGCGGGCATGCACTTGCGCTTTCCTCCAGAGCGGTAGCAGCAGTGTCACGCAGTCCGCCGCGTGGATCAAAGGATCTATGGTTTTCCCTCGAGTCTTTCCCATGAGGCTTTCCCACGAGGCTTTCCCACAGGGCTGTCCCCCGTGCACACGTGGTGGGAGTCGATCCTCGGCTTGAACGTCAAGGCAGTGCAGGGAAAACAGGTTCCTCTGAAATGGACTGACACATCTGGTGGACTCTTGGAATGGTGGCACGACCCTGGAGTTCCTCTCGCCTTTCCTGTGGAGAGCGCCTCCTCTTGAGATGCGACGGGAACGCCGGGAATTCTTTCCCTACGAAACAGTGAAAGGATCCCACATCTCGAGCTAGGAGGCGGAAACGGGGCTCCCCTGGATGTGTGCGGGACCCCACGTGCTTCCTCTCGAGTGGAGACGTGTATGTCGGGAAACTTCTTGAGTTGCAGCAAGGGTGTGAAGGACCCTTTGGAAGTTCCAGTGGTTAGATGTGATTGGCCTCGAGAAGCCTCAGCGGAAATGGGCCTCATCTCGCCTGGAGGGCAAAACCTCCTGGATTTTCTCGAGTTGCGGCAGGTGCTCTCGAGTTACGATGGGGACCTCAGGGAACCGCTCTGGTGGCCTGAGGAAAAGCCAGTCCCCATGCGAGTTCCTCGGGGGCGTCTCGGGATTCCTCTCCCGGCGATGCCGGGGCCTAAGACCTTGTGTGGAGTCGGGGCCGGAACCTGAGGATTCCTCTCCAGTGCTGACATGGATCTTGGGGTACTTCTGGAGTCTCCCCAGGGGAGTCAGTCCTCGTCTCGAATGCGGGCATGCATAGCGCTTTCCTCCAGAGCGGTAGCAGCAGTGTCACGCAGTCCGCCGCGTGGATCAATGGATCTATGGTTTTCCCTCGAGTCTTTCCCACGAGGCTTTCCCACGAGGCTTTCCCACAGGGCTGTCCCACGTGCACACGTGGTGGTAGTCGATCCTCGGCTTGAACGTCAAGGCAGTGCAGGGAATACAGGTTCCTCTGGAATGGACTGACACATCTGGGGGACTCTTGGAATGGTGGCACGACCCTGGAGTTCCTCTCGCCTTTCCTGTGGAGAGCGCCTCCTCTTGAGATGCGACGGGAACGCCGGGAATTCTTTCCCTACGAAACAGGGAAAGGATCCCTCATCTCGAGCTAGGAGGCTGAAACGGGGCTCCCCTGGATGTGTGCGGGACACCACGTGCTTCCTCTCGAGTGCAGACGGGTATGTCGGGGAACTCCTTGAGTTGCAGCAAGGGTGTGAAGGACCCTTTGGATGTTCCAGTGGTTAGATGTGAATGGCCTCGAGAAGCCTCAGCGGAAATGGGCCTCATCTCGCCTGGAGGTGAAAACCTCCTGGATTTTCTCGAGTTGCGGCAGGTGCTCTCGACTTACGACGGGGACCTCAGGGACCCGCTCTGGTGGCCTCAGGAAAGGCCAGTCCCCATGCGAGTTCCTCGGGGGCCTCTCGGGATTCCTCTCCCGTCGATGCCGGGGCCTAAGACCTTGTGTGGAGTTGGGGCCGGAACCTGAGGATTCCTCTCCAGTGCTGACATGGATCTTGGGGTACTTCTGGAGTCTCCCCAGGGGAGTCAGTCCTCGTCGAATGCGGGCATGCACTTGCGCTTTCCTCCAGAGCGGTAGCAGCAGTGTCACGCAGTCCGCCGCGTGGATCAAAGGATCTATGGTTTTCCCTCGAGTCTTTCCCACGAGGCTTTCCCACGAGGCTTTCCCACAGGGCTGTCCCACGTGCACACGTGGTGGGAGTCGATCCTCGGCTTGAACGTCAAGGCAGTGCAGGGAAAACAGGTTCCTCTGGAATGGACTGACACATTTGGGGGACTCTTGGAATGGTGGCACGACCCTGGAGTTCCTCTCGCCTTTCCTGTGGAGAGCGCCTCCTCTTGAGATGCGACAGGAAAGCCGGGAATTCTTTCCCTACGAAACAGGGAAAGAATCCCTCATCTCGAGCTAGGAGGCGGAAACGGGGCTCCCCTGGATGTGTGCGGGACACCACGTGCTTCCTCTCGAGTGGAGACGGGTATGTCGGGGAACTTCTTGAGTTGCAGCAATTGTGTGAAGGACCCTTTGGAAGTTCCAGTGGTTAGATGTGATTGGCCTCGAGAAGCCTCAGCGGAAATGGGCCTCATCTCGCCTGGAGGGCAAAACCTCCTGGATTTTCTCGAGTTGCGGCAGGTGCTCTCGACTTACGACGGGGACCTCAGGGACCCGCTCTGGTGGCCTCAGGAAAGGCCAGTCCCCATGCGAGCTCCTCGGGGGCCTCTCGGGATTCCTCTCCCGTCGATGCCGGGGCCTAAGACCTTGTGTGGAGTCGGGGCCGGAACCTGAGGATTCCTCTCCAGTGCTGACATGGATCTTGGGGTACTTCTGGAGTCTCCCCAGGATAGTCAGTCCTCGTCTCGAATGCGAGCATGCACTTGCGCTTTACTCCAGAGCGGTAGCAGCAGTGTCACGCAGTCCGCCGCGTGGATCAAATGATCTATGGTTTTCCCTCGAGTCTTTCCCACGAGGCTTTCCCACGAGGCTTTCCCACAGGGCTGTCCCACGTGCACACGTGGTGGGAGTCGATCCTCGGCTTGAACGTCAAGGCAGTGCAGGGAAAACAGGTTCCTCTGGAATGGACTGACACATCTGGGGGACTGTTGGAATGGTGGCACGACCCTGGAGATCCTCTTGCCTTTCCTGTGGAGAGCGCCTCCTCTTGAGATGCGACGGGAACGCCGGGAATTCTTTCCCTACGAAACAGGGAAAGGATCCCTCATCTCGAGCTACGAGGCGGAAACGGGGCTCCCCTGGATGTGTGCGGGACACCACGTGCTTCCTCTCGAGTGGAGACGGGTATGTCGGGGAACTTCTTGAGTTGCAGCAATGGTGTGAAGGACCCTTTGGAAGTTCCAGTGGTTAGATGTGATTGGCCTCGAGAAGCCTCAGCTGAAATGGGCCTCATCTCGCCTGGAGGGCAAAACCTCCTGGATTTTCTCGAGTTGCGGCAGGTGCTCTCGACTTACGACGGGGACCTCAGGGACCCGCTCTGGTGGCCTCAGGAAAGGCCAGTCCCCATGCGAGTTCCTCGGGGGCCTCTCGGGATTCCTCTCCCGTCGATGCCGGGGCCTAAGACCTTGTGTGGAGTCGGGGCCGGAACCTGAGGATTCCTCTCCAGTGCTGACATGGATCTTGGGGTACTTCTGGAGTCTCCCCAGGGGAGTCAGTCCTCGTCTCGAATGCGGGCATGCACTTGCGCTTTCCTCCAGAGCGGTAGCAGCAGTGTCACGCAGTCCGCCGCGTGGATCAAAGGATCTATGGTTTTCCCTCGAGTCTTTCCCACGAGGCTTTCCCACGAGGCTTTCCCACAGGGCTGTCCCACGTGCACACGAGGTGGGAGTCGATCCTCGGCTTGAACGTCAAGGCAGTGCAGGGAAAACAGGTTACTCTGGAATGGACTGACACATCTGGGGGACTCTTGGAATGGTGGCACGACCCTGGAGTTCCTCTCGCCTTTCCTGTGGAGAGCGCCTCCTCTTGAGATGCGACGGGAACGCCGGGAATTCTTTCCCTACGAAACAGGGAAAGGATCCCTCATCTCGAGCTAGGAGGCGGAAACGGGGCTCCCCTGGATGTGTGCGGGACCCACGTGCTTCCTCTCGAGTGGAGATGGGTATGTCGGGGAACTTCTTGAGTTGCAGCAAGGGTGTGAAGGACCCTTTGGAAGTTCCAGTGGTTAGACGTTGTTAGCCTCGAGAAGCCTCAGCGGAAATGGGCCTCATCTCGCCTGGAGGGCAAAACCTCCTGGATTTTCTCGAGTTGCGGAAGGTGCTCTCGACTTACGACGGGGACCTCAGGGACCCGCTCTGGTGGCCTCAGGAAAGGCCAGTCCCCATGCGATTTCCTCGGGGGCCTCTCGAGATTCCACTTCCGTCGATGCCGTGGCCTAAGACCTTGTGTGGAGTCGGGGCCGGAACCTGAGGATTCCTCTCCAGTGCTGACATGGATCTTGGGGTACTTCTGGAGTCTCCCCAGGGGAGTCAGTCCTCGTCTCGAATGCGGGCATGCACTTGCACTTTCCTCCAGAGCGGTAGCAGCAGTGTCACGCAGTCCGCCGTGTGGATCAAAGGATCTATGGTTTCCCTGGAGTCTTTCCCACGAGGCTTTCCCACGAGGCTTTCCCACAGGGCTGTCCCACGTGCACTCGTGGTGGAGGTCGATCCTCGGCTTGAACGTCAAAGCAGTGCAGGGAAAACAGGTTCCTCTGGAATGGACTGACACATCTGGGGGACTCTTGGAATGGTGGCACGACCCTGGAGTTCCTCTCGCCTTTCCTGTGGAGAGCGCCTCCTCTTGAGATGCGACGGGAACGCCGGGAATTCTTTCCCTATGAAACAGGGAAAGGATCCCTCATCTCGAGCTAGGAGGCGGAAACGGGGCTCCCCTGGATGTGTGCGGGACCCACGTGCTTCCACTCGAGTGGAGATGGGTATCTCGGGGAACTTCTGGAGTTGCAGCAAGGGTGTGAAGGACCCTTTGGAAGTTCCAGTGGTTAGACGTGATTAGCCTCGAGAAGCATCAGCGAAAATGGGCCTCATCTCGCCTGGAGGGCAAAACCTCCTGGATTTTCTCGAGTTGCGGCAGGTGCTCTCGACTTACGACGGGGACCTCAGGGACCCGCTCTGGTGGCCTCAGGAAAGGCCAGTCCCCATGCGAGTTCCTCGGGGGCCTCTCGGGATTCCTCTCCCGTCGATGCCGGGGCCTAAGACCTTGTGTGGAGTCGTGGCCGGACCTGAGGATTCCTCTCCAGTGCTGACATGGATCTTGGGGTACTTCTGGAGTCTCCCCAGGATAGTCAGTCCTCGTCTCGAATGCGAGCATGCACTTGCGCTTTACTCCAGAGCGGTAGCAGCAGTGTCACGCAGTCCGCCGCGTGGATCAAAGGATCTATGGTTTTCCCTCGAGTCTTTCCCACGAGGCTTTCCCACGAGGCTTTCCCACAGGGCTGTCCCACGTGCACACGTGGTGGGAGTCGATCCTCGGCTTGAACGTCAAGGCAGTGCAGGGAAAACAGGTTCCTCTGGAATGGACTGACACATCTGGGGGACTCTTGGAATGGTGGCACGACCCTGGAGATCCTCTTGCCTTTCCTGTGGAGAGCGCCTCCTCTTGAGATGCGACGGGAACGCCGGGAATTCTTTCCCTACGAAACAGGGAAAGGATCCCTCATCTCGAGCAAGGAGGCGGAAACGGGGCTCCCCTGGATGTGTGCGGGACTCCACGTGCTTCCTCTCGAGTGGAGACGGGTATGTCGGGGACCTTCTTGAGTTGCAGCAATGGTGTGAAGGACCCTTTGGAAGTTCCAGTGGTTAGATGTGATTGGCCTCGAGAAGCCTCAGCTGAAATGGGCCTCATCTCGCCTGGAGGGCAAAACCTCCTGGATTTTCTCGAGTTGCGGCAGGTGCTCTCGACTTACGACGGGGACCTCAGGGACCCGCTCTGGTGGCCTCAGGAAAGGCCAGTCCCCATGCGAGTTCCTCGGGGGCCTCTCGGGATTCCTCTCCCGTCGATGCCGGGGCCTAAGACCTTGTGTGGAGTCGGGGCCGGAACCTGAGGATTCCTCTCCAGTGCTGATATGGATCTTGGGGTACTTCTGGAGTCTCCCCAGGGGAGTCAGTCCTCGTCTCGAATGCGGGCATGCACTTGCGCTTTCCTCCAGAGCGGTAGCAGCAGTGTCACGCAGTCCGCCGCGTGGATCAAAGGATCTATGGTTTTCCCTCGAGTCTTTCCCAGGAGGCTTTCCCACGAGGCTTTCCCACAGGGCTGTCCCACGTGCACACGAGGTGGGAGTCGATCCTCGGCTTGAACGTCAAGGCAGTGCAGGGAAAACAGGTTCCTCTGGAATGGACTGACACATCTGGGGGACTCTTGGAATGGTGGCACGACCCTGGAGTTCCTCTCGCCTTTCCTGTGGAGAGCGCCTCCTCTTGAGATGCGACGGGAACGCCGGGATTTCTTTCCCTACGAAACAGGGAAAGGATCCCTCATCTCGAGCTAGGAGGCGGAAACTGGGCTCCCCTGGATGTGTGCGGGACACCACGTGCTTCCTCTCGAGTGGAGACGGGTATGTCGGGGAACTTCTTGAGTTGCAGCAATGGTGTGAAGGACCCTTTGGAAGTTCCAGTGGTTAGATGTGATTGGCCTCGAGAAGCCTCAGCGGAAATGGGCCTCATCTCGCCTGGAGGGCAAAACCTCCTGGATTTTCTCGAGTTGCGGCAGGTGCTCTCGACTTACGACGGGGACCTAAGGGACCCGCTCTGGTGGCCTCAGGAAAGGCCAGTCCCCATGCGAGTTCCTCGGGGGCCTCTCGGGATTCCTCTCCCGTCGATGCCGGGGCCTAAGACCTTGTGTGGAGTCGGGGCCGAAACCTGAGGATTCCTCTCTAGTGCTGACATGGATCTTGGGGTACTTCTGGAGTCTCCCCAGGGGAGTCAGTCCTCGTCTCGAATGCGGGCATGCACTTGCGCTTTCCTCCAGAGCGGTAGCAGCAGTGTCACGCAGTCCGCCGCGTGGATCAAAGGATCTATGGTTTTCCCTCGAGTCTTTCCCACGAGGCTTTCCCACGAGGCTTTCCCACAGGGCTGTCCCACGTGCACACGTGGTGGGAGTCGATCCTCCGCTTGAACGTCAAGGCAGTGCAGGGAAAAAAGGTTCCTCTGGAATGGACTGACACATCTGGGGGCTCTTGGAATGGTGGCATGACTGTGGAGTTCCTCTCGCCTTTCCTGTGGAGAGCGCCTCCTCTTGAGATGCGACGGGAACGCCGGGAATTCTTTCCCTACGAAACAGGGAAAGGATCCCTCATCTCGAGCTAGGAGGCTGAAACGGGGCTCCCCTGGATGTGTGCGGGACACCACGTGCTTCCTCTCGAGTGCAGACGGGTATGTCGGGGAACTTCTTGAGTTGCAGCAAGGGTGTGAAGGACCCTTTGGATGTTCCAGTGGTTAGATGTGATTGGCCTCGAGAAGCCTCAGCGGAAATGGGCCTCATCTCGCCTGGAGGTGAAAACCTCCTGGATTTTCTCGAGTTGCGGCAGGTGCTCTCGACTTACGACGGGGACCTCAGGGACCCGCTCTGGTGGCCTCAGGAAAGGCCCGTCCCCATGCGAGTTCCTCGGGGGCCTCTCGGGATTCCTCTCCCGTCGATGCCAGGGCCTAAGACCTTGTGTGGAGTGGGGGCCGGAACCTGAGGATTCCTCTCCAGTGCTGACATGGATCTTGGGGTACTTCTGGAGTCTCCCCAGGGGAGTCAGTCCCCGTCTCGAATGCGGGCATGCACTTGCGCTTTCCTCCAGAGCGGTAGCAGCAGTGTCACGCAGTCCGATGCGTGGATCAAAGGATCTATGGTTTTCCCTGGAGTCTTTCCCACGAGGCTTTCCCACGAGGCTTTCCCACAGGGCTGTCCCACGTGCACACGTGGTGGGAGTCGATCCTCGGCTTGAACGTCAAGGCAGTGCAGGGAAAACAGGTTCCTCTGGAATGGACTGACACATCTGGGGGACTCTTGGAATGGTGGCACGACCCTGGAGTTCCTCTCGCCTTTCCTGTGGAGAGCGCCTCCTCTTGAGATGCGACGGGAACGCCGGGAATTCTTTCCCTACGAAACAGGGAAAGGATCCCTCTTCTCGAGATACGAGGCGGAAACGGGGCTCCCCTGGATGTGTGCGGGACCCCACGTGCTTCCTCTCGAGTGGAGACGGGTATGTCGGGGAACTTCTTGAGTTGCAGCAATGGTGTGAAGGACCATTTGGAAGTTCCAGTGGTTAGATGTGATTGGCCTCGAGAAGCCTCAGCGGAAATGGGCCTCATCTCGCCTGGAGGGCAAAACCTCCTGGATTTTCTCGAGTTGCGGCAGGTGCTCTCGACTTACGACGGGGACCTCAGGGACCCGCTCTGGTGGCCTCAGGAAAGGCCAGTCCCCATGCGAGTTCCTCGGGGGCCTCTCGGGATTCCTCTCCCGTCGATGCCGGGGCCTAAGACCTTGTGTGGAGTCGGGGCCGGAACCTGAGGATTCCTCTCCAGTGCTGACATGGATCTTGGGGTACTTCTGGAGTCTCCCCAGGGGAGTCAGTCCTCGTCTCGAATGCGGGCATGCACTTGCGCTTTCCTCCAGAGCGGTAGCAGCAGTGTCACGCAGTCCGCCGCGTGGATCAAAGGATCTATGTTTTTCTCTCGAGTCTTTCCCACGAGGCTTTCCCACGAGGCTTTCCCACAGGGCTGTCCCACGTGCACACGTGGTGGGAGTCGATCCTCGGCTTGAACGTCAAGGCAGTGCAGGGAAAACAGGTTCCTCTGGAATGGACTGACACATCTGGGGGACTCTTGGAATGGTGGCACGACCCTGGAGTTCCTCTCGCCTTTCCTGTGGAGAGCGCCTCCTCTTGACATGCGACTTGAACGCCGGGAATTCTTTCCCTACGAAACAGGGAAAGGATCCCTCATCTCGAGCTAGGAGGCGGAAACGGGGCTCCGCTGGATGTGTGCGGGACCCACGTGCTTCCTCTCGAGTGGAGATGGGTATGTCGGGGAACTTCTTGAGTTGCAGCAAGGGTGTGAAGGACCCTTTGGAAGTTCCAGTGGTTAGACGTGATTAGCCTCGAGAAGCCTCAGCGGAAATGGGCCTCATCTCGCCTGGAGGGCAAAACCTCCTGGATTTTCTCGAGTTGCGGCAGGTGCTCTCGACTTACGACGGGGACCTCAGGGAACCGCTCTGGTGGCCTCAGGAAAGGCCAGTCCCCTTGCGAGTTCCTCGGGGGCCTCTCGAGATTCCTCTCCCGTCGATGCCGTGGCCTAAGACCTTGTGTGGAGTCGGGGCCGGAACCTGAGGATTCCTCTCCAGTGCTGACATGGATCTTGGGGTACTTCTGGAGTCTCCCCAGGGGAGTCAGTCCTCGTCTCGAATGCGGGCATGCACTTGCGCTTTCCTCCAGAGCGGTAGCAGCAGTGTCACGCAGTCGGCCGCGTGGATCAAAGGATCTATGGTTTTCCCTGGAGTCTTTCCCACGAGGCTTTCCCACAGGGCTGTCCCACGTGCACACGTGGTGGGAGTCGATCCTCGGCTTGAACGTCAAAGCAGTGCAGGGAAAACAGGTTCCTCTGGAATGGACTGACACATCTGGGGGACTCTTGGAATGGTGGCACGACCATGGAGTTCCTCTCGCCTTTCCTGTGGAGAGCGCCTCCTCTTGAGATGCGACGGGAACGCCGGGAATTCTTTCCCTATGAAACAGGGAAAGGATCCCTCATCTCGAGCTAGGAGGCGGAAACGGGGCTCCCCTGGATGTGTGCGGGACCCACGTGCTTCCACTCGAGTGGAGATGGGTATCTCCGGGAACTTCTGGATTTGCAGCAAGGGTGTGAAGGACCCTTTGGAAGTTCCAATGGTTAGACGTGATTAGCCTCGAGAAGCCTCAGCGAAAATGGGCCTCATCTCGCCTGGAGGGCAAAACCTCCTGGATTTTCTCGAGTTGCGGCAGGTGCTCTCGACTTACGACGGGGACCTCAGGGACCCGCTCTGGTGGCCTCAGGAAAGGCCAGTCCCCATGCGAGTTCCTCGGGGGCCTCGTGGGATTCCTCTCCCGTCGATGCCGGGGCCTAAGACCTTGTGTGGAGGCGGGGCCGGAACCTGAGGATTCCTCTCCAGTGCTGACATGGATTTTGGGGTACTTCTGGAGTCTCCCCAGGATAGTCAGTCCTCGTCTCGAATGCGAGCATGCACTTGCGCTTTACTCCAGAGCGGTAGCAGCAGTGTCACGCAGTCCGCCGCGTGGATCAAAGGATGTATGGTTTTCCCTCGAGTCTTTCCACGAGGCTTTCCCACGAGGCTTTCCCACAGGGCTGTCCCACGTGCACACGTGGTGGGAGTCGATCCTCGGCTTGAACGTCAAGGCAGTGCAGGGAAAACAGGTTCCTCTGGAATGGACTGACACATCTGGGGGACTCTTGGAATGGTGGCACGACCCTGGAGATCCTCTTGCCTTTCCTGTGGAGAGCGCCTCCTCTTGAGATGCGACGGGAACGTCGGGAATTCTTTCCCTACGAAACAGGGAAAAGATCCCTCATCTCGAGCAAGGAGGCGGAAACGGGGCTCCCCTGGATGTGTGCGGGACCCCACGTGCTTCCTCTCGAGTGGAGACGGGTATGTCGGGGAACTTCTTGAGTTGCAGCAATGGTGTGAAGGACCCTTTGGAAGTTCCAGTGGTTAGATATGATTGGCCTCGAGAAGCCTCAGCTGAAATGGGCCTCATCTCGCCTGGAAGGCAAAACCTCCTGGATTTTCTCGAGTTGCGGCAGGTGCTCTCGACTTACGACGGGGACCTCAGGGACCCGCTCTGGTGGCCTCAGGAAAGGCCAGTCCCCATGCGAGTTCCTCGGGGGCCTCTCGGGATTCCTCTCCCGTCGATGCCGGGGCCTAAGACCTTGTGTGGAGTCGGGGCCGGAACCTGAGGATTCCTCTCCAGTGCTGACATGGATCTTGGGGTACTTCTGGAGTCTCCCCGGGGAGTCAGTCCTCGTCTCGAATGCGGGCATGCACTTGCGCTTTCCTCCAGAGCGGTAGCAGCAGTGTCACGCAGTCCGCCGCGTGGATCAAAGGATCTATGGTTTTCCCTCGAGTCTTTCCCACGAGGCTTTCCCACGAGGCTTTCCCACAGGGCTGTTCCACGTGCACACGAGGTGGGAGTCGATCCTCGGCTTGAACGTCAAGGCAGTGCAGGGAAAACAGGTTCCTCTGGAATGGACTGACACATCTGGGGGACTCTTGGAATGGTGGCACGACCCTGGAGTTCCTCTCGCCTTTCCTGTGGAGAGCGCCTCCTCTTGAGATGCGACGGGAACGCCGGGATTTCTTTCCCTACGAAACCGGGAAAGGATCCCTCATCTCGAGCTAGGAGGCGGAAACGGGGCTCCCCTGGATGTGTGCGGGACACCACGTGCTTCCTCTCGAGTGGAGACGGGTATGTCGGGGAACTTCTTGAGTTGCAGCAATGGTGTGAAGGACCCTTTGGAAGTTCCAGTGGTTAGATGTCATTGGCCTCGAGAAGCCTCAGCGGAAATGGGACTCATCTCGCCTGGAGGGCAAAACCTCCTGGATTTTCTCGAGTTGCGGCAGGTGCTCTCGACTTACGACGGGGACCTCAGGGACCCGCTCTGGTGGCCTCAGGAAAGGCCAGTCCCCATGCGAGTTCCTCGGGGGCCTCTCGGGATTCCTCTCCCGTCGATGCCGGGGCCTAAGACCTTGTGTGGAGTCGGGGCCGGAACCTGAGGATTCCTCTCCAGTGCTGACATGGATCTTGGGGTACTTCTGGAGTCTCCCCAGGGGAGTCAGTCCTCGTCTCGAATGCGGGCATGCACTTGCGCTTTCCTCCAGAGCGGTAGCAGCAGTGTCACGCAGTCCGCCGCGTGGATCAAAGGATCTATGGTTTTCCCTCGAGTCTTTCCCTCGAGGCTTTCCCACGAGTCTTTCCCACAGGGCTGTCCCACGTGCACACGTGGTGGGAGTCGATCCTCGGCTTGAACGTCAAGGCAGTGCAGGGAAAACAGGTTCCTCTGGAATGGACTGACACATCTGGGGGACTCTTGGAATGGTGGCACGACCCTGGAGTTCCTCTCGCCTTTCCTGTGGAGAGCGCCTCCTCTTGAGATGCGACGGGAACTCCGGGAATTCTTTCCCTACGAAACAGGGAAAGGATCCCTCTTCTCGAGCTACGAGGCGGAAACGGGGCTCCCCTGGATGTGTGCGGGACATCACGTGCTTCCTCTCGAGTGGAGACGGGTATGTCGGGGAACTTCTTGAGTTGCAGCAATGGTGTGAAGGACCCTTTGGAAGTTCCAGTGGTTAGATGTGATTGGCCTCGAGAAGCCTCAGCGGAAATGGGCCTCATCTCGCCTGGAGGGCAAAACTTCCTGGATTTTCTCGAGTTGCGGCAGGTGCTCTCGACTTAGGACGGGGACCTCAGGGACCCGCTCTGGTGGCCTCAGGAAAGGCCAGTCCCCATGCGAGTTCCTCGGGGGCCTCTCGGGATTCCTCTCCCGTCGATGCCGGGGCCTAAGACCTTGTGTGGAGTCGGGGCCGGAACCTGAGGATTCCTCTCCAGTGCTGACATGGATCTTGGGGTACTTCTGGAGTCTCCCCAGGGGAGTCAGTCCTCGTCTCGAATGCGGGCATGCACTTGCGCTTTCCTCCAGAGCGGTAGCAGCAGTGTCACGCAGTCCGCCGCGTGGATCAAAGGATCTATGGTTTTCCCTCGAGTCTTTCCCTCGAGGCTTTCCCACGAGGCTTTCCCACAGGGCTGTCCCACGTGCACACGTGGTGGGAGTCGATCCTCGGCTTGAACGTCAAGGCAGTGCAGGGAAAACAGGTTCCTCTGGAATGGACTGACACATCTGGGGGACTCTTGGAATGGTGGCACGACCCTGGAGTTCCTCTCGCCTTTCCTGTGGAGAGCGCCTCCTCTTGAGATGCGACGGGAACGCCGGGAATTCTTTCCCTTCGAAACAGGGAAAGGATCCCTCTTCTCGAGCTAGGAGGCGGAAACGGGGCTCCCCTGGATGTGTGCGGGACATCACGTGCTTCCTCTCGACTGGAGACGGGTATGTCGGGGCACTTCTTGAGTTGCAGCAATGGTGTGAAGGACCCTTTGGAAGTTCCAGTGGTTAGATGTGATTGGCCTCGAGAAGCCTCAGCGGAAATGGGCCTCATCTCGCCTGGAGGGCAAAACTTCCTGGATTTTCTCGAGTTGCGGCAGGTGCTCTCGACTTACGACGGGGACCTCAGGGACCCGCTCTGGTGGCCTCAGGAAAGGCCAGTCCCCATGCGAGTTCCTCGGGGCCTCTCGGGATTCCTCTCCCGTCGATGCCGGGGCCTAAAACCTTGTGTGGAGTCGGGGCCGGAACCTGAGGATTCCTCTCCAGTGCTGACGGGATCTTGGGGTACTTCTGGAGTCTCCCCAGGGGAGTCAGTCCTCGTCTCGAATGCGGGCATGCACTTGCGCTTTCCTCCAGAGCGGTAGCAGCAGTGTCACGCAGTCCGCCGCGTGGATCAAAGGATCTATGGTTTTCCCTCGAGTCTTTCCCAAGAGGCTTTCCCACGAGGCTTTCCCACAGGGCTGTCCCACGTGCACACGTGTTGGGAGTCGATCCTCGGCTTGAACGTCAAGGCAGTGCAGGGAAAACAGGTTCCTCTGGAATGGACTGACACATCTGGGGGACTCTTGGAATGGTGGCACGACACTGGAGTTCCTCTCGCCTTTCCTGTGGAGAGCGCCTCCTCTTGAGATGCGACGGGAACGCCGGGAATTCTTTCCCTACGAAACAGGGAAAGGATCCCTCATCTCGAGCTAGGAGGCTGAAACGGGGCTCCCCTGGATGTGTGCGGGACACCACGTGATTCCTCTCGAGTGCAGACGGGTATGTCGGGGAACTCCTTGAGTTGCAGCAAGGGTGTGAAGGACCCTTTGGATGTTCCAGTGGTTAGATGTGAATGGCCTCGAGAAGCCTCAGCGGAAATGGGCCTCATCTCGCCTGGAGGTGAAAACCTCCTGGATTTTCTCGAGTTGCGGCAGGTGCTCTCGACTTACGACGGGGACCTCAGGGACCCGCTCTGGTGGCCTCAGGAAAGGCCAGTCCCCATGCGAGTTCCTCGGGGGCCTCTCGGGATTCCTCTCCCGTCGATGCCGGGGCCTAAGACCTTGTGTGGAGTTGGGGCCGGAACCTGAGGATTCCTCCCAGTGCTGACATGGATCTTGGGGTACTTCTGGAGTCTCCCCAGGGGAGTCAGTCCTCGTCGAATGCGGGCATGCACTTGCGCTTTCCTCCAGAGCGGTAGCAGCAGTGTCACGCAGTCCGCCGCGTGGATCAAAGGATCTATGGTTTTCCCTCGAGTCTTTCCCACGAGGCTTTCCCACGAGGCTTTCCCACAGGGCTGTCCCACGTGCACACGTGGTGGGAGTCGATCCTCGGCTTGAACGTCAAGGCAGTGCAGGGAAAACAGGTTCCTCTGGAATGGACTGACACATTTGGGGGACTCTTGGAATGGTGGCACGACCCTGGAGTTCCTCTCGCCTTTCCTGTGGAGAGCGCCTCCTCTTGAGATGCGACAGGAACGCCGGGAATTCTTTCCCTACGAAACAGGGAAAGAATCCCTCATCTCGAGCTAGGAGGCGGAAACGGGGCTCCCCTGGATGTGTGCGGGACACCACGTGCTTCCTCTCGAGTGGAGACGGGTATGTCGGGGAACTTCTTGAGTTGCAGCAATTGTGTGAAGGACCCTTTGGAAGTTCCAGTGGTTAGATGTGATTGGCCTCGAGAAGCCTCAGCGGAAATGGGCCTCATCTCGCCTGGAGGGCAAAACCTCCTGGATTTTCTCGAGTTGCGGCAGGTGCTCTCGACTTACGACGGGGACCTCAGGGACCCGCTCTGGTGGCCTCAGGAAAGGCCAGTCCCCATGCGAGTTCCTCGGGGGCCTCTCGGGATTCCTCTCCCGTCGATGCCGGGGCCTAAGACCTTGTGTGGAGTCGGGGCCGGAACCTGAGGATTCCTCTCCAGTGCTGACATGGATCTTGGGGTACTTCTGGAGTCTCCCCAGGATAGTCAGTCCTCGTCTCGAATGCGAGCATGCACTTGCGCTTTACTCCAGAGCGGTAGCAGCAGTGTCACGCAGTCCGCCGCGTGGATCAAAGGATCTATGGTTTTCCCTCGAGTCTTTCCCACGAGGCTTTCCCACGAGGCTTTCCCACAGGGCTGTCCCACGTGCACACGTGGTGGGAGTCGATCCTCGGCTTGAACGTCAAGGCAGTGCAGGGAAAACAGGTTCCTCTGGAATGGACTGACACATCTGGGGGACTGTTGGAATGGTGGCACGACCCTGGAGATCCTCTTTCCTTTCCTGTGGAGAGCGCCTCCTCTTGAGATGCGACGGGAACGCCGGGAATTCTTTCCCTACGAAACAGGGAAAGGATCCCTCATCTCGAGCAAGGAGGCGGAAACGGGGCTCCCCTGGATGTGTGCGGGACACCACGTGCTTCCTCTCGAGTGGAGACGGGTATGTCGGGGAACTTCTTGAGTTGCAGCAATGGTGTGAAGGACCCTTTGGAAGTTCCAGTGGTTAGATGTGATTGGCCTCGAGAAGCCTCAGCTGAAATGGGCCTCATCTCGCCTGGAGGGCAAAACCTCCTGGATTTTCTCGAGTTGCGGCAGGTGCTCTCGACTTACGACGGGGACCTCAGGGACCCGCTCTGGTGGCCTCAGGAAAGGCCAGTCCCCATGCGAGTTCCTCGGGGGCCTCTCGGGATTCCTCTCCCGTCGATGCCGGGGCCTAAGACCTTGTGTGGAGTCGGGGCCGGAACCTGAGGATTCCTCTCCAGTGCTGACATGGATCTTGGGGTACTTCTGGAGTCTCCCCAGGGGAGTCAGTCCTCGTCTCGAATGCGGGCATGCACTTGCGCTTTCCTCCAGAGCGGTAGCAGCAGTGTCACGCAGTCCGCCGCGTGGATCAAAGGATCTATGGTTTTCCCTCGAGTCTTTCCCACGAGGCTTTCCCACGAGGCTTTCCCACAGGGCTGTCCCACGTGCACACGTGGTGGGAGTCGATCCTCGGCTTGAACGTCAAGGCAGTGCAGGGAAAACAGGTTCCTCTGGAATGGACTGACACATCTGGGGGACTCTTGGAATGGTGGCACGACCCTGGAGTTCCTCTCGCCTTTCCTGTGGAGAGCGCCTCCTCTTGAGATGCGACGGGAACGCCGGGAATTCTTTCCCTACGAAACAGGGAAAGGATCCCTCATCTCGAGCTAGGAGGCGGAAACGGGGCTACCCTGGATGTGTGCGGGACACCACGTGCTTCCTCTCGAGTGCAGACGGGTATGTCGGGGAACTTCTTGAGTTGCAGCAAGGGTGTGAAGGACCCTTTGGAAGTTCCAGTGGTTAGATGTGATTGGCCTCGAGAAGCCTCAGCGGAAATGGGCCTCATCTCGCCTGGAGGTGAAAACCTCCTGGATTTTCTCGAGTTGTGGCAGGTGCTCTCGACTTACGACCGGGACCTCAGGGACCCGCTCTGGTGGCCTCAGGAAAGGCCAGTCCCCATGCGAGTTCCTCGGGGGCCTTTCGGGATTCCTCTCCCGTCGATGCCAGGGCCTAAGACCTTGTGTGGAGTCGGGGCCGGAACCTGAGGATTCCTCTCCAGTGCTGACATGGATCTTGGGGTACTTCTGGAGTCTCCCCAGGGGAGTCAGTCCTCGTCTCGAATGCGGGCATGCACTTGCGCTTTCCTCCAGAGCGGTAGCAGCAGTGTCACGCAGTCCGCCGCGTGGATCAAAGGATCTATGGTTTTCCCTCGAGTCTTTCCCTCGAGGCTTTCCCACGAGGCTTTCCCACAGGGCTGTCCCACGTGCACACGTGGTGGGAGTCGATCCTCGGCTTGAACGTCAAGGCAGTGCAGGGAAAACAGGTTCCTCTGGAATGGACTGACACATCTGGGGGACTCTTGGAATGGTGGCACGACCCTGGAGTTCCTCTCGCCTTTCCTGTGGAGAGCGCCTCCTCTTGAGATGCGACGGGAACGCCGGGAATTCTTTCCCTTCGAAACAGGGAAAGGATCCCTCTTCTCGAGCTAGGAGGCGGAAACGGGGCTCCCCTGGATGTGTGCGGGACATCACGTGCTTCCTCTCGACTGGAGACGGGTATGTCGGGGCACTTCTTGAGTTGCAGCAATGGTGTGAAGGACCCTTTGGAAGTTCCAGTGGTTAGATGTGATTGGCCTCGAGAAGCCTCAGCGGAAATGGGCCTCATCTCGCCTGGAGGGCAAAACTTCCTGGATTTTCTCGAGTTGCGGCAGGTGCTCTCGACTTACGACGGGGACCTCAGGGACCCGCTCTGGTGGCCTCAGGAAAGGCCAGTCCCCATGCGAGTTCCTCATGGGCGTCTCGGGATTCCTCTCCCGTCGATGCCGGGGCCTAAGACCTTGTGTGGAGTCGGGGCCGGAACCTGAGGATTCCTCTCCAGTGTTGACATGGATCTTGGGGTACTTCTGGAGTCTCCCCAGGGGAGTCAGTCCTCGTCTCGAATGCGGGCATGCACTTGCGCTTTCCTCCATAGCGGTAGCAGCAGTGTCACGCAGTCCGCCGCCTGGATCAAAGGATCTATGGTTTTCCCTCGAGTATTTCCCACGAGGCTTTCCCACGAGGCTTTCCCACAGGGCTGTCCCACGTGCACACGTGTTGGGAGTCGATCCTCGGCTTGAACGTCAAGGCAGTGCAGGGAAAACAGGGTCCTCTGGAATGGACTGACACATCTGGGGGACACTTGGAATGGTGTCACGACACTGGAGTTCATCTCGCCTTTCCTGTGGAGAGCGCCTCCTCTTGAGATGCGACGGGAACGCCGGGAATTCTTTCTCTACGAAACAGGGAAAGGATCCCTTATCTCGAGCTAGGAGGCGAAAACGGAGCTCCCCTGGATGTGTGCGGGACCCCACGTGCTTCCTCTCGAGTGGAGACGGGTATGTCGGGGAACTTCTTGAGTTGCAGCAATGGTGTGAAGGACCCTTTGGAAGTTCCAGTGGTTAGATATGATTGGCCTCGAGAAGCCTCAGCGGAAATGGGCCTCATCTCGCCTGGAGGGCAAAACCTCCTGGATTTTCTCGAGTTGCGGCAGGTGCTCTCGACTTACGACGGGGACCTCAGGGACCCGCTCTGGTGGCCTCAGGAAAGGCCAGTCCCCATGCGAGTTCCTCGGGGCCTCTCGGGATTCCTCTCCCGTCGATGCCGGGGCCTAAAACCTTGTGTGGAGTCGGGGCCGGAACCTGAGGATTCCTCTCCAGTGCTGACGGGATCTTGGGGTACTTCTGGAGTCTCCCCAGGGGAGTCAGTCCTCGTCTCGAATGCGGGCATGCACTTGCGCTTTCCTCCAGAGCGGTAGCAGCTGTGTCACGCAGTCCGCCGCGTGGATCAAAGGATCTATGGTTTTCCCTCGAGTCTTTCCCAAGAGGCTTTCCCACGAGGCTTTCCCACAGGGCTGTCCCACGTGCACACGTGGTGGGAGTCGATCCTCGGCTTGAACGTCAAGGCAGTGCAGGGAAAACAGGTTCCTCTGGAATGGACTGACACATCTGGGGGACTCTTGGAATGGTGGCACGACACTGGAGTTCCTCTCGCCTTTCCTGTGGAGAGCGCCTCCTCTTGAGATGCAACGGGAACACCGGGAATTCTTTCCCTACGAAACAGGGAAAGGATCCCTCATCTCGAGCTAGGAGGCGGAAACGGGGCTACCCTGGATGTGTGCGGGACACCACGTGCTTCCTCTCGAGTGGAGACGGGTATGTCGGGGATCTTCTTGAGTTGCAGCAAGGGTGTGAAGGACCCTTTGGAAGTTCCAGTGGTTAGACATGATTGGCCTCGAGAAGCCTCAGCGGAAATGTGCCTCATCTCGCCTGGAGGGCAAAACCTCCTGGATTTTCTCGAGTTGCGGCAGGTGCTCTCGACTTACGATGGGGACCTCAGGGACCCGCTCTGGTGGCCTCAGGAAAGGCCAGTCCCCATGCGAGTTCCTCGGGGGCGTCTCGGGATTCCTCTCCCGTCGATGCCGGGGCCTAAGACCTTGTGTGGAGTCGGGGCCGGAACCTGAGGATTCCTCTCCAGTGCTGACATGGATCTTGGGGTACTTCTGGAGTCTCCCCAGGGGAGTCAGTCCTCGTCTCGAATGCGGGCATGCACTTGCGCTTTCCTCCAGAGCGGTAGCAGCAGTGTCACGCAGTCCGCCGCGTGGATCAAAGGATCTATGGTTTTCCCTCGAGTCTTTCCCATGAGGCTTTCCCACGAGGCTTTCCCACAGGGCTGTCCCCCGTGCACACGTGGTGGGAGTCGATCCTCGGCTTGAACGTCAAGGCAGTGCAGGGAAAACAGGTTCCTCTGAAATGGACTGACACATCTGGGGGACTCTTGGAATGGTGGCACGACCCTGGAGTTCCTCTCGCCTTTCCTGTGGAGAGCGCCTCCTCTTGAGATGCGACGGGAACGCCGGGAATTCTTTCCCTACGAAACAGTGAAAGGATCCCACATCTCGAGCTAGGAGGCGGAAACGGGGCTCCCCTGGATGTGTGCGGGACCCCACGTGCTTCCTCTCGAGTGGAGACGTGTATGTCGGGAAACTTCTTGAGTTGCAGCAAGGGTGTGAAGGACCCTTTGGAAGTTCCAGTGGTTAGATGTGATTGGCCTCGAGAAGCCTCAGCGGAAATGGGCCTCATCTCGCCTGGAGGGCAAAACCTCCTGGATTTTCTCGAGTTGCGGCAGGTGCTCTCGAGTTACGATGGGGACCTCAGGGAACCGCTCTGGTGGCCTGAGGAAAAGCCAGTCCCCACGCGAGTTCCTCGGGGGCGTCTCGGGATTCCTCTCCCGGCGATGCCGGGGCCTAAGACCTTGTGTGGATTCGGGGCCGGAACCTGAGGATTCCTCTCCAGTGCTGACATGGATCTTGGGGTACTTCTGGAGTCTCCCCAGGGGAGTCAGTCCTCGTCTCGAATGCGGGCATGCATAGCGCTTTCCTCCAGAGCGGTAGCAGCAGTGTCACGCAGTCCGCCGCGTGGATCAATGGATCTATGGTTTTCCCTCGAGTCTTTCCCACGAGGCTTTCCCACGAGGCTTTCCCACAGGGCTGTCCCACGTGCACACGTGGTGGTAGTCGATCCTCGGCTTGAACGTCAAGGCAGTGCAGGGAATACAGGTTCCTCTGGAATGGACTGACACATCTGGGGGACTCTTGGAATGGTGGCACGACCCTGGAGTTCCTCTCGCCTTTCCTGTGGAGAGCGCCTCCTCTTGAGATGCGACGGGAACGCCGGGAATTCTTTCCCTACGAAACAGGGAAAGGATCCCTCATCTCGAGCTAGGAGGCTGAAACGGGGCTCCCCTGGATGTGTGCGGGACACCACGTGCTTCCTCTCGAGTGCAGACGGGTATGTCGGGGAACTCCTTGAGTTGCAGCAAGGGTGTGAAGGACCCTTTGGATGTTCCAGTGGTTAGATGTGAATGGCCTCGAGAAGCCTCAGCGGAAATGGGCCTCATCTCGCCTGGAGGTGAAAACCTCCTGGATTTTCTCGAGTTGCGGCAGGTGCTCTCGACTTACGACGGGGACCTCAGGGACCCGCTCTGGTGGCCTCAGGAAAGGCCAGTCCCCATGCGAGTTCCTCGGGGGCCTCTCGGGATTCCTCTCCCGTCGATGCCGGGGCCTAAGACCTTGTGTGGAGTTGGGGCCGGAACCTGAGGATTCCTCTCCAGTGCTGACATGGATCTTGGGGTACTTCTGGAGTCTCCCCAGGGGAGTCAGTCCTCGTCGAATGCGGGCATGCACTTGCGCTTTCCTCCAGAGCGGTAGCAGCAGTGTCACGCAGTCCGCCGCGTGGATCAAAGGATCTATGGTTTTCCCTCGAGTCTTTCCCACGAGGCTTTCCCACGAGGCTTTCCCACAGGGCTGTCCCACGTGCACACGTGGTGGGAGTCGATCCTCGGCTTGAACGTCAAGGCAGTGCAGGGAAAACAGGTTCCTCTGGAATGGACTGACACATTTGGGGGACTCTTGGAATGGTGGCACGACCCTGGAGTTCCTCTCGCCTTTCCTGTGGAGAGCGCCTCCTCTTGAGATGCGACAGGAACGCCGGGAATTCTTTCCCTACGAAACAGGGAAAGAATCCCTCATCTCGAGCTAGGAGGCGGAAACGGGGCTCCCCTGGATGTGTGCGGGACACCACGTGCTTCCTCTCGAGTGGAGACGGGTATGTCGGGGAACTTCTTGAGTTGCAGCAATTGTGTGAAGGACCCTTTGGAAGTTCCAGTGGTTAGATGTGATTGGCCTCGAGAAGCCTCAGCGGAAATGGGCCTCATCTCGCCTGGAGGGCAAAACCTCCTGGATTTTCTCGAGTTGCGGCAGGTGCTCTCGACTTACGACGGGGACCTCAGGGACCCGCTCTGGTGGCCTCAGGAAAGGCCAGTCCCCATGCGAGTTCCTCGGGGGCCTCTCGGGATTCCTCTCCCGTCGATGCCGGGGCCTAAGACCTTGTGTGGAGTCGGGGCCGGAACCTGAGGATTCCTCTCCAGTGCTGACATGGATCTTGGGGTACTTCTGGAGTCTCCCCAGGATAGTCAGTCCTCGTCTCGAATGCGAGCATGCACTTGCGCTTTACTCCAGAGCGGTAGCAGCAGTGTCACGCAGTCCGCCGCGTGGATCAAATGATCTATGGTTTTCCCTCGAGTCTTTCCCACGAGGCTTTCCCACGAGGCTTTCCCACAGGGCTGTCCCACGTGCACACGTGGTGCGAGTCGATCCTCGGCTTGAACGTCAAGGCAGTGCAGGGAAAACAGTTTCCTCTGGAATGGACTGACACATCTGGGGGACTGTTGGAATGGTGGCACGACCCTGGAGATCCTCTTGCCTTTCCTGTGGAGAGCGCCTCCTCTTGAGATGCGACGGGAACGCCGGGAATTCTTTCCCTACGAAACAGGGAAAGGATCCCTCATCTCGAGCTACGAGGCGGAAACGGGGCTCCCCTGGATGTGTGCGGGACACCACGTGCTTCCTCTCGAGTGGAGACGGGTATGTCGGGGAACTTCTTGAGTTGCAGCAATGGTGTGAAGGACCCTTTGGAAGTTCCAGTGGTTAGATGTGATTGGCCTCGAGAAGCCTCAGCTGAAATGGGCCTCATCTCGCCTGGAGGGCAAAACCTCCTGGATTTTCTCGAGTTGCGGCAGGTGCTCTCGACTTACGACGGGGACCTCAGGGACCCGCTCTGGTGGCCTCAGGAAAGGCCAGTCCCCATGCGAGTTCCTCGGGGGCCTCTCGGGATTCCTCTCCCGTCGATGCCGGGGCCTAAGACCTTGTGTGGAGTCGGGGCCGGAACCTGAGGATTCCTCTCCAGTGCTGACATGGATCTTGGGGTACTTCTGGAGTCTCCCCAGGGGAGTCAGTCCTCGTCTCGAATGCGGGCATGCACTTGCGCTTTCCTCCAGAGCGGTAGCAGCAGTGTCACGCAGTCTGCCGCGTGGATCAAAGGATCTATGGTTTTCCCTCGAGTCTTTCCCACGAGGCTTTCCCACGAGGCTTTCCCACAGGGCTGTCCCACGTGCACACGAGGTGGGATTCGATCCTCGGCTTGAACGTCAAGGCAGTGCAGGGAAAACAGGTTACTCTGGAATGGACTGACACATCTGGGGGACTCTTGGAATGGTGGCACGACCCTGGAGTTCCTCTCGCCTTTCCTGTGGAGAGCGCCTCCTCTTGAGATGCGACGGGAACGCCGGGAATTCTTTCCCTACGAAACAGGGAAAGGATCCCTCATCTCGAGCTAGGAGGCGGAAACGGGGCTCCCCTGGATGTGTGCGGGACCCACGTGCTTCCTCTCGAGTGGAGATGGGTATGTCGGGGAACTTCTTGAGTTGCAGCAAGGGTGTGAAGGACCCTTTGGAAGTTCCAGTGGTTAGACGTTGTTAGCCTCGAGAAGCCTCAGCGGAAATGGGCCTCATCTCGCCTGGAGGGCAAAACCTCCTTGATTTTCTCGAGTTGCGGCAGGTGCTCTCGACTTACGACGGGGACCTCAGGGACCCGCTCTGGTGGCCTCAGGAAAGGCCAGTCCCCATGCGATTTCCTCGGGGGCCTCTCGAGATTCCTCTTCCGTCGATGCCGTGGCCTAAGACCTTGTGTGGAGTCGGGGCCGGAACCTGAGGATTCCTCTCCAGTGCTGACATGGATCTTGGGGTACTTCTGGAGTCTCCCCAGGGGAGTCAGTCCTCGTCTCGAATGCGGGCATGCACTTGCACTTTCCTCCAGAGCGGTAGCAGCAGTGTCACGCAGTCCGCCGTGTGGATCAAAGGATCTATGGTTTCCCTGGAGTCTTTCCCACGAGGCTTTCCCACGAGGCTTTCCCACAGGGCTGTCCCACGTGCACACGTGGTGGAGGTCGATCCTCGGCTTGAACGTCAAAGCAGTGCAGGGAAAACAGGTTCCTCTGGAATGGACTGACACATCTGGGGGACTCTTGGAATGGTGGCACGACCCTGGAGTTCCTCTCGCCTTTCCTGTGGAGAGCGCCTCCTCTTGAGATGCGACGGGAACGCCGGGAATTCTTTCCCTATGAAACAGGGAAAGGATCCCTCATCTCGAGCTAGGAGGCGGAAACGGGGCTCCCCTGGATGTGTGCGGGACCCACGTGCTTCCACTCGAGTGGAGATGGGTATCTCGGGGAACTTCTGGAGTTGCAGCAAGGGTGTGAAGGACCCTTTGGAAGTTCCAGTGGTTAGACGTGATTAGCCTCGAGAAGCATCAGCGAAAATGGGCCTCATCTCGCCTGGAGGGCAAAACCTCCTGGATTTTCTCGAGTTGCGGCAGGTGCTCTCGACTTACGACGGGGACCTCAGGGACCCGCTCTGGTGGCCTCAGGAAAGGCCAGTCCCCATGCGAGTTCCTCGGGGGCCTCTCGGGATTCCTCTCCCGTCGATGCCGGGGCCTAAGACCTTGTGTGGAGTCGTGGCCAGACCTGAGGATTCCTCTCCAGTGCTGACATGGATCTTGGGGTACTTCTGGAGTCTCCCCAGGATAGTCAGTCCTCGTCTCGAATGCGAGCATGCACTTGCGCTTTACTCCAGAGCGGTAGCAGCAGTGTCACGCAGTCCGCCGCGTGGATCAAAGGATCTATGGTTTTCCCTCGAGTCTTTCCCACGAGGCTTTCCCACGAGGCTTTCCCACAGGGCTGTCCCACGTGCACACGTGGTGGGAGTCGATCCTCGGCTTGAACGTCAAGGCAGTGCAGGGAAAACAGGTTCCTCTGGAATGGACTGACACATCTGGGGGACTCTTGGAATGGTGGCAAGACCCTGGAGATCCTCTTGCCTTTCCTGTGGAGAGCGCCTCCTCTTGAGATGCGACGGGAACGCCGGGAATTCTTTCCCTACGAAACAGGGAAAGGATCCCTCATCTCGAGCAAGGAGGCGGAAACGGGGCTCCCCTGGATGTGTGCGGGACTCCACGTGCTTCCTCTCGAGTGGAGACGGGTATGTCGGGGAACTTCTTGAGTTGCAGCAATGGTGTGAAGGACCCTTTGGAAGTTCCAGTGGTTAGATGTGATTGGCCTCGAGAAGCCTCAGCTGAAATGGGCCTCATCTCGCCTGGAGGGCAAAACCTCCTGGATTTTCTCGAGTTGCGGCAGGTGCTCTCGACTTACGACGGGGACCTCAGGGACCCGCTCTGGTGGCCTCAGGAAAGGCCAGTCCCCATGCGAGTTCCTCGGGGGCCTCTCGGGATTCCTCTCCCGTCGATGCCGGGGCCTAAGACCTTGTGTGGAGTCGGGGCCGGAACCTGAGGATTCCTCTCCAGTGCTGATATGGATCTTGGGGTACTTCTGGAGTCTCCCCAGGGGAGTCAGTCCTCGTCTCGAATGCGGGCATGCACTTGCGCTTTCCTCCAGAGCGGTAGCAGCAGTGTCACGCAGTCCGCCGCGTGGATCAAAGGATCTATGGTTTTCCCTCGAGTCTTTCCCACGAGGCTTTCCCACGAGGCTTTCCCACAGGGCTGTCCCACGTGCACACGAGGTGGGAGTCGATCCTCGGCTTGAACGTCAAGGCAGTGCAGGGAAAACAGGTTCCTCTGGAATGGACTGACACATCTGGGGGACTCTTGGAATGGTGGCACGACCCTGGAGTTCCTCTCGCCTTTCCTGTGGAGAGCGCCTCCTCTTGAGATGCGACGGGAACGCCGGGATTTCTTTCCCTACGAAACAGGGAAAGGATCCCTCATCTCGAGCTAGGAGGCGGAAACTGGGCTCCCCTGGATGTGTGCGGGACACCACGTGCTTCCTCTCGAGTGGATACGGGTATGTCGGGGAACTTCTTGAGTTGCAGCAATGGTGTGAAGGACCCTTTGGAAGTTCCAGTGGTTAGATGTGATTGGCCTCGAGAAGCCTCAGCGGAAATGGGCCTCATCTCGCCTGGAGGGCAAAACCTCCTGGATTTTCTCGAGTTGCGGCAGGTGCTCTCGACTTACGACGGGGACCTAAGGGACCCGCTCTGGTGGCCTCAGGAAAGGCCAGTCCCCATGCGAGTTCCTCGGGGGCCTCTCGGGATTCCTCTCCCGTCGATGCCGGGGCCTAAGACCTTGTGTGGAGTCGGGGCCGAAACCTGAGGATTCCTCTCTAGTGCTGACATGGATCTTGGGGTACTTCTGGAGTCTCCCCAGGGGAGTCAGTCCTCGTCTCGAATGCGGGCATGCACTTGCGCTTTCCTCCAGAGCGGTAGCAGCAGTGTCACGCAGTCCGCCGCGTGGATCAAAGGATCTATGGTTTTCCCTCGAGTCTTTCCCACGAGGCTTTCCCACGAGGCTTTCCCACAGGGCTGTCCCACGTGCACACGTGGTGGGAGTCGATCCTCCGCTTGAACGTCAAGGCAGTGCAGGGAAAAAAGGTTCCTCTGGAATGGACTGACACATCTGGGGGCTCTTGGAATGGTGGCATGACTGTGGAGTTCCTCTCGCCTTTCCTGTGGAGAGCGCCTCCTCTTGAGATGCGACGGGAACGCCGGGAATTCTTTCCCTACGAAACAGGGAAAGGATCCCTCATCTCGAGCTAGGAGGCTGAAACGGGGCTCCCCTGGATGTGTGCGGGACGCCACGTGCTTCCTCTCGAGTGCAGACGGGTATGTCGGGGAACTTCTTGAGTTGCAGCAAGGGTGTGAAGGACCCTTTGGATGTTCCAGTGGTTAGATGTGATTGGCCTCGAGAAGCCTCAGCGGAAATGGGCCTCATCTCGCCTGGAGGGCAAAACCTCCTGGATTTTCTCGAGTTGCGGCAGGTGCTCTCGACTTACGACGGGGACCTCAGGGACCCGCTCTGGTGGCCTCAGGAAAGGCCAGTCCCCATGCGAGTTCCTCGGGGGCCTCTCGGGATTCCTCTCCCGTCGATGCCGGGGCCTAAGACCTTGTGTGGAGTCGGGGCCGGAACCTGAGGATTCCTCTCCAGTGCTGATATGGATCTTGGGGTACTTCTGGAGTCTCCCCAGGGGAGTCAGTCCTCGTCTCGAATGCGGGCATGCACTTGCGCTTTCCTCCAGAGCGGTAGCAGCAGTGTCACGCAGTCCGCCGCGTGGATCAAAGGATCTATGGTTTTCCCTCGAGTCTTTCCCACGAGGCTTTCCCACGAGGCTTTCCCACAGGGCTGTCCCACGTGCACACGAGGTGGGAGTCGATCCTCGGCTTGAACGTCAAGGCAGTGCAGGGAAAACAGGTTCCTCTGGAATGGACTGACACATCTGGGGGACTCTTGGAATGGTGGCACGACCCTGGAGTTCCTCTCGCCTTTCCTGTGGAGAGCGCCTCCTCTTGAGATGCGACGGGAACGCCGGGATTTCTTTCCCTACGAAACAGGGAAAGGATCCCTCATCTCGAGCTAGGAGGCGGAAACTGGGCTCCCCTGGATGTGTGCGGGACACCACGTGCTTCCTCTCGAGTGGAGACGGGTATGTCGGGGAACTTCTTGAGTTGCAGCAATGGTGTGAAGGACCCTTTGGAAGTTCCAGTGGTTAGATGTGATTGGCCTCGAGAAGCCTCAGCGGAAATGGGCCTCATCTCGCCTGGAGGGCAAAACCTCCTGGATTTTCTCGAGTTGCGGCAGGTGCTCTCGACTTACGACGGGGACCTAAGGGACCCGCTCTGGTGGCCTCAGGAAAGGCCAGTCCCCATGCGAGTTCCTCGGGGGCCTCTCGGGATTCCTCTCCCGTCGATGCCGGGGCCTAAGACCTTGTGTGGAGTCGGGGCCGAAACCTGAGGATTCCTCTCTAGTGCTGACATGGATCTTGGGGTACTTCTGGAGTCTCCCCAGGGGAGTCAGTCCTCGTCTCGAATGCGGGCATGCACTTGCGCTTTCCTCCAGAGCGGTAGCAGCAGTGTCACGCAGTCCGCCGCGTGGATCAAAGGATCTATGGTTTTCCCTCGAGTCTTTCCCACGAGGCTTTCCCACGAGGCTTTCCCACAGGGCTGTCCCACGTGCACACGTGGTGGGAGTCGATCCTCCGCTTGAACGTCAAGGCAGTGCAGGGAAAAAAGGTTCCTCTGGAATGGACTGACACATCTGGGGGCTCTTGGAATGGTGGCATGACTGTGGAGTTCCTCTCGCCTTTCCTGTGGAGAGCGCCTCCTCTTGAGATGCGACGGGAACGCCGGGAATTCTTTCCCTACGAAACAGGGAAAGGATCCCTCATCTCGAGCTAGGAGGCTGAAACGGGGCTCCCCTGGATGTGTGCGGGACGCCACGTGCTTCCTCTCGAGTGCAGACGGGTATGTCGGGGAACTTCTTGAGTTGCAGCAAGGGTGTGAAGGACCCTTTGGATGTTCCAGTGGTTAGATGTGATTGGCCTCGAGAAGCCTCAGCGGAAATGGGCCTCATCTCGCCTGGAGGGCAAAACCTCCTGGATTTTCTCGAGTTGCGGCAGGTGCTCTCGACTTACGACGGGGACCTCAGGGACCCGCTCTGGTGGCCTCAGGAAAGGCCCGTCCCCATGCGAGTTCCTCGGGGGCCTCTCGGGATTCCTCTCCCGTCGATGCCAGGGCCTAAGACCTTGTGTGGAGTCGGGGCCGGAACCTGAGGATTCCTCTCCAGTGCTGACATGGATCTTGGGGTACTTCTGGAGTCTCCCCAGGGGAGTCAGTCCCCGTCTCGAATGCGGGCATGCACTTGCGCTTTCCTCCAGAGCGGTAGCAGCAGTGTCACGCAGTCCGCCGCGTGGATCAAAGGATCTATGGTTTTCCCTGGAGTCTTTCCCACGAGGCTTTCCCACGAGGCTTTCCCACAGGGCTGTCCCACGTGCACACGTGGTGGGAGTCGATCCTCGGCTTGAACGTCAAGGCAGTGCAGGGAAAACAGGTTCCTCTGGAATGGACTGACACATCTGGTCGACTCTTGGAATGGTGGCACGACCCTGGAGTTCCTCTCGCCTTTCCTGTGGAGAGCGCCTCCTCTTGAGATGCGACGGGAACGCCGGGAATTCTTTCCCTACGAAACAGGGAAAGGATCCCTCTTCTCGAGATACGAGGCGGAAACGGGGCTCCCCTGGATGTGTGCGGGACCCCAGGTGCTTCCTCTCGAGTGGAGACGGGTATGTCGGGGAACTTCTTGAGTTGCAGCAATGGTGTGAAGGACCATTTGGAAGTTCCAGTGGTTAGATGTGATTGGCCTCGAGAAGCCTCAGCGGAAATGGGCCTCATCTCGCCTGGAGGGCAAAACCTCCTGGATTTTCTCGTGTTGCGGCAGGTGCTTTCGACTTACGACGGGGACCTCAGGGACCCGCTCTGGTGGCCTCAGGAAAGGCCAGTCCCCATGCGAGTTCCTCGGGGGCCTCTCGGGATTCCTCTCCCGTCGATGCCGGGGCCTAAGACCTTGTGTGGAGTCGGGGCCGGAACCTGAGGATTCCTCTCCAGTGCTGACATGGATCTTGGGGTACTTCTGGAGTCTCCCCAGGGGAGTCAGTCCTCGTCTCGAATGCGGGCATGCACTTGCGCTTTCCTCCAGAGCGGTAGCAGCAGTGTCACGCAGTCCGCCGCGTGGATCAAAGGATCTATGTTTTTCTCTCGAGTCTTTCCCACGAGGCTTTCCCACGAGGCTTTCCCATAGGGCTGTCCCACGTGCACACGTGGTGGGAGTCGATCCTCGGCTTGAACGTCAAGGCAGTGCAGGGAAAACAGGTTCCTCTGGAATGGACTGACACATCTGGGGGACTCTTGGAATGGTGGCACGACCCTGGAGTTCCTCTCGCCTTTCCTGTGGAGAGCGCCTCCTCTTGACATGTGACTTGAACGGCGGGAATTCTTTCCCTACGAAACAGGGAAAGGATCCCTCATCTCGAGCTAGGAGGCGGAAACGGGGCTCCGCTGGATGTGTGCGGGACCCACGTGCTTCCTCTCGAGTGGAGATGGGTATGTCGGGGAACTTCTTGAGTTGCAGCAAGGGTGTGAAGGACCCTTTGGAAGTTCCAGTGGTTAGACGTGATTAGCCTCGAGAAGCCTCAGCGGAAATGGGCCTCATCTCGCCTGGAGGGCAAAACCTCCTGGATTTTCTCGAGTTGCGGCAGGTGCTCTCGACTTACGACGGGGACCTCAGGGACCCGCTCTGGTGGCCTCAGGAAAGGCCAGTCCCCATGCGATTTCCTCGGGGGCCTCTCGAGATTCCTCTTCCGTCGATGCCGTGGCCTAAGACCTTGTGTGGAGTCGGGGCCGGAACCTGAGGATTCCTCTCCAGTGCTGACATGGATCTTGGGGTACTTCTGGAGTCTCCCCAGGGGAGTCAGTCCTCGTCTCGAATGCGGGCATGCACTTGCGCTTTCCTCCAGAGCGGTAGCAGCAGTGTCACGCAGTCCGCCGCGTGGATCAAAGGATCTATGGTTTTCCCTGGAGTCTTTCCCACGAGGCTTTCCCACAGGGCTGTCCCACGTGCACACGTGGTGGGAGTCGATCCTCGGCTTGAACGTCAAAGCAGTGCAGGGAAAACAGGTTCCTCTGGAATGGACTGACACATCTGGGGGACTCTTGGAATGGTGGCACGACCATGGAGTTCCTCTCGCCTTTCCTGTGGAGAGCGCCTCCTCTTGAGTTGCGACGGGAACGCCGGGAATTCTTTCCCTATGAAACAGGGAAAGGATCCCTCATCTCGAGCTAGGAGGCGGAAACGGGGCTCCCCTGGATGTGTGCGGGACCCACGTGCTTCCACTCGAGTGGAGATGGGTATCTCCGGGAACTTCTGGATTTGCAGCAAGGGTGTGAAGGACCCTTTGGAAGTTCCAATGGTTAGACGTGATTAGCCTCGAGAAGCCTCAGCGAAAATGGGCCTCATCTCGCCTGGAGGGCAAAACCTCCTGGATTTTCTCGAGTTGCGGCAGGTGCTCTCGACTTACGACGGGGACCTCAGGGACCCGCTCTGGTGGCCTCAGGAAAGGCCAGTCCCCATGCGAGTTCCTCGGGGGCCTCTCGGGATTCCTCTCCCGTCGATGCCGGGGCCTAAGACCTTGTGTGGAGGCGGGGCCGGAACCTGAGGATTCCTCTCCAGTGCTGACATGGATTTTGGGGTACTTCTGGAGTCTCCCCAGGATAGTCAGTCCTCGTCTCGAATGCGAGCATGCACTTGCGCTTTACTCCAGAGCGGTAGCAGCAGTGTCACGCAGTCCGCCGCGTGGATCAAAGGATGTATGGTTTTCCCTCGAGTCTTTCCACGAGGCTTTCCCACGAGGCTTTCCCACAGGGCTGTCCCACGTGCACACGTGGTGGGAGTCGATCCTCGGCTTGAACGTCAAGGCAGTGCAGGGAAAACAGGTTCCTCTGGAATGGACTGACACATCTGGGGGACTCTTGGAATGGTGGCACGACCCTGGAGATCCTCTTGCCTTTCCTGTGGAGAGCGCCTCCTCTTGAGATGCGACGGGAACGTCGGGAATTCTTTCCCTACGAAACAGGGAAAGGATCCCTCATCTCGAGCAAGGAGGCGGAAACGGGGCTCCCCTGGATGTGTGCGGGACCCCACGTGCTTCCTCTCGAGTGGAGACGGGTATGTCGGGGAACTTCTTGAGTTGCAGCAATGGTGTGAAGGACCCTTTGGAAGTTCCAGTGGTTAGATGTGATTGGCCTCGAGAAGCCTCAGCTGAAATGGGCCTCATCTCGCCTGGAGGGCAAAACCTCCTGGATTTTCTCGAGTTGCGGCAGGTGCTCTCGACTTACGACGGGGACCTCAGGGACCCGCTCTGGTGGCCTCAGGAAAGGCCAGTCCCCATGCGAGTTCCTCGGGGGCCTCTCGGGATTCCTCTCCCGTCGATGCCGGGGCCTAAGACCTTGTGTGGAGTCGGGGCCGGAACCTGAGGATTCCTCTCCAGTGCTGACATGGATCTTGGGGTACTTCTGGAGTCTCCCCGGTGAGTCAGTCCTCGTCTCGAATGCGGGCATGCACTTGCGCTTTCCTCCAGAGCGGTAGCAGCAGTGTCACGCAGTCCGCCGCGTGGATCAAAGGATCTATGGTTTTCCCTCGAGTCTTTCCCACGAGGCTTTCCCACGAGGCTTTCCCACAGGGCTGTTCCACGTGCACACGAGGTGGGAGTCGATCCTCGGCTTGAACGTCAAGGCAGTGCAGGGAAAACAGGTTCCTCTGGAATGGACTGACACATCTGGGGGACTCTTGGAATGGTGGCACGACCCTGGAGTTCCTCTCGCCTTTCCTGTGGAGAGCGCCTCCTCTTGAGATGCGACGGGAACGCCGGGATTTCTTTCCTTACGAAACCGGGAAAGGATCCCTCATCTCGAGCTAGGAGGCGGAAACGGGGCTCCCCTGGATGTGTGCGGGACACCACGTGCTTCCTCTCGAGTGGAGACGGGTATGTCGGGGAACTTCTTGAGTTGCAGCAATGGTGTGAAGGACCCTTTGGAAGTTCCAGTGGTTAGATGTCATTGGCCTCGAGAAGCCTCAGCGGAAATGGGCCTCATCTCGCCTGGAGGGCAAAACCTCCTGGATTTTCTCGAGTTGCGGCAGGTGCTCTCGACTTACGACGGGGACCTCAGGGACCCGCTCTGGTGGCCTCAGGAAAGGCCAGTCCCCATGCGAGTTCCTCGGGGGCCTCTCGGGATTCCTCTCCCGTCGATGCCGGGGCCTAAGACCTTGTGTGGAGTCGGGGCCGGAACCTGAGGATTCCTCTCCAGTGCTGACATGGATCTTGGGGTACTTCTGGAGTCTCCCCAGGGGAGTCAGTCCTCGTCTCGAATGCGGGCATGCACTTGCGCTTTCCTCCAGAGCGGTAGCAGCAGTGTCACGCAGTCCGCCGCGTGGATCAAAGGATCTATGGTTTTCCCTCGAGTCTTTCCCTCGAGGCTTTCCCACGAGGCTTTCCCACAGGGCTGTCCCACGTGCACACGTGGTGGGAGTCGATCCTCGGCTTGAACGTCAAGGCAGTGCAGGGAAAACAGGTTCCTCTGGAATGGACTGACACATCTGGGGGACTCTTGGAATGGTGGCACGACCCTGGAGTTCCTCTCGCCTTTCCTGTGGAGAGCGCCTCCTCTTGAGATGCGACGGGAACGCCGGGAATTCTTTCCCTACGAAACAGGGAAAGGATCCCTCTTCTCGAGCTACGAGGCGGAAACGGGGCTCCCCTGGATGTGTGCGGGACATCACGTGCTTCCTCTCGAGTGGAGACGGGTATGTCGGGGAACTTCTTGAGTTGCAGCAATGGTGTGAAGGACCCTTTGGAAGTTCCAGTGGTTAGATGTGATTGGCCTCAAGAAGCCTCAGCGGAAATGGGCCTCATCTCGCCTGGAGGGCAAAACTTCCTGGATTTTCTCGAGTTGCGGCAGGTGCTCTCGACTTATGACGGGGACCTCAGGGACCCGCTCTGGTGGCCTCAGGATAGGCCAGTCCCCATGCGAGTTCCTCGGGGGCCTCTCGGGATTCCTCTCCCGTCGATGCCGGGGCCTAAGACCTTGTGTGGAGTCGGGGCCGGAACCTGAGGATTCCTCTCCAGTGTTGACATGGACCTTGGGGTACTTCTGGAGTCTCCCCAGGGGAGTCAGTCCTCGTCTCGAATGCGGGCATGCACTTTCGCTTTCCTCCAGAGCGGTAGCAGCAGTGTCACGCAGTCCGCCGCGTGGATCAAAGGATCTATGATTATCCCTCAGTCTTTCCCACGAGGCTTTCACGCGAGGCTTTCCCACAGGGCTGTCCCACGTGCACACGTGGTGGGAGTCGATCCTCGGCTTGAACGTCAAGGCAGTGCAGGGAAAACAGGTTCCTCTGGAATGGACTGACACATCTGGGGGACTCTTGGAATGGTGTCATGACCCTGGAGTTCCTCTCGCCTTTCCTGTGGAGAGCGCCTCCTCTTGAGATGCGACGGGAACGCCGGGAATTCTTTCCCTACGAAACAGGGAAAGGATCCCTCATCTCGAGCTAGGAGGCGGAAACGGGGCTCCCCTGGATGTGTGCGGGACCCACGTGCTTCCTCTCGAGTGGAGACGGGTATGTCGGGGAACTTCTTGAGTTGCAGCAATGGTGTGAAGGACCCTTTGGAAGTTCCAGTGGTTAGACGTGATTAGCCTCGAGAAGCCTCAGCGGAAATACGCCTCATCTCGCCTGGAGGGCAAAACCTCCTGGATTTTCTCGAGTTGCGGCAGGTGCTCTCGACTTACGACGGGGACCTCAGGGACCAGCTCTGGTGGCCTCAGGAAAGGCCAGTCCCCATGCGAGTTCCTCGGGGGCCTCTCGGGATTCCTCTCCCGTCGATGCGGAGCCTAAGACCTTGTGTGGAGTCGGGGCCGGAACCTGAGGATTCCTCTCCATTGCTGACATGGATCTTGGGGTACTTCTGGAGTCTCCCCAGGGGAGTCAGTCCTCGTCTCGAATGCGGGCATGCACTTGCGCTTTCCTCCAGAGCGGTAGCAGCAGTGTCACGCAGTCCGCCGCGTGGATCAAAGGATCTATGGTTTTCCCTCGAGTCTTTCCCACGAGGCTTTCCCACGAGGCTTTCCCACAGGGCTGTCCCACGTGCACACGTGGTGGGAGTCGATCCTCGGCTTGAACGTCAAGGCAGTGCAGGGAAAAAAGGTTCCTCTGGAATGGACTGACACATCTGGGGGCTCTTGGAATGGTGGCATGACCGTGGAGTTCCTCTCGCCTTTCCTGTGGAGAGCGCCTCCTCTTGAGATGCGACGGGAACGCCGGGAATTCTTTCCCTACGAAACAGGGAAAGGATCCCTCATCTCGAGCTAGGAGGCTGAAACGGGGCTCCCCTGGATGTGTGCGGGACACCACGTGCTTCCTCTCGAGTGCAGACGGGTATGTCGGGGAACTTCTTGAGTTGCAGCTAGGGTGTGAAGGACCCTTTGGATGTTCCAGTGGTTAGATGTGATTGGCCTCGAGAAGCCTCAGCGGAAATGGGCCTCATCTCGCCTGGAGGTGAAAACCTCCTGGATTTTCTCGAGTTGCGGCAGGTGCTCTCGACTTACGACGGGGACCTCAGGGACCCGCTCTGGTGGCCTCAGGAAAGGCCCGTCCCCATGCGAGTTCCTCGGGTGCCTCTCGGGATTCCTCTCCCGTCGATGCCAGTGCCTAAGACCTTGTGTGGAGTCGGGGCCGGAACCTGAGGATTCCTCTCCAGTGCTGACATGGATCTTGGGGTACTTCTGGAGTCTCCCCAGGGGAGTCAGTCCCCGTCTCGAATGCGGGCATGCACTTGCGCTTTCCTCCAGAGCGGTAGCAGCAGTGTCACGCAGTCCGCCGCGTGGATCAAAGGATCTATGGTTTTCCCTCGAGTCTTTCCCTCGAGGCTTTCCCACGAGGCTTTCCCACAGGGCTGTCCCACGTGCACACGTGGTGGGAGTCGATCCTCGGCTTGAACGTCAAGGCAGTGTAGGGAAAACAGGTTCCTCTGGAATGGACTGACACATCTGGGGGACTCTTGGAATGGTGTCACGACCCTGGAGTTCCTCTCGCCTTTCCTGTGGAGAGCGCCTCCTCTTGAGATGCGACGGGAACGCCGGGAATTCTTTCCCTACGAAACAGGGAAAGGATCCCTCTTCTCGAGATACGAGGCGGAAACGGGGCTCCCCTGGATGTGTGCGGGACCCCACGTGCTTCCTCTCGAGTGGAGACGGGTATGTCGGGGAACTTCTTGAGTTGCAGCAATGGTGTGAAGGACCCTTTGGAAGTTCCAGTGGTTAGATGTGATTGGCCTCGAGAAGCCTCAGCGGAAATGGGCCTCATCTCGCCTGGAGGGCAAAACCTCCTGGATTTTCTCGAGTTGCGGCAGGTGCTCTCGACTTACGACGGGAACCTCAGGGACCCGCTCTGGTGGCCTCAGGAAAGGCCAGTCCCCATGCGATTTCCTCGGGGGCCTCTCGAGATTCCTCTTCCGTCGATGCCGTGGCCTAAGACCTTGTGTGGAGTCGGGGCCGGAACCTGAGGATTCCTCTCCAGTGCTGACATGGATCTTGGGGTACTTCTGGAGTCTCCCCAGGGGAGTCAGTCCTCGTCTCGAATGCGGGCATGCACTTGCGCTTTCCTCCAGAGCGGTAGCAGCAGTGTCACGCAGTCCGCCGCGTGGATCAAAGGATCTATGGTTTTCCCTGGAGTCTTTCCCACGAGGCTTTCCCACGAGGCTTTCCCACAGGGCTGTCCCACGTGCACACGTGGTGGGAGTCGATCCTCGGCTTGAACGTCAAAGCAGTGCAGGGAAAACAGGTTCCTCTGGAATGGACTGACACATCTGGGGGACTCTTGGAATGGTGGCACGACCATGGAGTTCCTCTCGCCTTTCCTGTGGAGAGCGCCTCCTCTTGAGATGCGACGGGAACGCCGGGAATTCTTTCCCTATGAAACAGGGAAAGGATCCCTCATCTCGAGCTAGGAGGCGGAAACGGGGCTCCCCTGGATGTGTGCGGGACCCACGTGCTTCCACTCGAGTGGAGATGGGTATCTCCGGGAACTTCTGGAGTTGCAGCAAGGGTGTGAAGGACCCTTTGGAAGTTCCAATGGTTAGACGTGATTAGCCTCGAGAAGCCTCAGCGAAAATGGGCCTCATCTCGCCTGGAGAGCAAAACCTCCTGGATTTTCTCGAGTTGCGGCAGGTGCTCTCGACTTACGACGGGGACCTCAGGGACCCGCTCTGGTGGCCTCAGGAAAGGCCAGTCCCCATGCGAGTTCCTCGGGGGCCTCTCGGGATTCCTCTCCAGTCGATGCCGGGGCCTAAGACCTTGTGTGGAGGCGGGGCCGGAACCTGAGGATTCCTCTCCAGTGCTGACATGGATTTTGGGGTACTTCTGGAGTCTCCCCAGGATAGTCAGTCCTCGTCTCGAATGCGAGCATGCACTTGCGCTTTACTCCAGAGCGGTAGCAGCAGTGTCACGCAGTCCGCCGCGTGGATCAAAGGATGTATGGTTTTCCCTCGAGTCTTTCCCACGAGGCTTTCCCACGAGGCTTTCCCACAGGGCTGTCCCACGTGCACACGTGGTGGGAGTCGATCCTCGGCTTGAACGTCAAGGCAGTGCAGGGAAAACAGGTTCCTCTGGAATGGACTGACACATCTGGGGGTCTCTTGGAATGGTGGCACGACCCTGGAGATCCTCTTGCCTTTCCTGTGGAGAGCGACTCCTCTTGAGATGCGACGGGAACGCCGGGAATTCTTTCCCTACGAAACAGGGAAAGGATCCCTCATCTCGAGCAAGGAGGCGGAAACGGGGCTCCCCTGGATGTGTGCGGGACCCCACGTGCTTCCTCTCGAGTGGAGACGGGTATGTCGGGGAACTTCTTGAGTTGCAGCAATGGTGTGAAGGACCCTTTGGAAGTTCCAGTGGTTAGATGTGATTGGCCTCGAGAAGCCTCAGCTGAAATGGGCCTCATCTCGCCTGGAGGGCAAAACCTCCTGGATTTTCTCGAGTTGCGGCAGGTGCTCTCGACTTACGACGGGGACCTCAGGGACCCGCTCTGGTGGCCTCAGGAAAGGCCAGTCCCCATGCGAGTTCCTCGGGGGCCTCTCGGGATTCCTCTCCCGTCGATGCCGGGGCCTAAGACCTTGTGTGGAGTCGGGGCCGGAACCTGAGGATTCCTCTCCAGTGCTGACATGGATCTTGGGGTACTTCTGGAGTCTCCCCAGGGGAGTCAGTCCTCGTCTCGAATGCGGGCATGCACTTGCGCTTTCCTCCAGAGCGGTAGCAGCAGTGTCACGCAGTCCGCCGCGTGGATCAAAGGATCTATGGTTTTCCCTCGAGTCTTTCCCACGAGGCTTTCCCACGAGGCTTTCCCACAGGGCTGTCCCACGTGCACACGAGGTGGGAGTCGATCCTCGGCTTGAACGTCAAGGCAGTGCAGGGAAAACAGGTTCCTCTGGAATGGACTGACACATCTGGGGGACTCTTGGAATGGTGGCACGACCCTGGAGTTCCTCTCGCCTTTCCTGTGGAGAGCGCCTCCTCTTGAGATGCGACGGGAACGCCGGGATTTCTTTCCCTACGAAACAGGGAAAGGATCCCTCATCTCGAGCTAGGAGGCGGAAACGGGGCTCCCCTGGATGTGTGCGGGACACCACGTGCTTCCTCTCGAGTGGAGACGGGTATGTCGGGGAACTTCTTGAGTTGCAGCAATGGTGTGAAGGACCCTTTGGAAGTTCCAGTGGTTAGATGTGATTGGCCTCGAGAAGCCTCAGCGGAAATGGGACTCATCTCGCCTGGAGGGCAAAACCTCCTGGATTTTCTCGAGTTGCGGCAGGTGCTCTCGACTTACGACGGGGACCTCAGGGACCCGCTCTGGTGGCCTCAGGAAAGGCCAGTCCCCATGCGAGTTCCTCGGGGGCCTCTCGGGATTCCTCTCCCGTCGATGCCGGGGCCTAAGACCTTGTGTGGAGTCGGGGCCGGAACCTGAGGATTCCTCTCCAGTGCTGACATGGATCTTGGGGTACTTCTGGAGTCTCCCCAGGGGAGTCAGTCCTCGTCTCGTTTGCGGGCATGCACTTGCGCTTTCCTCCAGAGCGGTAGCAGCAGTGTCACGCAGTCCACCGCGTGGATCAAAGGATCTATGGTTTTCCCTCGAGTCTTTCCCTCGAGGCTTTCCCACGAGGCTTTCCCACAGGGCTGTCCCACGTGCACACGTGGTGGGAGTCGATCCTCGGCTTGAACGTCAAGGCAGTGCAGGGAAAACAGGTTCCTCTGGAATGGACTGACACATCTGGGGGACTCTTGGAATGGTGGCACGACCCTGGAGTTCCTCTCGCCTTTCCTGTGGAGAGCGCCTCCTCTTGAGATGCGACGGGAACGCCGGGAATTCTTTCCCTACGAAACCGGGAAAGGATCCCTCATCTCGAGCTAGGAGGCGGAAACGGGGCTCCCCTGGATGTGTGCGGGACACCACGTGCTTCCTCTCGAGTGGAGACGGGTATGTCGGGGAACTTCTTGAGTTGCAGCAATGGTGTGAAGGACCCTTTGGAAGTTCCAGTGGTTAGATGTCATTGGCCTCGAGAAGCCTCAGCGGAAATGGGCCTCATCTCGCCTGGAGGGCAAAACCTCCTGGATTTTCTCGAGTTGCGGCAGGTGCTCTCGACTTACGACGGGGACCTCAGGGACCCGCTCTGGTGGCCTCAGGAAAGGCCAGTCCCCATGCGAGTTCCTCGGGGGCCTCTCGGGATTCCTCTCCCGTCGATGCCGGGGCCTAAGACCTTGTGTGGAGTCGGGGCCGGAACCTGAGGATTCCTCTCCAGTGCTGACATGGATCTTGGGGTACTTCTGGAGTCTCCCCAGGGGAGTCAGTCCTCGTCTCGAATGCGGGCATGCACTTGCGCTTTCCTCCAGAGCGGTAGCAGCAGTGTCACGCAGTCCGCCGCGTGGATCAAAGGATCTATGGTTTTCCCTCGAGTCTTTCCCTCGAGGCTTTCCCACGAGGCTTTCCCACAGGGCTGTCCCACGTGCACACGTGGTGGGAGTCGATCCTCGGCTTGAACGTCAAGGCAGTGCAGGGAAAACAGGTTCCTCTGGAATGGACTGACACATCTGGGGGACTCTTGGAATGGTGGCACGACCCTGGAGTTCCTCTCGCCTTTCCTGTGGAGAGCGCCTCCTCTTGAGATGCGACGGGAACGCCGGGAATTCTTTCCCTACGAAACAGGGAAAGGATCCCTCTTCTCGAGCTACGAGGCGGAAACGGGGCTCCCCTGGATGTGTGCGGGACATCACGTGCTTCCTCTCGAGTGGAGACGGGTATGTCGGGGAACTTCTTGAGTTGCAGCAATGGTGTGAAGGACCCTTTGGAAGTTCCAGTGGTTAGATGTGATTGGCCTCGAGAAGCCTCAGCGGAAATGGGCCTCATCTCGCCTGGAGGGCAAAACTTCCTGGATTTTCTCGAGTTGCGGCAGGTGCTCTCGACTTATGACGGGGACCTCAGGGACCCGCTCTGGTGGCCTCAGGATAGGCCAGTCCCCATGCGAGTTCCTCGGGGGCCTCTCGGGATTCCTCTCCCGTCGATGCCGGGGCCTAAGACCTTGTGTGGAGTCGGGGCCGGAACCTGAGGATTCCTCTCCAGTGTTGACATGGACCTTGGGGTACTTCTGGAGTCTCCCCAGGGGAGTCAGTCCTCGTCTCGAATGCGGGCATGCACTTTCGCTTTCCTCCAGAGCGGTAGCAGCAGTGTCACGCAGTCCGCCGCGTGGATCAAAGGATCTATGATTATCCCTCAGTCTTTCCCACGAGGCTTTCACGCGAGGCTTTCCCACAGGGCTGTCCCACGTGCACACGTGGTGGGAGTCGATCCTCGGCTTGAACGTCAAGGCAGTGCAGGGAAAACAGGTTCCTCTGGAATGGACTGACACATCTGGGGGACTCTTGGAATGGTGTCATGACCCTGGAGTTCCTCTCGCCTTTCCTGTGGAGAGCGCCTCCTCTTGAGATGCGACGGGAACGCCGGGAATTCTTTCCCTACGAAACAGGGAAAGGATCCCTCATCTCGAGCTAGGAGGCGGAAACGGGGCTCCCCTGGATGTGTGCGGGACCCACGTGCTTCCTCTCGAGTGGAGACGGGTATGTCGGGGAACTTCTTGAGTTGCAGCAATGGTGTGAAGGACCCTTTGGAAGTTCCAGTGGTTAGACGTGATTAGCCTCGAGAAGCCTCAGCGGAAATACGCCTCATCTCGCCTGGAGGGCAAAACCTCCTGGATTTTCTCGAGTTGCGGCAGGTGCTCTCGACTTACGACGGGGACCTCAGGGACCAGCTCTGGTGGCCTCAGGAAAGGCCAGTCCCCATGCGAGTTCCTCGGGGGCCTCTCGGGATTCCTCTCCCGTCGATGCGGAGCCTAAGACCTTGTGTGGAGTCGGGGCCGGAACCTGAGGATTCCTCTCCATTGCTGACATGGATCTTGGGGTACTTCTGGAGTCTCCCCAGGGGAGTCAGTCCTCGTCTCGAATGCGGGCATGCACTTGCGCTTTCCTCCAGAGCGGTAGCAGCAGTGTCACGCAGTCCGCCGCGTGGATCAAAGGATCTATGGTTTTCCCTCGAGTCTTTCCCACGAGGCTTTCCCACGAGGCTTTCCCACAGGGCTGTCCCACGTGCACACGTGGTGGGAGTCGATCCTCGGCTTGAACGTCAAGGCAGTGCAGGGAAAAAAGGTTCCTCTGGAATGGACTGACACATCTGGGGGCTCTTGGAATGGTGGCATGACCGTGGAGTTCCTCTCGCCTTTCCTGTGGAGAGCGCCTCCTCTTGAGATGCGACGGGAACGCCGGGAATTCTTTCCCTACGAAACAGGGAAAGGATCCCTCATCTCGAGCTAGGAGGCTGAAACGGGGCTCCCCTGGATGTGTGCGGGACACCACGTGCTTCCTCTCGAGTGCAGACGGGTATGTCGGGGAACTTCTTGAGTTGCAGCTAGGGTGTGAAGGACCCTTTGGATGTTCCAGTGGTTAGATGTGATTGGCCTCGAGAAGCCTCAGCGGAAATGGGCCTCATCTCGCCTGGAGGTGAAAACCTCCTGGATTTTCTCGAGTTGCGGCAGGTGCTCTCGACTTACGACGGGGACCTCAGGGACCCGCTCTGGTGGCCTCAGGAAAGGCCCGTCCCCATGCGAGTTCCTCGGGTGCCTCTCGGGATTCCTCTCCCGTCGATGCCAGTGCCTAAGACCTTGTGTGGAGTCGGGGCCGGAACCTGAGGATTCCTCTCCAGTGCTGACATGGATCTTGGGGTACTTCTGGAGTCTCCCCAGGGGAGTCAGTCCCCGTCTCGAATGCGGGCATGCACTTGCGCTTTCCTCCAGAGCGGTAGCAGCAGTGTCACGCAGTCCGCCGCGTGGATCAAAGGATCTATGGTTTTCCCTCGAGTCTTTCCCTCGAGGCTTTCCCACGAGGCTTTCCCACAGGGCTGTCCCACGTGCACACGTGGTGGGAGTCGATCCTCGGCTTGAACGTCAAGGCAGTGTAGGGAAAACAGGTTCCTCTGGAATGGACTGACACATCTGGGGGACTCTTGGAATGGTGTCACGACCCTGGAGTTCCTCTCGCCTTTCCTGTGGAGAGCGCCTCCTCTTGAGATGCGACGGGAACGCCGGGAATTCTTTCCCTACGAAACAGGGAAAGGATCCCTCTTCTCGAGATACGAGGCGGAAACGGGGCTCCCCTGGATGTGTGCGGGACCCCACGTGCTTCCTCTCGAGTGGAGACGGGTATGTCGGGGAACTTCTTGAGTTGCAGCAATGGTGTGAAGGACCCTTTGGAAGTTCCAGTGGTTAGATGTGATTGGCCTCGAGAAGCCTCAGCGGAAATGGGCCTCATCTCGCCTGGAGGGCAAAACCTCCTGGATTTTCTCGAGTTGCGGCAGGTGCTCTCGACTTACGACGGGAACCTCAGGGACCCGCTCTGGTGGCCTCAGGAAAGGCCAGTCCCCATGCGATTTCCTCGGGGGCCTCTCGAGATTCCTCTTCCGTCGATGCCGTGGCCTAAGACCTTGTGTGGAGTCGGGGCCGGAACCTGAGGATTCCTCTCCAGTGCTGACATGGATCTTGGGGTACTTCTGGAGTCTCCCCAGGGGAGTCATTCCTCGTCTCGAATGCGGGCATGCACTTGCGCTTTCCTCCAGAGCGGTAGCAGCAGTGTCACGCAGTCCGCCGCGTGGATCAAAGGATCTATGGTTTTCCCTGGAGTCTTTCCCACGAGGCTTTCCCACGAGGCTTTCCCACAGGGCTGTCCCACGTGCACACGTGGTGGGAGTCGATCCTCGGCTTGAACGTCAAAGCAGTGCAGGGAAAACAGGTTCCTCTGGAATGGACTGACACATCTGGGGGACTCTTGGAATGGTGGCACGACCATGGAGTTCCTCTCGCCTTTCCTGTGGAGAGCGCCTCCTCTTGAGATGCGACGGGAACGCCGGGAATTCTTTCCCTATGAAACAGGGAAAGGATCCCTCATCTCGAGCTAGGAGGCGGAAACGGGGCTCCCCTGGATGTGTGCGGGACCCACGTGCTTCCACTCGAGTGGAGATGGGTATCTCCGGGAACTTCTGGAGTTGCAGCAAGGGTGTGAAGGACCCTTTGGAAGTTCCAATGGTTAGACGTGATTAGCCTCGAGAAGCCTCAGCGAAAATGGGCCTCATCTCGCCTGGAGAGCAAAACCTCCTGGATTTTCTCGAGTTGCGGCAGGTGCTCTCGACTTACGACGGGGACCTCAGGGACCCGCTCTGGTGGCCTCAGGAAAGGCCAGTCCCCATGCGAGTTCCTCGGGGGCCTCTCGGGATTCCTCTCCAGTCGATGCCGGGGCCTAAGACCTTGTGTGGAGGCGGGGCCGGAACCTGAGGATTCCTCTCCAGTGCTGACATGGATTTTGGGGTACTTCTGGAGTCTCCCCAGGATAGTCAGTCCTCGTCTCGAATGCGAGCATGCACTTGCGCTTTACTCCAGAGCGGTAGCAGCAGTGTCACGCAGTCCGCCGCGTGGATCAAAGGATGTATGGTTTTCCCTCGAGTCTTTCCCACGAGGCTTTCCCACGAGGCTTTCCCACAGGGCTGTCCCACGTGCACACGTGGTGGGAGTCGATCCTCGGCTTGAACGTCAAGGCAGTGCAGGGAAAACAGGTTCCTCTGGAATGGACTGACACATCTGGGGGTCTCTTGGAATGGTGGCACGACCCTGGAGATCCTCTTGCCTTTCCTGTGGAGAGCGACTCCTCTTGAGATGCGACGGGAACGCCGGGAATTCTTTCCCTACGAAACAGGGAAAGGATCCCTCATCTCGAGCAAGGAGGCGGAAACGGGGCTCCCCTGGATGTGTGCGGGACCCCACGTGCTTCCTCTCGAGTGGAGACGGGTATGTCGGGGAACTTCTTGAGTTGCAGCAATGGTGTGAAGGACCCTTTGGAAGTTCCAGTGGTTAGATGTGATTGGCCTCGAGAAGCCTCAGCTGAAATGGGCCTCATCTCGCCTGGAGGGCAAAACCTCCTGGATTTTCTCGAGTTGCGGCAGGTGCTCTCGACTTACGACGGGGACCTCAGGGACCCGCTCTGGTGGCCTCAGGAAAGGCCAGTCCCCATGCGAGTTCCTCGGGGGCCTCTCGGGATTCCTCTCCCGTCGATGCCGGGGCCTAAGACCTTGTGTGGAGTCGGGGCCGGAACCTGAGGATTCCTCTCCAGTGCTGACATGGATCTTGGGGTACTTCTGGAGTCTCCCCAGGGGAGTCAGTCCTCGTCTCGAATGCGGGCATGCACTTGCGCTTTCCTCCAGAGCGGTAGCAGCAGTGTCACGCAGTCCGCCGCGTGGATCAAAGGATCTATGGTTTTCCCTCGAGTCTTTCCCACGAGGCTTTCCCACGAGGCTTTCCCACAGGGCTGTCCCACGTGCACACGAGGTGGGAGTCGATCCTCGGCTTGAACGTCAAGGCAGTGCAGGGAAAACAGGTTCCTCTGGAATGGACTGACACATCTGGGGGACTCTTGGAATGGTGGCACGACCCTGGAGTTCCTCTCGCCTTTCCTGTGGAGAGCGCCTCCTCTTGAGATGCGACGGGAACGCCGGGATTTCTTTCCCTACGAAACAGGGAAAGGATCCCTCATCTCGAGCTAGGAGGCGGAAACGGGGCTCCCCTGGATGTGTGCGGGACACCACGTGCTTCCTCTCGAGTGGAGACGGGTATGTCGGGGAACTTCTTGAGTTGCAGCAATGGTGTGAAGGACCCTTTGGAAGTTCCAGTGGTTAGATGTGATTGGCCTCGAGAAGCCTCAGCGGAAATGGGACTCATCTCGCCTGGAGGGCAAAACCTCCTGGATTTTCTCGAGTTGCGGCAGGTGCTCTCGACTTACGACGGGGACCTCAGGGACCCGCTCTGGTGGCCTCAGGAAAGGCCAGTCCCCATGCGAGTTCCTCGGGGGCCTCTCGGGATTCCTCTCCCGTCGATGCCGGGGCCTAAGACCTTGTGTGGAGTCGGGGCCGGAACCTGAGGATTCCTCTCCAGTGCTGACATGGATCTTGGGGTACTTCTGGAGTCTCCCCAGGGGAGTCAGTCCTCGTCTCGTTTGCGGGCATGCACTTGCGCTTTCCTCCAGAGCGGTAGCAGCAGTGTCACGCAGTCCACCGCGTGGATCAAAGGATCTATGGTTTTCCCTCGAGTCTTTCCCTCGAGGCTTTCCCACGAGGCTTTCCCACAGGGCTGTCCCACGTGCACACGTGGTGGGAGTCGATCCTCGGCTTGAACGTCAAGGCAGTGCAGGGAAAACAGGTTCCTCTGGAATGGACTGACACATCTGGGGGACTCTTGGAATGGTGGCACGACCCTGGAGTTCCTCTCGCCTTTCCTGTGGAGAGCGCCTCCTCTTGAGATGCGACGGGAACGCCGGGAATTCTTTCCCTACGAAACAGGGAAAGGATCCCTCTTCTCGAGCTACGAGGCGGAAACGGGGCTCCCCTGGATGTGTGCGGGACATCACGTGCTTCCTCTCGAGTGGAGACGGGTATGTCGGGGAACTTCTTGAGTTGCAGCAATGGTGTGAAGGACCCTTTGGAAGTTCCAGTGGTTAGATGTGATTGGCCTCGAGAAGCCTCAGCGGAAATGGGCCTCATCTCGCCTGGAGGGCAAAACTTCCTGGATTTTCTCGAGTTGCGGCAGGTGCTCTCGACTTATGACGGGGACCTCAGGGACCCGCTCTGGTGGCCTCAGGAAAGGCCAGTCCCCATGCGAGTTCCTCGGGGGCCTCTCGGGATTCCTCTCCCGTCGATGCCGGGGCCTAAGACCTTGTGTGGAGTCGGGGCCGGAACCTGAGGATTCCTCTCCAGTGCTGACATGGATCTTGGGGTACTTCTGGAGTCTCCCCAGGGGAGTCAGTCCTCGTCTCGAATGCGGGCATGCACTTTCGCTTTCCTCCAGAGCGGTAGCAGCAGTGTCACGCAGTCCGCCGCGTGGATCAAAGGATCTATGATTTTCCCTCAGTCTTTCCCACGAGGCTTTCACGCGAGGCTTTCCCACAGGGCTGTCCCACGTGCACACGTGGTGGGAGTCGATCCTCGGCTTGAACGTCAAGGCAGTGCAGGGAAAACAGGTTCCTCTGGAATGGACTGACACATCTGGGGGACTCTTGGAATGGTGTCATGACCCTGGAGTTCCTCTCGCCTTTCCTGTGGAGAGCGCCTCCTCTTGAGATGCGACGGGAACGCCGGGAATTCTTTCCCTACGAAACAGGGAAAGGATCCCTCATCTCGAGCTAGGAGGCGGAAACGGGGCTCCCCTGGATGTGTGCGGGACCCACGTGCTTCCTCTCGAGTGGAGACGGGTATGTCGGGGAACTTCTTGAGTTGCAGCAATGGTGTGAAGGACCCTTTGGAAGTTCCAGTGGTTAGACGTGATTAGCCTCGAGAAGCCTCAGCGGAAATGGGCCTCATCTCGCCTGGAGGGCAAAACCTCCTGGATTTTCTCGAGTTGCGGCAGGTGCTCTCGACTTACGACGGGGACCTCAGGGACCAGCTCTGGTGGCCTCAGGAAAGGCCAGTCCCCATGCGAGTTCCTCGGGGGCCTCTCGGGATTCCTCTCCCGTCGATGCGGGGCCTAAGACCTTGTGTGGAGTCGGGGCCGGAACCTGAGGATTCCTCTCCAGTGCTGACATGGATCTTGGGGTACTTCTGGAGTCTCCCCAGGGGAGTCAGTCCTCGTCTCGAATGCGGGCATGCACTTGCGCTTTCCTCCAGAGCGGTAGCAGCAGTGTCACGCAGTCCGCCGCGTGGATCAAAGGATCTATGGTTTTCCCTCGAGTCTTTCCCACGAGGCTTTCCTAAGAGGCTTTCCCACAGGGCTGTCCCACGTGCACACGTGGTGGGAGTCGATCCTCGGCTTGAACGTCAAGGCAGTGCAGGGAAAAAAGGTTCCTCTGGAATGGACTGACACAGCTGGGGGACTCTTGGAATGGTGGCATGACCCTGGAGTTCCTCTCGCCTTTCCTGTGGAGAGCGCCTCCTCTTGAGATGAAACGGGAACGCCGGGAATTCTTTCCCTACAAAACAGGGAAAGGATCCCTCATCTCGAGCTAGGAGGTGGAAACGGGACTCCCCTGGATGTGTGCGGGACACCACGTGCTTCCTCTCGAGAGCAGACGGGTATGTCGGGGAACTTCTTGAGTTGCAGCAAGGGTGTGAAGGACCCTTTGGAAGTTCCAGTGGTTAGATGTGATTGGCCTCGAGAAGCCTCAGCGGAAATGGGCCTCATCTCGCCTGGAGGGCAAAACCTCCTGGATTTTCTCGAGTTGCGGCAGGTGCTCTCGACTTACGACGGGGACCTCAGGGACCCGCTCTGGTGGCCTCAGGAAAGGCCAGTCCCCATGCGAGTTCCTCGGGGGCCTCTCGGGATTCCTCTCCCGTCGATGCCGGGGCCTAAGACCTTGTGTGGAGTCGGGGCCGGAACCTGAGGAATCCTCTCCAGTGCTGACATGGATCTCGGGGTACTTCTGGAGTCTCCCCAGGGGAGTCAGTCCTCGTCTCGAATGCGGGCATGCACTTGCGCTATCCTCCAGAGCGGTAGCAGCAGTGTCACGCAGTCCGGCGCGTGGACCAAAGGATCTATGGTTTTCCCTCGAGTCTTTCCCACGAGGCTTTCCCACGAGGCTTTCCCACAGGGCTGTCCCACGTGCACACGTGGTGGGAGTCGATCCTCGGCTTGAACGTCAAGGCAGTGCAGGGAAAACAGGTTCCTCTGGAATGGACTGACACATCTGGGGGACTCTTGGAATGGTGTCACGACCCTGGAGTTCCTCTCGCCTTTCCTGTGGAGAGCGCCACCTCTTGAGATGCGACGGGAACGCCGGGAATTCTTTCCCTACGAAACAGGGAAAGAATCCCTCATCTCGAGCTAGGAGGCAGAAACGGGGCTCCCCTGGATGTGTGCGGGACCCCACGTGCTTCCTCTCGAGTGGAGACGGGTATGTCGGGGAACTTCTTGAGTTGCAGCAATGGTGTGAAGGACCCTTTGGAAGTTCCAGTGGTTAGATGTGATTGGCCTCGAGAAGCCTCAGCGGAAATGGGCCTCATCTCGCCTGGAGGGCAAAACCTCCTGGATTTTCTCGAGTTGCGGCAGGTGCTCTCGACTTACGACAGGGACCTCAGGGAACCGCTCTGGTGGCCTCAGGAAAAGCCAGTCCCCATGCGAGTTCCTCGGGTGCGTCTCGGGATTCCTCTCCCGTCGATGCCGGGGCCTAAGACCTTGTGTGGAGTCGGGGCCGGAACCTGAGGATTCCTCTCCAGTGCTGACATGGATCTTGGGGTACTTCTGGAGTCTCCCCAGGGAAGTCAGTCCTCGTCTCGAATGCGGGCATGCATTGCGCTTTCCTCCAGAGCGGTAGCAGCAGTGTCACGCAGTCCGCCGCGTGGATCAAAGGATCTATGGTTTTCCCTCGAGTCTTTCCCACGAGGCTTTCCCACGAGGCTTTCCCACAGGGCTGTCCCACGTGCACACGTGGTGGGAGTCGATCCTCGGCTTGAACGTCCAGGCAGTGCAGAGAAAACAGGTTCTTCTGGAATGGACTGACACATCTGGGGGACTCTTGGAATGGTGGCACGACCCTGGAGTTCCTCTCGCCTTTCCTGTGGAGAGCGCCTCCTCTTGAGATGCGACGGGAACGCCGGGAATTCTTTCCCTACGAAACAGGGAAAGGATCCCTCATCTCGAGCTAGGAGGCGGAAACGGTGCTCCCCTGGATGTGTGCGGGACACCACGTGCTTCCTCTCGAGTGCAGACGGGTATGTCGGGGAACTTCTTGAGTTGCAGCAAGGGTGTGAAGGACCCTTTGGAAGTTCCAGTGGTTAGATGTGATTGGCCTCGAGAAGCCTCAGCGGAAATGGGCCTCATCTCGCCTGGAGGGCAAAACCTCCTGGATTTCCTCGAGTTGCGGCAGGTGCTCTCGACTTACGACGGGGACCTCAGGGACCCGCTCTGGTGGCCTCAGGAAAGGCCAGTCCCCATGCGAGTTCCTCGGGGGCCTCTCAGGATTCCTCTCCCGTCGATGCCGGGGCCTAAGACCTTGTGTGGAGTCGGGGCCGGAACCTGAGGATTCCTCTCCAGTGCTGACATGGATTTTGGGGTACTTCTGGAGTCTCCCCAGGGGAGTCAGTCCTCGTCTCGAATGCGGGCATGCACTTGCGCTTTCCTCCAGAGCGGTAGCAGCAGTGTCACGCAGTCCGCCGCGTGGATCAAAGGATCTATGGTTTTCCCTCGAGTCTTTCCCACGAGGCTTTCCCGCGAGGCTTTCCCACAGGGCTGTCCCACGTGCACACGTGGTGGGAGTCGATCCTCGGCTTGAACGTCAAGGCAGTGCAGGGAAAACAGGTTCTTCTGGAATGGACTGACACATCTGGGGGACTCTTGGAATGGTGGCATGACCCTGGAGTTCCTCTCGCCTTTCCTGTGGAGAGCGCCTCCTCTTGAGATGCGACGGGAACGCCGGGAATTCTTTCCCTACGAAACAGGGAAAGGATCCCTCATCTCGAGCTAGGAGGCGGAAACGGGGCTCCCCTGGATGTGTGCGGGACACCACGTGCTTCCTCTCGAGTGCAGACGGGTATGTCGGGGAACTTCTTGAGTTGCAACAAGGGTGTGAAGGACCCTTTGGAAGTTCCAGTGGTTAGATGTGATTGGCCTCGAGAAGCCTCAGCGGAAATGGGCCTCATCTCGCCTGGAGGGCAAAACCTCCTAGATTTTCTCAAGTTGCGGCAGGTGCTCTCGACTTACGACGGGGACCTCAGGGACCCGCTCTGGTGGCCTCAGGAAAGGCCAGTCCCCTTGCGAGTTCCTCGGGGGCCTCTCGGGATTCCTCTCCCGTCGATGCCGGGGCCTAAGACCTTGTGTGGAGTCGGGGCCGGAACCTGAGGATTCCTCTCCAGTCCTGACATGGATCTTGGGGTACTTCTGGAGTCTCCCCAGGGGAGTCAGTCCTCGACTCGAATGCGCGCATGCACTTGCGCTTTCCTCCAGAGCGGTAGCAGCAGTGTCACGCAGTCCGCCGCGTGGATCAAAGGATCTATGTTTTTCTCTCGAGTCTTTGCCACGAGGCTTTCCCACGAGGCTTTCCCACAGGGCTGTCCCACGTGCACACGTGGTGGGAGTCGATCCTCGGCTTGAACGTCAAGGCAGTGCAGGGAAAACAGGTTCCTCTGGAATGGACTGACACATCTGGGGGACTCTTGGAATGGTGGCACGACCCTGGAGTTCCTCTCGCCTTTTCTGTGGAGAGCGCCTCCTCTTGAGATGCGACGGGAACGCCGGGAATTCTTTCCCTACGAAACAGGGAAAGGATCCCTCATCTCGAGCTAGGAGGCGGAATCGGGGCTCCCCTGGATGTGTGCGGGACCCCACGTGCTTCCTCTCGAGTGGAGACGGGTACGTCGGGGAACATCTTGAGTTGCAGCAATGGTGTGAAGGACCCTTTGGAAGTTCCAGTGGTTAGATGTGATTGGCCTCGAGAAGCCTCAGCGGAAATGGGCCTCATCTCGCCTGGAGGGCAAAACCTCCTGGATTTTCTCGAGTTGCGGCAGGTGCTCTCGACTTACGACGGGGACCTCAGGGAACCGCTCTGGTGGCCTCAGGAAAGGCCAGTCCCCATGCGAGTTCCTCGGGGGCCTCTCGGGATTCCTCTCCCGTCGATGCCGGGGCCTAAGACCTTGTGTGGAGTCGGGGCCGGAACCTGAGGATTCCTCTCCAGTGCTGACATGGATCTTGGGGTACTTTTGGAGTCTCCCCAGGGGAGTCAGTCCTCGTCTCGAATGCGGGCATGCACTTGCGCTTTCCTCCAGAGCGGTAGCAGCAGTGTCACGCAGTCCGCCGCGTGGATCAAAGGATCTATGGTTTTCCCTCGAGTCTTTCCCACGAGGCTTTCCCACGAGGCTTTCCCACAGGGCTGTCCCACGTGCACACGTGGTGGGAGTCGATCCTCGGCTTGAACGTCAAGGCAGTGCAGGGAAAACAGGTTCCTCTGGAATGGACTGACACATCTGGGGGACTCTTGGAATGGTGGCACGACCCTGGAGTTCCTCTCGCCTTTCCTGTGGAGAGCGCCTCCTCTTGAGATGCGACGGGAACGCCGGGAATTCTTTCCCTACGAAACAGGGAAAGGATCCCTCATCTCGAGCTAGGAGGCGGAAAAGGGGCTCCCCTGGATGTGTGCGGGACCCCACGTGCTTCCTCTCGAGTGCAGACGGGTATGTCGGGGAACTTCTTGAGTTGCAGCAAGGGTGTGAAGGACCCTTTGGAAGTTCCAGTGGTTAGATGTGATTGGCCTCGAGAAGCCTCAGCGGAAATGGGCCTCATCTCGCCAGGAGGGCAAAACCTCCTGGATTTTCTCGAGTTGCAGCAGGTGCTCTCGACTTACGACGGGGACCTCAGGGACCCGCTCTGGTGGCCTCAGGAAAGGCCAGTCCCCATGCGAGTTCCTCGGGGGCCTCTCGGGATTCCTCTCCCATCGATGCCGGGGCCTAAGACCTTGTGTGGAGTTGGGGCCGGAACCTGAGGATTCCTCTCCAGTGCTGACATGGTACTTGCGGTACTTCTGGAGTCTCCCCAGGGGAGTCAGTCCTCTTCTCGAATGCGTGCATGCACTTGCGCTTTCCTCCAGAGCGGTAGCAGCAGTGTCACGCAGTCCGCCGCGTGGATCAAAGGATCTATGGTTTTCCCTCGAGTCTTTCCCACGAGGCTTTCCCACGAGGCTTTCCCACAGGGCTGTCCCACGTGCACACGTTGTGGGAGTAGATCCTCGTCTTGAACGTCAAGGCAGTGCAGGGAAAACAGGTTCCTCTGGAATGGACTGACACATCTGGGGGACTCTTGGAATGGTGGCACGACCCTGGAGTTCCTCTCGCCTTTCCTGTGGAGAGCGCCTCCTCTTGAGATGCGACGGGAACGCCGGGAAATCTTTCCCTACGAAACAGGGAAAGGATCCCTCATCTCGAGCTAGGAGGCGGAAACGGGGCTCCCCTGGATGTGTGCGGGACCCAAGTGCTTCCTCTCGAGTGGAGACGGGTATGTCGGGGAACTTCTTGAGTTGCAGCAAGGGTGTGAAGGACCCTTTGGACGTTCCAGTGGTTAGACGTGATTAGCCTCGAGAAGCCTCAGCGGAAATGGGCCTCATCGCGCCTGGAGGGCAAAACCTCCTGGATTTTCTCGAGTTGCGGCAGGTGCTCTCGACTTACGACGCGGACCTCAGGGACCCGCTCTGGTGGCCTCAGGAAAGGCCAGTCCCCATGCGAGTTCCTCGGGGACTTCTGGGGATTCCTCTCCCGTCGATGCCGGGGCCTAAGACCTTGTGTGGAGTCGGGGCCGGAACCTGAGGATTCCTCTCCAGTGCTGACATGGATCTTGGGGTACTTCTGGAGTCTCCCCAGGGGAGTCAGTCCTCGTCTCGTATGCAGGCATGCACTTGCGCTTTCCTCCAGAGCGGTAGCAGCTGTGTCACGCAGTCCGCCGCGTGGATCAAAGGATCTATGGTTTTCCCTCGAGTCTTTCCCACGAGGCTTTCCCACGAGGCTTTCCCACAGGGCTGTCCCACGTGCACACGTGGTGGGAGTCGATCCTCGGCTTGAACGTCAAGGCAGTGCAGGGAAAACAGGTTCCTCTGGAATGGACTGACACATCTGGGGGACTCTTGGAATGGTGTCACGACCCTGGAGTTCCTCTCGCCTTTCCTGTGGAGAGCGCCTCCTCTTGAGATGCAACGGGAACGCCGGGAATTCTTTCATTACGAAACAGGGAAAGGATCCCTCATCTCGAGCTAGGAGGCGGAAACGGGGCTCCCCTGGATGTGTGCGGGACCCACGTGCTTCCTCTCGAGTGGAGACGGGTATGTCGGGGAACTTCTTGAGTTGCAGCAAGGGTGTGAAGGACCCTTTAGAAGTTCCAGTGGTCAGACGTGATTAGCCTCGAGAAGCCTCAGCGGAAATGGGCCTCATCTCGCCTGGAGGGCAAAACCTCCTGGATTTTCTCGAGTTGCGGCAGGTGCTCTCGACTTACTACGGGGACCTCAGGGACCCGCTCTGGTGGCCTCAGGAAATGCCAGTCCCCATGCGAGTTCCTCGGGGGCCTCTCAGGATTCCTCTCCCGTCGATGCCGGGGCCTAAGACCTTGTGTGGAGTCGGAGCCGGAACCTGAGGATTCCTCTCCAGTGCTGACATGGATCTTGGGGTACTTCTGGAGTCTCCCCAGGGGAGTCAGTCCTCGTCTCGAATGCGGGCATGCACTTGCGCTTTTCTCCAGAGCGGTAGCAGCAGTGTCACGCAGTCCGCCGCGTGGATCAAAGGATCTATGGTTTTCCCTCGAGGCTTTCCCACGAGGCTTTCCCACAGGGCTGTGCCACGTGCACACGTGGTGGGAGTAGATCCTCGGCTTGAACGTCAAGGCAGTGCAGGGAAAACAGGTTCCTCTGGAATGGACTGACACATCTGGGGGACTCTTCGAATGGTGGCACGACCCTGGAGTTCCTCTCGCCTTTCCTGTGGAGAGCGCCTCCTCTTGAGATGCGACGGGAACGCCGGGAATTCTTTCCCTACGAAACAGGGAAAGGATCCCTCATCTCCAGCTAGGAGGCGGAAACGGGGCTCCCCTGGATGTGTGAGGGACCCCACGTGCTTCCTCTCGAGTGGAGACGGGTATGTCGGGGAACTTCTTGAGTTGCAGCAAGGGTGTGAAGGACCCTTTGGAAGTTCCAGTGGTTAGACGTGATTGGCCTCGAGAAGCCTCAGCGGAAATGGGCCTCATCGCGCCTGGAGGGCAAAACCTCCTGGATTTTCTCGAGTTGCGGCAGGTGCTCTCGACTTACGACGGGGACCTCAGGGACCCGCTCTGGTGGCCTCAGGAAAGGCCAGACCCATGCGAGTTCCTCGGGGGCCTCTCGGGATTCCTCTCCCGTCGATGCCGGGGCCTAAGACCTTGTGTGGAGTCGGGGCCGGAACCTGAGGATTCCTCTCCAGTGCTGACATGGATCTTGGGGTACTTCTGGAGTCTCCCCAGGATAATCAGTCCTCGTCTCGAATGCGAGCATGCACTTGCGCTTTCCTCCAGAGCGGTAGCAGCAGTGTCACGCAGTCCGCCGCGTGGATCAAAGGATCTATGGTTTTCCCTCGAGTCTTTCCCACGAGGCTTTCCCACGAGGCTTTCCCACAGGGCTGTCCCACGTGCACACGTGGTGGGAGTCGATCCTCGGCTTGAACGTCAAGGCAGTGCAGGGAAAACAGGTTCCTCTGGAATGGACTGACACATCTGGGGGACTCTTGGAATGGTGGCATGACCCTGGAGTTCCTCTCGCCTTTCCTGTGGAGAGCGCCTCCTCTTGAGATGCGACGGGAACGCCGGGAATTCTTTCCCTACGAAACAGGGAAAGGATCCCTCATCTCGAGCTAGGAGGCGGAAACGGGGCTCCCCTGGATGTGTGCGGGACCCCACGTGCTTCCTCTCGAGTGGGGACGGGTATGTCGTGGAACTTCTTGAGTTGCAGCAATCGTGTGAAGGACCCTTTGGAGTTCCAGTGGTTAGATGTGATTGGCCTCGAGAAGCCTCAGCGGAAATGGGCCTCATCTCGCCTGGAGGGCAAAACCTCCTGGATTTTCTCGAGTTGCGGCAGGTGCTCTCGACTTACGACGGGGACCTCAGGGACCCGCTCTGGTGGCCTCAGGAAAGGCCAGTCCCCATGCGAGTTTCACGGGGGCCTCTCGGGATTCCTCTCCCGTCGATGCCGGGGCCTAAGACCTTGTGTGGAGACGGGGCCGGAACCTGAGGATTCCTCTCCAGTGCTGACATGGATCTTGGGGTACTTCTGCAGTCTCCCCAGGGGAGTCAGTCCTCGTCTCGAATGCGCGCATGCACTTGCGCTTTCCTCCAGAGCGGTAGCAGCAGTGTCACGCAGTCCGCCGCGTGGATCAAAGGATCTATGGTTTTCCCTCGAGTCTTTCCCACGAGGCTTTCCCACAGGCTTTCCCACAGGGCTGTCCCACGTGCACACGTGGTGGGAGTCGATCCTCGGCTTGAACGTCAAGGCAGTGCAGGGAAAACAGGTTCCTCTGGAATGGACTGACACATCTGGGGGACTCTTGGAATGGTGGCACGACCCTGGAGTTCCTCTCGCCTTTCCTGTGGAGAGTGCCTCCTCTTGAGATGCGACGGGAACGACGGGTATTCTTTCCCTACGAAACAGGGAAAGGATCCCTCATCTCGAGCTAGGAGGCGGAAACGGGGCTCCCCTGGATGTGTGCGGGACACCACGTGCTTCATCTCGAGAGGAGACGGGTATGTCGGGGAACTTCTTGAGTTGCAGCAAGGGTGTGAAGGACCCTTTGGAAGTTCCAGTGGTTAGACATGATTGGCCTCGAGAAGCCTCAGCGGAAATGGGCCTCGTCTCGCCTGGAGGGCAAAACCTCCTGGATTTTCTCGAGTTGCGGCAGGTGCTCTCGACTTACGACGGGGACCTCAGGGACCCGCTCTGGTGGCCTCAGGAAAGGCCAGTCCCCATGCGAGTTCCTCGGGGGCCTCTCGGGATTCCTCTCCCGTCGATGCCGGGGCCTAAGACCTTGTGTGGAGTGGGGGCCGGAACCTGAGGATTCCTCTCCAGTGCTGACATGGATCTTGGGGTACTTCTGGAGTCTCCCCAGGGGAGTCAGTCCTCGTCTCGAATGCGGGCATGCACTTGCGCTTTCCTCCAGAGCGGTAGCAGCAGTGTCACGCAGTCCGATGCGTGGAGCAAAGGATCTATGGTTTTCCCTCGAGTCTTTCCCACGAGGCTTTCCCACGAGGCTTTCCCACAGGGCTGCCCCACGTGCACACGTGGTGGGAGTCGATCCTCGGCTTGAACGTCAAGGCAGTGCAGGGAAAACAGGTTCCTCTGGAATGGACTGACACATCTGGGGGACTCTTGGAATGGTGGCACGACCCTGGAGTTCCTCTCGCCTTTCCTGTGGAGAACGCCTCCTCTTGAGATGCGACGGGAACGCCGGGAATTCTTTCCCTACGAAACAGGGAAAGGATCCCTCATCTCGAGCTAGGAGGCGGAAACGGGGCTACCCTGGATGTGTGCGGGACACCACGTGCTTCCTCTCGAGTGCAGACGGGTATGTCGGGGAACTTCTTGAGTTGCAGCAAGGGTGTGAAGGACCCTTTGGATGTTCCAGTGGTTAGATGTGATTGGCCTCGAGAAGCCTCAGCGGAAATGGGCCTCATCTCGCCTGGAGGTGAAAACCTCCTGGATTTTCTCGAGTAGTGGCAGGTGCTCTCGACTTACGACGGGGACCTCAGGGACCCGCTCTGGTGGCCTCAGGAAAGGCCAGTCCCCATGCGAGTTCCTCGGGGGCCTCTCGGGATTCCTCTCCCGTCGATGCCAGGGCCTAAGACCTTGTGTGGAGTCGGGGCCGGAACCTGAGGATTCCTCTCCAGTGCTGACATGGATCTTGGGGTACTTCTGGAGTCTCCCCAGGGGAGTCAGTCCTCGTCTCGAATGCGGGCATGCACTTGCGCTTTCCTCCAGAGCGGTAGCAGCAGTGTCACGCAGTCCGCCGCGTGGATCAAAGGATCTATGGTTTTCCCTCGAGTCTTTCCCTCGAGGCTTTCCCACGAGGCTTTCCCACAGGGCTGTCCCACGTGCACACGTGGTGGGAGTCGATCCTCGGCTTGAACGTCAAGGCAGTGCAGGGAAAACAGGTTCCTCTGGAATGGACTGACACATCTGGGGGACTCTTGGAATGGTGGCACGACCCTGGAGTTCCTCTCGCCTTTCCTGTGGAGAGCGCCTCCTCTTGAGATGCGACGGGAACGCCGGGAATTCTTTCCCTTCGAAACAGGGAAAGGATCCCTCTTCTCGAGCTAGGAGGCGGAAACGGGGCTCCCCTGGATGTGTGCGGGACATCACGTGCTTCCTCTCGACTGGAGACGGGTATGTCGGGGCACTTCTTGAGTTGCAGCAATGGTGTGAAGGACCCTTTGGAAGTTCCAGTGGTTAGATGTGATTGGCCTCGAGAAGCCTCAGCGGAAATGGGCCTCATCTCGCCTGGAGGGCAAAACTTCCTGGATTTTCTCGAGTTGCGGCAGGTGCTCTCGACTTACGACGGGGACCTCAGGGACCCGCTCTGGTGGCCTCAGGAAAGGCCAGTCCCCATGCGAGTTCCTCATGGGCGTCTCGGGATTCCTCTCCCGTCGATGCCGGGGCCTAAGACCTTGTGTGGAGTCGGGGCCGGAACCTGAGGATTCCTCTCCAGTGTTGACATGGATCTTGGGGTACTTCTGGAGTCTCCCCAGGGGAGTCAGTCCTCGTCTCGAATGCGGGCATGCACTTGCGCTTTCCTCCATAGCGGTAGCAGCAGTGTCACGCAGTCCGCCGCGTGGATCAAAGGATCTATGGTTTTCCCTCGAGTATTTCCCACGAGGCTTTCCCACGAGGCTTTCCCACAGGGCTGTCCCACGTGCACACGTGGTGGGAGTCGATCCTCGGCTTGAACGTCAAGGCAGTGCTGGGAAAACAGGTTCCTCTGGAATGGACTGACACATCTGGGGGACTCTTGGAATGGTGGCACGACACTGGAGTTCCTCTCGCCTTTCCTGTGGAGAGCGCCTCCTCTTGAGATGCAACGGGAACACCGGGAATTCTTTCCCTACGAAACAGGGAAAGGATCCCTCATCTCGAGCTAGGAGGCGGAAACGGGGCTACCCTGGATGTGTGCGGGACACCACGTGCTTCCTCTCGAGTGGAGACGGGTATGTCGGGGATCTTCTTGAGTTGCAGCAAGGGTGTGAAGGACCCTTTGGAAGTTCCAGTGGTTAGATATGATTGGCCTCGAGAAGCCTCAGCGGAAATGTGCCTCATCTCGCCTGGAGGGCAAAACCTCCTGGATTTTCTCGAGTTGCGGCAGGTGCTCTCGACTTACGATGGGGACCTCAGGGACCCGCTCTGGTGGCCTCAGGAAAGGCCAGTCCCCATGCGAGTTCCTCGGGGGCATCTCGGGATTCCTCTCCCGTCGATGCCGGGGCCTAAGACCTTGTGTGGAGTCGGGGCCGGAACCTGAGGATTCCTCTCCAGTGCTGACATGGATCTTGGGGTACTTCTGGAGTCTCCCCAGGGGAGTCAGTCCTCGTCTCGAATGCGGGCATGCACTTGCGCTTTCCTCCAGAGCGGTAGCAGCAGTGTCACGCAGTCCGCCGCGTGGATCAAAGGATCTATGGTTTTCCCTCGAGTCTTTCCCATGAGGCTTTCCCACGAGGCTTTCCCACAGGGCTGTCCCCCGTGCACACGTGGTGGGAGTCGATCCTCGGCTTGAACGTCAAGGCAGTGCAGGGAAAACAGGTTCCTCTGAAATGGACTGACACATCTGGGGGACTCTTGGAATGGTGGCACGACCCTGGAGTTCCTCTCGCCTTTCCTGTGGAGAGCGCCTCCTCTTGAGATGCGACGGGAACGCCGGGAATTCTTTCCCTACGAAACAGTGAAAGGATCCCACATCTCGAGCTAGGAGGCGGAAACGGGGCTCCCCTGGATGTGTGCGGGACCCCACGTGCTTCCTCTCGAGTGGAGACGTGTATGTCGGGAAACTTCTTGAGTTGCAGCAAGGGTGTGAAGGACCCTTTGGAAGTTCCAGTGGTTAGATGTGATTGGCCTCGAGAAGCCTCAGCGGAAATGGGCCTCATCTCGCCTGGAGGGCAAAACCTACTGGATTTTCTCGAGTTGCGGCAGGTGCTCTCGAGTTACGATGGGGACCTCAGGGAACCGCTCTGGTGGCCTGAGGAAAAGCCAGTCCCCATGCGAGTTCCTCGGGGGCGTCTCGGGATTCCTCTCCCGGCGATGCCGGGGCCTAAGACCTTGTGTGGAGTCGGGGCCGGAACCTGAGGATTCCTCTCCAGTGCTGACATGGATCTTGGGGTACTTCTGGAGTCTCCCCAGGGGAGTCAGTCCTCGTCTCGAATGCGGGCATGCATAGCGCTTTCCTCCAGAGCGGTAGCAGCAGTGTCACGCAGTCCGCCGCGTGGATCAATGGATCTATGGTTTTCCCTCGAGTCTTTCCCACGAGGCTTTCCCACGAGGCTTTCCCACAGGGCTGTCCCACGTGCACACGTGGTGGTAGTCGATCCTCGGCTTGAACGTCAAGGCAGTGCAGGGAATACAGGTTCCTCTGGAATGGACTGACACATCCGGGGGACTCTTGGAATGGTGGCACGACCCTGGAGTTCCTCTCGCCTTTCCTGTGGAGAGCGCCTCCTCTTGAGATGCGACGGGAACGCCGGGAATTCTTTCCCTACGAAACAGGGAAAGGATCCCTCATCTCGAGCTAGGAGGCTGAAACGGGGCTCCCCTGGATGTGTGCGGGACACCACGTGCTTCCTCTCGAGTGCAGACGGGTATGTCGGGGAACTCCTTGAGTTGCAGCAAGGGTGTGAAGGACCCTTTGGATGTTCCAGTGGTTAGATGTGAATGGCCTCGAGAAGCCTCAGCGGAAATGGGCCTCATCTCGCCTGGAGGTGAAAACCTCCTGGATTTTCTCGAGTTGCGGCAGGTGCTCTCGACTTACGACGGGGACCTCAGGGACCCGCTCTGGTGGCCTCAGGAAAGGCCAGTCCACATGCGAGTTCCTCGGGGGCCTCTCGGGATTCCTCTCCCGTCGATGCCGGGGCCTAAGACCTTGTGTGGAGTTGGGGCCGGAACCTGAGGATTCCTCTCCAGTGCTGACATGGATCTTGGGGTACTTCTGGAGTCTCCCCAGGGGAGTCAGTCCTCGTCGAATGCGGGCATGCACTTGCGCTTTCCTCCAGAGCGGTAGCAGCAGTGTCACGCAGTCCGCTGCGTGGATCAAAGGATCTATGGTTTTCCCTCGAGTCTTTCCCACGAGGCTTTCCCACGAGGCTTTCCCACAGGGCTGTCCCACGTGCACACGTGGTGGGAGTCGATCCTCGGCTTGAACGTCAAGGCAGTGCAGGGAAAACAGGTTCCTCTGGAATGGACTGACACATTTGGGGGACTCTTGGAATGGTGGCACGACCCTGGAGTTCCTCTCGCCTTTCCTGTGGAGAGCGCCTCCTCTTGAGATGCGACAGGAACGCCGGGAATTCTTTCCCTACGAAACAGGGAAAGAATCCCTCATCTCGAGCTAGGAGGCGGAAACGGGGCTCCCCTGGATGTGTGCGGGACACCACGTGCTTCCTCTCGAGTGGAGACGGGTATGTCGGGGAACTTCTTGAGTTGCAGCAATTGTGTGAAGGACCCTTTGGAAGTTCCAGTGGTTAGATGTGATTGGCCTCGAGAAGCCTCAGCGGAAATGGGCCTCATCTCGCCTGGAGGGCAAAACCTCCTGGATTTTCTCGAGTTGCGGCAGGTGCTCTCGACTTACGACGGGGACCTCAGGGACCCGCTCTGGTGGCCTCAGGAAAGGCCAGTCCCCATGCGAGTTCCTCGGGGGCCTCTCGGGATTCCTCTCCCGTCGATGCCGGGGCCTAAGACCTTGTGTGGAGTCGGGGCCGGAACCTGAGGATTCCTCTCCAGTGCTGACATGGATCTTGGGGTACTTCTGGAGTCTCCCCAGGATAGTCAGTCCTCGTCTCGAATGCGAGCATGCACTTGCGCTTTACTCCAGAGCGGTAGCAGCAGTGTCACGCAGTCCGCCGCGTGGATCAAAGGATCTATGGTTTTCCCTCGAGTCTTTCCCACGAGGCTTTCCCACGAGGCTTTCCCACAGGGCTGTCCCACGTGCACACGTGGTGGGAGTCGATCCTCGGCTTGAACGTCAAGGCAGTGCAGGGAAAACAGGTTCCTCTGGAATGGACTGACACATCTGGGGGACTGTTGGAATGGTGGCACGACCCTGGAGATCCTCTTGCCTTTCCTGTGGAGAGCGCCTCCTCTTGAGATGCGACGGGAACGCCGGGAATTCTTTCCCTACGAAACAGGGAAAGGATCCCTCATCTCGAGCAAGGAGGCGGAAACGGGGCTCCCCTGGATGTGTGCGGGACACCACGTGCTTCCTCTCGAGTGGAGACGGGTATGTCGGGGAACTTCTTGAGTTGCAGCAATGGTGTGAAGGACCCTTTGGAAGTTCCAGTGGTTAGATGTGATTGGCCTCGAGAAGCCTCAGCTGAAATGGGCCTCATCTCGCCTGGAGGGCAAAACCTCCTGGATTTTCTCGAGTTGCGGCAGGTGCTCTCGACTTACGACGGGGACCTCAGGGACCCGCTCTGGTGGCCTCAGGAAAGGCCAGTCCCCATGCGAGTTCCTCGGGGGCCTCTCGGGATTCCTCTCCCGTCGATGCCGGGGCCTAAGACCTTGTGTGGAGTCGGGGCCGGAACCTGAGGATTCCTCTCCAGTGCTGACATGGATCTTGGGGTACTTCTGGAGTCTCCCCAGGGGAGTCAGTCCTCGTCTCGAATGCGGGCATGCACTTGCGCTTTCCTCCAGAGCGGTAGCAGCAGTGTCACGCAGTCCGATGCGTGGAGCAAAGGATCTATGGTTTTCCCTCGAGTCTTTCCCACGAGGCTTTCCCACGAGGCTTTCCCACAGGGCTGCCCCACGTGCACACGTGGTGGGAGTCGATCCTCGGCTTGAACGTCAAGGCAGTGCAGGGAAAACAGGTTCCTCTGGAATGGACTGACACATCTGGGGGACTCTTGGAATGGTGGCACGACCCTGGAGTTCCTCTCGCCTTTACTGTGGAGAGCGCCTCCTCTTGAGATGCGACGGGAACGCCGGGAATTCTTTCCCTACGAAACAGGGAAAGGATCCCTCATCTCGAGCAAGGAGGCGGAAATGGGGCTCCCCTGGATGTGTGCGGGACCCCACGTGCTTCCTCTCGAGTGGAGACGGGTATGTCGGGGAACTTCTTGAGTTGCAGCAAGGGTGTGAAGGACCCTTTGGAAGGTCCAGTGGTTAGATGTGATTGGCCTCGAGAAGCCTCAGCGGAAATGGGCCTCATCTCGCCTGGAGGGCAAAACCTCCTGGATTTTCTCGAGTTGCGGCAGGTGCTCTCGACTTACGACGGGGACCTCAGGGACCCGCTCTGGTGGCCTCAGGAAAGGCCAGTCCCCATGCGAGTTCCTCGGGGCCTCTCGGGATTCCTCTCCCGTCGATGCCGGGGCCTAAAACCTTGTGTGGAGTCGGGGCCGGAACCTGAGGATTCCTCTCCAGTGCTGACGGGATCTTGGGGTACTTCTGGAGTCTCCCCAGGGGAGTCAGTCCTCGTCTCGAATGCGGGCATGCACTTGCGCTTTCCTCCAGAGCGGTAGCAGCAGTGTCACGCAGTCCGCCGCGTGGATCAAAGGATCTATGGTTTTCCCTCGAGTCTTTCCCAAGAGGCTTTCCCACGAGGCTTTCCCACAGGGCTGTCCCACGTGCACACGTGGTGGGAGTCGATCCTCGGCTTGAACGTCAAGGCAGTGCAGGGAAAACAGGTTCCTCTGGAATGGACTGACACATCTGGGGGACTCTTGGAATGGTGGCACGACACTGGAGTTCCTCTCGCCTTTCCTGTGGAGAGCGCCTCCTCTTGAGATGCAACGGGAACACCGGGAATTCTTTCCCTACGAAACAGGGAAAGGATCCCTCATCTCGAGCTAGGAGGCGGAAACGGGGCTACCCTGGATGTGTGCGGGACACCACGTGCTTCCTCTCGAGTGGAGACGGGTATGTCGGGGATCTTCTTGAGTTGCAGCAAGGGTGTGAAGGACCCTTTGGAAGTTCCAGTGGTTAGATATGATTGGCCTCGAGAAGCCTCAGCGGAAATGTGCCTCATCTCGCCTGGAGGGCAAAACCTCCTGGATTTTCTCGAGTTGCGGCAGGTGCTCTCGACTTACGATGGGGACCTCAGGGACCCGCTCTGGTGGCCTCAGGAAAGGCCAGTCCCCATGCGAGTTCCTCGGGGGCGTCTCGGGATTCCTCTCCCGTCGATGCCGGGGCCTAAGACCTTGTGTGGAGTCGGGGCCGGAACCTGAGGATTCCTCTCCAGTGCTGACATGGATCTTGGGGTACTTCTGGAGTCTCCCCAGGGGAGTCAGTCCTCGTCTCGAATGCGGGCATGCACTTGCGCTTTCCTCCAGAGCGGTAGCAGCAGTGTCACGCAGTCCGCCGCGTGGATCAAAGGATCTATGGTTTTCCCTCGAGTCTTTCCCATGAGGCTTTCCCACGAGGCTTTCCCACAGGGCTGTCCCCCGTGCACACGTGGTGGGAGTCGATCCTCGGCTTGAACGTCAAGGCAGTGCAGGGAAAACAGGTTCCTCTGAAATGGACTGACACATCTGGTGGACTCTTGGAATGGTGGCACGACCCTGGAGTTCCTCTCGCCTTTCCTGTGGAGAGCGCCTCCTCTTGAGATGCGACGGGAACGCCGGGAATTCTTTCCCTACGAAACAGTGAAAGGATCCCACATCTCGAGCTAGGAGGCGGAAACGGGGCTCCCCTGGATGTGTGCGGGACCCCACGTGCTTCCTCTCGAGTGGAGACGTGTATGTCGGGAAACTTCTTGAGTTGCAGCAAGGGTGTGAAGGACCCTTTGGAAGTTCCAGTGGTTAGATGTGATTGGCCTCGAGAAGCCTCAGCGGAAATGGGCCTCATCTCGCCTGGAGGGCAAAACCTCCTGGATTTTCTCGAGTTGCGGCAGGTGCTCTCGAGTTACGATGGGGACCTCAGGGAACCGCTCTGGTGGCCTGAGCAAAAGCCAGTCCCCATGCGAGTTCCTCGGGGGCGTCTCGGGATTCCTCTCCCGGCGATGCCGGGGCCTAAGACCTTGTGTGGAGTCGGGGCCGGAACCTGAGGATTCCTCTCCAGTGCTGACATGGATCTTGGGGTACTTCTGGAGTCTCCCCAGGGGAGTCAGTCCTCGTCTCGAATGCGGGCATGCATAGCGCTTTCCTCCAGAGCGGTAGCAGCAGTGTCACGCAGTCCGCCGCGTGGATCAATGGATCTATGGTTTTCCCTCGAGTCTTTCCCACGAGGCTTTCCCACGAGGCTTTCCCACAGGGCTGTCCCACGTGCACACGTGGTGGTAGTCGATCCTCGGCTTGAACGTCAAGGCAGTGCAGGGAATACAGGTTTCCTCTGGAATGGACTGACACATCTGGGGGACTCTTGGAATGGTGGCACGACCCTGGAGTTCCTCTCGCCTTTCCTGTGGAGAGCGCCTCCTCTTGAGATGCGACGGGAACGCCGGGAATTCTTTCCCTACGAAACAGGGAAAGGATCCCTCATCTCGAGCTAGGAGGCTGAAACGGGGCTCCCCTGGATGTGTGCGGGACACCACGTGCTTCCTCTCGAGTGCAGACGGGTATGTCGGGGAACTCCTTGAGTTGCAGCAAGGGTGTGAAGGACCCTTTGGATGTTCCAGTGGTTAGATGTGAATGGCCTCGAGAAGGCTCAGCGGAAATGGGCCTCATCTCGCCTGGAGGTGAAAACCTCCTGGATTTTCTCGAGTTGCGGCAGGTGCTCTCGACTTACGACGGGGACCTCAGGGACCCGCTCTGGTGGCCTCAGGAAAGGCCAGTCCCCATGCGAGTTCCTCGGGGGCCTCTCGGGATTCCTCTCCCGTCGATGCCGGGGCCTAAGACCTTGTGTGGAGTTGGGGCCGGAACCTGAGGATTCCTCTCCAGTGCTGACATGGATCTTGGGGTACTTCTGGAGTCTCCCCAGGGGAGTCAGTCCTCGTCGAATGCGGGCATGCACTTGCGCTTTCCTCCAGAGCGGTAGCAGCAGTGTCACGCAGTCCGCCGCGTGGATCAAAGGATCTATGGTTTTCCCTCGAGTCTTTCCCACGAGGCTTTCCCACGAGGCTTTCCCACAGGGCTGTCCCACGTGCACACGTGGTGGGAGTCGATCCTCGGCTTGAACGTCAAGGCAGTGCAGGGAAAACAGGTTCCTCTGGAATGGACTGACACATTTGGGGGACTCTTGGAATGGTGGCACGACCCTGGAGTTCCTCTCGCCTTTCCTGTGGAGAGCGCCTCCTCTTGAGATGCGACAGGAACGCCGGGAATTCTTTCCCTACGAAACAGGGAAAGAATCCCTCATCTCGAGCTAGGAGGCGGAAACGGGGCTCCCCTGGATGTGTGCGGGACACCACGTGCTTCCTCTCGAGTGGAGACGGGTATGTCGGGGAACTTCTTGAGTTGCAGCAATTGTGTGAAGGACCCTTTGGAAGTTCCAGTGGTTAGATGTGATTGGCCTCGAGAAGCCTCAGCGGAAATGGGCCTCATCTCGCCTGGAGGGCAAAACCTCCTGGATTTTCTCGAGTTGCGGCAGGTGCTCTCGACTTACGACGGGGACCTCAGGGACCCGCTCTGGTGGCCTCAGGAAAGGCCAGTCCCCATGCGAGTTCCTCGGGGGCCTCTCGGGATTCCTCTCCCGTCGATGCCGGGGCCTAAGACCTTGTGTGGAGTCGGGGCCGGAACCTGAGGATTCCTCTCCAGTGCTGACATGGATCTTGGGGTACTTCTGGAGTCTCCCCAGGATAGTCAGTCCTCGTCTCGAATGCGAGCATGCACTTGCGCTTTAGTCCAGAGCGGTAGCAGCAGTGTCACGCAGTCCGCCGCGTGGATCAAATGATCTATGGTTTTCCCTCGAGTCTTTCCCACGAGGCTTTCCCACGAGGCTTTCCCACAGGGCTGTCCCACGTGCACACGTGGTGGGAGTCGATCCTCGGCTTGAACGTCAAGGCAGTGCAGGGAAAACAAGTTCCTCTGGAATGGACTGACACATCTGGGGGACTGTTGGAATGGTGGCACGACCCTGGAGATCCTCTTGCCTTTCCTGTGGAGAGCGCCTCCTCTTGAGATGCGACGGGAACGCCGGGAATTCTTTCCCTACGAAACAGGGAAAGGATCCCTCATCTCGAGCAAGGAGGCGGAAACGGGGCTCCCCTGGATGTGTGCGGGACACCACGTGCTTCCTCTCGAGTGGAGACGGGTATGTCGGGGAACTTCTTGAGTTGCAGCAATGGTGTGAAGGACCCTTTGGAAGTTCCAGTGGTTAGATGTGATTGGCCTCGAGAAGCCTCAGCTGAAATGGGCCTCATCTCGCCTGGAGGGCAAAACCTCCTGGATTTTCTCGAGTTGCGGCAGGTGCTCTCGACTTACGACGGGGACCTCAGGGAACCGCTCTGGTGGCCTCAGGAAAGGCCAGTCCCCATGCGAGTTCCTCGGGGGCCTCTCGGGATTCCTCTCCCGTCGATGCCGGGGCCTAAGACCTTGTGTGGAGTCGGGGCCGGAACCTGAGGATTCCTCTCCAGTGCTGACATGGATCTTGGGGTACTTCTGGAGTCTCCCCAGGGGAGTCAGTCCTCGTCTCGAATGCGGGCATGCACTTGCGCTTTCCTCCAGAGCGGTAGCAGCAGTGTCACGCAGTCCGCCGCGTGGATCAAAGGATCTATGGTTTTCCCTCGAGTCTTTCCCACGAGGCTTTCCCACGAGGCTTTCCCACAGGGCTGTCCCACGTGCACACGAGGTGGGAGTCGATCCTCGGCTTGAACGTCAAGGCAGTGCAGGGAAAACAGGTTACTCTGGAATGGACTGACACATCTGGGGGACTCTTGGAATGGTGGCACGACCCTGGAGTTCCTCTCGCCTTTCCTGTGGAGAGCGCCTCCTCTTGAGATGCGACGGGAACGCCGGGAATTCTTTCCCTATGAAACAGGGAAAGGATCCCTCATCTCGAGCTAGGAGGCGGAAACGGGGCTCCCCTGGATGTGTGCGGGACCCACGTGCTTCCACTCGAGTGGAGATGGGTATCTCGGGGAACTTCTGGAGTTGCAGCAAGGGTGTGAAGGACCCTTTGGAAGTTCCAGTGGTTAGACGTGATTAGCCTCGAGAAGCATCAGCGAAAATGGGCCTCATCTCGCCTGGAGGGCAAAAACTCCTGGATTTTCTCGAGTTGCGGCAGGTGCTCTCGACTTACGACGGGGACCTCAGGGACCCGCTCTAGTGGCCTCAGGAAAGGCCAGTCCCCATGCGAGTTCCTCGGGGGCCTCTCGGGATTCCTCTCCCGTCGATGCCGGGGCCTAAGACCTTGTGTGGAGTCGTGGCCGGACCTGAGGATTCCTCTCCAGTGCTGACATGGATCTTGGGGTACTTCTGGAGTCTCCCCAGGATAGTCAGTCCTCGTCTCGAATGCGAGCATGCACTTGCGCTTTACTCCAGAGCGGTAGCAGCAGTGTCACGCAGTCCGCCGCGTGGATCAAAGGATCTATGGTTTTCCCTCGAGTCTTTCCCACGAGGCTTTCCCACGAGGCTTTCCCACAGGGCTGTCCCACGTGCACACGTGGTGGGAGTCGATCCTCGGCTTGAACGTCAAGGCAGTGCAGGGAAAACAGGTTCCTCTGGAATGGACTGACACATCTGGGGGACTCTTGGAATGGTGGCACGACCCTGGAGATCCTCTTGCCTTTCCTGTGGAGAGCGCCTCCTCTTGAGATGCGACGGGAACGCCGGGAATTCTTTCCCTACGAAACAGGGAAAGGATCCCTCATCTCGAGCAAGGAGGCGGAAACGGGGCTCCCCTGGATGTGTGCGGGACTCCACGTGCTTCCTCTCGAGTGGAGACGGGTATGTCGGGGAACTTCTTGAGTTGCAGCAATGGTGTGAAGGACCCTTTGGAAGTTCCAGTGGTTAGATGTGATTGGCCTCGAGAAGCCTCAGCTGAAATGGGCCTCATCTCGCCTGGAGGGCAAAACCTCCTGGATTTTCTCGAGTTGCGGCAGGTGCTCTCGACTTACGACGGGGACCTCAGGGACCCGCTCTGGTGGCCTCAGGAAAGGCCAGTCCCCATGCGAGTTCCTCGGGGGCCTCTCGGGATTCCTCTCCCGTCGATGCCGGGGCCTAAGACCTTGTGTGGAGTCGGGGCCGGAACCTGAGGATTCCTCTCCAGTGCTGATATGGATCTTGGGGTACTTCTGGAGTCTCCCCAGGGGAGTCAGTCCTCGTCTCGAATGCGGGCATGCACTTGCGCTTTCCTCCAGAGCGGTAGCAGCAGTGTCACGCAGTCCGCCGCGTGGATCAAAGGATCTATGGTTTTCCCTCGAGTCTTTCCCAGGAGGCTTTCCCACGAGGCTTTCCCACAGGGCTGTCCCACGTGCACACGAGGTGGGAGTCGATCCTCGGCTTGAACGTCAAGGCAGTGCAGGGAAAACAGGTTCCTCTGGAATGGACTGACACATCTGGGGGACTCTTGGAATGGTGGCACGACCCTGGAGTTCCTCTCGCCTTTCCTGTGGAGAGCGCCTCCTCTTGAGATGCGACGGGAACGCCGGGATTTCTTTCCCTACGAAACAGGGAAAGGATCCCTCATCTCGAGCTAGGAGGCGGAAACTGGGCTCCCCTGGATGTGTGCGGGACACCACGTGCTTCCTCTCGAGTGGAGACGGGTATGTCGGGGAACTTCTTGAGTTGCAGCAATGGTGTGAAGGACCCTTTGGAAGTTCCAGTGGTTAGATGTGATTGGCCTCGAGAAGCCTCAGCGGAAATGGGCCTCATCTCGCCTGGAGGGCAAAACCTCCTGGATTTTCTCGAGTTGCGGCAGGTGCTCTCGACTTACGACGGGGACCTAAGGGACCCGCTCTGGTGGCCTCAGGAAAGGCCAGTCCCCATGCGAGTTCCTCGGGGGCCTCTCGGGATTCCTCTCCCGTCGATGCCGGGGCCTAAGACCTTGTGTGGAGTCGGGGCCGAAACCTGAGGATTCCTCTCTAGTGCTGACATGGATCTTGGGGTACTTCTGGAGTCTCCCCAGGGGAGTCAGTCCTCGTCTCGAATGCGGGCATGCACTTGCGCTTTCCTCCAGAGCGGTAGCAGCAGTGTCACGCAGTCCGCCGCGTGGATCAAAGGATCTATGGTTTTCCCTCGAGTCTTTCCCACGAGGCTTTCCCACGAGGCTTTCCCACAGGGCTGTCCCACGTGCACACGTGGTGGGAGTCGATCCTCCGCTTGAACGTCAAGGCAGTGCAGGGAAAAAAGGTTCCTCTGGAATGGACTGACACATCTGGGGGCTCTTGGAATGGTGGCATGACTGTGGAGTTCCTCTCGCCTTTCCTGTGGAGAGCGCCTCCTCTTGAGATGCGACGGGAACGCCGGGAATTCTTTCCCTACGAAACAGGGAAAGGATCCCTCATCTCGAGCTAGGAGGCTGAAACGGGGCTCCCCTGGATGTGTGCGGGACACCACGTGCTTCCTCTCGAGTGCAGACGGGTATGTCGGGGAACTTCTTGAGTTGCAGCAAGGGTGTGAAGGACCCTTTGGATGTTCCAGTGGTTAGATGTGATTGGCCTCGAGAAGCCTCAGCGGAAATGGGCCTCATCTCGCCTGGAGGTGAAAACCTCCTGGATTTTCTCGAGTTGCGGCAGGTGCTCTCGACTTACGACGGGGACCTCAGGGACCCGCTCTGGTGGCCTCAGGAAAGGCCCGTCCCCATGCGAGTTCCTCGGGGGCCTCTCGGGATTCCTCTCCCGTCGATGCCAGGGCCTAAGACCTTGTGTGGAGTCGGGGCCGGAACCTGAGGATTCCTCTCCAGTGCTGACATTGATCTTGGGGTACTTCTGGAGTCTCCCCAGGGGAGTCAGTCCCCGTCTCGAATGCGGGCATGCACTTGCGCTTTCCTCCAGAGCGGTAGCAGCAGTGTCACGCAGTCCGCCGCGTGGATCAAAGGATCTATGGTTTTCCCTGGAGTCTTTCCCACGAGGCTTTCCCACGAGGCTTTCCCACAGGGCTGTCCCACGTGCACACGTGGTGGGAGTCGATCCTCGGCTTGAACGTCAAGGCAGTGCAGGGAAAACAGGTTCCTCTGGAATGGACTGACACATCTGGGGGACTCTTGGAATGGTGGCACGACCCTGGAGTTCCTCTCGCCTTTCCTGTGGAGAGCGCCTCCTCTTGAGATGCGACGGGAACGCCGGGAATTCTTTCCCTACGAAACAGGGAAAGGATCCCTCTTCTCGAGATACGAGGCGGAAACGGGGCTCCCCTGGATGTGTGCGGGACCCCACGTGCTTCCTCTCGAGTGGAGACGGGTATGTCGGGGAACTTCTTGAGTTGCAGCAATGGTGTGAAGGACCATTTGGAAGTTCCAGTGGTTAGATGTGATTGGCCTCGAGAAGCCTCAGCGGAAATGGGCCTCATCTCGCCTGGAGGGCAAAACCTCCTGGATTTTCTCGAGTTGCGGCAGGTGCTCTCGACTTACGACGGGGACCTCAGGGACCCGCTCTGGTGGCCTCAGGAAAGGCCAGTCCCCATGCGAGTTCCTCGGGGGCCTCTCGGGATTCCTCTCCCGTCGATGCCTGGGCCTAAGACCTTGTGTGGAGTCGGGGCCGGAACCTGAGGATTCCTCTCCAGTGCTGACATGGATCTTGGGGTACTTCTGGAGTCTCCCCAGGGGAGTCAGTCCTCGTCTCGAATGCGGGCATGCACTTGCGCTTTCCTCCAGAGCGGTAGCAGCAGTGTCACGCAGTCCGCCGCGTGGATCAAAGGATCTATGTTTTTCTCTCGAGTCTTTCCCACGAGGCTTTCCCACGAGGCTTTCCCACAGGGCTGTCCCACGTGCACACGTGGTGGGAGTCGATCCTCGGCTTGAACGTCAAGGCAGTGCAGGGAAAACAGGTTCCTCTGGAATGGACTGACACATCTGGGGGACTCTTGGAATGGTGGCACGACCCTGGAGTTCCTCTCGCCTTTCCTGTGGAGAGCGCCTCCTCTTGACATGCGACTTGAACGCCGGGAATTCTTTCCCTACGAAACAGGGAAAGGATCCCTCATCTCGAGCTAGGAGGCGGAAACGGGGCTCCGCTGGATGTGTGCGGGACCCACGTGCTTCCTCTCGAGTGGAGATGGGTATGTCGGGGAACTTCTTGAGTTGCAGCAAGGGTGTGAAGGACCCTTTGGAAGTTCCAGTGGTTAGACGTGATTAGCCTCGAGAAGCCTCAGCGGAAATGGGCCTCATCTCGCCTGGAGGGCAAAACCTCCTGGATTTTCTCGAGTTGCGGCAGGTGCTCTCGACTTACGACGGGGACCTCAGGGACCCGCTCTGGTGGCCTCAGGAAAGGCCAGTCCCCATGCGATTTCCTCGGGGGCCTCTCGAGATTCCTCTTCCGTCGATGCCGTGGCCTAAGACCTTGTGTGGAGTCGGGGCCGGAACCTGAGGATTCCTCTCCAGTGCTGACATGGATCTTGGGGTACTTCTGGAGTCTCCCCAGGGGAGTCAGTCCTCGTCTCGAATGCGGGCATGCACTTGCGCTTTCCTCCAGAGCGGTAGCAGCAGTGTCACGCAGTCCGCCGCGTGGATCAAAGGATCTATGGTTTTCCCTCGAGTCTTTCCCTCGAGGCTTTCCCACGAGGCTTTCCCACAGGGCTGTCCCACGTGCACACGTGGTGGGAGTCGATCCTCGGCTTGAACGTCAAGGCAGTGCAGGGAAAACAGGTTCCTCTGGAATGGACTGACACATCTGGGGGACTCTTGGAATGGTGGCACGACCCTGGAGTTCCTCTCGCCTTTCCTGTGGAGAGCGCCTCCTCTTGAGATGCGACGGGAACGCCGGGAATTCTTTCCCTACGAAACAGGGAAAGGATCCCTCTTCTCGAGCTACGAGGCGGAAACGGGGCTCCCCTGGATGTGTGCGGGACATCACGTGCTTCCTCTCGAGTGGAGACGGGTATGTCGGGGAACTTCTTGAGTTGCAGCAATGGTGTGAAGGACCCTTTGGAAGTTCCAGTGGTTAGATGTGATTGGCCTCGAGAAGCCTCAGCGGAAATGGGCCTCATCTCGCCTGGAGGGCAAAACTTCCTGGATTTTCTCGAGTTGCGGCAGGTGCTCTCGACTTATGACGGGGACCTCAGGGACCCGCTCTGGTGGCCTCAGGAAAGGCCAGTCCCCATGCGAGTTCCTCGGGGGCCTCTCGGGATTCCTCTCCCGTCGATGCCGGGGCCTAAGACCTTGTGTGGAGTCGGGGCCGGAACCTGAGGATTCCTCTCCAGTGTTGACATGGATCTTGGGGTACTTCTGGAGTCTCCCCAGGGGAGTCAGTCCTCGTCTCGAATGCGGGCATGCACTTTCGCTTTCCTCCAGAGCGGTAGCAGCAGTGTCACGCAGTCCGCCGCGTTGATCAAAGGATCTATGATTATCCCTCAGTCTTTCCCACGAGGCTTTCACGCGAGGCTTTCCCACAGGGCTGTCCCACGTGCACACGTGGTGGGAGTCGATCCTCGGCTTGAACGTCAAGGCAGTGCAGGGAAAACAGGTTCCTCTGGAATCGACTGACACATCTGGGGGACTCTTGGAATGGTGTCATGACCCTGGAGTTCCTCTCGCCTTTCCTGTGGAGAGCGCCTCCTCTTGAGATGCGACGGGAACGCCGGGAATTCTTTCCCTACGAAACAGGGAAAGGATCCCTCATCTCGAGCTAGGAGGCGGAAACGGGGCTCCCCTGGATGTGTGCGGGACCCACGTGCTTCCTCTCGAGTGGAGACGGGTATGTCGGGGAACTTCTTGAGTTGCAGCAATGGTGTGAAGGACCCTTTGGAAGTTCCAGTGGTTAGACGTGATTAGCCTCGAGAAGCCTCAGCGGAAATGGGCCTCATCTCGCCTGGAGGGCAAAACCTCCTGGATTTTCTCGAGTTGCGGCAGGTGCTCTCGACTTACGACGGGGACCTCAGGGACCAGCTCTGGTGGCCTCAGGAAAGGCCAGTCCCCATGCGAGTTCCTCGGGGGCCTCTCGGGATTCCTCTCCCGTCGATGCGGAGCCTAAGACCTTGTGTGGAGTCGGGGCCGGAACCTGAGGATTCCTCTCCATTGCTGACATGGATCTTGGGGTACTTCTGGAGTCTCCCCAGGGGAGTCAGTCCTCGTCTCGAATGCGGGCATGCACTTGCGCTTTCCTCCAGAGCGGTAGCAGCAGTGTCACGCAGTCCGCCGCGTGGATCAAAGGATCTATGGTTTTCCCTCGAGTCTTTCCCACGAGGCTTTCCCACGAGGCTTTCCCACAGGGCTGTCCCACGTGCACACGTGGTGGGAGTCGATCCTCGGCTTGAACGTCAAGGCAGTGCAGGGAAAAAAGGTTCCTCTGGAATGGACTGACACATCTGGGGGCTCTTGGAATGGTGGCATGACCGTGGAGTTCCTCTCGCCTTTCCTGTGGAGAGCGCCTCCTCTTGAGATGCGACGGGAACGCCGGGAATTCTTTCCCTACGAAACAGGGAAAGGATCCCTCATCTCGAGCTAGGAGGCTGAAACGGGGCTCCCCTGGATGTGTGCGGGACACCACGTGCTTCCTCTCGAGTGCAGACGGGTATGTCGGGGAACTTCTTGAGTTGCAGCTAGGGTGTGAAGGACCCTTTGGATGTTCCAGTGGTTAGATGTGATTGGCCTCGAGAAGCCTCAGCGGAAATGGGCCTCATCTCGCCTGGAGGTGAAAACCTCCTGGATTTTCTCGAGTTGCGGCAGGTGCTCTCGACTTACGACGGGGACCTCAGGGACCCGCTCTGGTGGCCTCAGGAAAGGCCCGTCCCCATGCGAGTTCCTCGGGTGCCTCTCGGGATTCCTCTCCCGTCGATGCCAGTGCCTAAGACCTTGTGTGGAGTCGGGGCCGGAACCTGAGGATTCCTCTCCAGTGCTGACATGGATCTTGGGGTACTTCTGGAGTCTCCCCAGGGGAGTCAGTCCCCGTCTCGAATGCGGGCATGCACTTGCGCTTTCCTCCAGAGCGGTAGCAGCAGTGTCACGCAGTCCGCCGCGTGGATCAAAGGATCTATGCTTTTCCCTCGAGTCTTTCCCTCGAGGCTTTCCCACGAGGCTTTCCCACAGGGCTGTCCCACGTGCACACGTGGTGGGAGTCGATCCTCGGCTTGAACGTCAAGGCAGTGTAGGGAAAACAGGTTCCTCTGGAATGGACTGACACATCTGGGGGACTCTTGGAATGGTGGCACGACCCTGGAGTTCCTCTCGCCTTTCCTGTGGAGAGCGCCTCCTCTTGAGATGCGACGGGAACGCCGGGAATTCTTTCCCTACGAAACAGGGAAAGGATCCCTCTTCTCGAGATACGAGGCGGAAACGGGGCTCCCCTGGATGTGTGCGGGACCCCACGTGCTTCCTCTCGAGTGGAGACGGGTATGTCGGGGAACTTCTTGAGTTGCAGCAATGGTGTGAAGGACCCTTTGGAAGTTCCAGTGGTTAGATGTGATTGGCCTCGAGAAGCCTCAGCGGAAATGGGCCTCATCTCGCCTGGAGGGCAAAACCTCCTGGATTTTCTCGAGTTGCGGCAGGTGCTCTCGACTTACGACGGGAACCTCAGGGACCCGCTCTGGTGGCCTCAGGAAAGGCCAGTCCCCATGCGATTTCCGCGGGGGCCTCTCGAGATTCCTCTTCCGTCGATGCCGTGGCCTAAGACCTTGTGTGGAGTCGGGGCCGGAACCTGAGGATTCCTCTCCAGTGCTGACATGGATCTTGGGGTACTTCTGGAGTCTCCCCAGGGGAGTCAGTCCTCGTCTCGAATGCGGGCATGCACTTGCGCTTTCCTCCAGAGCGGTAGCAGCAGTGTCACGCAGTCCGCCGCGTGGATCAAAGGATCTATGGTTTTCCCTGGAGTCTTTCCCACGAGGCTTTCCCACGAGGCTTTCCCACAGGGCTGTCCCACGTGCACACGTGGTGGGAGTCGATCCTCGGCTTGAACGTCAAAGCAGTGCAGGGAAAACAGGTTCCTCTGGAATGGACTGACACATCTGGGGGACTCTTGGAATGGTGGCACGACCATGGAGTTCCTCTCGCCTTTCCTGTGGAGAGCGCCTCCTCTTGAGATGCGACGGGAACGCCGGGAATTCTTTCCCTATGAAACAGGGAAAGGATCCCTCATCTCGAGCTAGGAGGCGGAAACGGGGCTCCCCTGGATGTGTGCGGGACCCACGTGCTTCCACTCGAGTGGAGATGGGTATCTCCGGGAACTTCTGGAGTTGCAGCAAGGGTGTGAAGGACCCTTTGGAAGTTCCAATGGTTAGACGTGATTAGCCTCGAGAAGCCTCAGCGAAAATGGGCCTCATCTCGCCTGGAGAGCAAAACCTCCTGGATTTTCTCGAGTTGCGGCAGGTGCTCTCGACTTACGACGGGGACCTCAGGGACCCGCTCTGGTGGCCTCAGGAAAGGCCAGTCCCCATGCGAGTTCCTCGGGGGCCTCTCGGGATTCCTCTCCAGTCGATGCCGGGGCCTAAGACCTTGTGTGGAGGCGGGGCCGGAACCTGAGGATTCCTCTCCAGTGCTGACATGGATTTTGGGGTACTTCTGGAGTCTCCCCAGGATAGTCAGTCCTCGTCTCGAATGCGAGCATGCACTTGCGCTTTACTCCAGAGCGGTAGCAGCAGTGTCACGCAGTCCGCCGCGTGGATCAAAGGATGTATGTTTTTCCCTCGAGTCTTTCCCACGAGGCTTTCCCACGAGGCTTTCCCACAGGGCTGTCCCACGTGCACACGTGGTGGGAGTCGATCCTCGGCTTGAACGTCAAGGCAGTGCAGGGAAAACAGGTTCCTCTGGAATGGACTGACACATCTGGGGGTCTCTTGGAATGGTGGCACGACCCTGGAGATCCTCTCGCCTTTCCTGTGGAGAGCGCCTCCTCTTGAGATGCGACGGGAACGCCGGGAATTCTTTCCCTACGAAACAGGGAAAGGATCCCTCATCTCGAGCAAGGAGGCGGAAACGGGGCTCCCCTGGATGTGTGCGGGACCCCACGTGCTTCCTCTCGAGTGGAGACGGGTATGTCGGGGAACTTCTTGAGTTGCAGCAATGGTGTGAAGGACCCTTTGGAAGTTCCAGTGGTTAGATGTGATTGGCCTCGAGAAGCCTCAGCTGAAATGGGCCTCATCTCGCCTGGAGGGCAAAACCTCCTGGATTTTCTCGAGTTGCGGCAGGTGCTCTCGACTTACGACGGGGACCTCAGGGACCCGCTCTGGTGGCCTCAGGAAAGGCCAGTCCCCATGCGAGTTCCTCGGGGGCCTCTCGGGATTCCTCTCCCGTCGATGCCGGGGCCTAAGACCTTGTGTGGAGTCGGGGCCGGAACCTGAGGATTCCTCTCCAGTGCTGACATGGATCTTGGGGTACTTCTGGAGTCTCCCCAGGGGAGTCAGTCCTCGTCTCGAATGCGGGCATGCACTTGCGCTTTCCTCCAGAGCGGTAGCAGCAGTGTCACGCAGTCCGCCGCGTGGATCAAAGGATCTATGGTTTTCCCTCGAGTCTTTCCCACGAGGCTTTCCCACGAGGCTTTCCCACAGGGCTGTCCCACGTGCACACGAGGTGGGAGTCGATCCTCGGCTTGAACGTCAAGGCAGTGCAGGGAAAACAGGTTCCTCTGGAATGGACTGACACATCTGGGGGACTCTTGGAATGGTGGCACGACCCTGGAGTTCCTCTCGCCTATCCTGTGGAGAGCGCCTCCTCTTGAGATGCGACGGGAACGCCGGGATTTCTTTCCCTACGAAACAGGGAAAGGATCCCTCATCTCGAGCTAGGAGGCGGAAACGGGGCTCCCCTGGATGTGTGCGGGACACCACGTGCTTCCTCTCGAGTGGAGACGGGTATGTCGGGGAACTTCTTGAGTTGCAGCAAGGGTGTGAAGGACCCTTTGGAAGTTCCAGGGGTTAGATGTGATTAGCCTCGAGAAGCCTCAGCGGAAATGGGACTCATCTCGCCTGGAGGGCAAAACCTCCTGGATTTTCTCGAGTTGCGTCAGGTGCTCTCGACTTACGACGGGGACCTCAGGGACCCGCTCTGGTGGCCTCAGGAAAGGCCAGTCCCCATGCGAGTTCCTCGGGGGCCTCTCGGGATTCCTCTCCCGTCGATGCCGGGGCCTAAGACCTTGTGTGGAGTCGGGGCCGGAACCTGAGGATTCCTCTCCAGTGCTGACATGGATCTTGGGGTACTTCTGGAGTCTCCCCAGGGGAGTCAGTCCTCGTCTCTTTTGCGGGCATGCACTTGCGCTTTCCTCCAGAGCGGTAGCAGCAGTGTCACGCAGTCCACCGCGTGGATCAAAGGATCTATGGTTTTCCCTCGAGTCTTTCCCTCGAGGCTTTCCCACGAGGCTTTCCCACAGGGCTGTCCCACGTGCACACGTGGTGGGAGTCGATCCTCGTCTTGAACGTCAAGGCAGTGCAGGGAAAACAGGTTCCTCTGGAATGGACTGACACATCTGGGGGACTCTTGGAATGGTGGCACGACCCTGGAGTTCCTCTCGCCTTTCCTGTGGAGAGCGCCTCCTCTTGAGATGCGACGGGAACGCCGGGAATTCTTTCCCTTCGAAACAGGGAAAGGATCCCTCTTCTCGAGCTACGAGGCGGAAACGGGGCTCCCCTGGATGTGTGCGGGACATCACGTGCTTCCTCTCGAGTGGAGACGGGTATGTCGGGGAACTTCTTGAGTTGCAGCAATGGTGTGAAGGACCCTTTGGAAGTTCCAGTGGTTAGATGTGATTGGCCTCGAGAAGCCTCAGCGGAAATGGGCCTCATCTCGCCTGGAGGGCAAAACTTCCTGGATTTTCTCGAGTTGCGGCAGGTGCTCTCGACTTATGACGGGGACCTCAGGGACCCGCTCTGGTGGCCTCAGGAAAGGCCAGTCCCCATGCGAGTTCCTCGGGGGCCTCTCGGGATTCCTCTCCCGTCGATGCCGGGGCCTAAGACCTTGTGTGGAGTCGGGGCCGGAACCTGAGGATTCCTCTCCAGTGTTGACATGGATCTTGGGGTACTTCTGGAGTCTCCCCAGGGGAGTCAGTCCTCGTCTCGAATGCGGGCATGCACTTTCGCTTTCCTCCAGAGCGGTAGCAGCAGTGTCACGCAGTCCGCCGCGTGGATCAAAGGATCTATGATTTTCCCTCAGTCTTTCCCACGAGGCTTTCACGCGAGGCTTTCCCACAGGGCTGTCCCACGTGCACACGTGGTGGGAGTCGATCCTCGGCTTGAACGTCAAGGCAGTGCAGGGAAAACAGGTTCCTCTGGAATGGACTGACACATCTGGGGGACTCTTGGAATGGTGTCATGACCCTGGAGTTCCTCTCGCCTTTCCTGTGGAGAGCGCCTCCTCTTGAGATGCGACGGGAACGCCGGGAATTCTTTCCCTACGAAACAGGGAAAGGATCCCTCATCTCGAGCTAGGAGGCGGAAACGGGGCTCCCCTGGATGTGTGCGGGACCCACGTGCTTCCTCTCGAGTGGAGACGGGTATGTCGGGGAACTTCTTGAGTTGCAGCAATGGTGTGAAGGACCCTTTGGAAGTTCCAGTGGTTAGACGTGATTAGCCTCGAGAAGCCTCAGCGGAAATGGGCCTCATCTCGCCTGGAGGGCAAAACCTCCTGGATTTTCTCGAGTTGCGGCAGGTGCCCTCGACTTACGACGGGGACCTCAGGGACCAGCTCTGGTGGCCTCAGGAAAGGCCAGTCCCCATGCGAGTTCCTCGGGGGCCTCTCGGGATTCCTCTCCCGTCGATGCGGGGCCTAAGACCTTGTGTGGAGTCGGGGCCGGAACCTGAGGATTCCTCTCCAGTGCTGACATGGATCTTGGGGTACTTCTGGAGTCTCCCCAGGGGAGTCAGTCCTCGTCTCGAATGCGGGCATGCACTTGCGCTTTCCTCCAGAGCGGTAGCAGCAGTGTCACGCAGTCCGCCGCGTGGATCAAAGGATCTATGGTTTTCCCTCGAGTCTTTCCCACGAGGCTTTCCTAAGAGGCTTTCCCACAGGGCTGTCCCACGTGCACACGTGGTGGGAGTCGATCCTCGGCTTGAACGTCAAGGCAGTGCAGGGAAAAAAGGTTCCTCTGGAATGGACTGACACAGCTGGGGGACTCTTGGAATGGTGGCATGACCCTGGAGTTCCTCTCGCCTTTCCTGTGGAGAGCGCCTCCTCTTGAGATGCGACGGGAACGCCGGGAATTCTTTCCCTACAAAACAGGGAAAGGATCCCTCACTCGAGCTAGGAGGTGGAAACGGGACTCCCCTGGATGTGTGCGGGACACCACGTGCTTCCTCTCGAGAGCAGACGGGTATGTCGGGGAACTTCTTGAGTTGCAGCAAGGGTGTGAAGGACCCTTTGGAAGTTCCAGTGGTTAGATGTGATTGGCCTCGAGAAGCCTCAGCGGAAATGGGCCTCATCTCGCCTGGAGGGCAAAACCTCCTGGATTTTCTCGAGTTGCGGCAGGTGCTCTCGACTTACGACGGGGACCTCAGGGACCCGCTCTGGTGGCCTCAGGAAAGGCCAGTCCCCATGCGAGTTCCTCGGGGGCCTCTCGGGATTCCTCTCCCGTCGATGCCGGGGCCTAAGACCTTGTGTGGAGTCGGGGCCGGAACCTGAGGATTCCTCTCCAGTGCTGACATGGATCTCGGGGTACTTCTGGAGTCTCCCCAGGGGAGTCAGTCCTCGTCTCGAATGCGGGCATGCACTTGCGCTTTCCTCCAGAGCGGTAGCAGCAGTGTCACGCAGTCCGGCGCGTGGACCAAAGGATCTATGGTTTTCCCTCGAATCTTTCCCACGAGGCTTTCCCACGAGGCTTTCCCACAGGGCTGTCCCACGTGCACACGTGGTGGGAGTCGATCCTCGGCTTGAACGTCAAGGCAGTGCAGGGAAAAAAGGTTCCTCTGGAATGGACTGACACATCTGGGGGACTCTTGGAATGGTGTCACGACCCTGGAGTTCCTCTCGCCTTTCCTGTGGAGAGCGCCACCTCTTGAGATGCGACGGGAACGCCGGGAATTCTTTCCCTACGAAACAGGGAAAGAATCCCTCATCTCGAGCTAGGAGGCAGAAACGGGGCTCCCCTGGATGTGTGCGGGACCCCACGTGCTTCCTCTCGAGTGGAGACGGGTATGTCGGGGAACTTCTTGAGTTGCAGCAATGGTGTGAAGGACCCTTTGGAAGTTCCAGTGGTTAGATGTGATTGGCCTCGAGAAGCCTCAGCGGAAATGGGCCTCATCTCGCCTGGAGGGCAAAACCTCCTGGATTTTCTCGAGTTGCGGCAGGTGCTCTTGACTTACGACAGGGACCTCAGGGAACCGCTCTGGTGGCCTCAGGAAAAGCCAGTCCCCATGCGAGTTCCTCGGGGGCGTCTCGGGATTCCTCTCCCGTCGATGCCGGGGCCTAAGACCTTGTGTGGAGTCGGGGCCGGAACCTGAGGATTCCTCTCCAGTGCTGACATGGATCTTGGGGTACTTCTGGAGTCTCCCCAGGGAAGTCAGTCCTCGTCTCGAATGCGGGCATGCATTGCGCTTTCCTCCAGAGCGGTAGCAGCAGTGTCACGCAGTCCGCCGCGTGGATCAAAGGATCTATGGTTTTCCCTGGAGTCTTTCCCACGAGGCTTTCCCACGAGGCTTTCCCACAGGGCTGTCCCACGTGCACACGTGGTGGGAGTCGATCCTCGGCTTGAACGTCAAGGCAGTGCAGAGAAAACAGGTTCCTCTGGAATGGACTGACACATCTGGGGGACTCTTGGAATGGTGGCACGACCCTGGAGTTCCTCTCGCCTTTCCTGTGGAGAGCGCCTCCTCTTGAGATGCGACGGGAACGCCGGGAATTCTTTCCCTACGAAACAGGGAAAGGATCCCTCATCTCGAGCTAGGAGGCGGAAACGGGGCTCCCCTGGATGTGTGCGGGACACCACGTGCTTCCTCTCGAGTGCAGACGGGTATGTCGGGGAACTTCTTGAGTTGCAGCAAGGGTGTGAAGGACCCTTTGGAAGTTCCAGTGGTTAGATGTGATTGGCCTCGAGAAGCCTCAGCGGAAATGGGCCTCATCTCGCCTGGAGGGCAAAACCTCCTGGATTTCCTCGAGTTGCGGCAGGTGCTCTCGACTTACGACGGGGACCTCAGGGACCCGCTCTGGTGGCCTCAGGAAAGGCCAGTCCCCATGCGAGTTCCTCGGGGGCCTCTCAGGATTCCTCTCCCGTCGATGCCGGGGCCTAAGACCTTGTGTGGAGTCGGGGCCGGAACCTGAGGATTCCTCTCCAGTGCTGACATGGATTTTGGGGTACTTCTGGAGTCTCCCCAGGGGAGTCAGTCCTCGTCTCGAATGCGGGCATGCACTTGCGCTTTCCTCCAGAGCGGTAGCAGCAGTGTCACGCAGTCCGCCGCGTGGATCAAAGGATCTATGGTTTTCCCTCGAGTCTTTCCCACGAGGCTTTCCCACGAGGCTTTCCCTCAGGGCTGTCCCACGTGCACACGTGGTGGGAGTCGATCCTCGGCTTGAACGTCAAGGCAGTGCAGGGAAAACAGGTTCCTCTGGAATGGACTGACACTTCTGGGGGACCCTTGGAATGGTGGCACGACCCTGGAGTTCCTCTCGCCTTTCCTGTGGAGAGCGCCTCCTCTTGAGAAGCGACGGGAACGCCGGGAATTCTTTCCCTACGAAACAGGGAAAGGATCCCTCATCTCGAGCTAGGAGGCGGAAACGGGGCTCCCGTGGATGTGTGCGGGACCCACGTGCTTCCTCTCGAGTGGAGACGGGTATGTCGGGGAACTTCTTGAGTTGCAGCAAGGGTGTGAAGGACACTTTGGAAGTTCCAGTGGTTAGATGTGATTGGCCTCGAGAAGCCTCAGCGGAAATGGGCCTCATCTCGCCTGGAGGGCAAAACCTCCTGGATTTCCTCGAGTTGCGGCAGGGGCTCTCGACTTACGACGGGGACCTCAGGGACCCGCTCTGGTGGCCTCAGGAAAGGCCAGTCCCCATGCGAGTTCCTCGGGGGCCTCTCGGGATTCCTCTCCCGTCGATGCCGGGGCCTAAAACCTTGTGTGGAGTCGGGGCCGGAACCTGAGGATTCCTCTCCAGTGCTGACATGGATCTTGGGGTACTTCTGGAGTCTCCCCAGGGGAGTCAGTCCTCGTCTCGAATGCGGGCATGCACTTGCGCTTTCCTCCAGAGTGGTAGCAGCAGTGTCACGCAGTCCGCCGCGTGGATCAAAGGATCTATGGTTTTCCCTCGAGTCTTTCACACGAGGCTTTCCCACGAGGCTTTCCCACAGGGCTGTCCCACGTGCACACGTGGTGGGAGTCGATCCTTGGCTTGAACGTCAAGGCAGTGAAGGGAAAACAGATTCCTCTGGAATGCACTGACACATCTGTGGGACTCTTGGAATGGTGGCACGACCCTGGAGTTCCTCTCGCCTTTCCTGTGGAGAGCGCCTCCTCTTGAGATGCGACGGGAACGCCGGGAATTCTTTCCCTACGAAACAGGGAAAGGATCCCTCATCTCGAGATAGGAGGCGGAAACGGGGCTCCCCTGGATGTGTGCGGGACACCACGTGCTTCCTCTCGAGTGGAGACGGGTATGTCGGGGAACTTCTTGAGTTGCAGCAAGGGTGTGAAGGACCCTTTGGAAGTTCCAGTGGTTAGATGTGATTGGCCTCGAGAAGCCTCAGCGGAAATGGGCCTCATCTCGCCTGGAGGGCAAAACCTCCTGGATTTTCTCGAGTTGCGGCAGGTGCTCTCGACTTACGACGGGGACCTCAGGGACCCGCTCTGGTGGCCTCAGGAAAGGCCAGTCCCCATGCGAGTTCCTCGGGGGCCTCTTGGCATTCCTCTCCCGTCGATGCCGGGGCCTAAGACCTTGTGTGGAGTCGGGGCCGGAACCTGAGGATTCCTCTCCAGTGCTGACATGGATCTTGGGGTACTTCTGGAGTCTCCCCAGGGGAGTCAGTCCTCGCCTCGAATGCGGGCATGCATTGCGCTTTCCTCCAGAGCGGTAGCAGCAGTGTCACGCAGTCCGCCGCGTGGATCAAAGGATCTATGGTTTTCCCTCGAGTCTTTCCCACGAGGCTTTCCCACGAGGCTTTCCCACAGGGCTGTCCCACGTGCACACGTGGTGGGAGTCGATCCTCGGCTTGAACGTCAAGGCAGTGCAGAGAAAACAGGTTCCTCTGGAATGGACTGACACATCTGGGGGACTCTTGGAATGGTGGCACGACCCTGGAGTTCCTCTCGCCTTTCCTGTGGAGAGCGCCTCCTCTTGAGATACGACGGGAACGCCGGGAATTCTTTCCCTACGAAACAGGGAAAGGATCCCTCATCTCGAGCTAAGAGGCGGAAACGGGGCTCCCCTGGATGTGTGGGGGACCCACGTGCTTCCTCTCGTGTGGAGACGGGTATGTCGGGGAACTTCTTGAGTTGCAGCAAGGGTGTGAAGGACCCTTTGGAAGTTCCAGTGGTGAGATGTGATTGGCCTCGAGAAGCCTCAGCGGAAATGGGCCTCATCTCGCCTGGAGGGCAAAACCTCCTGGATTTTCTCGAGTTGCGGCAGGTGCTCTCGACTTACGACGGGGACCTCAGGGACCCGCTCTGGTGGCCTCAGGAAAGGCCAGTCCCCATGCGAGTACCTCGGGGGCCTTTCGGGATTCCTCTCCCGTCGATGCCGGGGCCTAAGACCTTGTGTGGAGTCGGGGCCGGAACATGAGGATTCCTCTCCAGTGCTGACATGGATCTTGGGGTACTTCTGGAGTCTCCCCAGGGGAGTCAGTCCTCGTCTCGAATGCGGGCATGCACTTGCGCTTTCCTCCAGAGCGGTAGCAGCAGTGTCACGCAGTCCGCCGCGTGGATCAAAGGATCTATGGTTTTCCCTCGAGTCTTTCCCACGAGGCTTTCCCACGAGGCTTTCCCACAGGGCTGCCCCACGTGCACACGTGGTGGGAGTCGATCCTAGGCTTGAACGTCAAGGCAGTGCAGGGAAAACAGGTTCCTCTGGAATGGACTGACACATCTGGGGGACTCTTGGAATGGTGGCACGACCCTGGAGTTCCTCTCGCCTTTCCTGTGGAGAGCGCCTCCTCTTGAGATGCGACGGGAACGCAGGGAATTCTTTCCCTACGAAACAGGGAAAGGATCCCTCATCTCGAGCTAGGAGGCGGAAACGGTGCTCCCCTGGATGTGTGCGGGACCCACGTGCTTCCTCTCGAGTGCAGACGGGTATGTCGGGGAACTTCTTGAGTTGCAGCAAGGGTGTGAATGACCCATGGGAAGTTCCAGTGGTTAGACGTGATTAGCCTCGAGAAGCCTCAGCGGAAATGGGCCTCATCTCGCCTGGAGGGCAAAACCTCCTGGATTTTCTCGAGTTGCGGCAGGTGCTCTCGACTTACGACGGGGACCTCAGGGACCCGCTCTGGTGGCCTCAGGAAAGGCCAGTCCCCATGCGAGTTCCTCGGGGGCCTCTCGGGATTCCTCTACCGTCGATGCCGGGGCCTAAGACCTTGTGTGGAGTCGGGGCCGGAACCTGAGGATTCCTCTCCAGTGCTGACATGGATCTTGGGGTACTTCTGGAGTCTCCCCAGGGGAGTCAGTCCTCGTCTCGAATGCGGGCATGCACTTGCGCTTTCCTCCAGAGCGGTAGCAGCAGTGTCACGCAGTCCGCCGCGTGGATCAAAGGATCTATGGTTTTCCCTCGAGTCTTTCACACGAGGCTTTCCCACGAGGCTTTCCCACAGGGCTGTCCCACGTGCACACGTGGTGGGAGTCGATCCTCGGCTTGAACGTCAAGGCAGTGCAGGGAAAACAGGTTCCTCTGGAATGGACTGACACATCTGGGGGACTCTTGGAATGGTGGAACGACCCAGGAGTTCCTCTCGCCTTTCCTGTGGAGAGCGCCTCCTCTTGAGATGCGACGGGAACGCCGGGAATTCTTTCCCTACGAAACCGGGAAAGGATCCCTCATCTCGAGCTAGGAGGCGGAAACGGGGCTCCCCTGGATGTGTGCGGGACCCACGTGCTTCCTCTCGAGTGCAGACGGGTATGTCGGGGAACTTCTTGAGTTGCAGCAAGGGTGTGAATGACCCATGGGAAGTTCCAGTGGTTAGACGTGATTAGCCTCGAGAAGCCTCAGCGGAAATGGGCCTCATCTCGTCTGGAGGGCAAAACCTCCTGGATTTTCTCGAGTTGCGGCAGGTGCTCTCGACTTACGACGGGGACCTCAGGGACCCGCTCTGGTGGCCTCAGGAAAGGCAAGTCCCCATGCGAGTTCCTCGGGGGCCTCTCGGGATTCCTCTCCCGTCGATGCCGGGGCCTAAGACCTTGTGTGGAGTCGGGGCTGGAACCTGAGGATTCCTCTCCAGTGCTGACATGGATCTTGGGGTACTTCTGGAGTCTCCCCAGGGGAGTCAGTCCTCATCTCGAATGCGGGCATGCACTTGCGCTTTCCTCCAGAGCGGTAGCAGCAGTGTCACGCAGTCCGCCGCGTGGATCAAAGGATCTATGGTTTTCCCTCGAGTCTTTCCCACGAGGCTTTCCCACGAGGCTTTCCCACAGGGCTGTCCCACGTGCACACGTGGTGGGAGTCGATCCTCGGCTTGAACGTCAAGGCAGTGCAGGGAAAACAGGTTCCTCTGGAATGGACTGACACATCTGGGGGACTCTTGGAATGGTGGCATGACCCTGGAGTTCCTCTCCCTTTCCTGTGGAGAGCGCCTCCTCTTGAGATGCGACGGGAACGCCGGGAATTCTTTCCCTACAAAACAGGGAAAGGATCCCTCATCTCGAGCTAGGAGGTGGAAACGGGACTCCCCTGGATGTGTGCGGGACACCACGTGCTTCCTCTCGAGAGCAGACGGGTATGTCGGGGAACTTCTTGAGTTGCAGCAAGGGTGTGAAGGACCCTTTGGAAGTTCCAGTGGTTAGATGTGATTGGCCTCGAGAAGCCTCAGCGGAAATGGGCCTCATCTCGCCTGGAGGGCAAAACCTCCTGGATTTTCTCGAGTTGCGGCAGGTGCTCTCGACTTACGATGGGGACCTCAGGGACCCGCTCTGGTGGCCTCAGGAAAGGCCAGTCCCCATGCGAGTACCTCGGGGGCCTTTCGGGTTTCCTCTCCCGTCGATGTCGGGGCCTAAGACCTTGTGTGGAGTCGGGGCCGGAACCTGAGGATTCCTCTCCAGTGCTGACATGGATCTTGGGGTACTTCTGGAGTCTCCCCAGGGGAGTCAGTCCTCGTCTCGAATGCGGGCATGCACTTACGCTTTCCTCCAGAGCGGTAGCAGCAGTGTCACGCAGTCCGCCGCGTGGATCAAAGGATCTATGGTTTTCCCTCGAGTCTTTACCACGAGTCTTTCCCACGAGGCTTTCCCACGAGGCTTTCCCACAGGGCTGTCCCACGTGCACACGTGGTGGGAGTCGATCCTCGGCTTGAACGTCAAGGCAGTGCAGGGAAAACTGGTTCCTCTGGAATGGACTGACACATCTGCGGCACTCTTGGAATGGTGGCATGACCCTGGAGTTCCTCTCGCCTTTCCTGTGGAGAGCGCCTCCTCTTGAGATGCGACGGGAACGCCGGGAATTCTTTCCCTACAAAACAGGGAAAGGATCCCTCATCTCGAGCTAGGAGGTGGAAACGGGACTCCCCTGGATGTGTGCGGGACACCACGTGCTTCCTCTCGAGAGCAGACGGGTATGTCGGGGAACTTCTTGAGTTGCAGCAAGGGTGTGAAGGACCCTTTGGAAGTTCCAGTGGTTAGATGTGATTGGCCTCGAGAAGCCTCAGCGGAAATGGGCCACATCTCGCCTGGAGGGCAAAACCTCCTGGATTTTCTCGAGTTGCGGCAGGTGCTCTCGACTTACGACGGGGACCTCAGGGACCCGCTCTGGTGGCCACAGGAAAGGCCAGTCCCCATGCGAGTTCCTCGGGGGCCTCTCGGGATTCCTCTCCCGTCGTTGCCGGGGCCTAAGACCTTGTGTGGAGTCGGGGCCGGAACCTGAGTATTCCTCTCCAGTGCTGACATGGATCTTGGGGTACTTCTGGAGTCTCCCCAGGGGAATCAGTCCTCGTCTCGAATGCGGGCATGCATTTGCGCTTTCCTCCAGAGCGGTAGCAGCAGTGTCACGCAGTCCGCCGCGTGGACCAAAGGATCTATGGTTTTCCCTCGAGTCTTTCCCACGAGGCTTTCCCACGAGGCTTTCCCACAGGGCTGTCCCACGTGCACACGTGGTGGGAGTCGATCCTCGGCTTGAACGTCAAGGCAGTGCAGGGAAAACAGGTTCCTCTGGAATGGACTGACACATCTGGGGGACTCTTGGAATGGTGGCACGACCCTGGAGTTCCTCTCGCCTTTCCTGTGGAGAGCGCCACCTCTTGAGATGCGACGCGAACGCCGGGAATTCTTTCCCTACAAAACAGGGAAAGGATCCCTCATCTCGAGCTAGGAGGTGGAAACGGGACTCCCCTGGATGTGTGCGGGACACCACGTGCTTCCTCTCGAGAGCAGACGGGTATGTCGGGGAACTTCTTGAGTTGCAGCAAGGGTGTGAAGGACCCTTTGGAAGTTCCAGTGGTTAGATGTGATTGGCCTCGAGAAGCCTCAGCGGAAATGGGCCTCATCTCGCCTGGAGGGCAAAACCTCCTGGATTTTCTCGAGTTGCGGCAGGTGCTCTCGACTTACGATGGGGACCTCAGGGACCCGCTCTGGTGGCCTCAGGAAAGGCCAGTCCCCATGCGAGTACCTCGGGGGCCTTTCGGGTTTCCTCTCCCGTCGATGTCGGGGCCTAAGACCTTGTGTGGAGTCGGGGCCGGAACCTGAGGATTCCTCTCCAGTGCTGACATGGATCTTGGGGTACTTCTGGAGTCTCCCCAGGGGAGTCAGTCCTCGTCTCGAATGCGGGCATGCACTTACGCTTTCCTCCAGAGCGGTAGCAGCAGTGTCACGCAGTCCGCCGCATGGATCAAAGGATCTATGGTTTTCCCTCGAGTCTTTACCACGAGTCTTTCCCACGAGGCTTTCCCACAGGGCTGTCCCACGTGCACACGTTGTGGGAGTCGATCCTCGGCTTGAACGTCAAGGCAGTGCAGGGAAAACTGGTTCCTCTGGAATGGACTGACACATCTGCGGCACTCTTGGAATGGTGGCATGACCCTGGAGTTCCTCTCGCCTTTCCTGTGGAGAGCGCCTCCTCTTGAGATGCGACGGGAACGCCGGGAATTCTTTCCCTACAAAACAGGGAAAGGATCCCTCATCTCGAGCTAGGAGGTGGAAACGGGACTCCCCTGGATGTGTGCGGGACACCACGTGCTTCCTCTCGAGAGCAGACGGGTATGTCGGGGAACTTCTTGAGTTGCAGCAAGGGTGTGAAGGACCCTTTGGAAGTTCCAGTGGTTAGATGTGATTGGCCTCGAGAAGCCTCAGCGGAAATGGGCCACATCTCGCCTGGAGGGCAAAACCTCCTGGATTTTCTCGAGTTGCGGCAGGTGCTCTCGACTTACGACGGGGACCTCAGGGACCCGCTCTGGTGGCCACAGGAAAGGCCAGTCCCCATGCGAGTTCCTCGGGGGCCTCTCGGGATTCCTCTCCCGTCGTTGCCGGGGCCTAAGACCTTGTGTGGAGTCGGGGCCGGAACCTGAGTATTCCTCTCCAGTGCTGACATGGATCTTGGGGTACTTCTGGAGTCTCCCCAGGGGAATCAGTCCTCGTCTCGAATGCGGGCATGCATTTGCGCTTTCCTCCAGAGCGGTAGCAGCAGTGTCACGCAGTCCGCCGCGTGGACCAAAGGATCTATGGTTTTCCCTCGAGTCTTTCCCACGAGGCTTTCCCACGAGGCTTTCCCACAGGGCTGTCCCACGTGCACACGTGGTGGGAGTCGATCCTCGGCTTGAACGTCAAGGCAGTGCAGGGAAAACAGGTTCCTCTGGAATGGACTGACACATCTGGGGGACTCTTGGAATGGTGGCACGACCCTGGAGTTCCTCTCGCCTTTCCTGTGGAGAGCGCCACCTCTTGAGATGCGACGCGAACGCCGGGAATTCTTTCCCTACGAAACAGGGAAAGAATCCCTCATCTCGAGCTAGGAGGCAGAAACGGGGCTCCCCTGGATGTGTGCGGGACCCCACGTGCTTCCTCTCGAGTGGAGACGGGTATGTCGGGGAACTTCTTGAGTTGCAGCAATGGTGTGAAGGACCCTTTGGAAGTTCCAGTGGTTAGATGTGATTGGCCTCGAGAAGCCTCAGCGGAAATGGGCCTCATCTCGCCTGGAGGGCAAAACCTCCTGGATTTTCTCGAGTTGCGGCAGGTGCTCTCGACTTACGACAGGGACCTCAGGGAACCGCTCTGGTGGTCTCAGGAAAAGCCAGTCCCCATGCGAGTTCCTCGGGGGCGTCTCGGGATTCCTCTCTCGTCGATGCCGGGGCCTAAGACCTTGTGTGGAGTCGGGGCCGGAACCTGAGGATTCCTCTCCAGTGCTGACATGGATCTTGGGGTACTTCTGGAGTCTCCCCAGGGGAGTCAGTCCTCGTCTCGAATGCGGGCATGCATTGCGCTTTCCTCCAGAGCGGTAGCAGCAGTGTCACGCAGTCCGCCGCGTGGATCAAAGGATCTATGGTTTTCCCTCGAGTCTTTCCCACGAGGCTTTCCCACGAGGCTTTCCCACAGGGCTGTCCCACGTGCACACGTGGTGGGAGTCGATCCTCGGCTTGAACGTCAAGGCAGTGCAGGAAAACAGGTTCCTCTGGAATGGACTGACACATCTGGGGCACTCTTGGAATGGTGGCATGACCCTGGAGTTCCTCTCGCCTTTCCTGTGGAGAGCGCCTCCTCTTGAGATGCGACGGGAATGCCGGGAATTCTTTCCCTACAAAACAGGGAAAGGATCCCTCATCTCGAGCTAGGAGGTGGAAACGGGACTCCCCTGGATGTGTGCGGGACACCACGCGCTTCCTCTCGAGAGCAGACGGGTATGTCGGGGAACTTCTTGAGTTGCAGCAAGGGTGTGAAGGACCCTTTGGAAGTTCCAGTGGTTAGATGTGATTGGCCTCGAGAAGCCTCAGCGGAAATGGGCCTCATCTCGCCTGGAGGGCAAAACCTCCTGGATTTTCTCGAGTTGCGGCAGGTGCTCTCGACTTACGACGGGGACCTCAGGGACCCGCTCTGGTGGCCTCAGGAAAGGCCAGTCCCCATGCGAGTTCCTCGGGGGCCTCTGGGGATTCCTCTCCCGTCGATGCCGGGGCCTAAGACCTTGTGTGGAGTCGGGGCCGGAACCTGAGGATTCCTCTCCAGTGCTGACATGGATCTTGGGGTACTTCTGGAGTCTCCCCAGGGGAATCAGTCCTCGTCTCGAATGCGGGCATGCACTTGCGCTTTCCTCCAGAGCGGTAGCAGCAGTATCACGCAGTCCGCCGCGTGGACCAAAGGATCTATGGTTTTCCCTCGAGTCTTTCCCACGAGGCTTTCCCACGAGGCTTTCCCACAGGGCTGTCCCATGTGCACACGTGGTGGGAGTCGATCCTCGGCTTGAACGTCAAGGCAGTGCAGGGAAAACAGGTTCCTCTGGAATGGACTGACACATCTGGGGGACTCTTGGAATGCTGTCACGACCCTGGAGTTCCTCTCGCCTTTCCTGTGGAGAGCGCCACCTCTTGAGATGCGACGGGAACGCCGGGAATTCTTTCCCTCCGAAACAGGGAAAGAATCCCTCATCTCGAGCTAGGAGGCAGAAACGGGGCTCCCCTGGATGTGTGCGGGACACCACGTGCTTCCTCTCGAGAGCAGACGGGTATGTCGGGGAACTTCTTGAGTTGCAGCAAGGGTGTGAAGGACCCTTTGGAAGTTCCAGTGGTTAAATGTGATTGGCCTCGAGAAGCCTCAGCGGAAATGGGCCTCATCTCGCCTGGAGGGCAAAACCTCCTGGATTTTCTCGAGTTGTGGCAGTTGCTCTCGACTTACGACGGGGACCTCAGGGACCCGCTCTGGTGGCCTCAGGAAAGGCCAGTCCCCATGCGAGTTCCTCGGGGGCCTCTCGGGATTCCTCTCCCGTCGATGCCGGGGCCTAAGACCTTGTGTGGAGTCGGGGCCGGAACCTGAGGATTCCTCTCCAGTGCTGACATGGATCTTGGGGTACTTCTGGAGTCTCCCCAGGGGAGTCAGTCCTCGTCTCGAATGCGGGCATGCATTGCGCTTTCCTCCAGAGCGGTAGCAGCAGTGTCACGCAGTCCGCCGCGTGGATCAAAGGATCTATGGTTTTCCCTCGAGTCTTTCCCACGAGGCTTTCCCACGAGGCTTTCCCACAGGGCTGTCCCACGTGCACACGTGGTGGGAGTCGATCCTCGGCTTGAACGTCAAGGCAGTGCAGAGAAAACAGGTTCCTCTGCAATGGACTGACACATCTGGGGGACTCTTGGAATGGTGGCACGACCCTGGAGTTCCTCTCGCCTTTCCTGTGGAGAGCGCCTCCTCTTGAGATGCGACGGGAACGCCGGGAATTCTTTCCCTACGAAACAGGGAAAGGATCCCTCATCTCGAGCTAAGAGGCGGAAACGGGGCTCCCCTGGATGTGTGGGGGACCCACGTGCTTCCTCTCGTGTGGAGACGGGTATGTCGGGGAACTTCTTGAGTTGCAGCAAGGTTGTGAAGGACCCTTTGGAAGTTCCAGTGGTTAGATGTGATTGGCCTCGAGAAGCCTCAGCGGAAATGGGCCTCATCTCGCCTGGAGGGCAAAACCTCCTGGATTTTCTCGAGTTGCGGCAGGTGCTCTCGACTTACGACGGGGACCTCAGGGACCCGCTCTGGTGGCCTCAGGAAAGGCCAATCCCCATGCGAGTTCTTCGGGGGCCTCTCGGGATTCCTCTCCCGTCGATGCCGGGGCCTAAGACCTTGTGTGGAGTCGGGGCCGGAACCTGAGGATTCCTCTCCAGTGCTGACATGGATCTTGCGGTATTCTGGAGTCTCCCCAAGAGAGTCAGTCCTCGCCTCGAATGCGGGCATGCATTGCGCTTTCCTCCAGAGCGGTAGCAGCAGTGTCACTCAGTCCACCACGTGGGTCAAAGGATCTATGTTTTTCCCCCGAGTCTTTCCAAGAGGCTTTCCCACGAGGCTTTCCCACAGGGCTGTCCCAGGTCCACACGTGGTGGGAGTCGATCCTCGGCTTGAACGTCAAGGCAGTGCAGGAAAACAGGTTCCTCTGGAATGGACTGACACATCTGAGGGACTCTTGGAATGGTGGCCCGACCCTGGAGTGCCTCTCGCCTTTCCTGTGGAGAGCGCTTCCTCTTGAGATGCGACGGGAACGCCGGGAATTCTTTCCCTACGAAACAGGGAAAGGATCCCTCATCTCGAGCTAGGAGGCGGAAACGGTGCTCCCCTGGATGTGTGTGGGACCCTCGTGCTTCCTCTTGAGTGGAGACGGGTATGTCGGGGAACTTCTTGAGTTGCAGCAAGGGTGTGAAGGACCCTTTGGAAGTTCCAGTTGTTAGATGTGATTAGCCTCGGGAAGCCTCAGCGGAAATGTGCCTCATCTCGCCTGGAGGGCAAAACCTCCTGGATTTTCTCGAGTTGCGGCAGGTGTTCTCGACTTACGACGGGGACCTCAGGGACCCGCTCTGGTGGCCTCAGGAAAGGCCAGTCCCCATGTGATTTCCTCGGGGGCCTCTCGGGATTCCTCTCCTGTCGTTGCCGGGGCCTAAGACCTTGTGTGGAGTCGGGGACGGAACGTGAGGATTCCTCTCCAGTGCTGACATGGATCTTGGGGTACTTCTGGAGTCTCCCCAGGGGAGTCAGTCCTCGTCTCGAATGCGGGCATGCACTTGCGCTTTCCTCCAGAGCGGTAGCAGCAGTGTCACGCAGTCCGCCGCGTGGATCAAAGGATCTATGGTTTTCCCTCAAGTCTTTCCAACGAGGCTTTCCCACGAGGCTTTCCCACAGGGCTGTCCCACGTGCACACGTGGTGGGAGTCGATCCTCGGCTTGAACGTCAAGGCAGTGCAGGGAAAACAGGTTCCTCTGGAATGGACTGACACATCTGGGGGACTCTGGGAATGGAGGCACGACCCTGGAGTTCCTCTCGCCTTTCCTGTGGAGAGCGCCTCCTCTTGAGATGCGACGGGAACGCCGGGAATTCTTTCCCTACGAAACAGGGAAAGGATCCCTTATCTCGAGCTAGGAGGCGAAACGTGGCTCCCCTGGATGTGTGCGGGACCCTCGTGCTTCCTCTCGAGTGGAGACGGGTATGTCGGGGAACTTCTGGAGTTGCAGCAAGGGTGTGAAGGACCCTTTGGAATTTCCAGTGGTTAGATGTGATTAGCCTCGAGAAGCCTCAGCGGAAATGGGCCTCATCTCGCCTGGAGGGCAAAACCTCCTGGATTTTCTCGAGTTGCGGCAGGTGCTCTCGACTTACGACGGGGACCTCAGGGACCCGCTCTGGTGGCCTCAGGAAAGGCCAGTCCCCAAGCGAGTTCCTCGGGGGCCTCTCGGGATTCCTCTCCCGTCGATGCCGGGGCCTAAGACCTTTTGTGGAGTCGGGGCCGGAACCTGAGGATTCCTCTCCAGTGCTGACATGGATCTTGGGGTACTTCTGGAATCTCCCCAGGGGAGTCAGTCCTCGTCTCGAATGCGGGCATACACTTGCGCTTTCCTCCAGAGCGGTAGCAGCAGTGTCACGCAGTCCGCCGCGTGGATTAAAGGATCTATGGTTTTCCCTCGAGTCTTTCCCACGAGGCTTTCCCACGAGGCTTTCCCACAGGGCTGTCCCACGTGCACTGGTGGTGGGAGTCGATCCTCGGCTTGAACGTCAAGGCAGTGCAGGGAAAACATTTTCCTCTGTAATGGACTGACACATATGGGGTCTCTTTGAATGGTGGCACGACCCTGGAGTTCCTCTCGCCTTTCCTGTGGGAGCGCCTCCTCTTGAGATGCGACGGGAACGCCGGGAATTCTTTCCCTACGAAACAGGGAAAGGATCCCTCATCTCGAGCTAGGAGGCGGAAACGGGGCTACCCTGGATGTGTGCGGGACCCTCGTGCTTCCTTTCGAGTGGAGACGGGTATGTCGGGGAACTTCTAGAGTTGCAGCAAGGGTGTGAAGGACCGTTTGGATGTTCCAGTGGTTAGATGTGATTAGCCTCGAGAAGCCTCAGTGGAAATGGGCTTCATCTCGCCTGGGGGGCAAAATATCCTGGATTTTCTCGAGTTGCGGCAGGTGCTCTCGACTTACGACGGGGACCTCAGGGACCCGCTCTGGTGACCTCAGGAAAGGCCAGTCCCCATGCGAGTTCCTCAGGGGCCTCTTGGGATTCCTCTCCCGTCGATGCCGGGGCCTAAGACCTTGTGTGGAGTCGGGGCCGGAACCTGAGGATTCCTCTCCAGTGCTGACATGGATCTTGGGGTACTTCTGGAGTCTCCCCAGGGGAGTCAGTCCTCGTCTCGAATGCGGGCATGCACTTGCGCTTTCCTCCAGAGCGGTAGCAGCAGTGTCACGCAGTCCGCCGCGTGGATCAAAGGATCTATGGTTTTCCCTCGAGTTTCGCACGAGGCTTTCCCACGAGGCTTTCCACAGGGCTGTCCCACGTGCACACGTGGTGGGACTCGATCCTAGGCTTGAACGTCAAGGCAGTGCAGGGAAAACAGGTTCCTCTGGAATGGACTGACACATCTGGGGGACTCTTGGAATGGTGGCACGACCCTGGAGTTCCTCTCGCCTTTCCTGTGGAGAGCCCCTCCTCTTGAGATGCGACGGAAACGCCGGGAATTCTTTCCCTACAAAACAGGGAAAGGATCCCCCATCTCGAGCTAGGAGGCGGAAACGGGGCTCCCCTAGATGTGTGCGGGACCCCACGTGCTTCCTCTCGAGTGGAGACGGGTATGTCGGGGAACTTCTTGAGTTGCAGCAAGGGTGTGAATGACCCTTTGGAAGTTCCAGTGGTTAGATGTGATTGGCCTCGAGAAGCCTCAGCGGAAATGGGCCTCATCTCGCCTGGAGGGCAAAACCTCCTGGATTTTCTCGAGTTGCGGCAGGTGCTCTCGACTTACGACGGGGACCTCAGGGACCCGTTTTGGTGGCCTCAGGAAAGGCCAGTCCCCATGCGAGTTCCTCGGGGGCCTCTCGGGATTCCTCTACCGTCGATGCCGGGGCCTAAGACCTTGTGTGGAGTCGGGGCTGGAACCTGAGGATTCCTCTCCAGTGCTGACATGGATCTTGGGGTACTTCTGGAGTCTCCCCAGGAGAGTCAGTCCTCATCTCGAATGCGGGCATGAACTTGCGCTTTCCTCCACAGCGGTAGCAGCAGTGTCACGCAGTCCGCTGCGTGGAGCAAAGGATCTATGGTTTTCCCTAAAGTCATTCCCACGAGGCTTTCCCACGAGGCTTTCCCACAGGGCTGTCCCACGTGCCACCGTGGTGGGAGTAGATCCTCGGCTTAAATGTCATGGCAGTGCAGGGAAAACAGGTTCCTCTGCAATGGACTGACACATCTGGGGGACTCTTGGAATGGTGGCACGACCCTGGAGTTCCTCTCGCCTTTCCTGTGGAGAGCGCCTCCTCTTGAGATGCGACGGGAACGCCGGGAATTCTTTCCCTACGAAACAGGGAAAGGATCCCTCATCTCGAGCTAGGAGGCGGAAACGGGGCTCCCCTGGATGTGTGCGGGACCCTCGTGCTTCCTCTCGAGTGGAGAGGGGTATGTCGGGGAACTTCTTGAGTTGCAGCAAGGGTGTGAAAGACCCTTTGGAAGCTCCAGTGGTTAGATGTGATTAGCCTCGAGAAGCCTCAGCGGAAATGGGCCACATTTCGCCTGGAGGGCAAAACCTCCTGGATTTTCTCGAGTTGCGGCAGGTGCTCTCGACTTACGACGGGGCCCTCAGGGACCCGCTCTGGTGGCCTCAGGAAAGGCCAGTCCCCATGCGAGTTCCTCGGGGGCCTCTCGCGATTGCTCTCCCGTCGATGCCGGGGCCTAAGACCTTGTGTGGAGTCGGGGCCGGAACCTGAGGATTCCTCTCCAGTGCTGACATGGATCTTGGGGTACTTCTGGAGTCTCCACAGGGGAGTCAGTCCTCGTCTCGAATGCGGGCATGCACTTGCGCTTTCCTCCAGAGCGGTAGCAGCAGTGTCACGCAGTCCGCCGCGTGGATCAAAGGATCTATGGTTTTCCCTCGAGTCTTTCCCACGAGGCTTTCCCACGAGGCTTTCCCACAGTGCTGTCCCACGTGCACACGTGGTGGGAGTCGATCCTCGGCTTGAACGTCAAGGCAGTGCAGGGAAAACAAGTTCCTCTGGAATGGACTGACACATCTGGGGGACTCTGGGAATGGAGGCACGACCCTGGAGTTCCTCTCGCCTTTCCTGTGGAGAGCGCCTCCTCTTGAGATGCGACGGGAACGCCGGGAATTCTTTCCCAACGAAACAGGGAAAGGATCCCTCATCTCGAGCTAGGAGGCGGAAACGGGGCTCCCCTGGATGTGTGCGGGACCCTCGTGCTTCCTCTCGAGTGTAGACGGGTATGTCGGGGAACTTCTGGAGTTGCAGCAAGGGTGTGAAGGACCCTTTGGAAGTTCCAGTTGTTAGATGTGATTAGCCTCGGGAAGCCTCAGCGGAAATGTGCCTCATCTCGCCTGGAGGGCAAAACCTCCTGGATTTTCTCGAGTTGCGGCAGGTGTTCTCGACTTACGACGGGGACCTCAGGGACCCGCTCTGGTGGCCTCAGGAAAGGCCAGTCCCCATGTGATTTCCTCGGGGGCCTCTCGGGATTCCTCTCCCGTCGTTGCCGGGGCCTAAGACCTTGTGTGGAGTCGGGGACGGAACGTGAGGATTCCTCTCCAGTGCTGACATGGATCTTGGGGCACTTCTGGAGTCACCCCAGGGGAGTCAGTCCTCGTCTCGATTGCGGGCATGCACTTGCGCTTTCCTCCACAGCGGTAGCAGCAGTGTCACGCAGTCCGCTGCGGGGAGCAAAGGATCTATGGTTTTCCCTCGAGTCTTTCCCACGAGGCTTTCCCACGAGGCTTTCCCACAGGGCTGTCCCACGTGCACACGTGGTGGGAGTCGATCCTCGGCTTGAACGTCAAGGCAGTGCAGGGAAAACAGGTTCCGCTGGAATGGACTGACACATCTGGGGGACTCTTGGAATGGTGGCACGACCCTGGAGTTCCTCTCGCTTTCCTGTGGAGAGCGCCTCCTCTTGAGATGCGACGGGAATACCGGGAATTGTTTCCCTACGAAACGGGTAAAGGATCCCTCATCTCGAGGTAGGAGGCGGAAACCGGGCTCCCCTGGATGTGTTCGGGACCCACGTGCTTCCGCTCGAGTGGAGACGGGTATGTCGGGGAACTTCTTGAGTTGCAGCAAGGGTGTGAAGGACCCTTTGGAAGTTCCAGTGGTTAGATGTGATTAGCCTCGAGAAGCCTCAGCGGAAATGGGCCTCATCTCGCCTGGAGGGCAAAACCTCCTGGATTTTCTCGAGTTGCGGCAGGTGCTCTCGACTTACGACGGGGACCTCAGGGACCCGCTCTGGTGGCCTCAGGAAAGGCCAGTCCCCATGCGAGTTCCTCGGGTGCCTCTCGGGATTCCTCTCCCGTCGATGCCGGGGCCTAAGACCTTGTGTGGAGTCGGGGCCGGAACCTGAGGATTCCTCTCCAGTGCTGACATGGATCTTGGGGTATTTCTGGAGTCTCCCCAGGGGAGTCAGTCCTCGTCTCGAATGCGGGCATGCACTTGCGCTTTCCTCCAGAGCGGTAGCAGCAGTGTCACGCAGTCCGCCGCGTGGATCAAAGGATCTATGGTTTTCCCTCGAGTCTTTCCCACGAGCCTTTCCCACGAGGCTTTCCCACAGGGCTGTCCCACGTGCACACGTGGTGGGAGTCGATCCTCGGCTTGAACGTCAAGGCAGTGCAGGGAAAACAGGTTCCTGTGGAATGGACTGACACATCTGGGGGACTCTTGGAATGGTGGCACGACCCTGGAGTTCCTCTCGCCTTTCCTGTGGAGAGTGCCTCCTCTTGAGATGCGACGGGAACGCATGGAATTCTTTCCCTACGAAACAGGGAAAGGATCCCTCATCTCGAGCTAGGAGGCGGAAACGGGGCTCCCCTGGATGTGTGCGGGACACCACGTGCTTCCTCTCGAGTGGAGACGGGTATGTCGGGGAACTTCTTGAGTTGCAGCAAGGGTGTGAAGGACCCTTTGGAAGTTCCAGTGGTTAGATGTGATTGGCCTCGAGAAGCCTCAGCGGAAATGGGCCTCATCTCGCCTGGAGGGCAAAACCTCCACGATTTTCTCGAGTTGCGGCAGGTGCTCTCGACTTACGACGGGGACCTCAGGGAACCGCTCTGGTGGCCTCAGGAAAGGCCAGTCCCCATGGGAGTTCCTCGGGGGCGTCTCGGGATTACTCTCCCGTCGATGCCGGGGCCTAAGACCTTGTGTGGAGTCGGGGCCGGAACCTGAGGATTCCTCTCCAGTGCTGACATGGATCTTGGGGTACTTCTGGAATCTCCCCAGGGGAGTCAGTCCTCGTCTCGAATGCGGGCATGCACTTGCGCTTTCCTCCAGAGCGGTAGCAGCAGTGTCACGCAGTCTGCCGCGTGGATCAAAGGATCTATGGTTTTCCCTCGAGTCTTTCCCATGAGGCTTTCCCACGAGGCTTTCCCACAGGGCTGTCCCACGTGCACACGTGGTGGGAGTCGATCCTCGGCTTGAACGTCAAGGCAGTGCAGGGAAAACAGGTTCCTCTGGAATGGACTGACACATCTGGGGGACTCTTGGAATGGTGGCACGACCCTGGAGTTCCTCTCGCCTTTCCTGTGGAGAGTGCCTCCTCTTGAGATGCGACGGGAACCCCGGGAATTCTTTCCCTACGAAACAGGGAAAGGATCCCTCATCTCGAGCTAGGAGGCGGAAACGGGGCTCCCCTGGATGTGTGCCGGACACCACGTGCTTCCTCTCGAGTTGAGACGGGTATGTCGGGGAACTTCTTGAGTTGCAGCAAGGGTGTGAAAGACCCTTTGGAAGTTCCAGTGGTTAGATGTGATTGGCCTCGAGAAGCCTCAGCGGAAATGGGCCTCATCTCGCCTGGAGGGCAAAACCTCCTGGATTTTCTCGAGTTGCGGCAGGTGCTCTCGACTTACGACGGGGACCTCAGGGAACCGCTCTGGTGGCCTCAGGGAAGGCCAGTCCCCATGCGAGTTCCTCGGGGGCGTCTCGGGATTACTCTCCCGTCGATGCCGGGGCCTAAGACCTTGTGTGGAGTCGGGGCCGGAACCTGAGGATTCCTCTCCAGTGCTGACATGGATCTTGGGGTACTTCTGGAATCTCCCCAGGGGAGTCAGTCCTCGTCTCGAATGCGGGCATGCACTTGCGCTTTCCTCCAGAGCGGTAGCAGCAGTGTCACGCAGTCCGCCGCATGGATCAAAGGATCTATGGTTTTCCCTCGAGTCTTTCCCACGAGGCTTTCCCACGAGGCTTTCCCACAGGGCTGTCCCACGTGCACACGTGGTGGGAGTCGATCCTCGGCTTGAACGTCAAGGCAGTGCAGGGAAAACAGGTTCCTCTGGAATGGACTCACACATCTGGGGGACTCTTGGAATGGTGGCACGACCCTGGAGTTCCTCTCACCTTTCCTGTGGAGAGCGCCTCCTCTTGAGATGCGACGGGAACGCCGGGAATTCTTTCCCTACGAAACAGGGAAAGGATCCCTCATCTCGAGCTAGGAGGCGGAAACGGGGCTCCCCTGGATGTGTGCGGGACCCTCGTGCTTCCTTTCGAGTGGAGACGGGTATGTCGGGGAACTTCTTGAGTAGCAGCAAGGGTGTGAAGGACCCTTTGGAAGTTCCAGTGGTTAGATGTGATTAGCCTCGAGAAGCCTCAGCGGAAATGGGCCTCATCTCGCCTGGAGGGCAAAACCTCCTGGATTTTCTCGAGCTGCGGCAGGTGCTCTCGACTTAAGACGAGGCCCTCATGGACCCGCTCTGGTGGCCTCAGGAAAGGCCAGTCCCCATGCGAGTTCCTCGGGGGCCTCTCGGGATTGCTCTCCCATCGATGCCGGGGCCTAAGACCTTGTGTGGAGTCGGGGCCGGAACCTGAGGATTCCTCCCCAGTGCTGACATTGATCTTGGGGTACTTCTGGAGTCTCCCGAAGGGAGTCAATCCTCGTCTCGAATGCGGGCATGCACTTGCGCTTTCCTCCAGAGAAGTAGCAGCAGTTTCACGCATTCCGCTGCGTGGATAAAGGGATCTATGGTTTTCCCTCAAGGCTTAACCACGAGGCTTTCCCACAGGGCTGTCCCACGTGCCACCGTGGTGGGAGTCGATCCTCGGCTTGAACGTCAAGGCAGTGCAGGGAAAACAGGTTCCTCTGGAATGGACTGACACATCTGGGGGACTCTTGGAATGGTGGCACGACCCTGGAGTTCCTCTCGACTTTCCTGTGGAGAGCGCCTCCTCTTGAGATGCGACGGGAACGCCGGGAATTCTTTCCCTACAAAACAGGGAAAGGATCACTGTTCTCGAGCTAGGAGGCGGAAACGGGGCTCCCTTGGATGTGTGCGGGACCGCACGTGCTTCCTCTCGAGTGGAGACGGGTATGTCGGGGAACTTCTTGAGTTGCAGCAATGGTGTGAAGGACCCTTTGGAAGTTCCAGTGGTTAGATGTGATTGGCCTCGAGAAGCCTCAGCGGAAATGGGCCTCATCTCGCCTGGAGGGCAAAACCTCCTGGATTTTCTCGAGTTGCGGCAGGTGCTCTCGACTTACGACGGGGACCTCAGGGACCCGCTCTGGTGGCCTCAGGAAAGGCCAGGCCCCATGCGAGTTCCTCGTGGGCCTCTCGGGATTCCTCTCCCGTCTATGCCGGGGCCTAAGACCTTGTGTGGAGTCGGGGCCGGAACCTGAGCATTCCTCTCCAGTGCTGACATGGATCTTGGGGTACTTCTGGAGTCTCCCCAGGGGAGTCAGTCCTCGTCTCAAATGCGGGCATGCACTTGCGCTTTCCTCCAGAGCGGTAGCAGCAGTGTCACGCAGTCCGCTGCGGGGAGCAAAGGATCTATGGTTTTCCCTCGAGTCTTTCCCACGAGGCTTTCCCACGAGGCTTTCCCACAGGGCTGTCCCACGTGCACACGTGGTGGGAGTCGATCCTCGGCTTGAACGTCAAGGCAGTGCAGGGAAAACAGGTTCCGCTGGAATGGACTGACACATCTGGGGGACTCTTGGAATGGTGGCACGACCCTGGAGTTCCTCTCGCTTTCCTGTGGAGAGCGCCTCCTCTTGAGATGCGACGGGAATACCGGGAATTGTTTCCCTACGAAACAGGTAAAGGATCCCTCATCTCGAGGTAGGAGGCGGAAACCGGGCTCCCCTGGATGTGTTCGGGACCCACGTGCTTCCGCTCGAGTGGAGACGGGTATGTCGGGGAACTTCTTGAGTTGCAGCAAGGGTGTGAAGGACCCTTTGGAAGTTCCAGTGGTTAGATGTGATTAGCCTCGAGAAGCCTCAGCGGAAATGGGCCTCATCTCGCCTGGAGGGCAAAACCTCCTGGATTTTCTCGAGTTGCGGCAGGTGCTCTCGACTTACGACGGGGACCTCAGGGACCCGCTCTGGTGGCCTCAGGAAAGGCCAGTCCCCATGCGAGTTCCTCGGGTGCCTCTCGGGATTCCTCTCCCGTCGATGCCGGGGCCTAAGACCTTGTGTGGAGTCGGGGCCGGAACCTGAGGATTCCTCTCCAGTGCTGACATGGATCTTGGGGTATTTCTGGAGTCTCCCCAGGGGAGTCAGTCCTCGTCTCGAATGCGGGCATGCACTTGCGCTTTCCTCCAGAGCGGTAGCAGCAGTGTCACGCAGTCCGCCGCGTGGATCAAAGGATCTATGGTTTTCCCTCGAGTCTTTCCCACGAGCCTTTCCCACGAGGCTTTCCCACAGGGCTGTCCCACGTGCACACGTGGTGGGAGTCGATCCTCGGCTTGAACGTCAAGGCAGTGCAGGGAAAACAGGTTCCTGTGGAATGGACTGACACATCTGGGGGACTCTTGGAATGGTGGCACGACCCTGGAGTTCCTCTCGCCTTTCCTGTGGAGAGTGCCTCCTCTTGAGATGCGACGGGAACGCCGGGAATTCTTTCCCTACGAAACAGGGAAAGGATCCCTCATCTCGAGCTAGGAGGCGGAAACGGGGCTCCCCTGGATGTGTGCGGGACACCACGTGCTTCCTCTCGAGTGGAGACGGGTATGTCGGGGAACTTCTTGAGTTGCAGCAAGGGTGTGAAGGACCCTTTGGAAGTTCCAGTGGTTAGATGTGATTGGCCTCGAGAAGCCTCAGCGGAAATGGGCCTCATCTCGCCTGGAGGGCAAAACCTCCAGGATTTTCTCGAGTTGCGGCAGGTGCTCTCGACTTACGACGGGGACCTCAGGGAACCGCTCTGGTGGCCTCAGGAAAGGCCAGTCCCCATGGGAGTTCCTCGGGGGCGTCTCGGGATTACTCTCCCGTCGATGCCGGGGCCTAAGACCTTGTGTGGAGTCGGGGCCGGAACCTGAGGATTCCTCTCCAGTGCTGACATGGATCTTGGGGTACTTCTGGAATCTCCCCAGGTGAGTCAGTCCTCGTCTCGAATGCGGGCATGCACTTGCGCTTTCCTCCAGAGCGGTAGCAGCAGTGTCACGCAGTCCACCGCGTGGATCAAAGGATCTATGGTTTTCCCTCGAGTCTTTCCCACGAGGCTTTCCCACGAGGCTTTCCCACAGGGCTGTCCCACGTGCACACGTGGTGGGTGTCGATCCTCGGCTTGAACGTCAAGGCAGTGCAGGGAAAACAGGTTCCTCTGGAATGGACTGACACATCTGGGGGACTCTTGGAATGGTGGCACGACCCTGGAGTTCCTCTCGCCTTTCCTGTGGAGAGTGCCTCCTCTTGAGATGCGACGGGAACGCCGGGAATTCTTTCCCTACGAAACAGGGAAAGGATCCCTCATCTCGAGCTAGGAGGCGGAAACGGGGCTACCCTGGATGTGTGCGGGACACCACGTGCTTCCTCTCGAGTGGAGACGGGTATGTCGGGGAACTTCTTGAGTTGCAGCAAGGGTGTGAAGGACCCTTTGGAAGTTCCAGTGGTTAGATGTGATTGGCCTCGAGAAGCCTCAGCGGAAATGGGCCTCATCTCGCCTGGAGGGCAAAACCTCCTGGATTTTCTCGAGTTGCGGCAGGTGCACTCGACTTACGACGGGGACCTCAGGGACCCGCTCTGGTGGCCTCAGGAAAGGCCAGTCCCCATGCGAGTTCCTCGGGTGCCTCTCGGGATTCCTCTCCCGTCGATGCCGGGGCCTAAGACCTTGTGTGGAGTCGGGGCCGGAACCTGAGGATTCCTCTCCAGTGCTGACATGGATCTTGGGGTACTTCTGGAGTCTCCCCAGGGGAGTCAGTCCTCGTCTCGAATGCGGGCATGCACTTGCGCTTTCCTCCAGAGCGGTAGCAGCAGTGTCACGCAGTCCGCCGCGTGGATCAAAGGATCTATGGTTTTCCCTCGAGTCTTTCCCACGAGGCTTTCCCACGAGGCTTTCCCACAGGGCTGTCCCACGTGCACACGTGGTGGGAGTCGATCCTCGGCTTGAACGTCAAGGCAGTGCAGGGAAAACAGGTTCCTCTGGAATGGACTGACACATCTGGGGGACTCTTGGAATGGTGGCACGACCCTGGAGTTCCTCTCGCCTTTCCTGTGGAGAGCGCCTCCTCTTGAGATGCGACGGGAACGCCGGGAATTCTTTCCCTGCGAAACAGGGAAAGGATCCCTCATCTCGAGCTAGGAGGCGGAAACGGGGCTCCCCTGGATGTGTGCGGGACCCCACGTGCTTCCTCTCGAGTGGAGACGGGTATGTCGCGGAACTGCTTGAGTTGCAGCAAGGGAGTGAAGGACCCTTTTGAAGTTCGAGTGGTTAGATGTGATTATCCTCGAGAAGCCTCAGCGGAAATGGGCCTCATCTCGCCTGGAAGGCAAAACCTCCTGGATTTTCTCGAGTTGCGGCAGGTGCTCTCGACTTACGATGGGGACCTCAGGGACTGCTCTGGTGGCCTCAGGAAAGGCCAGTCCCCATGCGAGTTCCTCGGGGGCGTCTCGGGATTACTCTCCCTTCGATGCCGGGGCCTAAGACCTTGTGTGGAGTCGGGGCCGGAAACTGAGGATTCCTCTCCAGTGCTGACATGGATCTTGGGGTACTTCTGGAGTCTCCCCAGGGGAGTCAGTCCTCGTCTCGAATGCGGGCATGCACTTGCGCTTTCCTCCAGAGCGGTAGCAGCAGTGTCACGCAGTCTGCCGCGTGGATCAAAGGATCTATGGTTTTCCCTCGAGTCTTTCCCATGAGGCTTTCCCACGAGGCTTTCCCACAGGGCTGTCCCACGTGCACACGTGGTGGGAGTCGATCCTCGGCTTGAACGTCAAGGCAGTGCAGGGAAAACAGGTTCCTCTGGAATGGACTGACACATCTGGGGGACTCTTGGAATGGTGGCACGACCCTGGAGTTCCTCTCGCCTTTCCTGTGGAGAGTGCCTCCTCTTGAGATGCGACGGGAACCCCGGGAATTCTTTCCCTACGAAACAGGGAAAGGATCCCTCATCTCGAGCTAGGAGGCGGAAACGGGGCTCCCCTGGATGTGTGCCGGACACCACGTGCTTCCTCTCGAGTTGAGACGGGTATGTCGGGGAACTTCTTGAGTTGCAGCAAGGGTGTGAAAGACCCTTTGGAAGTTCCAGTGGTTAGATGTGATTGGCCTCGAGAAGCCTCAGCGGAAATGGGCCTCATCTCGCCTGGAGGGCAAAACCTCCTGGATTTTCTCGAGTTGCGGCAGGTGCTCTCGACTTACGACGGGGACCTCAGGGAACCGCTCTGGTGGCCTCAGGGAAGGCCAGTCCCCATGCGAGTTCCTCGGGGGCGTCTCGGGATTACTCTCCCGTCGATGCCGGGGCCTAAGACCTTGTGTGGAGTCGGGGCCGGAACCTGAGGATTCCTCTCCAGTGCTGACATGGATCTTGGGGTACTTCTGGAATCTCCCCAGGGGAGTCAGTCCTCGTCTCGAATGCGGGCATGCACTTGCGCTTTCCTCCAGAGCGGTAGCAGCAGTGTCACGCAGTCCGCCGCATGGATCAAAGGATCTATGGTTTTCCCTCGAGTCTTTCCCACGAGGCTTTCCCAAAAGGCTTTCCCACAGGGCTGTCCCACATGCACACGTGGTGGGAGTCGATCCTCGGCTTGAACGTCAAGGCAGTGCAGGGAAAACAGGTTCCTCTGGAATGGACTCACACATCTGGGGGACTCTTGGAATGGTGGCACGACCCTGGAGTTCCTCTCACCTTTCCTGTGGAGAGCGCCTCCTCTTGAGATGCGACGGGAACGCCGGGAATTCTTTCCCTACGAAACAGGGAAAGGATCCCTCATCTCGAGCTAGGAGGCGGAAACGGGGCTCCCCTGGATGTGTGCGGGACCCTCGTGCTTCCTTTCGAGTGGAGACGGGTATGTCGGGGAACTTCTTGAGTAGCAGCAAGGGTGTGAAGGACCCTTTGGAAGTTCCAGTGGTTAGATGTGATTAGCCTCGAGAAGCCTCAGCGGAAATGGGCCTCATCTCGCCTGGAGGGCAAAACCTCCTGGATTTTCTCGAGCTGCGGCAGGTGCTCTCGACTTAAGACGAGGGCCTCATGGACCCGCTCTGGTGGCCTCAGGAAAGGCCAGTCCCCATGCGAGTTCCTCGGGGGCCTCTCGGGATTGCTCTCCCATCGATGCCGGGGCCTAAGACCTTGTGTGGAGTCGGGGCCGGAACCTGAGGATTCCTCCCCAGTGCTGACATTGATCTTGGGGTACTTCTGGAGTCTCCCGAAGGGAGTCAATCCTCGTCTCGAATGCGGGCATGCACTTGCGCTTTCCTCCAGAGAAGTAGCAGCAGTTTCACGCATTCCGCTGCGTGGATAAAGGGATCTATGGTTTTCCCTCAAGGCTTAACCACGAGGCTTTCCCACAGGGCTGTCCCACGTGCCACCGTGGTGGGAGTCGATCCTCGGCTTGAACGTCAAGGCAGTGCAGGGAAAACAGGTTCCTCTGGAATGGACTGACACATCTGGGGGACTCTTGGAATGGTGGCACGACCCTGGAGTTCCTCTCGACTTTCCTGTGGAGAGCGCCTCCTCTTGAGATGCGACGGGAACGCCGGGAATTCTTTCCCTACAAAACAGGGAAAGGATCACTGTTCTCGAGCTAGGAGGCGGAAACGGGGCTCCCCTGGATGTGTGCGGGACCGCACGTGCTTCCTCTCGAGTGGAGACGGGTATGTCGGGGAACTTCTTGAGTTGCAGCAATGGTGTGAAGGACCCTTTGGAAGTTCCAGTGGTTAGATGTGATTGGCCTCGAGAAGCCTCAGCGGAAATGGGCCTCATCTCGCCTGGAGGGCAAAACCTCCTGGATTTTCTCGAGTTGCGGCAGGTGCTCTCGACTTACGACGGGGACCTCAGGGACCCGCTCTGGTGGCCTCAGGAAAGGCCAGGCCCCATGCGAGTTCCTCGTGGGCCTCTCGGGATTCCTCTCCCGTCTATGCCGGGGCCTAAGACCTTGTGTGGAGTCGGGGCCGGAACCTGAGCATTCCTCTCCAGTGCTGACATGGATCTTGGGGTACTTCTGGAGTCTCCCCAGGGGAGTCAGTCCTCGTCTCGAATGCGGGCATGCACTTGCGCTTTCCTCCAGAGCGGTAGCAGCAGTGTCACGCAGTCCGCCGCGTGGATCAAAGGATCTATGGTTTTCCCTCGAGTCTTTCCCACGAGGCTTTCCCACGAGGCTTTCCCACAGGGCTGTCCCACGTGCACACGTGGTGGCAGTCGATCCTAGGCTTGAACGTCAAGGCAGTGCAGGGAAAACAGGTTCCTCTGGAATGGACTGACACATCTGGGGGACTCTTGGAATGGTGTCACGACCCTGGAGTTCCTCTCGCCTTTCCTGTGGAGAGCGCCACCTCTTGAGATGCGACGGGAACGCCGGGAATTCATTCCCTACGAAACAGGGAAAGGATCCCTCATCTCGAGCTAGGAGGCGGAAACGGGGCTCCCCTGGATGTGTGCGGGACACCACGTGCTTCCTCTCGGGTGGAGATGGGTATGTCGGGGAACTTCTTGAGTTGCAGCAACGGTGTGAAGGACCCTTTGGAAGTTCCAGTGGTTAGATGTGATTGGCCTCGAGAAGCCTCAGCGGAAATGGGCCTCATCTCGCCTGGAGGGCAAAACCTCCTGGATTTTCTCGAGTTGCGGCAGGAGCTCTCGACTTACGACGGGGACCTCAGGGACCCGCTCTGGTGGCCTCAGGAAAGGCCAGTCCCCATGCGAGTTCCTCGGGGGCCTCTCGGGATTCCTCTCCCGTCGATGCCGGGGCCTAAGACCTTGTGTGGAGTCGGGGCCGGAACCTGAGGATTCCTCTCCAGTGCTGACATGGATCTTGGGGTACTTCTGGAGTCTCCCCAGGGGAGTCAGTCCTCGTCTCGAATGCGGGCATGCATTGCGCTTTCCTCCAGAGCGGTAGCAGCATTGTCACGCAGTCCGCCGCGTGGATCAAAGGATCTATGGTTTTCCCTCGAGTCTTTCCCACGAGGCTTTCCCACAGGGCTGTCCCACGTGCACACGTGTTGGGAGTCGATCCTCGGCATGAACGTCAAGGCAGTGCAGGGAAAACAGGTTCCTCTGGAATGGACTGACACATCTGGGGGACTCTTGGAATGGTGGCACGACCCTTGAGTTCCTCTCGCCATTCCTGTGGAGAGCGCCTCCTCTTGAGATGCGACGGGAACGCCGGGAATTCTTTCCCTACGAAACAGGGAAAGGATCCCTCATCTCGAGCTAGGAGGCGGAAACGGGGCTCCCCTGGATGTGTGCGGGACCCACGTGCTTCCTCTCGAGTGGAGACGGGTATGTCGGGGAACTTCTTGAGTTGCAGCAATGGTGTGAAGGACGCTTTGGAAGTTCCAGTGGTTAGACGTGATTAGCCTCGAGAAGCCTCAGCGGAAATGGGCCTCATCTCGCCTGGAGGGCAAAACCTCCTGGATTTTCTCGAGTTGCGGCAGGTGCTCTCGACTTACGACGGGGACCTCAGGGACCCGCTCTGGTGGCCTCAGGAAAGGCCAGTCCCCATGCGAGTTCTTCGGGGGCCTCTCGGGATTCCTCTCCCGTCGATGCCGGGGCCTAAGACCTTGTGTGGAGTCGGGGCCTTAACCTGAGGATTCCTCTCCAGTGCTGACATGTATCTTGGGGTACTTCTGGAGTCTTCCCAGGGGAGTCAGTCCTCGTCTCGAATGCGGGCATGCACTTGCGCTTTCCTCCAGAGCGGTAGCAGCAGTGTCACGCAGTCCGCCGCGTGGATCAAAGGATCTATGGTTTTCCCTCGAGTCTTTCCCACGAGGCTTTCCCACGAGTCTTTCCCACAGGGCTGTCCCACGTGCACACGTGGTGGGAGTCGATCCTCGGCTTGAACGTCAAGGCAGTGCAGGGAAAACAGGTTCCTCTGGAATGGACTGACACATCTGGGGGTCTCTTGGAATGGTGGCACGACCCTGGAGTTCCTCTCGCCTTTCCTGTGGAGAGCGCCACCTCTTGAGATGCGACGGGAACGCCGGGAATTCATTCCCTACGAAACAGGGAAAGGATCCCTCATCTCGAGCTAGGAGGCGGAAACGGGGCTCCCCTGGATGTGTGCGGGACACCACGTGCTTCCTCTCGGGTGGAGATGGGTATGTCGGGGAACTTCTTGAGTTGCAGCAATGGTGTGAAGGACCCTTTGGAAGTTCCAGTGGTTAGATGTGATTGGCCTCGAGAAGCCTCAGCGGAAATGGGCCTCATCTCGCCTGGAGGGCAAAACCTCCTGGATTTTCTCGAGTTGCGGCAGGTGCTCTCGACTTACGACGGGGACCTCAGGGACCCGCTCTGGTGGCCTCAGGAAAGGCCAGTCCCCATGCGAGTTCCTCGGGGGCCTCTCGGGATTCCTCTCCCGTCGATGCCGGGGCCGAAGACCTTGTGTGGAGTCGGGGCCGGAACCTGAGGATTCCTCTCCAGTGCTGACATGTATCTTGGGGTACTTCTGGAGTCTTCCCAGGGGAGTCAGTCCTCGTCTCGAATGCGGGCATGCACTTGCGCTTTCCTCCAGAGCGGTAGCAGCAGTGTCACGCAGTCCGCCGCGTGGATCAAAGGATCTATGGTTTTCCCTCGAGTCTTTCCCACGAGGCTTTCCCACGAGGCTTTCCCACAGGGCTGTCCCACGTGCACACGTGGTGGGAGTCGATCCTCGGCTTGAACGTAAAGGCAGTGCAGGGAAAACAGGTTCCTCTGGAATGGACTGACACATCTGGGGGACTCTTGGAATGGTGGAATGACCCTGGAGTTCCTCTCGCCTTTCCTGTGGAGAGCGCCTCCTCTTGAGATGCGACGGGAACGACGGGAATTCTTTCCCTACGAAAGAGGGAAAGGATCCCTCATCTCGAGCTAGGAGGCGGAAACGGGGCTCCCCTGGATGTGTGCGGGACCCCACGTGCTTCCTCTCGTGTGGAGACGGGTATGTCGGGGAACTTCTTGAGTTGCAGCAATGGTGTGAAGGACCCTTTGGAAGTTCCAGTGGTTAGATGTGATTGGCCTCGAGAAGCCTCAGCGGAAATGGGCCTCAACTCGCCTGGAGGGCAAAACCTCCTGGATTTTCTCGAGTTGCGGCAGGTGCTCTCGACTTACGATGGGGACCTCAGGGACCCGCTCTGGTGGCCTCAGGAAAGGCCAGTCCCCATGCGATTTCCTCGGGGGCCTCTCGGGATTCCTCTCCCATCGATGCCGTGGCCTAAGACCTTGTGTGGAGTCGGGGCCGGAACCTGAGGATTCCTCTCCAGTGCTGACATGGATCTTGGGGTACTTCTGGAGTCTCCCCAGGGGAGTCAGTCCTCGTCTCGAATGGGGGCATGCACTTGTGCTTTCCTCCAGAGCGGTAGCAGCAGTGTCACGCAGTCCGCCGCGTGGATCAAAGGATCTATGGTTTTCCCTCGAGTCTTTCCCAGGAGGCTTTCCCACGAGGCTTTCCCACAGGGCTGTCCCACGTGCACACGTGGTGGGAGTCGATCCTCGGCTTGAACGTCAAGGCAGTGCAGGGAAAGCAGGTTCCTGTGGAATGGACTGACACATCTGGGGGACTCTTGGAATGGTGGCACGACCGTGGAGTTCCTCTCGCCTTTCCTGTGGAGAGCGCCTCCTCTTGAGATGCGACGGGAACGCCGGGAATTCTTTCCCTACGAAACAGGGAAAGGATCCCTCATCTCGAGCTAGGAGGCGGAAACGGGGCTCCCCTGGATGTGTGCGGGACACCACGTGCTTCCTCTCGAGTGGAGACGGGTATGTCGGGGAACTTCTTGAGTTGCAGCAAGGGTGTGAAGGACCCTTTGGAAGTTCCAGTGGTTAGATGTGATTGGCCTCGAGAAGCCTCAGCGGAAATGGGCCTCATCTCGCCTGGAGGGCAAAACCTCCTGGATTTTCTCGAGTTGCGGCAGGTGCTCTCGACTTACGACGGGGACCTCAGGGACCCGCTCTGGTGGCCTCAGGAAAGGCCAGTCCCCATGCGAGTTCCTCGGGGGCCTCTCGGGATTCCTCTCCCGTCGATGCCGGGGCCTAAGACCTTGTGTGGAGTCGGGGCCGGAACCTGAGGATTCCTCTCCAGTGCTGACATGGATCTTGGGGTACTTCTGGAGTCTTCCCAGGGGAGTCAGTCCTCGTCTCGAATGCGGGCATGCACTTGCGCTTTCCTCCAGAGCGGTAGCAGCAGTGTCACGCAGTCCGCCGCGTGGATCAAAGGATCTATGGTTTTCCCTCGAGTCTTTCCCACGAGTCTTTCCCACGAGGCTTTCCCACAGGGCTGTCCCACGTGCACACGTGGTGGGAGTCGATCCTCGGCTTGAACGTCAAGGCAGTGCAGGGAAAACAGGTTCCTCTGGAATGGACTGACACATCTGGGGGACTCTTGGAATGGTGGCACGACCCTGGAGTTCTTCTCGCCTTTCCTGTGGAGAGCGCCTCCTCTTGAGATGCGACGGGAATGCCGGGAATTCTTTCCCTACGAAAGAGGGAAAGGATCCCTCATCTCGAGCTAGGAGGCGGAAACGGGCCTCCCCTGGATGTGTGCGGGACCCCACGTGCTTCCTCTCGAGTGGAGACGGGTATGTCGGGGAACTTCTTGAGTTGCAGCAAGGGTGTGAAGGACCCTTTGGAAGTTCCAGTGGTTAGATGTGATTGGCCTCGAGAAGCCTCAGCGGAAATGGGCCTCATCTCGCCTGGAGGGCAAAACCTCCTGGATTTTCTCGAGTTGCGGCAGGTGCTCTCGACTTACGACGGGGACCTCAGGGACCCGCTCTGGTGGCCTCAGGAAAGGCCAGTCCCCATGCGAGTTCCTCGGGGGCCTCTCGGGATTCCTCTCCCGTCGATGCCGGGGCCTAAGACCTTGTGTGGAGTCGGGGCCGGAACCTGAGGATTCCTCTCCAGTGCTGACATGGATCTTGGGGTACTTCTGGAGTCTCCCCAGGGGAGTCAGTCCTCGTCTCGAATGCGGGCATGCATTGCGCTTTCCTCCAGAGCGGTAGCAGCAGTGTCACGCAGTCCGCCGCGTGGATCAAAGGATCTATGGTTTTCCCTCGAGTCTTTCCCACGAGGCTTTCCCACGAGTCTTTCCCACAGGGCTGTCCCACGTGCACACGTGGTGGGAGTCGATCCTCGGCTTGAACGTCAAGGCAGTGCAGGGAAAACAGGTTCCTCTGGAATGGACTGACACATCTGGGGGACTCTTGGAATGGTGGCACGACCCTGGAGTTCCTCTCGCCTTTCCTGTGGAGAGCGCCTCCTCTTGAGATGCGACGGGAACGCCGGGAATTCTTTCCCTACGAAACAGGGAAAGGATCCCTCATCTCGAGCTAGGAGGCGGAAACGGGGCTCCCCTGGATGTGTGCGGGACCCCACGTGCTTCCTCTCGAGTGCAGACGGGTATGTCCGGGAACTTCTTGAGTTGCAGCAATGGTGTGAAGGACCCTTTGGAAGTTCCAGTGGTTAGATGTGATTGGCCTCGAGAAGCCTCAGCGGAAATGGGCCTCATCTCGCCTGGAGGGCAAAACCTCCTGGATTTTCTCGAGTTGCGGCAGGTGCTCTCGACTTACGACGGGGACCTCAGGGACCCGCTCTGGTGGCCTCAGGAAAGGCCAGTCCCCATGCGAGTTCCTCGGGGGCGTCTCGGGATTCCTCTTCCGTCGATGCCGGAGCCTAAGACCTTGTGTGGAGTCGGGGCCGGAACCTGAGGATTCCTCTCCAGTGCTGACATGGATCTTGGGGTACTTCTGGAGTCTCCCCAGGGGAGTCAGTCCTCGTCTCGAATGCGGGCATGCACTTGCGCTTTCCTCCAGAGCGGTATCAGCAGTGTCACGCAGTCCGCCGCGTGGATCAAAGGATCTATGGTTTTCCCTCGAGTCTTTCCCACGAGGCTTTCCCACGAGGCTTTCCCACAGGGCTGTCCCACGTGCACACGTGGTGGGAGTCGATCCTCGGCTTGAATGTCAAGGCAGTGCAGGGAAAACAGGTTCCTCTGGAATGGACTGACACATCTGGGGGACTCTTGGAATGGTGGCATGACCCTGGAGTTACAATCGCCTTTCCTTTGGAGAGCGCCTCCTCTTGAGATGCGACGGGAACGCCGGGAATTCTTTCCCTACGAAACAGGGAAAGGATCCCTCATCTCGAGCTAGGAGGCGGAAACGGGGCTCCCCTGGATGTGTGCGGGACACCACGTGCTTCCTCTCGAGTGCAGACGGGTATGTCGGGGAACTTCTTGAGATGCAGCTAGGGTGTGAAGGACCCTTTGGAAGTTCCAGTGGTTAGATGTGATTGGCCTCGAGAAGCCTCAGCGGAAATGGGCCTCATCTCGCCTGGAGGGCAAAACCTCCTGGATTTTCTCGATTTGCGGCAGGTTCTCTCGACTCACGACGGGGACCTCAGGGACCCGCTCTGGTGGCATCAGGAAAGGCCAGTCCCCATGCGAGTTCCTCGGGGGCCTCTCGGGATTCCTCTCCCGTCGATGCCGGGGCCTAAGACCTTGTGTGGAGTCGGGGCCGGAACCTGAGGATTCCTCTCCAGTGCTGACATGGATCTTGGGGTACTTCTGGAGTCTCCCCAGGGGAGTCAGTCCTCGTCTCGAATGCGGGCATGCACTTGCGCTTTCCTCCAGAGCGGTATCAGCAGTGTCACGCAGTCCGCCGCGTGGATCAAAGGATCTATGGTTTTCCCTCGAGTCTTTCCCACGAGCCTTTCCCACGAGGCTTTCCCACAGGGCTGCCCCACGTGCACACGTGTTGGGAGTCGATCCTCGGCTTGAACGTCAAGGCAGTGCAGGGAAAACAGGTTCCTCTGGAATGGACTGACACATCTGGGGGACTCTTGGAATGGTGGCACGACCCTGGAGTTCCTCTCGCCTTTCCTGTGGAGAGCGCCTCCTCTTGAGATGCGACGGGAATTCTTTCCCTACGAAACAGGGAGAGGATCCCTCATCTCGAGCTAGGAGGCAGAAACGGGGCTCCCCTGGATGTGTGCGGGACCCACGTGCTTCCTCTCGAGTGGAGACGGGTATGTCGGGGAACTTCTTGAGTTGCAGCAAGGGTGTGAAGGACCCTTTGGAAGTTCCAGTGGTTAGACGTGATTAGCCTCGAGAAGCCTCAGCGGAAATGGGCCTCATCTCGCCTGGAGGGCAAAACCTCCTGGATTTTCTCGAGTTGCGACAGGTGCTCTCGACTTACGACGGGGACCTCAGGGACACGCTCTGGTGGCCTCAGGAAAGGCCAGTCCCCATGCGAGTTCCTCGGGGGCGTCTTGGGATTCCTCTCCCGTCGATGCCGGGGCCTACGACCTTGTGTGGAGTCGGGGCCGGAACCTGAGGATTCCTCTCCAGTGCTGACATGGATCTTGGGGTACTTCTGGAGTCTCCCCAGGGGAGGCAGTCCTCGTCTCGAATGCGGGCATGCACTTGCGCTTTCCTCCAGAGCGGTAGCAGCAGTGTCACGCAGTCCGCCGCGTGGATCAAAGGATCTATGGTTTTCCCTCGAGTCTTTCCCACGAGGCTTTCCCACGAGGCTTTCCCACAGGGCTGTCCCACGTGCACACGTGGTGGGAGTCGATCCTCGGCTTGAACGTCAAGGCAGTGCAGGGAAAACAGGTTCCTCTGGAATGGACTGACACATCTGGGGGACTCTTGGAATGGTGGAATGACCCTGGAGTTCCTCTCGCCTTTCCTGTGGAGAGCGCCTCCTCTTGAGATGCGACGGGAACGACGGGAATTCTTTCCCTACGAAAGAGGGAAAGGATCCCTCATCTCGAGCTAGGAGGCGGAAACGGGGCTCCCCTGGATGTGTGCGGGACCCCACGTGCTTCCTCTCGAGTGGAGACGGGTATGTCGGGGAACTTCTTGAGTTGCAGCAATGGTGTGAAGGACCCTTTGGAAGTTCCAGTGGTTAGATGTGATTGGCCTCGAGAAGCCTCAGCGGAAATGGGCCTCATCTCGCCTGGAGGGCAAAACCTCCTGGATTTCCTCGAGTTGCGGCAGGTGCTCTCGACTTACGATGGGGACCTCAGGGACCCGCTCTGGTGGCCTCAGGAAAGGCCAGTCCCCATGCGAGTTCCTCGGGGGCCTCTCGGGATTCCTCTCCCATCGATGCCGTGGCCTAAGACCTTGTGTGGAGTCGGGGCCGGAACCTGAGGATTCCTCTCCAGTGCTGACATGGATCTTGGGGTACTTCTGGAGTCTCCCCAGGGGAGTCAGTCCTCGTCTCGAATGGGGGCATGCACTTGCGCTTTCCTCCAGAGCGGTAGCAGCAGTGTCACGCAGTCCGCCGCGTGGATCAAAGGATCTATGGTTTTCCCTCGAGTCTTTCCCACGAGGCTTTCCCACAGGGCTGTCCCACGTGCACACGTGGTGGGAGTCGATCCTCGGCATGAACGTCAAGGCAGTGCAGGGAAAACAGGTTCCTCTGGAATGGACTGACACATCTGGGGGACTCTTGGAATGGTGGCACGACCCTTGAGTTCCTCTCGCCATTCCTGTGGAGAGCGCCTCCTCCTGAGATGCGACGGGAACGCCGGGAATTCTTTCCCTACGAAACAGGGAAAGGATCCCTCATCTCGAGCTAGGAGGCGGAAACGGGGCTCCCCTGGATGTGTGCGGGACCCACCTGCTTCCTCTCGAGTGGAGACGGGTATGTCGGGGAACTTCTTGAGTTGCAGCAATGGTGTGAAGGACCCTTTGGAAGTTCCAGTGGTTAGACGTGATTAGCCTCGAGAAGCCTCATCGGAAATGGGCCTCATCTCGCCTGGAGGGCAAAACCTCCTGGATTTTCTCGAGTTGCGGCAGGTGCTCTCGACTTACGACGGGGACCTCAGGGACCCGCTCTGGTGGCCTCAGGAAAGGCCAGTCCCCATGCGAGTTCCTCGGGGGCCTCTCGGGATTCCTCTCCCGTCGATGCCGGGGCCTAAGACCTTGTGTGGAGTCGGGGCCGGAACCTGAGGATTCCTCTCCAGTGCTGACATGGATCTTGGGGTACTTCTGGAGTCTCCCCAGGGGAGTCAGTCCTCGTCTCGAATGCGGGCATGCACTTGCGCTTTCCTCCAGAGCGGTATCAGCAGTGTCACGCAGTCCGCCGCGTGGATCAAAGGATCTATGGTTTTCCCTCGAGTCTTTCCCACGAGGCTTTCCCACGAGGCTTTCCCACAGGGCTGTCCCACGTGCACACGTGGTGGGAGTCGATCCTCGGCTTGAATGTCAAGGCAGTGCAGGGAAAACAGGTTCCTCTGGAATGGACTGACACATCTGGGGGACTCTTGGAATGGTGGCATGACCCTGGAGTTCCAATCGCCTTTCCTTTGGAGAGCGCCTCCTCTTGAGATGCGACGGGAACGCCGGGAATTCTTTCCCTACGAAACAGGGAAAGGATCCCTCATCTCGAGCTAGGAGGCGGAAACGGGGCTCCCCTGGATGTGTGCGGGACACCACGTGCTTCCTCTCGAGTGCAGACGGGTATGTCGGGGAACTTCTTGAGATGCAGCAAGGGTGTGAAGGACCCTTTCGAAGTTCCAGTGGTTAGATGTGATTGGCCTCGAGAAGCCTCAGCGGAAATGGGCCTCATCTCGCCTGGAGGGCAAAACCTCCTGGATTTTCTCGATTTGCGGCAGGTTCCCTCGACTCACGACGGGGACCTCAGGGACCCGCTCTGGTGGCATCAGGAAAGGCCAGTCCCCATGCGAGTTCCTCGGGGGCCTCTCGGGATTCCTCTCCCGTCGATGCCGGGGCCTAAGACCTTGTGTGGAGTCGGGGCCGGAACCTGAGGATTCCTCTCCAGTGCTGACATGGATCTTGGGGTACTTCTGGAGTCTCCCCAGGGGAGTCAGTCCTCGTCTCGAATGCGGGCATGCACTTGCGCTTTCCTCCAGAGCGGTAGCAGCAGTGTCACGCAGTCCGCCGCGTGGATCAAAGGATCTATGGTTTTCCCTCGAGTCTTTCCAACGAGACTTTCCCACGAGGCTTTCCCACAGGGCTCTCCCACGTGCACACGTGGTGGGAGTCGATCCTCGGCTTGAACGTCAAGGCAGTGCAGGGAAAACAGGTTCCTCTGAAATGGACTGACACATCTGGGGGACTCTTGGAATGGTGGCACGACCCTGGAGTTCCTCTCGCCTTTCCTGTGGAGAGCGCCTCCTCTTGAGATGCGACGGGAATTCTTTCCCTACGAAACAGGGAAAGGATCCCTCATTTCGAGCTAGGAGGCAGAAACGGGGCTCCCCTGGATGTGTGCGGGACCCCACGTGCTTCCTCTCGAGTGGAGACGGGTATGTCGGGGAACTTCTTGAGTTGCAGCAAGGGTGTGAAGGACCCTTTGGAAGTTCCAGTGGTTAGATGTGATTGGCCTCGAGAAGCCTCAGCGGAAATGGGCCTCATCTCGCCTGGAGGGCAAAACCTCCTGGATTTTCTCGAGTTGCGGCAGGTGTTCTCGACTTACGATGGGGATCTCAGGGACCCGCTCTGGTGGCCTCAGGAAAGGCCAGTACCCATGCGAGTTCCTCGGGGGCCTCTTGGGATTCCTCTCCCGTCGATGCCGGGGCCTAAGACCTTGTGTGGAGTCGGGGCCGGAACCTGAGGATTCCTCTCCAGTGCTGACATGGATCTTGGGGTACTTCTGGAGTCTCCCCAGGGGAGTCAGTCCTCGTCTCGAATGCGGGCATGCACTTGCGCTTTCCTCCAGAGCGGTAGCAGCAGTGTCACGCAGTCCACCGCGTGGATCAAAGGATCTATGGTTTTCCCTCGAGTCTTTCCCACGAGGTTTTCCCACGAGGCTTTCCCACAGGGCTGTCCCACGTGCACACGTGGTGGGAGTCGATCCTCGGCTTGAATGTCAAGGCAGTGCAGGGAAAACAGGTTCCTCTGGAATGGACTGACACATCTGGGGGACTCTTGGAATGGTGGCATGACCCTGGAGTTCCAATCGCCTTTCCTGTGGAGAGTGCCTCCTCTTGAGATGCGACGGGAACGCCGGGAATTCTTTCCCTACGAAACAGGGAAAGGATCCCTCATCTCGAGCTAGGAGGCGGAAACGGGGCTCCCCTGGGTGTGTGCGGGACACCACGTGCTTCCTCTCGAGTGGAGACGGGTATGTCGGGGAACTTCTTGAGTTGCAGCAAGGGTGTGAAGGACCCTTTGGAAGTTCCAGTGGTTAGATGTGATTGGCCTCGAGAAGCCTCAGCGGAAATGGGCCTCATCTCGCCTGGAGGGCAAAACCTCCTGGATTTTCTCGAGTTGCGGCAGGTGCTCTCGACTTACGACGGAGACCTCAGGGACCCGCTCTTGTGGCCTCAGGAAAGGCCAGTCCCCATGCGAATTCCTCGGGGGCCTCTCGGGATTCCTCTCCCGTCGATTCCGGGGCCTAAGACCTTGTGTGGAGTCGGGGCCGGAAACTGAGGATTCCTCTCCAGTGCTGACATGGATCTTGGGGTACTTCTGGAGTCTCCCCAGGGGAGTCAGTCCTCGTCTCGAATGCGGGCATGCACTTGCGCTTTCCTCCAGAGCGGTAGCAGCAGTGTCACGCAGTCCGCCGCGTGGATCAAAAGATCTATGGTTTTCCCTCGAGTCTTTCCCACGAGGCTTTCCCACGAGGCTTTCCCACAGGGCTCTCCCACGTGCACACGTGGTGGGAGTCGATCCTCGGCTTGAACGTCAAGGCAGTGCAGGGAAAACAGTTTCCTCTGAAATGGACTGACACATCTGGGGGACTCTTGGAATGGTGGCACGACCCTGGAGTTCCTCTCGCCTTTCCTGTGGAGAGCGGCTCCTCTTGAGATGCGACGGGAACGCCGGGAATTCTTTCCCTACGAAATAGGGAAAGGATCCCTCATCTCGAGCTAGGAGGCGGAAACGGGGCTCCCCTGGATGTGTGCGGGACGCCACGTGCTTCCTCTCGAGTGGAGACGGGTATGTCGGGGAACTTCTTGAGTTGCAGCAAGGGTGTGAAGGACCCTTTGGAAGTTCCAGTGGTTAGATGTGATTGGCCTCGAGAAGCCTCAGCGGAAATGGGCCTCATCTCGCCTGGAGGGCAAAACCTCCTGGATTTTCTCGAGTTGCGGCAGGTGCTCTCGACTTACGACGGGGACCTCAGGGACCCGCTCTGGTGGCCTCAGGAAAGGCCAGTCCCCATGCAAGTTCCTCGGGGGCCTCTCGGGATTCCTCTCCCGTCGATGCCGGGGCCTAAGACCTTGTGTGGAGTCGGGGCCGGAACCTGAGGATTCCTCTCCAGTGCTGACATGGATCTTGGGGTACTTCTGGAGTCTCCCCAGGGGAGTCAGTCCTCGTCTCGAATGCGGGCATGCACTTGCGCTTTCCTCCAGAGCGGTAGCAGCAGTGTCACGCAGTCCGCCGCGTGGATCAAAGGATCTATGATTTTCCCTCGAGTCTTTCCCACGAGGCTTTCCCACGAGGCTTTCCCACAGGGCTGTCCCACGTGCACACGTGGTGGGAGTCGATCCTCGGCTTGAACGTCAAGGCAGTGCAGGGAAAACAGGTTCCTCTGGAATGGACTGACACAGCTGGGGGACTCTTGGAATGGTGGCACGACCCTGGAGTTCCTCTCGCCTTTCCTGTGGAGAGCGCCTCCTCTTGAGAAGCGTCAGGAACGCCGGGAATTCTTTCCCTACGAAACAGGGAAAGGATCCCTCATCTCGAGCTAGGAGGCGGAAACGGGGCTCCCCTGGATGTGTGCGGGACCCACGTGCTTCCTCTCGAGTGGAGACGGGTATGTCGGGGAACTTCTTGAGTTGCAGCAAGGGTGTGAAGGACCCTTTGGAAGTTCCAGTGGTTAGACGTGATTAGCCTCGAGAAGCCTCAGCGGAATGGGCCTCATCTCGCCTGGAGGGCAAAACCTCCTGGATTTTCTCGAGTTGCGGCAGGTGCTCTCGACTTACGACGGGGACCTCAGGGACCCGCTCTGGTGGCCTCAGGAAAGGCCAGTCCCCATGCGAGTTCCTCGGGGGCCTCTCGGGATTCCTCTCCCGTCGATGCCGGGGCCTAAGACCTTGTGTGGAGTCGGGGCCGGAACCTGAGGATTCCTCTCCAGTGCTGACATGGATCTTGGGGTACTTCTGGAGTCTCCCCAGGGGAGTCAGTCCTCGTCTCGAATGCGGGCATGCACTTGCGCTTTCCTCCAGAGCGGTAGAAGCAGTGTCACGCAGTCCGCCGCGTGGATCAAAGGATGTATGGTTTTCCCTGGAGTCTTTCCCACGAGGCTTTCCCACGAGGCTTTCCCACAGGGCTGTCCCACGTGCACACGTGGTGGGAGTCGATCCTCGGCTTGAACGTCAAGGCAGTGCAGGGAAAACAGGTTCCTCTGGAATGGACTGACACAGCTGGGGGACTCTTGGAATGGTGGCACGACCCTGGAGTTCCTCTCGCCTTTCCTGTGGAGAGCGCCTCCTCTTGAGAAGCGTCAGGAACGCCGGGAATTCTTTCCCTACGAAACAGGGAAAGGATCCCTCATCTCGAGCTAGGAGGCGGAAACGGGGCTCCCCTGGATGTGTGCGGGACACCACGTGCTTCCTCTCGAGTGGAGACGGGTATGTCGGGGAACTTCTTGAGTTGCAGCAAGGGTGTGAAGGACCCTTTGGAAGTTCCAGTGGTTAGATGTGATTGGCCTCGAGAAGCCTCAGCGGAAATGGGCCTCATCTCGCCTGGAGGGCAAAACCTCCTGGATTTTCTCGAGTTGCGGCAGGTGCTCTCGACTTACGACGGGGACCTCAGGGACCCGCTCTGGTGGCCTCAGGAAAGGCCAGTCCCCATGCGAGTTCCTCGGGGGCCTCTCGGGATTCCTCTCCCGTCGATGCCGGGGCCTAAGACCTTGTGTGGAGTCGGGGCCGGAACCTGAGGATTCCTCTCCAGTGCTGACATGGATCTTGGGGTACTTCTGGAGTCTCCCCAGGGGAGTCAGTCCTCGTCTCGAATGCGGGCATGCACTTGCGCTTTCCTCCAGAGCGGTAGCAGCAGTGTCATGCAGTCCGCCGCGTGGATCAAAGGATCTATGGTTTTCCCTCGAGTCTTTCCCACGAGGCTTTCCCACGAGGCTTTCCCACAGGGCTCTCCCACGTGCACACGTGGTGGGAGTCGATCCTCGGCTTGAACGTCAAGGCAGTGCAGGGAAAACAGGTTCCTCTGAAATGGACTGACACATCTGGGGGACTCTTGGAATGGTGGCACGACCCTGGAGTTCCTCTCGCTTTTCCTGTGGAGAGCGGCTCCTCTTGAGATGCGACGGGAACGCCGGGAATTCTTTCCCTACGAAACAGGGAAAGGATCCCTCATCTCGAGCTAGGAGGCGGAAACGGGGCTCCCCTGGATGTGTGCGGGACCCCACGTCCTTCCTCTCGAGTGGAGACGGGTATGTCGGGGAACTTCTTGAGTTGCAGCAATGGTGTGAAGGACCCTTTGGAAGTTCCAGTGGTTAGATGTGATTGGCCTCGAGAAGCCTCAGCGGAAATGGGCCTCATCTCGCCTGGAGGGCAAAACCTCCTGGATTTTCTCGAGTTGCGGCAGGTGCTCTCGACTTACGACGGGGACCTCAGGGACCCGCTCTGGTGGCCTCAGGAAAGGCCAGTCCCCATGCGAGTTCCTCGGGGGCGTCTCGGGATTCCTCTCCCGTCGATGCCGGAGCCTAAGACCTTGTGTGGAGTCGGGGCCGGAACCTGAGGATTCCTCTCCAGTGCTGACATGGATCTTGGGGTACTTCTGGAGTCTCCCCAGGGGAGTCAGTCCTCGTCTCGAATGCGGGCATGCACTTGCGCTTTCCTCCAGAGCGGTAGCAGCAGTGTCACGCAGTCCACCGCGTGGATCAAAGGATCTATGGTTTTCCCTCGAGTCTTTCCCACGAGGTTTTCCCACGAGGCTTTCCCACAGGGCTGTCCCACGTGCACACGTGGTGGGAGTCGATCCTCGGCTTGAATGTCAAGGCAGTGCAGGGAAAACAGGTTCCTCTGGAATGGACTGACACATCTGGGGGACTCTTGGAATGGTGGCATGACCCTGGAGTTCCAATCGCCTTTCCTGTGGAGAGTGCCTCCTCTTGAGATGCGACGGGAACGCCGGAAGTTCTTTCCCTACGAAACAGGGAAAGGATCCCTCATCTCGAGCTAGGAGGCGGAAACGGGGCTCCCCTGGATGTGTGCGGGACACCACGTGCTTCCTCTCGAGTGGAGACGGGTATGTCGGGGAACTTCTTGAGTTGCAGCAAGGGTGTGAAGGACCCTTTGGAAGTTCCAGTGGTTAGATGTGATTGGCCTCGAGAAGCCTCAGCGGAAATGGGCCTCATCTCGCCTGGAGGGCAAAACCTCCTGGATTTTCTCGAGTTGCGGCAGGTGCTCTCGACTTACGATGGAGACCTCAGGGACCCGCTCTTGTGGCCTCAGGAAAGGCCAGTCCCCATGCGAATTCCTCGGGGGCCTCTCGGGATTCCTCTCCCGTCGATTCCGGGGCCTAAGACCTTGTGTGGAGTCGGGGCCGGAACCTGAGGATTCCTCTCCAGTGCTGACATGGATCTTGGGGTACTTCTGGAGTCTCCCCAGGGGAGTCAGTCCTCGTCTCGAATGTGGGCATGCACTTGCGCTTTCCTCCAGAGCGGTAGCAGCAGTGTCACGCAGTCCGCCGCGTGGATCAAAGGATCTATGGTTTTCCCTCGAGTCTTTCCCACGAGGTTTTCCCACGAGGCTTTCCCACAGGGCTGTCCCACGTGCACACGTGGTGGGAGTCGATCCTCGGCTTGAATGTCAAGGCAGTGCAGGGAAAACAGGTTCCTCTGGAATGGACTGACACATCTGGGGTACTCTTGGAATGGTGGCATGACCCTGGAGTTCCAATCGCCTTTCCTGTGGAGAGCGCCTCCTCTTGAGATGCGACGGGAACGCCGGGAATTCTTTCCCTACGAAACAGGGAAAGGATCCCTCATCTCGAGCTAGGAGGCGGAAACGGGGCTCCCCTGGATGTGTGCGGGACACCACGTGCTTCCTCTCGAGTGGAGACGGGTATGTCGGGGAACTTCTTGAGTTGCAGCAAGGGTGTGAAGGACCCTTTGGAAGTTCCAGTGGTTAGATGTGATTGGCCTCGAGAAGCCTCAGCGGAAATGGGCCTCATCTCGCCTGGAGGGCAAAACCTCCTGGATTTTCTCGAGTTGCGGCAGGTGCTCTCGACTTACGACGGGGACCTCAGGGACCCGCTCTGGTGGCCTCAGGAAAGGCCAGTCCCCATGCGAGTTCCTCGGGGGCCTCTCGGGATTCCTCTCCCGTCGATGCCGGGGCCTAAGACCTTGTGTGGAGTCGGGGCCGGAACCTGAGGATTCCTCTCCAGTGCTGACATGGATCTTGGGGTACTTCTGGAGTCTCCCCAGGGGAGTCAGTCCTCGTCTCGAATGCGGGCATGCACTTGCGCTTTCCTCCAGAGCGGTAGCAGCAGTGTCACGCAGTCCGCCGCGTGGATCAAAGGATCTATGGTTTTCCCTCGAGTCTTTCCCACGAGGCTTTCCCACGAGGCTTTCCCACAGGGCTCTCCCACGTGCACACGTGGTGGGAGTCGATCCTCGGCTTGAACGTCAAGGCAGTGCAGGGAAAACAGGTTCCTCTGAAATGGACTGACACATCTGGGGGACTCTTGGAATGGTGGCACGACCCTGGAGTTCCTCTGGCTTTTCCTGTGGAGAGCGGCTCCTCTTGAGATGCGACGGGAACGCCGGGAATTCTTTCCCTACGAAACAGGGAAAGGATCCCTCATCTCGAGCTAGGAGGCGGAAACGGGGCTCCCCTGGATGTGTGCGGGACCCCACGTCCTTCCTCTCGAGTGGAGACGGGTATGTCGGGGAACTTCTTGAGTTGCAGCAATGGTGTGAAGGACCCTTTGGAAGTTCCAGTGGTTAGATGTGATTGGCCTCGAGAAGCCTCAGCGGAAATGGGCCTCATCTCGCCTGGAGGGCAAAACCTCCTGGATTTTCTCGAGTTGCGGCAGGTGCTCTCGACTTACGACGGGGACCTCAGGGACCCGCTCTGGTGGCCTCAGGAAAGGCCAGTCCCCATGCGAGTTCCTCGGGGGCCTCTCGGGATTCCTCTCCCGTCGATGCCGGAGCCTAAGACCTTGTGTGGAGTCGGGGCCGGAACCTGAGGATTCCTCTCCAGTGCTGACATGGATCTTGGGGTACTTCTGGAGTCTCCCCAGGGGAGTCAGTCCTCGTCTCGAATGCGGGCATGCACTTGCGCTTTCCTCCAGAGCGGTATCAGCAGTGTCACGCAGTCCGCCTCGTGGATCAAAGGATCTATGGTTTTCCCTCGAGTCTTTCCCACGAGGCTTTCCCACGAGGCTTTCCCACAGGGCTGTCCCACGTGCACACGTGGTGGGAGTCGATCCTTGGCTTGAATGTCAAGGCAGTGCAGGGAAAACAGGTTCCTCTGAAATGGACTGACACATCTGGGGGACTCTTGGAATGGTGGCATGACCCTGTAGTTCCAATCGCCTTTCCTGTGGAGAGCGCCTCCTCTTGAGATGCGACGGGAACGCCGGGAATTCTTTCCCTACGAAACAGGGAAAGGATCCCTCATCTCGAGCTAGGAGGCGGAAACGGGGCTCCCCTGGATGTGTGCGGGACACCACGTGCTTCCTCTCGAGTGGAGACGGGTATGTCGGGGAACTTCTTGATTTGCAGCAATGGTGTGAAGGACCCTTTGGAAGTTCCAGTGGTTAGATGTGATTGGCCTCGAGAAGCCTCAGCGGAAATGGGCCTCATCTCGCCTGGAGGGCAAAACCTCCTGGATTTTCTCGAGTTGCGGCAGGTGCTCTCGACTTACGACGGGGACCTCAGGGACCCGCTCTGGTGGCCTCAGGAAAGGCCAGTCCCCATGCGAGTTCCTCGGGGGCCTCTCGGGATTCCTCTCCCGTCGATGCCGGGGCCTAAGACCTTGTGTGGAGTCGGAGCCGGAACCTGAGGATTCCTCTCCAGTGCTGACATGGATCTTGGGGTACTTCTGGAGTCTCCCCAGGGGAGTCAGTCCTCGTCTCGAATGCGGGCATGCACTTGCGCTTTCCTCCAGAGCGGTAGCAGCAGTGTCACGCAGTCCGCAGCGTGGATCAAAGGATCTATGGTTTTCCCTCGAGTCTTTCCCACGAGGCTTTCCCACGAGGCTTTCCCACAGGGCTCTCCCACGTGCACACGTGGTGGGAATCGATCCTCGGCTTGAACGTCAAGGCAGTGCAGGGAAAACAGGTTCCTCTGGAATGGACTGACACATCTGGGGGACTCTTGGAATGGTGGCACGACCCTGGAGTTCCTCTCGCCTTTCCAGTGGAGAGCGCCTCCTCTTGAGATGCGACGGGAACGCCGGGAATTCTTTCCCTACGAAACAGGGAAAGGATCCCTCATCTCGAGCTAGGAGGCGGAAACGGGGCTCCCCTGGATGTGTGCGGGACCCCACGTGCTTCCTCTCGAGTGGAGATGGGTATGTCGGGGAACTTCTTGAGTTGCAGCAAGGGTGTGAAGGACCCTTTGGAAGTTCCAGTGGTTAGATGTGATTGGCCTCGAGAAGCCTCAGCGGAAATGGGCCTCATCTCGCCTGGAGGGCAAAACCTCCTGGATTTTCTCGAGTTGCGGCAGGTGCTCTCGACTTACGACGGGGACCTCAGGGAACCGCTCTGGTGGCCTCAGGAAAGGCCAGTCCCCATGCGAGTTCCACGGGGGCCTCTCGGGATTCCTCTCCCGTCGATGCCGGGGCCTAAGACCTTGTATGGAGTTGGGGCCGGAACCTGAGGATTCCTCTCCAGTGCTGACATGGATCTTTGGGTACTCCTGGAATCTCCCCAGGGGAGTCAGTCCTCGTCTCGAATGGGGGCATGCACTTGCGCTTTCCTCCAGAGCGGTAGCAGCAGTGTCACGCAGTCCGCCGCGTGGATCAAAGGATCTATGATTTTCCCTCGAGTCTTTCCCACGAGGCTTTCCCACGAGGCTTTCCCACAGGGCTGTCCCACGTGCACACGTGGTGGGAGTCGATCCTCGGCTTGAACGTCAAGGCAGTGCAGGGAAAACAGGTTCCTCTGGAATGGACTGACACAGCTGGGGGACTTTTGGAATGGTGGCACGACCCTGGAGTTCCTCTCGCCTTTCCTGTGGAGAGCGCCTCCTCTTGAGAAGCGTCAGGAACGCCGGGAATTCTTTCCCTACGAAACAGGGAAAGGATCCCTCATCTCGAGCTAGGAGGCGGAAACGGGGCTCCCCTGGATGTGTGCGGGACCCACGTGCTTCCTCTCGAGTGGAGACGGGTATGTCGGGGAACTTCTTGAGTTGCAGCAAGGGTGTGAAGGACCCTTTGGAAGTTCCAGTGGTTAGACGTGATTAGCCTCGAGAAGCCTCAGCGGAATGGGCCTCATCTCGCCTGGAGGGCAAAACCTCCTGGATTTTCTCGAGTTGCGGCAGGTGCTCTCGACTTACGACGGGGACCTCAGGGACCCGCTCTGGTGGCCTCAGGAAAGGCCAGTCCCCATGCGAGTTCCTCGGGGGCGTCTCGGGATTCCTCTCCCGTCGATGCCGGGGCCTAAGACCTTGTGTGGAGTCGGGGCCGGAACCTGAGGATTCCTCTCCAGTGCTGACATGGATCTTGGGGTACTTCTGGAGTCTCCCCAGGGGAGTCAGTCCTCGTCTCGAATGCGGGAATGCACTTGCGCTTTCCTCCAGAGCGGTAGCAGCAGTGTCACGCAGTCCGCCGCGTGGATCAAAGGATCTATGGTTTTCCCTCGAGTCTTTCCCACGAGGCTTTCCCACGAGGCTTTCCCACAGGGCTGTCCCACGTGCACACGTGGTGGGAGTCGATCCTTGGCTTGAATGTCAAGGCAGTGCAGGGAAAACAGGTTCCTCTGGAATGGACTGACACATCTGGGGGACTCTTGGAATGGTGGCATGACGCTGTAGTTCCAATCGCCTTTCCTGTGGAGAGCGCCTCCTCTTGAGATGCGACGGGAACGCCGGGAATTCTTTCCCTACGAAACAGGGAAAGGATCCCTCATCTCGAGCTAGGAGGCGGAAACGGGGCTCCCCTGGATGTGTGCGGGACACCACGTGCTTCCTCTCGAGTGGAGACGGGTATGTCGGGGAACTTCTTGATTTGCAGCAAGGGTGTGAAGGACCCTTTGGAAATTCCAGTGGTTAGATGTGATTGGCCTCGAGAAGCCTCAGCGGAAATGGGCCTCATCTCGCCTGGAGGGCAAAACCTCCTGGATTTTCTCGAGTTGCGGCAGGTGCTCTCGACTTACGACGGGGACCTCAGGGACCCGCTCTGGTGGCCTCAGGAAAGGCCAGTCCCCATGCGAGTTCCTCAGGGGCCTCTCGGGATTCCTCTCCCGTCGATGCCGGGGCCTAAGACCTTGTGTGGAGTCGGAGCCGGAACCTGAGGATTCCTCTCCAGTGCTGACATGGATCTTGGGGTACTTCTGGAGTCTCCCCAGGGGAGTCAGTCCTCGTCTCGAATGCGGGCATGCACTTGCGCTTTCCTCCAGAGCGGTAGCAGCAGTGTCACGCAGTCCGCAGCGTGGATCAAAGGATCTATGGTTTTCCCTCGAGTCTTTCCCACGAGGCTTTCCCACCAGGCTTTCCCACAGGGCTCTCCCACGTGCACACGTGGTGGGAATCGATCCTCGGCTTGAACGTCAAGGCAGTGCAGGGAAAACAGGTTCCTCTGGAATGGACTGACACATCTGGGGGACTCTTGGAATGGTGGCACGACCCTGGAGTTCCTCTCGCCTTTCCAGTGGAGAGCGCCTCCTCTTGAGAAGCGTCAGGAACGCCGGGAATTCTTTCCCTACGAAACAGGGAAAGGATAACTCATCTCGAGCTAGGAGGCGGAAACGGGGCTCCCCTGGATGTGTGCGGGACCCACGTGCTTCCTCTCGAGTGGAGACGGGTATGTCGGGGAACTTCTTGAGTTGCAGCAAGGGTGTGAAGGACCCTTTGGAAGTTCCAGTGGTTAGACGTGATTAGCCTCGAGAAGCCTCAGCGGAATGGGCCTCATCTCGCCTGGAGGGCAAAACCTCCTGGATTTTCTCGAGTTGCGGCAGGTGCTCTCGACTTACGACGGGGACTTCAGGGACCCGCTCTGGTGCCCTCAGGAAAGGCCATTCCCCATGAGATTTCCTCGGGGGCCTCTCGGGATTCCTCTCCCGTCGATGCTGTGGCCTAAGACCTTGTGTGGAGTTGGGGCCGGAACCCGAGGATTCCTCTCCAGTGCTGACATGGATCTTGGGGTAATTCTGGAGTCTCCCCAGGGGAGTCAGTCCTCGTCTCGAATGCGGGCATGCACTTGCGCTTTCCTCCAGAGCGGTAGCAACAGTGTCACGCAGTCCGCCGCGTGGATCAAAGGATCTATGGTTCTCCCTCGAGTCTTTCCCACGAGGCTTTCCCACAGGGCTGTCCCACGTGCACACGTGGTGGGAGTCGATCCTCGGCTTGAACGTCAAGGCAGTCCAGGGAAAACAGGTTCCTCTGGAATGGACTGACACATCTGGGGGACTCTTGGAATGGTGGCATGACCCTGGAGTTCCTCTCGCCTTTCCTGTGGAGAGCGCCTCCTCTTGAGATGCGACGGGAACTCCGGGAATTCTTTCCCTACGAAACAGGGAAAGAATCCCTCATCTCGAGCTAGGAGGCGGAAACGGGGCTCCCCTGGATGTGTGCGGGACCCCACGTGCTTCCTCTCGAGTGGAGACGGGTATGTCGGGGAACTTCTTGAGTTGCAGCAAGGGTGTGAAGGACCCTTTGGAAGTTCCAGTGGTTAGATGTGATTGGTCTCGAGAAGCCTCAGCGGAAATGGGCCTCATCTCGCCTGGAGGGCAAAACCTCCTGGATTTTCTCGAGTTGCGGCAGGTGCTCTCGACTTACAACGGGGACCTCAGGGAACCGCTCTGGTGGCCTCAGGAAAGGCCAGTCCCCATGCGAGTTCCTCGGGGGCGTCTCGGGATTCCACTCCCTTCGATGCCGGGGCCTAAGACCTTGTGTGGAGTCGGGGCCGGAACCTGAGGATTCCTCTCCAATGATGACATGGATCTTGGGGTACTTCTGGAGTCTCCCCAGGGGAGTCAGTCCTCGTCTCGGATGCGGGCATGCACTTGCGCTTTCCTCCAGAGCGGTAGCAGCAGTGTCACGCAGTCCGCCGCGTGGATCAAAGGATGTACGGTTTTCCCTCGAGTCTTTCCCACGAGGCTTTCCCACGAGGCTTTCCCACAGGGCTGTCCCACGTGCACACGTGGTGGGAGTCGATCCTCGGCTTGAACGTCAAGGCAGTGCAGGGAAAACAGGTTCCTCTGGAATGGACTGACACATCTAGGGGACTCTTGGAATGGTGGCATGACCCTGGAGTTCCTCTCGCCTTTCCTTTGGAGAGCGCCTCCTCTTGAGATGCGACGGGAACTCCGGGAATTCTTTCCCTACGAAACAGGGAAAGGATCCCTCATCTCGAGCTAGGAGGCGGAAACGGGGCTCCCCTGGATGTGTGCGGGACACCACGTGCTTCCTCTCGAGTGGAGACGGGCATGTCGGGGAACTTCTTGAGTAGCAGCAAGGGTGTGAAGGACCCTTTGGAAGTTCCAGTGGTTAGATGTGATTGGCCTCGAGAAGCCTCAGCGGAAATGGGCCTCATCTCGCCTGGAGGGCAAAACCTCCTGGATTTTCTCGAGTTGCGGCAGGTGCTCTCGACTTACAACGGGGACCTCAGGGAACCGCTCTGGTGGCCTCAGGAAAGGCCAGTCCCCATGCGAGTTCCTCGGGGGCGTCTCTGGATTCCTCTCCCGTCGATGCCGGGTCCTAAGACCTTGTATGGAGTCGGGGCCGGAACCTGAGGATTCCTCTCCAGTGCTGACATGGATCTTGGGGTACTTCTGGAGTCTCCCCAGGGGAGTCAGTCCTCGTCTCGAATGCGGGCATGCACTTGCGCTTTCCTCCAGAGCGGTAGCAGCAGTGTCACGCAGTCCACCGCGTGGATCAAAGGATGTATGGTTTTCCCTCGAGTCTTTCCCACGAGGCTTTCCCACGAGGCTTTCCCGCAGGGCTGTCCCACGTGCACACGTGGTGGGAGTCGATCCTCGGCTTGAACGTCAAGGCAGTGCAGGGAAAACAGGTTCCTCTGGAATGGACTGACACATCTGGGGGACTCTTGGAATGGTGGCATGACCCTGGAGTTCCTCTCGCCTTTCCTGTGGTGAGCGCCTCCTCTTGAGATGCGACGGGAACTCCGGGAATTCTCTCCCTACGAAACAGGGAAAGGATCCCTCATCTCGAGCTAGGAGGCGGAAACGGGGCTCCCCTGGATGTGTGCGGGACACCACGTGCTTCCTCTCGAGTGGAGACGGGTATGTCGGGGAACTTCTTGAGTTGCAGCAAGGGTGTGAAGGACCCTTTGGAAGTTCCAGTGGTTAGATGTGATTGGCCTCGAGAAGCCTCATCGGAAATGGGCCTCATCTCGCCTGGAGGGCAAAACCTCCTGGATTTTCTCGAGTTGCGGCAGGTGCTCTCGACTTACGACGGGGGCCTCAGGGACCCGCTCTGGTGGCCTCAGGAAAGGCCAGTCCCCATGCGAGTTCCTCGGGGGCCTCTCGGGATTCCTCTCCCGTCGATGCCGGGGCCTAAGACCTTGTGTGGAGTCGGGGCCGGAACCTGAGGATTCCTCTCCAGTGCTGACATGGATCTTGGGGTACTTCTGGAGTCTCCCCAGGGGAGTCAGTCCTCGTCTCGTATGCGGGCATGCACTTGCGCTTTCCTCCAGAGCGGTAGCAGCAGTGTCACGCAGTCCGCCGCGTGGATCAAAGGATGTATGGTTTTCCCTGGAGTCTTTCCCACGAGGCTTTCCCACGAGGCTTTCCCACAGGGCTGTCCCACGTGCACACGTGGTGGGAGTCGATCCTCGGCTTGAACGTCAAGGCAGTGCAGGGAAAACAGGTTCCTCTGGAATGGACTGACACATCTGGGGGACTCTTGGAATGGTGGCATGACCCTGGAGTTCCTCTCGCCTTTCCTGTGGAGAGCGCCTCCTCTTGAGATGCGACGGGAACTCCGGGAATTCTTTCCCTACGAAACAGGGAAAGGATCCCTCATCTCGAGCTAGGAGGCGGAAACGGGGCTCCCCTGGATGTGTGCGGGACCCACGTGCTTCCTCTCGAGTGGAGACGGGTATGTCGGGGAACTTCTTGAGTTGCAGCAAGGGTGTGAAGGACCCTTTGGAAGTTCCAGTGGTTAGACGAGATTAGCCTCGAGAAGCCTCAGCGGAAATGGGCCTCATCTCGCCTGGAGGTGAAAACCTCCTGGATTTTCTCGAGTTGCGGCAGGTGCTCTCGACTTACGACGGGGACCTCAGGGACCCGCTCTGGTGGCCTCAGGAAAGGCCAGTCCCCATGCGAGTTCCTCGGGGGCCTCTCGGGATTCCTCTCCCTTCGATGCCGGGGCCTAAGACCTTGTGTGGAGTCGGGGCCGGAACCTGAGGATTCCTCTCCAGTGCTGACATGGATCTTGGGGTACTTCTGGAGTCTTCCCAGGGGAGTCAGTCCTCGTCTCGAATGGGGGCATGCACTTGCGCTTTCCTCCAGAGCGGTAGCAGCAGTGTCACGCAGTCCGCCGCGTGGATCAAAGGATGTATGGTTTTCCCTGGAGTCTTTCCCACGAGGCTTTCCCACGAGGCTTTCCCACAGGTCTGTCCCACGTGCACACGTGGTGGGAGTCGATCCTCGGCTTGAACGTCAAGGCAGTGCAGGGAAAACATGTTCCTCTGGAATTGACTGACACAACTGGGGGACTCTTGGAATGGTGGCACGACCCTGGAGTTCCTCTCGCCTTTCCTTTGGAGAGCGCCTCCTCTTGAGATGCGACGGGAACGCCGGGAATTCTTTCCCTACGAAACAGGGAAAGGATCCCTCATCTCGAGCTAGGAGGCGGAAACGGGGCTCCCCTGGATGTGTGCGGGACACCACGTGCTTCCTCTCGAGTGGAGACGGGTATGTCGGGGAACTTCTTGGGTTGCAGCAAGGGTGTGAAGGACCCTTTGGAAGTTCCAGTGGTTAGATGTGATTGGCCTCGAGAAGCCTCAGCGGAAATGGGCCTCATCTCGCCTGGAGGGCAAAACCTCCTGGATTTTCTCGAGTTGCGGCAGGTGCTCTCGACTTACGACGGGGACCTCAGGGACCCGCTCTGGTGGCCTCAGGAAAGGCCAGTCCCCATGCGAGTTCCTCGGGGGCGTCTCGGGATTCCTCTCCCGTCGATGCCGGGGCCTAAGACCTTGTGTGGAGTCGGGGCCGGAACCTGAGGATTCCTCTCCAGTGCTGACATGGATCTTGGGGTACTTCTGGAGTCTCCCCAGGGGAGTCAGTCCTCGTCTCGAATGCGGGAATGCACTTGCGCTTTCCTCCAGAGCGGTAGCAGCAGTGTCACGCAGTCCGCCGCGTGGATCAAAGGATCTATGGTTTTCCCTCGAGTCTTTCCCACGAGGCTTTCCCACGAGGCTTTCCCACAGGGCTGTCCCACGTGCACACGTGGTGGGAGTCGATCCTTGGCTTGAATGTCAAGGCAGTGCAGGGAAAACAGGTTCCTCTGGAATGGACTGACACATCTGGGGGACTCTTGGAATGGTGGCATGACGCTGTAGTTCCAATCGCCTTTCCTGTGGAGAGCGCCTCCTCTTGAGATGCGACGGGAACGCCGGGAATTCTTTCCCTACGAAACAGGGAAAGGATCCCTCATCTCGAGCTAGGAGGCGGAAACGGGGCTCCCCTGGATGTGTGCGGGACACCACGTGCTTCCTCTCGAGTGGAGACGGGTATGTCGGGGAACTTCTTGATTTGCAGCAAGGGTGTGAAGGACCCTTTGGAAATTCCAGTGGTTAGATGTGATTGGCCTCGAGAAGCCTCAGCGGAAATGGGCCTCATCTCGCCTGGAGGGCAAAACCTCCTGGATTTTCTCGAGTTGCGGCAGGTGCTCTCGACTTACGACGGGGACCTCAGGGACCCGCTCTGGTGGCCTCAGGAAAGGCCAGTCCCCATGCGAGTTCCTCAGGGGCCTCTCGGGATTCCTCTCCCGTCGATGCCGGGGCCTAAGACCTTGTGTGGAGTCGGAGCCGGAACCTGAGGATTCCTCTCCAGTGCTGACATGGATCTTGGGGTACTTCTGGAGTCTCCCCAGGGGAGTCAGTCCTCGTCTCGAATGCGGGCATGCACTTGCGCTTTCCTCCAGAGCGGTAGCAGCAGTGTCACGCAGTCCGCAGCGTGGATCAAAGGATCTATGGTTTTCCCTCGAGTCTTTCCCACGAGGCTTTCCCACCAGGCTTTCCCACAGGGCTCTCCCACGTGCACACGTGGTGGGAATCGATCCTCGGCTTGAACGTCAAGGCAGTGCAGGGAAAACAGGTTCCTCTGGAATGGACTGACACATCTGGGGGACTCTTGGAATGGTGGCACGACCCTGGAGTTCCTCTCGCCTTTCCAGTGGAGAGCGCCTCCTCTTGAGAAGCGTCAGGAACGCCGGGAATTCTTTCCCTACGAAACAGGGAAAGGATAACTCATCTCGAGCTAGGAGGCGGAAACGGGGCTCCCCTGGATGTGTGCGGGACCCACGTGCTTCCTCTCGAGTGGAGACGGGTATGTCGGGGAACTTCTTGAGTTGCAGCAAGGGTGTGAAGGACCCTTTGGAAGTTCCAGTGGTTAGACGTGATTAGCCTCGAGAAGCCTCAGCGGAATGGGCCTCATCTCGCCTGGAGGGCAAAACCTCCTGGATTTTCTCGAGTTGCGGCAGGTGCTCTCGACTTACGACGGGGACTTCAGGGACCCGCTCTGGTGCCCTCAGGAAAGGCCATTCCCCATGAGATTTCCTCGGGGGCCTCTCGGGATTCCTCTCCCGTCGATGCTGTGGCCTAAGACCTTGTGTGGAGTTGGGGCCGGAACCCGAGGATTCCTCTCCAGTGCTGACATGGATCTTGGGGTAATTCTGGAGTCTCCCCAGGGGAGTCAGTCCTCGTCTCGAATGCGGGCATGCACTTGCGCTTTCCTCCAGAGCGGTAGCAACAGTGTCACGCAGTCCGCCGCGTGGATCAAAGGATCTATGGTTCTCCCTCGAGTCTTTCCCACGAGGCTTTCCCACAGGGCTGTCCCACGTGCACACGTGGTGGGAGTCGATCCTCGGCTTGAACGTCAAGGCAGTCCAGGGAAAACAGGTTCCTCTGGAATGGACTGACACATCTGGGGGACTCTTGGAATGGTGGCATGACCCTGGAGTTCCTCTCGCCTTTCCTGTGGAGAGCGCCTCCTCTTGAGATGCGACGGGAACTCCGGGAATTCTTTCCCTACGAAACAGGGAAAGAATCCCTCATCTCGAGCTAGGAGGCGGAAACGGGGCTCCCCTGGATGTGTGCGGGACCCCACGTGCTTCCTCTCGAGTGGAGACGGGTATGTCGGGGAACTTCTTGAGTTGCAGCAAGGGTGTGAAGGACCCTTTGGAAGTTCCAGTGGTTAGATGTGATTGGTCTCGAGAAGCCTCAGCGGAAATGGGCCTCATCTCGCCTGGAGGGCAAAACCTCCTGGATTTTCTCGAGTTGCGGCAGGTGCTCTCGACTTACAACGGGGACCTCAGGGAACCGCTCTGGTGGCCTCAGGAAAGGCCAGTCCCCATGCGAGTTCCTCGGGGGCGTCTCGGGATTCCACTCCCTTCGATGCCGGGGCCTAAGACCTTGTGTGGAGTCGGGGCCGGAACCTGAGGATTCCTCTCCAATGATGACATGGATCTTGGGGTACTTCTGGAGTCTCCCCAGGGGAGTCAGTCCTCGTCTCGGATGCGGGCATGCACTTGCGCTTTCCTCCAGAGCGGTAGCAGCAGTGTCACGCAGTCCGCCGCGTGGATCAAAGGATGTACGGTTTTCCCTCGAGTCTTTCCCACGAGGCTTTCCCACGAGGCTTTCCCACAGGGCTGTCCCACGTGCACACGTGGTGGGAGTCGATCCTCGGCTTGAACGTCAAGGCAGTGCAGGGAAAACAGGTTCCTCTGGAATGGACTGACACATCTAGGGGACTCTTGGAATGGTGGCATGACCCTGGAGTTCCTCTCGCCTTTCCTTTGGAGAGCGCCTCCTCTTGAGATGCGACGGGAACTCCGGGAATTCTTTCCCTACGAAACAGGGAAAGGATCCCTCATCTCGAGCTAGGAGGCGGAAACGGGGCTCCCCTGGATGTGTGCGGGACACCACGTGCTTCCTCTCGAGTGGAGACGGGCATGTCGGGGAACTTCTTGAGTAGCAGCAAGGGTGTGAAGGACCCTTTGGAAGTTCCAGTGGTTAGATGTGATTGGCCTCGAGAAGCCTCAGCGGAAATGGGCCTCATCTCGCCTGGAGGGCAAAACCTCCTGGATTTTCTCGAGTTGCGGCAGGTGCTCTCGACTTACAACGGGGACCTCAGGGAACCGCTCTGGTGGCCTCAGGAAAGGCCAGTCCCCATGCGAGTTCCTCGGGGGCGTCTCTGGATTCCTCTCCCGTCGATGCCGGGTCCTAAGACCTTGTATGGAGTCGGGGCCGGAACCTGAGGATTCCTCTCCAGTGCTGACATGGATCTTGGGGTACTTCTGGAGTCTCCCCAGGGGAGTCAGTCCTCGTCTCGAATGCGGGCATGCACTTGCGCTTTCCTCCAGAGCGGTAGCAGCAGTGTCACGCAGTCCACCGCGTGGATCAAAGGATGTATGGTTTTCCCTCGAGTCTTTCCCACGAGGCTTTCCCACGAGGCTTTCCCGCAGGGCTGTCCCACGTGCACACGTGGTGGGAGTCGATCCTCGGCTTGAACGTCAAGGCAGTGCAGGGAAAACAGGTTCCTCTGGAATGGACTGACACATCTGGGGGACTCTTGGAATGGTGGCATGACCCTGGAGTTCCTCTCGCCTTTCCTGTGGTGAGCGCCTCCTCTTGAGATGCGACGGGAACTCCGGGAATTCTCTCCCTACGAAACAGGGAAAGGATCCCTCATCTCGAGCTAGGAGGCGGAAACGGGGCTCCCCTGGATGTGTGCGGGACACCACGTGCTTCCTCTCGAGTGGAGACGGGTATGTCGGGGAACTTCTTGAGTTGCAGCAAGGGTGTGAAGGACCCTTTGGAAGTTCCAGTGGTTAGATGTGATTGGCCTCGAGAAGCCTCATCGGAAATGGGCCTCATCTCGCCTGGAGGGCAAAACCTCCTGGATTTTCTCGAGTTGCGGCAGGTGCTCTCGACTTACGACGGGGGCCTCAGGGACCCGCTCTGGTGGCCTCAGGAAAGGCCAGTCCCCATGCGAGTTCCTCGGGGGCCTCTCGGGATTCCTCTCCCGTCGATGCCGGGGCCTAAGACCTTGTGTGGAGTCGGGGCCGGAACCTGAGGATTCCTCTCCAGTGCTGACATGGATCTTGGGGTACTTCTGGAGTCTCCCCAGGGGAGTCAGTCCTCGTCTCGTATGCGGGCATGCACTTGCGCTTTCCTCCAGAGCGGTAGCAGCAGTGTCACGCAGTCCGCCGCGTGGATCAAAGGATGTATGGTTTTCCCTGGAGTCTTTCCCACGAGGCTTTCCCACGAGGCTTTCCCACAGGGCTGTCCCACGTGCACACGTGGTGGGAGTCGATCCTCGGCTTGAACGTCAAGGCAGTGCAGGGAAAACAGGTTCCTCTGGAATGGACTGACACATCTGGGGGACTCTTGGAATGGTGGCATGACCCTGGAGTTCCTCTCGCCTTTCCTGTGGAGAGCGCCTCCTCTTGAGATGCGACGGGAACTCCGGGAATTCTTTCCCTACGAAACAGGGAAAGGATCCCTCATCTCGAGCTAGGAGGCGGAAACGGGGCTCCCCTGGATGTGTGCGGGACCCACGTGCTTCCTCTCGAGTGGAGACGGGAATGTCGGGGAACTTCTTGAGTTGCAGCAAGGGTGTGAAGGACCCTTTGGAAGTTCCAGTGGTTAGACGAGATTAGCCTCGAGAAGCCTCAGCGGAAATGGGCCTCATCTCGCCTGGAGGTGAAAACCTCCTGGATTTTCTCGAGTTGCGGCACGTGCTCTCGACTTACGACGGGGACCTCAGGGACCCGCTCAGGTGGCCTCAGGAAAGGCCAGTCCCCATGCGAGTTCCTCGGGGGCCTCTCGGGATTCCTCTCCCTTCGATGCCGGGGCCTAAGACCTTGTGTGGAGTCGGGGCCGGAACCTGAGGATTCCTCTCCAGTGCTGACATGGATCTTGGGGTACTTCTGGAGTCTTCCCAGGGGAGTCAGTCCTCGTCTCGAATGGGGGCATGCACTTGCGCTTTCCTCCAGAGCGGTAGCAGCAGTGTCACGCAGTCCGCCGCGTGGATCAAAGGATGTATGGTTTTCCCTGGAGTCTTTCCCACGAGGCTTTCCCACGAGGCTTTCCCACAGGTCTGTCCCACGTGCACACGTGGTGGGAGTCGATCCTCGGCTTGAACGTCAAGGCAGTGCAGGGAAAACATGTTCCTCTGGAATTGACTGACACAACTGGGGGACTCTTGGAATGGTGGCACGACCCTGGAGTTCCTCTCGCCTTTCCTTTGGAGAGCGCCGCCTCTTGAGATGCGACGGGAACGCCGGGAATTCTTTCCCTACGAAACAGGGAAAGGATCCCTCATCTCGAGCTAGGAGGCGGAAACGGGGCTCCCCTGGATGTGTGCGGGACACCACGTGCTTCCTCTCGAGTGGAGACGGGTATGTCGGGGAACTTCTTGGGTTGCAGCAAGGGTGTGAAGGACCCTTTGGAAGTTCCAGTGGTTAGATGTGATTGGCCTCGAGAAGCCTCAGCGGAAATGGGCCTCATCTCGCCTGGAGGGCAAAACCTCCTGGATTTTCTCGAGTTGCGGCAAGTGCTCTCGACTTACAACGGGGACCTCAGGGACCCGCTCTGGTGGCCTCAGGAAAGGCCAGTCCCCATGCGAGTTCCTCGGGGGCCTCTCGGGATTCCTCTCCCTTCGATGCCGGGGCCTAAGACCTTGTGTGGAGTCGGGGCCGGAACCTGAGGATTCCTCTCCAGTGCTGACATGGATCTTGGGGTACTTCTGGAGTCTCCCCAGGGGAGTCAGTCCTCGTCTCGAACGCGGGCATGCACTTGCGCTTTCCTCCAGAGCGGTAGCAGCAGTGTCACGCAGTCCGCCGCGTGGATCAAAGGATGTATGGTTTTCCCTGGAGTCTTTCCCACGAGGCTTTCCCACGAGGCTTTCCCACAGGGCTGTCCCACGTGCACACGTGGTGGGAGTCGATCCTCGGCTTGAACGTCAAGGCAGTGCAGGGAAAACAGGTTCCTCTGGAATGGACTGACACATCTGGGGGACTCTTGGAATGGTGGCATGACCCTGGAGTTCCTCTCGCCTTTCCTGTGGAAAGCGCCTCCTCTTGAGATGCGACGGGAACTCCGGGAATTCTTTCCCTGCGAAACAGGGAAAGGATCCCTCATCTCGAGCTAGGAGGCGGAAACGGGGCTCCCCTGGATGTGTGCGGGACCCACGTGCTTCCTCTCGAGTGGAGACGGGTATGTCGGGGAACTTCTTGAGTTGCAGCAAGGGTGTGAAGGACCCTTTGGAAGTTCCAGTGGTTAGATGTGATTGGCCTCGAGAAGCCTCAGCGGAAATGGGCCTCATCTCGCCTGGAGGGCAAAACCTCCTGGATTTTCTCGAGTTCGGCAGGTGCTCTCGACTTACGACGGGGACCTCAGGGAACCGCTCTGGTGGCCTCAGGAAAGGCCAGTCCCCATGCGAGTTCCTCGGGGGCGTCTTGGGATTCCTCTCCCGTCGATGCCGGGGCCTAAGACCTTGTGTGGAGTCGGGGCCGGAACCTGAGGATTCCTCTCCAGTGCTGACATGGATCTTGGGGTACTTCTGGAGTCTCCCCAGGGGAGTCAGTCCTCGTCTCGAATGCGGGCATGCACTTGCGCTTTCCTCCAGAGCGGTAGCAGCAGTGTCACGCAGTCCGCCGTGTGGATCAAAGGATCTATGGTTTTCCCTCGAGTCTTTCCCACGAGGCTTTCCCACGAGGCTTTCCCACAGGGCTGTCCCACGTGCACACGTGGTGGGAGTGGATCCTCGGCTTGAACGTCAAGGCAGTGCAGGGAAAACAGGTTCCTGTGGAATGGACTGACACATCTGGGGGACTCTTGGAATGGTGGCACGACCCTGGAGTTCCTCTCGCCTTTCCTGTGGAGAGCGCCTCCTCTTGAGATGCGACGGGAACGCCGGGAATTCTTTCCCTACGAAACAGGGAAAGGATCCCTCATCTCGAGCTAGGAGGCGGAAACGGGGCTCCCCTGGATGTGTGCGGGACCCCACGTGCTTCCTCTCGAGTGGAGACGGGTATGTCGGGGAACTTCTTGAGTTGCAGCAAGGGTGTGAAGGACCCTTTGGAAGTTCCAGTGGTTAGACGTGATTAGCCTCGAGAAGCCTCAGCGGAAATGGGCCTCATCTCGCCTGGAGGGCAAAACCTCCTGGATTTTCTCAGGTTGCGGCAGGTGCTCTCGACTTACGACGGGGACCTCAGGGACCCGCTCTGGTGGCCTCAGGAAAGGCCAGTCCCCATGCGAGTTCCTCAGGGGCCTCTCGGGATTCCTCTCCCGTCAATTCCGGGGCCTAAGACCTTGTGTGGAGTCGGGGCCGGAACCTGAGTATTCCTCTCCAGTGCTGACATGGATCTTGGGGTACTTCTGGAGTTTCCCCAGGGGAGTCAGTCCTCGTCTCGAATGCGGGCATGCACTTGCGCTTTCCTCCAGAGCGGCAGCAGCAGTGTCACGCAGTCCGCCGCGTGGATCAAAGGATCTATGGTTTTCCCTCGAGTCTTTCCCACGAGGCTTTCCCACGAGGCTTTCCCACAGGGCTGTCCCACGTGCACACGTGGTGGGAGTCGATCCTCGGCTTGAACGTCAAGGCAGTGCAGGGAAAACAGGTTCCTCTGGAATGGACTGACACATCTGGGGGTCTCTTGGAATGGTGCCACGACCCTGGAGTTCCTCTTGCCTTTCCTGTGGAGAGCGCCACCTCTTGAGATGCGATGGGAACGCCGGGAATTCTTTCCCTACGAAACAGGGAAAGGATCCCTCATCTCGAGCTAGGCGGCGAAAACGGGGCTCCCCTGGATGTGTGCGGGACCCCACGTGCTTCCTCTCGAGTGGAGACGGGTATGTCGCGGAACTGCTTGAGTTGCAGCAAGGGTGTGAAGGACCATTTGGAAGTTCCAGCGGTTAGATGTGATTAGCCTCGAGAAGCCTCAGCGGAAATGGGCCTCATCTCGCCTGGAGGGCAAAACCTCCTGGATTTTCTCGAGTTGCGGCAGGTGCTCTCGACTTACGATGGGGACCTCAGGGACCCGCTCTGGTGGCCTCAGGAAAGGCCAGTCCCCATGCGAGTTCCTCGGGGGCCTCTCGGCATTCCTCTCCCGTCGATGCCGGGGCCTAAGACCTTGTGTGGAGTCGGGGCCGGAACCTGAGGATTCCTCTCCAGTGCTGACATGGATCTTGGGGTACTTCTGGAGTCTCCCCAGGGGAGTCAGTCCTCGTCTCGAATGCGGGCATGCACTTGCGCTTTCCTCCAGAGCGGTAGCAGCAGTGTCACTCAGTCCGCCGCGTGGATCAAAGGATCTATGGTTTTCCCACGAGTCTTTCCCACGAGGCTTTCCCACGAGGCTTTCCCACAGGGCTGTCCCACGTGCACACGTGGTGGGAGTCGATCCTCGGCTTGAACGTCAAGGCAGTGCAGGGAAAACAGGTTCCTCTGGAATGGACTGACACATCTGGGGGACTCTTGGAATGGTGGCACGACCCTGGAGTTCCTCTCGCCTTTCCTGTGGAGAGCGCCTCCTCTTGAGATGCGACGGGAACGCCGGGAATTCTTTCCCTACGAAACAGGGAAAGGATCCCTCATCTCGAGCTAGGAGGCGGAAACGGGGCTCCCCTGGATGTGTGCGGGACCCCACGTGCTTCCTCTCGAGTGGAGACGGGTATGTCGCGGAACTGCTTCAGTTGCAGCAAGGGTGTGAAGGACCCATGGAAGTTCCAGTGGTTAGACGTGATTAGCCTCGAGAAGCCTCAGCGGAAATGGGCCTCATCTCGCCTGGAGGGCAAAACCTCCTGGATTTACTCGAGTTGTGGCAGGTGCTCTCGACTTACGACGGGGACCTCGGGGAACCGCTCTGGTGGCCTCAGGAAAGGCCAGTCCCCATGCGAGTTCCTCGGGGGCCTCTCGGCATTCCTCTCCCGTCGATGCCGGGGCCTAAGACCTTGTGTGGAGTCGGGGCCGGAACCTGAGGATTCCTCTCCAGTGCTGACATGGATCTTGGGGTACTTCTGGAGTCTCCCCAGGGGAGTCAGTCCTCGTCTCGAATGCGGGCATGCACTTGCGCTTTCCTCCAGAGCGGTAGCAGCAGTGTCACGCAGTCCGCCGCGCGGATCAAAGGATCTATGGTTTTCCCTCGAGACTTTCCCACGAGGCTTTCCCACGAGGCTTTCCCACAGGGCTGTCCCACGTGCACACGTGGTGGGAGTCGATGCTCGGCTTGAACGTCAAGGCAGTGCAGGGAAAACAGGTTCCTCTGGAATGGACTGACATATCTGGGGGACTCTTTGAATGGTGGCACGACGCTGGAGTCCTCTCGCCTTTCCTGTGGAGAGCGCCTCCTCTTGAGATGCGACGGGAACGCCGGGAATTCTTTCCCTACGAAACAGGGAAAGGATCCCTCATCTCGAGCTAGGAGGCGGAAACGGGGCTCCCCTGGATGTGTGCGGGACCCTCGTGCTTCCTCTCAAGTGGAGACGGGTATGTCGGGGAACTTCTTGAGTTGCAGCAAGGGTGTGAAGGACCCTTTGGAAGTTCCAGTGGTTAGATGTGATTAGCCTCGAGAAGCCTCAGCGGAAATGGGCCTCATCTCGCCTGGAGGGCAAAACCTCCAGGATTTACTCGAGTTGCGGCAGGTGCTCTCGACTTACGACGGGGACCTCAGGGACCCGCTCTGGTGGCCTCAGGAAAGGCCAGTCCCCATGCGAGTTCCTCGGGGGCCTCTCGGCATTCCTCTCCCGTCGATGCCGGGGCCTAAGACCTTGTGTGGAGTCGGGGCCGGAACCTGAGGATTCCTCTCCAGTGCTGACATTGATCTTGGGGTATTTCTGGAGTCTCCCCAGGGGAGTCAGTCCTCGTCTCGAATGCGGGCATGCACTTGCGCTTTCCTCCAGAGCGGTAGCAGCAGTGTCACGCAGTCCGCCGCGTGGATCAAAGGATCTATGGTTTTCCCTCGAGTCTTTCCCACGAGGCTTTCCCACGAGGCTTTCCCACAGGGCTGTCCCACGTGCACACGTGGTGGGAGTCGATCCTCGGCTTGAACGTCAAGGCAGTGCAGGGAAAACAGGTTCCTCTGGAATGGACTGACACATCTGGGGGACTCTTGGAATGGTGGCACGACCCTGGAGTTCCTCTCGCCTTTCCTGTGGAGAGCGCCTCCTCTTGAGATGCGACGGGAACGCCGGGAATTCTTTCCCTACGAAACAGGGAAAGGATCCCTCATCTCGAGCTAGGAGGCGGAAACGGGGCTCCCCTGGATGTGTGCGGGACCCCACGTGCTTCCTCTCGAGTGGAGACGGGTATGTCGGGGAACTTCTTGAGTTGCAGCAAGGGTGTGAAGGACCCTTTGGAAGTTCCAGTGGTTAGACGTGATTAGCCTCGAGAAGCCTCAGCGGAAATGGGCCTCATCTCGCCTGGAGGGCAAAACCTCCTGGATTTTCTCGAGTTGCGGCAGGTGCTCTCGACTTACGACGGGGACCTCAGGGACCCGCTCTGGTGGCCTCAGGAAAGGCCAGTCCCCATGCGAGTTCCTCGGGGGCCTCTCGGGATTCCTCTCCCGTCGATGCCGGGGCCTAAGACCTTGTGTGGATTCGGGGCCGGAACCTGAGGATTCCTCTCCAGTGCTGACATGGATCTTGGGGTACTTCTGGAGTCTCCCGAGGGGAGTCAGTCCTCGTCTCGAATGCGGGCATGCACTTGCGCTTTCCTCCAGAGCGGTAGCAGCAGTGTCACGCAGTCCGCCGCGTGGATCAAAGGATCTATGGTTTTCCCTCGAGTCTTTCCCACGAGGCTTTCCCACGAGGCTTTCCCACAGGGCTGTCCCACGTGCACACGTGGTGGGAGTCGATCCTCGGCTTGAACGTCAAGGCAGTGCAGGGAAAACAGGTTCCTCTGGAATGGACTGACATATCTGGGGGACTCTTTGAATGGTGGCACGACGCTGGAGTCCTCTCGCCTTTACTGTGGAGAGCGCCTCCTCTTGAGATGCGACGGGAACGCCGGGAATTCTTTCCCTACGAAACAGGGAAAGGATCCCTCATCTCGAGCTAGGAGGCGGAAACGGGGCTCCCCTGGATGTGTGCGGGACCCTCGTGCTTCCTCTCAAGTGGAGACGGGTATGTCGGGGAACTTCTTGAGTTGCAGCAAGGGTGTGAAGGACCCTTTGGAAGTTCCAGTGGTTAGATGTGATTAGCCTCGAGAAGCCTCAGCGGAAATGGGCCTCATCTCGCCTGGAGGGCAAAACCTCCAGGATTTACTCGAGTTGCGGCAGGTGCTCTCGACTTACGACGGGGACCTCAGGGACCCGCTCTGGTGGCCTCAGGAAAGGCCAGTCCCCATGCGAGTTCCTCGGGGGCCTCTCGGCATTCCTCTCCCGTCGATGCCGGGGCCTAAGACCTTGTGTGGAGTCGGGGCCGGAACCTGAGGATTCCTCTCCAGTGCTGACATGGATCTTGGGGTACTTCTGGAGTCTCCTCAGGGGAGTCAGTCCTCGTCTCGAATGCGGGCATGCACTTGCGCTTTCCTCCAGAGCGGTAGCAGCAGTGTCACGCAGTCCGCCGCGTGGATCAAAGGATCTATGGTTTTCCCTCGAGTCTTTCCCACGAGGCTTTCCCACGAGGCTTTCCCACAGGGCTGTCCCACGTGCACACGTGGTGGGAGTCGATCCTCGGCTTGAACGTCAAGGCAGTGCAGGGAAAACAGGTTCCTCTGGAATGGACTGACACATCTGGGGGACTCTTGGAATGGTGGCACGACCCTGGAGTTCCTCTCGCCTTTCCTGTGGAGAGAGCCTTCTCTTGAGATGCGACGGGAACGCCGGGAATTCTTTCCCTACCAAACAGGGAAAGGATCACTCATCTCGAGCTAGGAGGCGGAAATGGGGCTCCCCTGGATGTGTGCGGGACCCCACGTGCTTCTTCTCGAGTGGAGACGGGTATGTCGGGGAACTTCTTGAGTTGCAGCAAGGGTGTGAAGGACCCTTTGGAAGTTCCAGTGGTTAGACGTGATTAGCCTCGAGAAGCCTCAGCGGAAATGGGCCTCATCTCGCCTGGAGGGCAAAACCTCCTGGATTTTCTCGAGTTGCGGCAGGTGCTCTCGACTTACGACGGGGACCTCGGGGACCGCTCTGGTGACCTCAGGAAAGGCCAGTCCCCATGCGAGTTCCTCGGGGGCCTCTCGGGATTCCTCTCCGGTCGATGCCGGGGCCTAAGACCTTGTGTGGAGTCGGGGCCGGAACCTGACGATTCCTCTCCAGTGCTGACATGGATCTTGGGGTACTTCTGGAGTCTCCCCAGGGGAGTCAGTCCTCGCCTCGAATGCGGGCATGCACTTGCGCTTTCCTCCAGAGCGGTAGCAGCAGTGTCACGCAGTCCGCCGCGTGGATCAAAGGATCTATGGTTTTCCCTCGAGTCTTTCCCACGAGGCTTTCCCACGAGGCTTTCCCACAGGGCTGTCCCACGTGCACACGTGGTGGGAGTCGATCCTCGGCTTGAACGTCAAGGCAGTGCAGGGAAAACAGGTTCCTCTGGAATGGACTGACACATCTGGGGGACTCTTGGAATGGTGGCACGACCCTGGAGTTCCTCTCGCCTTTCCTGTGGAGAGCGCCTCCTCTTGAGATGCGACGGGAACGCCGGGAATTCTTTCCCTAGGAAACAGGGAAAGGATCCCTCATCTCGAGCTAGGAGGCGGAAACGGGGCTCCCCAGGATGTGTGCGGGACCCCACGTGCTTCCTCTCGAGTGGAGACGCGTATGTCGCGGAACTGCTTCAGTTGCAGCAAGGGTGTGAAGGACCCATGGAAGTTCCAGTGGTTAGACGTGATTAGCCTCGAGAAGCCTCAGCGGAAATGGGCCTCATCTCGCCTGGAGGGCAAAACCTCCTGGATTTACTCGAGTTGCGGCAGGTGCTCTCGACTTACGACGGGGACCTCAGGGACCCGCTCTGGTGGCCTCAGGAAAGGCCAGTCCCCATGCGAGTTCCTCGGGGGCCTCTCGGCATTCCTCTCCCGTCGATGCCGGGGCCTAAGACCTTGTGTGGAGTCGGGGCCGGAACCTGAGGATGACTCTCCAGTGCTGACATGAATCTTGGGGAACTTCTGGAGTCTCCCCACGGGAGTCAGTCCTCGTCTCGAATGCGGGCATGCACTTGCGCTTTCCTCCAGAGCGGTAGCAGCAGTGTCACTCAGTCCGCCGCGTGGATCAAAGGATCTATGTTTTTCCCTCGAGTCTTTCCCACGAGGCTTTCCCACGAGGCTTTCCCACAGGGCTGTCCCACGTGCACACGTGGTGGGAGTCGATCCTCGGCTTGAACGTCAAGGCAGTGCAGGGAAAACAGGTTCCTCTGGAATGGACTGACACATCTGGGGGACTCTTGGAATGGTGGCACGACCCTGGAGTTCCTCTCGCCTTTCCTGTGGAGAGAGCCTCCTCTTGAGATGCGACGGGAACGCCGGGAATTCTTTCCCTACCAAACAGGGAAAGGATCACTCATCTCGAGCTAGGAGGCGGAAATGGGGCTCCCCTGGATGTGTGCGGGACCCCACGTGCTACTTCTCGAGTGGAGACGGGTATGTCGGGGAACTTCTTGAGTTGCAGCAAGGGTGTGAAGGACCCTTTGGAAGTTCCAGTGGTTAGACGTGATTAGCCTCGAGAAGCCTCAGCGGAAATGGGCCTCATCTCGCCTGGAGGGCAAAACCTCCTGGATTTTCTCGAGTTGCGGCAGGTGCTCTCGACTTACGACGGGGACCTCGGGGACCGCTCTGGTGACCTCAGGAAAGGCCAGTCCCCATGCGAGTTCCTCGGGGGCCTCTCGGGATTCCTCTCCGGTCGATGCCGGGGCCTAAGACCTTGTGTGGAGTCGGGGCCAGAACCTGACGATTCCTCTCCAGTGCTGACATGGATCTTGGGGTACTTCTGGAGTCTCCCCAGGGGAGTCAGTCCTCGCCTCGAATGCGGGCATGCACTTGCGCTTTCCTCCAGAGCGGTAGCAGCAGTGTCACGCAGTCCGCCGCGTGGATCAAAGGATCTATGGTTTTCCCTCGAGTCTTTCCCACGAGGCTTTCCCACGAGGCTTTCCCACAGGGCTGTCCCACGTGCACACGTGGTGGGAGTCGATCCTCGGCTTGAACGTCAAGGCAGTGCAGGGAAAACAGGTTCCTCTGGAATGGACTGACATATCTGGGGGACTCTTTGAATGGTGGCACGACGCTGGAGTCCTCTCGCCTTTACTGTGGAGAGCGCCTCCTCTTGAGATGCGACGGGAACGCCGGGAATTCTTTCCCTACGAAACAGGGAAAGGATCCCTCATCTCGAGCTAGGAGGCGGAAACGGGGCTCCCCTGGATGTGTGCGGGACCCTCGTGCTTCCTCTCAAGTGGAGACGGGTATGTCGGGGAACTTCTTGAGTTGCAGCAAGGGTGTGAAGGACCCTTTGGAAGTTCCAGTGGTTAGATGTGATTAGCCTCGAGAAGCCTCAGCGGAAATGGGCCTCATCTCGCCTGGAGGGCAAAACCTCCAGGATTTACTCGAGTTGCGGCAGGTGCTCTCGACTTACGACGGGGACCTCAGGGACCCGCTCTGGTGGCCTCAGGAAAGGCCAGTCCCCATGCGAGTTCCTCGGGGGCCTCTCGGCATTCCTCTCCCGTCGATGCCGGGGCCTAAGACCTTGTGTGGAGTCGGGGCCGGAACCTGAGGATTCCTCTCCAGTGCTGACATGGATCTTGGGGTACTTCTGGAGTCTCCTCAGGGGAGTCAGTCCTCGTCTCGAATGCGGGCATGCACTTGCGCTTTCCTCCAGAGCGGTAGCAGCAGTGTCACGCAGTCCGCCGCGTGGATCAAAGGATCTATGGTTTTCCCTCGAGTCTTTCCCACGAGGCTTTCCCACGAGGCTTTCCCACAGGGCTGTCCCACGTGCACACGTGGTGGGAGTCGATCCTCGGCTTGAACGTCAAGGCAGTGCAGGGAAAACAGGTTCCTCTGGAATGGACTGACACATCTGGGGGACTCTTGGAATGGTGGCACGACCCTGGAGTTCCTCTCGCCTTTCCTGTGGAGAGAGCCTTCTCTTGAGATGCGACGGGAACGCCGGGAATTCTTTCCCTACCAAACAGGGAAAGGATCACTCATCTCGAGCTAGGAGGCGGAAATGGGGCTCCCCTGGATGTGTGCGGGACCCCACGTGCTTCTTCTCGAGTGGAGACGGGTATGTCGGGGAACTTCTTGAGTTGCAGCAAGGGTGTGAAGGACCCTTTGGAAGTTCCAGTGGTTAGACGTGATTAGCCTCGAGAAGCCTCAGCGGAAATGGGCCTCATCTCGCCTGGAGGGCAAAACCTCCTGGATTTACTCGAGTTGCGGCAGGTGCTCTCGACTTACGACGGGGACCTCGGGGACCGCTCTGGTGACCTCAGGAAAGGCCAGTCCCCATGCGAGTTCCTCGGGGGCCTCTCGGGATTCCTCTCCGGTCGATGCCGGGGCCTAAGACCTTGTGTGGAGTCGGGGCCGGAACCTGACGATTCCTCTCCAGTGCTGACATGGATCTTGGGGTACTTCTGGAGTCTCCCCAGGGGAGTCAGTCCTCGCCTCGAATGCGGGCATGCACTTGCGCTTTCCTCCAGAGCGGTAGCAGCAGTGTCACGCAGTCCGCCGCGTGGATCAAAGGATCTATGGTTTTCCCTCGAGTCTTTCCCACGAGGCTTTCCCACGAGGCTTTCCCACAGGGCTGTCCCACGTGCACACGTGGTGGGAGTCGATCCTCGGCTTGAACGTCAAGGCAGTGCAGGGAAAACATGTTCCTCTGGAATGGACTGACATATCTGGGGGACTCTTGGAATGGTGGCACGACGCTGGAGTCCTCTAGCCTTCCTGTGGAGAGCGCCTCCTCTTGAGATGCGACGGGAACGCCGGGAATTCTTTCCCTACGAAACAGGGAAAGGATCCCTCATCTCTAGCTAGGAGGCGGAAATGGGGCTCCCCTGGATGTGTGCGGGACCCCACGTGCTTCCTCTCGAGTGGAGACGGGTATGTCGGGGAACTTCTTGAGTTGCAGCAAGGGTGTGAAGGACCCTTTGGAAGTTCCAGTGGTTAGACGTGATTAGCCTCGAGAAGCCTCAGCGGAAATGGGCCTCATCTCGCCTGGGGGGCAAAACCTCCTGGATTTTCTCGAGTTGCGGCAGGTGCTCTCGACTTACGACGGGGACCTCGGGGACCCGCTCTGGTGACCTCAGGAAAGGCCAGTCCCCATGCGAGTTCCTCGGGGGCCTCTCGGGATTCCTCTCCCGTCGATGCCGGGGCCTAAGACCTTGTGTGGAGTCGGGGCCGGAACCTGAGGATTCCTCTCCAGTGCTGACATGGATCTTGGGGTATTTCTGGAGTCTCCCCTGGGGAGTCAGTCCTCGTCTCGAATGCGGGCATGCACTTGCGCTTTCCTCCAGAGCGGTAGCAGCAGTGTCACGCAGTCCGCCGCGTGGATCAAAGGATCTATGGTTTTCCCTCGAGTCTTTCCCACGAGGCTTTCCCACGAGGCTTTCCCACAGGGCTGTCCCACGTGCACACGTGGTGGGAGTCGATCCTCGGCTTGAACGTCAAGGCAGTGCAGGGAAAACAGGTTCCTCTGGAATGGACTGACACATCTGGGGGACTCTTGGAATGGTGGCACGACCCTGGAGTTCCTCTCGCCTTTCCTGTGGAGAGCGCCTCCTCTTGAGATGCGACGGGAACGCCGGGAATTCTTTCCCTAGGAAACAGGGAAAGGATCCCTCATCTCGAGCTAGGAGGCGGAAACGGGGCTCCCCAGGATGTGTGCGGGACCCCACGTGCTTCCTCTCGAGTGGAGACGCGTATGTCGCGGAACTGCTTCAGTTGCAGCAAGGGTGTGAAGGACCCATGGAAGTTCCAGTGGTTAGACGTGATTAGCCTCGAGAAGCCTCAGCGGAAATGGGCCTCATCTCGCCTGGAGGGCAAAACCTCCTGGATTTACTCGAGTTGCGGCAGGTGCTCTCGACTTACGACGGGGACCTCAGGGACCCGCTCTGGTGGCCTCAGGAAAGGCCAGTCCCCATGCGAGTTCCTCGGGGGCCTCTCGGCATTCCTCTCCCGTCGATGCCGGGGCCTAAGACCTTGTGTGGAGTCGGGGCCGGAACCTGAGGATGACTCTCCAGTGCTGACATGAATCTTGGGGAACTTCTGGAGTCTCCCCACGGGAGTCAGTCCTCGTCTCGAATGCGGGCATGCACTTGCGCTTTCCTCCAGAGCGGTAGCAGCAGTGTCACTCAGTCCGCCGCGTGGATCAAAGGATCTATGTTTTTCCCTCGAGTCTTTCCCACGAGGCTTTCCCACGAGGCTTTCCCACAGGGCTGTCCCACGTGCACACGTGGTGGGAGTCGATCCTCGGCTTGAACGTCAAGGCAGTGCAGGGAAAACAGGTTCCTCTGGAATGGACTGACACATCTGGGGGACTCTTGGAATGGTGGCACGACCCTGGAGTTCCTCTCGCCTTTCCTGTGGAGAGAGCCTCCTCTTGAGATGCGACGGGAACGCCGGGAATTCTTTCCCTACCAAACAGGGAAAGGATCACTCATCTCGAGCTAGGAGGCGGAAATGGGGCTCCCCTGGATGTGTGCGGGACCCCACGTGCTACTTCTCGAGTGGAGACGGGTATGTCGGGGAACTTCTTGAGTTGCAGCAAGGGTGTGAAGGACCCTGTGGAAGTTCCAGTGGTTAGACGTGATTAGCCTCGAGAAGCCTCAGCGGAAATGGGCCTCATCTCGCCTGGAGGGCAAAACCTCCTGGATTTTCTCGAGTTGCGGCAGGTGCTCTCGACTTACGACGGGGACCTCGGGGACCGCTCTGGTGACCTCAGGAAAGGCCAGTCCCCATGCGAGTTCCTCGGGGGCCTCTCGGGATTCCTCTCCGGTCGATGCCGGGGCCTAAGACCTTGTGTGGAGTCGGGGCCAGAACCTGACGATTCCTCTCCAGTGCTGACATGGATCTTGGGGTACTTCTGGAGTCTCCCCAGGGGAGTCAGTCCTCGCCTCGAATGCGGGCATGCACTTGCGCTTTCCTCCAGAGCGGTAGCAGCAGTGTCACGCAGTCCGCCGCGTGGATCAAAGGATCTATGGTTTTCCCTCGAGTCTTTCCCACGAGGCTTTCCCACGAGGCTTTCCCACAGGGCTGTCCCACGTGCACACGTGGTGGGAGTCGATCCTCGGCGTGAACGTCAAGGCAGTGCAGGGAAAACATGTTCCTCTGGAATGGACTGACATATCTGGGGGACTCTTGGAATGGTGGCACGACGCTGGAGTCCTCTCGCCTTCCTGTGGAGAGCGCCTCCTCTTGAGATGCGACGGGAACGCCGGGAATTCTTTCCCTACGAAACAGGGAAAGGATCCCTCATCTCGAGCTAGGAGGCGGAAACGGGGCTCCCCTGGATGTGTGCGGGACCCCCGTGCTTCCTCTCGAGTGGAGACGGGTATGTCGGGGAACTTCTTGAGTTGCAGCAAGGGTGTGAAGGACCCTTTGGAAGTTCCAGTGGTTAGACGTGATTAGCCTCGAGAAGCCTCAGCGGAAATAGGCCTCATCTCGCCTGGAGGGCAAAACCTCCTGTATTTTCTTGAGTTGCGGCAGGTGCTCTCGACTTACGACGGGGCCCTCAGGGACCCGTTCTGGTGGGCTCAGGAAAGGCCAGTCCCCATGCGAGTTCCTCGGGGGCCTCTCGGGATTCCTCTCCAGTCGATGCCGGGGCCTAAGACCTTGTGTGGAGTCGGGGCCGGAACCTGAGGATTCCTCTCCAGTGCTGACATGGATCTTGGGGTACTTCTGGAGTCTCCCCAGGGGAGTCAGTCCTCGTCTCGAATGCGGGCATGCACTTGCGCTTTCCTCCAGAGCGGTAGCAGCAGTGTCACGCAGTCCGCCGCGTGGATCAAAGGATCTATGTTTTTCCCTCGAGCCTTTCCCACGAGGCTTTCCCACGAGGCTTTCCCACAGGGCTGTCCCACGTGCACACGTGGTGGGAGTCGATCCTCGGCTTGAACGTCAAGGCAGTGCAGGGAAAACAGGTTCCTCTGGAATGGACTGAAACATCTGGGGGCCTCTTGGAATGGTGGCACGACCCTGGAGTTCCTCTCGCCTTTCCTGTGAAGAGCGCCTCCTCTTGAGATGCGACGGGAACGCCGGGAATTCTTTCCCTACCAAACAGGGAAAGGATCCCTCATCTCTAGCTAGGAGGCGGAAATGGGGCTCCCCTGGATGTGTGCGGGACCCCACGTGCTTCCTCTCGAGTGGAGACGGGTATGTCGGGGAACTTCTTGAGTTGCAGCAAGGGTGTGAAGGACCCTTTGGAAGTTCCAGTGGTTAGACGTGATTAGCCTCGAGAAACCTCAGCGGAAATGGGCCTCATCTCGCCTGGGGGGCAAAACCTCCTGGATTTTCTCGAGTTGCGGCAGGTGCTCTCGACTTACGACGGGGACCTCGGGGACCCGCTCTGGTGGCCTCAGGAAATGCCAGTCCCCATGCGAGTTCCTCGGGGGCCTCTCGGGATTCCTCTCCCGTCGATGCCGGGGCCTAAGACCTTGTGTGGAGTCGGGGCCGGAACCTGAGGATTCCTCTCCAGTGCTGACATGGATCTTGGGGTACTTCTGGAGTCTCCCCAGGGGAGTCAGTCCTCGTCTCGAATGCGGGCATGCACTTGCGCTTTCCTCCAGAGCGGTAGCAGCAGTGTCACGCAGTCCGCCGCGTGCATCAAAGGATCTATGGTTTTACCTTGAGTCTTTCCCACGAGGCTTTCCCACGAGGCTTTCCCACAGGGCTGTCCCACGTGCACACGTGGTGGGAGTCGATCCTCGGCTTGAACGTTAAGGCAGGGCAGGGAAAACAGGTTCCTCTGGAATGGACTGACACATCTGGGGGACTCTTGGAATGGTGGCAAGACCCTGGAGTTCCTCTCGCCTTTCCTGTGGAGAGCGCCTCCTCTTGAGATGCGACGGGAACGCCGGGAATTCTTTCCCTACGAAACAGGGAAAGGATCCCTCATCTCGAGCTAGGAGGCGGAAAAGGGGCTCCCCTGGATGTGTGCGGGACCCCACGTGCTTCCTCTCGAGTGGAGACGGGTATGTCGGGGAACTTCTTGAGTTGCAGCAAGGGTGTGAAGGACCCTTTGTAAGGTCCAGTGGTTAGACGTGATTAGCCTCGAGAAGCCTCAGCGGAAATGGGCCTCATCTCGCCTGGAGGGCAAAACCTCCTGGATTTTCTCGAGTTGCGGCAGGTGCTCTCGACTTACGATGGGGACCTCAGGGACCCGCTCTGGTGGCCTCAGGAAAGGCCAGTCCCCATGCGAGATCCTCGGGGGCCTCTCGGCATTCCTCTCCCGTCGATGCCGGGGCCTAAGACCTTGTGTGGAGTCGGGGCCGGAACCTGAGGATGACTCTCCAGTGCTGACATGAATCTTGGGGAACTTCTGGAGTCTCCCCACGGGAGTCAGTCCTCGTCTCGAATGCGGGCATGCACTTGCGCTTTCCTCCAGAGCGGTAGCAGCAGTGTCACTCAGTCCGCCGCGTGGATCAAAGGATCTATGGTTTTCCCTCGAGTCTTTCCCACGAGGCTTTCCCACGAGGCTTTCCCACAGGGCTGTCCCACGTGCACACGTGGTGGGAGTGGATCCTCGGCTTGAACGTCAAGGCAGTGCAGGGAAAACAGGTTCCTCTGGAATGGACTGACACATCTGGGGGACTCTTGGAATGGTGGCACGACCCTGGAGTTCCTCTCGCCTTTCCTGTGGAGAGAGCCTCCTCTTGAGATGCGACGGGAACGCCGGGAATTCTTTCCCTACCAAACAGGGAAAGGATCACTCATCTCGAGCTAGGAGGCCGAAATGCGGCTCCCCTGGATGTGTGCGGGACCCCACGTGCTTCCTCTCGAGTGGAGACGGGTATGTCGGGGAACTTCTTGAGTTGCAGCAAGGGTTGAAGGACCCTTTGGAAGTTCCAGTGGTTAGAAGTGATTAGCCTCGAGAAGCCTCAGCGGAAATGGGCCCCATCTCGCCTGGAGAGCAAAACCTCCTGGATTTTCTCGAGTTGCGGCAGGTGCTCTCGACTTACGACAGGGACCTCAGAGACCCGCTCTGGTGGCCTCAGGAAAGGCCAGTCCCCATGCGACTTCCTCGGGTCCTCTCGGGATTCCTCTCCCGTCGATGCTGGGGCCTAAGACCTTGTGTGGAGTCGGGGCCGGAACCTGAGGATTCCTCTCCAGTGCTGACATGGATCTTGGGGTACTTCTGGAGTCTCCCCAGGGGAGTCAGTCCTCGTCTCGAATGCGGGCATGCACTTGCGCTTTCCTCCAGAGCGGTAGCAGCAGTGTCACGCAGTCCACCTCGTGGATCAAAGGATCTATGGTTTTCCCTCGAGTCTTTCCCAAGAGGCTTTCCCACGAGGCTTTCCCACAGGGCTGTCCCACGTGCACACGTGGTGGGAGTCGATCCTCGGCTTGAACGTCAAGGCAGTGCAGGGAAAACAGGTTCCTCTGGAATGGACTGACACATCTGAGGGTCTCTTGGAATGGTGCCACGACCCTGGAGTTCCTCTCGCCTTTCCTGTGGAGAGTGCCTCCTCTTGAGATGCGACGGGAATGCCGGGAAATCTTTCCCTACGAAACAGGGAAAGGATCCCTCATCTCGAGTTAGGAGGCGGAAACCGGGCTCCCCTCGATGTGTGCGGGACACAACTTGCTTCCTCTCGAGTGGAGACGGGTATGTCGCAGAACTGCTTGAGTTGCAGCAAGGGTGTGAAGGACCCTTTGGAAGTTCCAGTGGTTAGATGTGATTAGCCTCGAGAAACCTCAGCGGAAATGGGCCTCATCTCGCCTGGAGGGCAAAACCTCCTGGATTTTCTCGAGTTGCGGCAAGTGCTCTTGACTTACGACGGGGACCTCAGGGACCCGCTCTGGTGGCCTCAGGAAAGGCCAGTCCCCATGCGAGTTACTCGGGGGCCTCTCGGGATTCCTCTCCCGTCGATGCCGGGGCCTAAGACCTTGTGTGGAGTCGGGGCCGGAACCTGAGGATTCCTCTCCAGTGCTGACATGGATCTTGGGGTACTTCTGGAGTCTCCCCAGGGGAGTCAGTCCTCGTCTCGAATGCGGGCATGCACTTGCGCTTTCCTCCAGAGCGGTAGCAGCAGTGTAACGCAGTCCGCCGCGTGGATCAAATGATCTATGGTTTTCCCTCGAGCCTTTCCCACGAGGCTTTCCCACGAGGCTTTCCCACAGGGCTGTCCCACGTGCACACGTGGTGGGAGTCGATCCTCGGCTTGAACGTCAAGGCAGTGCAGGGAAAACAGGTTCCTCTGGAATGGACTGACACATCTGGGGGACTCTTGGAATGGTGGCACGACCCTGGAGTTCCTCTCGCCTTTCCTGTGGAGAGCGCCTCCTCTTGAGATGCGACGGGAACGCCGGGAATTCTTTCCCTACGAAACAGGGAAAGGATCCCTCATCTCGAGCTAGGAGGCGGAAACGGGGCTCCCCTGTATGTGTGCGGGACCCCACGTGCTTCCTCTCGAGTGGAGACGGGTATGTCGCGAAACTTCTTGAGTTGCAGCAAGGGTGTGAAGGACCCTTTGGAAGTTCCAGTGGTTATACCTGATTAGCCTCGAGAAGCCTCAGCGGAAATGGGCCTCATCTCGCCTGGAGGGCAAAACCTCCTGGATTTTCTCGAGTTGCGGCAGGTGCTCTCGACTTACGACGGGGACCTCAGGGACCCACTCTGGTGGCCTCAGGAAAGGCCAGTCCCCATGCGAGTTCCTCGGGGGCCTCTCGGGATTCCTCTCCCGTCGATGCCGGGGCCTAAGACCTTGTGTGGAGTCGGGGCCGGAACCTGAGGATTCCTCTCCAGTGCTGACATGGATCTTGGGGTACTTCTGGAGTCTCCCCAGGGGAGTCAGTCCTCGTCTCGAATGCGGGCATGCACTTGCGCTTTCCTCCAGAGCGGTAGCAGCAGTGTCACGCATTCCGCCGCGTGGATCAAAGGATCTATGGTTTTCCCTGGAGACTTTCCCACGAGGCTTTCCCACGAGGCTTTCCCACAGGGCTGTCCCACGTGCACAAGTGGTGGGAGTCGATCCTCGGCTTGAACGTCAAGGCAGTGCAGGGAAAACAGGTTCCTCTGGAATGGACTGACACATCTGGGGGACTCTTGGAATGGTGGCACGACCCTGGAGTTCCTCTCGCCTTTCCTGTGGAGAGCGCCTCCTCTTGAGATGCGACGGGAACGCCGGGAATTCTTTCCCTACGAAACAGGGAAAGGATCCCTCATCTCGAGCTAGGAGGCGGAAACGGGGCTCCCCTGGATGTGTGCGGGACCCCACGTGCTTCCTCTCGAGTGGAGACGGGTATGTCGGGGAACTTCTTGAGTTGCAGCAAGGGTGTGAAGGACCCTTTGGAAGTTCCAGTGGTTAGACGTGATTAGCCTCGAGAAGCCTCAGCGGAAATGGGCCTCATCTCGCCTGGAGGGCAAAACCTCCTGGATTTTCTCGAGTTGCGGCAGGTGCTCTCGACTTACGACGGGGACCTCAGGGACCCGCTCTGGTGGCCTCAGGAAAGGCCAGTCCCCATGCGAGTTCCTCGGGGGCCTCTCGGCATTCCTCTCCCGTCGATGCCGGGGCCGAAGACCTTGTGTGGAGTCGGGGCCGGAACCTGAGGATTCCTCTCCAGTGCTGACATGGATCTTGGGGTACTTCTGGAGTCTCCCCAGGGGAGTCAGTCCTCGTCTCGAATGCGAGCATGCACTTGCGCTTTCCTCCAGAGCGGTAGCAGCAGTGTCCCGCAGTCCTCCGCGTGGATCAAAGGATCTATGGTTTTCGCTCGAGTCTTTCCCACGAGGCTTTCCCACGAGGCTTTCCCACAGGGCTGTCCCACGTGCACACGTGATGGGAGTCGATCCTCGGCTTGAACGTCAAGGCAGTGCAGGGAAAAAAGGTTCCTCTGGAATGGACTGACACATCTGGGGGACTCTTGGAATGGTGGCACGACCCTGGCGTTCCTCTCACCTTTCCTGTGGAGAGCGCCTCCTCTTGAGATGCGACGGGAACGCCGGGAATTCTTTCCCTACGAAACAGGGAAAGGATCCCTCATCTCGAGCTAGGAGGCGGAAACGGGGCTCCCCTGGATGTGTGCGGGACCCCACGTGCTTCCTCTCGAGTGGAGACGGGTATGTCGGGGAACTTCTTGAGTTGCAGCAAGGGTGTGAAGGACCCGTTGGAAGTTCCAGTATTTAGACGTGATTAGCCTCGAGAAGCCTCAGCGGAAATGGGCCTCATCTCGCCTGGAGGGCAAAACCTCCTGGATTTTCTCGAGTTGCGGCAGGTGCTCTCGACTTACGACGAGGACTTCAGGGACCCGCTCTGGTCGCCTCAGGAAAGGCCAGTCCCCATGCGAGTTCCTCGGGGGCCTCTCGGGATTCCTCTCCCGTCGATGCCGGGGCCGAAGACCTTGTGTGGAGTCGGGGCCGGAACCTGAGGATTCCTCTCCAGTGCTGACATGGATCTTGGGGTACTTCTGGAGTCTCCCCAGGGGAGTCAGTCCTCGTCTCGAATGCGAGCATGCACTTGCGCTTTCCTCCAGAGCGGTAGCAGCAGTGTCACGCAGTCCGCCGCGTGGATCAAAGGATCTATGTTTTTCCCTCGAGTCTTTCCCACGAGGCTTTCCCACGAGGCTTTCCCACAGGGCTGTCCCACGTGCACACGTGGTGGGAGTCGATCCTCGGCTTGAACGTCAAGGCAGTACAGGGAAAACAGGTTCCTCTGGAATGGACTGACATATCTGGGGGACTCTTGGAATGGTGGCACGACCCTGGAGTTCCTTTCGCCTTTCCTGTGGAGAGCGCCTCCTCTTGAGATGCGACGGGAACGCCGGGAATTCTTTCCCTACGAAACAGGGAAAGGATCCCTCATCTCGAGCTAGGAGGCGGAAACGGGGCTTCCCTGGATGTGTGCGGGACCCCACGTGCTTCCTCTCGAGTGGAGACCGGTATGTCGGGGTACTTCTTGAGTTGCAGCAAGGGTGTGAAGGACCCGTTGGAAGTTCCAGTGGTTAGATGTGATTAGCCTCGAGAAGACTCAGCGGAAATGGGCCTCATCTCGCCTGGAGGGCAAAACCTCCTGGATTTTCTCGAGTTGCGGCAGGTGCTCTCGACTTACGACGGGGTCCTCAGGGACCCGCTCTGGTGGCCTCAGGAAAGGCCAGTCCCCATGCGAGTTCCTCGGGGGCCTCTCGGGATTCCTCTCCCGTCGATGCCGGGGCCGAAGACCTTGTGTGGAGTCGGGGCCGGAACCTGAGGATTCCTCTCCAGTGCTGACATGGATCTTGGGGTACTTCTGGAGTCTCCCCAGGGGAGTCAGTCCTCGTCTCGAATGCGAGCATGCACTTGCGCTTTCCTCCAGAGCGGTAGCAGCAGTGTCCCGCAGTCCTCCGCGTGGATCAAAGGATCTATGGTTTTCGCTCGAGTCTTTCCCACGAGGCTTTCCCACGAGGCTTTCCCACAGGGCTGTCCCACGTGCACACGTGGTGGGAGTCGATCCTCGGCTTGAACGTCAAGGCAGTGCAGGGAAAACAGGTTCCTCTGGAATGGACTGACACATCTGGGGGACTCTTGGAATGGTGGCACGACCCTGGCGTTCCTCTCACCTTTCCTGTGGAGAGCGCCTCCTCTTGAGATGCGACGGGAACGCCGGGAATTCTTTCCCTACGAAACAGGGAAAGGATCCCTCATCTCGAGCTAGGAGGCGGAAACGGGGCTCCCCTGGATGTGTGCGGGACCCACGTGCTTCCTCTCGAGTGGAGACGGGTATGTCGGGGAACTTCTTGAGTTGCAGCAAGGGTGTGAAGGACCCTTTGGAAGTTCCAGTGGTTATACGTGATTAGCCTCGAGAAGCCTCAGCGGAAATGGGCCTCATCGCGCCTGGAGGGCAAAACCTCCTGGATTTTCTCGAGTTGCGGCAGGTGCCCTCGACTTACGACGGGGACCTCAGGGACCCGCTCTGGTGGCCTCAGGAAAGGCCAGTCCCCATGCGAGTTCCTCGGGGGCCTCTGGGGATTCCTCTCCCGTCGATGCCGGGGCCTAAGACCTTGTGTGGAGTCGGGGCCGGAACCTGAGGATTCCTCTCCAGTGCTGACATGGATCTTGGGGTACTTCTGGAGTCTCCCCAGGGGAGTCAGTCCTCGTCTCGAATGCGGGCATGCACTTGCGCTTTCCTCCAGAGCGGTAGCAGCAGTGTCACGCAGTCCGCCGTGTGGACCAAAGGATCTATGGTTTTCCCTCGTGTCTTTCCCACGAGGCTTTCCCACGAGGCTTTCCCACAGGGCTGTCCCACGTGCACACGTGGTGGGAGTCGATCCTCGGCTTGAACGTCAAGGCAGTGCAGGGAAAACAGGTTCCTCTGGAATGGACTGACACATCTGGGGGACTCTTGGAATGGTGGCACGACCCTGGAGTTCCTCTCGCCTTTCCTGTGGAGAGCGCCTCCTCTTGAGATGCGACGGGAACGCCGGGAATTCTTTCCCTACGAAACAGGGAAAGGATCCCTCATCTCGAGCTAGGAGGCGGAAACGGGGCTCCCCTGGATGTGTGCGGGACCCACGTGCTTCCTCTCGAGTGGAGACGGGTATGTCGGGGAACTTCTTGAGTTGCAGCAAGGGTGTGAAGGACCCTTTGGAAGTTCCAGTGGTTAGATGTGATTGGCCTCGAGAAGCCTCAGCGGAAATGGGCCTCATCTCGCCTGGAGGGCAAAACCTCCTGGATTTTCTCGAGTTGCGGCAGGTGCTCTCGACTTACGACGGGGACCTCAGGGACCCGCTCTGGTGGCCTCAGGAAAGGCCAGTCCCCATGCGTGTTCCTCGGGGGCCTCTCCGGATTCCTCTCCCGTCGATGCCGGGGCCTAAGACCTTGTGTGGAGTCGGGGCCGGAACCTGAGGATTCCTCTCCAGTGCTGACATGGATCTTGGGGTACTTCTGGAGTCTCCCCAGGGGAGTCAGTCCTCGTCTCGGATGCGGGCATGCACTTGCCCTTTCCTCCAGAGCGGTAGCAGCAGTGTCACGCAGTCCGTCGTGTGGACCAAAGGATCTATGGTTTTCCCTCGAGTCTTTCCCACGAGGCTTTCCCACGAGGCTTTCCCACAGGGCTGTCCCACGTGCACACGTGGTGGGAGTCGATCCTCGGCTTGAACGTCAAGGCAGTGCAGGGAAAACAGGTTCCTCTGGAATGGACTGACACATCTGGGGGACTATTGGAATGGTGGCACGACCCTGGAGTTCCTCTCGCCTTTCCTGTGGAGAGCGCCTCCTCTTGAGATGCGACGGGAACGCCGGGAATTCTTTCCCTACGAAACAGGGAAAGGATCCCTCATCTCGAGCTAGGAGGCGGCAACGGGGCTCCCCTGAATGTGTGCGGGACCCCACGTGCTTCCTCTCGAGTGGAGACGGGTATGTCGGGGAACTTCTTGAGTTGCAGCAAGGGTGTGAAGGACCCTTTGGAAGGTCCAGTGGTTAGATGTGATTGGTCTCAAGAAGCCTCAGCGGAAATGGGCCTCATCTCGCCTGGAGGGCAAAACCTCCTGGATTTTCTCGAGTTGCGGCAGGTGCTCTCGACTTACGACGGGGACCTCAGGGAACCGCTCTGGTGGCCTCAGGAAAGGCCAGTCCCCATGCGAGTTCCTCGGGTGCCTCTGGGGATTCCTCTCCCGTCGATGCCGGGGCCTAAGACCTTGTGTGGAGTCGGGGCCGGAACCTGAGGATTCCTCTCCAGTGCTGACATGGATCTTGGGGTACTTCTGGAGTCTCCCCAGGGGAGTCAGTCCTCGTCTCGAATGCGGGCATGCACTTGCGCTTTCCTCCAGAGCGGTAGCAGCAGTGTCACGCAGTCCGCCGCGTGGATCAACGAATGTATGGTTTTCCCTCGAGTCTTTCCCACGAGGCTTTCCCACTGGGCTGTCCCACGTGCACACGTGGCGGGAGTCGATCCTCGGCTTGAACGACAAGGCAGTGCAGGGAAAACAGGTTCCTCTGGAATGGACTGACACATCTGGGGACTCTTGGAATGGTGGCACGACCCTGGAGTTCCTCTCGCCTTTCCTGTGGAGAGCGCCTCCTCTTGAGATGCGACGGGAACGCCGGGAATTCTTTCCCTACGAAACAGGGAAAGGATCCCTCATCTCGAGCTAGGAGGGGGAAACGGGGCTCCCCTGGATGTGTGCGGGACACCACGTGCTTCCTCTAGAGTGCAGACGGGTATGTCGGGGAACTTCTTGAGTTGCAGCAAGGGTGTGAAGGACCCTTTGGAAGTTCCAGTGGTTAGACGTGATTGGCCTCGAGAAGCCTCAGCGGAAATGGGCCTCATCTCGCCTGGAGGGCAAAACCTCCTGGATTTTCTCGAGTTGCGGCAGGTGCTCTCGACTTACGACGGGGACCTCAGGGACCCGCTCTGGTGGCCTCAGGAAAGGCCAGTCCCCATGCGAGTTCCTCGGGAGCCTCTCGGGATTCCTCTCCCGTCGATGCCGGGGCCTAAGACCTTGTGTGGAGTCGGGGCCGGAACCTGAGGATTCCTCTCCAGTGCTGACATGGATCTTGGGGTACTTCTGGAGTCTCCCCAGGGGGGTCAGTCCTCGTCTCGAATGCGGGCATGCACTTGCACTTTCCTCCAGAGCGGTAGCAGCAGTGTCACGCAGTCCGCCGCGTGGATAAAAGGATCTATGGTTTTCCCTCGAGTCTTTCCCACGAGTCTTTCCCACGAGGCTTTCCCACAGGGCTGTCCCACGTGCACACGTGGTGGGAGTCGATCCTCGGCTTGAACGTCAAGGCAGTGCAGGGAAAACAGGTTCCTCTGGAATGGACTGACACATCTGGGGGACTCTTGGAATGGTGGCACGACCCTGGAGTTCCTCTCGCCTTTCCTGTGGAGAGCGCCTCGTCTTGAGATGTGACGGGAACGCCGGGAATTCTTTCCCTACGAAACAGGGAAAGGATCCCTCATCTCGAGCTAGGAGGCGGAAACGGGGCTCCCCTGGATGTGTGGGGGACCCCACGTGCTTCCTCTAGAGTGCAGACGGGTATGTCGGGGAACTTCTTGAGTTGCAGCAAGGGTGTGAAGGACCCGTTGGAAGTTCCAGTGGTTAGATGTGATTAGCCTCGAGAAGACTCAGCGGAAATGGGCCTCATCTCGCCTGGAGGGCAAAACCTCCTGGATTTTCTCGAGTTGCGGCAGGTGCTCTCGACTTACGACGGGGTCCTCAGGGACCCGCTCTGGTGGCCTCAGGAAAGGCCAGTCCCCATGCGAGTTCCTCGGGGGCCTCTCGGGATTCCTCTCCCGTCGATGCCGGGGCCGAAGACCTTGTGTGGAGTCGGGGCCGGAACCTGAGGATTCCTCTCCAGTGCTGACATGGATCTTGGGGTACTTCTGGAGTCTCCCCAGGGGAGTCAGTCCTCGTCTCGAATGCGAGCATGCACTTGCGCTTTCCTCCAGAGCGGTAGCAGCAGTGTCCCGCAGTCCTCCGCGTGGATCAAAGGATCTATGGTTTTCGCTCGAGTCTTTCCCACGAGGCTTTCCCACGAGGCTTTCCCACAGGGGTGTCCCACGTGCACACGTGGTGGGAGTCGATCCTCGGCTTGAACGTCAAGGCAGTGCAGGGAAAACAGGTTCCTCTGGAATGGACTGACACATCTGGGGGACTCTTGGAATGGTGGCACGACCCTGGCGTTCCTCTCACCTTTCCTGTGGAGAGCGCCTCCTCTTGAGATGCGACGGGAACGCCGGGAATTCTTTCCCTACGAAACAGGGAAAGGATCCCTCATCTCGAGCTAGGAGGCGGAAACGGGGCTCCCCTGGATGTGTGCGGGACCCACGTGCTTCCTCTCGAGTGGAGACGGGTATGTCGGGGAACTTCTTGAGTTGCAGCAAGGGTGTGAAGGACCCTTTGGAAGTTCCAGTGGTTATACGTGATTAGCCTCGAGAAGCCTCAGCGGAAATGGGCCTCATCGCGCCTGGAGGGCAAAACCTCCTGGATTTTCTCGAGTTGCGGCAGGTGCCCTCGACTTACGACGGGGACCTCAGGGACCCGCTCTGGTGGCCTCAGGAAAGGCCAGTCCCCATGCGAGTTCCTCGGGGGCCTCTGGGGATTCCTCTCCCGTCGATGCCGGGGCCTAAGACCTTGTGTGGAGTCGGGGCCGGAACCTGAGGATTCCTCTCCAGTGCTGACATGGATCTTGGGGTACTTCTGGAGTCTCCCCAGGGGAGTCAGTCCTCGTCTCGAATGCGGGCATGCACTTGCGCTTTCCTCCAGAGCGGTAGCAGCAGTGTCACGCAGTCCGCCGTGTGGACCAAAGGATCTATGGTTTTCCCTCGTGTCTTTCCCACGAGGCTTTCCCACGAGGCTTTCCCACAGGGCTGTCCCACGTGCACACGTGGTGGGAGTCGATCCTCGGCTTGAACGTCAAGGCAGTGCAGGGAAAACAGGTTCCTCTGGAATGGACTGACACATCTGGGGGACTCTTGGAATGGTGGCACGACCCTGGAGTTCCTCTCGCCTTTCCTGTGGAGAGCGCCTCCTCTTGAGATGCGACGGGAACGCCGGGAATTCTTTCCCTACGAAACAGGGAAAGGATCCCTCATCTCGAGCTAGGAGGCGGAAACGGGGCTCCCCTGGATGTGTGCGGGACCCACGTGCTTCCTCTCGAGTGGAGACGGGTATGTCGGGGAACTTCTTGAGTTGCAGCAAGGGTGTGAAGGACCCTTTGGAAGTTCCAGTGGTTAGATGTGATTGGCCTTGAGAAGCCTCAGCGGAAATGGGCCTCATCTCGCCTGGAGGGCAAAACCTCCTGGATTTTCTCGAGTTGCGGCAGGTGCTCTCGACTTACGACGGGGACCTCAGGGACCCGCTCTGGTGGCCTCAGGAAAGGCCAGTCCCCATGCGTGTTCCTCGGGGGCCTCTCCGGATTCCTCTCCCGTCGATGCCGGGGCCTAAGACCTTGTGTGGAGTCGGGGCCGGAACCTGAGGATTCCTCTCCAGTGCTGACATGGATCTTGGGGTACTTCTGGAGTCTCCCCAGGGGAGTCAGTCCTCGTCTCGGATGCGGGCATGCACTTGCCCTTTCCTCCAGAGCGGTAGCAGCAGTGTCACGCAGTCCGTCGTGTGGACCAAAGGATCTATGGTTTTCCCTCGAGTCTTTCCCACGAGGCTTTCCCACGAGGCTTTCCCACAGGGCTGTCCCACGTGCACACGTGGTGGGAGTCGATCCTCGGCTTGAACGTCAAGGCAGTGCAGGGAAAACAGGTTCCTCTGGAATGGACTGACACATCTGGGGGACTATTGGAATGGTGGCACGACCCTGGAGTTCCTCTCGCCTTTCCTGTGGAGAGCGCCTCCTCTTGAGATGCGACGGGAACGCCGGGAATTCTTTCCCTACGAAACAGGGAAAGGATCCCTCATCTCGAGCTAGGAGGCGGCAACGGGGCTCCCCTGAATGTGTGCGGGACCCCACGTGCTTCCTCTCGAGTGGAGACGGGTATGTCGGGGAACTTCTTGAGTTGCAGCAAGGGTGTGAAGGACCCTTTGGAAGGTCCAGTGGTTAGATGTGATTGGTCTCAAGAAGCCTCAGCGGAAATGGGCCTCATCTCGCCTGGAGGGCAAAACCTCCTGGATTTTCTCGAGTTGCGGCAGGTGCTCTCGACTTACGACGGGGACCTCAGGGAACCGCTCTGGTGGCCTCAGGAAAGGCCAGTCCCCATGCGAGTTCCTCGGGGGCCTCTGGGGATTCCTCTCCCGTCGATGCCGGGGCCTAAGACCTTGTGTGGAGTCGGGGCCGGAACCTGAGGATTCCTCTCCAGTGCTGACATGGATCTTGGGGTACTTCTGGAGTCTCCCCAGGGGAGTCAGTCCTCGTCTCGAATGCGGGCATGCACTTGCGCTTTCCTCCAGAGCGGTAGCAGCAGTGTCACGCAGTCCGCCGCGTGGATCAACGAATGTATGGTTTTCCCTCGAGTCTTTCCCACGAGGCTTTCCCACTGGGCTGTCCCACGTGCACACGTGGCGGGAGTCGATCCTCGGCTTGAACGACAAGGCAGTGCAGGGAAAACAGGTTCCTCTGGAATGGACTGACACATCTGGGGGACTCTTGGAATGGTGGCACGACCCTGGAGTTCCTCTCGCCTTTCCTGTGGAGAGCGCCTCCTCTTGAGATGCGACGGGAACGCCGGGAATTCTTTCCCTACGAAACAGGGAAAGGATCCCTCATCTCGAGCTAGGAGGGGGAAACGGGGCTCCCCTGGATGTGTGCGGGACACCACGTGCTTCCTCTAGAGTGCAGACGGGTATGTCGGGGAACTTCTTGAGTTGCAGCAAGGGTGTGAAGGACCCTTTGGAAGTTCCAGTGGTTAGACGTGATTGGCCTCGAGAAGCCTCAGCGGAAATGGGCCTCATCTCGCCTGGAGGGCAAAACCTCCTGGATTTTCTCGAGTTGCGGCAGGTGCTCTCGACTTACGACGGGGACCTCAGGGACCCGCTCTGGTGGCCTCAGGAAAGGCCAGTCCCCATGCGAGTTCCTCGGGAGCCTCTCGGGATTCCTCTCCCGTCGATGCCGGGGCCTAAGACCTTGTGTGGAGTCGGGGCCGGAACCTGAGGATTCCTCTCCAGTGCTGACATGGATCTTGGGGTACTTCTGGAGTCTCCCCAGGGGGGTCAGTCCTCGTCTCGAATGCGGGCATGCACTTGCACTTTCCTCCAGAGCGGTAGCAGCAGTGTCACGCAGTCCGCCGCGTGGATAAAAGGATCTATGGTTTTCCCTCGAGTCTTTCCCACGAGTCTTTCCCACGAGGCTTTCCCACAGGGCTGTCCCACGTGCACACGTGGTGGGAGTCGATCCTCGGCTTGAACGTCAAGGCAGTGCAGGGAAAACAGGTTCCTCTGGAATGGACTGACACATCTGGGGGACTCTTGGAATGGTGGCACGACCCTGGAGTTCCTCTCGCCTTTCCTGTGGAGAGCGCCTCGTCTTGAGATGTGACGGGAACGCCGGGAATTCTTTCCCTACGAAACAGGGAAAGGATCCCTCATCTCGAGCTAGGAGGCGGAAACGGGGCTCCCCTGGATGTGTGGGGGACCCCACGTGCTTCCTCTCGAGTGGAGACGGGTATGTCGGGGAACTTCTTGAGTTGCAGCAAGGGTGTGAAGGACCCTTTGGAAGTTCCAGTGGTTAGATGTGATTGGCCTCGAGAAGCCTCAGCGGAAATGGGCCTCATCTCGCCTGGAGGGCAAAACCTCCTGGATTTTCTCGAGTTGCGGCAGGTGCTCTCGACTTACGACGTGGACCTCAGGGACCCGCTCTGGTGGCCTCAGGAAAGGCCAGTCCCCATGCGAGTTCCTCGGGAGCCTCTGGGGATTCCTCTCCCGTCGATGCCGGGGCCTAAGACCTTGTGTGGAGTCGGGGCCGGAACCTGAGGATTCCTCTCCAGTGCTGACATGGATCTTGGGGTACTTCTGGAGTCTCCCCAGGGGAGTCAGTCCTCGTCTCGGATGCGGGCATGCACTTGCGCATTCCTCCAGAGCGGTAGCAGCAGTGTCACGCAGTCCGCCGTGTGGACCAAAGGATCTATGGTTTTCCCTCGAGTCTTTCCCACGATGCTTTCCCACGAGGCTTTCCCAAAGGGCTGTCCCACGTGCACACGTGGTGGGAGTCGATCCTCGGCTTGAACGTCAAGGCAGTGCAGGGAAAACAGGTTCCTCTGGAATGGACTGACACATCTGGGGGACTCTTGGAATGGTGGCACGACCCAGGAGTTCCTCTCGCCTTTCCTGTGGAGAGCGCCTCCTCTTGAAATGCGACGGGAACGGCGGGAATTCTTTCCCTACGAAACAGGGAAAGGATCTCTCATCTCGAGCTAGGAGGCGGAAACGGGGCTCCCCTGAATGTGTGCGTGACCCCACGTGCTTCCTCTCGAGTGGAGACGGGTATGTCGCGGAACTGCTTGAGTTGCAGCAAGTGTGTGAAGGACCCTTTGGAAGTTCCAGTGGTTAGATGTGATTGGCCTCGAGAAGCCTCAGCGGAAATGGGCCTCATCTCGCCTGGAGGGCAAAACCTCCTGGATTTTCTCGAGTTGCGGCAGGTGCTCTCGACTTACGACGGGGACCTCGGGGACCCGCTCTGGTGGCCTCAGGAAAGTCCAGTCCCCATGCGAGTTCCTCGGGGGCCTCTCGGGATTCCTCTCCCGTCGATGCCGGGGCCTAAGACCTTGTGTGGAGTCGGGGCCGGAACCTGAGGATTCCTCTCCAGTGCTGACATGGATCTTGGGGTACTTCTGGAGTCTCCCCAGGGGAGTCAGTCCTCGTCTCGAATGCGGGCATACACTTGCGCTTTCCTCCAGAGCGGTAGCAGCAGTGTCACGCAGTCCGCCGCATGGATCAAAGGATCTATGGTTTTCCCTCGAGTCTTTCCCACGAGGCTTTCCCACGAGGTTTCCTACAGGGGTGTCCCACGTGCACACGTGGTGGGAGTCGATCCTCGGCTTGAACGTCAAGGCAGTGCAGGGAAAACAGGTTCCTCTGGAATGGACTGACACATCTGGGGGACTCTTGGAATGGTGGCACGACCCTGGAGTTCCTCTCGCCTTTCCTGTGGAGAGCGCCTCCTCTTGAGATGCGACGGGAACGCCGTGAATTCTTTCCCTACGAAACGGGGAAAGGATCCCTCATCTCGAGCTAGGAGGCGGAAAAGGCGCTCCCCTGGATGTGTGCGGGACCGCACGTGCTTCCCCTCGAGTGGAGACGGATATGTCGCGGAACTGCTTGAGTTGCAGCAAGGGTGTGAAGGACCCTTTGGAAGTTCCAGTGGTTAGATGTGATTAGCCTCGAGAAGCCTCAGCGGAAATGGGCCTCATCTCGCCTGGAGGGCAAAACCTCCTGGATATTCTCGAGTTGCGGCAGGTGCTCTCGACTTACGACGGGGACCTCAGGGACCCGCTCTGGTGGCCTCAGGAAAGGCCAGTCCCCATGCGAGTTCCTCGGGGGCCTCTCGGGATTCCTCTCCCGTCGATACCGGGGCCTAACACCTTGTGTGGAGTCGGGGCCGGAACCTGAGGATTCCTCTCCAGTGCTGACATGGATCTTGGGGTATTTCTGGAGTCTCCCCAGGGGAGTCAGTCCTCGTCTCGAATGCGCGCATGCACTTGCGCTTTCCTCCAGAGCGGTAGCAGCAGTGTCACGCAGTCCGCCGCGTGGAGCAAAGGATCTATGGTTTTCCCTCGAGTCTTTCCCACGAGGCTTTCCCACGAGGCTTTCCCACAGGGCTGTCCCACGTGCACACGTGGTGGGAGTCGATCTTCGGCTTGAACGTCAAGGCAGTGCAGGGAAAACAGATTCCTCTGGAATGGACTGACACATCTGGGGGACTCTTGGAATGGTGGCACGACCCTGGAGTTCCTCTCGCCTTTCCTGTGGAGAGCGCCTCCTCTTGAGATGCGACGGGAACGCCGGGAATTCTTTCCCTACGAAACAGGGAAAGGATCCCTCATCTCGAGCTAGGAGGCGGAAACGGGGCTCCCCTGGATGTGTGCGGGACCCTCGTGCTTCCTGTCGAGTGGAGACGGGTATGTCGGGGAACTTCTTGAGTTGCAGCAAGGGTGTGAAGGACCCTTTGGAAGTTCCAGTGGTTAGATGTGATTAGCCTCGAGAAGCCTCAGCGGAAATGGGCCTCATCTCGCCTGGAGGGCAAAACCTCCTGGATTTTCTCGAGTTGCGGCAGGTGCTCTCGACTTACGACGGGGACCTCGGGGACCCGCTCTGGTGGCCTCAGGAAAGGCCAGTCCCCATGCGAGTTCCTCGGGGGCCTCTCGGGATTCCTCTCCCGTCGATGCCGGGGCCTAAGACCTTGTGTGGAGTCGGGGCCGGAACCTGAGGATTCCTCTCCAGTGCTGACATGGATCTTGGGGTACTTCTGGAGTCTCCCCAGGGGAGTCAGTCCTCGTCTCCAATGCGGGCATGCACTTCCGCTTTCCTCCAGAGCGGTAGCAGCAGTGTCACGCAGTCCGCCGCGTGGATCAAAGGATCTATGGTTTTCCCTCGAGTCTTTCCCACGAGGCTTTCCCACCTGGCTTTCCCACAGGGCTGTCCCACGTGCACACGTGGTGGGAGTCGATCCTCGGCTTGAACGTCAAGGCAGTGCAGGGAAAACAGGTTCCTCTGGAATGGACTGACACATCTGGGGGACTCTTGGAATGGTGGCACGACCCTGGAGTTCCTCTCGCCTTTCCTGTGGAGAGCGCCTCCTCTTGAGATGCGACGGGAACGCCGGGAATTCTTTCCCTACGAAACAGGGAAAGGATCCGTCATCTCCAGCTAGCAGGCGGAAACGGGGCTCCCCTGAATGTGTGCGTGACCCCACGTGCTTCCTCTCGAGTGGAGACGGGTATGTCGGGGAACTTCTTGAGTTGCAGCAAGGGTGTGAAGGACCCTTTGGAAGTTCCAGTGGTTAGATGTGATTAGCCTCGAGAAGCCTCAGCGGAAATGGGCCTCATGTCGCCTGGAGGGCAAAACCTCCTGGATATTCTCGAGTTGCGGCAGGTGCTCTCGACTTACGACGGGGACCTCAGGGACCCGCTCTGGTGGCCTCAGGAAAGGCCAGTCCCCATGCGAGTTCCTCGGGGGCCTCTCGGGATTCCTCTCCCGTCGATGCCGGGGCCTAAGACCTTGTGTGGAGTCGGGGCCGGAACCTGAGGATTCCTCTCCAGTGCGGACATGGATCTTGGGGTACTTCTGGAGTCTCCACAGGGGAGTCAGTCCTCGTCTCGAATGCGGGCATGCACTTGCGCTTTCCTCCAGAGCGGTAGCAGCAGTGTCACGCAGTCCGCCGCGTGGATCAAAGGATCTATGGTTTTCCCTCGTGTCTTTCCCACGAGGCTTTCCCACGAGGTTTCCTACAGGGCTGTCCCACGTGCACACGTGGTGGGAGTAGATCCTCGGCTTGAACGTCAAGGCAGTGCAGGGAAAACAGGTTCCTCTGGAATGGACTGACACATCTGGGGGTCTCTTGGAATGGTGGCACGACCCTGGAGTTCCTCTCGCCTTTCCTGTGGAGAGCGCCTCCTCTTGAGATGCGACGGGAACGCCGGGAATTCTTTCCCTACGAAACGGGGAAAGGATCCCTCATCTCGAGCTAGGAGGCGGAAAAGGGGCTCCCCTGGATGTGTGCGGGACCGCACGTGCTTCCCCTCGAGTGGAGACGGATATGTCGCGGAACTGCTTGAGTTGCAGCAAGGGTGTGAAGGACCCTTTGGAAGTTCCAGTGGTTAGATGTGATTAGCCTCGAGAAGCCTCAGCGGAAATGGGCCTCATGTCGCCTGGAGGGCAAAACCTCCTGGATATTCTCGAGTTGCGGCAGGTGCTCTCGACTTACGACGGGGACCTCAGGGACCCGCTCTGGTGGCCTCAGGAAAGGCCAGTCCCCATGCGAGTTCCTCGGGGGCCTCTCGGGATTCCTCTCCCGTCGATGCCGGGGCCTAAACCTTGTGTGGAGTCGGGGCCGGAACCTGAGGATTCCTCTCCAGTGCTGACATGGATCTTGGGGTACTTCTGGAGTCTCCCCAGGGGAGTCAGTCCTCGTCTCGAATGCGGGCATGCACTTGCGCTTTCCTCCAGAGCGGTAGCAGCAGTGTCACGCAGTCCGCCGCGTGGATCAAAGGATCTATGGTTTTCCCTCGTGTCTTTCCCACGAGGCTTTCCCACGAGGCTTACCCACAGGGCTGTACCACATGCACACGTGGTGGGACTCGATCCTCGGCTTGAACGTCAAGGCAGGGCCGGGAAAACAGGTTCCTCTGGAATGGACTGACACATCTGGGGGTCTCTTGGAATGGTGGCACGACCCTGGAGTTCCTCTCGCCTTTCCTGTGCAGAGCGCCTCCTCTTGAGATGCGACGGGAAAGCCGGGAATTCTTTCCCTACGAAACAGGGAAAGGATCCCTCATCTCGAGCTAGGAGGCGGAAAAGGGGCTCCCGTGGATGTGTGCGGGACCCCACGTGTTTCCCCTCGTGTGGAGACGGGTATGTCGCGGAACTGCTTGAGTTGCAGCAAGGGTGTCAAGGACCCTTTGGAAGTTCCAGTGGTTAGACCTGATTAGCCTCGAGAAGCCTCAGCGGAAATGGGCCTCATCTCGCCTGCAGGCAAAACCTCCTGGATTTTCTCGAGTTGCGGCCGGTGCTCTCGAGTTACGACGGGGACCTCAGGGACCCGCTCTGGTGGCCTCAGGAAAGGCCAGTCCCCATGCGAGTTCCTCGGGGTCCTCTCGGGATTCCTCTCCCGTCGATGCCGGGGCCTAAGACCTTGTGTGGAGTCGGGGCCTGAACCTGAGGATTCCTCTCCAGTGCTGACATGGATCTTGGGGTACTTCTGAAGTCTCCCCAGGGGAGTCAGTCCTCGTCTCGAATGCGGGCATGCACTTCCGCTTTCCTCCAGAGCGGTAGCAGCAGTGTCACGCAGTCCGCCGCGTGGATCAAAGGATCTATGGTTTTCCCTCGAGTCTTTCCCACGAGGCTTTCCCACGAGGCTTTCCCACAGGGCTGTCCCACGTGAACACGTGGTGGGAGTCGATCCTCGGCTTGAACGTCAAGGCAGTGCAGGGAAAACAGGTTCCTCTGGAATGGACTGACACATCTGGGGGACTCTTGGAATGGTGGCACGACCCTGGAGTTCCTCTCGCCGTTCCTGTGGAGATCGCCTCCTCTTGAGATGCGACGGGAACGCCGGGAATTCTTTCCCTACGAAACAGGGAAAGGATCCGTCATCTCGAGCTAGCAGGCAGAAACGGGGCTCCCCTGAATGTGTGCGTGACCCCACGTGCTTCCTCTCGAGTGGAGACGGGTATGTTGGGGAACTTCTTGAGTTGCAGCAAGGGTGTGAAGGACCTTTGGAAGTTCCAGTGGTTAGAGGTGATTAGCCTCGAGAAGCCTCAGCGGAAATGGGCCTCATGTTTCCTGGAGGGCAAAACCTCCTTGATATTCTCGAGTTGCGGCAGGTGCTCTCGACTTACGACGGGGACCTCGGGGACCCGCTCTGGTGGCCTCAGGAAAGGCCAGTCCCCATGCGAGTTCCTCGGGGGCCTCTCGGGATTCCTCTCCCGTCGATGCCGGGGCCTAAGACCTTGTGTGGAGTCGGGGCCGGAACCTAAGTATTCCTCTCCAGTGCTGACATGGATCTTGGGGTACTTCTGGAGTCTCCTCAGGGGAGTCAGTCCTCGTCTCGAATGTGGGCATGCACTTGCGCTTTCCTCCAGAGCGGTAGCAGCAGTGTCACGCAGTCCGCCGCGTGGATCAAAGGATCTATGGTTTTCCCTCGTGTCTTTCCCACGAGGCTTTCCCACGAGGCTTACCCACAGGGCTGTACCACATGCACACGTTGTTGGACTCGATCCTCGGCTTGAACGTCAAGGCAGGGCCGGGAAAACAGGTTCCTCTGGAATGGACTGAAACATCTGGGGGTCTCTTGGAATGGTGGCACGACCCTTGAGTTCCTCTCGCCTTTCATGTGCAGAGCGCCTCCTCTTGAGATGCGACGGGAACGCCGGGAATTTTTTCCCTACGAAACAGGGAAAGGATCCCTCATCTCGAGCTAGGAGGCGGAAAAGGGGCTCCCGTGGATTTGTGCAGGACCCACGTGTTTCCCCTCGAGTGGAGACCGGTATGTCGCGGAACTGCTTGAGTTGCAGCAAGTGTGTGAAGGACCCTTTGGAAGTTCCAGTGGTTAGATGTGATTAGCCTCGAGAAGCCTCAGCGGAACTGGGCCTCATGTCGCCTGGAGGGCAAAACCTCCTGGATATTCTCGAGTTGCGGCAGGTGCTCTCGACTTACGACGGGGACCTCAGGGACCCGCTCTGGTGGCCTCAGGAAAGGCCAGTCCCCATGCGAGTTGCTCGGGGGCCTCTCGGGATTCCTCTCCCGTCGATGCCGGGGCCTAAGACCTTGTGTGGAGTCGGGGCCGGAACCGGAGGATTCCTCTCCAGTGCTGACATGGATCTTGGGGTACTTCTGGAGTCTCCCCAGGGGAGTCAGTCCTCGTCTCCAATGCGGGCATACACTTGCGCTTTCCTCCAGAGCGGTAGCAGCAGTGTCACGCAGTCCGCCGCATGGATCAAAGGATCTATGGTTTTCCCTCGAGTCTTTCCCACGAGGCTTTCCCACGAGGTTTCCTACAGGGCTGTCCCACGTGCACACGTGGTGGGAGTCGATCCTCGGCTTGAACATCAAGGCAGTGCAGGGAAAACAGGTTCCTCTGGAATGGACTGACACATCTGGTGGACTCTTGGAATGGTGGCACAACCCTGGAGTTCCTCTCGCCTTTCCTGTGGAGAGCGCCTCCTCTTGAGATGCGACGGGAACGCCGGGAATTCTTTCCCTACGAAACAGGGAAAGGATCCCTCATCTCGAGCTAGGCGGCGGAAACGGGTCTCCCCTGGATGTGTGCGGGACCCTCGTGCTTCCTCTCGAATGGAGACTGGTATGTCGGGGAACTTCTTGAGTTGCAGCAAGGGTGTGAAGGACCCTTTGGAAGTTCCAGTGGTTAGATGTGATTAGCCTCGAGAAGCCTCAGCGGAAATGGGCCTCATCTCGCCTGGAGGGCAAAACCTCCTGGATTTTCTCGAGTTGCGGCAGGTGCTCTCGACTTACGACGGGGACCTCAGGGACCCGCTCTGGTGGCCTCAGGAAAGGCCAGTCCCCATCCGAGTTGCTCGGGGACCTCTCGGGATTCCTCTCCCGTCGATGCCGGGCCCGAAGACCTCGTGTGGAATCGGGGCCGGAACCTGAGGATTCCTCTCCAGTGCTGACATGGATCTTGGGGTACTTCTGGAGTCTCCCCAGGGGAGTCAGTCTTCGTCTCAAATGCGGGCATGCACTTGCGCTTTCCTCCAGAGCGGTAGCAGCAGTGTCACGCAGTCCGCCGCGTGGATCAAAGGATCTATGGTTTTCCCTCGAGTCTTTTCCACGAGGCTTTCCCACGAGGCTTTCCCACAGGGCTGTCCCACGTGCACACGTGGTGGGAGTCGATCCTCGGCTTGAACGTCAAGGCAGTGCAGGGAAAACAGGTTCCTCTGGAATGGACTGACACAGCTGGGGGACTCTTGGAATGGTGGCACGACCCTGGAGTTCCTCTCGCCTTTCCTGTGGAGAGTGCCTCCTCTTGAGATGCGACGGGAACGCCGGGAATTCTTTCCCTACGAAACAGGGAAAGGATCCCACATCTCGAGCAAGGAGGCGGAAAAGGGGCTCCCCTGGATGTGTGCAGGACCCTCGTGCTTCCTCTCGAGTGGAGACGGGTATGTCGGGGAACTTCTTGAGTTGCAGCAAGGGTGTGAAAGACCCTTTGGAAGTTCCAGTGGTTAAATGTGATTAGCCTCGAGAAGCCTCAGCGGAAATGGGCCTCATCTCGCCTGGAGGGCAAAACCTCCTGGATTTTCTCGAGTTGCGGCTGGTGGTCTCGACTTACGACGGGGACCTCAGGGACCCGCTCTGGTGGCCTCAGGAAAGGCCAGTCCCCATGCGAGTTCCTCGGGGGCCTCTCGGGATTCCTCTCCCGTCGATGCCGGGGCCTAAGACCTTGTGTGGAGTCGGGGCCGGTACCTGAGGATTCCTCTCCTGTGCTGACATGGATCTTGGGGTACTTCTGGAGTCTCCCCAGGGGAGTCAGTCCTCGTCTCGAATGCGGGCATGCACTTGCGCTTTCCTCCAGTGCGGTAGCAGCAGTGTCACGCAGTCCGCCGCGTGGATCAAAGGATCTATGGTTTTCCCTCGAGTCTTTCCCACGAGGCTTTCCCACGAGGCTTTCCCACAGGGCTGTCCCACGTGCACACGTGGTGGGAGTCGATCCTCGGCTTGAACGTCAAGGCAGTGCAGGGAAAACAGGTTCCTCTGGAATGGACTGACACAGCTGGGGGACTCTTGGAATGGTGGCACGACCCTGGAGTTCCTCTCGCCTTTCCTGTGGAGAGTGCCTCCTCTTGAGATGCGACGAGAACGCCGGGAATTCTTTCCCTACGAAACAGGGAAAGGATCCCTCATCTCGAGCTAGGAGGCGGAAACGGGGCTCCCCTGGATGTGTGCGGGACCCCACGTGCTTCCTCTCGAGTGGAGACGGGTATGTCGGGGAACTTCTTGAGTTGCAGCAAGGGTGTGAAGGACCCTTTGGAAGTTCCAGTGGTTAGACCTGATTAGCCTCGAGAAGCCTCAGCGGAAATGGGCCTCATCTCGCCTGCAGGCAAAACCTCCTGGATTTTCTCGAGTTGCGGCCGGTGCTCTCGAGTTACGACGGGGACCTCAGGGACCCGCTCTGGTGGCCTCAGGAAAGGCCAGTCCCCATGCGAGTTCCTCGGGGTCCTCTCGGGATTCCTCTCCCGTCGATGCCGGGGCCTAAGACCTTGTGTGGAGTCGGGGCCTGAACCTGAGGATTCCTCTCCAGTGCTGACATGGATCTTGGGGTACTTCTGAAGTCTCCCCAGGGGAGTCAGTCCTCGTCTCGAATGCGGGCATGCACTTCCGCTTTCCTCCAGAGCGGTAGCAGCAGTGTCACGCAGTCCGCCGCGTGGATCAAAGGATCTATGGTTTTCCCTCGAGTCTTTCCCACGAGGCTTTCCCACGAGGCTTTCCCACAGGGCTGTCCCACGTGAACACGTGGTGGGAGTCGATCCTCGGCTTGAACGTCAAGGCAGTGCAGGGAAAACAGGTTCCTCTGGAATGGACTGACACATCTGGGGGACTCTTGGAATGGTGGCACGACCCTGGAGTTCCTCTCGCCTTTCCTGTGGAGAGCGCCTCCTCTTGAGATGCGACGGGAACGCCGGGAATTCTTTCCCTACGAAACAGGGAAAGGATCCGTCATCTCGAGCTAGCAGGCAGAAACGGGGCTCCCCTGAATGTGTGCGTGACCCCACGTGCTTCCTCTCGAGTGGAGACGGGTATGTTGGGGAACTTCTTGAGTTGCAGCAAGGGTGTGAAGGACCTTTGGAAGTTCCAGTGGTTAGAGGTGATTAGCCTCGAGAAGCCTCAGCGGAAATGGGCCTCATGTCTCCTGGAGGGCAAAACCTCCTTGATATTCTCGAGTTGCGGCAGGTGCTCTCGACTTACGACGGGGACCTCGGGGACCCGCTCTGGTGGCCTCAGGAAAGGCCAGTCCCCATGCGAGTTCCTCGGGGGCCTCTCGGGATTCCTCTCCCGTCGATGCCGGGGCCTAAGACCTTGTGTGGAGTCGGGGCCGGAACCTAAGTATTCCTCTCCAGTGCTGACATGGATCTTGGGGTACTTCTGGAGTCTCCTCAGGGGAGTCAGTCCTCGTCTCGAATGCGGGCATGCACTTGCGCTTTCCTCCAGAGCGGTAGCAGCAGTGTCACGCAGTCCGCCGCGTGGATCAAAGGATCTATGGTTTTCCCTCGTGTCTTTCCCACGAGGCTTTCCCACGAGGCTTACCCACAGGGCTGTACCACATGCACACGTTGTTGGACTCGATCCTCGGCTTGAACGTCAAGGCAGGGCCGGGAAAACAGGTTCCTCTGGAATGGACTGACACATCTGGGGGTCTCTTGGAATGGTGGCACGACCCTTGAGTTCCTCTCGCCTTTCATGTGCAGAGCGCCTCCTCTTGAGATGCGACGGGAACGCCGGGAATTTTTTCCCTACGAAACAGGGAAAGGATCCCTCATCTCGAGCTAGGAGGCGGAAAAGGGGCTCCCGTGGATTTGTGCAGGACCCACGTGTTTCCCCTCGAGTGGAGACCGGTATGTCGCGGAACTGCTTGAGTTGCAGCAAGTGTGTGAAGGACCCTTTGGAAGTTCCAGTGGTTAGATGTGATTAGCCTCGAGAAGCCTCAGCGGAAATGGGCCTCATGTCGCCTGGAGGGCAAAACCTCCTGGATATTCTCGAGTTGCGGCAGGTGCTCTCGACTTACGACGGGGACCTCAGGGACCCGCTCTGGTGGCCTCAGGAAAGGCCAGTCCCCATGCGAGTTGCTCGGGGGCCTCTCGGGATTCCTCTCCCGTCGATGCCGGGGCCTAAGACCTTGTGTGGAGTCGGGGCCGGAACCGGAGGATTCCTCTCCAGTGCTGACATGGATCTTGGGGTACTTCTGGAGTCTCCCCAGGGGAGTCAGTCCTCGTCTCCAATGCGGGCATACACTTGCGCTTTCCTCCAGAGCGGTAGCAGCAGTGTCACGCAGTCCGCCGCATGGATCAAAGGATCTATGGTTTTCCCTCGAGTCTTTCCCACGAGGCTTTCCCACGAGATTTCCTACAGGGCTGTCCCACGTGCACACGTGGTGGGAGTCGATCCTCGGCTTGAACATCAAGGCAGTGCAGGGAAAACAGGTTCCTCTGGAATGGACTGACACATCTGGTGGACTCTTGGAATGGTGGCACAACCCTGGAGTTCCTCTCGCCTTTCCTGTGGAGAGCGCCTCCTCTTGAGATGCGACGGGAACGCCGGGAATTCTTTCCCTACGAAACAGGGAAAGGATCCCTCATCTCGAGCTAGGCGGCGGAAACGGGGCTCCCCTGGATGTGTGCTCGACCCTCGTGCTTCCTCTCGAATGGAGACTGGTATGTCGGGGAACTTCTTGAGTTGCAGCAAGGGTGTGAAGGACCCTTTGGAAGTTCCAGTGGTTAGATGTGATTAGCCTCGAGAAGCCTCAGCGGAAATGGGCCTCATCTCGCCTGGAGGGCAAAACCTCCTGGATTTTCTCGAGTTGCGGCAGGTGCTCTCGACTTACGACGGGGACCTCAGGGACCCGCTCTGGTGGCCTCAGGAAAGGCCAGTCCCCATCCGAGTTGCTCGGGGACCTCTCGGGATTCCTCTCCCGTCGATGCCGGGCCCGAAGACCTCGTGTGGAATCGGGGCCGGAACCTGAGGATTCCTCTCCAGTGCTGACATGGATCTTGGGGTACTTCTGGAGTCTCCCCAGGGGAGTCAGTCTTCGTCTCAAATGCGGGCATGCACTTGCGCTTTCCTCCAGAGCGGTAGCAGCAGTGTCACGCAGTCCGCCGCGTGGATCAAAGGATCTATGGTTTTCCCTGGAGTCTTTCCCACGAGGCTTTCCCACGAGGCTTTCCCACAGGGCTGTCCCACGTGCACACGTGGTGGGAGTCGATCCTCGGCTTGAACGTCAAGGCAGTGCAGGGAAAACAGGTTCCTCTGGAATGGACTGACACAGCTGGGGGACTCTTGGAATGGTGGCACGACCCTGGAGTTCCTCTCGCCTTTCCTGTGGAGAGTGCCTCCTCTTGAGATGCGACGGGAACGCCGGGAATTCTTTCCCTACGAAACAGGGAAAGGATCCCACATCTCGAGCAAGGAGGCGGAAAAGGGGCTCCCCTGGATGTGTGCAGGACCCTCGTGCTTCCTCTCGAGTGGAGACGGGTATGTCGGGGAACTTCTTGAGTTGCAGCAAGGGTGTGAAAGACCCTTTGGAAGTTCCAGTGGTTAAATGTGATTAGCCTCGAGAAGCCTCAGCGGAAATGGGCCTCATCTCGCCTGGAGGGCAAAACCTCCTGGATTTTCTCGAGTTGCGGCTGGTGGTCTCGACTTACGACGGGGACCTCAGGGACCCGCTCTGGTGGCCTCAGGAAAGGCCAGTCCCCATGCGAGTTCCTCGGGGGCCTCTCGGGATTCCTCTCCCGTCGATGCCGGGGCCTAAGACCTTGTGTGGAGTCGGGGCCGGTACCTGAGGATTCCTCTCCTGTGCTGACATGGATCTTGGGGTACTTCTGGAGTCTCCCCAGGGGAGTCAGTCCTCGTCTCGAATGCGGGCATGCACTTGCGCTTTCCTCCAGTGCGGTAGCAGCAGTGTCACGCAGTCCGCCGCATGAATCAAAGGATCTATGGTTTTCCCTCGAGTCTTTCCCACGAGGCTTTCCCACGAGGCTTTCCCACAGGGCTGTCCCACGTGCACACGTGGTGGGAGTCGATCCTCGGCTTGAACGTCAAGGCAGTGCAGGGAAAACAGGTTCCTCTGGAATGGACTGACACAGCTGGGGGACTCTTGGAATGGTGGCACGACCCTGGAGTTCCTCTCGCCTTTCCTGTGGAGAGTGCCTCCTCTTGAGATGCGACGAGAACGCCGGGAATTCTTTCCCTACGAAACAGGGAAAGGATCCCTCATCTCGAGCTAGGAGGCGGAAACGGGGCTCCCCTGGATGTGTGCGGGACCCCACGTGCTTCCTCTCGAGTGGAGACGGGTATGTCGGGGAACTTCTTGAGTTGCAGCAAGGGTGTAAAGGACCCTTTGGAAGTTCCAGTGGTTAGACGTGATTGGCCTCGAGAAGCCTCAGCGGAAATGCGCCTCATCTCGCCTGGAGGGCAAAACCTCCTGGATTTTCTCGAGTTGTGGCAGGTGCTCTCGACTTACGACGGGGACCTCAGGGACCCGCTCTGGTGTCCTCAGGAAAGGCCAGTCCCCATGCGAGTTCCTCGGGGGCCTCTCGGGATTCCTCTCCCGTCGATGCCGGGGCCTAAGACCTTGTGTGGTGTCGGGGCCGGAACCTGAGGATTCCTCTCCAGTGCTGACATGGATCTTGGGGTACTTCTGGAGTCTCCCCAGGGGAGTCAGTCCACGTCTCGAATGCGGGATTGCATTGCGCTTTCCTCCAGAGCGGTAGCAGCAGTGTCACGCAGTCCGCCGCGTGGATCAAAGGATCTATGGTTTTCCCTCGAGTCTTTCCTAAGAGGCTTTCCCACGAGGCTTTCCCACAGGGCTGTCCCACGTGCACACGTGGTGGGAGTCGATCCTAGGCTTGAACGTCAAGGCAGTGCAGGGAAAACAGGTTCCTCTGGAATGGACTGACACATCTGGTGGACTCTTGGAATGGTGTCACGACCCTGGAGTTCCTCTCGCCTTTCCTGTGGAGAGCGCCTCCTCTTGAGATGCGACGGGAACGCCGGGAATTCTTTCCCTACGAAACAGGGAAAGGATCCCTCATCTCGAGCTAGGAGGCGGAAACGGGGCTCCCCTGGATGTGTGGGGGACCCCACGTTTTTCCTCTCGAGTGGAGATGGGTATGTCGGGGAACTTCTTGAGTTGTAGCAATGGTGTGAAGGACCCTTTGGAAGTTCCAGTGGTTAGATGTGATTGGCCTCGAGAAGCCTCAGCGGAAATGGGCCTCATCTCGCCTGGAGGGCAAAACCTCCTGGATTTTTTCGAGTTGCGGCAGGTGCTCTCGACTTACGACGGGGACCTCAGGGAACCGCTCTGGTGGCCTCAGGAAAGGCCAGTCCCCATGCGAGTTCCTCGGGGGCCTCTCGGGATTCCTCTCCCGTCGATGCCTGGGCCTAAACCTTGTGTGGAGTCGGGGCCGGAACCTGAGGATTCCTCTCCAGTGCTGACATGGATCTTGGGGTACTTCTGGAGTCTCCCCAGGGGAGTCAGTCCTCGTCTCGAATGCGGGCATGCACTTGCGCTTTCCTCCAGAGCGGTAGCAGCAGTGTCACGCAGTCCGCCGCGTGGATCAAAGGATCTATGGTTTTCCCTCGAGTCTTTCCCACGAGGCTTTCCCACGAGGCTTTCCCACAGGGCTGTCCCACGTGCACACGTGGTGGGAGTCGATCCTCGGCTTGAACGTCAAGGCAGTGCAGGGAAAACAGGTTCCTCTGGAATGGACTGACACATCTGGGGGACTCTTGGAATGGTGGCACGACCCTGGAGTTCCTCTCGCCTTTCCTGTGGAGAGCGGCTCCTCTTGAGATGCGACGGGAACCCCGGGAATTCTTTCCCTACGAAACAGGGAAAGGATCCCTCATCTCGAGCTAGGAGGCGGAAACGGGGCTCCCCTGGATGTGTGCGGGACCCACGTGCTTCCTCTCGAGTGGAGACGGGTATGTCGGGGAACTTCTTGAGTTGCAGCAAGGGTGTGAAGGACCCTTTGGAAGTTCCAGTGGTTAGACGTGATTAGCCTCGAGAAGCCTCAGCGGAAATGGGCCTCATCTCGCCTGGAGGGCAAAACCTCCTGGATTTTCTCGAGTTGCGGCAGGTGCTCTCGACTTACGACGGGGACCTCAGGGACCCGCTCTGGTGGCCTCAGGAAAGGCCAGTCCCCATGCGAGTTCCTCGGGGGCCTCTCGGGATTCCTCTCCCGTCGATGCCGGGGCCTAAGACCTTGTGTGGAGTCGGGGCCGGAACCTGAGGATTCCTCTCCAGTGCTGACATGGATCTTGGGGTACTTCTGGAGTCTCCCCAGGGGAGTCAGTCCTCGTCTCGAATGCAGGCATGCACTTGCGCTTTCCTCCAGAGCGGTAGCAGCAGTGTCACGCAGTCCGCCGCGTGGATCAAAGGATCTATGGTTTTCCCTCGAGTCTTTCCCACGAGGCTTTCCCACGAGGCTTTCCCAAAGGGCTGTCCCACGTGCACACGTGGTGGGAGTCGATCCTCGGCTTGAACGTCAAGGCAGTGCAGGGAAAACAGGTTCCTCTGGAATGGACTGACACATCTGGGGGACTCTTGGAATGGTGGCACGACCCTGGAGTTCCTCTCGCCTTTCCTGTGGAGAGCGGCTCCTCTTGAGATGCGACGGGAACGCCGGGAATTCTTTCCCTACGAAACAGGGAAAGGATCCCTCATCTCGAGCTAGGAGGCGGAAACGGGGCTCCCCTGGATGTGTGCGGGACCCCACGTGCTTCCTCTCGAGTGGAGACGGGTATGTCGGGGAATTTCTTGAGTTGCAGCAAGGGTGTGAAGGACCCTTTGGAAGTTCCAGTGGTTAGACGTGATTGGCCTCGAGAAGCCTCAGCGGAAATGGGCCTCATCTCGCCTGGAGGGCAAAACCTCCTGGATTTTCTCGAGTTGCGGCAGGTGCTCTCGACTTACGACGGGGACCTCAGGGACCCACTCTGGTGGCCTCAGGAAAGGCCAGTCCCCATGCGAGTTCCTCGGGGGCGTCTCGGGATTCCTCTCCCATCGATGCCGGGGCCTAAGACCTTGTCTGGAGTCGGGGCCGGAACATGAGGATTCCTCTCCAGTGCTGACATGGATCATGGGGTACTTCTGGAGTCTCCCCAGGGGAGTCAGTCCTCGTCTCGAATGCGGGCATGCACTTGCGCTTTCCTCCAGAGCGGTAGCAGCAGTGTCACGCAGTTCGCCGCGTGGATAAAAGGATCTATGGTTTTCCCTCGAGTCTTTGCCACGAGGCTTTCCCACGAGGCTTTCCCACAGGGCTGTCCCACGTGCACATGTGTTGGGAGTCGATCCTCGGCTTGAACGTCAAGGCAGTGCAGGGAAAGCAGGTTCCTCTGGAATGGACTGACACATCTGGGGGACTCTTGGAATGGTGGCACGACCCTGGAGTTCCTCTCGCCTTTCCTGTGGAGAGCGCCTCCTCTTGAAATGCGACGGGAACGCCGGGAATTCTTTCCCTACGAAACAGGTAAAGGATCCCTCATCTCGAGCTAGGAGGCGGAAACGGGGCTCCCCTGGATGTGTGCGGGACACCACGTGCTTCCTCTCGAGTGGAGACGGGTATGTCGGGGAACTTCTTGAGTTGCAGCAAGGGTGTGAAGGACCCTTTGGAAGTTCCAGTGGTTAGATGTGATTGGCCTCGAGAAGCCTCAGCGGAAATGGGCCTCATATCGCCTGGAGGGCAAAACCTGCTGGATTTTCTCGAGTTGCGGCAGGTGCTCTCGACTTACGACGGGGACCTCAGGGACCCGCTCTGGTGGCCTCAGGAAAGGCCAGTCCCCATGCGAGTTCCTCGGGGGCGTCTCGGGATTCCTCTCCCGTCGATGCCGGGGCCTAAGACCTTGTGTGGAGTCGGGGCCGGAACCTGAGGATTCCTCTCCAGTGCTGACATGGATCTTGGGGTACTTCTGGAGTCTCCCCAGGGGAGTCAGTCCTCGTCTCGAATGCGGGCATGCACTTGCGCTTTCCTCCAGAGCGGTAGCAGCAGTGTCACGCAGTCCGCCGCGTGGATCAAAGGATCTATGTTTTTCCCTCGAGTCTTTCCTACGAGGCTTTCCCACGAGGCTTTCCCACAGGGCTGTCCCACGTGCACACGTGGTGGGAGTCGATCCTCGGCTTGAACGTCAAGGCAGAGCAGGGAAAACAGGTTCCTCTGGAATGGAATGACACATCTGGGGGACTCTTGGAATGGTGGCACGACCCTGGAGTTCCTCTCGCCTTTCCTGTGGAGAGTGCCTCCTCTTGAGATGCGACGGGAACGCCGGGAATTCTTTCCCTACGAAACAGGGAAAGGATCGCTCATCTCGAGCTAGGAGGCGGAAAAGGGGCTCCCCTGGATGTGTGCGGGACCCCACGTGCTTCCTCTCGAGTGAGACGTGTATGTCGGGGAACTTCTTGAGTTGCAGCAAGGGTGTGAAGGACCCTTTGGAAGTTCCAGTGGTTAGACGTGATTAGCCTCGAGTAGCCTCAGCGGAAATGGGCCTCATCTCGCCTGGAGTGCAAAACCTCCTGGATTTTCTCGAGTTGCGGCAGGTGCTCTCGACTTACGACGGGAACCTCAGGGACCCGCTCTGGTGGCCTCAGGAAAGGCCAGTCCCCATGCGAGTTCCTCGGGGGCCTCTCGGGATTCCTCTCCCGTCGATGCCGGGGCCTAAGACCTTGTGTGGAGTCGGGGCCGGAACCTGAGGATTCCTCTCCAGTGCTGACATGGATCTTGGGGTACTTCTGGAGTCTCCCCAGGGGAGTCAGTCCTCGTCTCGAATGCGGGCATGCACTTGCGCTTTCCTCCAGAGCGGTAGCAGCAGTGTCACGCAGTCCGCCGCGTGGATCAAAGGATCAATGGTTTTCCCTCGAGTCTTTCCCACGATGCTTTCCCACGAGGCTTTCCCACAGGGCTGTCCCACGTGCACACGTGGTGGGAGTCGATCCTTGGCTTGAACGTCAAGGCAGTGCAGGGAAAACAGGTTCCTCTGGAATGGACTGACACATCTGGGGGACTCTTGGAATGGTGGCACGACCCTGGAGTTCCTCTCGCCTTTCCTGTGGAGAGCGCCTCCTCTTGAGATGCGACGGGAACGCCGGGAATTCTTTCCCTACGAAACAGAGAAAGGATCCCTCATCTCGAGCTAGGAGGCGGAAACGGGGCTCCCCTGGATGTGTGCGGGACACCACATGCTTCCTCTCGAGTGGAGACGGGTATGTCGGGGAACTTCTTGAGTTGCAGCAAGGGTGTGAAGGACCCTTTGGAAGTTCCAGTGCTTAGACGTGATTGGCCTGGAGAAGCCTAAGCGGAAATGGGCCTCATCTCGCCTGGAGGGCAAAACCTCCTGGATTTTCTCGAGTTGCGGCAGGTGCTCTCGACTTACGACGGGGACCTCAGGGACCCGCTCTGGTGGCCTCAGGACAGGCCAGTCCCCATGCGAGTTCCTCGGGGGCGTCTCGGGATTCCTCTCCAGCCGATTCCGGGGCCTAAGACCTTGTGTGGAGTCGGGGCCGGAACATGAGGATTCCTCTCCAGTGCTGACATGGATCTTGGGGTACTTCTGGAGTCTCCCCAGGGGAGTCAGTCCTCGTCTCGAATGCGGGCATGCACTTGCGCTTTCCTCCAGAGCGGTAGCAGCAGTGTCACGCAGTCCGCCGCGTGGATCAAAGGATCTAGGGTTTTCCCTCAAGTCTTTCCCACGAGGCTTTCCCACGAGGCTTTCCCACAGGGCTGTCCCACGTGCACACGTGGTGGGAGTCGATCCTCCGCTTGAACGTCAAGGCAGTGCAGGGAAAACAGGTTCCTCTGGAATGGACTGACACATCTGGGGGACTCTTGGAATGGTGGCACGACCCTGGAGTTCCTCTCGCCTTTCCTGTGGAGAGCGCCTCCTCTTGAGATGCGACGGGAACGCCGGGAATTCTTTCCCTACGAAACAGGGAAAGGATCCCTCATCTCGAGCTAGGCGGCGGAAACGGGGCTCCCCGGGATGTGTGCGGGACCCTCGTGCTTCCTCTCAAGGGGAGACGGGTATGTCGGGGAACTACTTGAGTTGCAGCAAGGGTGTGAAGGACCCTTTGGAAATTCCAGTGTTTAGATGTGATTAGCCTCGAGAAGCCTCAGCGGAAATGGGCCTCATCTCGCCGGAGGGCAAAACTTCCTGGATTTTCTCGAGTTGCTGCAGGTGCTCTCGACTTACGACGGGGACCTCGGGGACCCGCTCTGGTGGCCTCAGGAAAGGCCAGTCCCCATGCGAGTTCCTCGGGGGCCTCTCGGGATTCCTCTCCCGTCGATGCCGGGGCCTAAGACCTTGTGTGGAGTCAGGGCCGGAACCTGAGGTTTCCTCTCCAGTGCTGACATGGATGTTGGGGTACTTCTGGAGTCTCCCCAGGGGAGTCAGTCCTCGTCTCGAATGGGGGCATGCACTTGCGCTTTCCTCCAGAGCGGTAGCAGCAGTGTCACGCAGTCCGCCGCGTGGATCAAAGGATCTATGGTTTTCCCTCGAGTCTTTCCCACGAGGCTTTACCACGAGGCTTTCCCACAGGGCTGTCCCACGTGCACACGTGGTGGGAGTCGATCCTCGGGTTGAACGTCAAGGCAGTGCATGGAAAACAGGTTCCTCTGGAATGGACTGACACATCTGGGGGACTCTTGGAATGGTGGCACGACCCTGGAGTTCCTCTCGCCTTTCCTGTGGAGAGCGCCTCCTCTTGAGATGCGACGGGAACGCCGGGAATTCTTTCCCTAAGAAACAGGGAAAGGATCCCTCATCTCTAGCTAGGAGGCGGAAACGGGTCTCCCCTGGATGTGTGCGGGACCCTGGTGCTTCCTCTCGAGTGGAGACGGGTATGTCGGGGAACTTCTTGAGTTGCAGCAAGGGTGTGAAGGACCCTTTGGAAGTTCCAGTGGTTAGATGTGATTAGCCTCCAGAAGCCTCAGCGGAAATGGGCCTCATCTCGCCTGGAGGGCAAAACCTCCTGGATTTTCTCGAGTTGCGGTAGGTGCTCTCGACTTACGACGGGGACCTCAGGGACCCGCTCTGGTGGCCTCAGGAAAGGCCAGTCCACATGCGAGTTCCTCGGGGGCCTCTCGGGATTCCTCTCCCGGCGATGCCGGGGCCTAAGACCTTGTGTGGAGTCGGGGCCGGAACCTGAGGATTCCTCTCCAGTGCTGACATGGATCTTGGGGTACTTCTGGAGTCTCACCAGGGGAGTCAGTCCTCGTCTCGAATGCGGTCATGCACTTGCGCTTTCCTCCAGAGCGGTAGCAGCAATGTCACCCAGTCCGCCGCGGGGATCAAAGGATCTATGGTTTTCCCTCGAGTCTTTCCCACGAGGCTTTCCCACGAGGCTTTCCCACAGGGCTGTCCCACGTGCACACGTGGTGGGAGTCGATCCTCGGCTTGAACGTCAAGGCAGTGCATGGAAAACAGGTTCCTCTGGAATGGACTGACACATCTGGGGGACTCTTGGAATGGTGTCACGACCCTGGAGTTCCTCTCGCCTTTCCTGTGGAGAGCGCCTCCTCTTGAGATGCGACGGGAACGCCGGGAATTCTTTCCCTACGAAACAGGGAAAGGATCCCTCATCTCGAGCTAGGAGGCGGAAACGGGGCTCCCCTGGATGTGTGCGGGACCCCACGTGCTTCCTCTCGAGTGGAGACGGGTATGTCGGGGAACTTCTTGAGTTGCAGCAATCGTGTGAAGGACCCTTTGGAAGTTCCAGTGGTTAGACTTGATTGGCCTCGAGAAGCCTCAGAGGAAATGGGCCTCATCTCCCTGGAGGACAAAACCTCCTGGATTTTCTCGAGTTGCGGCAGGTGCTCTCGACTTACGACGGGGACCTCAGGGACCCGCTCTGGTGGCCTCAGGAAAGGCCAGTCCCCATGCGAGTTCCTCGGGGGCCTCTCGGGATTCCTCTCCCGTCGATGCCGGGGCCTAAGACCTTGTGTGGAGTCGGGGCCGGAACCTGAGGATTCCTCTCCAGTGCTGACATGGATCTTTTGGTACTTCTGGAGTCTCCCCAGGGGAGTCAGTCCTCGTCTCGAATGCGAGCATGCACTTGCGCTTTCCTCCAGAGCGGTAGCAGCAGTGTCACGCACTCCGCCGCGTGGATCAAAGGATCTCTGGTTTTCCCTCGAGTCTTTCCCACGAGGCTTTCCCACGAGGCTTTCCCACAGGGCTGTCCCACGTGCACACGTGGTGGGAGTCGATCCTCGGCTTGAACGTCAAGGCAGTGCAGGGAAAACAGTTTCCTCTGGAATGGACTGACACATCTGGGGGACTCTTGGAATGGTGGCATGACCCTGGAGTTCCTCTCGCCTTTCCTGTGGAGAGCGCCTCCTCTTGAGATGCGACGGGAACGCCGGGAATTCTTTCCCTACGAAACAGGGAAAGGATCCCTCATCTCGAGCTAGGAGGCGGAAACGGGGCTCCCCTGGATGTGTGCGGGACACCACGTGCTTCCTCTCGAGTGGAGACGGGTATGTCGGGGAACTTCTTGAGTTGCAGCAAGGGTGTGAAGGACCCTTTGGAAGGTCCAGTGGTTAGATGTGATTGGCCTCGAGAAGCCTCAGCGGAAATGGGCCTCATCTCGCCTGGAGGGCAAAACCTCCTGGATTTTCTCGAGTTGCGGCAGGTGCTCTCGACTTACGACGGGGACCTCAGGGACCCGCTCTGGTGGCCTCAGGAAAGGCCAGTCCCCATGCTATTTCCTCGGGGGCCTCTCGGGATTCCTCTCCCGTCGATGCCAGGGCCTAAGACCTTGTGTGGAGTCGGGGCCGGAACCTGAGGATTCCTCTCCAGTGCTGACATGGATCTTGGGGTACTTCTGGAGTCTCCCCAGGGGAGTCAGTCCTCGTCTCGAATGCGGGCATGCACTTGCGCTTTCCTCCAGAGCGGTAGCAGCAGTGTCACGCAGTCCGCCGCGTGGATCAAAGGATCTATGGTTTTCCCTCGAGTCTTTCCCACGAGGCTTTCCCACGAGGCTTTCCCACAGGGCTGTCCCACGTGCACACGTGGTGGGAGTCGATCCTCGGCTTGAACGTCAAGGCAGTGCAGGGAAAACAGGTTCCTCTGGAATGGACTGACACATCTGGGGGACTCTTGGAATGGTGGCACGACCCTGGAGTTCCTCTCGCCTTTCCTGTGGAGAGTGCCTCCTCTTGAGATGCGACGGGAACGCCGGGTATTCTTTCCCTACGAAACAGGGAAAGGATCCCTCATCTCGAGCTAGGAGGCGGAAACGGGGCTCCCCTGGATGTGTGCGGGACACCACGTGCTTCATCTCGAGAGGAGACGGGTATGTCGGGGAACTTCTTGAGTTGCAGCAAGGGTGTGAAGGACCCTTTGGAAGTTCCAGTGGTTAGACGTGATTGGCCTCGAGAAGCCTCAGCGGAAATGGGCCTCGTCTCGCCTGGAGGGCAAAACCTCCTGGATTTTCTCGAGTTGCGGCAGGTGCTCTCGACTTACGACGGGGACCTCAGGGACCCGCTCTGGTGGCCTCAGGAAAGGCCAGTCCCCATGCGAGTTCCTCGGGGGCCTCTCGGGATTCCTCTCCCGTCGATGCCGGGGCCTAAGACCTTGTGTGGAGTCGGGGCCGGAACCTGAGGATTCCTCTCCAGTGCTGACATGGATCTTGGGGTACTTCTGGAGTCTCCCCAGGGGAGTCAGTCCTCGTCTCGAATGCGGGCATGCACTTGCGCTTTCCTCCAGAGCGGTAGCAGCAGTGTCACGCAGTCCGATGCGTGGAGCAAAGGATCTATGGTTTTCCCTCGAGTCTTTCCCACGAGGCTTTCCCACGAGGCTTTCCCACAGGGCTGTCCCACGTGCACACGTGGAGGGAGTCGATCCTCGGCTTGAACGTCAAGGCAGTGCAGGGAAAACAGGTTCCTCTGGAATGGACTGACACATCTGGGGGACTCTTGGAATGGTGGCACGACCCTGGAGTTCGTCTCGCCTTTCCTGTGGAGAGCGCCTCCTCTTGAGATGCGACGGGAACGCCGGGAATTCTTTCCCTACGAAACAGGGAAAGGATCCCTCATCTCGAGCAAGGAGGCGGAAATGGGGCTCCCCTGGATGTGTGCGGGACCCCACGTGCTTCCTCTCGAGTGGAGACGGGTATGTCGGGGAACTTCTTGAGTTGCAGCAAGGGTGTGAAGGACCCTTTGGAAGGTCCAGTGGTTAGATGTGATTGGCCTCGAGAAGCCTCAGCGGAAATGGGCCTCATCTCGCCTGGAGGGCAAAACCTCCTGGATTTTCTCGAGTTGCGGCAGGTGCTCTCGACTTACGACGGGGACCTCAGGGACCCGCTCTGGTGGCCTCAGGAAAGGCCAGTCCCCATGCGATTTCCTCGGGGGCCTCTCGAGATTCCTCTTCCGTCGATGCCGTGGCCTAAGACCTTGTGTGGAGTCGGGGCCGGAACCTGAGGATTTCTCTCCAGTGCTGACATGGATCTTGGGGTACTTCTGGAGTCTCCCCAGGGGAGTCAGTCCTCGTCTCGAATGCGGGCATGCACTTGCGCTTTCCTCCAGAGCGGTAGCAGCAGTGTCACGCAGTCCGCCGCGTGGATCAAAGGATCTATGGTTTTCCCTCGAGTCTTTCCCACGAGGCTTTCCCACGAGGCTTTCCCACAGGGCTGTCCCACGTGCACACGTGGTGGGAGTCGATCCTCGGCTTGAACGTCAAGGCAGTGCAGGGAAAACAGGTTCCTCTGGAATGGACTGACACATCTGGGGGACTCTTGGAATGGTGGCACGACCCTGGAGTTCCTCTTGCCTTTCCTGTGGAGAGCGCCTCCTCTTGAGATGCGACGGGAACGCCGGGAATTCTTTCCCTACGAAACAGGGAAAGGATCCCTCATCTCGAGCTAGGCGGCGGAAACGGGGCACCCCTGGATGTGTGCGGGACCCACGTGCTTCCTCTCGAGTGGAGATGGGTATGTCGGGGAACTTCTTGAGTTGCAGCAAGGGTGTGAAGGACCCTTTGGAAGTTCCAGTTGTTAGACGTGATTAGCCTCGAGAAGCCTCAGCGAAAATGGGCCTCATCTCGCCTGGAGGGCAAAACCTCCTGGATTTTCTCGAGTTGCGGCAGGTGCTCTCGACTTACGACGGGGACCTCAGGGACCCGCTCTGGTGGCCTCAGGAAAGGCCAGTCCCCATGCGAGTTCCTCGGGGGCGTCTCGGGATTCCTCTCCCGGCGATGCCGGGGCCTAAGACCTTGTGTGGAGTCGGGGCCGGAACCTGAGGATTCCTCTCCAGTGCTGACATGGATCTTGGGGTACTTCTGGAGTCTCCCCAGGGGAGTCAGTCCTCGTCTCGAATGCGGGCATGCATAGCGCTTTCCTCCAAAGCGGTAGCAGCAGTGTCACGCAGTCCGCCGCGTGGATCAATGGATCTATGGTTTTCCCTCGAGTCTTTCCCACGAGGCTTTCCCACGAGGCTTTCCCACAGGGCTGTCCCACGTGCACACGTGGTGGTAGTCGATCCACGGCTTGAACGTCAAGGCAGTGCAGGGAATACAGGTTCCTCTGGAATGGACTGACACATCTGGGGGACTCTTGGAATGGTGGCACGACCCTGGAGTTCCTCTCGCCTTTCCTGTGGAGAGCGCCTCCTCTTGAGATGCGACGGGAACGCCGGGAATTCTTTCCCTACGAAACAGGGAAAGGATCCCTCATCTCGAGCTTGGAGGCTGAAACGGGGCTCCCCTGGATGTGTGCGGGACACCACGTGCTTCCTCTCGAGTGCAGACGGGTATGTCGGGGAACTCCTTGAGTTGCAGCAAGGGTGTGAAGGACCCTTTGGATGTTCCAGTGGTTAGATGTGAATGGCCTCGAGAAGCCTCAGCGGAAATTGGCCTCATCTCGCCTGGAGGGCAAAACCTCCTGGATTTTCTCGAGTTGCGGCAGGTGCTCTCGACTTACGACGGGGACCTCAGGGATCCCCTCTGGTGGCCTCAGGAAAGGCCAGTCCCCATGCGAGTTCCTCGGGGGCCTCTCGGGATTCCTCTCCCGTCGATGCCGGGGCCTAAGACCTTGTGTGGAGTCGGGGCCGGAACCTGAGGATTCCTCTCCAGTGCTGACATGGATGTTGGGGTACTTCTGGAGTCTCCCCAGGGGAGTCAGTCCTCGTCGAATGCGGGCATGCACTTGCGCTTTCCTCCAGAGCGGTAGCAGCAGTGTCACGCAGTCCGCCGCGTGGATCAAAGGATCTATTGTTTTCCCTCGAGTCTTTCCCACGAGGCTTTCCCACGAGGCTTTCCCACAGGGCTGTCCCACGTGCACACGTGGTGGGAGTCGATCCTCGGCTTGAACGTCAAGGCAGTGCAGGGAAAACAGGTTCCTCTGGAATGGACTGACACATTTGGGGGACTCTTGGAATTGTGGCACGACCCTGGAGTTCCTCTCGCCTTTCCTGTGGAGAGCGCCTCCTCTTGAGATGCGACAGGAACGCCGGGAATTCTTTCCCTACGAAACAGGGAAAGAATCCCTCATCTCGAGCTAGGAGGCGGAAACGGGTCTCCCCTGGATGTGTGCGGGACACCACGTGCTTCCTCTCGAGTGGAGACGGGTATGTCGGGGAACTTCTTGAGTTGCAGCATGGGTGTGAAGGGCCCTTTGGAAGTTCCAGTGGTTAGATGTGATTGGCCTCGAAAAGCCTCAGCGGAAATGGGCCTCATTTCGCCTGGAGGGCAAAACCTCCTGGATTTTCTCGAGTTGCGACAGGTGCTCTCGACTTACGACGGGGACCTCAGGGAACCGCTCTGGTGGCCTCAGGAAAGGCCAGTCCCCATGCGAGTTCCTCGGGGGCGTCTCGGGATTCCTCTCCCGTTGATGCCAGGGCCTAAGACCTTGTGTGGAGTCGGGGCCGGAACCTGAGGATTCCTCTCCAGTGCTGACATGGATCGTGGGGTTCTTCTGGAGTCTCCCCAGGGGAGTCAGTCCTCGTCTCGAATGCGGGCATGCACTTGCGCTTTCCTCCAGAGCGGTAGCAGCAGTGTCACGCAGTCTGCCGCGTGGATCAAAGGATCTATGGTTTTCCCTCGAGTCTTTCCCACGAGGCTTTCCCACGAGGCTTTCCCACAGGGCTGTCCCACGTGCACACGTGGTGGGAGTCGATCCTCGGCTTGAACGTCAAGGCAGTGCAGGGAAAACAGGTTCCTCTGGAATGGACTGACACATCTGGGGGACTCTTGGAATGGTGGCACGACCCTGGAGTTCCTCTCGCCTTTCCTGTGGAGAGCGCCTCCTCTTGAGATGCGACGGGAACACCGGGAATTCTTTCCCTACGAAACAGGGAAAGGATCCCTCATCTCGAGCTAGGAGGCGGAAACGGGGCTCCCCTGGATGTGTGCGGGACACCACGTGCTTCCTCTCGAGTGCAGACGGGTATGTCGGGGATCTTCTTGAGTTGCAGCAAGGGTGTGAAGGACCCTTTGGAAGTTCCTGTGGTTAGATGTGATTGGCCTCGAGAAGCCTCAGCGGAAATGGGCCTCATCTCGCCTGGAGGGCAAAACCTCCTGGATTTTCTCTAGTTGCGGCAGGTGCTCTCGACTTAAGACGGGGACCTCAGGGACCCGCTCTGGTGGCCTCAGGAAAGGCCAGTCCCCATGCGAGTTCCTCGGGGGCGTCTCGGCATTCCTCTCCCGTCGATGCCGGGGCCTAAGACCTTGTGTGGAGTCGGGGCCGGAACCTGAGGATTCCTCTCCAGTGCTGACATGGATCTTGGGGTACTTCTGGAGTCTCCCCAGGGGAGTCAGTCCTCGTCTCGAATGCGGGCATGCACTTGCGCTTTCCTCCAGAGCGGTAGCAGCAGTGTCACGCAGTCCGCCGCGTGGATCAAAGGATCTATGGTTTTCCCTCGAGTCTTTCCCACGAGGCTTTCCCACGAGGCTTTCCCACAGGGCTGTCCCACGTGCACACGTGGTGGGAGTCGATCCTCGGCTTGAACGTCAAGGCAGTGCAGGGAAAACAGGTTCCTCTGGAATGGACTGACACATCGGGGGGACTCTTGGAATGGTGGCACGACCCTGGAGTTCGTCTCGCCTTTCCTGTGGAGAGCGCGTCCTCTTGAGATGCGACGGGAACGCCGGGAATTCTTTCCCTACGAAACAAGGAAAGGATCCCTCATCTCGAGCTAGGAGGCGGAAACGGGGCTCCCCTGGATGTGTGCGGGACACCACATGCTTCCTCTCGAGTGCAGACGGGTATGTCGGGGAACTTCTTGAGTTGCAGCAAGGGTGTGAAGGACCCTTTGGAAGTTCCAGTGGTTAGACGTGATTGGCCTCGAGAAGCCTCAGCGGAAATGGGCCTCATCTCGCCTGGAGGGCAAAACCTCCTGGATTTTCTCGAGTTGCGGCAGGTGCTCTCGACTTACGACGGGGACCTCAGGGACCCGCTCTGGTGGCCTCAGGAAAGGCCAGTCCCCATGCGAGTTCCTCGGGGGCCTCTCGGGATTCCTCTCCCGTCGATGCCGGGGCCTAAGACCTTGTGTGGAGTCGGGGCCGGAACCTGAGGATTCCTCTCCAGTGCTGACATGGATCTTGGGGTACTTCTGGAGTCTCCCCAGGGGAGTCAGTCCTCGTCTCTAATGCGGGCATGCACTTGCGCTTTCCTCCAGAGCGGTAGCAGCAGTGTCACGCAGTCCGCCGCGTGGATCAAAGGATCAATGGTTTTCCCTCGAGTCTTTCCCACGAGGCTTTCCCACGAGGCTTTCCCACAGGGCTGTCCCACATGCACACGTGGTGGGAGTCGATCCTCGGCTTGAACGTCAAGGCAGTGCAGGGAAAACAGGTTCCTCTGGAATGGACTGACACATCTGCGGGACTCTTGGAATGGTGGCACGACCCTGGAGTTCCTCTCGCCTTTCCTGTGGAGAGCGCCTCCTCTTGAGATGCGACGGGAACGCCGGGAATTCTTTCCCTACGAAACAGGGAAAGGATCCCTCATCTCGAGCTAGGAGGCGGAAACGGGGCTCCCCTGGATGTGTGCGGGACACCACATGCTTCCTCTCGAGTGGAGACGGGTATGTCGGGGAACTTCTTGAGTTGCAGCAAGGGTGTGAAGGACCCTTTGGAAATTCCAGAGCTTAGACGTGATTGGCCTGGAGAAGCCTAACCGGAAATGGGCCTCATCTCGCCTGGAGGGCAAAACCTCCTGGATTTTCTCGAGTTGCGGCAGGTGCTCTCGACTTACGACAGGGACCTCAGGGACCCGCTCTGGTGGCCTCAGGACAGGCCAGTCCCCATGCGAGTTCCTCGGGGGCGTCTCGGGATTCCTCTCCAGCCGATTCCGGGGCCTAAGACCTTGTGTGGAGTCGGGGCCGGAACATGAGGATTCCTCTCCAGTGCTGACATGGATCTTGGGGTACTTCTGGAGTCTCCCCAGGGGAGTCAGTCCTCGTCTCGAATGCGGGCATGCACTTGCGCTTTCCTCCAGAGCGGTAGCAGCAGTGTCACGCAGTCCGCCGCGTGGATCAAAGGATCTAGGGTTTTCCCTCAAGTCTTTCCCACGAGGCTTTCCCACGAGGCTTTCCCACAGGGCTGTCCCACGTGCACACGTGGTGGGAGTCGATCCTCCGCTTGAACGTCAAGGCAGTGCAGGGAAAACAGGTTCCTCTGGAATGGACTGACACATCTGGGGGACTCTTGGAATGGTGGCACGACCCTGGAGTTCCTCTCGCCTTTCCTGTGGAGAGCGCCTCCTCTTGAGATGCGACGGGAACGCCGGGAATTCTTTCCCTACGAAACAGGGAAAGGATCCCTCATCTCGAGCTAGGCGGCGGAAACGGGGCTCCCCGGGATGTGTGCGGGACCCTCGTGCTTCCTCTCAAGGGGAGACGGGTATGTCGGGGAACTACTTGAGTTGCAGCAAGGGTGTGAAGGACCCTTTGGAAGTTCCAGTGGTTAGACCTGATTAGCCTCGAGAAGCCTCAGCGGAAATGGGCCTCATCTCGCCTGGAGGGCAAAACCTCCTGGATTTTCTCGAGTTGCGGCAGGTTCTCTCGACTTACGACGGGGACCTCAGGGACCCGCTCTGGTGGCCTCAGGAAAGGCCAGTCCCCATGCGAGTTCCTCGGGGCCTCTCGGGATTCCTCTCCCGTCGATGCCGGGGCCTAAAACCTTGTGTGGAGTCGGGGCCGGAACCTGAGGATTCCTCTCCAGTGCTGACGGGATCTTGGGGTACTTCTGGAGTCTCCCCAGGGGAGTCAGTCCTCGTCTCGAATGCGGGCATGCACTTTCGCTTTCCTCCAGAGCGGTAGCAGCAGTGTCACGCAGTCCGCCGCGTGTATCAAAGGATCTATGATTTTCCCTCCAGTCTTTCCCACGAGGCTTTCCCACGAGGCTTTCCCACAGGGCTGTCCCACGTGCACACGTGGTGGGAGTCGATCCTCGGCTTGAACGTCAAGGCAGTGCAGGGAAAACAGGTTCCTCTGGAATGGACTGACACATCTGGGGGACTCTTGGAATGGTGTCACGACCCTGGAGTTCCTCTCGCCTTTCCTGTGGAGAGCGCCTCCTCTTGAGATGCGACGGTAACGCCGGGAATTCTTTCCCTACGAAACAGGGAAAGGATCCCTCATCTCGAGCTAGGAGGCGGAAACGGGGCCCCCCTGGATGTGTGCGGGACCCCACGTGCTTCCTCTCGAGTGGAGATGGGTATGTCGGGGAACTTCTTGAGTTGCAGCAATGGTGTGAAGGACCCTTTGGAAGGTCCAGTGGTTAGATGTGATTGGCCTCGAGAAGCCTCAGCGGAAATGGGCCTCATCTCGCCTGGAGGGCAAAACCTCCTGGATTTTCTCGAGTTGCGGCAGGTGCTCTCGAGTTACGATGGGGAACTCAGGGAACCGCTCTGGTGGCCTCAGGAAAAGCCAGTCCCCATGCGAGTTCCTCGGGGGCGTCTCGGGATTCCTCTCCCGGCGATGCCGGGGCCTAAGACCTTGTGTGGAGTCGGGGCCGGAACCTGAGGATTCCTCTCCAGTGCTGACATGGATCTTGGGGTACTTCTGGAGTCTCCCCAGGGGAGTCAGTCCTCGTCTCGAATGCGGGCATGCATAGCGCTTTCCTCCAGAGCGGTAGCAGCAGTGTCACGCAGTCCGCCGCGTGGATCAATGGATCTATGGTTTTCCCTCGAGTCTTTCCCACGAGGCTTCCCCACGAGGCTTTCCCACAGGGCTGTCCCACGTGCACACGTGGTGGTAGTCGATCCACGGCTTGAACGTCAAGGCAGTGCAGGGAATACAGGTTCCTCTGGAATGGACTGACACATCTGGGGGACTCTTGGAATGGTGGCACGACCCTGGAGTTCCTCTCGCCTTTCCTGTATAGAGCGCCTCCTCTTGAGATGCGACGGGAACGCCGGGAATTCTTTCCCTACGAAACAGGGAAAGGATCCCTCATCTCGAGCTAGGAGGCTGAAACGGGGCTCCCCTGGATGTGTGCGGGACACCACGTGCTTCCTCTCGAGTGCAGACGGGTATGTCGGGGAACTCCTTGAGTTGCAGCAAGGGTGTGAAGGACCCTTTGGATGTTCCAGTGGTTAGATGTGAATGGCCTCGAGAAGCCTCAGCGGAAATGGGCCTCATCTCGCCTGGAGGGCAAAACCTCCTGGATTTTCTCGAGTTGCGGCAGGTGCTCTCGACTTACGACGGGGACCTCAGGGATCCCCTCTGGTGGCCTCAGGAAAGGCCAGTCCCCATGCGAGTTCCTCGGGGGCCTCTCGGGATTCCTCTCCCGTCGATGCCGGGGCCTAAGACCTTGTGTGGAGTCGGGGCCGGAACCTGAGGATTCCTCTCCAATGCTGACATGGATGTTGGGGTACTTCTGGAGTCTCCCCAGGGGAGTCAGTCCTCGTCTCGAATGCGGGCATGCACTTGCGCTTTCCTCCAGAGCGGTAGCAGCAGTGTCACGCAGTCCGCCGCGTGGATCAAAGGATCTATGGTTTTCCCTCGAGTCTTTCCCACGAGGCTTTCCCACGAGGCTTTCCCACAGGGCAGTCCCACGTGCACACGTGGTGGGAGTCGATCCTCGGCTTGAACGTCAAGGCAGTGCAGGGAAAACAGGTTCCTCTGGAATGGACTGACACATTTGGGGGACTCTTGGAATTGTGGCACGACCCTGGAGTTCCTCTCGCCTTTCCTGTGGAGAGCGCCTCCTCTTGAGATGCGACAGGAACGCCGGGAATTCTTTCCCTACGAAACAGGGAAAGAATCCCTCATCTCGAGCTAGGAGGCGGAAACGGGTCTCCCCTGGATGTGTGCGGGACACCACGTGCTTCCTCTCGAGTGGAGACGGGTATGTCGGGGAACTTCTTGAGTTGCAGCATGGGTGTGAAGGGCCCTTTGGAAGTTCCAGTGGTTAGATGTGATTGGCCTCGAAAAGCCTCAGCGGAAATGGGCCTCATTTCGCCTGGAGGGCAAAACCTCCTGGATTTTCTCGAGTTGCGACAGGTGCTCTCGACTTACGACGGGGACCTCAGGGACCCGCTCTGGTGGCCTCAGGAAAGGCCAGTCCCCATGCGAGTTCCTCGGGGGCGTCTCGGGATTTCTCTCCCGTTGATGCCAGGGCCTAAGACCTTGTGTGGAGTCGGGGCCGGAACCTGAGGATTCCTCTCCAGTGCTGACATCTATCTTGGGGTACTTCTGGAGTCTCCCCAGGGCAGTCAGTCCTCGTCTCGAATGCGGGCATGCACTTGCGCTTTCCTCCAGAGCGGTAGCAGCAGTGTCACGCAGTCCGCCGCGTGGATCAAAGGATCTATGGTTTTCCCTCGAGTCTTTCCCACGAGGCTTTCCCACGAGGCTTTCCCACAGGGCTGTCCCACGTGCACACATGGTGGGAGTCGATCCTCGGCTTGAACGTCAAGGCAGTGCAGGGAAAACAGGTTCCTCTGGAATGGACTGACACATCTGGGGGACTCTTGGAATGGTGGCACGACACTGGAGTTCCTCTCGCCTTTCCTGTGGAGAGCGCCTCCTCTTGAGATGCAACGGGAACACCGGGAATTCTTTCCCTACGAAACAGGGAAAGGATCCCTCATCTCGAGCTAGGAGGCGGAAACGGGGCTCCCCTGGATGTGTGCGGGACCCCACGTGCTTCCTCTCGAGTGAAGACGGGTATGTCGGGGAACTTCTTGAGTTGCAGCAATGGTGTGAAGGACCCTTTGGAAGTTCCAGTGGTTAGATGTGATTGGCCTCGAGAAGCCTCAGCGGAAATGGGCCTCATCTCGCCTGGAGGGCAAAACCTCCTGGATTTTCTCGAGTTGCGGCAGGTGCTCTCGACTTACGACGGGGACCTCAGGGAACCGCTCTGGTGGCCTCAGGAAAGGCCAGTCCCCATGCGAGTTCCTCGGGGGCCTCTTGGGATTCCTCTCCCGTCGATGCCGGGGCCTAAGACCTTGTGTGGAGTCGGGGCCGGAACCTGAGGATTCCTCTCCAGTGCTGACATGGATCTTGGGGTTCTTCTGGAGTCTCCCCAGGGGAGTCAGTCCTCGTCTCGAATGCGGGCATGCACTTGCGCTTTCCTCCAGAGCGGTAGCAGCAGTGTCACGCGGTCTGCCGCGTGGATCAAAGGATCTATGGTTTTCCCTCGAGTCTTTCCCACGAGGCTTTCCCACGAGGCTTTCCCACAGGGCTGTCCCACGTGCACACGTGGTGGGAGTCGATCCTCGGCTTGAACGTCAAGGCAGTGCAGGGAAAACAGGTTCCTCTGGAATGGACTGACACATCTGGGGGACTCTTGGAATGGTGGCACGACCCTGGAGTTCCTCTCGCCTTTCCTGTGGAGAGCGCCTCCTCTTGAGATGCGACGGGAACACCGGGAATTCTTTCCCTACGAAACAGGGAAAGGATCCCTCATCTCGAGCTAGGAGGCGGAAACGGGCTCCCCTGGATGTGTGCGGGACACCACGTGCTTCCTCTCGAGTGCAGACTGGTATGTCGGGGATCTTCTTGAGTTGCAGCAAGGGTGTGAAGGACCCTTTGGAAGTTCCAGTGGTTAGATGTGATTGGCCTCAGGAAGCCTCAGCGGAAATGGGCCTCATCTCGCCTGGAGGGCAAAACCTCCTGGATTTTCTCGAGTTGCGGCAGGTGCTCTCGACTTAAGACGGGGACCTCAGGGACCCGCTCTGGTGGCCTCAGGAAAGGCCAGTCCCCATGCGAGTTCCTCGGGGGCGTCTCGGCATTCCTCTCCCGTCGATGCCGGGGCCTAAGACCTTGTGTGGAGTCGGGGCCGGAACCTGAGGATTCCTCTCCAGTGCTGACATGGATCTTGGGGTACTTCTGGAGTCTCCCCAGGGGAGTCAGTCCTCGTCTCGAATGCGGGCATGCACTTGCGCTTTCCTCCAGAGCGGTAGCAGCAGTGTCACGCAGTCCGCCGCGTGGATCAAAGGATCTATGGTTTTCCCTCGAGTCTTTCCCACGAGGCTTTCCCACGAGGCTTTCCCACAGGGCTGTCCCACGTGCACACGTGGTGGGAGTCGATCCTCGGCTTGAACGTCAAGGCAGTGCAGGGAAAACAGGTTCCTCTGGAATGGACTGACACATCTGGGGGACTCTTGGAATGGTGGCACGACCCTGGAGTTCCTCTCGCCTTTCCTGTGGAGAGCGCCTCCTCTTGAGATGCGACGGGAACGCCGGGAATTCTTTCCCTACGAAACAAGGAAAGGATCCCTCATCTCGAGCTAGGAGGCGGAAACGGGGCTCCCCTGGATGTGTGCGGGACACCACATGCTTCCTCTCGAGTGGAGACGGGTATGTCGGGGAACTTCTTGAGTTGCAGCAAGGGTGTGAAGGACCCTTTGGAAATTCCAGAGCTTAGACGTGATTGGCCTGGAGAAGCCTAACCGGAAATGGGCCTCATCTCGCCTGGAGGGCAAAACCTCCTGGATTTTCTCGAGTTGCGGCAGGTGCTCTCGACTTACGACGGGGACCTCAGGGACCCGCTCTGGTGGCCTCAGGACAGGCCAGTCCCCATGCGAGTTCCTCGGGGGCGTCTCGGGATTCCTCTCCAGCCGATTCCGGGGCCTAAGACCTTGTGTGGAGTCGGGGCCGGAACATGAGGATTCCTCTCCAGTGCTGACATGGATCTTGGGGTACTTCTGGAGTCTCCCCAGGGGAGTCAGTCCTCGTCTCGAATGCGGGCATGCACTTGCGCTTTCCTCCAGAGCGGTAGCAGCAGTGTCACGCAGTCCGCCGCGTGGATCAAAGGATCTAGGGTTTTCCCTCAAGTCTTTCCCACGAGGCTTTCCCACGAGGCTTTCCCACAGGGCTGTCCCACGTGCACACGTGGTGGGAGTCGATCCTCCGCTTGAACGTCAAGGCAGTGCAGGGAAAACAGGTTCCTCTGGAATGGACTGACACATCTGGGGGACTCTTGGAATGGTGGCACGACCCTGGAGTTCCTCTCGCCTTTCCTGTGGAGAGCGCCTCCTCTTGAGATGCGACGGGAACGCCGGGAATTCTTTCCCTACGAAACAGGGAAAGGATCCCTCATCTCGAGCTAGGCGGCGGAAACGGGGCTCCCCGGGATGTGTGCGGGACCCTCGTGCTTCCTCTCAAGGGGAGACGGGTATGTCGGGGAACTACTTGAGTTGCAGCAAGGGTGTGAAGGACCCTTTGGAAATTCCAGTGTTTAGATGTGATTAGCCTCGAGAAGCCTCAGCGGAAATGGGCCTCATCTCGCCGGAGGGCAAAACTTCCTGGATTTTCTCGAGTTGCTGCAGGTGCTCTCGACTTACGACGGGGACCTCGGGGACCCGCTCTGGTGGCCTCAGGAAAGGCCAGTCCCCATGGGAGTTCCTCGGGGGCCTCTCGGGATTCCTCTCCCGTCGATGCCGGGGCCTAAGACCTTGTGTGGAGTCGGGGCCGGAACCTGAGGTTTCCTCTCCAGTGCTGACATGGATCTTGGGGTACTTCTGGAGTCTCCCCAGGGGAGTCAGTCCTAGTCTCGAATGCGGGCATGCACTTGCGCTTTCCTCCAGAGCGGTAGCAGCAGTGTCACGCAGTCCGCCGCGTGGATCAAAGGATCTATGGTTTTCCCTCGAGTCTTTCCCACGAGGCTTTCCCACGAGGCTTTCCCACAGGGCTGTCCCACGTGCACACGTGGTGGGAGTCGATCCTCGGCTTGAACGTCAAGGCAGTGCAGGGAAAACAGGTTCCTCTGGAATGGACTGACACATCTGGGGGACTCTTGGAATGGTGGCACGACCCTGGAGTTCCTCTCGCCTTTCCTGTGGAGAGCGCCTCCTCTTGAGATGCGACGGGAACGCCGGGAATTCTTTCCCTAAGAAACAGGGAAAGGATCCCTCATCTCGAGCTAGGAGGCGGAAACGGGGCTCCCCTGGATGTGTGCGGGACCCTGGTGCTTCCTCTCGAGTGGAGACGGGTATGTCGGGGAACTTCTTGAGTTGCAGCAAGGGTGTGAAGGACCCTTTGGAAGTTCCAGTGGTTAGATGTGATTAGCCTCCAGAAGCCTCAGCGGAAATGGGCCTCATCTCGCCTGGAGGGCAAAACCTCCTGGATTTTCTCGAGTTGCGGTAGGTGCTCTCGACTTACGACGGGGACCTCAGGGACCCGCTCTGGTGGCCTCAGGAAAGGCCAGTCCACATGCGAGTTCCTCGGGGGCCTCTCGGGATTCCTCTCCCGGCGATGCCGGGGCCTAAGACCTTGTGTGGAGTCGGGGCCGGAACCTGAGGATTCCTCTCCAGTGCTGACATGGATCTTGGGGTACTTCTGGAGTCTCACCAGGGGAGTCAGTCCTCGTCTCGAATGCGGTCATGCACTTGCGCTTTCCTCCAGAGCGGTAGCAGCAATGTCACCCAGTCCGCCGCGTGGATCAAAGGATCTATGGTTTTCCCTCGAGTCTTTCCCACGAGTCTTTCCCACGAGGCTTTCCCACAGGGCTGTCCCACGTGCACACGTGGTGGGAGTCGATCCTCGGCTTGAACGTCAAGGCAGTGCAGGGAAAACAGGTTCCTCTGGAATGGACTGACACATCTGGGGGACTCTTGGAATGGTGGCACGACCCTCGAGTTCCTCTCGCCTTTCCTGTGGAGAGTGCCTCCTCTTGAGATGCGACGGGAAGCCGGGAATTCTTTCCCTACGAAACAGGGATAGGATCCCTCATCTCGAGCTAGGAGGCGGAAAAGGGGCTCCCCTGAATGTGTGCGGGACCCTCGTGCTTCCTCTCGAGTGGAGACAGGTATGTCGGAGAACTTCTTGAGTTGCAGCAAGGGTGTGAAGGACCCTTTGGAAATTCCAGTGGTTAGAGGTGATTAACCTCGAGAAGCCTCAGCGGAAATGGGCCTCATCTCGCCTGGAGGGCAAAACCTCCTGGATTTTCTCGAGTTGCGGCAGGTGCTCTCGACTTACGACGGGGACATCAGGGACCCGCTCTGGTGGCCTCAGGAAAGCCCAGTCCCCATGCGAGTTCTTCGGGGGCCTCTCGGGTTTCCTCTCCCGTCGATGCCGGGGCCTAAGACCTTGTGTGGAGTCGGGGCCGGAACCTGAGGATTCCTCTCCAGTGCTGACATGGATCTTGGGGTACTTCTGGAGTCTCACCAGGGGAGTCAGTCCTCGTCTCGAATGCGCGCATGCACTTGCGCTTTCCTCCAGAGCGGTAGCAGCAGTGTCACGCAGTCCGCCGCGTGGATCAAAGGATCTATGGTTTTCCCTCGAGACTTTCATACGAGGCTTTCCCACGAGGCTTTCCCACAGGGCTGTCCCACGTGCACACGTGGTGGGAGTCGATCCTCGGCTTGAACGTCAAGGCAGTGCAGGGAAAACAGGTTCCTCTGGAATGGACTGACACATCTGGGGGACTCTTTAAATGGTGGCACGACCCTCGAGTTCCTCTCGCATTTCCTGTGGAGAGCGCCTCCTCTTGAGATGCGACGGGAAGCCGGGAATTCTTTCCCTACGAAACAGGGAAAGGATCCCTCACCTCGAGCTAGGAGGCGGAAACGGGGCTCCCCTGGATATGTGCGGGACCCTCGTGCTTCCTCTCGAGTGGAGACGGGTATGTCGGGGAACTTCTGGACTTGCAGCGAGGGTGTGAAGGACCCTTTGGAAGTTCCAGTGGTTAGATGTGATTAGCCTCGAGAAGCATCAGCGGAAATGGGCCTCATCTCGCCTGGAGGGCAAAACCTCCTGGATTTTCTCGAGTTGCGGCAGGTGCTCTCGACTTACGACGGGGACCTCGGGGACCCGCTCTGGTGGCCTCAGGAAAGGCCAGTCCCCATGCGAGTTCCTCGGGGGCCTCTCGGGATTCCTCTCCCGTCAATGCCGGGGCCTACGACCTTGTGTGGAGTCGGGGCCCGAACGTGAGGATTCCTCTCCAGTGCTGACATGGATCTTGGGGTACTTCTGGAGTCTCCCCAGGGGAGTCAGTCCTCATCTCGAATGGGGGCATGCACTTGCGCTTTCCTCCAGAGCGGTAGCAGCAGTGTCACGCATTCCGCAGCGTGCATCAAAGGATCTATGGTTTTCCCTCGAGACTTTCCCACGAGGCTTTCCCACGAGGCTTTCCCACAGGGCTGTCTAACGTGCAAACGTGGTGCGAGTCGATCCTCGGCTTGAACGTCAAGGCAGTGCAGGGAAAACAGGTTCCTCTGGAATGGACTGACACATCTGGGGGACTCTTGGAATGGTGGCAAGACCCTGGAGTTCTTCTCGCCTTTCCTGTGGAGAGCGCCTCCTCTTGAGATGCGACGGGAACGCCGAGAATTCTTTCCCTACGAAACAGGGAAGGGATCCGTCATCTGGAGCTAGGAGGCAGAAACGGGGCTTCCCTGGATGTGTGCGGGACCCCAGTGCTTCCTCTCCAGTGGAGACGGGTATGTTGGGAACTTCTTGAGTTGCAGCAAGGGTGTGAAGGACCCTTTGGAAATTCCAGTGGTTAGATGTGATTAGCCTCGAGAAGCCTCAGCGGAAATGGGCCTCATCTCGCCTGGAGGGCAAAACCTCCTGGATTTTCTCGAGTTGCGGCAGGTGTTCTCGACTTACGACGTGGACCTCAGGGATCCGCTCTGGTGGCCTCAGGAAAGCCCAGTCCCCATGCGAGTTCTTCGGGGGCCTCTCGGGATTCCTCTCCCGTCGATGCCGGGGCCTAAGACCTTGTGTGGAGTCGGGGCCGGAACCTGAGGATTCCTCTCCAGTGCTGACATGGATCTTGGGGTACTTCTGGAGTCTCCCCAGGGGAGTCAGTCCTCGTCTCGAATGCGGGCATGCACTTGCGCTTTCCTCCAGAGCGGTAGCAGCAGTGTCACGCAGTCCGCCACGTGGATCAAAGGATCTATGGTTTTCTCTCGAGACTTTCCCACGAGGCTTTCCCACGAGGCTTTCCCACAGGGCTGTCCCACGTGCACACGGGGTGGGAGTCGATCCTCGGCTTGAACCTCAAGGCAGTGCAGGGAAAACAGGTTCCTCTGGAATGGACTGACACATCTGGGGGACTCTTGGAATGGTGGCACGACCCTGGAGTTCCTCTAGCCTTTCCTGTGGATAGCGCCTCCTCTTGAGATGCGACGGGAACGCCGGGAATTCTTTCCCTACGAAACAGGGAAAGGATCCCTCATCTCGAGCTAGGCGGCGGAAACGTGGCTCCCCTGTATGTGTGCGGGACCACCGTGCTTCCTCTCGAGTGGAGACGGGTATGTCGGGGAACTTCTTGAGTTGCAGCAAGGGTGTGAAGGACCCTTTGGAAGTTCCAGTGGTTAGATGTGATTGGCCTCGAGCAGCCTCAGCGGAAATGGGCCTCATCTCGCCTGGAGGGCAAAACCTCCTGGATTTTCTCGAGTTGCGGCAGGTGCTCTCGACTTACGACGGGGACCTCGGGGACCCGCTCTGGTGGCCTCAGGAAAGGCCAGTCCCCATGCGAGTTCCTCGGGGGCATCTCGGGATTCCCCTCCCGTCGATGCTGGGGCCTAAGACCTTGTGTGGAGTCGGGGCCGGAAACTGAGGATTCCTCTCCAGTGCTGACATGGATCTTGGGGTACTTCTGGAGTCTCCCCAGGGGAGTCAGTCCTCGACTCGAATGCGGGCATGCACTTGCGCTTTCCTCCAGAGCGGTAGCATAAGTGTCACGCAGTTCGCCGCGTGGATCAAAGGATCTATGGTTTTCCCTCGAGTCTTTCCCACGAGGCTTTCCCACAGGGCTGTCCCACGTGCACACGTGGTGGGAGTCGATCCTCGGCTTGAACGTCAAGGCAGTGCAGGGAAAACAGGTTCCTCTGGAATGGACTGACACATCTGGGGGACTCTTGGAATGGTGGCACGACCCTCGAGTTCCTCTCGCCTTTCCTGTGGAGAGTGCCTCCTCTTGAGATGCGACGGGAAGCCGGGAATTCTTTCCCTACGAAACAGGGATAGGATCCCTCATCTCGAGCTAGGAGGCGGAAAAGGGGCTCCCCTGAATGTGTGCGGGACCCTCGTGCTTCCTCTCGAGTGGAGACAGGTATGTCGGAGAACTTCTTGAGTTGCAGCAAGGGTGTGAAGGACCCTTTGGAAATTCCAGTGGTTAGAGGTGATTAACCTCGAGAAGCCTCAGCGGAAATGGGCCTCATCTCGCCTGGAGGGCAAAACCTCCTGGATTTTCTCGAGTTGCGGCAGGTGCTCTCGACTTACGACGGGGACATCAGGGACCCGCTCTGGTGGCCTCAGGAAAGCCCAGTCCCCATGCGAGTTCTTCGGGGGCCTCTCGGGTTTCCTCTCCCGTCGATGCCGGGGCCTAAGACCTTGTGTGGAGTCGGGGCCGGAACCTGAGGATTCCTCTCCAGTGCTGACATGGATCTTGGGGTACTTCTGGAGTCTCACCAGGGGAGTCAGTCCTCGTCTCGAATGCGCGCATGCACTTGCGCTTTCCTCCAGAGCGGTAGCAGCAGTGTCACGCAGTCCGCCGCGTGGATCAAAGGATCTATGGTTTTCCCTCGAGACTTTCATACGAGGCTTTCCCACGAGGCTTTCCCACAGGGCTGTCCCACGTGCACACGTGGTGGGAGTCGATCCTCGGCTTGAACCTCAAGGCAGTGCAGGGAAAACAGGTTCCTCTGGAATGGACTGACACATCTGGGGGACTCTTTAAATGGTGGCACGACCCTCGAGTTCCTCTCGCATTTCCTGTGGAGAGCGCCTCCTCTTGAGATGCGACGGGAAGCCGGGAATTCTTTCCCTACGAAACAGGGAAAGGATCCCTCACCTCGAGCTAGGAGGCGGAAACGGGGCTCCCCTGGATATGTGCGGGACCCTCGTGCTTCCTCTCGAGTGGAGACGGGTATGTCGGGGAACTTCTGGACTTGCAGCGAGGGTGTGAAGGACCCTTTGGAAGTTCCAGTGGTTAGATGTGATTAGCCTCGAGAAGCATCAGCGGAAATGGGCCTCATCTCGCCTGGAGGGCAAAACCTCCTGGATTTTCTCGAGTTGCGGCAGGTGCTCTCGACTTACGACGGGGACCTCGGGGACCCGCTCTGGTGGCCTCAGGAAAGGCCAGTCCCCATGCGAGTTCCTCGGGGGCCTCTCGGGATTCCTCTCCCGTCAATGCCGGGGCCTACGACCTTGTGTGGAGTCGGGGCCCGAACGTGAGGATTCTTCTCCAGTGCTGACATGGATCTTGGGGTACTTCTGGAGTCTCCCCAGGGGAGTCAGTCCTCATCTCGAATGCGGGCATGCACTTGCGCTTTCCTCCAGAGCGGTAGCAGCAGTGTCACGCATTCCGCAGCGTGCATCAAAGGATCTATGGTTTTCCCTCGAGACTTTCCCACGAGGCTTTCCCACGAGGCTTTCCCACAGGGCTGTCTAACGTGCAAACGTGGTGCGAGTCGATCCTCGGCTTGAACGTCAAGGCAGTGCAGGGAAAACAGGTTCCTCTGGAATGGACTGACACATCTGGGGGACTCTTGGAATGGTGGCAAGACCCTGGAGTTCTTCTCGCCTTTCCTGTGGAGAGCGCCTCCTCTTGAGATGCGACGGGAACGCCGAGAATTCTTTCCCTACGAAACAGGGAAGGGATCCGTCATCTGGAGCTAGGAGGCAGAAACGGGGCTTCCCTGGATGTGTGCGGGACCCCAGTGCTTCCTCTCCAGTGGAGACGGGTATGTTGGGAACTTCTTGAGTTGCAGCAAGGGTGTGAAGGACCCTTTGGAAATTCCAGTGGTTAGATGTGATTAGCCTCGAGAAGCCTCAGCGGAAATGGGCCTCATCTCGCCTGGAGGGCAAAACCTCCTGGATTTTCTCGAGTTGCGGCAGGTGTTCTCGACTTACGACGTGGACCTCAGGGATCCGCTCTGGTGGCCTCAGGAAAGCCCAGTCCCCATGCGAGTTCTTCGGGGGCCTCTCGGGATTCCTCTCCCGTCGATGCCGGGGCCTAAGACCTTGTGTGGAGTCGGGGCCGGAACCTGAGGATTCCTCTCCAGTGCTGACATGGATCTTGGGGTACTTCTGGAGTCTCACCAGGGGAGTCAGTCCTCGTCTCGAATGCGCGCATGCACTTGCACTTTCCTCCAGAGCGGTAGCAGCAGTGTCACGCAGTCCGCCGCGTGGATCAAAGGATCTATGGTTTTCCCTCGAGACTTTCATACGAGGCTTTCCCACGAGGCTTTCCCACAGGGCTGTCCCACGTGCACACGTGGTGGGAGTCGATCCTCGGCTTGAACCTCAAGGCAGTGCAGGGAAAACAGGTTCCTCTGGAATGGACTGACACATCTGGGGGACTCTTTAAATGGTGGCACGACCCTCGAGTTCCTCTCGCATTTCCTGTGGAGAGCGCCTCCTCTTGAGATGCGACGGGAAGCCGGGAATTCTTTCCCTACGAAACAGGGAAAGGATCCCTCACCTCGAGCTAGGAGGCGGAAACGGGGCTCCCCTGGATATGTGCGGGACCCTCGTGCTTCCTCTCGAGTGGAGACGGGTATGTCGGGGAACTTCTGGACTTGCAGCGAGGGTGTGAAGGACCCTTTGGAAGTTCCAGTGGTTAGATGTGATTAGCCTCGAGAAGCATCAGCGGAAATGGGCCTCATCTCGCCTGGAGGGCAAAACCTCCTGGATTTTCTCGAGTTGCGGCAGGTGCTCTCGACTTACGACGGGGACCTCGGGGACCCGCTCTGGTGGCCTCAGGAAAGGCCAGTCCCCATGCGAGTTCCTCGGGGGCCTCTCGGGATTCCTCTCCCGTCAATGCCGGGGCCTACGACCTTGTGTGGAGTCGGGGCCCGAACGTGAGGATTCCTCTCCAGTGCTGACATGGATCTTGGGGTACTTCTGGAGTCTCCCCAGGGGAGTCAGTCCTCATCTCGAATGCGGGCATGCACTTGCGCTTTCCTCCAGAGCGGTAGCAGCAGTGTCACGCATTCCGCAGCGTGCATCAAAGGATCTATGGTTTTCCCTCGAGACTTTCCCACGAGGCTTTCCCACGAGGCTTTCCCACAGGGCTGTCTAACGTGCAAACGTGGTGCGAGTCGATCCTCGGCTTGAACGTCAAGGCAGTGCAGGGAAAACAGGTTCCTCTGGAATGGACTGACACATCTGGGGGACTCTTGGAATGGTGGCACGACCCTGGAGTTCTTCTCGCCTTTCCTGTGGAGAGCGCCTCCTCTTGAGATGCGACGGGAACGCCGAGAATTCTTTCCCTACGAAACAGGGAAGGGATCCGTCATCTGGAGCTAGGAGGCAGAAACGGGGCTTCCCTGGATGTGTGCGGGACCCCAGTGCTTCCTCTCCAGTGGAGACGGGTATGTTGGGAACTTCTTGAGTTGCAGCAAGGGTGTGAAGGACCCTTTGGAAATTCCAGTGGTTAGATGTGATTAGCCTCGAGAAGCCTCAGCGGAAATGGGCCTCATCTCGCCTGGAGGGCAAAACCTCCTGGATTTTCTCGAGTTGCGGCAGGTGTTCTCGACTTACGACGTGGACCTCAGGGATCCGCTCTGGTGGCCTCAGGAAAGCCCAGTCCCCATGCGAGTTCTTCGGGGGCCTCTCGGGATTCCTCTCCCGTCGATGCCGGGGCCTAAGACCTTGTGTGGAGTCGGGGCCGGAACCTGAGGATTCCTCTCCAGTGCTGACATGGATCTTGGGGTACTTCTGGAGTCTCCCCAGGGGAGTCAGTCCTCGTCTCGAATGCGGGCATGCACTTGCGCTTTCCTCCAGAGCGGTAGCAGCAGTGTCACGCAGTCCGCCACGTGGATCAAAGGATCTATGGTTTTCTCTCGAGACTTTCCCACGAGGCTTTCCCACGAGGCTTTCCCACAGGGCTGTCCCACGTGCACACGGGGTGGGAGTCGATCCTCGGCTTGAACCTCAAGGCAGTGCAGGGAAAACAGGTTCCTCTGGAATGGACTGACACATCTGGGGGACTCTTGGAATGGTGGCACGACCCTGGAGTTCCTCTAGCCTTTCCTGTGGATAGCGCCTCCTCTTGAGATGCGACGGGAACGCCGGGAATTCTTTCCCTACGAAACAGGGAAAGGATCCCTCATCTCGAGCTAGGCGGCGGAAACGTGGCTCCCCTGTATGTGTGCGGGACCACCGTGCTTCCTCTCGAGTGGAGACGGGTATGTCGGGGAACTTCTTGAGTTGCAGCAAGGGTGTGAAGGACCCTTTGGAAGTTCCAGTGGTTAGATGTGATTGGCCTCGAGCAGCCTCAGCGGAAATGGGCCTCATCTCGCCTGGAGGGCAAAACCTCCTGGATTTTCTCGAGTTGCGGCAGGTGCTCTCGACTTACGACGGGGACCTCGGGGACCCGCTCTGGTGGCCTCAGGAAAGGCCAGTCCCCATGCGAGTTCCTCGGGGGCATCTCGGGATTCCCCTCCCGTCGATGCTGGGGCCTAAGACCTTGTGTGGAGTCGGGGCCGGAAACTGAGGATTCCTCTCCAGTGCTGACATGGATCTTGGGGTACTTCTGGAGTCTCCCCAGGGGAGTCAGTCCTCGACTCGAATGCGGGCATGCACTTGCGCTTTCCTCCAGAGCGGTAGCATAAGTGTCACGCAGTTCGCCGCGTGGATCAAAGGATCTATGGTTTTCCCTCGAGTCTTTCCCACGAGGCTTTCCCACAGGGCTGTCCCACGTGCACACGTGGTGGGAGTCGATCCTCGGCTTGAACGTCAAGGCAGTGCAGGGAAAACAGGTTCCTCTGGAATGGACTGACACATCTGGGGGACTCTTGGAATGGTGGCACGACCCTCGAGTTCCTCTCGCCTTTCCTGTGGAGAGTGCCTCCTCTTGAGATGCGACGGGAAGCCGGGAATTCTTTCCCTACGAAACAGGGATAGGATCCCTCATCTCGAGCTAGGAGGCGGAAAAGGGGCTCCCCTGAATGTGTGCGGGACCCTCGTGCTTCCTCTCGAGTGGAGACAGGTATGTCGGAGAACTTCTTGAGTTGCAGCAAGGGTGTGAAGGACCCTTTGGAAATTCCAGTGGTTAGAGGTGATTAACCTCGAGAAGCCTCAGCGGAAATGGGCCTCATCTCGCCTGGAGGGCAAAACCTCCTGGATTTTCTCGAGTTGCGGCAGGTGCTCTCGACTTACGACGGGGACATCAGGGACCCGCTCTGGTGGCCTCAGGAAAGCCCAGTCCCCATGCGAGTTCTTCGGGGGCCTCTCGGGTTTCCTCTCCCGTCGATGCCGGGGCCTAAGACCTTGTGTGGAGTCGGGGCCGGAACCTGAGGATTCCTCTCCAGTGCTGACATGGATCTTGGGGTACTTCTGGAGTCTCACCAGGGGAGTCAGTCCTCGTCTCGAATGCGCGCATGCACTTGCACTTTCCTCCAGAGCGGTAGCAGCAGTGTCACGCAGTCCGCCGCGTGGATCAAAGGATCTATGGTTTTCCCTCGAGACTTTCATACGAGGCTTTCCCACGAGGCTTTCCCACAGGGCTGTCCCACGTGCACACGTGGTGGGAGTCGATCCTCGGCTTGAACCTCAAGGCAGTGCAGGGAAAACAGGTTCCTCTGGAATGGACTGACACATCTGGGGGACTCTTTAAATGGTGGCACGACCCTCGAGTTCCTCTCGCATTTCCTGTGGAGAGCGCCTCCTCTTGAGATGCGACGGGAAGCCGGGAATTCTTTCCCTACGAAACAGGGAAAGGATCCCTCACCTCGAGCTAGGAGGCGGAAACGGGGCTCCCCTGGATATGTGCGGGACCCTCGTGCTTCCTCTCGAGTGGAGACGGGTATGTCGGGGAACTTCTGGACTTGCAGCGAGGGTGTGAAGGACCCTTTGGAAGTTCCAGTGGTTAGATGTGATTAGCCTCGAGAAGCATCAGCGGAAATGGGCCTCATCTCGCCTGGAGGGCAAAACCTCCTGGATTTTCTCGAGTTGCGGCAGGTGCTCTCGACTTACGACGGGGACCTCGGGGACCCGCTCTGGTGGCCTCAGGAAAGGCCAGTCCCCATGCGAGTTCCTCGGGGGCCTCTCGGGATTCCTCTCCCGTCAATGCCGGGGCCTACGACCTTGTGTGGAGTCGGGGCCCGAACGTGAGGATTCTTCTCCAGTGCTGACATGGATCTTGGGGTACTTCTGGAGTCTCCCCAGGGGAGTCAGTCCTCATCTCGAATGCGGGCATGCACTTGCGCTTTCCTCCAGAGCGGTAGCAGCAGTGTCACGCATTCCGCAGCGTGCATCAAAGGATCTATGGTTTTCCCTCGAGACTTTCCCACGAGGCTTTCCCACGAGGCTTTCCCACAGGGCTGTCTAACGTGCAAACGTGGTGCGAGTCGATCCTCGGCTTGAACGTCAAGGCAGTGCAGGGAAAACAGGTTCCTCTGGAATGGACTGACACATCTGGGGGACTCTTGGAATGGTGGCAAGACCCTGGAGTTCTTCTCGCCTTTCCTGTGGAGAGCGCCTCCTCTTGAGATGCGACGGGAACGCCGAGAATTCTTTCCCTACGAAACAGGGAAGGGATCCGTCATCTGGAGCTAGGAGGCAGAAACGGGGCTTCCCTGGATGTGTGCGGGACCCCAGTGCTTCCTCTCCAGTGGAGACGGGTATGTTGGGAACTTCTTGAGTTGCAGCAAGGGTGTGAAGGACCCTTTGGAAATTCCAGTGGTTAGATGTGATTAGCCTCGAGAAGCCTCAGCGGAAATGGGCCTCATCTCGCCTGGAGGGCAAAACCTCCTGGATTTTCTCGAGTTGCGGCAGGTGTTCTCGACTTACGACGTGGACCTCAGGGATCCGCTCTGGTGGCCTCAGGAAAGCCCAGTCCCCATGCGAGTTCTTCGGGGGCCTCTCGGGATTCCTCTCCCGTCGATGCCGGGGCCTAAGACCTTGTGTGGAGTCGGGGCCGGAACCTGAGGATTCCTCTCCAGTGCTGACATGGATCTTGGGGTACTTCTGGAGTCTCCCCAGGGGAGTCAGTCCTCGTCTCGAATGCGGGCATGCACTTGCGCTTTCCTCCAGAGCGGTAGCAGCAGTGTCACGCAGTCCGCCACGTGGATCAAAGGATCTATGGTTTTCTCTCGAGACTTTCCCACGAGGCTTTCCCACGAGGCTTTCCCACAGGGCTGTCCCACGTGCACACGGGGTGGGAGTCGATCCTCGGCTTGAACCTCAAGGCAGTGCAGGGAAAACAGGTTCCTCTGGAATGGACTGACACATCTGGGGGACTCTTGGAATGGTGGCACGACCCTGGAGTTCCTCTAGCCTTTCCTGTGGATAGCGCCTCCTCTTGAGATGCGACGGGAACGCCGGGAATTCTTTCCCTACGAAACAGGGAAAGGATCCCTCATCTCGAGCTAGGCGGCGGAAACGGGGCTCCCCTGTATGTGTGCGGGACCACCGTGCTTCCTCTCGAGTGGAGACGGGTATGTCGGGGAACTTCTTGAGTTGCAGCAAGGGTGTGAAGGACCCTTTGGAAGTTCCAGTGGTTAGATGTGATTGGCCTCGAGCAGCCTCAGCGGAAATGGGCCTCATCTCGCCTGGAGGGCAAAACCTCCTGGATTTTCTCGAGTTGCGGCAGGTGCTCTCGACTTACGACGGGGACCTCGGGGACCCGCTCTGGTGGCCTCAGGAAAGGCCAGTCCCCATGCGAGTTCCTCGGGGGCATCTCGGGATTCCCCTCCCGTCGATGCTGGGGCCTAAGACCTTGTGTGGAGTCGGGGCCGGAAACTGAGGATTCCTCTCCAGTGCTGACATGGATCATGGGGTACTTCTGGAGTCTCCCCAGGGGAGTCAGTCCTCGACTCGAATGCGCGCATGCACTTGCGCTTTCCTCCAGAGCGGTAGCAGCAGTCTCACGCAGTCCGCCGCGTGGATCAAAGGATCTATGGTTTTCCCTCGAGTCTTTCCCACGAGGCTTTCCCACGAGGCTTTCCCACAGGGCTGTCCCACGTGCACACGTGGTGGGAGTCGATCCTCGGCTTGAACGTCAAGGCAGTGCAGGGAAAACAGGTTCCTCTGGAATGGACTGACACATCTGGGGGACTCTTGGAATGGTGGCATGACCCTGGAGTTCCTCTCGCCTTTCCTGTGGAGAGCGCCTCCTCCTGAGATGCGACGGGAACGCCGGGAATTCTTTCCCTACGAAACAGGGATAGGATCCCTCATCTCGAGCTAGGAGGCGGAAAAGGGGCTCCCCTGAATGTGTGCGGGACCCTCGTGCTTCCTCTCGAGTGGAGATGGGTATGTCGGAGAACTTCTTGAGTTGCAGCAAGGGTGTGAAAGACCCTTTGGAAATTCCAGTGGTTAGAGGTGATTAGCCTCGAGAAGCCTCAGCGGAAATGGGCCTCATCTCGCCTGGAGGGCAAAACCTCCTGGATTTTCTCGAGTTGCGGCAGGTGCTCTCGACTTACGACGGGGACCTCGGGAACCCGTTCTGGTGGCCTCAGGAAAGGCCAGTCCCCATGCGAGTTCCTCGGGGGCGTCTCGGGATTCCTCTCCCGTCGATGCCGGGGCCTAAGACCTTGTGTGGAGTCGGGGCCGGAACCTGAGGATTCCTCTCCAGTGCTGACATGGATCTTGGGGAACTTCTGGAGTCTCCCCAGGGGAGTCAGTCCTCGTCTCGAATGCGCGCATGCACTTGCTCTTTCCTCCAGAGCGGTAGCAGCAATGTCACGCAGTCCGCCGCGTGGATCAAAGGATCTATGGTTTTCCCTCGAGTCTTTCCCACGAGGTTTTCCCACGAGGCTTTCCCACAGGGCTGTCCCACGTGCACACGTGGTGGGAGACGATCCTCGGTTTGAACATCAAGGCAGTGCAGGGAAAACAGGTTCCTCTGGAATGGACTGACACATCTGGGGGACTCTTGGAATGGTGGAACGACCCTGGAGTTCCTCTCGCCTTTACTGTGGAGAGCGCCTCCTCTTGAGATGCGACGTGAATGCCGGGAATTCTTTCCCTACGAAACAGGGAAAGGATCCCTCATCTCGAGCTAGGAGGCGGAAACGGGGCTCCCCTGGATGTGTGCGGGACACTCGTGCTTCCTCTCGAGTGGAGACGGGTATGTCGGGGAACTTCTTGAGTTGCAGCGAGGGTGTGAAGGACCCTTTGGAAGTTCCAGTGGTTAGATGTGATTAGCCTCGAGAAGACTCAGCATAAATGGGCCTCATCTCGCCTGGAGGGCAAAACTTCCTGGATTTTCTCGAGTTGCGGTAGGTGCCTCGACTTACTATGGGGACCTCGGGGACCCGCTCTGGTGGCCTCAGGAAAGGCCAGTCCCCATGCGAGTTCCTCGAGGGCCTCTCGGGATTCCTCTCCCGTCGATACCGGGGCCTAACACCTTGTGTGGAGTCGGGGCCGGAACCTGAGGATTCCTCTCCAGTGCTGACATGGATCTTGGGGTACTTCTGGAGTCTCCCCAGGGGAGTCAGTCCTCGTCTCGAATGCGGGCATGCACTTGCGCTTTCCTCCAGAGCGGTAGCAGCAGTGTCACGCAGTCCGCCGCGTGGATCAAAGGATCTATGGTTTTCCCTCGAGTCTTTCCCACGAGGCGTTCCCACGAGGCTTTCCCACAGGGCTGTCCCACGTGAACACGTGGTGGGAGTCGATCCTCGGCTTGAACGTCAAGGCAGTGCAGGGAAAACAGGTTCCTCTGGAATGGACTGACACATCTGGGGGACTCTTGGAATGGTGGCACGACCCTGGAGTTCCTCTCGCCTTTCCTGTGGAGAGCGCCTCCTCTTGAGATGCGACGGGAACGCCGGGAATTCTTTCAGTACGAAACAGGGAAAGGATCCGTCATCTCGAGCTAGCAGGCGGAAACGGGGCTCCCCTGGATGTGTGCGGGACCGCACGTGCTTCCCCTCGAGTGGAGACGGATATGTCGGGGAACTTCTTGAGTTGCAGCAAGGGTGTGAAGGACCCTTTGGAAGTTCCAGTGGTTAGATGTGATTAGCCTCGAGAAGCCTCAGCGGAAATGGGCCTCATGTCGCCTGGAGGGCAAAACCTCCTGGATATTCTCGAGTTGCGGCAGGTGCTCTCGACTTACGACGGGGACCTCAGGGACCCGCTCTGGTGGCCTCAGGAAAGGCCAGTCCCCATGCGAGTTCCTCGGGGGCCTCTCGGGATTCCTCTCCCGTCGATGCCGGGGCCTAAACCTTGTGTGGAGTCGGGGCCGGAACCTGAGGATTCCTCTCCAGTGCTGACATGGATCTTGGGGTACTTCTGGAGTCTCCCCAGGGGAGTCAGTCCTCGTCTCGAATGCGGGCATGCACTTGCGCTTTCCTCCAGAGCGGTAGCAGCAGTGTCACGCAGTCCGCCGCGTGGATCAAAGGATCTATGGTTTTCCCTCGAGTCTTTCCCACGAGGCTTTCCCACGAGGCTTTCCCACAGGGCTGTCCCACGTGAACACGTGGTGGGAGTCGATCCTCGGCTTGAACGTCAAGGCAGTGCAGGGAAAACAGGTTCCTCTGGAATGGACTGACACATCTGGGGGACTCTTGGAATGGTGGCACGACCCTGGAGTTCCTCTCGCCTTTCCTGTGGAGAGAGCCTCCTCTTGAGATGCGACGGGAACGCCGGGAATTCTTTCCCTACGAAACAGGGAAAGGATCCGTCATCTCGAGCTAGCAGGCGGAAACGGGGCTCCCCTGAATGTGTGCGTGACCCCACGTGCTTCCTCTCGAGTGGAGACGGGTATGTTGGGGAACTTCTTGAGTTGCAGCAAGGGTGTGAAGGACCCTTTGGAAGTTCCAGTGGTTAGATGTGATTAGCCTCGAGAAGCCTCAGCGGAAATGGGCCTCATGTCTCCTGGAGGGCAAAACCTCCTTGATATTCTCGAGTTGCGGCAGGTGCTCTCGACTTACGACGGGGACCTCGGGGACCCGCTCTGGTGGCCACAGGAAAGGCCAGTCCCCATGCGAGTTCCTCGGGGGCCTCTCGGGATTCCTCTCCCGTCGATGCCGGGGCCTAAGACCTTGTGTGGAGTCGGGGTCGGAACCTAAGTATTCCTCTCCAGTGCTGACATGGATCTTGGGGTACTTCTGGAGTCTCCTCAGGGGAGTCAGTCCTCGTCTCGAATGTGGGCATGCACTTGCGCTTTCCTCCAGAGCGGTAGCAGCAGTGTCACGCAGTCCGCCGCGTGGATCAAAGGATGTATGGTTTTCCCTCGTGTCTTTCCCACGAGGCTTTCCCACGAGGCTTACCCACAGGGCTGTACCACATGCACACGTGGTGGGACTCGATCCTCGGCTTGAACGTCAAGGCAGGGCCGGGAAAACAGGTTCCTCTGGAATGGACTGAAACATCTGGGGGTCTCTTGGAATGGTGGCACGACCCTTGAGTTCCTCTCGCCTTTCATGTGCAGAGCGCCTCCTCTTGAGATGCGACGGGAACGCCGGGAATTTTTTCCCTACGAAACAGGGAAAGGATCCCTCATCTCGAGCTAGGAGGCGGAAAAGGGGCTCCCGTGGATTTGTGCGGGACCCACGTGTTTCCCCTCGAGTGGAGACCGGTATGTCGCGGAACTGCTTGAGTTGCAGCAAGTGTGTGAAAGACCCTTTGGAAGTTCCAGTGGTTAGATGTGATTGGCCTCGAGAAGCCTCAGCGGAAATGGGCCTCATCTCGCCTGGAGGGCAAAACCTCCTGGATTTTCTCGAGTAGCGGCAGATGCTCTCGACTTACGACGGGGACCTCGGGGACCCGCTCTGGTGGCCTCAGGAAAGGCCAGTCCCCATGCGAGTTCCTCGGGGGCCTCTCGGGATTCCTCTCCCGTCGATGCCGGGGCCTAAGACCTTGTATGGAGTCGGGGCCGGAACCTGAGGATTCCTCTCCAGTGCTGACATGGATCTTGGGGTACTTCTGGAGTCTCCCCAGGGGAGTCAGTCCTCGTCTCGACTGCGGGCATGCACTTGCGCTTTCCTCCAGAGCGGTAGCAGCAGTGTCACGCAGTCCGCCGCATGGATCAAAGGATCTATGGTTTTCCCTCGAGTCTTTCCCACGAGGCTTTCCCACGAGGCTTACCCACAGGGCTGTACCCCATGCACACGTGGTGGGACTCGATCCTCGGCTTGAACGTCAAGGCAGTGCCAGGAAAACAGGGTCCTCTGGAATGGACTGACACATCTGGCGGTCTCTTGGAATGGTGGCACGACCCTGGAGTTCCTCTCGCCTTTCCTGTGGAGAGCGCCTCCTCTTGAGATGCGACGGGAACGCCGGGAATTCTTTCCCTACGAAACAGGGAAAGGATCCCTCATCTCGAGCTAGGAGGCGGAAAAGGGGCTCCCCTGGATGTGTGCGGGACCGCACGTGCTTCCGCTCGAGTGGAGACGGATATGTCGCGGAACTGCTTGAGTTGCAGCAAGGGTGTGAAGGACCCTTTGGAAGTTCCAGTGGTTAGATGTGATTGGCCTCGAGAAGCTTCAGCGGAAATGGGCCTCATGTCGCCTGGAGGGCAAAACCTCCTGGATATTCTCGAGTTGCGGCAGGTGCTCTCGACTTACGACGGGGACCTCAGGGACCCGCTCTGGTGGCCTCAGGAAAGGCCAGTCCCCATGCGAGTTCCTCGGGGGCCTCTCGGGATTCCTCTCCCGTCGATGCCGGGGCCTAAACCTTGTGTGGAGTCGGGGCCGGAACCTGAGGATTCCTCTCCAGTGCTGACATGGATCTTGGGGTACTTCTGGAGTCTCCCCAGGGGAGTCAGTCCTCGTCTCGAATGCGGGCATGCACTTGCGCTTTCCTCCAGAGCGGTAGCAGCAGTGTCACGCAGTCCGCCGCGTGGATCAAAGGATCTATGGTTTTCCCTCTTGTCTTTCCCACGAGGATTTCCCACGAGGCTTACCCACAGGGCTGTACCACATGCACACGTGGTGGGACTCGATCCTCGGCTTGAACGTCAAGGCAGGGCCGGGAAAACAGGTTCCTCTGGAATGGACTGACACATCTGGGGGACTCTTGGAATGGTGGCACGACCCTGGAGTTCCTCTCGCCTTTCCTGTGGAGAGTGCCTCCTCTTGAGATGCGACGGGAACGCCGGGAATTCTTTCCCTACGAAACAGGGAAAGGATCCCTCATCTCGAGCTAGGAGGCAGAAACGGGGCTCCCCTGGATGTGTGCGGGACCCCACGTGCTTCCTCTCGAGTGGAGACGGGTATGTCGGGGAACTTCTTGAGTTGCAGCAAGGGTGTGAAGGACCCTTTGGAAGTTCCAGTGGTTAGACGTGATTGGCCTCGAGAAGCCTCAGCAGAAATGGGCCTCATCTCGCCTGGAGGGCAAAGCCTCTTGGATTTTTCCGAGTTGGGGCAGGTGTTCTCGACTTCCGACGGGACCACAGGGACCCGCTCTGGTGACCTTACGAAAGGCCAGTCCCCATGCGAGTTCCTCGGGGGCCTCTCGGGATTCCTCTCCCGTCGATGCCGGGGCCTAAGACCTTGTGTGGAGTCGGGGCCGGAAACTGAAGATTCCTCTCGAGTGCTGACATGGATCTTGGGGTACTTCTGGAGTCTCCCCAGGGGAGTCAGTCCTCGTCTCGAATGCGGGCATGCACTTGCGCTTTCCTCCAGAGCGGTAGCAGCAGTGTCACGCAATCCGTCGCGTGGATCAAAGGATCTATGGTTTTCCCTCGAGTCTTTCCCACGAGGCATTCCCACGAGGCTTACACACAGGGCTGTACCACATGCACACGTGGTGGGACTCGATCCTCGGCTTGAACGTCAAGGCAGGGACGGGAAAACAGGTTCCTCTGGAATGGACTGACACATCTGGGGGACTCTTGGAATGGTGGCACGACCCTGGAGTTCCTCCCGCCTTTCCTGTGGAGCGCGCCTCCTCTTGAGATGCGACGGGAACGCCGGGAATCTTTCCCTACGAATCAGGGAAAGGATCCCTCATCTCGAGTTAGGAGGCGGAAACGGGTCTCCCCTGGATGTGTGCGGGACCCCACGTGCTTCCTCTCGAGTGGAGACGGGTATGTCGGGGAACATCTTGAGTTGCAGCAAGGGTGTGAAGGACCCTTTGGAAGTTCCAGTGGTTAGACGTGATTGGCCTCGAGAAGCCTCAGCGGAAATGGGCCTCATCTCGCCTGGAGGGCAAAACATCCTGGATTTTCTCGAGTTGCGGCAGGTGCTCTCGACTTACGATGGGGACCTCAGGGACCCGCTCTGGTGGCCTCAGGAAAGGCCAGTCTCCATGCGAGTTCCTCGGAGGCCTCTGGGGATTCCTCTCCCGTCGATGCCGGGGACTAAAACCTTGTGTGGAGTCGGGGCCGGAACCTGAGGATTCCTCTCCAGTGCTGACATGGATCTTGGAGTAATTCTGGAGTCTCCCCAGGGGAGTCAGTCCTCGTCTCGAATGCGGGCATGCACTTGCGCTTTCCTCCAGAGCGGTAGCAGCAGTGTCACGCAGTCCGCCGCGTGGATCAAAGGATCTATGGTTTTCCCTCGAGTCTTTCCCACGAGGCTTTCTCACGAGGCTTTCCCACAGGGCTGTCCCACGTGCACAGGTGGTGGGACTCGATCCTCGGCTTGAACGTCAAGGCAGTGCAGGGAAAACAGGTTCCTCTGGAATGGACTGACACAGCTGGGGGACTCTTGCAATGGTAGCACGACCCTGGAGTTCCTCTCGCCTTTCCTGTGGAGAGCGCCTCCTCTTGAGATGCGACGGGAACGCCGGGAATTCTTTCCCTACGAAACAGGGAAAGGATCCCTCATCTCGAACTAGGAGGCGGAAACGCGGCTCCCCTGGATGTGTGCGGGACCCCACGTGCTTCCTCTCCAGTGGAGACGGGTACGTCGCGGAACTGCTTGAGTTGCAGCAAGCGTGTGAAGGACCCTTTGGAAGTTCCAGTGGTTAGATGTGATTGGCCTCGAGAAGCCTCAGCGGAAATGGGCCTCATCTCGCCTGGAGGGCAAAACCTCCTGGATTTTTTCGAGTTGCGGCAGGTGCTCTCGACTTACGACGGGGACCTCAGGGAACTGCTCTGGTGGCCTCAGGAAAGGCCAGTCCCCATGCGAGTTCCTCGGGGGCCTCTCGGGATTCCTCTCCCGTCGATGCCGGGGCCTAAACCTTGTGTGGAGTCGGGGCCGGAACCTGAGGATTCCTCTCCAGTGCTGACATGGATCTTGGGGTACTTCTGGAGTCTCCCCAGGGGAGTCAGTCCTCGTCTCGAATGCGGGCATGCACTTGCGCTTTCCTCCAGAGCGGTAGCAGCAGTGTCACGCAGTCCGCCGCGTGGATCAAAGGATCTATGGTTTTCCCTCGAGTCTTTCCCACGAGGCTTTCCCACGAGGCTTTCCCACAGGGCTGTCCCACGTGCACACGTGGTGGGAGTCGATCCTCGGCTTGAACGTCAAGGCAGTGCAGGGAAAACAGGTTCCTCTGGAATGGACTGACACATCTGGGGGACTCTTGGAATGGTGGCACGACCCTGGAGTTCCTCTCGCCTTTCCTGTGGAGAGCGGCTCCTCTTGAGATGCGACGGGAACGCCGGGAATTCTTTCCCTACGAAACAGGGAAAGGATCCCTCATCTCGAGGTAGGAGGCGGAAACGGGGCTCCCCTGGATGTGTGCGGGACCCACGTGCTTCCTCTCGAGTGGAGACGGGTATGTCGGGGAACTTCTTGAGTTGCAGCAAGGGTGTGAAGGACCCTTTGGAAGTTCCAGTGGTTAGACGTGATTAGCCTCGAGAAGCCTCAGCGGAAATGGGCCTCATCTCGCCTGGAGGGCAAAACCTCCTGGATTTTCTCGAGTTGCGGCAGGTGCTCTCGACTTAGGACGGGGACCTCAGGGACCCGCTCTGGTGGCCTCAGGAAAGGCCAGTCCCCATGCGAGTTCCTCGGGGGCCTCTCGGGATTCCTCTCCCGTCGATGCCGGGGCCTAAGACCTTGTGTGGAGTCGGGGCCGGAACCTGAGGATTCCTCTCCAGTGCTGACATGGATCTTGGGGTACTTCTGGAGTCTCCCCAGGGGAGTCAGTCCTCGTCTCGAATGCGGGCATGCACTTGCGCTTTCCTCCAGAGCGGTAGCAGCAGTGTCACGCAGTCCGCCGCGTGGATCAAAGGATCTATGGTTTTCCCTCGAGTCTTTCCCACGAGGCTTTCCCACGAGGCTTTCCCAAAGGGCTGTCCCACGTGCACACGTGGTGGGAGTCGATCCTCGGCTTGAACGTCAAGGCAGTGCAGGGAAAACAGGTTCCTCTGGAATGGACTGACACATCTGGGGGACTCTTGCAATGGTGGCACGACCCTGGAGTTCCTCTCGCCTTTCCTGTGGAGAGCGGCTCCTCTTGAGATGCGACGGGAACGCCGGGAATTCTTTCCCTACGAAACAGGGAAAGGATCCCTCATCTCGAGCTAGGAGGCGGAAACGGGGCTCCCCTGGATGTGTGCGGGACCCCACGTGCTTCCTCTCGAGTGGAGACGGGTATGTCGGGGAACTTCTTGAGTTGCAGCAAGGGTGTGAAGGACCCTTTGGAAGTTCCAGTGGTTAGACGTGATTGGCCTCGAGAAGCCTCAGCGGAAATGGGCCTCATCTCGCCTGGAGGGCAAAACCTCCTGGATTTTCTCGAGTTGCGGCAGGTGCTCTCGACTTACGACGGGGACCTCAGGGACCCACTCTGGTGGCCTCAGGAAAGGCCAGTCCCCATGCGAGTTCCTCGGGGGCGTCTCGGGATTCCTCTCCCGTCGATGCCGGGGCCTAAGACCTTGTCTGGAGTCGGGGCCGGAACATGAGGATTCCTCTCCAGTGCTGACATGGATCATGGGGTACTTCTGGAGTCTCCCCAGGGGAGTCAGTCCTCGTCTCGAATGCGGGCATGCACTTGCGCTTTCCTCCAGAGCGGTAGCAGCAGTGTCACGCAGTTCGCCGCGTGGATCAAAGAATCTATGGTTTTCCCTCGAGTCTTTCCCACGAGGCTTTCCCACGAGGCTTTCCCACAGGGCTGTCCCACGTGCACATGTGGTGGGAGTCGATCCTCGGCTTGAACGTCAAGGCAGTGCAGGGAAAGCAGGTTCCTCTGGAATGGACTGACACATCTGGGGGACTCTTGGAATGGTGGCACGACCCTGGAGTTCCTCTCGCCTTTCCTGTGGAGAGCGCCTCCTCTTGAAATGCGACGGGAACGCCGGGAATTCTTTCCCTACGAAACAGTGAAAGGATCACTCATCTCGAGCTAGGAGGCGGAAACGGGGCTCCCCTGGATGTGTGCGGGACACCACGTGCTTCCTCTCGAGTGGAGACGGGTATGTCGGGGAACTTATTGAGTTGCAGCAAGGGTGTGAAGGACCCTTTGGAAGTTCCAGTGGTTAGATGTGATTGGCCTCGAGAAGCCTCAGCGGAAATGGGCCTCATCTCGCCTGGAGGGCAAAACCTCCTGGATTTTCTCGAGTTGCGGCAGGTGCTCTCGACTTACGACGGGGACCTCAGGGACCCGCTCTGGTGGCCTCAGGAAAGGCCAGTCCCCATGCGAGTTCCTCGGGGGCCTCTCGGGATTCCTCTCCCGTCGATGCCGGGGCCTAAGACCTTGTGTGGAGTCGGGGCCGGAACCTGAGGATTCCTCTCCAGTGCTGACACGGATCTTGGGGTACTTCTGGAGTCTCCCCAGGGGAGTCAGTCCTCGTCTCGAATGCGGGCATGCACTTGTGCTTTCCTCCAGAGCGGTAGCAGCAGCGTCACGCAGTCCGCCGCGTGGATCAAAGGATCTATGGTTTTCCCTCGAGTCTTTCCCACGAGGCTTTCCCACGAGGCTTTCCCACAGGGCTGTCCCACGTGCACACGTGGTGGGAGTCGATCCTCTGCTTGAACGTCAAGGCAGTGCAGGGAAAACAGGTTCCTCTGGAATGGACTGACACATCTGGGGGACTCTTGGAATGGTGTCACGACCCTGGAGTTCCTGTCGCCTTTCCTGTGGAGAGCGCCTCCTCTTGAGATGCGACGGGCACGCCGGGAATTCTGTCCCTACGAAACAGGGAAAGGATCCCTCATCTCGAGCTAGGAGGCGGAAACGGGGCTCCCCTGGATGTGTGCGGGACCCACGTGCTTCCTCTCGAGTGGAGACGGGTATGTCGGGGAACTTCTGGAGTTGCAGCAAGGGTGTGAAGGACCCTTTGGAAGTTCCAGTGGTTAGACGTGATTAGCCTCGAGAAGCCTCAGCGGAAATGGGCCTCATCTCGCCTGGATGGTAAAACCTCCTGGATTTTCTCGAGTTGCCGCAGGTGCTCTCGACTTATGACGGGGACCTCAGGGACCCGGTCTGGTGGCCTCAGGAAAGGCCAGTCCCCATGCGAGTTCCTCGGGGGCCTCTCGGGATTCCTCTCCCGTCGATGCTGGGGCCTAAGACCTTGTGTGGAGTCGGGGCCGGAACCTGAGGATTCCTCTCCAGTGCTGACATGGATCTTGGGATACTTCTGGAGTCTCCCCAGGATAGTCAGTCCTCGTCTCGAATGCGGGCATGCACTTGCGCTTTCCTCCAGAGCGGTAGCAGCAGTGTCACGCAGTCCGCCGCGTGGATCAAAGGATCTATGGTTTTCCCTCGAGTCTTTCCCACGAGGCTTTCCCGCGAGGCTTTCCCACAGGGCTGTCCCACGTGCACACGTGGTGGGAGTCGATCCTCGGCTTGAACGTCAAGGCAGTGCAGGGAAAACAGGTTCCTCTGGAATGGACTGACACATCTGGGGGACTCTTGGAATGGTGGCATGACCCTGGAGTTCCTCTCGCCTTTCCTGTGGAGAGCGCCTCCTCTTGAGATGCGACGGGAACGCCGGGAATTCTTTCCCTACGAAACAGGGAAAGGATCCCTCATCTCGAGCTAGGAGGCGGAAACGGGGCTCCCCTGGATGTGTGCGGGACACCACGTGCTTCCCCTCGAGTGCAGACGGGTATGTCGGGGAACTTCTTGAGTTGCAACAAGGGTGTGAAGGACCCTTTGGAAGTTCCAGTGGTTAGATGTGATTGGCCTCGAGAAGCCTCAGCGGAAATGGGCCTCATCTCGCCTGGAGGGCAAAACCTCCTAGATTTTCTCAAGTTGCGGCAGGTGCTCTCGACTTACGACGGGGACCTCAGGGACCCGCTCTGGTGGCCTCAGGAAAGGCCAGTCCCCTTGCGAGTTCCACGGGGGCCTCTCGGGATTCCTCTCCCGTCGATGCCGGGGCCTAAGACCTTGTGTGGAGTCGGGGCCAGAACCTGAGGATTCCTCTCCAGTCCTGACATGGTCTTGCGGTACTTCTGGAGTCTCCCCAGGGGAGTCAGTCCTCGACTCGAATGCGCGCATGCACTTGCGCTTTCCTCCAGAGCGGTAGCAGCAGTGTCACGCAGTCCGCCGCGTGGATCAAAGGATCTATGTTTTTCTCTCGAGTCTTTCCCACGAGGCTTTCCCACGAGGCTTTCCCACAGGGATGTCCCACGTGCACACGTGGTGGGAGTCGATCCTCGGCTTGAACGTCAAGGCAGTGCAGGGAAAACAGGTTCCTCTGGAATGGACTGACACATCTGGGGGACTCTTGGAATGGTGGCACGACCCTGGAGTTCCTCTCGCCTTTTCTGTGGAGAGCGCCTCCTCTTGAGATGCGACGGGAACGCCGGGAATTCTTTCCCTACGAAACAGGGAAAGGATCCCTCATCTCGAGCTAGGAGGCGGAAACGGGGCTCCCCTGGATGTGTGCGGGACCCCACGTGCTTCCTCTCGAGTGGAGACGGGTACGTCGGGGAACTGCTTGAGTTGCAGCAAGCGTGTGAAGGACCCTTTGGAAGTTCCAGTGGTTAGATGTGATTGGCCTCGAGAAGCCTCAGCGGAAATGGGCCTCATCTCGCCTGGAGGGCAAAACCTCCTGGATTTTTTCGAGTTGCGGCAGGTGCTCTCGACTTACGACGGGGACCTCAGGGAACTGCTCTGGTGGCCTCAGGAAAGGCCAGTCCCCATGCGAGTTCCTCGGGGGCCTCTCGGGATTCCTCTCCCGTCGATGCCGGGGCCTAAACCTTGTGTGGAGTCGGGGCCGGAACCTGAGGATTCCTCTCCAGTGCTGACATGGATCTTGGGGTACTTCTGGAGTCTCCCCAGGGGAGTCAGTCCTCGTCTCGAATGCGGGCATGCACTTGCGCTTTCCTCCAGAGCGGTAGCAGCAGTGTCACGCAGTCCGCCGCGTGGATCAAAGGATCTATGGTTTTCCCTCGAGTCTTTCCCACGAGGCTTTCCCACGAGGCTTTCCCACAGGGCTGTCCCACGTGCACACGTGGTGGGAGTCGTTCCTCGGCTTGAACGTCAAGGCAGTGCAGGGAAAACAGGTTCCTCTGGAATGGACTGACACATCTGGGGGACTCTTGGAATGGTGGCACGACCCTGGAGTTCCTCTCGCCTTTCCTGTGGAGAGCGGCTCCTCTTGAGATGCGACGGGAACGCCGGGAATTCTTTCCCTACGAAACAGGGAAAGGATCCCTCATCTCGAGGTAGGAGGCGGAAACGGGGCTCCCCTGGATGTGTGCGGGACCCACGTGCTTCCTCTCGAGTGGAGACGGGTATGTCGGGGAACTTCTTGAGTTGCAGCAAGGGTGTGAAGGACCCTTTGGAAGTTCCAGTGGTTAGACGTGATTAGCCTCGAGAAGCCTCAGCGGAAATGGGCCTCATCTCGCCTGGAGGGCAAAACCTCCTGGATTTTCTCGAGTTGCGGCAGGTGCTTTCGACTTAGGACGGGGACCTCAGGGACCCGCTCTGGTGGCCTCAGGAAAGGCCAGTCCCCATGCGAGTTCCTCGGGGGCCTCTCGGGATTCCTCTCCCGTCGATGCCGGGGCCTAAGACCTTGTGTGGAGTCGGGGCCGGAACCTGAGGATTCCTCTCCAGTGCTGACATGGATCTTGGGGTACTTCTGGAGTCTCCCCAGGGGAGTCAGTCCTCGTCTCGAATGCGGGCATGCACTTGCGCTTTCCTCCAGAGCGGTAGCAGCAGTGTCACGCAGTCCGCCGCGTGGATCAAAGGATCTATGGTTTTCCCTCGAGTCTTTCCCACGAGGCTTTCCCACGAGGCTTTCCCAAAGGGCTGTCCCACGTGCACACGTGGTGGGAGTCGATCCTCGGCTTGAACGTCAAGGCAGTGCAGGGAAAACAGGTTCCTCTGGAATGGACTGACACATCTGGGGGACTCTTGCAATGGTGGCACGACCCTGGAGTTCCTCTCGCCTTTCCTGTGGAGAGCGGCTCCTCTTGAGATGCGACGGGAACGCCGGGAATTCTTTCCCTACGAAACAGGGAAAGGATCCCTCATCTCGAGCTAGGAGGCGGAAACGGGGCTCCCCTGGATGTGTGCGGGACCCCACGTGCTTCCTCTCGAGTGGAGACGGGTATGTCGGGGAACTTCTTGAGTTGCAGCAAGGGTGTGAAGGACCCTTTGGAAGTTCCAGTGGTTAGACGTGATTGGCCTCGAGAAGCCTCAGCGGAAATGGGCCTCATCTCGCCTGGAGGGCAAAACCTCCTGGATTTTCTCGAGTTGCGGCAGGTGCTCTCGACTTACGACGGGGACCTCAGGGACCCACTCTGGTGGCCTCAGGAAAGGCCAGTCCCCATGCGAGTTCCTCGGGGGCGTCTCGGGATTCCTCTCCCGTCGATGCCGGGGCCTAAGACCTTGTCTGGAGTCGGGGCCGGAACATGAGGATTCCTCTCCAGTGCTGACATGGATCATGGGGTACTTCTGGAGTCTCCCCAGGGGAGTCAGTCCTCGTCTCGAATGCGGGCATGCACTTGCGCTTTCCTCCAGAGCGGTAGCAGCAGTGTCACGCAGTTCGCCGCGTGGATCAAAGAATCTATGGTTTTCCCTCGAGTCTTTCCCACGAGGCTTTCCCACGAGGCTTTCCCACAGGGCTGTCCCACGTGCACATGTGGTGGGAGTCGATCCTCGGCTTGAACGTCAAGGCAGTGCAGGGAAAGCAGGTTCCTCTGGAATGGACTGACACATCTGGGGGACTCTTGGAATGGTGGCACGACCCTGGAGTTCCTCTCGCCTTTCCTGTGGAGAGCGCCTCCTCTTGAAATGCGACGGGAACGCCGGGAATTCTTTCCCTACGAAACAGTGAAAGGATCACTCATCTCGAGCTAGGAGGCGGAAACGGGGCTCCCCTGGATGTGTGCGGGACACCACGTGCTTCCTCTCGAGTGGAGACGGGTATGTCGGGGAACTTATTGAGTTGCAGCAAGGGTGTGAAGGACCCTTTGGAAGTTCCAGTGGTTAGATGTGATTGGCCTCGAGAAGCCTCAGCGGAAATGGGCCTCATCTCGCCTGGAGGGCAAAACCTCCTGGATTTTCTCGAGTTGCGGCAGGTGCTCTCGACTTACGACGGGGACCTCAGGGACCCGCTCTGGTGGCCTCAGGAAAGGCCAGTCCCCATGCGAGTTCCTCGGGGGCCTCTCGGGATTCCTCTCCCGTCGATGCCGGGGCCTAAGACCTTGTGTGGAGTCGGGGCCGGAACCTGAGGATTCCTCTCCAGTGCTGACACGGATCTTGGGGTACTTCTGGAGTCTCCCCAGGGGAGTCAGTCCTCGTCTCGAATGCGGGCATGCACTTGTGCTTTCCTCCAGAGCGGTAGCAGCAGCGTCACGCAGTCCGCCGCGTGGATCAAAGGATCTATGGTTTTCCCTCGAGTCTTTCCCACGAGGCTTTCCCACGAGGCTTTCCCACAGGGCTGTCCCACGTGCACACGTGGTGGGAGTCGATCCTCTGCTTGAACGTCAAGGCAGTGCAGGGAAAACAGGTTCCTCTGGAATGGACTGACACATCTGGGGGACTCTTGGAATGGTGTCACGACCCTGGAGTTCCTGTCGCCTTTCCTGTGGAGAGCGCCTCCTCTTGAGATGCGACGGGCACGCCGGGAATTCTGTCCCTACGAAACAGGGAAAGGATCCCTCATCTCGAGCTAGGAGGCGGAAACGGGGCTCCCCTGGATGTGTGCGGGACACCACGTGCTTCCTCTCGAGTGGAGACGGGTATGTCGGGGAACTTCTGGAGTTGCAGCAAGGGTGTGAAGGACCCTTTGGAAGTTCCAGTGGTTAGACGTGATTAGCCTCGAGAAGCCTCAGCGGAAATGGGCCTCATCTCGCCTGGATGGTAAAACCTCCTGGATTTTCTCGAGTTGCCGCAGGTGCTCTCGACTTACGACGGGGACCTCAGGGACCCGGTCTGGTGGCCTCAGGAAAGGCCAGTCCCCATGCGAGTTCCTCGGGGGCCTCTCGGGATTCCTCTCCCGTCGATGCTGGGGCCTAAGACCTTGTGTGGAGTCGGGGCCGGAACCTGAGGATTCCTCTCCAGTGCTGACATGGATCTTGGGATACTTCTGGAGTCTCCCCAGGATAGTCAGTCCTCGTCTCGAATGCGGGCATGCACTTGCGCTTTCCTCCAGAGCGGTAGCAGCAGTGTCACGCAGTCCGCCGCGTGGATCAAAGGATCTATGGTTTTCCCTCGAGTCTTTCCCACGAGGCTTTCCCGCGAGGCTTTCCCACAGGGCTGTCCCACGTGCACACGTGGTGGGAGTCGATCCTCGGCTTGAACGTCAAGGCAGTGCAGGGAAAACAGGTTCCTCTGGAATGGACTGACACATCTGGGGGACTCTTGGAATGGTGGCATGACCCTGGAGTTCCTCTCGCCTTTCCTGTGGAGAGCGCCTCCTCTTGAGATGCGACGGGAACGCCGGGAATTCTTTCCCTACGAAACAGGGAAAGGATCCCTCATCTCGAGCTAGGAGGCGGAAACGGGGCTCCCCTGGATGTGTGCGGGACACCACGTGCTTCCCCTCGAGTGCAGACGGGTATGTCGGGGAACTTCTTGAGTTGCAACAAGGGTGTGAAGGACCCTTTGGAAGTTCCAGTGGTTAGATGTGATTGGCCTCGAGAAGCCTCAGCGGAAATGGGCCTCATCTCGCCTGGAGGGCAAAACCTCCTAGATTTTCTCAAGTTGCGGCAGGTGCTCTCGACTTACGACGGGGACCTCAGGGACCCGCTCTGGTGGCCTCAGGAAAGGCCAGTCCCCTTGCGAGTTCCACGGGGGCCTCTCGGGATTCCTCTCCCGTCGATGCCGGGGCCTAAGACCTTGTGTGGAGTCGGGGCCAGAACCTGAGGATTCCTCTCCAGTCCTGACATGGATCTTGCGGTACTTCTGGAGTCTCCCCAGGGGAGTCAGTCCTCGACTCGAATGCGCGCATGCACTTGCGCTTTCCTCCAGAGCGGTAGCAGCAGTGTCACGCAGTCCGCCGCGTGGATCAAAGGATCTATGTTTTTCTCTCGAGTCTTTCCCACGAGGCTTTCCCACGAGGCTTTCCCACAGGGATGTCCCACGTGCACACGTGGTGGGAGTCGATCCTCGGCTTGAACGTCAAGGCAGTGCAGGGAAAACAGGTTCCTCTGGAATGGACTGACACATCTGGGGGACTCTTGGAATGGTGGCACGACCCTGGAGTTCCTCTCGCCTTTTCTGTGGAGAGCGCCTCCTCTTGAGATGCGACGGGAACGCCGGGAATTCTTTCCCTACGAAACAGGGAAAGGATCCCTCATCTCGAGCTAGGAGGCGGAAACGGGGCTCCCCTGGATGTGTGCGGGACCCCACGTGCTTCCTCTCGAGTGGAGACGGGTACGTCGGGGAACATCTTGAGTTGCAGCAATGGTGTGAAGGACCCTTTGGAAGTTCCAGTGGTTAGATGTGATTGGCCTCGAGAAGCCTCAGCGGAAATGGGCCTCATCTCGCCTGGAGGGCAAAACCTCCTGGATTTTCTCGAGTTGCGGCAGGTGCTCTCGACTTACGACGGGGACCTCAGGGAACCGCTCTGGTGGCCTCAGGAAAGGCCAGTCCCCATGCGAGTTCCTCGGGGGCCTCTCGGGATTCCTCTCCCGTCGATGCCGGGGCCTAAGACCTTGTGTGGAGTCGGGGCCGGAACCTGAGGATTCCTCTCCAGTGCTGACATGGATCTTGGGGTACTTTTGGAGACTCCCCAGGGGAGTCAGTCCTCGTCTCGAATGCGGGCATGCACTTGCGCTTTCCTCCAGAGCGGTAGCAGCAGTGTCACGCAGTCCGCCGCGTGGATCAAAGGATCTATGGTTTTCCCTCGAGTCTTTCCCACGAGGCTTTCCCACGAGGCTTTCCCACAGGGCTGTCCCACGTGCACACGTGGTGGGAGTCGATCCTCGGCTTGAACGTCAAGGCAGTGCAGGGAAAACAGGTTCCTCTGGAATGGACTGACACATCTGGGGGACTCTTCGAATGGTGGCACGACCCTGGAGTTCCTCTCGCCTTTCCTGTGGAGAGCGCCTCCTCTTGAGATGCGACGGGAACGCCGGGAATTCTTTCCCTACGAAACAGGGAAAGGATCCCTCATCTCGAGCTAGGAGGCGGAAACGGGGCTCCCCTGGATGTGTGAGGGACCCCACGTGCTTCCTCTCGAGTGGGGACGGGTATGTCGGGGAACTTCTTGAGTTGCAGCAAGGGTGTGAAGGACCCTTTGGAAGTTCCAGTGGTTAGACGTGATTGGCCTCGAGAAGCCTCAGCGGAAATGGGCCTCATCGCGCCTGGAGGGCAAAACCTCCTGGATTTTCTCGAGTTGCGGCAGGTGCTCTCGACTTACGACGGGGACCTCAGGGACCCGCTCTGGTGGCCTCAGGAAAGGCCAGACCCATGCGAGTTCCTCGGGGGCCTCTCGGGATTCCTCTCCCGTCGATGCCGGGGCCTAACACCTTGTGTGGAGTCGGGGCCGGAACCTGAGGATTCCTCTCCAGTGCTGACATGGATCTTGGGGTACTTCTGGAGTCTCCCCAGGATAATCAGTCCTCGTCTCGAATGCGAGCATGCACTTGCGCTTTCCTCCAGAGCGGTAGCAGCAGTGTCACGCAGTCCGCCGCGTGGATCAAAGGATCTATGGTTTTCCCTCGAGTCTTTCCCACGAGGCTTTCCCACGAGGCTTTCCCACAGGGCTGTCCCACGTGCACACGTGGTGGGAGTCGATCCTCGGCTTGAACGTCAAGGCAGTGCAGGGAAAACAGGTTCCTCTGGAATGGACTGACACATCTGGGGGACTCTTGGAATGGTGGCACGACCCTGGAGTTCCTCTCGCCTTTCCTGTGGAGAGCGCCTCCTCTTGAGATGCGACGGGAACGCCGGGAATTCTTTCCCTACGAAACAGGGAAAGGATCCCTCATCTCGAGCTAGGAGGCGGAAACGGGGATCCCCTGGATGTGTGCGGGACCCCACGTGCTTCCTCTCGAGTGGGGACGGGTATGTCGGGGAACTTCTTGAGTTGCAGCAATCGTGTGAAGGACCCTTTGGAGTTCCAGTGGTTAGATGTGATTGGCCTCGAGAAGCCTCAGCGGAAATGGGCCTCATCTCGCCTGGAGGGCAAAACCTCCTGGATTTTCTCGAGTTGCGGCAGGTGCTCTCGACTTACGACGGGGACCTCAAGGACCCGCTCTGGTGGCCTCAGGAAAGGCCAGTCCCCATGCGAGTTTCACGGGGGCCTCTCGGGATTCCTCTCCCGTCGATGCCGGGGCCTAAGACCTTGTGTGGAGACGGGGCCGGACCCTGAGGATTCCTCTCCAGTGCTGACATGGATCTTGGGGTACTTCTGCAGTCTCCCCAGGGGAGTCAGTCCTTGTCTCGAATGCGGGCATGCACTTGCGCTTTCCTCCAGAGCGGTAGCAGCAGTGTCACGCAGTCCGCCGCGTGGATCAAAGGATCTATGGTTTTCCCTCGAGTCTTTCCCACGAGGCTTTCCCACAGGCTTTCCCACCGGGCTGTCCCACGTGCACACGTGGTGGGAGTCGATCCTCGGCTTGAACGTCAAGGCAGTGCAGGGAAAACAGGTTCCTCTGGAATGGACTGACACATCTGGGGGACTCTTGGAATGGTGGCACGACCCTGGAGTTCCTCTCGCCTTTCATGTGGAGAGCGCCTCCTCTTGAGATGCGACGGGAACGCCGGGAATTCTTTCCCTTCGAAACAGGGAAAGGATCCCTCATCTCGAGCTAGGAGGCGGAAACGGGGCTCCCCTGGATGTGTGCGGGACACCACGTGCTTCCTCTCGAGTGGAGACGGGTATGTCGGGGAACTTCTTGAGTTGCAGCAAGGGTGTGAAGGACCCTTTGGAAGTTCCAGTGGTTAGACGTGATTGGCCTCGAGAAGCCTCAGCGGAAATGGGCCTCATCGCGCCTGGAGGGCAAAACCTCCTGGATTTTCTCGAGTTGCGGCAGGTGCTCTCGACTTACGACGGGGACCTCAGGGACCCGCTCTGGTGGCCTCAGGAAAGGCCAGACCCATGCGAGTTCCTCGGGGGCCTCTCGGGATTCCTCTCCCGTCGATGCCGGGGCCTAACACCTTGTGTGGAGTCGGGGCCGGAACCTGAGGATTCCTCTCCAGTGCTGACATGGATCTTGGGGTACTTCTGGAGTCTCCCCAGGATAATCAGTCCTCGTCTCGAATGCGAGCATGCACTTGCGCTTTCCTCCAGAGCGGTAGCAGCAGTGTCACGCAGTCCGCCGCGTGGATCAAAGGATCTATGGTTTTCCCTCGAGTCTTTCCCACGAGGCTTTCCCACGAGGCTTTCCCACAGGGCTGTCCCACGTGCACACGTGGTGGGAGTCGATCCTCGGCTTGAACGTCAAGGCAGTGCAGGGAAAACAGGTTCCTCTGGAATGGACTGACACATCTGGGGGACTCTTGGAATGGTGGCACGACCCTGGAGTTCCTCTCGCCTTTCCTGTGGAGAGCGCCTCCTCTTGAGAAGCGACGGGAACGCCGGGAATTCTTTCCCTACGAAACAGGGAAAGGATCCCTCATCTCGAGCTAGGAGGCGGAAACGGGGATCCCCTGGATGTGTGCGGGACCCCACGTGCTTCCTCTCGAGTGGGGACGGGTATGTCGGGGAACTTCTTGAGTTGCAGCAATCGTGTGAAGGACCCTTTGGAGTTCCAGTGGTTAGATGTGATTGGCCTCGAGAAGCCTCAGCGGAAATGGGCCTCATCTCGCCTGGAGGGCAAAACCTCCTGGATTTTCTCGAGTTGCGGCAGGTGCTCTCGACTTACGACGGGGACCTCAAGGACCCGCTCTGGTGGCCTCAGGAAAGGCCAGTCCCCATGCGAGTTTCACGGGGGCCTCTCGGGATTCCTCTCCCGTCGATGCCGGGGCCTAAGACCTTGTGTGGAGACGGGGCCGGAACCTGAGGATTCCTCTCCAGTGCTGACATGGATCTTGGGGTACTTCTGCAGTCTCCCCAGGGGAGTCAGTCCTTGTCTCGAATGCGGGCATGCACTTGCGCTTTCCTCCAGAGCGGTAGCAGCAGTGTCACGCAGTCCGCCGCGTGGATCAAAGGATCTATGGTTTTCCCTCGAGTCTTTCCCACGAGGCTTTCCCACAGGCTTTCCCACCGGGCTGTCCCACGTGCACACGTGGTGGGAGTCGATCCTCGGCTTGAACGTCAAGGCAGTGCAGGGAAAACAGGTTCCTCTGGAATGGACTGACACATCTGGGGGACTCTTGGAATGGTGGCACGACCCTGGAGTTCCTCTCGCCTTTCATGTGGAGAGCGCCTCCTCTTGAGATGCGACGGGAACGCCGGGAATTCTTTCCCTTCGAAACAGGGAAAGGATCCCTCATCTCGAGCTAGGAGGCGGAAACGGGGCTCCCCTGGATGTGTGCGGGACACCACGTGCTTCCTCTCGAGTGGAGACGGGTATGTCGGGGAACTTCTTGAGTTGCAGCAAGGGTGTGAAGGACCCTTTGGAAGTTCCAGTGGTTAGATGTGATTGGCCTCGAGAAGCCTCAGCGGAAATGGGCCTCATCTCGCCTGGAGGGCAAAACCTCCTGGATTTTCTCGAGTTGCGGCAGGTGCTCTCGACTTACGACGGGGACCTCAGGGACCCGCTCTGGTGGCCTCAGGAAAGGCCAGTCCCCATGGGAGTTCCTCGGGGGCCTCTCGGGATTCCTCTCCCGTCGATGCCGGGGCCTAAGACCTTGTGTGGAGTCGGGGCCGGAACCTGAGGATTCCTCTCCAGTGCTGACATGGATCTTGGGGTACTTCTGGAGTCTCCCCAGGGGAGTCAGTCCTCGTCTCGAATGCGAGCATGCACTTGCGCTTTCCCCCAGAGCGGTAGCAGCAGTGTCACGCAGTCCGCCGCGTGAATCAAAGGATCTATGGTTTTCCCTCGAGTCTTTCCCACGAGGCTTTCCCACGAGGCTTTCCCAAAGGGCTGTCCCACGTGCATACGTGGTGGGAGTCGATCCTCGGCTTGAACGTCAAGGCAGTGCAGGGATAACAGGTTCCTCTGGAATGGACTGACACATCTGGGGGACTCTTGGAATGGTGGCATGACCCTGGAGTTCCTCTCGCCTTTCCTGTGGAGAGCGCCTCCTCTTGAGATGCGACGGGAACGCCGGGAATTATTTCCCTACGAAACAGGGAAAGGATCCCTCATCTCGAGCTAGGAGGCGGAAACGGGGCTCCAATGGATGTGTGCGGGACACCACGAGCTTCCTCTCGAGTGGAGACGGGTATGTTGGGGAACTTCTTGAGTTGCAGCAAGGGTGTGAAGGACCCTTTGGAAGTTCCAGTGGTTAGACGTGATTGGCCTCGAGAAGCCTCAGCGGAAATGGACCTCGTCTCGCCTGGAGGGCAAAACCTCCTGGATTTTCTCGAGTTGCGGCTGGTGCTCTCGACTTACGACGGGGACCTCAGGGACCCGCTCTGGTGGCCTCAGGAAAGGCTAGTCCCCATGCGAGTTCCTCGGGGGCCTCTCGGGATTCCTCTCCCGTCAATGCCGGGGCCTAAGACCTTGTGTGGAGTCGGGGCCGGAACCTGAGGATTCCTCTCCAGTGCTGACATGAATCTTGGGGTACTTCTGGAGTCTCCCCAGGGGAGTCAGTCCTCGTCTCGAATGCGGGCATGCACTTGCGCTTTCCTCCAGAGCGGTAGCAGCAGTGTCACGCACTCCGATGCGTGGAGCAAAGGATCTATGGTTTTCCCTCGAGTCTTTCCCACGAGGCTTTCCCACGAGGCTTTCCCACAGGGCTGTCCCACGTGCACACGTGGTGGGAGTCGATCCTCGGCTTGAACGTCAAGGCAGTGCAGGGTAAACAGGTTCCTCTGGAATGGACTGACACATCTGGGGGACTCTTGGAATGGTGTCACGACCCTGGAGTTCCTCTCGCCTTTCCTGTGGAGAGCGCCTCCTCTTGAGATGCGACGGGAACGCCGGGAATTCTTTCCCTACGAAACAGGGAAAGGATCCCTCATCTCGAGCTAGGAGGCGGAAACGGGGCTCCCCTGGATGTGTGCGGGACCCCACGTGCTTCCTCTCGAGTGGAGATGGGTATGTCGGGGAACTTCTTGAGTTGCAGCAATGGTGTGAAGGACCCTTTGGAAGTTTCAGTGGTTAGACGTGATTGGCCTTGAGAAGCCTCAGCGGAAATGGGCCTCATCTCGCCTGGAGGGCAAAACCTCCTGGATTTTCTCGAGTTGGGGCAGGTGCTCTCGACTTACGACGGGGACCTCAGGGACCCGCTCTGGTGGCCTCAGGAAAGGCCAGTCCCCATGCGAGTTCCTCGGGGGCCTCTCGGGATTCCTCTCCCGTCGATGCCGGGGCCTAAGACCTTGTGTGGAGTCGGGGCCGGAACCTGAGGATTCCTCTCCAGTGCTGACATGGATCTTGGGGTACTTCTGGAGTCTCCCCAGGGGAGTCAGTCCTCGTCTCTAATGCGGGCATGCACTTGCGCTTTCCTCCAGAGCGGTAGCAGCAGTGTCACGCAGTCCGCCGCGTGGATCAAAGGATCTATGGTTTTCCCTCGAGTCTTTCCCACGAGGCTTTCTCACGAGGCTTTCCCACAGGGCTGTCCCACGTGCACACGTGGTGGGAGTCGATCCTCGGCTTGAACGTCAAGGCAGTGCAGGGAAAACAGGTTCCTCTGGAATGGACTGACACATCTGGGGGACTCTTGGAATGGTGGCACGACCCTGGAGTTCCTCTCGCCTTTCCTGTGGAGAGCGCCTCCTCTTGAGATGCGACGGGAACGCCGGGAATTCTTTCCCTACGAAACAGGGAAAGGATCCCTCATCTCGAGCAAGGAGGCGGAAACGGGGCTCCCCTGGATGTGTGCGGGACCCACGTGCTTCCTCTCCAGTGGAGATGGGTATGTCGGGGAACTTCGGGAGTTGCAGCAAGGGTGTGAAGGACCCTTTGGAAGTTCCAGTGGTTAGACGTGATTGGCCTCGAGAAGCCTCAGCGGAAATGGGCCTCGTCTCGCCTGGAGGGCAAAACCTCCTGGATTTTCTCGAGTTGCGGCTGGTGCTCTCGACTTACGACGGGGACCTCAGGGACCCGCTCTGGTGGCCTCAGGAAAGGCTAGTCCCCATGCGAGTTCCTCGTTGCCTCTCGGGATTCCTCTCCCGTCGATGCCGGGGCCTAAGACCTTGTGTGGAGTCGGGGCCGGAACCTGAGGATTCCTCTCCAGTGCTGACATGAATCTTGGGGTACTTCTGGAGTCTCCCCAGGGGAGTCAGTCCTCGTCTCGAATGCGAGCATGCACTTGCGCTTTCCTCCAGAGCGGTAGCAACAGTGTCACGCAGTCCGCCGCGTGGATCAAAGGATCTATGGTTTTCCCTCGAGTCTTTCCCACGAGGCTTTCCCACGAGGCTTTCCCACAGGGCTGTCCCACGATCACACGTGGTGGGAGTCGATCCTCGGCTTGAACGTCAAGGCCGTGCAGGGAAAACAGGTTCCTCTGGAATGGACTGACACATCTGGGGGACTCTTGGAATGGTGGCATGACCCTGGAGTTCCTCTCGCCTTTCCTGTGGAGAGCGCCTCCACTTGAGATGCGACGGGAACGCCGGGAATTCTTTCCCTAAGAAACAGGGAAAGGATCCCTCATCTCGAGCTAGGAGGCGGAAACGGGGCTCCCCTGGATGTGTGCGGGACCCCACGTGCTTCCTCTCGAGTGCAGACGGTTATGTCGGGGAACTTCTTGAGTTGCAGCAATGGTGTGAGGGACCCTATTGGAAGTTCCAGTGGTTAGATGTGATTGGCCTCGAGAAGCCTCAGCGGAAATGGGCATCATCGCGCCTGAAGGGCAAAACCTCCTGGATTTTCTCGAGTTGCGGCAGGTGCTCTCGACTTACGACGAGGACATCAGGGAACCGCTCTGGTGGCCTCAGGAAAGGCCAGTCCCCATGCGAGTTCCTCGGGGGCGTCTCGTGATTCCTCTCCCGTCGATGCCGGGGCCTAAGACCTTGTGTGGAGTCGGGGCCGGAACCTGAGGATTCCTCTCCAGTGCTGACATGGATCTTGGGGTACTTCTGGAGTCTCCCCAGGGGAGTCAGTTCTCGTCTCCAATGCGGGCATGCACTTGCGCTTTTCTCCAGAGCGGTAGCAGCAGTGTCATGCAGTCCGCCGCGTGGATCAAAGGATCTATGGTTTTCCCTCGAGTCTTTCCCACGAGGCTTTCCCACGAGGCTTTCCCACAGGCCTGTCCCACGTGCACACGTGGTGGGTGTCGATCCTCGGCTTGAACGTCAAGGCAGTGCAGGGAAAACAGGTTCCTCTGGAATGGACTGACACATCTGGGGGACTCTTGGAATGGTGGCACGACCCTGGAGTTCCTCTCGCCTTTCCTGTGGAGAGCGCCTCCTCTTGAGATGCGACGGGAACGCCGGGAATTCTTTCCCTACGAAACAGGGAAAGGATCCCTCATCTCGAGCTAGGAGGCGGAAACGGGGCTCCGCTGGATGTGTGCGGGACCCACGTGCTTCCTCTCGAGTGGAGACGGGTATGTCGGGGAACTTCTTGAGTTGCAGCAAGGGTGTGAAGGACCCTTTGGAAGTTCCAGTGGTTAGACGTGATTAGCCTCGAGAAGCCTCAGCGGAAATGGGCCTCATCTCGCCTGGAGGGCAAAACCTCCTGGATTTTCTCGAGTTGCGGCAGGTGCTCTCGACTTACGACGGGGACCTCAGGGACCCGCTCTGGTGGCCTCAGGAAAGGCCAGTCCCCATGCGAATTCCTCGGGGGCCTCTCGGGATTCCTCTCCCGTCGATGCCGGGGCCTAAGACCTTGTGTGGAGTCGGGGCCGGAACCTGAGGATTCCTCTCCAGTGCTGACATGGATCTTGGGGTACTTCTGGAGTCTCCCCAGGATAATCAGTCCTCCTCTCTAATGCGAGCACGCACTTGCGCTTTCCTCCAGAGCGGTAGCAGCAGTGTCACGCAGTCCGCCGCGTGGATCAAAGGATCTATGGTTTTCCCTCGAGTCTTTCCCAGGAGGCTTTCCCACGAGGCTTTCCCACAGGGCTGTCCCACGTGCACACGTGGTGGGAGTCGATCCTCGGCTTGAACGTCAAGGCAGTGCAGGGAAAACAGGTTCCTCTGGAATGGACTGACACATCTGGGGGACTCTTGGAATGGTGGCATGACCCTGGAGTTCCTCTCGCCTTACCTGTTGAGAGCGCCTCCTCTTGAGATGCGACGGGAACGCCGGGAATTCTTTCCCTACGAAACAGGGAAAGGATCCCTCATCTCGAGCTAGGAGGCGGAAACGGGGCTCCCCTGGATGTGTGCGGGACCCCACGTGCTTCCTCTCGAGTGGAGACGGGTATGTCGGGGAACTTCTTGAGTTGCAGCAATGGTGTGAAGGAGCATTTGGAAGTTCCAGTGGTTAGATGTGATTGACCTCGAGAAGCCTCAGCGGAAACGGGCCTCATCGCGCCTGGAGGGCAAAACCTCCTGGATTTTCTCGAGTTGCGGCAGGTGCTCTCGACTTACGACGAGGACCTCAGGGAACCGCTCTGGTGGCCTCAGGAAAGGCCAGTCCCCATGCGAGTTCCTCGGGGGCGTCTCGTGATTCCTCTCCCGTCGATGCCGGGGCCTAAGACCTTGTGTGGAGTCGGGGCCGGAACCTGAGGATTCCTCTCCAGTGCTGACATGGATCTTGGGGTACTTCTGGAGTCTCCCCAGGGGAGTCAGTCCTCGTCTCGAATGCGGGCATGCACTTGCGCTTTCCTCCAGAGCGGTAGCAGCCGTGTCACGCAGTCCGCCGCGTGGATCAAAGGATCTATGGTTTTCCCTCGAGTCTTTCCCACGAGGCTTTCCCACGAGGCTTTCCCACAGGGCTGTCCCACGTGCACACGTGGTGGGAGTCGATCCTCGGCTTGAACGTCAAGGCAGTGCAGGGAAAACAGGTTCCTCTTGAATGGACTGACACATCTGGGGGACTCTTGGAATGGTGTCACGACCCTGGAGTTCCTCTCGCCTTTCCTGTGGAGAGCGCCTCCTCTTGAGATGCGACGGGAACGCCGGGAATTCTTTCCCTACTAAACAGGGAAAGGATCCCTCATCTCGAGCTAGGAGGCGGAAACGGGGCTCCCCTGGATGTGTGCGGGACCCCACGTGCTTCCTCTCGAGTGGAGACGGGTATGTCGGGGAATTTCTTGAGTTGCAGCAATCGTGTGAAGGACCCTTTGGAAGTTCCAGTGGTTAGACTTGATTGGCCTCGAGAAGCCTCAGCGGAAATGGGCCTCATCTCCCTGGAGGGCAAAACCTCCTGGATTTTCTCGAGTTGCGGCAGGTGCTCTCGACTTATGACGGGGACCTCAGGGACCCGCTCTGGTGGCCTCAGGAAAGGCCAGTCCCCATGCGAGTTCCTCGGGGGCCTCTCGGGATTCCTCTCCCGTCGATGCCGGGGCCTAAGACCTTGTGTGGAGTCGGGGCCGGAACCTGAGGATTCCTCTCCAGTGCTGACATGGATCTTGGGGTACTTCTGGAGTCTCCCCAGGGGAGTCAGTCCTCGTCTCGAATGCGGGCATGCACTTGCGCTTTCCTCTAGAGCGGTAGCAGCAGTGTCACGCAGTCCGCCGCGTGGATCAAAGGATCTATGGTTTTCCCTCGAGTCTTTCCCACGAGGCTTTCCCACGAGGCTTTCCCACAGGGCTGTCCCACGTGCACACGTGGTGGGAGTCGATCCTCGGCTTGAACGTCAAGGCAGTGCAGGGAAAACAGGTTCCTCTGGAATGGACTGACACATCTGGGGGACTCTTGGAATGGTGGCACGACCCTGGAGTTCCTCTCGCCTTTCGTGTGGAGAGCGCCTCCTCTTGAGATGCGACGGGAACGCTGGGAATTCTTTCCCTACGAAACAGGGAAAGGATCCCTCATCTCGAGCTAGGAGGCGGAAACGGGGCTCCCCTGGATTTGTGCGGGACACCACGTGCTTCCTCTCGAGTGGAGACGGGTATGTCGGGGAACTTCTTGAGTTGCAGCAAGGGTGTGAAGGACCCTTTGGAAGTTCCAGTGGTTAGATGTGATTGGCATCGAGAAGCCTCAGCGGAAATGGGCCTCATCTCGCCTGGAGGGCAAAACCTCCTGGATTTTCTCGAGTTGCGGCAGGTGCTCTCGACTTACGACGGGGACCTCAGGGACCCGCTCTGGTGGCCTAAGGAAAGGCCAGTCCCCATGCGAGTTCCTCGGGGGCCTCTCGGGATTCCTCTCCCGTCGATGCCGGGGCCTAAGACCTTGTGTGGAGTCGGGGCCGGAACCTGAGGATTCCTCTCCAGTGCTGACATGGATCTTTTGGTACTTCTGGAGTCTCCCCAGGGGAGTCAGTCCTCGTCTCGAATGCGAGCATGCACTTGCGCTTTCCTCCAGAGCGGTAGCAGCAGTGTCACGCAGTCCGCCGCGTGGATCAAAGGATCTATGGTTTTCCCTCGAGTCTTTCCCACGAGGCTTTCCCACGAGGCTTTCCCACAGGGCTGTCCCACGTGCACACGTGGTGGGAGTCGATCCTCGGCTTGAACGTCAAGGCAGTGCAGGGAAAACAGGTTCCTCTGGAATGGCCTGACACATCTGGGGGACTCTTGGAATGGTGGCATGACCCTGGAGTTCCTCTCGCCTTTCCTGTGGAGAGCGCCTCCTCTTGAGATGCGACGGGAACGCCGGGAATTCTTTCCCTACGAAACAGGGAAAGGATCCCTCATCTCGAGCTAGGAGGCGGAAACGGGGCTCCCCTGAATGTGTGCGGGACACCACGTGCTTCCTCTCGAGTGGAGACGGGTATGTCGGGGAACTTCTTGAGTTGCAGCAAGGGTGTGAAGGACCCTTTGGAAGGTCCAGTGGTTAGATGTGATTGGCCTCGAGAAGCCTCAGCGGAAATGGGCCTCATCTCGCCTGGAGGGCAAAACCTCCTGGATTTTCTCGAGTTGCGGCAGGTGCTCTCGACTTACGACGGGGACCTCAGGGACCCGCTCTGGTGGCCTCAGGAAAGGCCAGTCCCCATGCTATTTCCTCGGGGGCCTCTCGGGATTCCTCTCCCGTCGATGCCAGGGACTAAGACCTTGTGTGGAGTCGGGGCCGGAACCTGAGGATTCCTCTCCAGTGCTTACATGGATCTTGGGGTACTTCTGGAGTCTCCCCAGGGGAGTCAGTCCTCGTCTCGAATGCGGGCATGCACTTGCGCTTTCCTCCAGAGCGGTAGCAGCAGTGTCACGCAGTCCGCCGCGTGGATCAAAGGATCTATGGTTTTCCCTCGAGTCTTTCCCACGAGGCTTTCCCACGAGGCTTTCCCACAGGGCTGTCCCACGTGCACACGTGGTGGGAGTCGATCCTCGGCTTGAACGTCAAGGCAGTGCAGGGAAAACAGGTTCCTCTGGAATGGACTGACACATCTGGGGGACTCTTGGAATGGTGGCACGACCCTGGAGTTCCTCTCGCCTTTCCTGTGGAGAGTGCCTCCTCTTGAGATGCGACGGGAACGACGGGTATTCTTTCCCTACGAAACAGGGAAAGGATCCCTCATCTCGACCTAGGAGGCGGAAACGGGGCTCCCCTGGATGTGTGCGGGACACCACGTGCTTCATCTCGAGAGGAGACGGGTATGTCGGGGAACTTCTTGAGTTGCAGCAAGGGTGTGAAGGACCCTTCGGAAGTTCCAGTGGTTAGACATGATTGGCCTCGAGAAGCCTCAGCGGAAATGGGCCTCGTCTCGCCTGGAGGGCAAAACCTCCTGGATTTTCTCGAGTTGCGGCAGGTGCTCTCGACTTACGACGGGGACCTCAGGGACCCGCTCTGGTGGCCTCAGGAAAGGCCAGTCCCCATGCGAGTTCCTCGGGGGCCTCTCGGGATTCCTCTCCCGTCGATGCCGGGGCCTAAGACCTTGTGTGGAGTCGGGGCAGGAACCTGAGGATTCCTCTCCAGTGCTGACATGGATCTTGGGGTACTTCTGGAGTCTCCCCAGGGGAGTCAGTCCTCGTCTCGAATGCGGGCATGCACTTGCGCTTTCCTCCAGAGCGGTAGCAGCAGTGTCACGCAGTCCGATGCGTGGAGCAAAGGATCTATGGTTTTCCCTCGAGTCTTTCCCACGAGGCTTTCCCACGAGGCTTTCCCACAGGGCTGTCCCACGTGCACACGTGGTGGGAGTCGATCCTCGGCTTGAACGTCAAGGCAGTGCAGGGAAAACAGGTTCCTCTGGAATGGACTGACACATCTGGGGGACTCTTGGAATGGTGGCACGACCCTGGAGTTCCTCTCGCCTTTCCTGTGGAGAGCGCCTCCTCTTGAGATGCGACGGGAACGCCGGGAATTCTTTCCCTACGAAACAGGGAAAGGATCCCTCATCTCGAGCAAGGAGGCGGAAATGGGGCTCCCCTGGATGTGTGCGGGACCCCACGTGCTTCCTCTCGAGTGGAGACGGGTATGTCGGGGAACTTCTTGAGTTGCAGCAAGGGTGTGAAGGACCCTTTGGAAGGTCCAGTGGTTAGATGTGATTGGCCTCGAGAAGCCTCAGCGGAAATGGGCCTCATCTCGCCTGGAGGGCAAAACCTCCTGGATTTTCTCGAGTTGCGGCAGGTGCTCTCGACTTACGACGGGGACCTCAGGGACCCGCTCTGGTGGCCTCAGGAAAGGCCAGTCCCCATGCGATTTCCTCGGGGGCCTCTCGAGATTCCTCTTCCGTCGATGCCGTGGCCTAAGACCTTGTGTGGAGTCGGGGCCGGAACCTGAGGATTTCTCTCCAGTGCTGACATGGATCTTGGGGTACTTCTGGAGTCTCCCCTGGGGAGTCAGTCCTCGTCTCGAATGCGGGCATGCACTTGCGCTTTCCTCCAGTGCGGTAGCAGCAGTGTCACGCAGTCCGCCGCGTGGATCAAAGGATCTATGGTTTCCCCTCGAGTCTTTCCCACGAGGCTTTCCCACGAGGCTTTCCCACAGGGCTGTCCCACGTGCACACGTGGTGGGAGTCGATCCTCGGCTTGAACATCAAGGCAGTGCAGGGAAAACAGGTTCCTCTGGAATGGACTGACACATCTGGGGGACTCTTGGAATGGTGGCACGACCCTGGAGTTCCTCTCGCCTTTCCTGTGGAGAGCGCCTCCTCTTGAGATGCGACGGGAACGCCGGGAATTCTTTCCCTACGAAACAGGGAAAGGATCCCTCATCTCGAGCTAGGAGGCGGAAACGGGGCTACCCTGGATGTGTGCGGGACACCACGTGCTTCCTCTCGAGTGCAGACGGGTATGTCGGGGAACTTCTTGAGTTGCAGCAAGGGTGTGAAGGACCCTTTGGATGTTCCAGTGGTTAGATGTGATTGGCCTCGAGAAGCCTCAGCGGAAATGGGCCTCATCTCGCCTGGAGGTGAAAACCTCCTGGATTTTCTCGAGTTGTGGCAGGTGCTCTCGACTTACGACGGGGACCTCAGGGACCCGCTCTGGTGGCCTCAGGAAAGGCCAGTCCCCATGCGAGTTCCTCGGGGGCCTCTCGGGATTCCTCTCCCGTCGATGCCAGGGCCTAAGACCTTGTGTGGAGTCGGGGCCGGAACCTGAGGATTCCTCTCCAGTGCTTACATGGATCTTGGGGTACTTCTGGAGTCTCCCCAGGGGAGTCAGTCCTCGTCTCGAATGCGGGCATGCACTTGCGCTTTCCTCCAGAGCGGTAGCAGCAGTGTCACGCAGTCCGCCGCGTGGATCAAAGGATCTATGGTTTTCCCTCGAGTCTTTCCCACGAGGCTTTCCCACGAGGCTTTCCCACAGGGCTGTCCCACGTGCACACGTGGTGGGAGTCGATCCTCGGCTTGAACGTCAAGGCAGTGCAGGGAAAACAGGTTCCTCTGGAATGGACTGACACATCTGGGGGACTCTTGGAATGGTGGCACGACCCTGGAGTTCCTCTCGCCTTTCCTGTGGAGAGTGCCTCCTCTTGAGATGCGACGGGAACGACGGGTATTCTTTCCCTACGAAACAGGGAAAGGATCCCTCATCTCGACCTAGGAGGCGGAAACGGGGCTCCCCTGGATGTGTGCGGGACACCACGTGCTTCATCTCGAGAGGAGACGGGTATGTCGGGGAACTTCTTGAGTTGCAGCAAGGGTGTGAAAGACCCTTCGGAAGTTCCAGTGGTTAGACATGATTGGCCTCGAGAAGCCTCAGCGGAAATGGGCCTCGTCTCGCCTGGAGGGCAAAACCTCCTGGATTTTCTCGAGTTGCGGCAGGTGCTCTCGACTTACGACGGGGACCTCAGGGACCCGCTCTGGTGGCCTCAGGAAAGGCCAGTCCCCATGCGAGTTCCTCGGGGGCCTCTCGGGATTCCTCTCCCGTCGATGCCGGGGCCTAAGACCTTGTGTGGAGTCGGGGCAGGAACCTGAGGATTCCTCTCCAGTGCTGACATGGATCTTGGGGTACTTCTGGAGTCTCCCCAGGGGAGTCAGTCCTCGTCTCGAATGCGGGCATGCACTTGCGCTTTCCTCCAGAGCGGTAGCAGCAGTGTCACGCAGTCCGATGCGTGGAGCAAAGGATCTATGGTTTTCCCTCGAGTCTTTCCCACGAGGCTTTCCCACGAGGCTTTCCCACAGGGCTGTCCCACGTGCACACGTGGTGGGAGTCGATCCTCGGCTTGAACGTCAAGGCAGTGCAGGGAAAACAGGTTCCTCTGGAATGGACTGACACATCTGGGGGACTCTTGGAATGGTGGCACGACCCTGGAGTTCCTCTCGCCTTTCCTGTGGAGAGCGCCTCCTCTTGAGATGCGACGGGAACGCCGGGAATTCTTTCCCTACGAAACAGGGAAAGGATCCCTCATCTCGAGCAAGGAGGCGGAAATGGGGCTCCCCTGGATGTGTGCGGGACCCCACGTGCTTCCTCTCGAGTGGAGACGGGTATGTCGGGGAACTTCTTGAGTTGCAGCAAGGGTGTGAAGGACCCTTTGGAAGGTCCAGTGGTTAGATGTGATTGGCCTCGAGAAGCCTCAGCGGAAATGGGCCTCATCTCGCCTGGAGGGCAAAACCTCCTGGATTTTCTCGAGTTGCGGCAGGTGCTCTCGACTTACGACGGGGACCTCAGGGACCCGCTCTGGTGGCCTCAGGAAAGGCCAGTCCCCATGCGATTTCCTCGGGGGCCTCTCGAGATTCCTCTTCCGTCGATGCCGTGGCCTAAGACCTTGTGTGGAGTCGGGGCCGGAACCTGAGGATTTCTCTCCAGTGCTGACATGGATCTTGGGGTACTTCTGGAGTCTCCCCTGGGGAGTCAGTCCTCGTCTCGAATGCGGGCATGCACTTGCGCTTTCCTCCAGTGCGGTAGCAGCAGTGTCACGCAGTCCGCCGCGTGGATCAAAGGATCTATGGTTTTCCCTCGAGTCTTTCCCACGAGGCTTTCCCACGAGGCTTTCCCACAGGGCTGTCCCACGTGCACACGTGGTGGGAGTCGATCCTCGGCTTGAACATCAAGGCAGTGCAGGGAAAACAGGTTCCTCTGGAATGGACTGACACATCTGGGGGACTCTTGGAATGGTGGCACGACCCTGGAGTTCCTCTCGCCTTTCCTGTGGAGAGCGCCTCCTCTTGAGATGCGACGGGAACGCCGGGAATTCTTTCCCTACGAAACAGGGAAAGGATCCCTCATCTCGAGCTAGGAGGCGGAAACGGGGCTACCCTGGATGTGTGCGGGACACCACGTGCTTCCTCTCGAGTGCAGACGGGTATGTCGGGGAACTTCTTGAGTTGCAGCAAGGGTGTGAAGGACCCTTTGGATGTTCCAGTGGTTAGATGTGATTGGCCTCGAGAAGCCTCAGCGGAAATGGGCCTCATCTCGCCTGGAGGTGAAAACCTCCTGGATTTTCTCGAGTTGTGGCAGGTGCTCTCGACTTACGACGGGGACCTCAGGGACCCGCTCTGGTGGCCTCAGGAAAGGCCAGTCCCCATGCGAGTTCCTCGGGGGCCTCTCGGGATTCCTCTCCCGTCGATGCCAGGGCCTAAGACCTTGTGTGGAGTCGGGGCCGGAACCTGAGGATTCCTCTCCAGTGCTGACATGGATCTTGGGGTACTTCTGGAGTCTCCCCAGGGGAGTCAGTCCTCGTCTCGAATGCGGGCATGCACTTGCGCTTTCCTCCAGAGCGGTAGCAGCAGTGTCACGCAGTCCGCCGCGTGGATCAAAGGATCTATGGTTTTCCCTCGAGTCTTTCCCTCGAGGCTTTTCCACGAGGCTTTCCCGCAGGGCTGTCCCACGTGCACACGTGGTGGGAGTCGATCCTCGGCTTGAACGTCAAGGCAGTGCAGGGAAAACAGGTTCCTCTGGAATGGACTGACACATCTGGGGGACTCTTGGAATGGTGGCACGACCCTGGAGTTCCTCTCGCCTTTCCTGTGGAGAGCGCCTCCTCTTGAGATGCGACGGGAACGCCGGGAATTCTTTCCCTTCGAAACAGGGAAAGGATCCCTCTTCTCGAGCTAGGAGGCGGAAACGGGGCTCCCCTGGATGTGTGCGGGACATCACGTGCTTCCTCTCGAGTGGAGACGGGTATGTCGGGGAACTTCTTGAGTTGCAGCAATGGTGTGAAGGACCCTTTGGAAGTTCCAGTGGTTAGATGTGATTGGCCTCGAGAAGCCTCAGCGGAAATGGGCCTCATCTCGCCTGGAGGGCAAAACTTCCTGGATTTTCTCGAGTTGCGGCAGGTGCTCTCGACTTACGACGGGGACCTCAGGGACCCGCTCTGGTGGCCTCAGGAAAGGCCAGTCCCCATGCGAGTTCCTCGGGGGCGTCTCGGGATTCCTCTCCCGTCGATGCCGGGGCCTAAGACCTTGTGTGGAGTCGGGGCCGGAACCTGAGGATTCCTCTCCAGTGTTGACATGGATCTTGGGGTACTTCTGGAGTCTCCCCAGGGGAGTCAGTCCTCGTCTCGAATGCGGGCATGCACTTGCGCTTTCCTCCAGAGCGGTAGCAGCAGTGTCACGCAGTCCGCCGCGTGGATCAAAGGATCTATGGTTTTCCCTCGAGTATTTCCCACGAGGCTTTCCCACGAGGCTTTCCCACAGGGCTGTCCCACGTGCACACGTGTTGGGAGTCGATCCTCGGCTTGAACGTCAAGGCAGTGCAGGGAAAACAGGTTCCTCTGGAATGGACTGACACATCTGGGGGACACTTGGAATGGTGTCACGACACTGGAGTTCCTCTCGCCTTTCCTGTGGAGAGCGCCTCCTCTTGAGATGCGACGGGAACGCCGGGAATTCTTTCTCTACGAAACAGGGAAAGGATCCCTCATCTCGAGCTAGGAGGCGGAAACGGAGCTCCCCTGGATGTGTGCGGGACCCCACGTGCTTCCTCTCGAGTGGAGACGGGTATGTCGGGGAACTTCTTGAGTTGCAGCAATGGTGTGAAGGACCCTTTGGAAGTTCCAGTGGTTAGATATGATTGGCCTCGAGAAGCCTCAGCGGAAATGGGCCTCATCTCGCCTGGAGGGCAAAACCTCCTGGATTTTCTCGAGTTGCGGCAGGTGCTCTCGACTTACGACGGGGACCTCAGGGACCCGCTCTGGTGGCCTCAGGAAAGGCCAGTCCCCATGCGAGTTCCTCGGGGCCTCTCGGGATTCCTCTCCCGTCGATGCCGGGGCCTAAAACCTTGTGTGGAGTCGGGGCCGGAACCTGAGGATTCCTCTCCAGTGCTGACGGGATCTTGGGGTACTTCTGGAGTCTCCCCAGGGGAGTCAGTCCTCGTCTCGAATGCGGGCATGCACTTGCGCTTTCCTCCAGAGCGGTAGCAGCAGTGTCACGCAGTCCGCCGCGTGGATCAAAGGATCTATGGTTTTCCCTCGAGTCTTTCCCATGAGGCTTTCCCACGAGGCTTTCCCACAGAGCTGTCCCACGTGCACACGTGGTGGGAGTCGATCCTCGGCTTGAACGTCAAGGCAGTGCAGGGAAAACAGGTTCCTCTGAAATGGACTGACACATCTGGGGGACTCTTGGAATGGTGGCACGACCCTGGAGTTCCTCTCGCCTTTCCTGTGGAGAGCGCCTCCTCTTGAGATGCGACGGGAACGCCGGGAATTCTTTCCCTACGAAACAGTGAAAGGATCCCACATCTCGAGCTAGGAGGCGGAAACGGGGCTCCCCTGGATGTGTGCGGGACCCCACGTGCTTCCTCTCGAGTGGAGATGGGTATGTCGGGGAACTTCTTGAGTTGCAGCAAGGGTGTGAAGGACCCTTTGGAAGTTCCAGTGGTTAGATGTGATTGGCCTCGAGAAGCCTCAGCGGAAATGGGCCTCATCTCGCCTGGAGGGCAAAACCTCCTGGATTTTCTCGAGTTGCGGCAGGTGCTCTCGAGTTACGATGGGGACCTCAGGGAACCGCTCTGGTGGCCTGAGGAAAAGCCAGTCCCCATGCGAGTTCCTCGGGGGCGTCTCGGGATTCCTCTCCCGGCGATGCCGGGGCCTAAGACCTTGTGTGGAGTCGGGGCCGGAACCTGAGGATTCCTCTCCAGTGCTAACATGGATCTGGGGGTACTTCTGGAGTCTCCCCAGGGGAGTCAGTCCTCGTCTCGAATGCGGGCATGCATAGCGCTTTCCTCCAGAGCGGTAGCAGCAGTGTCACGCAGTCCGCCGCGTGGATCAATGGATCTATGGTTTTCCCTCGAGTCTTTCCCACGAGGCTTTCCCACGAGGCTTTCCCACAGGGCTGTCCCACGTGCACACGTGTTGGTAGTCGATCCTCGGCTTGAACGTCAAGGCAGTGCAGGGAAAACAGGTTCCTCTGGAATGGACTGACACATCTGGGGGACTCTTGGAATGGTGGCACGACCCTGGAGTTCCTCTCGCCTTTCCTGTGGAGAGCGCCTCCTCTTGAGATGCGACGGGAACGCCGGGAATTCTTTCCCTACGAAACAGGGAAAGGATCCCTCATCTCGAGCTAGGAGGCTGAAACGGGGCTCCCCTGGATGTGTGCGGGACACCACGTGCTTCCTCTCGAGTGCAGACGGGTATGTCGGGGAACTCCTTGAGTTGCACCAAGGGTGTGAAGGACCCTTTGGATGTTCCAGTGGTTAGATGTGAATGGCCTCGAGAAGCCTCAGCGGAAATGGCCCTCATCTCGCCTGGAGGTGAAAACCTCCTGGATTTTCTCGAGTTGCGGCAGGTGCTCTCGACTTACGACGGGGACCTAAGGGACCCGCTCTGGTGGCCTCAGGAAAGGCCAGTCCCCATGCGAGTTCCTCGGGGGCCTCTCGGGATTCCTCTCCCGTCGATGCCGGGGCCTAAGACCTTGTGTGGAGTCGGGGCCGGAACCTGAGGATTCCTCTCCAGTGCTGACATGGATCTTTGGGTACTTCTGGAGTCTCCCCAGGATAGTCAGTCCTCGTCTCGAATGCGAGCATGCACTTGCGTTTTACTCCAGAGCGGTAGCAGCAGTGTCACGCAGTCCGCCGCGTGGATCAAAGGATCTATGGTTTTCCCTCGAGTCTTTCCCACGAGGCTTTCCCACGAGGCTTTCCCACAGGGCTGTCCCACGTGCACACGTGGTGGGAGTCGATCCTCGGCTTGAACGTCAAGGCAGTGCAGGGAAAACAGGTTCCTCTGGAATGGACTGACACATCTGGGGGACTGTTGGAATGGTGGCACGACCCTGGAGATCCTCTTGCCTTTCCTATGGAGAGCGCCTCCTCTTGAGATGCGACGGGAACGCCGGGAATTCTTTCCCTACGAAACAGGGAAAGGATCCCTCATCTCGATCAAGGAGGCGTAAACGGGGCTCCCCTGGATGTGTGCGGGACCCCACGTGCTTCCTCTCGAGTGGAGACGGGTATGTCGGGGAACTTCTTGAGTTGCAGCAATGGTGTGAAGGACCCTTTGGAAGTTCCAGTGGTTAGATGTGATTGGCCTCGAGAAGCCTCAGCTGAAATGGGCCTCATCTCGCCTGGAGGGCAAAACCTCCTGGATTTTCTCGAGTTGCGGCAGGTGCTCTCGACTTACGACGGGGACCACAGGGACCCGCTCTGGTGGCCTCAGGAAAGGCCAGTCCCCATGCGAGTTCCTCGGGGGCCTCTCGGGATTCCTCTCCCGTCGATGCCGGGGCCTAAGACCTTGTGTGGAGTCGGGGCCGGAACCTGAGGATTCCTCTCCAGTGCTGACATGGATCTTGGGGTACTTCTGGAGTCTCCCCAGGGGAGTCAGTCCTCGTCTCGAATGCGGGCATGCACTTGCGCTTTCCTCCAGAGCGGTAGCAGCAGTGTCACGCACTCCGATGCGTGGATCAAAGGATCTATGGTTTTCCCTCGAGTCTTTCCCACGAGGCTTTCCCCGAGGCTTTCCCACAGGGCTGTCCCACGTGCACACGAGGTGGGATTCGATCCCCGGCTTGAACGTCAAGGCAGTGCAGGGAAAACAGGTTACTCTGGAATGGACTGACACATCTGGGGGACTCTTGGAATGGTGGCACGACCCTGGAGTTCCTCTCGCCTTTCCTGTGGAGAGCGCCTCCTCTTGAGATGCGACGGGAACGCCGGGATTTCCTTCCCTACGAAACAGGGAAAGGATCCCTCATCTCGAGCTAGGAGGCGGAAACGGGGCTCCCCTGGATGTGTGCGGGACACCACGTGCTTCCTCTCGAGTGGAGACGGGTATGTCGGGGAACTTCTTGAGTTGCAGCAATGGTGTGAAGGACCCTTTGGAAGTTCCAGTGGTTAGATATGATTGGCCTCGAGAAGCCTCAGCGGAAATGGGCCTCATCTCGCCTGGAGGGCAAAACCTCCTGGATTTTCTCGAGTTGGGGCAGGTGCTCTCGACTTACGACGGGGACCTCAGGGACCCGCTCTGGTGGCCTCAGGAAAGGCCAGTCCCCATGCGAGTTCCTCGGGGGCCTCTCGGGATTCCTCTCCCGTCGATGCCGGGGCCTAAGACCTTGTGTGGAGTCGGGGCCGGAACCTGAGGATTCCTCTCCAGTGCTGACATGGATCTTGGGGTACTTCTGGAGTCTCCCCAGGGGAGTCAGTCCTCGTCTCGAATGCGGGCATGCACTTGCGCTTTCCTCCAGAGCGGTAGCAGCAGTGTCACGCAGTCCGATGCGTGGAGCAAAGGATCTATGGTTTTCCCTCGAGTCTTTCCCACGAGGCTTTCCCACGAGGCTTTCCCACAGGGCTGTCCCACGTGCACACGTGGTGGGAGTCGATCCTCGGCTTGAACGTCAAGGCAGTGCAGGGAAAACAGGTTCCTCTGGAATGGACTGACACATCTGGGGGACTCTTGGAATGGTGGCACGACCCTGGAGTTCCTCTCGCCTTTCCTGTGGAGAGCGCCTCCTCTTGAGATGCGACGGGAACGCCGGGAATTATTTCCCTACGAAACAGGGAAAGGATCCCTCATCTCGAGCTAGGAGGCGGAAACGGGGCTCCCCTGGATGTGTGCGGGACCCACGTGCTTCCTCTCGAGTGGAGATGGGTATGTCGGGGAACTTCTTGAGTTGCAGCAAGGGTGTGAAGGACCCTTTGGAAGTTCCAGTGGTTAGACGTTGTTAGCCTCGAGAAGCCTCAGCGGAAATGGGCCTCATCTCGCCTGGAGGGCAAAACCTCCTGGATTTTCTCGAGTTGCGGCAGGTGCTCTCGACTTACGACGGGGACCTCAGGGACCCGCTCTGGTGGCCTCAGGAAAGGCCAGTCCCCATGCGATTTCCTCGGGGGCCTCTCGAGATTCCTCTTCCGTCGATGCCGTGGCCTAAGACCTTGTGTGGAGTCGGGGCCGGAACCTGAGGATTCCTCTCCAGTGCTGACATGGATCTTGGGGTACTTCTGGAGTCTCCCCAGGGGAGACAGTCCTCGTCTCGAATGCGGGCATGCACTTGCGCTTTCCTCCAGAGCGGTAGCAGCAGTGTCACGCAGTCCGCCGTGTGGATCAAAGGATCTATGGTTTCCCTGGAGTCTTTCCCACGAAGCTTTCCCACGAGGCTTTCCCACAGGGCTGTCCCACGTGCACACGTGGTGGAGGTCGATCCTCGGCTTGAACGTCAAAGCAGTGCAGGGAAAACAGGTTCCTCTGGAATGGACTGACACATCTGGGGGACTCTTGGAATGGTGGCACGACCCTGGAGTTCCTCTCGCCTTTCCTGTGGAGAGCGCCTCCTCTTGAGATGCGACGGGAACGCCGGGAATTCTTTCCCTATGAAACAGGGAAAGGATCCCTCATCTCGAGCTAGGAGGCGGAAACGGGGCTCCCCTGGATGTGTGCGGGACCCACGTGCTTCCACTCGAGTGGAGATGGGTATCTCGGGGAACTTCTGGAGTTGCAGCAAGGGTGTGAAGGACCCTTTGGAAGTTCCAGTGGTTAGACGTGATTAGCCTCGAGAAGCATCAGCGAAAATGGGCCTCATCTCGCCTGGAGGGCAAAACCTCCTGGATTTTCTCGAGTTGCGGCAGGTGCTCTCGACTTACGACGGGGACCTCAGGGACCCGCTCTGGTGGCCTCAGGAAAGGCCAGTCCCCATGCGAGTTCCTCGGGGGCCTCTCGGGATTCCTCTCCCGTCGATGCCGGGGCCTAAGACCTCTTGTGGAGTCGTGGCCGGACCTGAGGATTCCTCTCCAGTGCTGACATGGATCTTGGGGTACTTCTGGAGTCTCCCCAGGATAGTCAGTCCTCGTCTCGAATGCGAGCATGCACTTGCGCTTTACTCCAGAGCGGTAGCAGCAGTGTCACGCAGTCCGCCGCGTGGATCAAAGGATCTATGGTTTTCCCTCGAGTCTTTCCCACGAGGCTTTCCCACGAGGCTTTCCCACAGGGCTGTCCCACGTGCACACGTGGTGGGAGTCGATCCTCGGCTTGAACGTCAAGGCAGTGCAGGGAAAACAGGTTCCTCTGGAATGGACTGACACATCTGGGGGACTCTTGGAATGGTGGCACGACCCTGGAGATCCTCTTGCCTTTCCTGTGGAGAGCGCCTCCTCTTGAGATGCGACGGGAACGCCGGGAATTCTTTCCCTACGAAACAGGGAAAGGATCCCTCATCTCGAGCAAGGAGGCGGAAACGGGGCTCCCCTGGATGTGTGCGGGACACCACGTGCTTCCTCTCGAGTGGAGACGGGTATGTCGGGGAACTTCTTGAGTTGCAGCAATGGTGTGAAGGACCCTTTGGAAGTTCCAGTGGTTAGATGTGATTGGCCTCGAGAAGCCTCAGCTGAAATGGGCCTCATCTCGCCTGGAGGGCAAAACCTCCTGGATTTTCTCGAGTTGCGGCAGGTGCTCTCGACTTACGACGGGGACCTCAGGGACCCGCTCTGGTGGCCTCAGGAAAGGCCAGTCCCCATGCGAGTTCCTCGGGGGCCTCTCGGGATTCCTCTCCCGTCGATGCCGGGGCCTAAGACCTTGTGTGGAGTCGGGGCCGGAACCTGAGGATTCCTCTCCAGTGCTGACATGGATCTTGGGGTACTTCTGGAGTCTCCCCAGGGGAGTCAGTCCTCGTCTCGAATGCGGGCATGCACTTGCGCTTTCCTCCAGAGCGGTAGCAGCAGTGTCACGCAGTCCGATGCGTGGAGCAAAGGATCTATGGTTTTCCCTCGAGTCTTTCCCACGAGGCTTTCCCACGAGGCTTTCCCACAGGGCTGTCCCACGTGCACACGTGGTGGGAGTCGATCCTCGGCTTGAACGTCAAGGCAGTGCAGGGAAAACAGGTTCCTCTGGAATGGACTGACACATCTGGGGGACTCTTGGAATGGTGGCACGACCCTGGAGTTCCTCTCGCCTTTCCTGTGGAGAGCGCCTCCTCTTGAGATGCGACGGGAACGCCGGGAATTCTTTCCCTACGAAACAGGGAAAGGATCCCTCATCTCGAGCTAGGAGGCGGAAACGGGGCTCCCCTGGATGTGTGCGGGACCCACGTGCTTCCTCTCGAGTGGAGATGGGTATGTCGGGGAACTTCTTGAGTTGCAGCAAGGGTGTGAAGGACCCTTTGGAAGTTCCAGTGGTTAGACGTTGTTAGCCTCGAGAAGCCTCAGCGGAAATGGGCCTCATCTCGCCTGGAGGGCAAAACCTCCTGGATTTTCTCGAGTTGCGGCAGGTGCTCTCGACTTACGACGGGGACCTCAGGGACCCGCTCTGGTGGCCTCAGGAAAGGCCAGTCCCCATGCGAGTTCCTCGGGGGCCTCTCGGGATTCCTCTCCCGTCGATGCCGGGGCCTAAGACCTTGTGTGGAGTCGGGGCCGGAACATGAGGATTCCTCTCCAGTGCTGACATGGATCTTGGGGTACTTCTGGAGTCTCCCCAGGGGAGTCAGTCCTCGTCTCGAATGCGGGCATGCACTTGCGCTTTCCTCCAGAGCGGTAGCAGCAGTGTCACGCAGTCCGCCGTGTGGATCAAAGGATCTATGGTTTCCCTGGAGTCTTTCCCACGAGGCTTTCCCACGAGGCTTTCCCACAGGGCTGTCCCACGTGCACACGTGGTGGAGGTCGATCCTCGGCTTGAACGTCAAAGCAGTGCAGGGAAAACAGGTTCCTCTGGAATGGACTGACACATCTGGGGGACTCTTGGAATGGTGGCACGACCCTGGAGTTCCTCTCGCCTTTCCTGTGGAGAGCGCCTCCTCTTGAGATACGACGGGAACGCCGGGAATTCTTTCCCTATGAAACAGGGAAAGGATTCCTCATCTCGAGCTAGGAGGCGGAAACGGGGCTCCCCTGGATGTGTGCGGGACCCACGTGCTTCCACTCGAGTGGAGATGGGTATCTCGGGGAACTTCTGGAGTTGCAGCAAGGGTGTGAAGGACCCTTTGGAAGTTCCAGTGGTTAGACGTGATTAGCCTCGAGAAGCATCAGCGAAAATGGGCCTCATCTCGCCTGGAGGGCAAAACCTCCTGGATTTTCTCGAGTTGCGGCAGGTGCTCTCGACTTACGACGGGGACCTCAGGGACCCGCTCTGGTGGCCTCAGGAAAGGCCAGTCCCCATGCGAGTTCCTCGGGGGCCTCTCGGGATTCCTCTCCCGTCGATGCCGGGGCCTAAGACCTCTTGTGGAGTCGTGGCCGGACCTGAGGATTCCTCTCCAGTGCTGACATGGATCTTGGGGTACTTCTGGAGTCTCCCCAGGATAGTCAGTCCTCGTCTCGAATGCGAGCATGCACTTGCGCTTTACTCCAGAGCGGTAGCAGCAGTGTCACGCAGTCCGCCGCGTGGATCAAAGGATCTATGGTTTTCCCTCGAGTCTTTCCCACGAGGCTTTCCCACGAGGCTTTCCCACAGGGCTGTCCCACGTGCACACGTGGTGGGAGTCGATCCTCGGCTTGAACGTCAAGGCAGTGCAGGGAAAACAGGTTCCTCTGGAATGGACTGACACATCTGGGGGACTCTTGGAATGGTGGCACGACCCTGGAGATCCTCTTGCCTTTCCTGTGGAGAGCGCCTCCTCTTGAGATGCGACGGGAACGCCGGGAATTCTTTCCCTACGAAACAGGGAAAGGATCCCTCATCTCGAGCAAGGAGGCGGAAACGGGGCTCCCCTGGATGTGTGCGGGACTCCACGTGCTTCCTCTCGAGTGGAGACGGGTATGTCGGGGAACTTCTTGAGTTGCAGCAATGGTGTGAAGGACCCTTTGGAAGTTCCAGTGGTTAGATGTGATTGGCCTCGAGAAGCCTCAGCTGAAATGGGCCTCATCTCGCCTGGAGGGCAAAACCTCCTGGATTTTCTCGAGTTGCGGCAGGTGCTCTCGACTTACGACGGGGACCTCAGGGACCCGCTCTGGTGGCCTCAGGAAAGGCCAGTCCCCATGCGAGTTCCTCGGGGGCCTCTCGGGATTCCTCTCCCGTCGATGCCGGGGCCTAAGACCTTGTGTGGAGTCGGGGCCGGAACCTGAGGATTCCTCTCCAGTGCTGACATGGATCTTGGGGTACTTCTGGAGTCTCCCCAGGGGAGTCAGTCCTCGTCTCGAATGCGGGCATGCACTTGCGCTTTCCTCCAGAGCGGTAGCAGCAGTGTCACGCAGTCCGATGCGTGGAGCAAAGGATCTATGGTTTTCCCTCGAGTCTTTCCCACGAGGCTTTCCCACGAGGCTTTCCCACAGGGCTGTCCCACGTGCACACGTGGTGGGAGTCGATCCTCGGCTTGAACGTCAAGGCAGTGCAGGGAAAACAGGTTCCTCTGGAATGGACTGACACATCTGGGGGACTCTTGGAATGGTGGCACGACCCTGGAGTTCCTCTCGCCTTTCCTGTGGAGAGCGCCTCCTCTTGAGATGCGACGGGAACGCCGGGAATTCTTTCCCTACGAAACAGGGAAAGGATCCCTCATCTCGAGCTAGGAGGCGGAAACGGGGCTCCCCTGGATGTGTGCGGGACCCACGTGCTTCCTCTCGAGTGGAGATGGGTATGTCGGGGAACTTCTGGAGTTGCAGCAAGGGTGTGAAGGACCCTTTGGAAGTTCCAGTGGTTAGACGTTGTTAGCCTCGAGAAGCCTCAGCGGAAATGGGCCTCATCTCGCCTGGAGGGCAAAACCTCCTGGATTTTCTCGAGTTGCGGCAGGTGCTCTCGACTTACGACGGGGACCTCAGGGACCCGCTCTGGTGGCCTCAGGAAAGGCCAGTCCCCATGCGATTTCCTCGGGGGCCTCTCGAGATTCCTCTTCCGTCGATGCCGTGGCCTAAGACCTTGTGTGGAGTCGGGGCCGGAACCTGAGGATTCCTCTCCAGTGCTGACATGGATCTTGGGGTACTTCTGGAGTCTCCCCAGGGGAGTCAGTCCTCGTCTCGAATGCGGGCATGCACTTGCGCTTTACTCCAGAGCGGTAGCAGCAGTGTCACGCAGTCCGCCCTGTGGATCAAAGGATCTATGGTTTCCCTGGTGTCTTTCCCACGAGGCTTTCCCACGAGGCTTTCCCACAGGGCTGTCCCACGTGCACACGTGGTGGAGGTCGATCCTCGGCTTGAACGTCAAAGCAGTGCAGGGAAAACAGGTTCCTCTGGAATGGACTGACACATCTGGGGGACTCTTGGAATGGCACGACCCTGGAGTTCCTCTCGCCTTTCCTGTGGAGAGCGCCTCCTCTTGAGATGCGACGGGAACGCCGGGAATTCTTTCCCTATGAAACAGGGAAAGGATCCCTCATCTCGAGCTAGGAGGCGGAAACGGGGCTCCCCTGGATGTGTGCGGGACCCACGTGCTTCCACTCGAGTGGAGATGGGTATCTCGGGGAACTTCTGGAGTTGCAGCAAGGGTGTGAAGGACCCTTTGGAAGTTCCAGTGGTTAGACGTGATTAGCCTCGAGAAGCATCAGCGAAAATGGGCCTCATCTCGCCTGGAGGGCAAAACCTCCTGGATTTTCTCGAGTTGCGGCAGGTGCTCTCGACTTACGACGGGGACCTCAGGGACCCGCTCTGGTGGCCTCAGGAAAGGCCAGTCCCCATGCGAGTTCCTCGGGGGCCTCTCGGGATTCCTCTCCCGTCGATGCCGGGGCCTAAGACCTCTTGTGGAGTCGTGGCCGGACCTGAGGATTCCTCTCCAGTGCTGACATGGATCTTGGGGTACTTCTGGAGTCTCCCCAGGATAGTCAGTCCTCGTCTCGAATGCGAGCATGCACTTGCGCTTTACTCCAGAGCGGTAGCAGCAGTGTCACGCAGTCCGCCGCGTGGATCAAAGGATCTATGGTTTTCCCTCGAGTCTTTCCCACGAGGCTTTCCCACGAGGCTTTCCCACAGGGCTGTCCCACGTGCACACGTGGTGGGAGTCGATCCTCGGCTTGAACGTCAAGGCAGTGCAGGGAAAACAGGTTCCTCTGGAATGGACTGACACATCTGGGGGACTCTTGGAATGGTGGCACGACCCTGGAGATCCTCTTGCCTTTCCTGTGGAGAGCGCCTCCTCTTGAGATGCGACGGGAACGCCGGGAATTCTTTCCCTACGAAACAGGGAAAGGATCCCTCATCTCGAGCAAGGAGGCGGAAACGGGGCTCCCCTGGATGTGTGCGGGACACCACGTGCTTCCTCTCGAGTGGAGACGGGTATGTCGGGGAACTTCTTGAGTTGCAGCAATGGTGTGAAGGACCCTTTGGAAGTTCCAGTGGTTAGATGTGATTGGCCTCGAGAAGCCTCAGCTGAAATGGGCCTCATCTCGCCTGGAGGGCAAAACCTCCTGGATTTTCTCGAGTTGCGGCAGGTGCTCTCGACTTACGACGGGGACCTCAGGGACCCGCTCTGGTGGCCTCAGGAAAGGCCAGTCCCCATGCGAGTTCCTCGGGGGCCTCTCGGGATTCCTCTCCCGTCGATGCCGGGGCCTAAGACCTTGTGTGGAGTCGGGGCCGGAACCTGAGGATTCCTCTCCAGTGCTGACATGGATCTTGGGGTACTTCTGGAGTCTCCCCAGGGGAGTCAGTCCTCGTCTCGAATGCGGGCATGCACTTGCGCTTTCCTCCAGAGCGGTAGCAGCAGTGTCACGCAGTCCGCCACGTGGATCAAAGGATCTATTGTTTTCCCTCGAGTCTTTCCCAGGAGGCTTTACCACGAGGCTTTCCCACAGGGCTGTCCCACGTGCACACGAGGTGGGAGTCGATCCTCGGCTTGAACGTCAAGGCAGTGCAGGGAAAACAGGTTCCTCTGGAATGGACTGACACATCTGGGGGACTCTTGGAATGGTGGCACGACCCTGGAGTTCCTCTCGCCTTTCCTGTGGAGAGCGCCTCCTCTTGAGATGCGACGGGAACGCCGGGATTTCTTTCCCTACGAAACAGGGAAAGGATCCCTCATCTCGAGCTAGGAGGCGGAAACTGGGCTCCCCTGGATGTGTGCGGGACACCACGTGCTTCCTCTCGAGTGGAGACGGGTATGTCGGGGAACTTCTTGAGTTGCAGCAATGGTGTGAAGGACCCTTTGGAAGTTCCAGTGGTTAGATGTGATTGGCCTCGAGAAGCCTCAGCGGAAATGGGCCTCATCTCGCCTGGAGGGCAAAACCTCCTGGATTTTCTCGAGTTGCGGCAGGTGCTCTCGACGTACGACGGGGACCTAAGGGACCCGCTCTGGTGGCCTCAGGAAAGGCCAGTCCCCATGTGAGTTCCTCGGGGGCCTCTCGGGATTCCTCTCCCGTCGATGCCGGGGCCTAAGACCTTGTGTGGAGTCGGGGCCGAAACCTGAGGATTCCTCTCCAGTGCTGACATGGATCTTGGGGTACTTCTGGAGTCTCCCCAGGGGAGTCAGTCCTCGTCTCGAATGCGGGCATGCACTTGCGCTTTCCTCCAGAGCGGTAGCAGCAGTGTCACGCAGTCCGCCGCGTGGATCAAAGGATCTATGGTTTTCCCTCGAGTCTTTCCCACGAGGCTTTCCCACGAGGCTTTCCCACAGGGCTGTCCCACGTGCACACGTGGTGGGAGTCGATCCTCGGCTTGAACGTCAAGGCAGTGCAGGGAAAACAGGTTACTCTGGAATGGACTGACACATCTGGGGGCTCTTGGAATGGTGGCATGACCCTGGAGTTCCTCTCGCCTTTCCTGTGGAGAGCGCCTCCTCTTGAGATGCGACGGGAACGCCGGGAATTCTTTCCCTACGAAACAGGGAAAGGATCCCTCATCTCGAGCTAGGAGGCTGAAACGGGGCTCCCCTGGATGTGTGCGGGACACCACGTGCTTCCTCTCGAGTGCAGACGGGTATGTCGGGGAACTTCTTGAGTTGCAGCAAGGGTGTGAAGGACCCTTTGGATGTTCCAGTGGTTAGATGTGATTGGCCTCGAGAAGCCTCAGCGGAAATGGGCCTCATCTCGCCTGGAGGTGAAAACCTCCTGGATTTTCTCGAGTTGCGGCAGGTGCTCTCGACTTACGACGGGGACCTCAGGGACCCGCTCTGGTGGCCTCAGGAAAGGCCCGTCCCCATGCGAGTTCCTCGGGGGCCTCTCGGGATTCCTCTCCCGTCGATGCCGGGGCCTAAGACCTTGTGTGGAGTCGGGGCCGGAACCTGAGGATTCCTCTCCAGTGCTGACATGGATCTTGGGGTACTTCTGGAGTCTCCCCAGGGGAGTCAGTCCTCGTCTCGAATGCGGGCATGCACTTGCGCTTTCCTCCAGAGCGGTAGCAGCAGTGTCACGCAGTCCGATGCGTGGAGCAAAGGATCTATGGTTTTCCCTCGAGTCTTTCCCACGAGGCTTTCCCACGAGGCTTTCCCACAGGGCTGTCCCACGTGCACACGTGGTGGGAGTCGATCCTCGGCTTGAACGTCAAGGCAGTGCAGGGAAAACAGGTTCCTCTGGAATGGACTGACACATCTGGGGGACTCTTGGAATGGTGGCACGACCCTGGAGTTCCTCTCGCCTTTCCTGTGGAGAGCGCCTCCTCTTGAGATGCGACGGGAACGCCGGGAATTCTTTCCCTACGAAACAGGGAAAGGATCCCTCATCTCGAGCTAGGAGGTGGAAACGGGGCTCCGCTGGATGTGTGCGGGACCCACGTGCTTCCTCTCGAGTGGAGATGGGTATGTCGGGGAACTTCTTGAGTTGCAGAAAGGGTGTGAAGGACCCTTTGGAAGTTCCAGTGGTTAGACGTGATTAGCCTCGAGAAGCCTCAGCGGAAATGGGCGTCATCTCGCCTGGAGGGCAAAACCTCCTGGATTTTCTCGAGTTGCGGCAGGTGCTCTCGACTTACGACGGGGACCTCAGGGACCCGCTCTGGTGGCCTCAGGAAAGGCCAGTCCCCATGCGATTTCCTCGGGGGCCTCTCGAGATTCCTCTTCCGTCGATGCCGTGGCCTAAGACCTTGTGTGGAGTCGGGGCCGGAACCTGAGGATTCCTCTCCAGTGCTGACATGGATCTTGGGGTACTTCTGGAGTCTCCCCAGGGGAGTCAGTCCTCGTCTCGAATGCGGGCATGCACTTGCGCTTTCCTCCAGAGCGGTAGCAGCAGTGTCACGCAGTCCGCCGCGTGGATCAAAGGATCTATGGTTTTCCCTGGAGTCTTTCCCACGAGGCTTTCCCACGAGGCTTTCCCACAGGGCTGTCCCACGTGCACACGTGGTGGGAGTCGATCCTCGGCTTGAACGTCAAAGCAGTGCAGGGAAAACAGGTTCCTCTGGAATGGACTGACACATCTGGGGGACTCTTGGAATGGTGGCACGACCATGGAGTTCCTCTCGCCTTTCCTGTGGAGAGCGCCTCCTCTTGAGATGCGACGGGAACGCCGGGAATTCTTTCCCTACGAAACAGGGAAAGGATCCCTCTTCTCGAGATACGAGGCGGAAACGGGGCTCCCCTGGATGTGTGCGGGACATCACGTGCTTCCTCTCGAGTGGAGACGGGTATGTCGGGGAACTTCTTGAGTTGCAGCAATGGTGTGAAGGACCCTTTGGAAGTTCCAGTGGTTAGATGTGATTGGCCTCGAGAAGCCTCAGCGGAAATGGGCCTCATCTCGCCTGGAGGGCAAAACTTCCTGGATTTTCTCGAGTTGCGGCAGGTGCTCTCGACTTATGACGGGGACCTCAGGGACCCGCTCTGGTGGCCTCAGGAAAGGCCAGTCCCCATGCGAGTTCCTCGGGGGCCTCTCGGGATTCCTCTCCCGTCGATGCCGGGGCCTAAGACCTTGTGTGGAGTCGGGGCCGGAACCTGAGGATTCCTCTCCAGTGTTGACATGGATCTTGGGGTACTTCTGGAGTCTCCCCAGGGGAGTCAGTCCTCGTCTCGAATGCGGGCATGCACTTTCGCTTTCCTCCAGAGCGGTAGCAGCAGTGTCACGCAGTCCGCCGCGTGGATCAAAGGATCTATGATTTTCCCTCAGTCTTTCCCACGAGGCTTTCACGCGAGGCTTTCCCACAGGGCTGTCCCACGTGCACACGTGGTGGGAGTCGATCCTCGGCTTGAACGTCAAGGCAGTGCAGGGAAAACAGGTTCCTCTGGAATCGACTGACACATCTGGGGGACTCTTGGAATGGTGTCATGACCCTGGAGTTCCTCTCGCCTTTCCTGTGGAGAGCGCCTCCTCTTGAGATGCGACGGGAACGCCGGGAATTCTTTCCCTACGAAACAGGGAAAGGATCCCTCATCTCGAGCTAGGAGGCGGAAACGGGGCTCCCCTGGATGTGTGCTGGACCCACGTGCTTCCTCTCGAGTGGAGACGGGTATGTCGGGGAACTTCTTGAGTTGCAGCAATGGTGTGAAGGACCCTTTGGAAGTTCCAGTGGTTAGACGTGATTAGCCTCGAGAAGCCTCAGCGGAAATGGGCCTCATCTCGCCTGGAGGGCAAAACCTCCTGGATTTTCTCGAGTTGCGGCAGGTGCTCTCGACTTACGACGGGGACCTCAGGGACAAGCTCTGGTGGCCTCAGGAAAGGCCAGTCCCCATGCGAGTTCCTCGGGGGCCTCTCGGGATTCCTCTCCCGTCGATGCGGGGCCTAAGACCTTGTGTGGAGTCGGGGCCGGAACCTGAGGATTCCTCTCCATTGCTGACATGGATCTTGGGGTACTTCTGGAGTCTCCCCAGGGGAGTCAGTCCTCGTCTCGAATGCGGGCATGCACTTGCGCTTTCCTCCAGAGCGGTAGCAGCAGTGTCACGCTGTCCGCCGCGTGGATCAAAGGATCTATGGTTTTCCCTCGAGTCTTTCCCACGAGGCTTTCCCACGAGGCTTTCCCACAGGGCTGTCCCACGTGCACACGTGGTGGGAGTCGATCCTCGGCTTGAACGTCAAGGCAGTGCAGGGAAAAAAGGTTCCTCTGGAATGGACTGACACATCTGGGGGCTCTTGGAATGGTGGCATGACCGTGGAGTTCCTCTCGCCTTTCCTGTGGAGAGCGCCTCCTCTTGAGATGCGACGGGAACGCCGGGAATTCTTTCCCTACGAAACAGGGAAAGGATCCCTCATCTGGAGCTAGGAGGCTGAAACGGGGCTCCCCTGGATGTGTGCGGGACACCACGTGCTTCCTCTCGAGTGCAGACGGGTATGTCGGGGAACTTCTTGAGTTGCAGCAAGGGTGTGAAGGACCCTTTGGATGTTCCAGTGGTTAGGTGTGATTGGCCTCGAGAAGCCTCAGCGGAAATGGGCCTCATCTCGCCTGGAGGTGAAAACCTCCTGGATTTCCTCGAGTTTCGGCAGGTGCTCTCGACTTACGACGGGGACCTCAGGGACCCGCTCTGGTGGCCTCAGGAAAGGCCCGGCCCAATGCGAGTTCCTCGGGGGCCTCTTGGGATTCCTCTCCCGTCGATGCCAGGGCCTAAGACCTTGTGTGGTGTCGGGGCCGGAACCTGAGGATTCCTCTCCAGTGCTGACATGGATCTTGGGGTACTTCTGGAGTCTCCCCAGGGGAGTCAGTCCTCGTCTCGAATGCGGGCATGCACTTGCGCTTTCCTCCAGAGCGGTAGCAGCAGTGTCACGCAGTCCGATGCGTGGAGCAAAGGATCTATGGTTTTCCCTCGAGTCTTTCCCACGAGGCTTTCCCACGAGGCTTTCCCACAGGGCTGTCCCACGTGCACACGTGGTGGGAGTCGATCCTCGGCTTGAACGTCAAGGCAGTGCAGGGAAAACAGGTTCCTCTGGAATGGACTGACACATCTGGGGGACTCTTGGAATGGTGGCACGACCCTGGAGTTCCTCTCGCCTTTCCTGTGGAGAGCGCCTCCTCTTGAGATGCGACGGGAACGCCGGGAATTCTTTCCCTACGAAACAGGGAAAGGATCCCTCATCTCGAGCTAGGAGGCGGAAACGGGGCTCCCCTGGATGTGTGCGGGACCCACGTGCTTCCTCTCCAGTGGAGATGGGTATCTCCGGGAACTTCTGGAGTTGCAGCAAGGGTGTGAAGGACCCTTTGGAAGTTCCAATGGTTAGACGTGATTAGCCTCGTGAAGCCTCAGCGAAAATGGGCCTCATCTCGCCTGGAGAGCAAAACCTCCTGGATTTTCTCGAGTTGCGGCAGGTGCTCTCGACTTACGACGGGGACCTCAGGGACCCGCTCTGGTGGCCTCAGGAAAGGCCAGTCCCCATGCGAGTTCCTCGGGGGCCTCTCGGGATTCCTCTCCCGTCGATGCCGGGGCCTAAGACCTTGTGTGGAGTCGGGGCCGGAACCTGAGGATTCCTCTCCAGTGTTGACATGGATCTTGGGGTACTTCTGGAGTCTCCCCAGGGGAGTCAGTCCTCGTCTCGAATGCGGGCATGCACTTTCGCTTTCCTCCAGAGCGGTAGCAGCAGTGTCACGCAGTCCGCCGCGTGGATCAAAGGATCTATGATTTTCCCTCAGTCTTTCCCACGAGGCTTTCACGCGAGGCTTTCCCACAGGGCTGTCCCACGTGCACACGTGGTGGGAGTCGATCCTCGGCTTGAACGTCAAGGCAGTGCAGGGAAAACAGGTTCCTCTGGAATCGACTGACACATCTGGGGGACTCTTGGAATGGTGTCATGACCCTGGAGTTCCTCTCGCCTTTCCTGTGGAGAGCGCCTCCTCTTGAGATGCGACGGGAACGCCGGGAATTCTTTCCCTACGAAACAGGGAAAGGATCCCTCATCTCGAGCTAGGAGGCGGAAACGGGGCTACCCTGGATGTGTGCGGGACCCACGTGCTTCCTCTCGAGTGGAGACGGGTATGTCGGGGAACTTCTTGAGTTGCAGCAATGGTGTGAAGGACCCTTTGGAAGTTCCAGTGGTTAGACGTGATTAGCCTCGAGAAGCCTCAGCGGAAATGGGCCTCATCTCGCCTGGAGGGCAAAACCTCCTGGATTTTCTCGAGTTGCGGCAGGTGCTCTCGACTTACGACGGGGACCTCAGGGACCAGCTCTGGTGGCCTCAGGAAAGGCCAGTCCCCATGCGAGTTCCTCGGGGGCCTCTCGGGATTCCTCTCCCGTCGATGCCGGGGCCTAAGACCTTGTGTGGAGTCGGGGCCGGAACCTGAGGATTCCTCTCCAGTGTTGACATGGATCTTGGGGTACTTCTGGAGTCTCCCCAGGGGAGTCAGTCCTCGTCTCGAATGCGGGCATGCACTTTCGCTTTCCTCCAGAGCGGTAGCAGCAGTGTCACGCAGTCCGCCGCGTGGATCAAAGGATCTATGATTTTCCCTCAGTCTTTCCCACGAGGCTTTCACGCGAGGCTTTCCCACAGGGCTGTCCCACGTGCACACGTGGTGGGAGTCGATCCTCGGCTTGAACGTCAAGGCAGTGCAGGGAAAACAGGTTCCTCTGGAATCGACTGACACATCTGGGGGACTCTTGGAATGGTGTCATGACCCTGGAGTTCCTCTCGCCTTTCCTGTGGAGAGCGCCTCCTCTTGAGATGCGACGGGAACGCCGGGAATTCTTTCCCTACGAAACAGGGAAAGGATCCCTCATCTCGAGCTAGGAGGCGGAAACGGGGCTACCCTGGATGTGTGCGGGACCCACGTGCTTCCTCTCGAGTGGAGACGGGTATGTCGGGGAACTTCTTGAGTTGCAGCAATGGTGTGAAGGACCCTTTGGAAGTTCCAGTGGTTAGACGTGATTAGCCTCGAGAAGCCTCAGCGGAAATGGGCCTCATCTCGCCTGGAGGGCAAAACCTCCTGGATTTTCTCGAGTTGCGGCAGGTGCTCTCGACTTACGACGGGGACCTCAGGGACCAGCTCTGGTGGCCTCAGGAAAGGCCAGTCCCCATGCGAGTTCCTCGGGGGCCTCTCGGGATTCCTCTCCCGTCGATGCGGGGCCTAAGACCTTGTGTGGAGTCGGGGCCGGAACCTGAGGATTCCTCTCCAGTGCTGACATGGATCTTGGGGTACTTCTGGAGTCTCCCCAGGGGAGTCAGTCCTCGTCTCGAATGCGGGCATGCACTTGCGCTTTCCTCCAGAGCGGTAGCAGCAGTGTCACGCAGTCCGCCGCGTGGATCAAAGGATCTATGGTTTTCCCTCGAGTCTTTCCCACGAGGCTTTCCTAAGAGGCTTTCCCACAGGGCTGTCCCACGTGCACACGTGGTGGGAGTCGATCCTCGGCTTGAACGTCAAGGCAGTGCAGGGAAAAAAGGTTCCTCTGGAATGGACTGACACATCTGGGGGACTCTTGGAATGGTGGCATGACCCTGGAGTTCCTCTCGCCTTTCCTGTGGAGAGCGCCTCCTCTTGAGATGCGACGGGAACGCCGGGAATTCTTTCCCTACAAAACAGGGAAAGGATCCCTCATCTCGAGCTAGGAGGTGGAAACGGGACTCCCCTGGATGTGTGCGGGACACCACGTGCTTCCTCTCGAGAGCAGACGGGTATGTCGGGGAACTTCTTGAGTTGCAGCAATGGTGTGAAGGACCCTTTGGAAGTTCCAGTGGTTAGATGTGATTGGCCTCGAGAAGCCTCAGCGGAAATGGGCCTCATCTCGCCTGGAGGGCAAAACCTCCTGGATTTTCTCGAGTTGCGGCAGGTGCTCTCGACTTACGACAGGGACCTCAGGGAACCGCTCTGGTGGCCTCAGGAAAAGCCAGTCCCCATGCGAGTTCCTCGGGGGACTCTCGGGATTCCTCTCCCGTCGATGCCGGGGCCTAAGACCTTGTGTGGAGTCGGGGCCGGAACCTGAGGATTCCTCTCCAGTGCTGACATGGATCTTGGGGTACTTCTGGAGTCTCCCCAGGGAAGTCAGTCCTCGTCTCGAATGCGGGCATGCATTGCGCTTTCCTCCAGAGCGGTAGCAGCAGTGTCACGCAGTCCGCCGCGTGGATCAAAGGATCTATGGTTTTCCCTCGAGTCTTTCCCACGAGGCTTTCCCACGAGGCTTTCCCACAGGGCTGTCCCACGTGCACACGTGGTGGGAGTCGATCCTCGGCTTGAACGTCAAGGCAGTGCAGAGAAAACAGGTTCCTCTGGAATGGACTGACACATCTGGGGGACTCTTGGAATGGTGGCACGACCCTGGAGTTCCTCTCGCCTTTCCTGTGGAGAGCGCCTCCTCTTGAGATGCGACGGGAACGCCGGGAATTCTTTCCCTACGAAACAGGGAAAGGATCCCTCATCTCGAGCTAGGAGGCGGAAACGGGGCTCCCCTGGATGTGTGCGGGACACCACGTGCTTCCTCTGGAGTGGAGATGGGTATGTCGGGGAACTTCTTGAGTTGCAGCAATGGTGTGAAGGACCCTTTGGAAGTTCCAGTGGTTAGATGTGATTGGCCTCGAGAAGCCTCAGCGGAAATGGGCCTCATCTCGCCTGGAGGGCAAAACCTCCTGGATTTTCTCGAGTTGCGGCAGGTGCTCTCGACTTACGACGGGGACCTCAGGGACCCGCTCTGGTGGCCTCAGGAAAGGCCAGTCTCCATGCGAGTTCCTCGGGGGCCTCTCAGGATTCCTCTCCCGTCGATGCCAGGCCTAAGACCTTGTGTGGAGTCGGGGCCGGAACCTGAGGATTCCTCTCCAGTGCTGACATGGATCTTGGGGTTCTTCTGGAGTCTCCCCAGGGGAGTCAGTCCTCGTCTCGAATGCGGGCATGCACTTGCGCTTTCCTCCAGAGCGGTAGCAGCAGTGTCACGCAGTCCGCCGCGTGGATCAAAGGATCTATGGTTTTCCCTCGAGTCTTTCCCACGAGGCTTTCCCACGAGGCTTTCCCTCAGGGCTGTCCCACGTGCACACGTGGTGGCAGTCGATCCTCGGCTTGAACGTCAAGGCAGTGCAGGGAAAACAGGTTCCTCTGGAATGGACTGACACATCTGGGGGACTCTTGGAATGGTGGCACGACCCTGGAGTTCCTCTCGCCTTTCCTGTGGAGAGCGCCTCCTCTTGAGATGCGACGGGAACGCCGGGAATTCTTTCCCTACGAAACAGGGAAAGGATCCCTCATCTCGAGCTAGGAGGCGGAAACGGGGCTCTCCTGGATGTGTGCGGGACCCACGTGCTTCCTCTCGAGTGGAGACGGGTATGTCGGGGAACTTCTTGAGTTGCAGCAATGGTGTGAAGGACCCTTTGGAAGTTCCAGTGGTTAGATGTGATTGGCCTCGAGAAGCCTCAGCGGAAATGGGCCTCATCTCGCCTGGAGGGCAAAACCTCCTGGATTTTCTCGAGTTTCGGCAGGTGCTCTCGACTTATGATGGGGACCTCAGGGACCCGCTCTGGTGGCCTCAGGAAAGGCCAGTCCCCATGCGAGTACCTCGGGGGCCTTTCGGGTTTCCTCTCCCGTCGATGCCGGGGCCTAAGACCTTGTGTGGAGTCGGGGCCGGAACCTGAGGATTCCTCTCCAGTGCTGACATGGATCTTGGGGTACTTCTGGAGTCTCCCCAGGGTAGTCAGTCCTCGTCTCGAATGCGGGCATGCACTTGCGCTTTCCTCCAGAGCGGTAGCAGCAGTGTCACGCAGTCCGCCGCGTGGATCAAAGGATCTATGGGTTTCCCTCGAGTCTTTCCCACGAGGCTTTCCCACGAGGCTTTCCCACAGGGCTGTCCCACGTGCACACGTGGTGGGAGTCGATCCTCGGCTTGAACGTCAAGGCAGTGCAGGGAAAACAGGTTCCTCTGGAATGGACTGACACATCTGGGGCACTCTTGGAATGGTGGCATGACCCTGGAGTTCCTCTCGCCTTTCCTGTGGAGAGCGCCTCCTCTTGAGATGCGACGGGAACGCCGGGAATTCTTTCCCTACGAAACCGGGAAAGGATCCCTCATCTCGAGCTAGGAGGTGGAAACGGGACTCCCCTGGATGTGTGGGGGACACCACGTGCTTCCTCTCGAGAGCAGACGGGTCTGTCGGGGAACTTCTTGTGTTGCAGCAAGGGTGTGAAGGACCCTTTGGAAGTTCCAGTGGTTAGATGTGATTGGCCTCGAGAAGCCTCAGCGGAAATGGGCCTCATCTCGCCTGGAGGGCAAAACCTCCTGGATTTTCTCGAGTTGCGGCAGGTGCTCTCGACTTACGACGGGGACCTCAGGGACCCGCTCTGGTGGCCACAGGAAAGGCCAGTCCCCATGCGAGTTCCTCGGGGGCCTCTCGGGATTCCTCTCCCGTCGATGCCGGGGCCTAAGACCTTGTGTGGAGTCGGGGCCGGAACCTGAGGATTCCTCTCCAGTGCTGACATGGATCTTGGGGTACTTCTGGAGTCTCCCCAGGGGAATCAGTCCTCGTCTCGAATGCGGGCATGCACTTGCGCTTTCCTCCAGAGCGGTAGCAGCAGTGTCACGCAGTCCGCCGCGTGGACCAAAGGATCTATGGTTTTCCCTCGAGTCTTTCACACGAGGCTTTCCCACGAGGCTTTCCCACAGGGCTGTCCCACGTGCACACGTGGTGGGAGTCGATCCTCGGCTTGAACGTCAAGGCAGTGCAGGGAAAACAGGTTCCTCTGGAATGGACTGACACATCTGGGGGACTCTTGGAATGGTGTCACGACCCTGGAGTTCCTCTCGCCTTTCCTGTGGAGAGCGCCACCTCTTGAGATGCGACGGGAACGCCGGGAATTCTTTCCCTACGAAACAGGGAAAGAATCCCTCATCTCGAGCTAGGAGGCAGAAACGGGGCTCCCCTGGATGTGTGCGGGACCCCACGTGCTTCCTCTCGAGTGGAGACGGGTATGTCGGGGAACTTCTTGAGTTGCAGCAATGGTGTGAAGGACCCTTTGGAAGTTCCAGTGGTTAGATGTGATTGGCCTCGAGAAGCCTCAGCGGAAATGGGCCTCATCTCGCCTGGAGGGCAAAACCTCCTGGATTTTCTCGAGTTGCGGCAGGTGCTCTCGACTTACGACAGGGACCTCAGGGAACCGCTCTGGTGGTCTCAGGAAAAGCCAGTCCCCATGCGAGTTCCTCGGGGGCGTCTCGGGATTCCTCTCCCGTCGATGCCGGGGCCTAAGACCTTGTGTGGAGTCGGGGCCGGAACCTGAGGATTCCTCTCCAGTGCTGACATGGATCTTGGGGTACTTCTGGAGTCTCCCCAGGGGAGTCAGTCCTCGTCTCGAATGCGGGCATGCATTGCGCTTTCCTCCAGAGCGGTAGCAGCAGTGTCACGCAGTCCGCCGCGTGGATCAAAGGATCTATGGTTTTCCCTCGAGTCTTTCCTACGAGTCTTTCCCACGAGGCTTTCCCACAGGGCTGTCCCACGTGCACACGTGGTGGGAGTGGATCCTCGGCTTGAACGTCAAGGCAGTGCAGAGAAAACAGGTTCCTCTGGAATGGACTGACACATCTGGGGGACTCTTGGAATGGTGGCACGACCCTGGAGTTCCTCTCGCCTTTCCTGTGGAGAGCGCCTCCTCTTGAGATGCGACGGGAACGCCGGGAATTCTTTCCCTACGAAACAGGGAAAGGATCCCTCATCTCGAGCTAGGAGGCCGAAACGGGGCTCCCCTGGATGTGTGCGGGACACCACGTGCTTCCTCTCGAGAGCAGACGGGTATGTCGGGGAACTTCTTGAGTTGCAGCAAGGGTGTGAAGGACCCTTTGGAAGTTCCAGTGGTTAGATGTGATTGGCCTCGAGAAGCCTCAGCGGAAATGGGCCTCATCTCGCCTGGAGGGCAAAACCTCCTGGATTTTCTCGAGTTGTGGCAGGTGCTCTCGACTTACGACGGGGACCTCAGGGACCCGCTCTGGTGGCCTCAGGAAAGGCCAGTCCCCATGCGAGTTCCTCGGGGGCCTCTCGGCATTCCTCTCCCGTCGATGCCGGGGCCTAAGACCTTGTGTGGAGTCGGGGCCGGAACCTGAGGATTCCTCTCCAGTGCTGACATGGATCTTGGGGTACTTCTGGAGTCTCCCCAGGGGAGTCAGTCCTCGTCTCGAATGCGGGCATGCATTGCGCTTTCCTCCAGAGCGGTAGCAGCAGTGTCACGCAGTCCGCCGCGTGGATCAAAGGATCTATGGTTTTCCCTCGAGTCTTTCCCACGAGGCTTTCCCACGAGGCTTTCCCACAGGGCTGTCCCACGTGCACACGTGGTGGGAGTCGATCCTCGGCTTGAACGTCAAGGCAGTGCAGAGAAAACAGGTTCCTCTGGAATGGACTGACACATCTGGGGGACTCTTGGAATGGTGGCACGACCCTGGAGTTCCTCTCGCCTTTCCTGTGGAGAGCGCCTCCTCTTGAGATGCGACGGGAACGCCGGGAATTCTTTCCCTACGAAACAGGGAAAGGATCCCTCATCTCGAGCTAAGAGGCGGAAACGGGGCTCCCCTGGATGTGTGGGGGACCCACGTGCTTCCTCTCGTGTGGAGACGGGTATGTCGGGGAACATCTTGAGTTGCAGCAAGGTTGTGAAGGACCCTTTGGAAGTTCCAGTGGTTAGATGTGATTGGCCTCGAGAAGCCTCAGCGGAAATGGGCCTCATCTCGCCTGGAGGGCAAAACCTCCTGGATTTCCTCGAGTTTCGGCAGGTGCTCTCGACTTACGACGGGGACCTCAGGGACCCGCTCTGGTGGCCTCAGGAAAGGCCAGTCCCCATGCGAGTACCTCGGGGGCCTTTCGGGATTCCTCTCCCGTCGATGCCGGGGCCTAAGACCTTGTGTGGAGTCGGGGCCGGAACCTGAGGATTCCTCTCCAGTGCTGACATGGATCTTGGGGTACTTCTGGAGTCTCCCCAGGGGAGTCAGTCCTCGTCTCGAATGCGGGCATGCACTTGCGCTTTCCTCCAGAGCGGTAGCAGCAGTGTCACGCAGTCCGCCGCGTGGATTAAAGGATCTATGGTTTTCCCTCGAGTCTTTCCCACGAGGCTTTCCCACGAGGCTTTCCCACAGGGCTGCCCCACGTGCACACGTGGTGGGAGTCGATCCTAGGCTTGAACGTCAAGGCAGTGCAGGGAAAACAGGTTCCTCTGGAATGGACTGACACATCTGGGGGACTCTTGGAATGGTGGCACGACCCTGGAGTTCCTCTCGCCTTTCCTGTGGAGAGCGCCTCCTCTTGAGATGCGACGGGAACGCAGGGAATTCTTTCCCTACGAAACAGGGAAAGGATCCCTCATCTCGAGCTAGGAGGCGGAAACGGGGCTCCCCTGGATGTGTGCGGGACCCACGTGCTTCCTCTCGAGTGCAGACGGGTATGTCGGGGAACTTCTTGAGTTGCAGCAAGGGTGTGAATGACCCATGGGAAGTTCCAGTGGTTAGACGTGATTAGCCTCGAGAAGCCTCAGCGGAAATGGGCCTCATCTCGCCTGGAGGGCAAAACCTCCTGGATTTCCTCGAGTTGCGGCAGGTGCTCTCGACTTACGACGGGGACCTCAGGGACCCGCTCTGGTGGCCTCAGGAAAGGCCAGTCCCCATGCGAGTTCCTCGGGGGCCTCTCGGGATTCCTCTCCCGTCGATGCCGGGGCCTAAAACATTGTGTGGAGTCGGGGCCCTTAACCTGAGGATTCCTCTCCAGTGCTGACATGGATCTTGGGGTACTTCTGGAGTCTCCCCAGGGGAGTCAGTCCTCGTCTCGAATGCGGGCATGCACTTGCGCTTTCCTCCAGAGCGGTAGCAGCAGTGTCACGCAGTCCGCCGCGTGGTTCAAAGGATCTATGGTTTTCCCTCGAGTCTTTCCCACGAGGCTTTCCCACGAGGCTTTCCCACAGGGCTGTCCCACGTGCACACGTGGTGGGAGTCGATCCTTGGCTTGAACGTCAAGGCAGTGCAGGGAAAACAGGTTCCTCTGGAATGGACTGACACATCTGTGGACTCTTGGAATGGTGGCACGACCCTGGAGTTCCTCTCGCCTTTCCTGTGGAGAGCGCCTCCTCTTGAGATGCGACGGGAACGCCGGGAATTCTTTCCCTACGAAACAGGGAAAGGATCCCTCATCTCGAGATAGGAGGCGGAAACGGGGCTCCCCTGGATGTGTGCGGGACACCACGTGCTTCCTCTCGAGTGGAGACGGGTATGTCGGGGAACTTCTTGAGTTGCAGCAAGGGTGTGAAGGACCCTTTGGAAGTTCCAGTGGTTAGATGTGATTGGCCTCGAGAAGCCTCAGCGGAAATGGGCCTCATCTCGCCTGGAGGGCAAAACCTCCTGGATTTTCTCGAGTTGCGGCAGGTGCTCTCGACTTACGACGGGGACCTCAGGGACCCGCTCTGGTGGCCTCAGGAAAGGCCAATCCCCATGCGAGTTCTTCGGGGGCCTCTCGGGATTCCTCTCCCGTCGATGCCGGGGCCTAAGACCTTGTGTGGAGTCGGGGCCGGAACCTGAGGATTCCTCTCCAGTGCTGACATGGATCTTGCGGTATTCTGGAGTCTCCCCAAGAGAGTCAGTCCTCGCCTGGAATGCGGGCATGCACTTGCGCTTTCCTCCAGAGCGGTAGCAGCAGTGTCACGCAGTCCACCACGTGGGTCAAAGGATCTATGTTTTTCCCTCGAGTCTTTCCAAGAGGCTTTCCCACGAGGCTTTCCCACAGGGCTGTCCCACGTCCACACGTGGTGGGAGTCGATCCTCGGCTTGAACGTCAAGGCAGTGCAGGAAAACAGGTTCCTCTGGAATGGACTGACACATCTGAGGGACTCTTGGAATGGTGGCCCGACCCTGGAGTGCCTCTCGCCTTTCCTGTGGAGAGCGCTTCCTCTTGAGATGCGACGGGAACGCCGGGAATTCTTTCCCTACGAAACAGGGAAAGGATCCCTCTTCTCGAGCTAGGAGGCGGAAACGGGGCTCCCCTGGATGTGTGCGGGACCCTCGTGCTTCCTCTCGAGTGGAGACGGGTATGTCGGGGAACTTCTTGAGTTGCAGCAGGGGTGTGAAGGACCCTTTGGAAGTTCCAGTGGTTAGATGTGATTAGCCTGGAGAAGCCTCAGCGGAAATGGGCCTCATCTCGCCTGGAGGGCAAAACCTCCTGGATTTTCTCGAGTTGCGGCAGGTGCTCTCGACTTATGACGGGGACCTCAGGGACCCGCTCTGGTGGCCTCAGGAAAGGCCAGTCCCCATGCGAGTTCCTCGGGGGCCTCTCGGGATTCCTCTCCCGTCGATGCCGGGGCCTAAGACCTTGTGTGGAGTCGGGGCCGGAACCTGAGGATTCCTCTCCAGTGCTGACACAGATCTTGGGGTACTTCTGGAGTCTCCCCAGGGGAGTCAGTCCTCGTCTCGAATGCAGGCATGCACTTGCGCTTTCCTCCAGAGCGGTAGCAGCAGTGTCTCGCAGTCTGCCGCGTGGATCAAAGGATCTATGGTTTTCCCTCGAGTCTTTCCCAGGAGACTTTCCCACGAGGCTGTCCCACAGGGCTGTCCCATGTGCACACGTGGTGGGAGTCGATCCTCGGCTTGAACGTCAAGGCAGTGCAGGGAAAACAGGTTCCTCTGGAATGGACTGACAAATCTGGGGTACTCTAGGAATGGTGGCACGACCCTGGAGTGCCTCTCGCCTTTCCTGTGGAGAGCGCTTCCTCTTGAGATGCGACGGGAACGCCGGGAATTCTTTCCCTACGAAACAGGGAAAGGATCCCTCATCTCGAGCTCCGAGGCGGAAACGGGGTTCCCTGGATGTGTGCGGGACCCTCGTGCTTCCTCTCGAGTGGAGACGGGTATGTCGGGGAACTTCTTGAGTTTCAGCAAGGGTGTGAAGGACCCTTTGGAAGTTCCACTGGTTAGATGTGATTAGCCTCGGGAAGCCTCAGCGGAAATGGGCCTCATCTCGCCTGGAGGGCAAAACCTCCTGGATTTTCTCGAGTAGCGGCAGGTGCTCTCGACTTATGACGGGGACCTCAGGGACCCGCTCTGGTGGCCTCAGGAAAGGCTAGTCCCATGCGAGTTCCTCGGGGGCCTCTCGGGATTCCTCTCCCGTCGATGCCGGGGCCTAAGACCTTGTGTGGAGTCGGGGCCGGAACCTGAGGATTCCTCTCCAGTGCTGACATGGATCTTGGGGTACTTCTGGAGTCTCCCCAGGGGAGTCAGTCCTCGTCTCGAATGTGGGCATGCACTTGCGCTTTCCTCCATAGCGATAGTAGCAGTGTCACGCAGTCCGCCGCGTGGATCAAAGGATCTATGGTTTTCCTTCGAGTCTTTCCTACGAGGCTTTCCCAAGAGGCTTTCCCACAGGGCTGTCCCACGTGCACACGTGGTGGGAGTCGATCCTCGGCTTGAACGTCAAGGCAGTGCAGGGAAAACAGGTTCCTCTGGAATGGACTGACACATCTGGGGGACTCTTGGAATGGTGGCCCGACCCTGGAGTGCCTCTCGCCTTTCCTGTGGAGAGCGCTTCCTCTTGAGATGCGACGGGAACGCCGGGAATTCTTTCCCTACGAAACAGGGAAAGGATCCCTCATCTCGAGCTAGGAGGCGGAAACGGGGCTCAACTGGATGTGTGCGGGACCCTCGTGCTTCCTCTCGAGTGGAGACGGGTATGTCGGGGAACTTCTTGAGTTGCAGCAATGTGTGAAGGACCCTTTGGAAGTTCCAGTGGTTAGATGTGATTAGCCTCGAGAAGCCTCAGCGGAAATGGGCCTCATCTCGCCTGGAGGGCAAAACCTCCTGGATTTTCTCGAGTTGCGGCAGGTGCTCTCGACTTACGACGGGGACCTGAGGGACCCGCTCTGGTGGCCTCAGGAAAGCCCAGTCCCCATGCGAGTTCTTCGGGGGCCTCTCGGGATTCCTCTCCCGTCGATGCCGGGGCCTAAGACCTTGTGTGGAGTCGGGGCCGGAAACTGAGGATTCCTCTCCAGTGCTGACATGGATCTTGCGGTATTCTGGAGTCTCCCCAGGAGAGTCAGTCCTCGCCTCGAATGCGGGCATGCACTTGCGCTTTCCTCCAGAGCGGTAGCAGCAGTGTCACGCAGTCCGCCACGTGGGTCAAAGGATCTATGTTTTTCCCTCGAGTCTTTCCAAGAGGCTTTCCCACGAGGCTTGCCCACAGGGCTGTCCCACGTCCAAACGTGGTGGGAGTCGATCCTCGGCTTGAACGTCAAGGCAGTGCAGGGAAAACAGGTTCCTCTGGAATGGACAAACACATCTGAGGGACTCTTGGAATGGCTGAACGACCCTGGAGTTCCTCTCGCCTTTCCTGTGGAGAGCGCCTCCTCTTGAGATGCGACGGGAACGCCGGGAATTCTTTCCCTACCAAAAAGGGAAAGGATCCCTCAGCTCTAGCTAGGAGGAGGAAACGGGGCTCCCCTGGATGTGTGCGGGACCCTCGTGCTTCCTCTCGAGTGGAGACGGGTATGTCGGGGAACTTCTTGAGTTGCAGCAAGGTGTGAAGGACCCTTTGGAAGTTCCAGTGGTTAGATGTGATTAGCCTGGAGAAGCCTCAGCGGAAATGGGCCTCATCTCGCCTGGAGGGCAAAACCTCCTGGATTTTCTCGAGTTGCGGCAGGTGCTCTCGACTTACGACTGGGCCCTCACGGACCCGCTCTGGTGGCCTCAGGAAAGGCCAGTCCCCATGCGAGTTCCTCGGGGGCCTCTCGGGATTCCTCTCCCGTCGATGCCGGGGCCTAAGACCTTGTGTGGAGTCGGGGCCGGAACCTGAGGATTCCTCTCCAGTGCGGACATGGATCTTGGGGTACTTCTGGAGTCTCCCCAGGGGAGTCAGTCCTCGTCTCGAATGCGGGCATGAACTTCCGCTTTCCAAAAGAGCGGTAGCAACAGTGTCACGCAGTCCGCCGCGTGGATCAAAGCGTCTATGGTTTTCCTTCGAGTCTTTCCTAGGAGGCTTTCCCAAGAGGCTTTCCCACAGGGCTGTCCCACGTGCACACGTGCTGGGAGTCGATCCTCGGCTTGAACGTCAAGGCAGTGCAGGGAAAACAGATTCCTCTGGAATGGACTGACACATCTGGGGGACTCTTGGAATGGTGGCACGACCCTGGAGTGCCTCTCGCCTTTCCTGTGGAGAGCGCTTCCTCTTGGGATGCGACAGGAACCCCGGGAATTCTTTCCCTACGAAACAGGGAAAGGATCCCTCATCTCGAGCTAGGATGCGGAAACAGGGCTCCCCTGGATGTGTGCGGGACCCTCGTGCTTCCTCTCGAGTGGAGACGGGTATGTCGGGGAACTTCTTGAGTTGCAGCAAGGTGTGAAGGACCCTTTGGAAGTTCCAGTGGTTAGATGTGATTAGCCTGGAGAAGCCTCAGCGGAAATGGGCCTCATCTCGCCTGGAGGGCAAAACCTCCTGGATTTTCTCGAGTTGCGGCAGGTGCTCTCGACTTACGACGGGGACATCAGGGACCCGCTCTGGTGGCCTCAGGAAAGGCCAGTCCCCATGCGAGTTCCTCGGGGGCCTCTCGGGATTCCTCTCCCGTCGATGCCAGGGCCTAAGACCTTGTGTGGAGTCGGGGTCGGAACCTGAGGATTCCTCTCCAGTGCTGACATGGATCTGGGGGTACTTCTGGAATCTCCCCAGGGGAGTCAGTCCTCGTCTCGAATGCGGGCATGCACTTGCGCTTTCCTCCAGAGGGGTAGCAGCAGTGTCACGCAGTCCGCCGCGTGGATCAAAGGATCTATGGTTTTCCCGCGAGTCTTTCCCACGAGGCTTTCCCACGAGGCTTTCCCACAGGGCTGTCCCACGTGCACACGTGGTGGGAGTCGATCCTCGGCTTGAACGTCAAGGCAGTGCAGGGAAAACAGGTTCCTCTGGAATGGACTGACACATCTGGGGGACTCTTGGAATGGTGGCACGACCCTGGAGTTCCTCTCGCCTTTCCTGTGGAGAGCGCCTCCTCTTGAGATACGACGGGAACGCCGGGAATTCTTTCCCTACGAAACAGGGAAAGGATCCCTCATCTCGAGCTCGGAGGCGGAAACGAGGCTCCCCTGGATGTGTGCGGGACCCTCGTGCTTCCTCTCGAGTGGAGACGGGTATGTTGGGGAACTTCTTGAGTTGCAGCAGGGGTGTGAAGGACCCTTTGGAAGTTCCAGTGGTTAGATGTGATTAGCCTGGAGAAGCCTCAGCGGAAATGGGCCTCATCTCGCCTGGAGGGCAAAACCTCCTGGATTTTTTCGAGTTGCGGCAGGTGCTCTCGACTTATGACGGGGACCTCAGGGACCCGCTCTGGTGGCCTCAGGAAAGGCCAGTCCCCATGCGAGTTCCTCGGGGGCCTCTCGGGATTCCTCTCCCGTCGATGCCGGGGCCTAAGACCTTGTGTGGAGTCGGGGCCGGAACCTGAGGATTCCTCTCCAGTGCTGACATGGATCTTGGGGTACTTCTGGAGTCTCCCCAGGGGAGTCAGTCCTCGCCTCGAATGCGGGCATGCACTTGCGCTTTCCTCCAGAGCGGTAGCATCAGTGTCACGCAGTCCGCCACGTGGGTCAAAGGATCTATGTTTTTCCCTCGAGTCTTTCCAAGAGGCTTTCCCACGAGGCTTGCCCACAGGGCTGTCCCACGTGCACACGTGGTGGGAGTCGATCCTCGGCTTGAACGTCAAGGCAGTTCAGGGAAAACAGGTTCCTCTGGAATGGACTGACACATCTGGGGGACTCTTGGAATGGTGGCCCGACCCTGGAGTGCCTCTCGCCTTTCCTGTTGAGAGCGCCTCCTCTTGAGATGCGACGGGAACGCCGGGAATTCTTTCCCTACCAAAAAGGGAAAGGATCCCTCAGCTCTAGCTAGGAGGCGGAAACGGGGCTCCCCTGGATGTGTGCGGGACCCTCGTGCTTCCTGTCGAGTGGAGACGGGTATGTCGGGGAACTTCTGGAGATGCAGCAAGGGTGTGAAGGACCCTTTGGAAGTTCCAGTGGTTAGATGTGATTAGCCTCGAGAAGCATCAGCGAAAATGGGCCTCATCTCTCCTGGAGGGCAAAACCTCCTGGATTTTCTCGAGTTGCGGCAGGTGCTCTCGACTTACGACTGGGCCCTCACGGACCCGCTCTGGTGGCCTCAGGAAAGGCCAGTCCCCATGCGAGTTCCTCGGGGGCCTCTCGGGATTCCTCTCCCGTCGATGCCGGGGCCTAAGACCTTGTGTGGAGTCGGGGCCGGAACCTGAGGATTCCTCTCCAGTGCTGACATGGATCTTGGGGTACTTCTGGAGTCTCCCCAGGGGAGTCAGTCCTCGTCTCGAATGCAGGCATGCACTTGCGCTTTCCTCCAGAGCGGAAGCAGCAGTGTCACGCAGTCCGCCGCGTGGATCAAAGGATCTATGGTTTTCCCTCGAGTCTTTCCCAAGAGGCTTTCCCACGAGCCTTTCACACAGGGCTGTCCCACGTGCACACGTGGTGGGAGTCGATCCTCGGCTTGAACGTCAAGGCAGTGCAGGGAAAACAGGTTTCTCTGGAATGGACTGACACATCTGGGGGACTCTTGGAATGGTGGCACGACCCTGGAGTTCCTCTCGCCTTTCCTGTGGAGAGCGCCTCGTCTTGAGATGCGACAGGAAGGCCGGGAATTCTTTCCCTACGAAACAGGGAAAGGATCCCTCATCTCGAGCTAGGAGGCGGAAACGGGGCTCCCTGGATGTTTGCGGGACCCTCGTGCTTCCTCTCGAGTGGAGACGGGTATGTCGGGGAACTTCTTGGTTGCAGCAAGGCTGTGAAGGACCCTTTGGAAGTTCCAGTGGTTAGATGTGATTAGCCTCGAGAAGCCTCAGCGGAAATGGGCCTCATTTCGCCTGGAGGGCAAAACCTCCTGGATTTTCTCGAGTTGCGGCAGGTGCTCTCGACTTACGACGGGGACCTCAGGGACCCGCTCTGGTGGCCTCAGGAAAGGCCAATCCCCATGCGAGTTCCTCGGGGGCCTCTCGGGATTCCTCTTCCGTCGATGCCGGGGCCTAAGACCTTGTGTGGAGTCGGGGCCGGAATCTGAGGATTTCTCTCCAGTGCTGACATGGATCTTGGGGTACTTCTGGAGTCTCCCCAGGGGAGTCAGTCCTCGTCTCGAATGCGGGCATGCACTTGCGCTTTCCTCCAGAGCTGTAGCAGCAGTGTCACCCTTCTGCCGCGTGGATCAAAGGATCTATGGTTTTCCCTCGAGTCTTTCCCACGAGGCTTTCCCATGAGGCTTTCCCACAGGGCTGTCCCACGTGCACACGTGGTGGGAGTCGATCCTCTGTTGATCCTCAAGGCAGTGCAGGGAAAACAGGTTCCTCTGGAATGGACTGACAAATCTGAGGGACTCTTGGAATGGTGGCCCGACCCTGGAGTGCCTCTCGCTTTCCTGTGGAGAGCGCTTCCTCTTGAGATGCGACGGGAACGCCGGGAATTCTTTCCCTAAGAAACAGGGAAAGGATCCCTCATCTCGAGCTAGGAGGCGGAAACGGGGCTCCCCTGGATGTGTGCGGGACCCTCGTGCTTCCTCTCGAGTGGAGACGGGTATGTCGGGGAACTTCTTGAGTTGCAGCAAGGTGTGAAGGACCCTTTGGAAGTTCCAGTGGTTAGATGTGATTTTCCTCGAAAAGCCTCAGCGGAAATGGGCCTCATCTCGCCTGGAGGGCAAAACCTCCTGGATTTTCTCGAGTTGCGGCAGGTGCTCTCGACTTACGACGGGGACCTCAGGGACCCGCTCTGGTGGCCTCAGGAAAGGCCAGTCCCCATGCGAGTTCCTCGGGGGCCTCTCGGGATTCCTCTCCCGTCGATGCCAGGGCCTAAGACCTTGTGTGGAGTCGGGGTCGGAACCTGAGGATTCCTCTCCAGTGCTGACATGGATCTTGGGGTACTTCTGGAATCTCCCCAGGGGTGTCAGTCCTCGTCTCGAATGCGGGCATGCACTTGCGATTTCCTCCAGAGGGGTAGCAGCAGTGTCACGCAGTCCGACGGGTGGATCAAAGGATCTATGGTTTTCCCTCGAGTCTTTCCCACGAGGCTTAACCACGAGGCTTTCCCACAGGGCTGTCCCACGTGCCACCGTGGCGGGAGTAGATCCTCGGCTTGAACGTCATGGCAGTGCAGGGAAAACAGGTTCCTCTGGAATGGACTGACACATCTGGGGGACTCTTGGAATGGTGTCACGACCCTGGAGTTCCTCTCGCCTTTCCTGTGGAGAGCGCCTCCTCTTGAGATGCGACGGGAACGCCGGGAATTCTTTCCCTAGGAAACAGGGAAAGGATCCCTCATCTCGAGCTAGGAGGCGGAAACGGGGCTCCCCTGGATGTGTGTGGGACCCTCGTGCTTCCTCTCGAGTGGAGAGGGGTATGTCGGGGAACTTCTTGAGTTGCAGCAAGGGTGTGAAAGACCCTTTGGAAGTTCTAGTGGTTAGATGTGATTAGCCTCGAGAAGCCTCAGTGGAAATGGGCCTCATTTCGCCTGGAGGGCAAAACCTCCTGGATTTTCTCGAGTTGCGGCAGGTGCTCTCGACTTACGACGGGGCCCTCAGGGACCCGCTCTGGTGGCCTCAGGAAAGGCCAGTCCCCATGCGAGTTCCTCGGGGGCCTCTCGGGATTCCTCTCCTTTCGATGCCGGGCCTAAGACCTTGTGTGGAGTCGGGGCCGGAACCTGAGGATTCCTCTCCAGTGCTGACATGGATCTTGGGGTATTTCTGGAGTCTCCCCAGGGGAGGCAGTCCTCGTCTCGAATGTGGGCATGAACTTGCGCTTTCCTCCACAGCGGTAACAGCAGTGTCCCGCAGTCCGCTGCGTGGAGCAAAGGATCTATGGTTTTCCCTAAAGTCTTTCCCACGAGGCTTTCCCACGAGGCTTTCCCACAGGGCTGTCCCACGTGCACAAGTGGTGGGAGTCGATCCTCGGCTTGAACGTCAAGGCAGTGCAGGGAAAACAGGTTCCTCTGGAATGGACTCACACATCTGTGGGACTCTTGGAATGGTGGCACGACCCTGGAGTTCCTCTCGCCTTTCCTGTGGAGAGCGCCTCCTCTTGAGATGCGACGGGAACGCCGGGAATTCTTTCCCTACGAAACAGGGAAAGGATCCCTCATCTCGAGCTTGGAGGCGGAAACGGGGCTCCCCTGGATGTGTGCGGGACACCACGTGCTTCCTCTCGAGTGGAGACGGGTATGTCGGGGAACTTCTTGAGTTGCAGCAAGGGTGTGAAGGACCCTTTGGAAGTTCCAGTGGTTAGATGTGATTGGCCTCGAGAAGCCTCAGCGGAAATGGGCCTCATCTCGCCTGGAGGGCAAAACCTCCTGGATTTTCTCGAGTTGCGGCAGGTGCTCTCGTCTTACGACGGGGACCTCAGGGACTCGCTCTGGTGGCCTCAGGAAAGGCCAGTCCCCATGCGAGTTCCTCGGGGTCCTCTCGGGATTCCTCTCCCGTCGATGCCGGGACCGAAGACCTTGTGTGGAGTCGGGGCGGGAACCTGAGGATTCCTCTCCAGTGCTGACATGGATCTTGGGGTAATTCTGGAGTCTCCCCAGGGGAGTCAGTCCTCGTCTGGAATGCGGGCATGCACTTGCGCTATCCTCCAGAGCGGTAGCAGCAGTGTCAAGCAGTCCGCCGCGTGCATCAAATGATCTATGGTTTTCCCTCGAGTCTTTCCCACGAGGCTTTCCCACGAGGCTTTCCCACAGGGCTGTCCCACGTGCACACGTGCTGGGAGTCGATCCTCGGCTTGAACGTCAAGGCAGTGCAGGGAAAACAGGTTCCTCTGGAATGGACTGACACATCTGGGGGACTCCTGGAATGGTGGCACGACCCTGGAGTTCCTCTCGCCTTTCCTGTGGGAGCGCCTCCTCTTGAGATGCGACGGGAAAGCCGGGAATTCTTTCCCTACGAAACAGGGAAAGGATCCCTCATCTCGAGCTAGGAGGCGAAAACGGGGCTACCCTGGATGTGTGCGGGACCCTCGTGCTTCCTCTCGAGTGGAGACGGGTATTTCGGGGAACTTCTAGAGTTGCAGCAAGGGTGTGAAGGACCCTTTGGAAGTTCCAGTGGTTAGATGTGATTGGCCTCGAGAAACCTCAGCGGAAATGGGCCTCATCTCGCCTGGAGGGCAAAACCTCCTGGATTTTCTCGAGTTGCGGCAGGTGCTCTCGACTTACGACGGGGACCTCAGGGACCCGCTTTGGTGGCCTCAAGAAAGGCCAGTCCCCATGCGCTTCCTCGGGGGACTCTCGGGATTCCTCTCCCGTCGATGCCGGGGCCTAAGACCTTGTGTGGAGTCGGGGCTGGAACCTGAGGATTCCTCTCCAGTGCTGACATGGATCTTGGGGTACTTCTGGAGTCTCCCCAGGAGAGTCAGTCCTAATCTCGAATGCGGGCATGCACTTGCGCTTTCCTCCACAGCGGTAGCAGCAGTGTCACGCAGTTCGCTGCGTGGAGCAAAGGATCTATGGTTTTCCCTAAAGTCTTTCCCACGAGGCTTTCCCACGAGGCTTTCCCACAGGGCTGTCCCACGTGCACACGTGGTGGGATTCGATCCCCGGCTTCAACGTCAAGGCAGTGCAGGGAAAAATGTTTCCTCTGGAATGGACTGACACATCTGGGGGACTCTTGGAATGGTGGCACGACCCTGGAGTTCCTCTCGCCTTTCCTGTGGAGAGCGCATCCTCTTGAGATGCGACGGCAACGCCGGGAATTCTTTCCCTAAGAAACACGGAAAGGATCCCTCATCTCGAGCTGGGAGGCGGAAACGGGGCTCCCCTGGATGTGTGCGGGACCCTCGTGCTTCTTCTCGAGTGGAGACGGGTATGTCGGGGAACTTCTGGAGTTGCAGCAAGGGTGTGAAGGACCCTTTGGAAGTTCCAGTTGTTAGATGTGATTAGCCTCGGGAAGCCTCAGCGGAAATGTGCCTCATCTCGCCTGGAGGGCAAAACCTCCTGGATTTTCTCGAGTTGCGGCAGGTGCTCTCGACTTACGACTGGGACCTCAGGGACCCGCTCTGGCGGCCTCAGGAAAGGCCAGTCCCCATGTGATTTCCTCGTTGGCCTCTCGGTATTCCTCTCCCGTCGTTGCCGGGGCCTAAGACCTTGTGTGGAGTCGGGGACGGAACCTGAGGATTCCTCTCCAGTGCTGACATGGATCTTGGGGTACTTCTGGAGTCTCCCCAGGGGAGTCAGTCCTCGTCTCGAATGCGGGCATGCACTTGCGCTTTCCTCCAGAGCGGTAGCAGCAGTGTCACGCAGTCCGCCGCGTGGATCAAAGGATCTATGGTTTTCCCTCAAGTCTTTCCCACGAGGCTTTACCACGAGGCTTTCCCACAGGTCTGTCCCACGTGCACACGTGGTGGGAGCCGATCCTCGGCTTGAACGTCAAGGCAGTGCAGGGAAAACAGGTTCCTCTGGAATGGACTGACACATCTGGGGGACTCTGGGAATGGAGGCACGACCCTGGAGTTCCTCTCGCCTTTCCTGTGGAGAGCGCCTCCTCTTGAGATGCGACGGGAACGCCGGGAATTCTTTCCCTACGAAACAGGGAAAGGATCCCTCATCTCGAGCTAGGAGGCGAAACGTGGCTCCCCTGGATGTGTGCGGGACCCTCGTGCTTCCTCTCGCGTGGAGACAGGTATGTCGGGGAACTTCTTGAGTTGCAGCAAGGGTGTGAAGGACCCTTTGGAATTTCCAGTGGTTAGATGTGATTAGCCTCGAGAAGCCTCAGCGGAAATGGGCCTCATCTAGCCTGGAGGGCAAAACCTCCTGCATTTTCTCGAGTTGCGGCAGGTGCTCTCGACTTACGACGGGGACCTCAGGGACCCGCTCTGGTGGCCTCAGGAAAGGCCAGTCCCCATGCGAGTTCCTCGGGGGTCTCTCGGAATTCCTCTCCCGTCGATGCCGGGGCCTAAGACCTTTTGTGGAGTCGGGGCCGGAACCTGAGGATTCCTCTCCAGTGCTGACATGGATCTTGGGGTACTTCTGGAGTCTCCCCAGGGGAGTCAGTCCTCGTCTAGAATGCGGGCATGCACTTGCGCTTTCCTCCAGAGCGGTAGCAGCAGTGTCACGCAGTCCGCCGCGTGGATTAAACGATCTATGGTTTTCCCTCGAGTCTTTCGCACGAGGCTTTCCCACGAGGCTTTCCCACAGGGCTGTCCCACGTGCACACGTGGTGGGAGTCGATCCTCGGCTTGAACGTCAAGGCAGTGCAGGGAAAACAGGTTCCTCTGGAATGGACTCACACATCTGGGGGACTCTTGGAATGGTGGCACGACCCTGGAGTTCCTCTCGCCTTTCCTGTGGAGAGCGCCTCCTCTTGAGATGCGACGGGAACGCCGGGAATTCTTTCCCTACGAAACAGGGAAAGGATCCCTCATCTCGAGCTTGGAGGCGGAAACGGGGCTCCCCTGGATGTGTGCGGGACACCACGTGCTTCCTCTCGAGTGGAGACGGGTATGTCGGGGAACTTCTTGAGTTGCAGCAAGGGTGTGAAGGACCCTTTGGAAGTTCCAGTGGTTAGATGTGATTGGCCTCGAGAAGCCTCAGCGGAAATGGGCCTCATCTCGCCTGGAGGGCAAAACCTCCTGGATTTTCTCGAGTTGCGGCAGGTGCTCTCGACTTACGACGGGGACCTCAGGGACTCGCTCTGCTGGCCTCAGGAAAGGCCAGTCCCCATGCGACTTCCTCGGGGGCCTCTCGGGATTCCTCTACCGTCGATGCCGGGACCGAAGACCTTGTGTGGAGTCGGGGCGGGAGCCTGAGGATTCCTCTCCAGTGCTGACATGGATCTTGCGGTAATTCTGGAGTCTCCCCAGGGGAGTCAGTCCTCGTCTGGAATGCGGGCATGCACTTGCGCTTTCCTCCAGAGCGGTAGCAGCAGTGTCAAGCAGTCCGCCGCGTGCATCAAATGATCTATGGTTTTCCCTCGAGTCTTTCCCACGGGGCTTTCCCACGAGGCTTTCCCACAGGGCTGTCCCACGTGCACACGTGGTGGGAGTCGATCCTCGGCTTGAACGTCAAGGCAGTGCAGGGAAAACAGGTTCCTCTGGAATGGACTGACACATCTGCGGGACTCCTGGAATGGTGGCACGACCCTGGAGTTCCTCTCGCCTTTCCTGTGGAGAGCGCCTCCTCTTGAGATGCGACGGGAACGCCGGGAATTCTTTCCCTACGAAACAGGGAAAGGATCCCTCATCTCGAGCTAGGAGGCAGAAACGGGGCTCCCCTGGATGTGTGCAGGACCCCACGTGCTTCCTCTCGAGTGGAGACGGGTATGTCGGGGAACTTCTTGAGTTGCAGCAAGGGTGTGAAGGACCCTTTGGAAGTTCCAGTGGTTAGACGTGATTAGCCTCGAGAAGCCTCAGCGGAAATGGGCCTCATCTCGCCTGGAGGGCAAAACCTCCTGGATTTTCTCGAGTTGCGGCAGGTGCTCTCGACTTACGACGGGGACCTCAGGGACCCGCTCTGGTGGCCTCAGAAAAGGCCAGTCCCCATGCGATTTCCTCGGGGTCCTCTGGGGATTCCTCTCCCGTCGATGCCGGGGCCTAAGGCCTTGTGTGGAGTCGGGGCCGGAACCTGAGGATTCCTCTCCAGTGCTGACATGGATCTTGGGGTACTTCTGGAGTCTCCCCAGGGGAGTCAGTCCTCGTCTGGAATGCGGGCATGCACTTGCGCTATCCTCCAGAGCGGTAGCAGCAGTGTCAAGCAGTCCGCCGCGTGCATCAAATGATCTATGGTTTTCCCTCGAGTCTTTCCCACGAGGCTTTCCCACGAGGCTTTCCCACAGGGCTGTCCCACGTGCACACGTGCTGGGAGTCGATCCTCGGCTTGAACGTCAAGGCAGTGCAGGGAAAACAGGTTCCTCTGGAATGGACTGACACATCTGGGGGACTCCTGGAATGGTGGCACGACCCTGGAGTTCCTCTCGCCTTTCCTGTGGGAGCACCTCCTCTTGAGATGCGACGGGAACGCCGGGAATTCTTTCCCTACGAAACAGGGAAAGGATCCCTCATCTCGAGCTAGGAGGCGGAAACGGGGCTACCCTGGATGTGTGCGGGACCCTCGTGCTTCCTCTCGAGTGGAGACGGGTATTTCGGGGAACTTCTAGAGTTGCAGCAAGGGTGTGAAGGACCGTTTGGAAGTTCCAGTGGTTAGATGTGATTAGCCTCGAGAAGCCTCAGCGGAAATGGGCCTCATCTCGGCTGGAGGGCAAAATCTCCTGGATTTTCTCGAGTTGTGGCAGGTGCTCTCGACTTACGACGGGGACCTCAGGGACCCGCTCTGGTGACCTCAGGAAAGGCCAGTCCCCATGCGAGTTCCTCGGGGGCCTCTCGGGATTCCTCTCCCGTCGATGCCGGGGCCTAAAACCTAGTGTGGAGTCGGGGCCGGAACCTGAGGATTCCTCTCCAGTGCTGACATGGATCTTGGGGTACTTCTGGAGTCTCCCCAGGGGAGTCAGTCCTCGTCTCGAATACGGGCATGCACTTACGCTTTCCTCCAGAGCGGTAGCAGCAGTGTCACGCAGTCCGCCGCGTGGATCAAAGGATCTATGGTTTTCCCTCGAGTTTCCCACGAGGCTTTCCCACGAGGCTTTCCACAGGGCTGTCCCAAGTGCACACGTGGTGGGACTCGATCCTAGGCTTGAACGTCAAGGCAGTGCAGGGAAAACAGGTTCCTCTGGAATGGACTGACACATCTGGGGGACTCTTGGAATGGTGGCACGACCCTGGAGTTCCTCTCGCCTTTCCTGTGGAGAGCGCCTCCTCTTGAGATGCGACGGGAACGCCGGGAATTCTTTCCCTACGAAACAGGGAAAGGATCCCTCATCTCGAGCTAGGAGGCGGAAACGGGGCTCCCCTGGATGTGTGCGGGACCCCACGTGCTTCCTCTCGAGTGGAGACGGGTATGTCGGGGAACTTCTTGAGTTGCAGCAAGGGTGTGAATGACCCTTTGGAAGTTCCAGTGGTTAGATGTGATTGGCCTCGAGAAACCTCAGCGGAAATGGGCCTCATCTCGCCTGGAGGGCAAAACCTCCTGGATTTTCTCGAGTTGCGGCAGGTGCTCTCGACTTATGACGGGGACCTCAGGGACCCGCTTTGGTGGCCTCAAGAAAGGCCAGTCCCCATGCGACTTCCTCGGGGGACTCTCGGGATTCCTCTCCCGTCGATGCCGGGGCCTAAGACCTTGTGTGGAGTCGGGGCTGGAACCTGAGGATTCCTCTCCAGTGCTGACATTGATCTTGGGGTACTTCTGGAGTCTCCCCAGGAGAGTCAGTCCTAATCTCGAATGCGGGCATGCACTTGCGCTTTCCTCCACAGCGGTAGCAGCAGTGTCACGCAGTTCGCTGCGTGGAGCAAAGGATCTATGGTTTTCCCTAAAGTCTTTCCCACGAGGCTTTCCCACGAGGCTTTCCCACAGGGCTGTCCCACGTGCACACGTGGTGGGATTCGATCCCCGGCTTCAACGTCAAGGCAGTGCAGGGAAAAATGTTTCCTCTGGAATGGACTGACACATCTGGGGGACTCTTCGAATGGTGGCACGACCCTGGAGTTCCTCTCGCATTTCCTGTGGAGAGCGCATCCTCTTGAGATGCGACGGCAACGCCGGGAATTCTTTCCCTAAGAAACACGGAAAGGATCCCTCATCTCGAGCTAGGAGACGGAAACGGGGCTCCCCTGGATGTGTGCGGGACCCTCGTGCTTCCTTTCGAGTGGAGACAGGTATGTCGGGGAACTTCTTGAGTAGCAGCAAGGGTGTGAAGGACCCTTTGGAAGTTCCAGTGGTTAGATGTGATTAGCCTCGAGAAGCCTCAGCGGAAATGGGCCTCATCTCGCCTGGAGGGCAAAACCTCCTGGATTTTCTCGAGTTGCGGCAGGTGCTCTCGACTTAAGACGAGGCCCTCAGGGACCCGCTCTGGTGGCCTCAGAAAAGGCCAGTCCCCAAGCGAGTTCCTCGGGGGCCTCTCGGGATTGCTCTCCCGTCGATGCCGGGGCCTAAGACCTTGTGTGGAGTCGGGGCCGGAACCTGAGGATTCCTCTCCAGTGCTGACATTGATCTTGGGGTACTTCTGGAGTCTCCCGAAGGGAGTCAATCCTCGTCTCGAATGCGGGCATGCACTTGCGCTTTCCTCCAGAGAAGTAGCAGCAGTTTCACGCATTCCGCCGCGTGGATAAAGGGATCTATGGTTTTCCCTCAAGGCTTAACCACGAGGCTTTCCCACAGGGCTGTCCCACGTGCCACCGTGGTGGGAGTAGATCCTCGGCTTGAACGTCATGACAGTGCAGGGAAAACAGGTTCCTCTGGAATGGACTGACACATCTGGGGGACTCTTGGAATGGTGTCACGACCCTGGAGTTCCTCTCGCCTTTCCTGTGGAGAGCGCCTCCTCTTGAGATGCGACGGGAACCCCGGGAATTCTTTCCCTAGGAAACAGGGAAAGGATCCCTCATCTCGAGCTAGGAGGCGGAAACGGGGCTCCCCTGGATGTGTGTGGGACCCTCGTGCTTCCTCTCGAGTGGAGAGGGGTATGTCGGGGAACTTCTTGAGTTGCAGCAAGGGTGTGAAAGACCCTTTGGAAGTTCTAGTGGTTAGATGTGATTAGCCTCGAGAAGCCTCAGCGGAAATGGGCCTCATTTCGCCTGGAGGGCAAAACCTCCTGGATTTTCTCGAGTTGCGGCAGGTGCTCTCGACTTACGACGGGGCCCTCAGGGACCCGCTCTGGTGGCCTCAGGAAAGGCCAGTCCCCATGCGAGTTCCTCGGGGGCCTCTCGGGATTGCTCTCCCGTCGATGCCGGGGCCTAAGACCTTGTGTGGAGTCGGGGCCGGAACCTGAGGATTCCTCTCCAGTGCTGACATGGATCTTGGGGTACTTCTGGAGTCTCCCCAGGGGAGTCAGTCCTCGTCTCGAATGTGGGCATGCACTTGCGCTTTCCTCCAGAGCGGTAGCAGCAGTGTCACGCAGTCCGCCGCGTGGATCAAAGGATCTATGGTTTTCCCTCAAGTCTTTCCAACGAGGCTTTCCCACGAGGCTTTCCCACAGGGCTGTCCCACGTGCACACGTGGTGGGAGTCGATCCTCGGCTTGAACGTCAAGGCAGTGCAGGGAAAACAGGTTCCTCTGGAATGGACTGACACATCTGGGGGACTCTGGGAATGGAGGCACGACCCTGGAGTTCCTCTCGCCTTTCCTGTGGAGAGCGCCTCCTCTTGAGATGCGACGGGAACGCCGGGAATTCTTTCCCTACGAAACAGGGAAAGGATCCCTCATCTCGAGCTAGGAGGCGAAACGTGGCTCCCCTGGATGTGTGCGGGACCCTCGTGCTTCCTCTCGAGTGGAGACGGGTATGTCGGGGAACTTCTGGAGTTGCAGCAAGGGTGTGAAAGACCCTTTGGAATTTCCAGTGGTTAGATGTGATTAGCCTCGAGAAGCCTCAGCGGAAATGGTCCTCATCTAGCCTGGAGGGCAAAACCTCCTGCATTTTCTCGAGTTGCGGCAGGTGCTCTCGACTTACGACGGGGACCTCAGGGACCCGCTCTGGTGGCCTCAGGAAAGGCCAGTCCCCATGCGAGTTCCTCGGGGGTCTCTCGGGATTCCTCTCCTTTCGATGCCGGGCCTAAGACCTTGTGTGGAGTCGGGGCCGGAACCTGAGGATTCCTCTCCAGTGCTGACATGGATCTTGGGGTATTTCTGGAGTCTCCCCAGGGGAGGCAGTCCTCGTCTCGAATGTGGGCATGCACTTGCGCTTTCCTCCAGAGCGGTAGCAGCAGTGTCACGCAGTCCGCCGCGTGGATCAAAGGATCTATGGTTTTCCCTCGAGTCTTTCCCACGAGGCTTTCCCACGAGGCTTTCCCACAGGGTTGTCCCACGTGCACACGTGGTGGGAGTCGATCCTCGGCTTGAACGTCAAGGCAGTGCAGGGAAAACAGGTTCCTCTGGAATGGACTGACACATCTGGGGGACTCTTGGAATGGTGGCACGACCCTGGAGTTCCTCTCGCCTTTCCTGTGGAGAGCGCCTCCTCTTGAGATGCGACGGGAACGCCGGGAATTCTTTCCCTACGAAACAGGGAAAGGATCCCTCATCTTGAGCTAGGAGGCGGAAACGGTGCTCCCCTGGATGTGTGTGGGACCCTCGTGCTTCCTCTTGAGTGGAGACGGGTATGTCGGGGAACCTCTTGAGTTGCAGCAAGGGTGTGAAGGACCCTTTGGAAGTTCCAGTGGTTACATGTGATTAGCCTCGAGAAGCCTCAGCGGAAATGGGCCTCATTTCGCCTGGAGGGCAAAACCTCCTGGATTTTCTCGAGTTGCGGCAGGTGCTCTCGACTTACGACAGGGACCTCAGGGACCCGCTCTGGTGGCCTCAGGAAAGGCCAGTCCCCATGCGAGTTCCTCGGGGGCCTCTCGGGATTCCTCTCCCGTCGATGCCGGGCCTAAGACCTTGTGTGGAGTCGGGGCCGGAACCTGAGGATTCCTCTCCAGTGCTGACATGGATCTTGGGGTATTTCTGGAGTCTCCCCAGGGGAGTCAGTCCTCGTCTCGAATGCGGGCATGCACTTGCGCTTTCCTCCAGAGCGGTAGGAGCAGTGTCACGCAGTCCGCCGCGTGGATCAAAGAATCTATGGTTTTCCCTCGAGTCTTTTCCACGAGGCTTTCCCACGAGGCTTTCCCACAGGGCTGTCCCACGTGCACACGTGGTGGGATTCGATCCCCGGCTTCAACGTCAAGGCAGTGCAGGGAAAAAAGTTTCCTCTGGAATGGACTGACACATCTGGGGGACTCTTGGAATGGTGGCACGACCCTGGAGTTCCTCTCGCCTTTCCTGTGGAGAGCGCATCCTCTTGAGATGCGACGGCAACGCCGGGAATTCTTTCCCTAAGAAACACGGAAAGGATCCCTCATCTCGAGCTAGGAGGCGGAAACGGGGCTCCCCTGGATGTGTGCGGGACCCTCGTGCTTCCTCTCGAGTGTAGACGGGTATGTCGGGGAACTTCTGGAGTTGCAGCAAGGGTGTGAAGGACCCTTTGGAAGTTCCAGTTGTTAGATGTGATTAGCCTCGGGAAGCCTCAGCGGAAATGTGCCTCATCTCGCCTGGAGGGCAAAACCTCCTGGATTTTCTCGAGTTGCGGCAGGTGTTCTCGACTTACGACGGGGACCTCAGGGACCCGCTCTGGTGGCCTCAGGAAAGGCCAGTCCCCATGTGATTTCCTCGGGGGCCTCTCGGGATTCCTCTCCCGTCGATGCCGGGGCCTAAGGCCTTGTGTGGAGTCGGGGCCGGAACCTGAGGATTCCTCTCCAGTGCTGACATGGATCTTGGGGTACTTCTGGAGTCTACCCAGGGGAGTCAGTCCTCGTCTCGAATGCGGGCATGCACTTCCGCTTTCCTCCAGAGCGGTAGCAGCAGTGTCACGCAGACCGCCGTGTGGATCAAAGGATCTATGGTTTTCCCTCGAGTCTTTCGCACGAGGCTTTCCCACGAGGCTTTCCCACAGGGCTGTCCCACGTGCACTGGTGGTGGGAGTCGATCCTCGGCTTGAACGTCAAGGCAGTGCAGGGAAAACAGGTTCCTCTGGAATGGACTCACACATCTGGGGGACTCTTGGAATGGTGGCACGACCCTGGAGTTCCTCTCACCTTTCCTGTGGAGAGCGCCTCCTCTTGAGATGCGACGGGAACGCCGGGAATTCTTTCCCTATGAAACATTGAAAGGATCCCTCATCTCGAGCTAGGAGGCGGAAACGGGGCTCCCCTGGATGTGTGCGGGACCCTCGTGCTTCCTCTCGAGTGGAGACGGGTATGTCGGGGAACTTCTTGAGTAGCAGCAAGGGTGTGAAGGACCCTTTGGAAGTTCCAGTGGTTAGATGTGATTAGCCTCGAGAAGCCTCAGCGGAAATGGGCCTCATCTCGCCTGGAGGGCAAAACCTCCTGGATTTTCTGGAGTTGCGGCAGGTGCTCTCGACTTAAGACGAGGCCCTCAGGGACCCGCTCTGGTGGCCTCAGGAAAGGCCAGTCCCCATGCGAGTTCCTCGGGGGCCTCTCGGGATTGCTCTCCCGTCGATGCCGGGGCCTAAGACCTTGTGTGGAGTCGGGGCCGGAACCTGAGGATTCCTCTCCAGTGCTGACATTGATCTTGGGGTACTTCTGGAGTCTCCCGAAGGGAGTCAATCCTCGTCTCGAATGCGGGCATGCACTTGCGCTTTCCTCCAGAGAAGTAGCAGCAGTTTCACGCATTCCGCCGCGTGGATAAAGGGATCTATGGTTTTCCCTCAAGGCTTAACCACGAGGCTTTCCCACAGGGCTGTCCCACGTGCCACCGTGGTGGGAGTAGATCCTCGGCTTGAATGTCATGGCAGTGCAGGGAAAACAGGTTCCTCTGCAATGGACTGACACATCTGGGGGACTCTTGGAATGGTGGCACGACCCTGGAGTTCCTCTCGCCTTTCCTGTGGAGAGCGCCTCCTCTTGAGATGCGACGGGAACGCCGGGAATTCTTTCCCTAGGAAACAGGGAAAGGATCCCTCATCTCGAGCTAGGAGGCAGAAACGGGGCTCCCCTGGATGTGTGTGGGACCCTCGTGCTTCCTCTCGAGTGGAGAGGGGTATGTCGGGGAACTTCTTGAGTTGCAGCAAGGGTGTGAAAGACCCTTTGGAAGCTCCAGTGGTTAGATGTGATTAGCCTCGAGAAGCCTCAGCGGAAATGGGCCTCATTTCGCCTGGAGGGCAAAACCTCCTGGATTTTCTCGAGTTGCGGCAGGTGCTCTCGACTTACGACGGGGCCCTCAGGGACCCGCTCTGGTGGCCTCAGGAAAGGCCAGTCCCCATGCGAGTTCCTCGGGGGCCTCTCGGGATTGCTCTCCCGTCGATGCCGGGGCCTAAGACCTTGTGTGGAGTCGGGGCCGGAACCTGAGGATTCCTCTCCAGTGCTGACATGGATCTTGGGGTACTTCTGGAGTCTCCCCAGAGGAGTCAGTCCTCGTCTCGAATGCGGGCATGCACTTGCGCTTTCCTCCAGAGCGGTAGCAGCAGTGTCACGCAGTCCGCCGCGTGGATCAAAGGATCTATGGTTTTCCCTCAAGTCTTTCCCACGAGGCTTTCCCACGAGGCTTTCCCACAGTGCTGTCCCACGTGCACACGTGGTGGGAGTCGATCCTCGGCATGAACGTCAAGGCAGTGCAGGGAAAACAGGTTCCTCTGGAATGGACTGACACATCTGGGGGACTCTGGGAATGGAGGCACGACCCTGGAGTTCCTCTCGCCTTTCCTGTGGAGAGCGCCTCCTCTTGAGATGCGACGGGAACGCCGGGAATTCTTTCCCAACGAAACAGGGAAAGGATCCCTCATCTCGAGCTAGGAGGCGGAAACGGGGCTCCCCTGGATGTGTGCGGGACCCTCGTGCTTCCTCTCGAGTGGAGACGGGTATGTCGGGGAACTTCTTGAGTTGCAGCAAGGGTGTGAAGGACCCATTGGAAGTTCCAGTGGTTAGATGTGATTGGCCTCGAGAAGCCTCAGCGGAAATGGGCCTCATCTAGCCTGGAGGGCAAAACCTCCTGGATTTTCTCGAGTTGCGGCAGGTGCTCTCGACTTACGACGGGGACCTCAGGGACCCGCTCTGGTGGCCTCAGGAAAGGCCAGTCCCCATGCGACTTCCTCGGGGGCCTCTCGGGATTCCTCTCCCGTCGATGCCGGGGCCGAAGACCTTGTGTGGAGTCGGGGCCGGAACCTGAGGATTCCTCTCCAGTGCTGACATGGATCTTGGGGTACTTCTGAAGTCTCCCCAGGGGAGTCAGTCCTCGTCTCGAATGCGGGCATGCACTTGCGCTATCCTCTAGAGCGGTAGCAGCAGTATCAAGCAGTCCGCCGCGTGCATCAAAGGATCTATGGTTTTCCCTCGAGTCTTTCCCACGAGGCTTTCCCACGAGGCTTTCCCACAGGGCTTTCCCACGTGCACACGTGGTGGGAGTCGATCCTCGGCTTGAACGTCAAGGCAGTGCAGGGAAAACAGGTTCCTCTGGAATGGACTGACACATCTGGGGGACTCTTGGAATGGTGGCACGACACTGGAGTTCCTCTCGCCTTTCCTGTGGAGAGCGCCTCCTCTTGAGATGTGACGGGAACGCCGGGAATTCTTTCCCTACGAAACAGGGAAAGGATCCCTCATCTCGAGCTAGGAGGCGGAAACGGGGCTCCCCTGGATGTGTACGGGACCCCTCGTGCTTCCTCTCGAGTGCGACGGGTATGTGGGGGAACTTCTTGAGTTGCAGCAAGGGTGTGAAGGACCCTTTGGAAGTTCCAGTGGTTAGATGTGATTGGCCTCGAGAAGCCTCAGCGGAAATGGGCCTCATCTCGCCTGGAGGGCAAAACCTCCAGGATTTTCTCGAGTTGCGGCAGGTGCTCTCGACTTACGACGGGGACCTCAGGGAACCGCTCTGGTGGCCTCAGGAAAGGCCAGTCCCCATGCGAGTTCCTCGGGGGCGTCTCGGGATTACTCTCCCGTCGATGCCGGGGCCTAAGACCTTGTGTGGAGTCGGGGCCGGAACCTGAGGATTCCTCTCCAGTGCTGACATGGATCTTGGGGTACTTCTGGAATCTCCCCAGGGGAGTCAGTCCTCGTCTCGAATGCGGGCATGCACTTACGCTTTCCTCCAGAGCGGTAGCAGCAGTGTCACGCAGTCCGCCGCGTGGATCAAAGGATCTATGGTTTTCCCTCGAGTCTTTCCCACGAGGCTTTCCCACGAGGCTTTCCCACAGGGCTGTCCCACGTGCACACGTGGTGGGTGTCGATCCTCGGCTTGAACGTCAAGGCAGTGCAGGGAAAACAGGTTCCTCTGGAATGGACTGACACATCTGGGGGACTCTTGGAATGGTGGCACGACCCTGGAGTTCCTCTCGCCTTTCCTGTGGAGAGCGCCTCCTCTTGAGATGCGACGGGAACGCCGGGAATTCTTTCCCTACGAAACAGGGAAAGGATCCCTCATCTCGAGCTAGGAGGCGGAAACGGGGCTACCCTGGATGTGTGCGGGACACCACGTGCTTCCTCTCGAGTGGAGACGGGTATGTCGGGGAACTTCTTGAGTTGCAGCAAGGGTGTGAAGGACCCTTTGGAAGTTCCAGTGGTTAGATGTGATTGGCCTCGAGAAGCCTCAGCGGAAATGGGCCTCATCTCGCCTGGAGGGCAAAACCTCCTGGATTTTCTCGAGTTGCGGCAGGTGCTCTCGACTTACGACGGGGACCTCAGGGACCCGCTCTGGTGGCCTCAGGAAAGGCCAGTCCCCATGCGAGTTCCTCGGGTGCCTCTCGGGATTCCTCTCCCGTCGATGCCGGGGCCTAAGACCTTGTGTGGAGTCGGGGCCGGAACCTGAGGATTCCTCTCCAGTGCTGACATGGATCTTGGGGTACTTCTGGAGTCTCCCCAGGGGAGTCAGTCCTCGTCTCGAATGCGGGCATGCACTTGCGCTTTCCTCCAGAGCGGTAGCAGCAGTGTCACGCAGTCCGCCGCGTGGATCAAAGGATCTATGGTTTTCCCTCGAGTCTTTCCCACGAGGCTTTCCCACGAGGCTTTCCCACAGGGCTGTCCACGTGCACACGTGGTGGGAGTCGATCCTCGGCTTGAACGTCAAGGCAGTGCAGGGAAAACAGGTTCCTCTGGAATGGACTGACACATCTGGGGGACTCTTGGAATGGTGGCACGACCCTGGAGTTCCTCTCGCCTTTCCTGTGGAGAGCGCCTCCTCTTGAGATGCGACGGGAACGCCGGGAATTCTTTCCCTGCGAAACAGGGAAAGGATCCCTCATCTCGAGCTAGGAGGCGGAAACGGGGCTCCCCTGGATGTGTGCGGGACCCCATGTGCTTCCTCTCGAGTGGAGACGGGTATGTCGCGGAACTGCTTGAGTTGCAGCAAGGGAGTGAAGGACCCTTTTGAAGTTCGAGTGGTTAGATGTGATTATCCTCGAGAAGCCTCAGCGGAAATGGGCCTCATCTCGCCTGGAAGGCAAAACCTCCTGGATTTTCTCGAGTTGCGGCAGGTGCTCTCGACTTACGATGGGGACCTCAGGGACTGCTCTGGTGGCCTCAGGAAAGGCCAGTCCCCATGCGAGTTCCTCGGGGGCGTCTCGGGATTACTCTCCCGTCGATGCCGGGGCCTAAGACCTTGTGTGGAGTCGGGGCCGGAACCTGAGGATTCCTCTCCAGTGCTGATATGGATCTTGGGGTACTTCTGGAGTCTCCCCAGGGGAGTCAGTCCTCGTCTCGAATGCGGGCATGCACTTGCGCTTTCCTCCAGAGCGGTAGCAGCAGTGTCACGCAGTCCGCCGCGTGGATCAAAGGATCTATGGTTTTCCCTCGAGTCTTTCCCACGAGGCTTTCCCACGAGGCTTTCCCACAGGGCTGTCCCACGTGCACACGTGGTGGGAGTCGATCCTCGGCTTGAACGTCAAGGCAGTGCAGGGAAAACAGGTTCCTCTGGAATGGACTGACATATCTCGGGGACTCTTGGAATGATGGCACGACCCTGGAGTTCCTCTCGCCTTTCCTGTGGAGAGCGCCTCCTCTTGAGATGCGACGGGAACGCCGGGAATTCTTTCCCTACGAAACAGGGAAAGGATCCCTCATCTCGAGCTAGGAGGCGGAAACGGGGCTCCCCTGGATGTGTGCGGGACACCACGTGCTTCCTCTCGAGTGGAGACGGGTATGTCGGGGAACTTCTTGAGTTGCAGCAAGGGTGTGAAGGACCCTTTGGAAGTTCCAGTGGTTAGATGTGATTGGCCTCGAGAAGCCTCAGCGGAAATGGGCCTCATCTCGCCTGGAGGGCAAAACCTCCAGGATTTTCTCGAGTTGCGGCAGGTGCTCTCGACTTACGACGGGGACCTCAGGGAACCGCTCTGGTGGCCTCAGGAAAGGCCAGTCCCCATGCGAGTTCCTCGGGGGCGTCTCGGGATTACTCTCCCGTCGATGCCGGGGCCTAAGACCTTGTGTGGAGTCGGGGCCGGAACCTGAGGATTCCTCTCCAGTGCTGACATGGATCTTGGGGTACTTCTGGAATCTCCCCAGGGGAGTCAGTCCTCGTCTCGAATGCGGGCATGCACTTGCGCTTTCCTCCAGAGCGGTAGCAGCAGTGTCACGCAGTCCGCCGCGTGGATCAAAGGATCTATGGTTTTCCCTCGAGTCTTTCCCACGAGGCTTTCCCACGAGGCTTTCCCACAGGGCTGTCCCACGTGCACACGTGGTGGGTGTCGATCCTCGGCTTGAACGTCAAGGCAGTGCAGGGAAAACAGGTTCCTCTGGAATGGACTGACACATCTGGGGGACTCTTGGAATGGTGGCACGACCCTGGAGTTCCTCTCGCCTTTCCTGTGGAGAGTGCCTCCTCTTGAGATGCGACGGGAACGCCGGGAATTCTTTCCCTACGAAACAGGGAAAGGATCCCTCATCTCGAGCTAGGAGGCGGAAACGGGGCTACCCTGGATGTGTGCGGGACACCACGTGCTTTCTCTCGAGTGGAGACGGGTATGTCGGGGAACTTCTTGAGTTGCAGCAAGGGTGTGAAGGACCCTTTGGAAGTTCCAGTGGTTAGATGTGATTGGCCTGGAGAAGCCTCAGCGGAAATGGGCCTCATCTCGCCTGGAGGGCAAAACCTCCTGGATTTTCTCGAGTTGCGGCAGGTGCTCTCGACTTACGACGGGGACCTCAGGGACCCGCTCTGGTGGCCTCAGGAAAGGCCAGTCCCCATGCGAGTTCCTCGGGTGCCTCTCGGGATTCCTCTCCCGTCGATGCCGGGGCCTAAGACCTTGTGTGGAGTCGGGGCCGGAACCTGAGGATTCCTCTCCAGTGCTGACATGGATCTTGGGGTACTTCTGGAGTCTCCCCAGGGGAGTCAGTCCTCGTCTCGAATGCGGACATGCACTTGCGCTTTCCTCCAGAGCGGTAGCAGCAGTGTCACGCAGTCCGCCGCGTGGATCAAAGGATCTATGGTTTTCCCTCGAGTCTTTCCCACGAGGCTTTCCCACGAGGCTTTCCCACAGGGCTGTCCCACGTGCACACGTGGTGGGAGTCGATCCTCGGCTTGAACGTCAAGGCAGTGCAGGGAAAACAGGTTCCTCTGGAATGGACTGACACATCTGGGGGACTCTTGGAATGGTGGCACGACCCTGGAGTTCCTCTCGCCTTTCCTGTGGAGAGCGCCTCCTCTTGAGATGCGACGGGAACGCCGGGAATTCTTTCCCTGCGAAAAAGGGAAAGGATCCCTCATCTCGAGCTAGGAGGCGGAAACGGGGCTCCCCTGGATGTGTGCGGGACCCCACGTGCTTCCTCTCGAGTGGAGACGAGTATGTCGCGGAACTGCTTGAGTTGCAGCAAGGGAGTGAAGGACCCTTTTGAAGTTCGAGTGGTTAGATGTGATTATCCTCGAGAAGCCTCAGCGGAAATGGGCCTCATCTCGCCTGGAACGCAAAACCTCCTGGATTTTCTCGAGTTGCGGCAGGTGCTCTCGACTTACGATGGGGACCTCAGGGACTGCTCTGGTGGCCTCAGGAAAGGCCAGTCCCCATGCGAGTTCCTCGGGGGCGTCTCGGGATTACTCTCCCGTCGATGCCGGGGCCTAAGACCTTGTGTGGAGTCGGGGCCGGAACCTGAGGATTCCTCTCCAGTGCTGATATGGATCTTGGGGTACATCTGGAGTCTCCCCAGGGGAGTCAGTCCTCGTCTCGAATGCGGGCATGCACTTGCGCTTTCCTCCAGAGCGGTAGCAGCAGTGTCACGCAGTCCGCCGCGTGGATCCAAGGATCTATGGTTTTCCCTCGAGTCTTTCCCACGAGGCTTTCCCACGAGGCTTTCCCACAGGGCTGTCCCACGTGCACACGTGGTGGGAGTCGATCCTCGGCTTGAACGTCAAGGCAGTGCAGGGAAAACAGGTTCCTCTGGAATGGACTGACATATCTGGGGGACTCTTGGAATGATGGCACGACCCTGGAGTTCCTCTCGCCTTTCCTGTGGAGAGCGCCTCCTCTTGAGATGCGACGGGAACGCCGGGAATTCTTTCCCTACGAAACAGGGAAAGGATCCCTCATCTCGAGCTAGGAGGCGGAAACGGGGCTCCCCTGGATGTGTGCGGGACCCCACGTGCTTCCTCTCGAGTGGAGACGGGTATGTCGGGGAACTTCTTGAGTTGCAGCAAGGGTGTGAAGGACCCTTTGGAAGTTCCAGTGGTTAGATGTGATTGGCCTCGAGAAGCCTCAGCGGAAATGGGCCTCATCTCGCCTGGAGGGCAAAACCTCCTGGATTTTCTCGAGTTGCGGCAGGTGCTCTCGACTTACGACGGGGACCTCAGGGAACCGCTCTGGTGGCCTCAGGAAAGGCCAGTCCCCATGCGAGTTCCTCGGGGGCCTCTCGGGATACCTTTCCCGTCGATGCCGGGGACTAAGACCTTGTGTGGAGTCGGGGCCGGAACCTGAGGATTCCTCTCCAGTGCTGACATGGATCTTGGGGTACTTCTGGAGTCTCCCCAGGGGAGTCAGTCCTCGTCTCGAATGCGGGCATGCACTTGCGCTTTCCTCCAGAGCGGTAGCAGCAGTGTCACGCAGTCCGCCGTGTGGATCAAAGGATCTATGGTTTTCCCTCGAGTCTTTCCCACGAGGCTTTCCCACGAGGCTTTCCCACAGTGCTGTCCCACGTGCACACGTGGTGGGAGTCGATCCTCGGCTTGAACGTCAAGGCAGTGCAGGGAAAACAGGTTCCTGTGGAATGGACTGACACATCTGGGGGACTCTTGGAATGGTGGCACGACCCTGGAGTTCCTCTCGCCTTTCCTGTGGAGAGCGCCTCCTCTTGAGATGCGACGGGAACGCCGGGAATTCTTTCCCTACGAAACAGGGAAAGGATCCCTCATCTCGAGCTAGGAGGCGGAAACGGGGATCCCCTGGATGTGTGCGGGACCCACGTGCTTCCTCTCGAGTGGAGACGGGTATGTCGGCGAACTTCTTGAGTTGCAGCAAGGGTGTGAAGGACCCTTTGGAAGTTCCAGTGGTTAGACGTGATTAGCCTCGAGAAGCCTCAGCGGAAATGGGCCTCATTTCGCCTGGAGGGCAAAACCTCCTGGATTTTCTCGAGTTGCGGCAGGTGCTCTCGACTTACGACGGGGACCTCAGGGACCCGCTCTGGTGGCCTCAGGAAAGGCCAGTCCCCATGCGAGTTCCTCGGGGGCCTCTCGGGATTCCTCTCCCGTCGATGCCGGGGCCTAAGACCTTGTGTGGAGTCGGGGCCGGAACCTGAGGATTCCTCTCCAGTGCTGACATGGATCTTGGGGTACTTCTGGAGTCTCCCCAGGGGAGTCAGTCCTCGTCTCGAATGCGGGCATGCACTTGCGCTTTCCTCCAGAGCGGTAGCAGCAGTGTCACGCAGTCCGCCGCGTGGATCAAAGGATCTATGGTTTTCCCTCGAGTCTTTCCCACGAGGCTTTCCCACGAGGCTTTCCCACAGGGCTGTCCCACGTGCACACGTGGTGGGAGTCGATCCTCGGCTTGAACGTCAAGGCAGTGCAGGGAAAACAGGTTCCTCTGGAATGGACTGACACATCTGGGGGACTCTTGGAATGATGGCACGACCCTGGAGTTCCTCTCGCCTTGCCTGTGGAGAGCGCCTCCTCTTGAGATGCGACGGGAACGCCGGGAATTCTTTCCCTACGAAACAGGGAAAGGATCCCTCATCTCGAGTTAGGAGGCGGAAACGGGGCTCCCCTGGATGTGTGCGGGACCCCACGTGCTTCCTCTCGAGTGGAGACGGGTATGTCGGGGACCTTCTTGAGTTGCAGCAAGGGTGTGAAGGACCCTTTGGAAGTTCCAGTGGTTAGATGTGATTGGCCTCGAGAAGCCTCAGCGGAAATGGGCCTCATCTCGCCTGGAGGGCAAAACCTCCTGGATTTTCTCGAGTTGCGGCAGGTGCTCTCGACTTACGACGGGGACCTCAGGGACCCGCTCTGGTGGCCTCAGGAAAGGCCAGACCCCATGCGAGTTCCTCGGGGGGCTCTCGGGATTCCTCTCCCGTCGATGCCGGGGCCTAAGACCTTGTGTGGAGTCGGGGCCGGAACCTGAGGATTCCTCTCCAGTGCAGACATGGATCTTGGGGTACTTCTGGAGTCTCCCCAGGGGAGTCAGTCCTCGTCTCGAATGCGGGAATGCACTTGCGCTTTCCTCCAGAGCGGTAGCAGCAGTGTCACGCAGTCCGCCGCGTGGATCAAAGGATCTATGGTTTTCCCTCGAGTCTTTCCCACGAGGCTTTCCCACGAGGCTTTCCCACAGGGCTGTCCCACGTGCACACGTGGTGGGAGTCGATCCTCAGCTTGAACGTCAAGGCAGTGCAGGGAAAACAGGTTCCTCTGGAATGGACTGACACATCTGGGGGACTCTTGGAATGGTGGCACGACCGTGGAGTTCCTCTCGCCTTTCCTGTGGAGAGCGCCTCCTCTTGAGATGCGACGGGAACGCCGGGAATTCTTTCCCTACGAAACAGGGAAAGGATCCCTCATCTCGAGCTAGGAGGCGGAAACGGGGATCCCCTGGATGTGTGCGGGACCCACGTGCTTCCTCTCGAGTGGAGACGGGTATGTCGGGGAACTTCTTGAGTTGCAGCAAGGGTGTGAAGGACCCTTTGGAAGTTCCAGTGGTTAGACGTGATTAGCCTCGATAAGCCTCAGCGGAAATGGGCCTCATTTCGCCTGGAGGGCAAAACCTCCTGGATTTTCTCGAGTTGCGGCAGGTGCTCTCGACTTACGACGGGGACCTCAGGGACCCGCTCTGGTGGCCTCAGGAAAGGCCAGTCCCCATGCGAGTTCCTCGGGGGCCTCTCGGGATTCCTCTCCTGTCGATGCCGGGGCCTAAGACCTTGTGTGGAGTCGGGGCCGGAACCTGAGGATTCCTCTCCAGTGCTGACATGGATCTTGGGGTACTTCTGGAGTCTCCCCAGGGGAGTCAGTCCTCGTCTCGAATGCGGGCATGCACTTGCGCTTTCCTCCAGAGCGGTAGCAGCAGTGTCACGCAGTCCGCCGCGTGGATCAAAGGATCTATGGTTTTCCCTCGAGTCTTTCCCACGAGGCTTTCCCACGAGGCTTTCCCACAGGGCTGTCCCACGTGCACACGTGGTGGGAGTCGTTCCTCGGCTTGAACGTCAAGGCAGTGCAGGGAAAACAGGTTCCTCTGGAATGGACTGACACATCTGGGGGACTCTTGGAATGGTGGCACGACCCTGGAGTTCCTCTCGCCTTTCCTGTGGAGAGCGCCTCCTCTTGAGATGCGACGGGAACGCCGGGAATTCTTTCCCTACGAAACAGGGAAAGGATCCCTCATCTCGAGCTAGGAGGCGGAAACGGGGCTCCCCTGGATGTGTGCGGGACCCCACGTGCTTCCTCTCGAGTGGAGACGGGTATGTCGGGGAACTTCTTGAGTTGCAGCAAGGGTGTGAAGGACCCTTTGGAAGTTCCAGTGGTTAGATGTGATTGGCCTCGAGAAGCCTCAGCGGAAATGGGCCTCATCTCGCCTGGAGGGCAAAACCTCCTGGATTTTCTCGAGTTGCGGCAGGTGCTCTCGACTTACGACGGGGACCTCAGGGACCCGCTCTGGTGGCCTCAGGAAAGGCCACTCCCCATGCGATTTCCTCGCGGGCCTCTCGGGATTCCTCTCCCGTCGATGCCGTGGCCTAAGACCTTGTGTGGAGTCGGGGCCGGAACCTGAGGATTCCTCTCCAGTGCTGACATGGATCTTGGGGTACTTCTGGAGTCTCCCCAGGGGAGTCAGTCCTCGTCTCGAATGCGGGCATGCACTTGCGCTTTCCTCCAAAGCGGTAGCAGCAGTGTCACGCAGTCCGCCGCGTGGATCAAAGGATCTATGTTTTTCCCTCGAGTCTTTCCCACGAGGCTTTCCCACGAGGCTTTCCCACAGGGCTGTCCCACGTGCACACGTGGTGGGAGTCGATCCTCGGCTTGAACGTCAAGTCAGTGCAGGGAAAACAGGTTCCTCTGGAATGGACTGACACATCTGGGGGACTCTTGGAATGGTGGCACGAACCTGGAGTTCCTCTCGCCTTTCCTGTGGAGAGCGCCTCCTATTGAGATGCGACGGGAACGCCGGGAATTCTTTCCCTACGAAACAGGGAAAGGATCCCTCATCTCGAGCAAGGAGGCGGAAACGGGGCTCCCCTGGATGTGTGCGGGACCCTCGTGCTTCCTCTCGAGTGGAGACGGGTGTGTCGGGAACTACTTGAGTTGCAGCAAGGGTGTGAAGGACCCTTTGGAAGTTCCAGTGGTTAGACGTGATTAGCCTCGAGAAGCCTCAGCGGAAATGGGCCTCATCACGCTTGGAGGGCAAAACCTCCTGGATTTTCTCGAGTTGCGGCAGGTGCTCTCGACTTACGACGGGGACCTCAGGGACCCGCTCTGGTGGCCTCAGGAAAGGCCAGTCCCCATGCGAGTTCCTCGGGGGCCTCTCGGGATTCCTCTCCCGTCGATGCCGGGGCCTAAGACCTTGTGTGGAGTCGGGGCCGGAACCTGAGGATTCCTCTCCAGTGCTGACATGGATCTTGGGGTACTTCTGGAGTCTCCCCAGAGGAGTCAGTCCTCGTCTCGAATGCGGGCATGCACTTGCGCTTACCTCCAGAGCGGTAGCAGCAGTGTCACGCAGTCCGCCGCGTGGATCAAAGGATCTATGGTTTTCCCTCGAGTCTTTCCCACGAGGCTTTCCCACGAGGCTTTCCCACAGGGCTGTCCCACGTGCACACGTGGTGGGAGTCGATCCTCGGCTTGAACGTCAAGGCAGTGCAGGGAAAACAGGTTCCTCTGGAATGGACTCACACATCTGGGGGACTCTTGGAATGGTGGCACGACCCTGGAGTTCCTCTCGCCTTTCCTGTGGAGAGCGCCTCCTCTTGAGATGCGACGGGAACGCCGGGAATTCTTTCCCTACGAAACAAGGAAAGGATCCCACATCTCGAGCTAGGAGGCGGAAACGGGGATCCCCTGGATGTGTGCGGGACCCACGTGCTTCCTCTCGAGTGGAGACGGGTATGTCGGGGAACTTCTTGAGTTGCAGCAAGGGTGTGAAGGACCCTTTGGAAGTTCCAGTGGTTAGACGTGATTCGCCTCGAGAAGCCTCAGCGGAAATGGGCCTCATTTCGCCTGGAGGGCAAAACCTCCTGGATTTTCTCGAGTTGCGGCAGGTGCTCTCGACTTACGACGGGGACCTCAGGGACCCGCTCTGGTGGCCTCAGGAAAGGCCAGTCCCCATGCGAGTTCCTCGGGGGCCTCTCGGGATTCCTCTCCCGTCGATGCCGGGGCCTAAGACCTTGTGTGGAGTCGGGGCCGGAACCTGAGGATTCCTCTCCAGTGCTGACATGGATCTTGGGGTACTTCTGGAGTCTCCCCAGGGGAGTCAGTCCTCGTCTCGAATGCGGGCATGCACTTGCGCTTTCCTCCAGAGCGGTAGCAGCAGTGTCACGCAGTCCGCCGCGTGGATCAAAGGATCTATGGTTTTCCCTCGAGTCTTTCCCACGAGGCTTTCCCACGAGGCTTTCCCACAGGGCTGTCCCACGTGCACACGTGGTGGGAGTCGATCCTCGGCTTGAACGTCAAGGCAGTGCAGGGAAAACAGGTTCCTCAGGAATGGACTGACACATCTGGGGGACTCTTGGAATGGTGGCACGACCCTGGAGTTCCTCTCGCCTTTCCTGTGGAGAGCGCCTCCTCTTGAGATGCGACGGGAACGCCGGGAATTCTTTCCCTACGAAACAGGGAAAGGATCCCTCATCTCGAGCTGGGAGGCGGAAACGGGGCTCCCCTGGATGTGTGCGGGACACCACGAGCTTCCTCTCGAGTGGAGACGGGTATGTCGGGGAACTTCTTGAGTTGCAGCAAGGGTGTGAAGGACCCTTTGGAAGTTCCAGTGGTTAGATGTGATTGGCCTCGAGAAGCCTCAGCGGAAATGGGCCTCATCTCGACTGGAGGGCAAAACCTCCTGGATTTTCTCGAGTTGCGGCAGGTGCTCTCGACTTACGACGGGGACCTCAGGGACCCGCTCTGGTGGCCTCAGGAAAGGCCAGTCCCCATGCGAGTTCCTCGGGGGCCTCTCGGGATTCCTCTCCCTTCGATGCCGGGGCCTAAGACCTTGTGTGGAGTCGGGGCCGGAACCTGAGGATTCCTCTCCAGTGCAGACATGGATCTTGGGGTACTTCTGGAGTCTCCCCAGGGGAGTCAGTCCTCGTCTCAAATGCGGGCATGCACTTGCGCTTTCCTCCACAGCGGTAGCAGCAGTGTCACGCAGTCCGCCGCGTGGCTCAAAGGATCTATGGTTTTCCCTCGAGTCTTTCCCACGAGGCTTTCCCACGAGGCTTTCCCACAGGGCTGTCCCACGTGCACACGTGGTGGGAGTCGATCCTCGGCTTGAACGTCAAGGCAGTGCAGGGAAAAAAGGTTCCTCTGGAATGGACTGACACATCTGGGGGACTCTTGGAATGGTGGCACGACCCTGGAGTTCCTCTCGCCTTTCCTGTGGAGAGCGCCTCCTCTTGAGATGCGACGGGAACGCCGGGAATTCTTTCCCTACGAAACAGGGAAAGGATCCCTCATCTCGAGCTAGGAGGCGGAAATGGGGCTCCCCTGGATGTGTGCGGGACACCACGTGCTTCCTCTCGAGTGCAGACGGGTATGTCGGGGAACTTCTTGAGTTGCAGCAAGGGTGTGAAGGACCCTTTGGAAGTTCCAGTGGTTAGATGTGATTGGCCTCGAGAAGCCTCAGCGGAAATGGGCCTCATCTCGCCTGGAGGGCAAAACCTCCTGGATTTTCTCGAGTTGCGGCAGGTGCTCTCGACTTACGACGGGGACCTCAGGGACCCACTCTGGTGGCCTCAGGAAAGGCCAGTCCCCATGCGAGTTCCTCGGGGGCCTCTCGGGATTCCTCTCCCGTCGATGCCTGGGCCTAAGACCTTGTGTGGAGTCGGGGCCGGAACCTGAGGATTCCTCTCCAGTGCTGACATGGATCTTGGGGTACTTCTGGAGTCTCCCCAGGGGAGTCAGTCCTCATCTCGAATGCAGGCGTGCACTTGCACTTTCCTCCAGAGCGGTAGCAGCAGTGTCACGCAGTCCGCCTCGTGGATCAAACGATCTATGGTTCTCCCTCGAGTCTTTCCCACGAGGCTTTCCCACAGGGCTGTCCCACGTGCACACGTGGTGGGAGTCGATCCTCGGCTTGAACGTCAAGGCAGTGCAGGGAAAACAGGTTCCTCTTGAATGGACTGACACATCTGGGGGACTTCTGGAATGGTGTCACGACACTGGAGTTCCTCTCGCCTTTCCTGTGGAGAGCCCCTCCTCCTGAGATGCGACGGGAACGCCGGGAATTCTTTCCCTACGAAACAGGGAAAGGATCCCTCATCTCGAGCTAGGAGGCGGAAACGGGGCTTCCCAGGATGTGTGCGGGACACCACGTGCTTCCTCTCGAGTGCAGACGGGTATGTCGGGGAACTTCTTGAGTTGCAGCAAGGGTGTGAAGGACCCTTTGGAAGTTCCAGTGGTTAGATGTAATTGGCCTCGAGAAGCCTCAGCGGAAATGGGCCTCATATCGCCTGGAGGGCAAAACCTCCTGGATTTTCTCGAGTTGCGGCAGGTGCTCTCGACTTACGACGGGGACCTCAGGGACCCACTCTGGTGGCCTCAGGAAAGGCCAGTCCCCATGCGAGTTCCTCGGGGGCCTCTCGGGATTCCTCTCCCGTCGATGCCGGGGCCTAAGACCTTGTGTGGAGTCGGGGCCGGAACCTGAGGATTCCTCTCCAGTGCTGACATGGATCTTGGGGTACTTCTGGAGTCTCCCCAGGGGAGTCAGTCCTCGTCTCGAATGCGGGCATGCACTTGCGCTTTCCTCCAGAGCGGTAGCAGCAGTGTCACGCAGTCCGCCGCGTGGATCAAAGGATATATGGTTTTCCCTCGAGTCTTTCCCACGAGGCTTTCCCACGAGGCTTTCCCACAGGGCTGTCCCACGTGCACACGTGGTGGGAGTCGATCCTCGGCTTGAACGTCAAGGCAGTGCAGGGAAAACAGGTTCCTCTGGAATGGACTGACACATCTGGGGGACTCTTGGAATGGTGGCACGACCCTGGAGTTCCTCTCGCCTTTCCTGTGGAGAGCGCCTCCTCTTGAGATGCGACGGGAACGCCGGGAATTCTTTCCCTACGAAACAGGGAAAGGATCCCTCATCTCGAGCTAGGAGGCGGAAACGGGGCTCCCCTGGATGTGTGCGGGACCCCACGTGCTTCCTCTCGAGTGGAGACGGGTATTTCGGGGAACTTCTTGAGTTGCAGCAAGGGTGTGAAGGACCCTTTGGAAGTTCCAGTGGTTAGATGTGATTGGCCTCGAGAAGCCTCAGCGGAAATGGGCCTCATCTCGCCTGGAGGGCAAAACCTCCTGGATTTTCTCGAGTTGCGGCAGGTGCTCTCGACTTACGACGGGGCCCTCAGGGACCCGCTCTGGTGGCCTCAGGAAAGGCCACTCCCCATGCGAGTTCCTCGCGGGCCTCTCGGGATTCCTCTCCCGTCGATGCCGTGGCCTAAGACCTTGTGTGGAGTCGGGGCCGTAACCTGAGGATTCCTCTCCAGTGCTGACATGGATCTTGGGGTACTTCTGGAGTCTCCCCAGGGGAGTCAGTCCTCGTCTCGAATGCGGGCATGCACTTGCGCTTTCCTCCAAAGCGGTAGCAGCAGTGTCACGCAGTCCGCCGCGTGGATCAAAGGATCTATGGTTTTCCCTCGAGTCTTTCCCACGAGGCTTTCCCACGAGGCTTTCCCACAGGGCTGTCCCACGTGCACACGTGGTGGGAGTCGATCCTCGGCTTGAACGTCAAGGCAGTGCAGGGAAAACAGGTTCCTCTGGAATGGACTGACACATCTGGGGGACTCTTGGAATGGTGGCACGACCCTGGAGTTCCTCTCGCCTTTCCTGTGGAGAGCGCCTCCTCTTGAGATGCGACGGGAACGCCGGGAATTCTTTCCCTACGAAACAGGGAAAGGATCCCTCATCTCGAGCAAGGAGGCGGAAACGGGGATCCCCTGGATGTGTGCGGGACCCACGTGCTTCCTCTCGAGTGGAGACGGGTATGTTGGGGAACTACTTGAGTTGCAGCAAGGGTGTGAAGGACCCTTTGGAAGTTCCAGTGGTTAGACGTGATTAGCCTCGAGAAGCCTCAGCGGAAATGGGCCTCATCACGCTTGGAGGGCAAAACCTCCTGGATTTTCTCGAGTTGCGGCAGGTGCTCTCGACTTACGACGGGGACCTCAGGGACCCGCTCTGGTGGCCTCAGGAAAGGCCAGTCCCCATGCGAGTTCCTCGGGGGCCTCTCGGGATTCCTCTCCCGTCGATGCCGGGGCCTAAGACCTTGTGTGGAGTCGGGGCCGGAACCTGAGGATTCCTCTCCAGTGCTGACATGGATCTTGGGGTACTTCTGGAGTCTCCCCAGAGGAGTCAGTCCTCGTCTCGAATGCGGGCATGCACTTGCGCTTACCTCCAGAGCGGTAGCAGCAGTGTCACGCAGTCCGCCGCATGGATCAAAGGATCTATGGTTTTCCCTCGAGTCTTTCCCACGAGGCTTTCCCACGAGGCTTTCCCACAGGGCTGTCCCACGTGCACACGTGGTGGGAGTCGATCCTCGGCTTGAACGTCAAGGCAGTGCAGGGAAAACAGGTTCCTCTTGAATGGACTGACACATCTGGGGGACTTCTGGAATGGTGTCACGACACTGGAGTTCCTCTCGACTTTCCTGTGGAGAGCCCCTCCTCCTGAGATGCGACGGGAACGCCGGGAATTCTTTCCCTACGAAACAGGGAAAGGATCCCTCATCTCGAGCTAGGAGGCGGAACCGGGGCTTCCCAGGATGTGTGCGGGACACCACGTGCTTCCTCTCGAGTGCAGACGGGTATGTCGGGGAACTTCTTGAGTTGCAGCAAGGGTGTGAAGGACCCTTTGGAAGTTCCAGTGGTTAGATGTAATTGGCCTCGAGAAGCCTCAGCGGAAATGGGCCTCATATCGCCTGGAGGGCAAAACCTCCTGGATTTTCTCGAGTTGCGGCAGGTGCTCTCGACTTACGACGGGGACCTCAGGGACCCACTCTGGTGGCCTCAGGAAAGGCCAGTCCCCATGCGAGTTCCTCGGGGGCCTCTCGGGATTCCTCTCCCGTCGATGCCGGGGCCTAAGACCTTGTGTGGAGTCGGGGCCGGAACCTGAGGATTCCTCTCCAGTGCTGACATGGATCTTGGGGTACTTCTGGAGTCTACCCAGGGGAGTCAGTCCTCGTCTCGAATGCGGGCATGCACTTGCGCTTTCCTCCAGAGCGGTAGCAGCATTGTCACGCAGTCCGCCGCGTGGATCAAAGGATATATGGTTTTCCCTCGAGTCTTTCCCACGAGGCTTTCCCACGAGGCTTTCCCACAGGGCTGTCCCACGTGCACACGTGGTGGGAGTCGATCCTCGGCTTGAACGTCAAGGCAGTGCAGGGAAAACAGGTTCCTCTGGAATGGACTGACACATCTGGGGGACTCTTGGAATGGTGGCACGACCCTGGAGTTCCTCTCGCCTTTCCTGTGGAGAGCGCCTCCTCTTGAGATGCGACGGGAACGCCGGGAATTCTTTCCCTACAAAACAGGGAAAGGATCACTGTTTTCGAGCTAGGAGGCGGAAACGGGGCTCCCCTGGATGTGTGCGGGAGCGCACGTGCTTCCTCTCGAGTGCAGACGGGTATGTCGGGGAACTTCTTGAGTTGCTGCAATGGTGTGAAGGACCCTTTGGAAGTGCCAGTGGTTAGATGTGATTGGCCTCGAGAAGCCTCAGCGGAAATGGGCCTCATCTCGCCTGGAGGACAAAACCTCCTGGATTTTCTCGAGTTGCGGCAGGTGCTCTCGACTTACGACGGGGACCTCAGGGACCCGCTCTGGTGGCCTCAGGAAAGGCCAGGCCCCATGCGAGTTCCTCGTGGGCCTCTCGGGATTCCTCTCCCGTCTATGCCGGGGCCTAAGACCTTGTGTGGAGTCGGGGCCGGAACCTGAGCATTCCTCTCCAGTGCTGACATGGATCTTGGGGTACTTCTGGAGTCTCCCCAGGGGAGTCAGTCCTCGTCTCGAATGCGGGCATGCACTTGCGCTTTCCTCCAGAGCGGTAGCAGCAGTGTCACGCAGTCCGCCGCGTGGATCAAAGGATCTATGGTTTTCCCTCGAGTCTTTCCCACGAGGCTTTCCCACGAGGCTTTCCCACAGGGCTGTCCCACGTGCACACGTGGTGGGAGTCGATCCTCGGCTTGAACGTAAAGGCAGTGCAGGGAAAACAGGTTCCTCTGGAATGGACTGACATATCTGGGGGACTCTTGGAATGGTGGAATGACCCTGGAGTTCCTCTCGCCTTTCCTGTGGAGAGCGCCTCCTCTTGAGATGCGACGGGAACGACGGGAATTCTTTCCCTACGAAACAGGGAAAGGATCCCTCATCTCGAGCTAGGAGGCGGAAACGGGGCTCCCCTGGATGTGTGCGGGACCCCACGTGCTTCCTCTCGAGTGGAGACGGGTATGTCGGGGAACTTCTTGAGTTGCAGCAATGGTGTGAAGGACCCTTTGGAAGTTCCAGTGGTTAGATGTGATTGGCCTCGAGAAGCCTCAGCGGAAATGGGCCTCATCTCGCCTGGAGGGCAAAACCTCCTGGATTTTCTCGAGTTGCGGCAGGTGCTCTCGACTTACGACGGGGACCTCAGGGACCCGCTCTGGTGGCCTCAGGAAAGGCCAGTCCCCATGCGAGTTCCTCGGGGGCCTCTCGGGATTCCTCTCCCATCGATGCCCTGGCCTAAGACCTTGTGTGGAGTCGGGGCCGGAACCTGAGGATTCCTCTCCAGTGCTGACATGGATCTTGGGGTACTTCTGGAGTCTCCCCAGGGGAGTCAGTCCTCGTCTCGAATGGGGGCATGCACTTGCGCTTTCCTCCAGAGCGGTAGCAGCAGTGTCACGCAGTCCGCCGCGTGGATCAAAGGATCTATGGTTTTCCCTCGAGTCTTTCCCAGGAGGCTTTCCCACGAGGCTTTCCCACAGGGCTGTCCCACGTGCACACGTGGTGGGAGTCGATCCTCGGCTTGAACGTCAAGGCAGTGCAGGGAAAACAGGTTCCTCTGGAATGGACTGACACATCTGGGGGACTCTTGGAATGGTGGCACGACCCTGGAGTTCCTCTCGCCTTTCCTGTGGAGAGCGCCTCCTCTTGAGATGCGACGGGAACGCCGGGAAATCTTTCCCTACGAAACAGGGAAAGGATCCCTCATCTCGAGCTAGGAGGCGGAAACGGGGCTCCCCTGGATGTGTGCGGGACACCACGTGCTTCCTCTCGAGTGGAGACGGGTATGTCGGGGAACTTCTTGAGTTGCAGCAAGGGTGTGAAGGACCCTTTGGAAGTTCCAGTGGTTAGATGTGATTGGCCTCGAGAAGCCTCTGCGGAAATGGGCCTCATCTCGCCTGGAGGGCAAAACCTCCTGGATTTTCTCGAGTTGCGGCAGGTGCTCTCGACTTACGACGGGGACCTCAGGGACCCGCTCTGGTGGCATCAGGAAAGGCCAGTCCCCATGCGAGTTCCTCGGGGGCCTCTCGGGATTCCTCTCCCGTCGATGCCGGGGCCTAAGACCTTGTGTGGAGTCGGGGCCGGAACCTGAGGATTCCTCTCCAGTGCTGACATGGATTTTGGGGTACTTCTGGAGTCTTCCCAGGGGAGTCAGTCCTCGTCTCGAATGCGGGCATGCACTTGCGCTTTCCTCCAGAGCGGTAGCAGCAGTGTCACGCAGTCCGCCGCGTGGATCAAAGGATCTATGGTTTTCCCTCGAGTCTTTCCCACGAGGCTTTCCCACAGGGCTGTCCCACGTGCACACGTGGTGGGAGTCGATCCTCGGCATGAACGTCAAGGCAGTGCAGGGAAAACAGGTTCCTCTGGAATGGACTGACACATCTGGGGGACTCTTGGAATGGTGGCACGACCCTTGAGTTCCTCTCGCCATTCCTGTGGAGAGCGCCTCCTCTTGAGATGCGACGGGAACGCCGGAAATTCTTTCCCTACGAAACAGGGAAAGGATCCCTCATCTCGAGCTAGGAGGCGGAAACGGGGCTCCCCTGGATGTGTGCGGGACCCACGTGCTTCCTCTCGAGTGGAGACGGGTATGTCGGGGAACTTCTTGAGTTGCAGCAATGGTGTGAAGGACCCTTTTGAAGTTCCAGTGGTTAGACGTGATTAGCCTCGAGAAGCCTCAGCGGAAATGGGCCTCATCTCGCCTGGAGGGCAAAACCTCCTGGATTTTCTCGAGTTGCGGCAGGTGCTCTCGACTTACGACGGGGACCTCAGGGACCCGCTCTGGTGGCCTCAGGAAAGGCCAGTCCAAATGCGAGTTCCTCGGGGGCCTCTCGGGATTCCTCTCCCGTCGATGCCGGGGCCTAAGACCTTGTGTGGAGTCGGGGCCGGAACCTGAGGATTCCTCTCCAGTGCTGACATGGATCTTGGGGTACTTCTGGAGTCTCCCCAGGGGAGTCAGTCCTCGTCTCGAATGCGGGCATGCACTTGCGCTTTCCTCCAGAGCGGTAGCAGCAGTGTCACGCAGTCCGCCGCGTGGATCAAAGGATCTATGGTTTTCCCTCGAGTCTTTCCCACGAGGCTTTCCCACGAGGCTTTCCCACAGGGCTGTCCCACGTGCACACGTGGTGGGAGTCGATCCTCGGCTTGAACGTCAAGGCAGTGCAGGGAAAACAGGTTCCTCTGGAATGGACTGACACATCTGGGGGACTCTTGGAATGGGGGCACGACCCTGGAGTTCCTCTCGCCTTTCCTGTGGAGAGCGCCTCCTCTTGAGATGCGACGGGAACGCCGGGAATTCTTTCCCTACAAAACAGGGAAAGGATCACTGTTCTCGAGCTAGGAGGCGGAAACGGGGCTCCCCTGGATGTGTGCGGGACCGCACGTGCTTCCTCTCGAGTGGAGACGGGTATGTCGGGGAACTTCTTGAGTTGCAGCAATGGTGTGAAGGACCCTTTGGAAGTTCCAGTGGTTAGATGTGATTGGCCTCGAGAAGCCTCAGCGGAAATGGGCCTCATCTCGCCTGGAGGGCAAAACCTCCTGGATTTTCTCGAGTTGCGGCAGGTGCTCTCGACTTACGACGGGGACCTCAGGGACCCGCTCTGGTGGCCTCAGGAAAGGCCAGGCCCCATGCGAGTTCCTCGTGGGCCTCTCGGGATTCCTCTCCCGTCTATGCCGGGGCCTAAGACCTTGTGTGGAGTCGGGGCCGGAACCTGAGCATTCCTCTCCAGTGCTGACATGGATCTTGGGGTACTTCTGGAGTCTCCCCAGGGGAGTCAGTCCTCGTCTCGAATGCGGGCATGCACTTGCGCTTTCCTCCAGAGCGGTAGCAGCAGTGTCACGCAGTCCGCCGCGTGGATCAAAGGATCTATGGTTTTCCCTCGAGTCTTTCCCACGAGGCTTTCCCACGAGGCTTTCCCACAGGGCTGTCCCACGTGCACACGTGGTGGGAGTCGATCCTAGGCTTGAACGTCAAGGCAGTGCAGGGAAAACAGGTTCCTCTGGAATGGACTGACACATCTGGGGGACTCTTGGAATGGTGTCACGACCCTGGAGTTCCTCTCGCCTTTCCTGTGGAGAGGGCCACCTCTTGAGATGCGACGGGAACGCCGGGAATTCATTCCCTACGAAACAGGGAAAGGATCCCTCATCTCGAGCTAGGAGGCGGAAACGGGGCTCCCCTGGATGTGTGCGGGACACCACGTGCTTCCTCTCGGGTGGAGATGGGTATGTCGGGGAACTTCTTGAGTTGCAGCAATGGTGTGAAGGACCCTTTGGAAGTTCCAGTGGTTAGATGTGATTGGCCTCGAGAAGCCTCAGCGGAAATGGGCCTCATCTCGCCTGGAGGGCAAAACCTCCTGGATTTTCTCGAGTTGCGGCAGGTGCTCTCGACTTACAACGGGGACCTCAGGGACCCGCTCTGGTGGCCTCAGGAAAGGCCAGTCCCCATGCGAGTTCCTCGGGGGCCTCTCGGGATTCCTCTCCCGTCGATGCCGGGGCCTAAGACCTTGTGTGGAGTCGGGGCCGGAACCTGAGGATTCCTCTCCAGTGCTGACATGGATCTTGGGGTACTTCTGGAGTCTTCCCAGGGGAGTCAGTCCTCGTCTCGAATGCGGGCATGCACTTGCGCTTTCCTCCAGAGCGGTAGCAGCAGTGTCACGCAGTCCGCCGGGTGGATCAAAGGATCTATGGTTTTCCCTCGAGTCTTTCCCACGAGGCTTTCCCACGAGGCTTTCCCACAGGGCTGTCCCACGTGCACACGTGGTGGGAGTCGATCCTCGGCTTGAACGTAAAGGCAGTGCAGGGAAAACAGGTTCCTCTGGAATGGACTGACACATCTGGGGGACTCTTGGAATGGTGGAATGACCCTGGAGTTCCTCTCGCCTTTCCTGTGGAGAGCGCCTCCTCTTGAGATGCGACGGGAACGACGGGAATTCTTTCCCTACGAAACAGGGAAAGGATCCCTCATCTCGAGCTAGGAGGCGGAAACGGGGCTCCCCTGGATGTGTGCGGGACCCCACGTGCTTCCTCTCGAGTGGAGACGGGTATGTCGGGGAACTTCTTGAGTTGCAGCAAGGGTGTGAAGGACCCTTTGGAAGTTCCAGTGGTTAGATGTGATTGGCCTCGAGAAGCCTCTGCGGAAATGGGCCTCATCTCGCCTGGAGGGCAAAACCTCCTGGATTTTCTCGAGTTGCGGCAGGTGCTCTCGACTTACGACGGGGACCTCAGGGACCCGCTCTGGTGGCCTCAGGAAAGGCCAGTCCCCATGCGAGTTCCTCGGGGGCCTCTCGGGATTCCTCTCCCGTCGATGCCGGGGCCTAAGAAATTGTGTGGAGTCGGGGCCGGAACCTGAGGATTCCTCTCCAGTGCTGACATGGATTTTGGGGTACTTCTGGAGTCTTCCCAGGGGAGTCAGTCCTCGTCTCGAATGCGGGCATGCACTTGCGCTTTCCTCCAGAGCGGTAGCAGCAGTGTCACGCAGTCCGCCGCGTGGATCAAAGGATCTATGCTTTTCCCTCGAGTCTTTCCCAGGAGGCTTTCCCACGAGGCTTTCCCACAGGGCTGTCCCACGTGCACACGTGGTGGGAGTCGATCCTCGGCTTGAACGTCAAGGCAGTGCAGGGAAAACAGGTTCCTCTGGAATGGACTGACACATCTGGGGGACTCTTGGAATGGTGTCACGACCCTGGAGTTCCTCTCGCCTTTCCTGTGGAGAGCGCCTCCTCTTGAGATGCGACGGGAACGCCGGGAATTCTTTCCCTACGAAACAGGGAAAGGATCCCTCATCTCGAGCTAGGAGGCGGAAACGGGGCTCCCCTGGATGTGTGCGGGACACCACGTGCTTCCTCTCGAGTGGAGACGGGTATGTCGGGGAACTTCTTGAGTTGCAGCAAGGGTGTGAAGGACCCTTTGGAAGTTCCAGTGGTTAGATGTGATTGGCCTCGAGAAGCCTCTGCGGAAATGGGCCTCATCTCGCCTGGAGGGCAAAACCTCCTGGATTTTCTCGAGTTGCGGCAGGTGCTCTCGACTTACGACGGGGACCTCAGGGACCCGCTCTGGTGGCCTCAGGAAAGGCCAGTCCCCATGCGAGTTCCTCGGGGGCCTCTCGGGATTCCTCTCCCGTCGATGCCGGGGCCTAAGACCTTGTGTGGAGTCGGGGCCGGAACCTGAGGATTCCTCTCCAGTGTTGACATGGATCTTGGGGTACTTCTGGAGTCTTCCCAGGGGAGTCAGTCCTCGTCTCGAATGCGGGCATGCACTTGCGCTTTCCTCCAGAGCGGTAGCAGCAGTGTCACGCAGTCCGCCGCGTGGATCAAAGGATCTATGGTTTTCCCTCGAGTCTTTCCCACGAGGCTTTCCCACAGGGCTGTCCCACGTGCACACGTGGTGGGAGTCGATCCTCGGCATGAACGTCAAGGCAGTGCAGGGAAAACAGGTTCCTCTGGAATGGACTGACACATCTGGGGTACTCTTGGAATGGTGGCACGACCCTTGAGTTCCTCTCGCCATTCCTGTGGAGAGCGCCTCCTCTTGAGATGCGACGGGAACGCCGGGAATTCTTTCCCTACGAAACAGGGAAAGGATCCCTCATCTCGAGCTAGGAGGCGGAAACGGGGCTCCCCTGGATGTGTGCGGGACCCACGTGCTTCCTCTCGAGTGGAGACGGGTATGTCGGGGAACTTCTTGAGTTGCAGCAATGTTGTGAAGGACCCTTTGGAAGTTCCAGTGGTTAGACGTGATTAGCCTCGAGAAGCCTCAGCGGAAATGGGCCTCATCTCGCCTGGAGGGCAAAACCTCCTGGATTTTCTCGAGTTGCGGCAGGTGCTCTCGACTTACGACGGGGACCTCAGGGACCCGCTCTGGTGGCCTCAGGAAAGGCCAGTCCCCATGCGAGTTCCTCGGGGGCCTCTCAGGATTCCTCTCCCGTCGATGCCGGGGCCTAAGACCTTGTGTGGAGTCGGGGCCGGAACCTGAGGATTCCTCTCCAGTGCTGACATGTATCTTGGGGTACTTCTGGAGTCTTCCCAGGGGAGTCAGTCCTCGTCTCGAATGCGGGCATGCACTTGCGCTTTCCTCCAGAGCGGTAGCAGCAGTGTCACGCAGTCCGCCGCGTGGATCAAAGGATCTATGGTTTTCCCTCGAGTCTTTCCCACGAGGCTTTCCCACGAGGCTTTCCCACAGGGCTGTCCCACGTGCACACGTGGTGGGAGTCGATCCTCGGCTTGAACGTAAAGGCAGTGCAGGGAAAACAGGTTCCTCTGGAATGGACTGACACATCTGGGGGACTCTTGGAATGGTGGAATGACCCTGGAGTTCCTCTCGCCTTTCCTGTGGAGAGCGCCTCCTCTTGAGATGCGACGGGAACGACGGGAATTCTTTCCCTACGAAAGAGGGAAAGGATCCCTCATCTGGAGCTAGGAGGCGGAAACGGGGCTCCCCTGGATGTGTGCGGGACCCCACGTGCTTCCTCTCGAGTGGAGACGGGTATGTCGGGGAACTTCTTGAGTTGCAGCAATGGTGTGAAGGACCCTTTGGAAGTTCCAGTGGTTAGATGTGATTGGCCTCGAGAAGCCTCAGCGGAAATGGGCTTCATCTCGCCTGGAGGGCAAAACCTCCTGGATTTTCTCGAGTTGCGGCAGGTGCTCTCGACTTACGATGGGGACCTCAGGGACCCGCTCTGGTGGCCTCAGGGAAGGCCAGTCCCCATGCGATTTCCTCGGGGGCCTCTCGGGATTCCTCTCCCATCGATGCCGTGGCCTAAGACCTTGTGTGGAGTCGGGGCCGGAACCTGAGGATTCCTCTCCAGTGCTGACATGGATCTTGGGGTACTTCTGGAGTCTCCCCAGGGGAGTCAGTCCTCGTCTCGAATGGGGGCATGCACTTGCGCTTTCCTCCAGAGCGGTAGCAGCAGTGTCACGCAGTCCGCCGCGTGGATCAAAGGATCTATGGTTTTCCCTCGAGTCTTTCCCACGAGGCTTTCCCACGAGGCTTTCCCACAGGGCTGTCCCACGTGCACACGTGGTGGGAGTCGATCCTCGGCTTGAATGTCAAGGCAGTGCAGGGAAAACAGGTTCCTCTGGAATGGACTGACACATCTGGGGGACTCTTGGAATGGTGGCACGACCCTGGAGTTCCTCTCGCCTTTCCTGTGGAGAGCGCCTCCTCTTGAGATGCGACGGGAACGCCGGGAATTCTTTCCCTACGAAACAGGGAAAGGATCCCTCATCTCGAGCTAGGAGGCGGAAACGGGGCTCCCCTGGATGTGTGCGGGACACCACGTGCTTCCTCTCGAGTGGAGACGGGTATGTCGGGGAACTTCTTGAGTTGCAGCAAGGGTGTGAAGGACCCTTTGGAAGTTCCAGTGGTTAGATGTGATTGGCCTCGAGAAGCCTCAGCGGAAATGGGCCTCATCTCGCCTGGAGGGCAAAACCTCCTGGATTTTCTCGAGTTGCGGCAGGTGCTCTCGACTTACGACGGGGACCTCAGGGACCCGCTCTGGTGGCCTCAGGAAAGGCCAGTCCCCATGCGAGTTCCTCGGAGGCCTCTCGGGATTCCTCTCCCGTCGATGCCGGGGCCTAAGACCTTGTGTGGAGTCGGGGCCGGAACCTGAGGATTCCTCTCCAGTGCTGACATGGATCTTGGGGTACTTCTGGAGTCTTCCCAGGGGAGTCAGTCCTCGTCTCGAATGCGGGCATGCACTTGTGCTTTCCTCCAGAGCGGTAGCAGCAGTGTCACGCAGTCCGCCGCGTGGATCAAAGGATCTATGGTTTTCCCTCGAGTCTTTCCCACGAGTCTTTCCCACGAGGCTTTCCCACAGGGCTGTCCCACGTGCACACGTGGTGGGAGTCGATCCTCGGCTTGAACGTCAAGGCAGTGCAGGGAAAACAGGTTCCTCTGGAATGGACTGACACATCTGGGGGACTCTTGGAATGGTGGCACGACCCTGGAGTTCCTCTCGCCTTTCCTGTGGAGAGCGCCTCCTCTTGAGATGCGACGGGAATGCCGGGAATTCTTTCCCTACGAAACAGGGAAAGGATCCCTCATCTCGAGCTAGGAGGCGGAAACGGGGCTCCCCTGGATGTGTGCGGGACCCCACGTGCTTCCTCTCGAGTGGAGACGGGTATGTCGGGGAACTTCTTGAGTTGCAGCAAGGGTGTGAAGGACCCTTTGGAAGTTCCAGTGGTTAGATGTGATTGGCCTCGAGAAGCCTCAGCGGAAATGGGCCTCATCTCGCCTGGAGGGCAAAACCTCCTGGATTTTCTCGAGTTGCGGCAGGTGCTCTCGACTTACGACGGGGACCTCAGGGACCCGCTCTGGTGGCCTCAGGAAAGGCCAGTCCCCATGCGAGTTCCTCGGGGGCCTCTCGGGATTCCTCTCCCGTCTATGCCGGGGCCTAAGACCTTGTGTGGAGTCGGGGCCGGAACCTGAGGATTCCTCTCCAGTGCTGACATGGATTTTGGGGTACTTCTGGAGTCTTCCCAGGGGAGTCAGTCCTCGTCTCGAATGCGGGCATGCACTTGCGCTTTCCTCCAGAGCGGTAGCAGCAGTGTCACGCAGTCCGCCGCGTGGATCAAAGGATCTATGGTTTTCCCTCGAGTCTTTCCCACGAGGCTTTCCCACAGGGCTGTCCCACGTGCACACGTGGTGGGAGTCGATCCTCGGCATGAACGTCAAGGCAGTGCAGGGAAAACAGGTTCCTCTGGAATGGACTGACACATCTGGGGGACTCTTGGAATGGTGGCACGACCCTTGAGTTCCTCTCGCCATTCCTGTGGAGAGCGCCTCCTCTTGAGATGCGACGGGAACGCCGGAAATTCTTTCCCTACGAAACAGGGAAAGGATCCCTCATCTCGAGCTAGGAGGCGGAAACGGGGCTCCCCTGGATGTGTGCGGGACCCACGTGCTTCCTCTCGAGTGGAGACGGGTATGTCGGGGAACTTCTTGAGTTGCAGCAATGGTGTGAAGGACCCTTTGGAAGTTCCAGTGGTTAGACGTGATTAGCCTCGAGAAGCCTCAGCGGAAATGGGCCTCATCTCGCCTGGAGGGCAAAACCTCCTGGATTTTCTCCAATTGCGGCAGGTGCTCTCGACTTACGACGGGGACCTCAGGGACCCGCTCTGGTGGCCTCAGGAAAGGCCAGTCCCCATGCGAGTTCCTCGGGGGCCTCTCGGGATTCCTCTCCCGTCGATGCCGGGGCCTAAGACCTTGTGTGGAGTCGGGGCCGGAACCTGAGGATTCCTCTCCAGTGCTGACATGGATCTTGGGGTACTTCTGGAGTCTCCCCAGGGGAGTCAGTCCTCGTCTCGAATGCGGGCATGCACTTGCGCTTTCCTCCAGAGCGGTAGCAGCAGTGTCACGCAGTCCGCCGCGTGGATCAAAGGATCTATGGTTTTCCCTCGAGTCTTTCCCACGAGGCTTTCCCACGAGGCTTTCCCACAGGGCTGTCCCACGTGCACACGTGGTGGGAGTCGATCCTCGGCTTGAACGTCAAGGCAGTGCAGGGAAAACAGGTTCCTCTGGAATGGACTGACACATCTGGGGGACTCTTGGAATGGTGGCACGACCCTGGAGTTCCTCTCGCCTTTCCTGTGGAGAGCGCCTCCTCTTGAGATGCGACGGGAACGCCGGGAATTCTTTCCCTACAAAACAGGGAAAGGATCACTGTTCTCGAGCTAGGAGGCGGAAACGGGGCTCCCCTGGATGTGTGCGGGACCGCACGTGCTTCCTCTCGAGTGGAGACGGGTATGTCGGGGAACTTCTTGAGTTGCAGCAATGGTGTGAAGGACCCTTTGGAAGTTCCAGTGGTTAGATGTGATTGGCCTCGAGAAGCCTCAGCGGAAATGGGCCTCATCTCGCCTGGAGGGCAAAACCTCCTGGATTTTCTCGAGTTGCGGCAGGTGCTCTCGACTTACGACGGGGACCTCAGGGACCCGCTCTGGTGGCCTCAGGAAAGGCCAGTCCCCATGCGAGTTCCTCGTGGGCCTCTCGGGATTCCTCTCCCGTCGATACCGGGGCCTAAGACCTTGTGTGGAGTCCGGGCCGGAACCTGAGGATTCCTCTCCAGTGCTGACATGGATCTTGGGGTACTTCTGGAGTCTTCCCAGGGGAGTCAGTCCTCGTCTCGAATGCGGGCATGCACTTGCGCTTTCCTCCAGAGCGGTAGCAGCAGTGTCACGCAGTCCGCCGCGTGGATCAAAGGATCTATGGTTTTCCCTCGAGTCTTTCCCACGAGGCTTTCCCACGAGGCTTTCCCACAGGGCTGTCCCACGTGCACACGTGGTGGGAGTCGATCCTCGGCTTGAACGTAAAGGCAGTGCAGGGAAAACAGGTTCCTCTGGAATGGACTGACACATCTGGGGGACTCTTGGAATGGTGGAATGACCCTGGAGTTCCTCTCGCCTTTCCTGTGGAGAGCGCCTCCTCTTGAGATGCGACGGGAACGACGGGAATTCTTTCCCTACGAAAGAGGGAAAGGATCCCTCATCTCGAGCTAGGAGGCGGAAACGGGGCTCCCCTGGATGTGTGCGGGACCCCACGTGCTTCCTCTCGAGTGGAGACGGGTATGTCGGGGAACTTCTTGAGTTGCAGCAATGGTGTGAAGGACCCTTTGGAAGTTCCAGTGGTTAGATGTGATTGGCCTCGAGAAGCCTCAGCGGAAATGGGCCTCATCTCGCCTGGAGGGCAAAACCTCCTGGATTTTCTCGAGTTGCGGCAGGTGCTCTCGACTTACGATGGGGACCTCAGGGACCCGCTCTGGTGGCCTCAGGGAAGGCCAGTCCCCATGCGATTTCCTCGGGGGCCTCTCGGGATTCCTCTCCCATCGATGCCGTGGCCTAAGACCTTGTGTGGAGTCGGGGCCGGAACCTGAGGATTCCTCTCCAGTGCTGACATGGATCTTGGGGTACTTCTGGAGTCTCCCCAGGGGAGTCAGTCCTCGTCTCGAATGGGGGCATGCACTTGCGCTTTCCTCCAGAGCGGTAGCAGCAGTGTCACGCAGTCCGCCGCGTGGATCAAAGGATCTATGGTTTTCCCTCGAGTCTTTCCCAGGAGGCTTTCCCACGAGGCTTTCCCACAGGGCTGTCCCACGTGCACACGTGGTGGGAGTCGATCCTCGGCTTGAACGTCAAGGCAGTGCAGGGAAAACAGGTTCCTCTGGAATGGACTGACACATCTGGGGGACTCTTGGAATGGTGGCACGACCCTGGAGTTCCTCTCGCCTTTCCTGTGGAGAGCGCCTCCTCTTGAGATGCGACGGGAACGCCGGGAATTCTTTCCCTACGAAACAGGGAAAGGATCCCTCATCTCGAGCTAGGAGGCGGAAACGGGGCTCCCCTGGATGTGTGCGGGACACCACGTGCTTCCTCTCGAGTGGAGACGGGTATGTCGGGGAACTTCTTGAGTTGCAGCAAGGGTGTGAAGGACCCTTTGGAAGTTCCAGTGGTTAGATGTGATTGGCCTCGAGAAGCCTCAGCGGAAATGGGCCTCATCTCGCCTGGAGGGCAAAACCTCCTGGATTTTCTCGAGTTGCGGCAGGTGCTCTCGACTTACGACGGGGACCTCAGGGACCCGCTCTGGTGGCCTCAGGAAAGGCCAGTCCCCATGCGAGTTCCTCGGGGGCCTCTCGGGATTCCTCTCCCGTCGATGCCGGGGCCTAAGACCTTGTGTGGAGTCGGGGCCGGAACCTGAGGATTCCTCTCCAGTGTTGACATGGATCTTGGGGTACTTCTGGAGTCTTCCCAGGGGAGTCAGTCCTCGTCTCGAATGCGGGCATGCACTTGCGCTTTCCTCCAGAGCGGTAGCAGCAGTGTCACGCAGTCCGCCGCGTGGATCAAAGGATCTATGGTTTTCCCTCGAGTCTTTCCCACGAGGCTTTCCCACAGGGCTGTCCCACGTGCACACGTGGTGGGAGTCGATCCTCGGCATGAACGTCAAGGCAGTGCAGGGAAAACAGGTTCCTCTGGAATGGACTGACACATCTGGGGGACTCTTGGAATGGTGGCACGACCCTTGAGTTCCTCTCGCCATTCCTGTGGAGAGCGCCTCCTCTTGAGATGCGACGGGAACGCCGGGAATTCTTTCCCTACGAAACAGGGAAAGGATCCCTCATCTCGAGCTAGGAGGCGGAAACGGGGCTCCCCTGGATGTGTGCGGGACCCACGTGCTTCCTCTCGAGTGGAGACGGGTATGTCGGGGAACTTCTTGAGTTGCAGCAATGTTGTGAAGGACCCTTTGGAAGTTCCAGTGGTTAGACGTGATTAGCCTCGAGAAGCCTCAGCGGAAATGGGCCTCATCTCGCCTGGAGGGCAAAACCTCCTGGATTTTCTCGAGTTGCGGCAGGTGCTCTCGACTTACGACGGGGACCTCAGGGACCCGCTCTGGTGGCCTCAGGAAAGGCCAGTCCCCATGCGAGTTCCTCGGGGGCCTCTCGGGATTCCTCTCCCGTCGATGCCGGGGCCTAAGACCTTGTGTGGAGTCGGGGCCGGAACCTGAGGATTCCTCTCCAGTGCTGACATGTATCTTGGGGTACTTCTGGAGTCTTCCCAGGGGAGTCAGTCCTCGTCTCGAATGCGGGCATGCACTTGCGCTTTCCTCCAGAGCGGTAGCAGCAGTGTCACGCAGTCCGCCGCGTGGATCAAAGGATCTATGGTTTTCCCTCGAGTCTTTCCCACGAGTCTTTCCCACGAGGCTTTCCCACAGGGCTGTCCCACGTGCACACGTGGTGGGAGTCGATCCTCGGCTTGAACGTCAAGGCAGTGCAGGGAAAACAGGTTCCTCTGGAATGGACTGACACATCTGGGGGACTCTTGGAATGGTGGCACGACCCTGGAGTTCCTCTCGCCTTTCCTGTGGAGAGCGCCTCCTCTTGAGATGCGACGGGAACGCCGGGAATTCTTTCCCTACGAAACAGGGAAAGGATCCCTCATCTCGAGCTAGGAGGCGGAAACGGGCCTCCCCTGGATGTGTGCGGGACCCCACGTGCTTCCTCTCGAGTGGAGACGGGTATGTCGGGGAACTTCTTGAGTTGCAGCAAGGGTGTGAAGGACCCTTTGGAAGTTCCAGTGGTTAGATGTGATTGGCCTCGAGAAGCCTCAGCGGAAATGGGCCTCATCTCGCCTGGAGGGCAAAACCTCCTGGATTTTCTCGAGTTGCGGCAGGTGCTCTCGACTTACGACGGGGACCTCAGGGACCCGCTCTGGTGGCCTCAGGAAAGGCCAGTCCCCATGCGAGTTCCTCGGGGGCCTCTCGGGATTCCTCTCCCGTCGATGCCGGGGCCTAAGACCTTGTGTGGAGTCGGGGCCGGAACCTGAGGATTCCTCTCCAGTGTTGACATGGATCTTGGGGTACTTCTGGAGTCTCCCCAGGGGAGTCAGTCCTCGTCTCGAATGCGGGCATGCATTGCGCTTTCCTCCAGAGCGGTAGCAGCAGTGTCACGCAGTCCGCCGCGTGGATCAAAGGATCTATGGTTTTCCCTCGAGTCTTTCCCACGAGGCTTTCCCACAGGGCTGTCCCACGTGCACACTTGTTGGGAGTCGATCCTCGGCATGAACGTCAAGGCAGTGCAGGGAAAACAGGTTCCTCTGGAATGGACTGACACATCTGGGGGACTCTTGGAATGGTGGCACGACCCTTGAGTTCCTCTCGCCATTCCTGTGGAGAGCGCCTCCTCTTGAGATGCGACGGGAACGCCGGGAATTCTTTCCCTACGAAACAGGGAAAGGATCCCTCATCTCGAGCTAGGAGGCGGAAACGGGGCTCCCCTGGATGTGTGCGGGACCCACGTGCTTCCTCTCGAGTGGAGACGGGTATGTCGGGGAACTTCTTGAGTTGCAGCAATGGTGTGAAGGACCCTTTGGAAGTTCCAGTGGTTAGACGTGATTAGCCTCGAGAAGCCTCAGCGGAAATGGGCCTCATCTCGCCTGGAGGGCAAAACCTCCTGGATTTTCTCGAGTTGCGGCAGGTGCTCTCGACTTACGACGGGGACCTCAGGGACCCGCTCTGGTGGCCTCAGGAAAGGCCAGTCCCCATGCGAGTTCCTCGGGGGCCTCTCGGGATTCCTCTCCCGTCGATGCCGGGGCCTAAGACCTTGTGTGGAGTCGGGGCCGGAACCTGAGGATTCCTCTCCAGTGCTGACATGGATCTTGGGGTACTTCTGGAGTCTTCCCAGGGGAGTCAGTCCTCGTTTCGAATGCGGGCATGCACTTGCGCTTTCCTCCAGAGCGGTAGCAGCAGTGTCACGCAGTCCGCCGCGTGGATCAAAGGATGTATGGTTTTCCCTCGAGTCTTTCCCACGAGGCTTTCCCACGAGTCTTTCCCACAGGGATGGCCCACGTGCACACGTGGTGGGAGTCCATCCTCGGCTTGAACGTCAAGGCAGTGCAGGGAAAACAGGTTCCTCTGGAATGGACTGACACATCTGGGGGACTCTTGGAATGGTGTCACGACCCTGGAGTTCCTCTCGCCTTTCCTGTGGAGAGCGCCACCTCTTGAGATGCGACGGGAACGCCGGGAATTCATTCCCTACGAAACAGGGAAAGGATCCCTCATCTCGAGCTAGGAGGCGGAAACGGGGCTCCCCTGGATGTGTGCGGGACACCACGTGCTTCCTCTCGGGTGGAGATGGGTATGTCGGGGAACTTCTTGAGTTGCAGCAATGGTGTGAAGGACCCTTTGGAAGTTCCAGTGGTTAGATGTGATTGGCCTCGAGAAGCCTCAGCGGAAATGGGCCTCATCTCGCCTGGAGGGCAAAACCTCCTGGATTTTCTCGAGTTGCGGCAGGTGCTCTCGACTTACGACGGGGACCTCAGGGACCCGCTCTGGTGGCCTCAGGAAAGGCCAGTCCCCATGCGAGTTCCTCGTGGGCCTCTCGGGATTCCTCTCCCGTCGATGCCGGGGCCTAAGACCTTGTGTGGAGTCGGGGCCGGAACCTGAGGATTCCTCTCCAGTGCTGACATGGATCTTGGGGTACTTCTGGAGTCTTCCCAGGGGAGTCAGTCCTCGTCTCGAATGCGGGCATGCACTTGCGCTTTCCTCCAGAGCGGTAGCAGCAGTGTCACGCAGTCCGCCGCGTGGATCAAAGGATCTATGGTTTTCCCTCGAGTCTTTCCCACGAGGCTTTCCCACGAGGCTTTCCCACAGGGCTGTCCCACGTGCACACGTGGTGGGAGTCGATCCTCGGCTTGAACGTAAAGGCAGTGCAGGGAAAACAGGTTCCTCTGGAATGGACTGACACATCTGGGGGACTCTTGGAATGGTGGAATGACCCTGGAGTTCCTCTCGCCTTTCCTGTGGAGAGCGCCTCCTCTTGAGATGCGACGGGAACGACGGGAATTCTTTCCCTACGAAAGAGGGAAAGGATCCCTCATCTCGAGCTAGGAGGCGGAAACGGGGCTCCCCTGGATGTGTGCGGGACCCCACGTGCTTCCTCTCGAGTGGAGACGGGTATGTCGGGGAACTTCTTGAGTTGCAGCAATGGTGTGAAGGACCCTTTGGAAGTTCCAGTGGTTAGATGTGATTGGCCTCGAGAAGCCTCAGCGGAAATGGGCCTCATCTCGCCTGGAGGGCAAAACCTCCTGGATTTTCTCGAGTTGCGGCAGGTGCTCTCGACTTACGACGGGGACCTCAGGGACCCGCTCTGGTGGCCTCAGGAAAGGCCAGTCCCCATGCGATTTCCTCGGGGGCCTCTCGGGATTCCTCTCCCATCGATGCCGTGGCCTAAGACCTTGTGTGGAGTCGGGGCCGGAACCTGAGGATTCCTCTCCAGTGCTGACATGGATCTTGGGGTACTTCTGGAGTCTCCCCAGGGGAGTCAGTCCTCGTCTCGAATGGGGGCATGCACTTGCGCTTTCCTCCAGAGCGGTAGCAGCAGTGTCACGCAGTCCGCCGCGTGGATCAAAGGATCTATGGTTTTCCCTCGAGTCTTTCCCAGGAGGCTTTCCCACGAGGCTTTCCCACAGGGCTGTCCCACGTGCACACGTGGTGGGAGTCGATCCTCGGCTTGAACGTCAAGGCAGTGCAGGGAAAACAGGTTCCTCTGGAATGGACTGACACATCTGGGGGACTCTTGGAATGGTGGCACGACCCTGGAGTTCCTCTCGCCTTTCCTGTGGAGAGCGCCTCCTCTTGAGATGCGACGGGAACGCCGGGAATTCTTTCCCTACGAAACAGGGAAAGGATCCCTCATCTCGAGCTAGGAGGCGGAAACGGGGCTCCCCTGGATGTGTGCAGGACACCACGTGCTTCCTCTCGAGTGGAGACGGGTATGTCGGGGAACTTCTTGAGTTGCAGCAAGGGTGTGAAGGACCCTTTGGAAGTTCCAGTGGTTAGATGTGATTGGCCTCGAGAAGCCTCAGCGGAAATGGGCCTCATCTCGCCTGGAGGGCAAAACCTCCTGGATTTTCTCGAGTTGCGGCAGGTGCTCTCGACTTACGACGGGGACCTCAGGGACCCGCTCTGGTGGCCTCAGGAAAGGCCAGTCCCCATGCAAGTTCCTCGGGGGCCTCTCGGGATTCCTCTCCCGTCGATGCCGGGGCCTAAGACCTTGTGTGGAGTCGGGGCCGGAACCTGAGGATTCCTCTCCAGTGCTGACATGGATCTTGGGGTACTTCTGGAGTCTCCCCAGGGGAGTCAGTCCTCGTCTCGAATGCGGGCATGCATTGCGCTTTCCTCCAGAGCGGTAGCAGCAGTGTCACGCAGTCCGCCGCGTGGATCAAAGGATCTATGGTTTTCCCTCGAGTCTTTCCCACGAGGCTTTCCCACAGGGCTGTCCCACGTGCACACGTGTTGGGAGTCGATCCTCGGCATGAACGTCAAGGCAGTGCAGGGAAAACAGGTTCCTCTGGAATGGACTGACACATCTGGGGGACTCTTGGAATGGTGGCACGACCCTTGAGTTCCTCTCCCCATTCCTGTGGAGAGCGCCTCCTCTTGAGATGCGACGGGAACGCCGGGAATTCTTTCCCTACGAAACAGGGAAAGGATCCCTCATCTCGAGCTAGGAGGCGGAAACGGGGCTCCCCTGGATGTGTGCGGGACCCACGTGCTTCCTCTCGAGTGGAGACGGGTATGTCGGGGAACTTCTTGAGTTGCAGCAATGGTGTGAAGGACCCTTTGGAAGTTCCAGTGGTTAGACGTGATTAGCCTCGAGAAGCCTCAGCGGAAATGGGCCTCATCTCGCCTGGAGGGCAAAACCTCCTGGATTTTCTCGAGTTGCGGCAGGTGCTCTCGACTTACGACGGGGACCTCAGGGACCCGCTCTGGTGGCCTCAGGAAAGGCCAGTCCCCATGCGAGTTCCTCGGGGGCCTCTCGGGATTCCTCTCCCGTCGATGCCGGGGCCTAAGACCTTGTGTGGAGTCGGGGCCGGAACCTGAGGATTCCTCTCCAGTGCTGACATGTATCTTGGGGTACTTCTGGAGTCTTCCCAGGGGAGTCAGTCCTCGTCTCGAATGCGGGCATGCACTTGCGCTTTCCTCCAGAGCGGTAGCAGCAGTGTCACGCAGTCCGCCGCGTGGATCAAAGGATCTATGGTTTTCCCTCGAGTCTTTCCCGCGAGGCTTTCCCACGAGTCTTTCCCACAGGGCTGTCCCACGTGCACACGTGGTGGGAGTCGATCCTCGGCTTGAACGTCAAGGCAGTGCAGGGAAAACAGGTTCCTCTGGAATGGACTGACACATCTGGGGGACTCTTGGAATGGTGGCACGACCCTGGAGTTCCTCTCGCCTTTCCTGTGGAGAGCGCCTCCTCTTGAGATGCGACGGGAACGCCGGGAATTCTTTCCCTACAAAACAGGGAAAGGATCCCTCATCTCGAGCTAGGAGGCGGAAACGGGGCTCCCCTGGATGTGTGCGGGACCCCACGTGCTTCCTCTCGAGTGCAGACGGGTATGTCCGGGAACTTCTTGAGTTGCAGCAATGGTGTGAAGGACCCTTTGGAAGTTCCAGTGGTTAGATGTGATTGGCCTCGAGAAGCCTCAGCGGAAATGGGCCTCATCTCGCCTGGAGGGCAAAACCTCCTGGATTTTCTCGAGTTGCGGCAGGTGCTCTCGACTTACGACGGGGACCTCAGGGACCCGCTCTGGTGGCCTCAGGAAAGGCCAGTCCCCATGCGAGTTCCTCGGGGGCGTCTCGGGATTCCTCTTCCGTCGATGCCGGAGCCTAAGACCTTGTGTGGAGTCGGGGCCGGAACCTGAGGATTCCTCTCCAGTGCTGACATGGATCTTGGGGTACTTCTGGAGTCTCCCCAGGGGAGTCAGTCCTCGTCTCGAATGCGGGCATGCACTTGCGCTTTCCTCCAGAGCGGTATCAGCAGTGTCACGCAGTCCGCCGCGTGGATCAAAGGATCTATGGTTTTCCCTCGAGTCTTTCCCACGAGGCTTTCCCACGAGGCTTTCCCACAGGGCTGTCCCACGTGCACACGTGGTGGGAGTCGATCCTCGGCTTGAATGTCAAGGCAGTGCAGGGAAAACAGGTTCCTCTGGAATGGACTGACACATCTGGGGGACTCTTGGAATGGTGGCATGACCCTGGAGTTCCAATCGCCTTTCCTTTGGAGAGCGCCTCCTCTTGAGATGCGACGGGAACGCCGGGAATTCTTTCCCTACGAAACAGGGAAAGGATCCCTCATCTCGAGCTAGGAGGCGGAAACGGGGCTCCCCTGGATGTGTGCGGGACACCACGTGCTTCCTCTCGAGTGGAGACGGGTATGTCGGGGAACTTCTTGAGATGCAGCAAGGGTGTGAAGGACCCTTTGGAAGTTCCAGTGGTTAGATGTGATTGGCCTCGAGAAGCCTCAGCGGAAATGGGCCTCATCTCGCCTGGAGGGCAAAACCTCCTGGATTTTCTCGAGTTGCGGCAGGTTCTCTCGACTCACGACGGGGACCTCAGGGACCCGCTCTGGTGGCATCAGGAAAGGCCAGTCCCCATGCGAGTTCCTCGGGGGCCTCTCGGGATTCCTCTCCCGTCGATGCCGGGGCCTAAGACCTTGTGTGGAGTCGGGGCCGGAACCTGAGGATTCCTCTCCAGTGCTGACATGGATCTTGGGGTACTTCTGGAGTCTCCCCAGGGGAGTCAGTCCTCGTCTCGAATGCGGGCATGCACTTGCGCTTTCCTCCAGAGCGGTAGCAGCAGTGTCACGCAGTCCGCCGCGTGGATCAAAGGATCTATGGTTTTCCCTCGAGTCTTTCCAACGAGACTTTCCCACGAGGCTTTCCCACAGGGCTCTCCCACGTGCACACGTGGTGGGAGTCGATCCTCGGCTTGAACGTCAAGGCAGTGCAGGGAAAACAGGTTCCTCTGAAATGGACTGACACATCTGGGGGACTCTTGGAATGGTGGCACGACCCTGGAGTTCCTCTCGCCTTTCCTGTGGAGAGCGCCTCCTCTTGAGATGCGACGGGAATTCTTTCCCTACGAAACAGGGAAAGGATCCCTCATCTCGAGCTAGGAGGCAGAAACGGGGCTCCCCTGGATGTGTGCGGGACACGACGTGCTTCCTCTCGAGTGGAGACGGGTATGTCGGGGAACTTCTTGAGTTGCAGCAAGGGTGTGAAGGACCCTTTGGAAGTTCCAGTGGTTAGACGTGATTAGCCTCGAGAAGCCTCAGCGGAAATGGGCCTCATCTCGCCTGGAGGGCAAAACCTCCTGGATTTTCTCGAGTTGCGACAGGTGCTCTCGACTTACGACGGGGACCTCAGGGACACGCTCTGGTGGCCTCAGGAAAGGCCAGTCCCCATGCGAGTTCCTCGGGGGCGTCTTGGGATTCCTCTCCCGTCGATGCCGGGGCCTACGACCTTGTGTGGAGTCGGGGCCGGAACCTGAGGATTCCTCTCCAGTGCTGACATGGATCTTGGGGTACTTCTGGATTCTCCCCAGGGGAGGCAGTCCTCGTCTCGAATGCGGGCATGCACTTGCGCTTTCCTCCAGAGCGGTAGCAGCAGTGTCACGCAGTCCGCCGCGTGGATCAAAGGATCTATGGTTTTCCCTCGAGTCTTTCCCACGAGGCTTTCCCACGAGGCTTTCCCACAGGGCTGTCCCACGTGCACACGTGGTGGGAGTCGATCCTCGGCTTGAACGTCAAGGCAGTGCAGGGAAAACAGGTTCCTCTGGAATGGACTGACACATCTGGGGGACTCTTGGAATGGTGGCATGACCCTGGAGTTCCTCTCTCCTTTCCTGTGGAGAGCGACTCCTCTTGAGATGCGACGGGAACGCCGGGAATTCTTTCCCTACGAAACAGGGAAAGGATCCCTCATCTCGAGCTAGGAGGCGGAAACGGGGCTCCCCTGGATGTGTGCGGGACCCCACGTGCTTCCTCTCGAGTGGAGACGGGTATGTCGGGGAACTTCCTGAGTTGCAGCAAGGGTGTGAAGGACCCTTTGGAAGTTCCAGTGGTTAGATGTGATTGGCCTCGAGAAGCCTCAGCGGAAATGGGCCTCATCTCGCCTGGAGGGCAAAACCTCCTGGATTTTCTCGAGTTGCGGCAGGTGTTCTCGACTTACGATGGGGATCTCAGGGACCCGCTCTGGTGGCCTCAGGAAAGGCCAGTCCCCATGCGAGTTCCTCGGGGGCCTCTCGGGATTCCTCTCCCGTCGATGCCGGGGCCTAAGACCTTGTGTGGAGTCGGGGCCGGAACCTGAGGATTCCTCTCCAGTGCTGACATGGATCTTGGGGTACTTCTGGAGTCTCCCCAGGGGAGTCAGTCCTCGTCTCGAATGCGGGCATGCACTTGCGCTTTCCTCCAGAGCGGTAGCAGCAGTGTCACGCAGTCCACCGCGTGGATCAAAGGATCTATGGTTTTCCCTCGAGTCTTTCCCACGAGGTTTTCCCACGAGGCTTTCCCACAGGGCTCTCCCACGTGCACACGTGGTGGGAGTCGATCCTCGGCTTGAACGTCAAGGCAGTGCAGGGAAAACAGGTTCCTCTGAAATGGACTGACACATCTGGGGGACTCTTGGAATGGTGGCACGACCCTGGAGTTCCTCTCGCTTTTCCTGTGGAGAGCGGCTCCTCTTGAGATGCGACGGGAACGCCGGGAATTCTTTCCCTACGAAACAGGGAAAGGATCCCTCATCTCGAGCTAGGAGGCGGAAACGGGGCTCCCCTGGATGTGTGCGGGACCCCACGTGCTTCCTCTCGAGTGGAGACGGGTATGTCGGGGAACTTCTTGAGTTGCAGCAATGGTGTGAAGGACCCTTTGGAAGTTCCAGTGGTTAGATGTGATTGGCCTCGAGAAGCCTCAGCGGAAATGGGCCTCATCTCGCCTGGAGGGCAAAACCTCCTGGATTTTCTCGAGTTGCGGCAGGTGCTCTCGACTTACGACGGGGACCTCAGGGACCCGCTCTGGTGGCCTCAGGAAAGGCCAGTCCCCATGCGAGTTCCTCGGGGGCGTCTCGGGATTCCTCTCCCGTCGATGCCGGAGCCTAAGACCTTGTGTGGAGTCGGGGCCGGAACCTGAGGATTCCTCTCCAGTGCTGACATGGATCTTGGGGTACTTCTGGAGTCTCCCCAGGGGAGTCAGTCCTCGTCTCGAATGCGGGCATGCACTTGCGCTTTCCTCCAGAGCGGTATCAGCAGTGTCACGCAGTCCGCCGCGTGGATCAAAGGATCTATGGTTTTCCCTCGAGTCTTTCCCACGAGGCTTTCCCACGAGGCTTTCCCACAGGGCTGTCCCACGTGCACACGTGGTGGGAGTCGATCCTTGGCTTGAATGTCAAGGCAGTGCAGGGAAAACAGGTTCCTCTGGAATGGACTGACACATCTGGGGGACTCTTGGAATGGTGGCATGACCCTGTAGTTCCAATCGCCTTTCCTGTGGAGAGCGCCTCCTCTTGAGATGCGACGGGAACGCCGGGAATTCTTTCCCTACGAAACAGGGAAAGGATCCCTCATCTCGAGCTAGGAGGCGGAAACGGGGCTCCCCTGGATGTGTGCGGGACACCACGTGCTTCCTCTCGAGTGGAGACGGGTATGTCGGGGAACTTCTTGATTTGCAGCAAGGGTGTGAAGGACCCTTTGGAAGTTCCAGTGGTTAGATGTGATTGGCCTCGAGAAGCCTCAGCGGAAATGGGCCTCATCTCGCCTGGAGGGCAAAACCTCCTGGATTTTCTCGAGTTGCGGCAGGTGCTCTCGACTTACGACGGGGACCTCAGGGACCCGCTCTGGTGGCCTCAGGAAAGGCCAGTCCCCATGCGAGTTCCTCGGGGGCCTCTCGGGATTTCTCTCCCGTCGATGCCGGGGCCTAAGACCTTGTGTGGAGTCGGAGCCGGAACCTGAGGATTCCTCTCCAGTGCTGACATGGATCTTGGGGTACTTCTGGAGTCTCCCCAGGGGAGTCAGTCCTCGTCTCGAATGCGGGCATGCACTTGCGCTTTCCTCCAGAGCGGTAGCAGCAGTGTCACGCAGTCCGCAGCGTGGATCAAAGGATCTATGGTTTTCCCTCGAGTCTTTCCCACGAGGCTTTCCCACCAGGCTTTCCCACAGGGCTCTCCCACGTGCACACGTGGTGGGAATCGATCCTCGGCTTGAACGTCAAGGCAGTGCAGGGAAAACAGGTTCCTCTGGAATGGACTGACACATCTGGGGGACTCTTGCAATGGTGGCACGACCCTGGAGTTCCTCTCGCCTTTCCAGTGGAGAGCGCCTCCTCTTGAGATGCGACGGGAACGCCGGGAATTCTTTCCCTACGAAACAGGGAAAGGATCCCTCATCTCGAGCTAGGAGGAGGAAACGGGGCTCCCCTGGATGTGTGAGGGACCCCACGTACTTCCTCTCGAGTGGAGATGGGTATGTCGGGGAACTTCTTGAGTTGCAGCAAGGGTGTGAAGGACCCTTTGGAAGTTCCAGTGGTTAGATGTGATTGGCCTCGAGAAGCCTCAGCGGAAATGGGCCTCATCTCGCCTGGAGGGCAAAACCTCCTGGATTTTCTCGAGTTGCGGCAGGTGCTCTCGACTTACGACGGGGACCTCAGGGAACCGCTCTGGTGGCCTCAGGAAAGGCCAGTCCCCATGCGAGTTCCACGGGGGCCTCTCGGGATTCCTCTCCCGTCGATGCCGGGGCCTAAGACCTTGTATGGAGTTGGGGCCGGAACCTGAGGATTCCTCTCCAGTGCTGACATGGATCTTGGGGTACTCCTGGAGTCTCCCCAGGGGAGTCAGTCCTCGTCTCGAATGGGGGCATGCACTTGCGCTTTCCTCCAGAGCGGTAGCAGCAGTGTCACGCAGTCCGCCGCGTGGATCAAAGGATCTATGATTTTCCCTCGAGTCTTTCCCACGAGGCTTTCCCACGAGGCTTTCCCACAGGGCTGTCCCACGTGCACACGTGGTGGGAGTCGATCCTCGGCTTGAACGTCAAGGCAGTGCAGGGAAAACAGGTTCCTCTGGAAAGGACTGACACAGCTGGGGGACTCTTGGAATGGTGGCACGACCCTGGAGTTCCTCTCGACTTTCCTGTGGAGAGCGCCTCCTCTTGAGAAGCGTCGGGAACGCCGGGAATTCTTTCCCTACGAAACAGGGAAAGGATCCCTCATCTCGAGCTAGGAGGCGGAAACGGGGCTCCCCTGGATGTGTGCGGGACCCACGTGCTTCCTCTCGAGTGGAGACGGGTATGTCGGGGAACTTCTTGAGTTGCAGCAAGGGTGTGAAGGACCCTTTGGAAGTTCCAGTGGTTAGACGTGATTAGCCTCGAGAAGCCTCAGCGGAATGGGCCTCATCTCGCCTGGAGGGCAAAACCTCCTGGATTTTCTCGAGTTGCGGCAGGTGCTCTCGACTTACGACGGGGACCTCAGGGACCCGCTCTGGTGGCCTCAGGAAAGGCCAGTCCCCATGCGAGTTCCTCGGGGGCCTCTCGGGATTCCTCTCCCGTCGATGCCGGGGCCGAAGACGTTGTGTGGAGTCGGGGCCGGAACCTGAGGATTCCTCTCCAGTGCTGACATGGATCTTGGGGTACTTCTGGAGTCTCCCCAGGGGAGTCAGTCCTCGTCTCGAATGCGGGCATGCACTTGCGCTTTCCTCCAGAGCGGTAGCAGCAGTGTCACGCAGTCCGCCGCGTGGATCAAAGGATCTATGGTTTTCCCTCGAGTCTTTCCCACGAGGCTTTCCCACGAGGCTTTCCCACAGGGCTGTCCCACGTGCACACGTGGTGGGAGTCGATCCTCGGCTTGAACGTCAAGGCAGTGCAGGGAAAACAGGTTCCTCTGGAATGGACTGACACATCTGGGGGACTCTTGGAATGGTGGCACGACCCTGGAGTTCCTCTCGCCTTTCCTGTGGAGAGCGCCTCCTCTTGAGATGCGACGGGAACTCCGGGAATTCTCTCCCTACGAAACAGGGAAAGGATCCCTCATCTCGAGCTAGGAGGCGGAAACGGGGCTCCCCTGGATGTGTGCGGGACACCACGTGCTTCCTCTCGAGTGGAGACGGGTATGTCGGGGAACTTCTTGAGTTGCAGCAAGGGTGTGAAGGACCCTTTGGAAGTTCCAGTGGTTAGATGTGATTGGCCTCGAGAAGCCTCATCGGAAATGGGCCTCATCTCGCCTGGAGGGCAAAACCTCCTGGATTTTCTCGAGTTGCGGCAGGTGCTCTCGACTTACGACGGGGGCCTCAGGGACCCGCTCTGGTGGCCTCAGGAAAGGCCAGTCCCCATGCGAGTTCCTCGGGGGCCTCTCGGGATTCCTCTCCCGTCGATGCCGGGGCCTAAGACCTTGTGTGGAGTCGGGGCCGGAACCTGAGGATTCCTCTCCAGTGCTGACATGGATCTTGGGGTACTTCTGGAGTCTCCCCAGGGGAGTCAGTCCTCGTCTCGAATGCGGGCATGCACTTGCGCTTTCCTCCAGAGCGGTAGCAGCAGTGTCACGCAGTCAGCCGCGTGGATCAAAGGATGTATGGTTTTCCCTGGAGTCTTTCCCACGAGGCTTTCCCACGAGGCTTTCCCACAGGGCTGTCCCACGTGCACACGTGGTGGGAGTCGATCCTCGGCTTGAACGTCAAGGCAGTGCAGGGAAAACAGGTTCCTCTGGAATGGACTGACACATCTGGGGGACTCTTGGAATGGTGGCATGACCCTGGAGTTCCTCTCGCCTTTCCTGTGGAGAGCGCCTCCTCTTGAGATGCGACGGGAACTCCGGGAATTCTTTCCCTACGAAACAGGGAAAGGAACCCTCATCTCGAGCTAGGAGGCGGAAACGGGGCTCCCCTGGATGTGTGCGGGACCCACGTGCTTCCTCTCGAGTGGAGACGGGTATGTCGGGGAACTTCTTGAGTTGCAGCAAGGGTGTGAAGGACCCTTTGGAAGTTCCAGTGGTTAGACGAGATTAGCCTCGAGAAGCCTCAGCGGAAATGGGCCTCATCTCGCCTGGAGGTGAAAACCTCCTGGATTTTCTCGAGTTGCGGCAGGTGCTCTCGACTTACGACGGGGACCTCAGGGACCCGCTCTGGTGGCCTCAGGAAAGGCCAGTCCCCATGCGAGTTTCTCGGGGGCCTCTCGGGATTCCTCTCCCTTCGATGCCGGGGCCTAAGACCTTGTGTGGAGTCGGGGCCGGAACCTGAGGATTCCTCTCCAGTGCTGACATGGATCTTGGGGTACTTCTGGAGTCTTCCCAGGGGAGTCAGTCCTCGTCTCGAATGCGGGCATGCACTTGCGCTTTCCTCCAGAGCGGTAGCAGCAGTGTCACGCAGTCCGCCGCGTGGATCAAAGGATCTATGGTTTTCCCTCGAGTCTTTCCCACGAGGCTTTCCCACGAGGCATTCCCACAGGGCTGTCCCACGTGCACACGTGGTGGGAGTCGATCCTCGGCTTGAACGTCAAGGCAGTGCAGGGAAAACAGGTTCCTCTGGAATGGACTGACACATCTGGGGGACTCTTGGAATGGTGTCACGACCCTGGAGTTCCTCTCGCCTTTCCTGTGGAGAGCGCCTCCTCTTGAGATGCGACGGGAACGCCGGGAATTCTTTCCCTACGAAACAGGGAAAGGATCCCTCATCTCGAGCTAGGAGGCGGAAACAGGGCTCCCCTGGATGTGTGCGGGACCCCACGTGCTTCCTCTCGAGTCGAGATGGGTATGTCGGGGAACTTCTTGTGTTGCAGCAAGGGTGTGAAGGACCCTTTGGAAGTTCCAGTGGTTAGATGTGATTGGCCTCGAGAAGCCTCAGCGGAAATGGGCCTCATCTCGCCTGGAGGGCAAAACCTCCTGGATTTTCTCGAGTTGCGGCAGGTGCTCTCGACTTACAACGGGGACCTCAGGGACCCGCTCTGGTGGCCTCAGGAAAGGCCAGTCCCCATGCGAGTTCCTCGGGGGCGTCTCGGGATTCCTCTCCCGTCGATGCCGGGGCCTAAGACCTTGTGTGGAGTCGGGGCCGGAACCTGAGGATTCCTCTCCAGTGCTGACATGGATCTTGGGGTACTTCTGGAGTCTTCCCAGGGGAGTCAGTCCTCGTCTCGAATGCGGGCATGCACTTGCGCTTTCCTCCAGAGCGGTAGCAGCAGTGTCACGCAGTCCGCCGCGTGGATCAAAGGATCTATGGTTTTCCCTGGAGTCTTTCCCACGAGGCTTTCCCACGAGGATTTCCCACAGGGCTTTCCCACGTGCACACGTGGTGGGAGTCGATCCTCGGCTTGAACGTCAAGGCAGTGCAGGGAAAACAGGTTCCTCTGGAATGGACTGACACATCTGGGGGACTCTTGGAATGGTGGCACGACCCTGGAGTTCCTCTCGCCTTTCCTGTGGAGAGCGCCACCTCTTGAGATGCGACGGGAACGCCGGGAATTCTTTCCCTACGAAACAGGGAAAGGATCCCTCATCTCGAGCTAGGAGGCGGAAACGGGGTTCCCCTGGATGTGTGCGGGACCCCACGTGCTTCCTCTCGAGTGGAGACGGGTATGTCGCGGAACTGCTTCAGTTGCAGCAAGGGTGTGAAGGACCATTTGGAAGTTCCAGCGGTTAGATGTGATTAGCCTCGAGAAGCCTCAGCGGAAATGGGCCTCATCTCGCCTGGAGGGCAAAACCTCCTGGATTTTCTCGAGTTGCGGCAGGTGCTCTCGACTTACGATGGGGACCTAAGGGACCCGCTCTGGTGGCCTCAGGAAAGGCCAGTCCCCATGCGAGTTCCTCGGGGGCCTCTCGGCATTCCTCTCCCGTCGATGCCGGGGCCTAAGACCTTGTGTGGAGTCGGGGCCGGAACCTGAGGATTCCTCTCCAGTGCTGACATGGATTTTGGGGTACTTCTGGAGTCTCCCCAGGGGAGTCAGTCCTCGTCTCGAATGCGGGCATGCACTTGCGCTTTCCTCCAGAGCGGTAGCAGCAGTGTCACGCAGTCTGCCGCGTGGATCAAAGGATCTATGGTTTTCCCTCGAGTCTTTCCCAGGAGGCTTTCCCACGAGGCTTTCCCACAGGGCTGTCCCACGTGCACACGTGGTGGGAGTCGATCCTCGGCTTGAACGTCAAGGCAGTGCAGGGAAAACAGGTTCCTCTGGAATGGACTGACACATCTGGGGGACTCTTGGAATGGTGGCACGACCCTGGAGTTCCTCTCGCCTTTTCTGTGGAGAGCGCCTCCTCTTGAGATGCGACGGGAACGCCGGGAATTCTCTCCCTACAAAACAGGGAAAGGATCCCTCATCTCTAGCTAGGAGGCGGAAATGGGGCTCCCCTGGATGTTTGCGGGACCCCACGTGCTTCCTCTCGAGTGGAGACGGGTATGTCGGGGAACTTCTTGAGTTGCAGCAAGGGTGTGAAGGACCCTTTGGAAGTTCCAGTGGTTAGACGTGATTAGCCTCGAGAAGCCTCAGCGGAAATGGGCCTCATCTCGCCTGGGGGGCAAAACCTCCTGGATTTTCTCGAGTTGCGGCAGGTGCTCTCGACTTACGACGGGGACCTCGGGGACCCGCTCTGGTGACCTCAGGAAAGGCCAGTCCCCATGCGAGTTCCTCGGGGGCCTCTCGGGATTCCTGTCCCGTCGATGCCGGGGCCTAAGACCTTGTGTGGAGTCGGGGCCGGAACCTGAGGATTCCTCTCCAGTGCTGACATGGATCTTGGGGTACTTCTGGAGTCTCCCCAGGGGAGTCAGTCCTCGTCTCGAATGCGGGCATGCACTTGTGCTTTCCTCCAGAGCGGTAGCAGCAGTGTCACGCAGTCCGCCGCGTGGATCAAAGGATCTATGGTTTTCCCTCGAGTCTTTCCCACGAGGCTTTCCCACGAGGCTTTCCCACAGGGCTGTCCCACGTGCACACGTGGTGGGAGTCGATGCTCGGCTTGAACGTCAAGGCAGTGCAGGGAAAACAGGTTCCTCTGGAATGGACTGACATATCTGGGGGACTCTTTGAATGGTGGCACGACGCTGGAGTCCTCTCGCCTTTCCTGTGGAGAGCGCCTCCTCTTGAGATGCGACGGGAACGCCGGGAATTCTTTCCCTACGAAACAGGGAAAGGATCCCTCATCTCGAGCTAGGAGGCGGAAACGGGGCTCCCCTGGATGTGTGCGGGACCCTCGTGCTTCCTCTCAAGTGGAGACGGGTATGTCGGGGAACTTCTTGAGTTGCAGCAAGGGTGTGAAGGACCCTTTGGAAGTTCCAGTGGTTAGATGTGATTAGCCTCGAGAAGCCTCAGCGGAAATGGGCCTCATCTCGCCTGGAGGGCAAAACCTCCAGGATTTACTCGAGTTGCGGCAGGTGCTCTCGACTTACGACGGGGACCTCAGGGACCCGCTCTGGTGGCCTCAGGAAAGGCCAGTCCCCATGCGAGTTCCTCGGGGGCCTCTCGGCATTCCTCTCCCGTCGATGCCGGGGCCTAAGACCTTGTGTGGAGTCGGGGCCGGAACCTGAGGATTCCTCTCCAGTGCTGACATGGATCTTGGGGTACTTCTGGAGTCTCCCCAGGGGAGTCAGTCCTCGTCTCGAATGCGGGCATGCACTTGCGCTTTCCTCCAGAGCGGTAGCAGCAGTGTCACGCAGTCCGCCGCGTGGATCAAAGGATCTATGGTTTTCCCTCGAGTCTTTCCCACGAGGCTTTCCCACGAGGCTTTCCCACAGGGCTGTCCCACGTGCACACGTGGTGGGAGTCGATCCTCGGCTTGAACGTCAAGGCAGTGCAGGGAAAACAGATTCCTCTGGAATGGACTGACACATCTGGGGGACTCTTGGAATGGTGGCACGACCCTGGAGTTCCTCTCGCCTTTCCTGTGGAGAGCGCCTCCTCTTGAGATGCGACGGGAACGCCGGGAATTCTTTCCCTACGAAACAGGGAAAGGATCCCTCATCTCGAGCTAGGAGGCGGAAACGGGGCTCCCCTGGATGTGTGCGGGACCCTCGTGCTTCCTCTCAAGTGGAGACGGGTATGTCGGGGAACTTCTTGAGTTGCAGCAAGGGTGTGAAGGACCCTTTGGAAGTTCCAGTGGTTAGATGTGATTAGCCTCGAGAAGCCTCAGCGGAAATGGGCCTCATCTCGCCTGGAGGGCAAAACCTCCAGGATTTACTCGAGTTGCGGCAGGTGCTCTCGACTTACGACGGGGACCTCAGGGACCCGCTCTGGTGGCCTCAGGAAAGGCCAGTCCCCATGCGAGTTCCTCGGGGGCCTCTCGGCATTCCTCTCCCGTCGATGCCGGTGCCTAAGACCTTGTGTGGAGTCGGGGCCGGAACCTGAGGATTCCTCTCCAGTGCTGACATGGATCTTGGGGTACTTCTGGAGTCTCCCCAGGGGAGTCAGTCCTCGTCTCGAATGCGGGCATGCACTTGCGCTTTCCTCCAGAGCGGTAGCAGCAGTGTCACGCAGTCCGCCGCGTGGATCAAAGGATCTATGGTTTTCCCTCGAGTCTTTCCCACGAGGCTTTCCCACGAGGCTTTCCCACAGGGCTGTCCCACGTGCACACGTGGTGGGAGTCGATCCTCGGCTTGAACGTCAAGGCAGTGCAGGGAAAACAGGTTCCTCTGGAATGGACTGACACATCTGGGGGACTCTTGGAATGGTGGCACGACCCTGGAGTTCCTCTCGCCTTTCCTGTGGAGAGCGCCTCCTCTTGAGATGCGACGGGAACGCCGGGAATTCTTTCCCTACGAAACAGGGAAAGGATCCCTCATCTCGAGCTAGGAGGGGGAAACGGGGCTCCCCTGGATGTGTGCGGGACCCCACGTGCTTCCTCTCGAGTGGAGACGGGTATGTCGGGGAACTTCTTGAGTTGCAGCAAGTGTGTGAAGGACCCTTTGGAAGTTCCAGTGGTTAGACGTGATTAGCCTCGAGAAGCCTCAGCGGAAATGGGCCTCATCTCGCCTGGGGGGCAAAACCTCCTGGATTTTCTCGAGTTGCGGCAGGTGCTCTCGACTTACGACGGGGACCTCGGGGACCCGCTCTGGTGACCTCAGGAAAGGCCAGTCCCCATGCGAGTTCCTCGGGGGCCTCTCGGGATTCCTGTCCCGTCGATGCCGGGGCCTAAGACCTTGTGTGGAGTCGGGGCCGGAACCTGAGGATTCCTCTCCAGTGCTGACATGGATCTTGGGGTACTTCTGGAGTCTCCCCAGGGGAGTCAGTCCTCGTCTCGAATGCGGGCATGCACTTGCGCTTTCCTCCAGAGCGGTAGCAGCAGTGTCACGCAGTCCGCCGCGTGGATCAAAGGATCTATGGTTTTCCCTCGAGTCTTTCCCACGAGGCTTTCCCACGAGGCTTTCCCACAGGGCTGTCCCACGTGCACACGTGGTGGGAGTCGATGCTCGGCTTGAACGTCAAGGCAGTGCAGGGAAAACAGGTTCCTCTGGAATGGACTGACATATCTGGGGGACTCTTTGAATGGTGGCACGACGCTGGAGTCCTCTCGCCTTTCCTGTGGAGAGCGCCTCCTCTTGAGATGCGACGGGAACGCCGGGAATTCTTTCCCTACGAAACAGGGAAAGGATCCCTCATCTCGAGCTAGGAGGCGGAAACGGGGCTCCCCTGGATGTGTGCGGGACCCTCGTGCTTCCTCTCGAGTGGAGACGGGTATGTCAGGGAACTTCTTGAGTTGCAGCAAGGGTGTGAAGGACCCTTTGGAAGTTCCAGTGGTTAGACGTGATTAGCCTCGAGAAGCCTCAGAGGAAATGCGCCTCATCTCGCCTGGAGGGCAAAACCTCCTGGATTTTCTCGAGTTGCGGCAGGTGCTCTCGACTTACGACGGGGACCTCAGGGACCCGCTCTGGTGGCCTCAGGAAAGGCCAGTCCCCATGCGAGTTCCTCGGGGGCCTCTCGGGATTCCTCTCCCGTCGATGCCGGGGCCTAAGACCTTGTGTGGATTCGGGGCCGGAACCTGAGGATTCCTCTCCAGTGCTGACATGGATCTTGGGGTACTTCTGGAGTCTCCCCAGGGGAGTCAGTCCTCGTCTCGAATGCGGGCATGCACTTGCGCTTTCCTCCAGAGCGGTAGCAGCAGTGTCACGCAGTCTGCCGCGTGGATCAAAGGATCTATGGTTTTCCCTCGAGTCTTTCCCACGAGGCTTTCCCACGAGGCTTTCCCACAGGGCTGTCCCACGTGCACACGTGGTGGGAGTCGATCCTCGGCTTGAACGTCAACGCAGTGCAGGGAAAACAGGTTCCTCTGGAATGGACTGACATATCTGGGGGACTCTTTGAATGGTGGCACGACGCTGGAGTCCTCTCGCCTTTCCTGTGGAGAGCGCCTCCTCTTGAGATGCGACGGGAACGCCGGGAATTCTTTCCCTACGAAACAGGGAAAGGATCCCTCATCTCGAGCTAGGAGGCGGAAACGGGGCTCCCCTGGATGTGTGCGGGACCCTCGTGCTTCCTCTCAAGTGGAGACGGGTATGTCGGGGAACTTCTTGAGTTGCAGCAAGGGTGTGAAGGACCCTTTGGAAGTTCCAGTGGTTAGATGTGATTAGCCTCGAGAAGCCTCAGCGGAAATGGGCCTCATCTCGCCTGGAGGGCAAAACCTCCAGGATTTACTCGAGTTGCGGCAGGTGCTCTCGACTTACGACGGGGACCTCAGGGACCCGCTCTGGTGGCCTCAGGAAAGGCCAGTCCCCATGCGAGTTCCTCGGGGGCCTCTCGGCATTCCTCTCCCGTCGATGCCGGGGCCTAAGACCTTGTGTGGAGTCGGGGCCGGAACCTGAGGATTCCTCTCCAGTGCTGACATGGATCTTGGGGTACTTCTGGAGTCTCCCCAGGGGAGTCAGTCCTCGTCTCGAATGCGGGCATGCACTTGCGCTTTCCTCCAGAGCGGTAGCAGCAGTGTCACGCAGTCCGCCGCGTGGATCAAAGGATCTATGGTTTTCCCTCGAGTCTTTCCCACGAGGCTTTCCCACGAGGCTTTCCCACAGGGCTGTCCCACGTGCACACGTGGTGGGAGTCGATCCTCGGCTTGAACGTCAAGGCAGTGCAGGGAAAACAGGTTCCTCTGGAATGGACTGACACATCTGGGGGACTCTTGGAATGGTGGCACGACCCTGGAGTTCCTCTCGCCTTTCCTGTGGAGAGCGCCTCCTCTTGAGATGCGACGGGAACGCCGGGAATTCTTTCCCTACGAAACAGGGAAAGGATCCCTCATCTCGAGCTAGGAGGCGGAAACGGGGCTCCCCTGGATGTGTGCGGGACCCCACGTGCTTCCTCTCGAGTGGAGACGGGTATGTCGGGGAACTTCTTGAGTTGCAGCAAGGGTGTGAAGGACCCTTTGGAAGTTCCAGTGGTTAGACGTGATTAGCCTCGAGAAGCCTCAGCGGAAATGGGCCTCATCTCGCCTGGGGGGCAAAACCTCCTGGATTTTCTCGAGTTGCGGCAGGTGCTCTCGACTTACGACGGGGACCTCGGGGACCCGCTCTGGTGACCTCAGGAAAGGCCAGTCCCCATGCGAGTTCCTCGGGGGCCTCTCGGGATTCCTGTCCCGTCGATGCCGGGGCCTAAGACCTTGTGTGGAGTCGGGGCCGGAACCTGAGGATTCCTCTCCAGTGCTGACATGGATCTTGGGGTACTTCTGGAGTCTCCCCAGGGGAGTCAGTCCTCGTCTCGAATGCGGGCATGCACTTGCGCTTTCCTCCAGAGCGGTAGCAGCAGTGTCACGCAGTCTGCCGCGTGGATCAAAGGATCTATGGTTTTCCCTCGAGTCTTTCCCACGAGGCTTTCCCACGAGGCTTTCCCACAGGGCTGTCCCACGTGCACACGTGGTGGGAGTCGATCCTCGGCTTGAACGTCAACGCAGTGCAGGGAAAACAGGTTCCTCTGGAATGGACTGACATATCTGGGGGACTCTTTGAATGGTGGCACGACGCTGGAGTCCTCTCGCCTTTCCTGTGGAGAGCGCCTCCTCTTGAGATGCGACGGGAACGCCGGGAATTCTTTCCCTACGAAACAGGGAAAGGATCCCTCATCTCGAGCTAGGAGGCGGAAACGGGGCTCCCCTGGATGTGTGCGGGACCCTCGTGCTTCCTCTCAAGTGGAGACGGGTATGTCGGGGAACTTCTTGAGTTGCAGCAAGGGTGTGAAGGACCCTTTGGAAGTTCCAGTGGTTAGATGTGATTAGCCTCGAGAAGCCTCAGCGGAAATGGGCCTCATCTCGCCTGGAGGGCAAAACCTCCAGGATTTACTCGAGTTGCGGCAGGTGCTCTCGACTTACGACGGGGACCTCAGGGACCCGCTCTGGTGGCCTCAGGAAAGGCCAGTCCCCATGCGAGTTCCTCGGGGGCCTCTCGGCATTCCTCTCCCGTCGATGCCGGGGCCTAAGACCTTGTGTGGAGTCGGGGCCGGAACCTGAGGATTCCTCTCCAGTGCTGACATGGATCTTGGGGTACTTCTGGAGTCTCCCCAGGGGAGTCAGTCCTCGTCTCGAATGCGGGCATGCACTTGCGCTTTCCTCCAGAGCGGTAGCAGCAGTGTCACGCAGTCCGCCGCGTGGATCAAAGGATCTATGGTTTTCCCTCGAGTCTTTCCCACGAGGCTTTCCCACGAGGCTTTCCCACAGGGCTGTCCCACGTGCACACGTGGTGGGAGTCGATCCTCGGCTTGAACGTCAAGGCAGTGCAGGGAAAACAGGTTCCTCTGGAATGGACTGACACATCTGGGGGACTCTTGGAATGGTGGCACGACCCTGGAGTTCCTCTCGCCTTTCCTGTGGAGAGCGCCTCCTCTTGAGATGCGACGGGAACGCCGGGAATTCTTTCCCTCCGAAACAGGGAAAGGATCCCTCATCTCGAGCTAGGAGGCGGAAACGGGGCTCCCCTGGATGTGTGCGGGACCCCACGTGCTTCCTCTCGAGTGGAGACGGGTATGTCGGGGAACTTCTTGAGTTGCAGCAAGGGTGTGAAGGACCCTTTGGAAGTTCCAGTGGTTAGACGTGATTAGCCTCGAGAAGCCTCAGCGGAAATGGGCCTCATCTCGCCTGGGGGGCAAAACCTCCTGGATTTTCTCGAGTTGCGGCAGGTGCTCTCGACTTACGACGGGGACCTCGGGGACCCGCTCTGGTGACCTCAGGAAAGGCCAGTCCCCATGCGAGTTCCTCGGGGGCCTCTCGGGATTCCTGTCCCGTCGATGCCGGGGCCTAAGACCTTGTGTGGAGTCGGGGCCGGAACCTGAGGATTCCTCTCCAGTGCTGACATGGATCTTGGGGTACTTCTGGAGTCTCCCCAGGGGAGTCAGTCCTCGTCTCGAATGCGGGCATGCACTTGCGCTTTCCTCCAGAGCGGTAGCAGCAGTGTCACGCAGTCCGCCGCGTGGATCAAAGGATCTATGGTTTTCCCTCGAGTCTTTCCCACGAGGCTTTCCCACGAGGCTTTCCCACAGGGCTGTCCCACGTGCACACGTGGTGGGAGTCGATGCTCGGCTTGAACGTCAAGGCAGTGCAGGGAAAACAGGTTCCTCTGGAATGGACTGACATATCTGGGGGACTCTTTGAATGGTGGCACGACGCTGGAGTCCTCTCGCCTTTCCTGTGGAGAGCGCCTCCTCTTGAGATGCGACGGGAACGCCGGGAATTCTTTCCCTACGAAACAGGGAAAGGATCCCTCATCTCGAGCTAGGAGGCGGAAACGGGGCTCCCCTGGATGTGTGCGGGACCCTCGTGCTTCCTCTCAAGTGGAGACGGGTATGTCGGGGAACTTCTTGAGTTGCAGCAAGGGTGTGAAGGACCCTTTGGAAGTTCCAGTGGTTAGATGTGATTAGCCTCGAGAAGCCTCAGCGGAAATGGGCCTCATCTCGCCTGGAGGGCAAAACCTCCAGGATTTACTCGAGTTGCGGCAGGTGCTCTCGACTTACGACGGGGACCTCAGGGACCCGCTCTGGTGGCCTCAGGAAAGGCCAGTCCCCATGCGAGTTCCTCGGGGGCCTCTCGGCATTCCTCTCCCGTCGATGCCGGGGCCTAAGACCTTGTGTGGAGTCGGGGCCGGAACCTGAGGATTCCTCTCCAGTGCTGACATGGATCTTGGGGTACTTCTGGAGTCTCCCCAGGGGAGTCAGTCCTCGTCTCGAATGCGGGCATGCACTTGCGCTTTCCTCCAGAGCGGTAGCAGCAGTGTCACGCAGTCCGCCGCGTGGATCAAAGGATCTATGGTTTTCCCTCGAGTCTTTCCCACGAGGCTTTCCCACGAGGCTTTCCCACAGGGCTGTCCCACGTGCACACGTGGTGGGAGTCGATCCTCGGCTTGAACGTCAAGGCAGTGCAGGGAAAACAGGTTCCTCTGGAATGGACTGACACATCTGGGGGACTCTTGGAATGGTGGCACGACCCTGGAGTTCCTCTCGCCTTTCCTGTGGAGAGCGCCTCCTCTTGAGATGCGACGGGAACGCCGGGAATTCTTTCCCTACGAAACAGGGAAAGGATCCCTCATCTCGAGCTAGGAGGCGGAAACGGGGCTCCCCTGGATGTGTGCGGGACCCCACGTGCTTCCTCTCGAGTGGAGACGGGTATGTCGGGGAACTTCTTGAGTTGCAGCAAGGGTGTGAAGGACCCTTTGGAAGTTCCAGTGGTTAGACGTGATTAGCCTCGAGAAGCCTCAGAGGAAATGGGCCTCATCTCGCCTGGAGGGCAAAACCTCCTGGATTTTCTCGAGTTGCGGCAGGTGCTCTCGACTTACGACGGGGACCTCGGGGACCCGCTCTGGTGGCCTCAGGAAAGGCCAGTCCCCATGCGAGTTCCTCGGGGGCCTCTCGGGATTCCTCTCCCGTCGATGCCGGGGCCTAAGACCTTGTGTGGAGTCGGGGCCGGAACCTGAGGATTCCTCTCCAGTGCTGACATGGATCTTGGGGTACTTCTGGAGTCTCCCCAGGGGAGTCAGTCCTCGTCTCGAATGCGGGCATGCACTTGCGCTTTCCTCAAGAGCGGTAGCAGCAGTGTCACGCAGTCTGCCGCGTGGATCAAAGGATCTATGGTTTTCCCTCGAGTCTTTCCCACGAGGCTTTCCCACGAGGCTTTCCCACAGGGCTGTCCCACGTGCACACGTGGTGGGAGTCGATCCTCGGCTTGAACGTTAACGCAGTGCAGGGAAAACAGGTTCCTCTGGAATGGACTGACACATCTGGGGGACTCTTGGAATGGTGGCACGACCCTGGAGTTCCTCTCGCCTTTCCTGTGGAGAGCGCCTCCTCTTGAGATGCGACGGGAATGCCGGGAATTCTTTCCCTACGAAACAGGGAAAGGATCCCTCATCTCGAGCTAGGAGGCGGAAACGGGGCTCCCCTGGATGTGTGCGGGACCCCACGTGCTTCCTCTCGAGTGGAGACGGGTATATCGCGGAACTGCTTCAGTTGCAGCAAGGGTGTGAAGGACCCATGGAAGTTCCAGTGGTTAGACGTGATTAGCCTCGAGAAGCCTCAGCGGAAATGGGCCTCATCTCGCCTGGAGGGCAAAACCTCCTGGATTTACTCGAGTTGCGGCAGGTGCTCTCGACTTACGATGGGGACCTGAGGGCCCGCTCTGGTGGCCTCAGGAAAGGCCAGTCCCCATGCGAGTTCCTCGGGGGCCTCTCGGCATTCCTCTCCCGTCGATGCCGGGGCCTAAGACCTTGTGTGGAGTCGGGGCCGGAACCTGAGGATTCCTCTCCAGTGCTGACATGGATCTTGGGGTACTTCTGGAGTCTCCCCAGGGGAGTCAGTCCTCGTCTCGAATGCGGGCATGCACTTGCGCTTTCCTCCAGAGCGGTAGCAGCAGTGTCACTCAGTCCGCCGCGTGGATCAAAGGATCTATGGTTTTCCCTCGAGTCTTTCCCATGAGGCTTTCCCACGAGGCTTTCCCACAGGGCTGTCCCACGTGCACACGTGGTGGGAGTCGATCCTCGGCTTGAACGTCAAGGCAGTGCAGGGAAAACAGGTTCCTCTGGAATGGACTGACACATTTGGGGGACTCTTGGAATGGTGGCACGACCCTGGAGTTCCTCTCGCCTTTTCTGTGGAGAGCGCCTCCTCTTGAGATGCGACGGGAACGCCGGGAATTCTTTCCCTATGAAACAGGGAAAGTATCCCTCATCTCGAGCTAGGAGGCGGAAACGGGGCTCCCCTGGATGTGTGCGGGACCCACGTGCTTCCTCTCGAGTGGAGACGGGTATGTCGGGGAACTTCTTGAGTTGCAGCAAGGGTGTGAAGGACCCTTTGGAAGTTCCAGTGGTTAGACGTGATTGGCCTCGAGAAGCCTCAGCGGAAATGGGCCTCATCTCGCCTGGGGGGCAAAACCTCCTGGATTTTCTCGAGTTGCGGCAGGTGCTCTCGACTTACGACGGGGACCTCGGGGACCCGCTCTGGTGGCCTCAGGAAAGGCCAGTCCCCATGCGAGTTCCTCGGGGGCCTCTCGGGATTCCTCTCCCGTCGATGCCGGGGCCTAAGACCTTGTGTGGAGTCGGGGCCGGAACCTGAGGATTCCTCTCCAGTGCTGACATGGATCTTGGGGTACTTCTGGAGTCTCCCCAGGGGAGTCAGTCCTCGTCTCGAATGCGGGCATGCACTTGCGCTTTCCTCAAGAGCGGTAGCAGCAGTGTCACGCAGTCTGCCGCGTGGATCAAAGGATCTATGGTTTTCCCTCGAGTCTTTCCCACGAGGCTTTCCCACGAGGCTTTCCCACAGGGCTGTCCCACGTGCACACGTGGTGGGAGTCGATCCTCGGCTTGAACGTCAACGCAGTGCAGGGAAAACAGGTTCCTCTGGAATGGACTGACACATCTGGGGGACTCTTGGAATGGTGGCACGACCCTGGAGTTCCTCTCGCCTTTCCTGTGGAGAGCGCCTCCTCTTGAGATGCGACGGGAATGCCGGGAATTCTTTCCCTACGAAACAGGGAAAGGATCCCTCATCTCGAGCTAGGAGGCGGAAACGGGGCTCCCCTGGATGTGTGCGGGACCCCACGTGCTTCCTCTCGAGTGGAGACGGGTATATCGCGGAACTGCTTCAGTTGCAGCAAGGGTGTGAAGGACCCATGGAAGTTCCAGTGGTTAGACGTGATTAGCCTCGAGAAGCCTCAGCGGAAATGGGCCTCATCTCGCCTGGAGGGCAAAACCTCCTGGATTTACTCGAGTTGCGGCAGGTGCTCTCGACTTACGATGGGGACCTGAGGGCCCGCTCTGGTGGCCTCAGGAAAGGCCAGTCCCCATGCGAGTTCCTCGGGGGCCTCTCGGCATTCCTCTCCCGTCGATGCCGGGGCCTAAGACCTTGTGTGGAGTCGGGGCCGGAACCTGAGGATTCCTCTCCAGTGCTGACATGGATCTTGGGGTACTTCTGGAGTCTCCCCAGGGGAGTCAGTCCTCGTCTCGAATGCGGGCATGCACTTGCGCTTTCCTCCAGAGCGGTAGCAGCAGTGTCACTCAGTCCGCCGCGTGGATCAAAGGATCTATGGTTTTCCCTCGAGTCTTTCCCATGAGGCTTTCCCACGAGGCTTTCCCACAGGGCTGTCCCACGTGCACACGTGGTGGGAGTCGATCCTCGGCTTGAACGTCAAGGCAGTGCAGGGAAAACAGGTTCCTCTGGAATGGACTGACACATTTGGGGGACTCTTGGAATGGTGGCACGACCCTGGAGTTCCTCTCGCCTTTTCTGTGGAGAGCGCCTCCTCTTGAGATGCGACGGGAACGCCGGGAATTCTTTCCCTATGAAACAGGGAAAGGATCCCTCATCTCGAGCTAGGAGGCGGAAACGGGGCTCCCCTGGATGTGTGCGGGACCCACGTGCTTCCTCTCGAGTGGAGACGGGTATGTCGGGGAACTTCTTGAGTTGCAGCAAGGGTGTGAAGGACCCTTTGGAAGTTCCAGTGGTTAGACGTGATTGGCCTCGAGAAGCCTCAGCGGAAATGGGCCTCATCTCGCCTGGGGGGCAAAACCTCCTGGATTTTCTCGAGTTGCGGCAGGTGCTCTCGACTTACGACGGGGACCTCGGGGACCCGCTCTCGTGACCTCAGGAAAGGCCAGTCCCCATGCGAGTTCCTCGGGGGCCTCTCGGGATTCCTGTCCCGTCGATGCCGGGGCCTAAGACCTTGTGTGGAGTCGGGGCCGGAACCTGAGGTTTCCTCTCCAGTGCTGACATGGATCTTGGGGTACTTCTGGAGTCTCCCCAGGGGAGTCAGTCCTCGTCTCGAATGCGGGCATGCACTTGCGCTTTCCTCCAGAGCGGTAGCAGCAGTGTCACGCAGTCTGCCGCGTGGATCAAAGGATCTATGGTTTTCCCTCGAGTCTTTCCCACGAGGCTTTCCCACGAGGCTTTCCCACAGGGCTGTCCCACGTGCACACGTGGTGGGAGTCGATCCTCGGCTTGAACGTCAACGCAGTGCAGGGAAAACAGGTTCCTCTGGAATGGACTGACACATCTGGGGGACTCTTGGAATGGTGGCACGACCCTGGAGTTCCTCTCGCCTTTCCTGTGGAGAGCGCCTCCTCTTGAGATGCGACGGGAATGCCGGGAATTCTTTCCCTACGAAACAGGGAAAGGATCCCTCATCTCGAGCTAGGAGGCGGAAACGGGGCTCCCCTGGATGTGTGCGGGACCCCACGTGCTTCCTCTCGAGTGGAGACGGGTATATCGCGGAACTGCTTCAGTTGCAGCAAGGGTGTGAAGGACCCATGGAAGTTCCAGTGGTTAGACGTGATTAGCCTCGAGAAGCCTCAGCGGAAATGGGCCTCATCTCGCCTGGAGGGCAAAACCTCCTGGATTTACTCGAGTTGCGGCAGGTGCTCTCGACTTACGATGGGGACCTGAGGGCCCGCTCTGGTGGCCTCAGGAAAGGCCAGTCCCCATGCGAGTTCCTCGGGGGCCTCTCGGCATTCCTCTCCCGTCGATGCCGGGGCCTAAGACCTTGTGTGGAGTCGGGGCCGGAACCTGAGGATTCCTCTCCAGTGCTGACATGGATCTTGGGGTACTTCTGGAGTCTCCCCAGGGGAGTCAGTCCTCGTCTCGAATGCGGGCATGCACTTGCGCTTTCCTCCAGAGCGGTAGCAGCAGTGTCACTCAGTCCGCCGCGTGGATCAAAGGATCTATGGTTTTCCCTCGAGTCTTTCCCATGAGGCTTTCCCACGAGGCTTTCCCACAGGGCTGTCCCACGTGCACACGTGGTGGGAGTCGATCCTCGGCTTGAACGTCAAGGCAGTGCAGGGAAAACAGGTTCCTCTGGAATGGACTGACACATTTGGGGGACTCTTGGAATGGTGGCACGACCCTGGAGTTCCTCTCGCCTTTTCTGTGGAGAGCGCCTCCTCTTGAGATGCGACGGGAACGCCGGGAATTCTTTCCCTATGAAACAGGGAAAGGATCCCTCATCTCGAGCTAGGAGGCGGAAACGGGGCTCCCCTGGATGTGTGCGGGACCCACGTGCTTCCTCTCGAGTGGAGACGGGTATGTCGGGGAACTTCTTGAGTTGCAGCAAGGGTGTGAAGGACCCTTTGGAAGTTCCAGTGGTTAGACGTGATTGGCCTCGAGAAGCCTCAGCGGAAATGGGCCTCATCTCGCCTGGGGGGCAAAACCTCCTGGATTTTCTCGAGTTGCGGCAGGTGCTCTCGACTTACGACGGGGACCTCGGGGACCCGCTCTCGTGACCTCAGGAAAGGCCAGTCCCCATGCGAGTTCCTCGGGGGCCTCTCGGGATTCCTGTCCCGTCGATGCCGGGGCCTAAGACCTTGTGTGGAGTCGGGGCCGGAACCTGAGGTTTCCTCTCCAGTGCTGACATGGATCTTGGGGTACTTCTGGAGTCTCCCCAGGGGAGTCAGTCCTCGTCTCGAATGCGGGCATGCACTTGCGCTTTCCTCCAGAGCGGTAGCAGCAGTGTCACGCAGTCCGCCGCGTGGATCAAAGGATCTATGGTTTTCCCTCGAGTCTTTCCCACGAGGCTTTCCCACGAGGCTTTCCCACAGGGCTGTCCCACGTGCACACGTGGTGGGAGTCGATCCTCGGCTTGAACGTCAAGGCAGTGCAGGGAAAACAGGTTCCTCTGGAATGGACTGACACATCTGGGGGACTCTTGGAATGGTGGCACGACCCTGGAGTTCCTCTCGCCTTTCCTGTGGAGAGCGCCTCCTCTTGAGATGCGACGGGAACGCCGGGAATTCTTTCCCTACGAAACAGGGAAAGGAACCCTCATTTCGAGCTAGGAGGCGGAAACGGGGCTCCCCTGGATGTGTGCGGGACCCCACGTGCTTCCTCTCGAGTGGAGACGGGTATGTCGGGGAACTTCTTGAGTTGCAGCAAGGGTGTGAAGGACCCTTTGGAAGTTCCAGTGGTTAGACGTGATTAGCCTCGAGAAGACTCAGCGGAAAGGGGCCTCATCTCGCCTGGAGGGCAAAACCTCCTGTATTTTCTCGAGTTGCGGCAGGTGCTCTCGACTTACGACGGGGACCTCAGGGACCCGCTCTGGTGGCCTCAGGAAAGGCCAGTCCCCATGCGAGTTCCTCGGGGGCCTCTCGGGATTCCTCTCCAGTCGATGCCGGGGCCTAAGACCTTGTGTGCAGTCGGGGCCGGAACCTGAGGATTCCTCTCCAGTGCTGACATGGATCTTGGGGTACTTCTGGAGTCTCCCCAGGGGAGTCAGTCCTCGTCTCGAATGCGGGCATGCACTTGCGCTTTCCTCCAGAGCGGTAGCAGCAGTGTCACGCAGTCCGCCGCGTGGATCAAAGGATCTATGTTTTTCCCTCGAGCCTTTCCCACGAGGCTTTCCCACGAGGCTTTCCCACAGGGCTGTCCCACGTGCACACGTGGTGGGAGTCGATCCTCGGCTTGAACGTCAAGGCAGTGCAGGGAAAACAGGTTCCTCTGGAATGGACTGAAACATCTGGGGGCCTCTTGGAATGGTGGCACGACACTGGAGTTCCTCTCGCCTTTCCTGTGAAGAGCGCCTCCTCTTGAGATGCGACGGGAACGCCGGGAATTCTTTCCCTACCAAACAGGGAAAGGATCCCTCATCTCTAGCTCGGAGGCGGAAATGGGGCTCCCCTGGATGTGTGCGGGACCCCACGTGCTTCCTCTCGAGTGGAGACGGGTATGTCGGGGAACTTCTTGAGTTGCAGCAAGGGTGTGAAGGACCCTTTGGAAGTTCCAGTGGTTAGACGTGATTAGCCTCGAGAAACCTCAGCGGAAATGGGCCTCATCTCGCCTGGGGGGCAAAACCTCCTGTATTTTCTCGAGTTGCGGCAGGTGCTCTCGACTTACGACGGGGACCTCGGGGACCCGCTCTGGTGACCTCAGGAAAGGCCAGTCCCCATGCGAGTTCCTCGGGGGCCTCTCGGGATTCCTCTCCGGTCGATACCGGGGCCTAAGACCTTGTGTGGAGTCGGGGCCGGAACCTGAGGATTCCTCTCCAGTGCTGACATGGATCTTGGGGTACTTCTGGAGTCTCCCCAGGGGAGTCAGTCCTCGTCTCGAATGCGGGCATGCACTTGCGCTTTCCTCCAGAGCGGTAGCAGCAGTGTCACGCAGTCCGCCGCGTGGATCAAAGGATCTATGGTTTTCCCTCGAGTCTTTCCCACGAGGCTTTCCCACGAGGCTTTCCCACAGGGCTGTCCCACGTGCACACGTGGTGGGAGTCGATCCTCGGCTTGAACGTCAAGGCAGTGCAGGGAAAACAGGTTCCTCTGGAATGGACTGACATATCTGGGGGACTCTTTGAATGGTGGCACGACGCTGGAGTCCTCTCGCCTTTCCTGTGGAGAGCGCCTCCTCTTGAGATGGGAGGGGAACGCCGGGAATTCTTTCCCTACGAAACAGGGAAAGGATCGCTCATCTCGAGCTAGGAGGCGGAAACGGGGCTCCCCTGGATGTGTGCGGGACCCTCGTGCTTCCTCTCGAGTGGAGACGGGTATGTCGGGGAGCTTCTTGAGTTGCAGCAAGGGTGTGAAGGACCCTTTGGAAGTTCCAGTGGTTAGATGTGATTAGCCTCGAGAAGCCTCAGCGGAAATGGGCCTCATCTCGCCTGGAGGGCAAAACCTCCAGGATTTACTCGAGTTGCGGCAGGTGCTCTCGACTTACGACGAGGACCTCAGGGACCCGCTCTGGTGGCCTCAGGAAAGGCCAGTCCCCATGCGAGTTCCTCGGGGGCCTCTCGGCATTCCTCTCCCGTCGATGCCGGGGCCTAAGACCTTGTGTGGAGTCGGGGCCGGAACCTGAGGATTCCTCTCCAGTGCTGACATGGATCTTGGGGTACTTCTGGAGTCTCCCCAGGGGAGTCAGTCCTCGTCTCGAATGCGGGCATGCACTTGCGCTTTCCTCCAGAGCGGTAGCAGCAGTGTCACGCAGTCCGGCGCGTGCATAAAAGGATCTATGGTTTTACCTCGAGTCTTTCCCACGAGGCTTTCCCACGAGGCTTTCCCACAGGGCTGTCCCACGTGCACACGTGGTGGGAGTCGATCCTCGGCTTGAACGTTAAGGCAGGGCAGGGAAAACAGGTTCCTCTGGAATGGACTGACACATCTGGGGGACTCTTGGAATGGTGGCAAGACCCTGGAGTTCCTCTCGCCTTTCCTGTGGAGAGCGCCTCCTCTTGAGATGCGACGGGAACGCCGGGAATTCTTTCCCTACGAAACAGGGAAAGGATCCCTCATCTCGAGCTAGGAGGCGGAAAAGGGGCTCCCCTGGATGTGTGCGGGACCCCACGTGCTTCCTCTCGAGTGGAGACGGGTATGTCGGGGAACTTCTTGAGTTGCAGCAAGGGTGTGAAGGACCCTTTGGAAGTTCCAGTGGTTAGACGTGATTAGCCTCGAGAAGCCTCAGCGGAAATGGGCCTCATCTCGCCTGGAGGGCAAAACCTCCTGGATTTACTCGAGTTGCGGCAGGTGCTCTCGACTTACGACGGGGACCTCAGGGACCCGCTCTGGTGGCCTCAGGAAAGGCCAGTCCCCATGCGAGTTCCTCGGGGGCCTCTCGGCATTCCTCTCCCGTCGATGCCGGGGCCTAAGACCTTGTGTGGAGTCGGGGCCGGAACCTGAGGATTCCTCTCCAGTGCTGACATGGATCTTGGGGTACTTCTGGAGTCTCCCCAGGGGAGTCAGTCCTCGTCTCGAATGCGGGCATGCACTTGCGCTTTCCTCCAGAGCGGTAGCAGCAGTGTCACGCAGTCCGCCGCGTGGATCAAAGGATCTATGGTTTTCCCTCGAGTCTTTCCCACGAGGCTTTCCCACGAGGCTTTCCCACAGGGCTGTCCCACGTGCACACGTGGTGGGAGTCGATCCTCGGCTTGAACGTCAAGGCAGTGCAGGGAAAACAGGTTCCTCTGGAATGGACTGACATATCTGGGGGTCTCTTGGAATGGTGCCACGACCCTGGAGTTCCTCTCGCCTTTCCTGTGGAGAGCGCCACCTCTTGAGATGCGACGGGAACGCCGGGAATTCTTTCCCTACGAAACAGGGAAAGGATCCCTCATCTCGAGCTAGGAGGCGGAAACGGGGTTCCCCTGGATGTGTGCGGGACCCCACGTGCTTCCTCTCGAGTGGAGACGGGTATGTCGGGGAACTGCTTGAGTTGCAGCAAGGGTGTGAAGGACCATTTGGAAGTTCCAGCGGTTAGATGTGATTAGCCTCGAGAAGCCTCAGCGGAAATGGGCCTCATCTCGCCTGGAGGGCAAAACCTCCTGGATTTTCTCCAGTTGCCGCAGGTGCTCTCGACTTACGATGGGGACCTCAGGGACCCGCTCTGGTGGCCTCAGGAAAGGCCAGTCCCCATGCGAGTTCCTCGGGGGCCTCTCGGCATTCCTCTCCCGTCGATGCCGGGGCCTAAGACCTTGTGTGGAGTCGGGGCCGGAACCTGAGGATGACTCTCCAGTGCTGACATGAATCTTGGGGAACTTCTGGAGTCTCCCCACGGGAGTCAGTCCTCGTCTCGAATGCGGGCATGCACTTGCGCTTTCCTCCAGAGCGGTAGCAGCAGTGTCACTCAGTCCGCCGCGTGGATCAAAGGATCTATGGTTTTCCCTCGAGTCTTTCCCACGAGGCTTTCCCACGAGGCTTTCCCACAGGGCTGTCCCACGTGCACACGTGGTGGGAGTGGATCCTCGGCTTGAACGTCAAGGCAGTGCAGGGAAAACAGGTTCCTCTGGAATGGACTGACACATCTGGGGGACTCTTGGAATGGTGGCACGACCCTGGAGTTCCTCTCGCCTTTCCTGTGGAGAGAGCCTCCTCTTGAGATGCGACGGGAACGCCGGGAATTCTTTCCCTACCAAACAGGGAAAGGATCACTCATCTCGAGCTAGGAGGCCGAAATGCGGCTCCCCTGGATGTGTGCGGGACCCCACGTGCTTCCTCTCGAGTGGAGACGGGTATGTCGGGGAACTTCTTGAGTTGCAGCAAGGGTTGAAGGACCCTTTGGAAGTTCCAGTGGTTAGAAGTGATTAGCCTCGAGAAGCCTCAGCGGAAATGGGCCCCATCTCGCCTGGAGAGCAAAACCTCCTGGATTTTCTCGAGTTGCGGCAGGTGCTCTCGACTTACGACAGGGACCTCAGAGACCCGCTCTGGTGGCCTCAGGAAAGGCCAGTCCCCATGCGAGTTCCTCGGGTCCTCTCGGGATTCCTCTCCCGTCGATGCTGGGGCCTAAGACCTTGTGTGGAGTCGGGGCCGGAACCTGAGGATTCCTCTCCAGTGCTGACATGGATCTTGGGGTACTTCTGGAGTCTCCCCAGGGGAGTCAGTCCTCGTCTCGAATGCGGGCATGCACTTGCGCTTTCCTCCAGAGCGGTAGCAGCAGTGTCACGCAGTCCGCCGCGTGGATCAAAGGATCTATGGTTTTCCCTCGAGTCTTTCCCACGAGGCTTTCCCACGAGGCTTTCCCACAGGGCTGTCCCACGTGCACACGTGGTGGGAGTCGATCCTCGGCTTTAACGTCAAGGCAGTGCAGGGAAAACAGGTTCCTCTGGAATGGACTGACACATCTGGGGGACTCTTGGAATGGTGGCACGACCCTGGAGTTCCTCTCGCCTTTCCTGTGGAGAGCGCCTCCTCTTGAGATGCGACGGGAACGCCGGGAATTCTTTCCCTACGAAACAGGGAAAGGAACCCTCATTTCGAGCTAGGAGGCGGAAACGGGGCTCCCCTGGATGTGTGCGGGACCCCACGTGCTTCCTCTCGAGTGGAGACGGGTATGTCGGGGAACTTCTTGAGTTGCAGCAAGGGTGTGAAGGACCCTTTGGAAGTTCCAGTGGTTAGATGTGATTAGCCTCGAGAAGACTCAGCGGAAAGGGGCCTCATCTCGCCTGGAGGGCAAAACCTCCTGTATTTTCTCGAGTTGCGGCAGGTGCTCTCGACTTACGACGGGGACCTCAGGGACCCGCTCTGGTGGCCTCAGGAAAGGCCAGTCCCCATGCGAGTTCCTCGGGGGCCTCTCGGGATTCCTCTCCAGTCGATGCCGGGGCCTAAGACCTTGTGTGCAGTCGGGGCCGGAACCTGAGGATTCCTCTCCAGTGCTGACATGGATCTTGGGGTACTTCTGGAGTCTCCCCAGGGGAGTCAGTCCTCGTCTCGAATGCGGGCATGCACTTGCGCTTTCCTCCAGAGCGGTAGCAGCAGTGTCACGCAGTCCGCCGCGTGGATCAAAGGATCTATGTTTTTCCCTCGAGCCTTTCCCACGAGGCTTTCCCACGAGGCTTTCCCACAGGGCTGTCCCACGTGCACACGTGGTGGGAGTCGATCCTCGGCTTGAACGTCAAGGCAGTGCAGGGAAAACAGGTTCCTCTGGAATGGACTGAAACATCTGGGGGCCTCTTGGAATGGTGGCACGACACTGGAGTTCCTCTCGCCTTTCCTGTGAAGAGCGCCTCCTCTTGAGATGCGACGGGAACGCCGGGAATTCTTTCCCTACCAAACAGGGAAAGGATCCCTCATCTCTAGCTCGGAGGCGGAAATGGGGCTCCCCTGGATGTGTGCGGGACCCCACGTGCTTCCTCTCGAGTGGAGACGGGTATGTCGGGGAACTTCTTGAGTTGCAGCAAGGGTGTGAAGGACCCTTTGGAAGTTCCAGTGGTTAGACGTGATTAGCCTCGAGAAACCTCAGCGGAAATGGGCCTCATCTCGCCTGGGGGGCAAAACCTCCTGTATTTTCTCGAGTTGCGGCAGGTGCTCTCGACTTACGACGGGGACCTCGGGGACCCGCTCTGGTGACCTCAGGAAAGGCCAGTCCCCATGCGAGTTCCTCGGGGGCCTCTCGGGATTCCTCTCCGGTCGATACCGGGGCCTAAGACCTTGTGTGGAGTCGGGGCCGGAACCTGAGGATTCCTCTCCAGTGCTGACATGGATCTTGGGGTACTTCTGGAGTCTCCCCAGGGGAGTCAGTCCTCGTCTCGAATGCGGGCATGCACTTGCGCTTTCCTCCAGAGCGGTAGCAGCAGTGTCACGCAGTCCGCCGCGTGGATCAAAGGATCTATGGTTTTCCCTCGAGTCTTTCCCACGAGGCTTTCCCACGAGGCTTTCCCACAGGGCTGTCCCACGTGCACACGTGGTGGGAGTCGATCCTCGGCTTGAACGTCAAGGCAGTGCAGGGAAAACAGGTTCCTCTGGAATGGACTGACATATCTGGGGGACTCTTTGAATGGTGGCACGACGCTGGAGTCCTCTCGCCTTTCCTGTGGAGAGCGCCTCCTCTTGAGATGGGAGGGGAACGCCGGGAATTCTTTCCCTACGAAACAGGGAAAGGATCGCTCATCTCGAGCTAGGAGGCGGAAACGGGGCTCCCCTGGATGTGTGCGGGACCCTCGTGCTTCCTCTCGAGTGGAGACGGGTATGTCGGGGAGCTTCTTGAGTTGCAGCAAGGGTGTGAAGGACCCTTTGGAAGTTCCAGTGGTTAGATGTGATTAGCCTCGAGAAGCCTCAGCGGAAATGGGCCTCATCTCGCCTGGAGGGCAAAACCTCCAGGATTTACTCGAGTTGCGGCAGGTGCTCTCGACTTACGACGAGGACCTCAGGGACCCGCTCTGGTGGCCTCAGGAAAGGCCAGTCCCCATGCGAGTTCCTCGGGGGCCTCTCGGCATTCCTCTCCCGTCGATGCCGGGGCCTAAGACCTTGTGTGGAGTCGGGGCCGGAACCTGAGGATTCCTCTCCAGTGCTGACATGGATCTTGGGGTACTTCTGGAGTCTCCCCAGGGGAGTCAGTCCTCGTCTCGAATGCGGGCATGCACTTGCGCTTTCCTCCAGAGCGGTAGCAGCAGTGTCACGCAGTCCGGCGCGTGCATAAAAGGATCTATGGTTTTACCTCGAGTCTTTCCCACGAGGCTTTCCCACGAGGCTTTCCCACAGGGCTGTCCCACGTGCACACGTGGTGGGAGTCGATCCTCGGCTTGAACGTTAAGGCAGGGCAGGGAAAACAGGTTCCTCTGGAATGGACTGACACATCTGGGGGACTCTTGGAATGGTGGCAAGACCCTGGAGTTCCTCTCGCCTTTCCTGTGGAGAGCGCCTCCTCTTGAGATGCGACGGGAACGCCGGGAATTCTTTCCCTACGAAACAGGGAAAGGATCCCTCATCTCGAGCTAGGAGGCGGAAAAGGGGCTCCCCTGGATGTGTGCGGGACCCCACGTGCTTCCTCTCGAGTGGAGACGGGTATGTCGGGGAACTTCTTGAGTTGCAGCAAGGGTGTGAAGGACCCTTTGGAAGTTCCAGTGGTTAGACGTGATTAGCCTCGAGAAGCCTCAGCGGAAATGGGCCTCATCTCGCCTGGAGGGCAAAACCTCCTGGATTTACTCGAGTTGCGGCAGGTGCTCTCGACTTACGACGGGGACCTCAGGGACCCGCTCTGGTGGCCTCAGGAAAGGCCAGTCCCCATGCGAGTTCCTCGGGGGCCTCTCGGCATTCCTCTCCCGTCGATGCCGGGGCCTAAGACCTTGTGTGGAGTCGGGGCCGGAACCTGAGGATTCCTCTCCAGTGCTGACATGGATCTTGGGGTACTTCTGGAGTCTCCCCAGGGGAGTCAGTCCTCGTCTCGAATGCGGGCATGCACTTGCGCTTTCCTCCAGAGCGGTAGCAGCAGTGTCACGCAGTCCGCCGCGTGGATCAAAGGATCTATGGTTTTCCCTCGAGTCTTTCCCACGAGGCTTTCCCACGAGGCTTTCCCACAGGGCTGTCCCACGTGCACACGTGGTGGGAGTCGATCCTCGGCTTGAACGTCAAGGCAGTGCAGGGAAAACAGGTTCCTCTGGAATGGACTGACATATCTGGGGGTCTCTTGGAATGGTGCCACGACCCTGGAGTTCCTCTCGCCTTTCCTGTGGAGAGCGCCACCTCTTGAGATGCGACGGGAACGCCGGGAATTCTTTCCCTACGAAACAGGGAAAGGATCCCTCATCTCGAGCTAGGAGGCGGAAACGGGGTTCCCCTGGATGTGTGCGGGACCCCACGTGCTTCCTCTCGAGTGGAGACGGGTATGTCGGGGAACTGCTTGAGTTGCAGCAAGGGTGTGAAGGACCATTTGGAAGTTCCAGCGGTTAGATGTGATTAGCCTCGAGAAGCCTCAGCGGAAATGGGCCTCATCTCGCCTGGAGGGCAAAACCTCCTGGATTTTCTCCAGTTGCCGCAGGTGCTCTCGACTTACGATGGGGACCTCAGGGACCCGCTCTGGTGGCCTCAGGAAAGGCCAGTCCCCATGCGAGTTCCTCGGGGGCCTCTCGGCATTCCTCTCCCGTCGATGCCGGGGCCTAAGACCTTGTGTGGAGTCGGGGCCGGAACCTGAGGATGACTCTCCAGTGCTGACATGAATCTTGGGGAACTTCTGGAGTCTCCCCACGGGAGTCAGTCCTCGTCTCGAATGCGGGCATGCACTTGCGCTTTCCTCCAGAGCGGTAGCAGCAGTGTCACTCAGTCCGCCGCGTGGATCAAAGGATCTATGGTTTTCCCTCGAGTCTTTCCCACGAGGCTTTCCCACGAGGCTTTCCCACAGGGCTGTCCCACGTGCACACGTGGTGGGAGTGGATCCTCGGCTTGAACGTCAAGGCAGTGCAGGGAAAACAGGTTCCTCTGGAATGGACTGACACATCTGGGGGACTCTTGGAATGGTGGCACGACCCTGGAGTTCCTCTCGCCTTTCCTGTGGAGAGAGCCTCCTCTTGAGATGCGACGGGAACGCCGGGAATTCTTTCCCTACCAAACAGGGAAAGGATCACTCATCTCGAGCTAGGAGGCCGAAATGCGGCTCCCCTGGATGTGTGCGGGACCCCACGTGCTTCCTCTCGAGTGGAGACGGGTATGTCGGGGAACTTCTTGAGTTGCAGCAAGGGTTGAAGGACCCTTTGGAAGTTCCAGTGGTTAGAAGTGATTAGCCTCGAGAAGCCTCAGCGGAAATGGGCCCCATCTCGCCTGGAGAGCAAAACCTCCTGGATTTTCTCGAGTTGCGGCAGGTGCTCTCGACTTACGACAGGGACCTCAGAGACCCGCTCTGGTGGCCTCAGGAAAGGCCAGTCCCCATGCGAGTTCCTCGGGTCCTCTCGGGATTCCTCTCCCGTCGATGCTGGGGCCTAAGACCTTGTGTGGAGTCGGGGCCGGAACCTGAGGATTCCTCTCCAGTGCTGACATGGATCTTGGGGTACTTCTGGAGTCTCCCCAGGGGAGTCAGTCCTCGTCTCGAATGCGGGCATGCACTTGCGCTTTCCTCCAGAGCGGTAGCAGCAGTGTCACGCAGTCCGCCGCGTGGATCAAAGGATCTATGGTTTTCCCTCGAGTCTTTCCCACGAGGCTTTCCCACGAGGCTTTCCCACAGGGCTGTCCCACGTGCACACGTGGTGGGAGTCGATCCTCGGCTTGAACGTCAAGGCAGTGCAGGGAAAACAGGTTCCTCTGGAATGGACTGACATATCTGGGGGTCTCTTGGAATGGTGCCACGACCCTGGAGTTCCTCTCGCCTTTCCTGTGGAGAGCGCCACCTCTTGAGATGCGACGGGAACGCCGGGAATTCTTTCCCTACGAAACAGGGAAAGGATCCGTCATCTCGAGCTAGGAGGCGGAAACGGGGTTCCCCTGGATGTGTGCGGGACCCCACGTGCTTCCTCTCGAGTGGAGACGGGTATGTCGGGGAACTGCTTGAGTTGCAGCAAGGGTGTGAAGGACCATTTGGAAGTTCCAGCGGTTAGATGTGATTAGCCTCGAGAAGCCTCAGCGGAAATGGGCCTCATCTCGCCTGGAGGGCAAAACCTCCTGGATTTTCTCCAGTTGCCGCAGGTGCTCTCGACTTACGATGGGGACCTCAGGGACCCGCTCTGGTGGCCTCAGGAAAGGCCAGTCCCCATGCGAGTTCCTCGGGGGCCTCTCGGCATTCCTCTCCCGTCGATGCCGGGGCCTAAGACCTTGTGTGGAGTCGGGGCCGGAACCTGAGGATGACTCTCCAGTGCTGACATGAATCTTGGGGAACTTCTGGAGTCTCCCCACGGGAGTCAGTCCTCGTCTCGAATGCGGGCATGCACTTGCGCTTTCCTCCAGAGCGGTAGCAGCAGTGTCACTCAGTCCGCCGCGTGGATCAAAGGATCTATGGTTTTCCCTCGAGTCTTTCCCACGAGGCTTTCCCACGAGGCTTTCCCACAGGGCTGTCCCACGTGCACACGTGGTGGGAGTGGATCCTCGGCTTGAACGTCAAGGCAGTGCAGGGAAAACAGGTTCCTCTGGAATGGACTGACACATCTGGGGGACTCTTGGAATGGTGGCACGACCCTGGAGTTCCTCTCGCCTTTCCTGTGGAGAGAGCCTCCTCTTGAGATGCGACGGGAACGCCGGGAATTCTTTCCCTACCAAACAGGGAAAGGATCACTCATCTCGAGCTAGGAGGCCGAAATGCGGCTCCCCTGGATGTGTGCGGGACCCCACGTGCTTCCTCTCGAGTGGAGACGGGTATGTCGGGGAACTTCTTGAGTTGCAGCAAGGGTTGAAGGACCCTTTGGAAGTTCCAGTGGTTAGAAGTGATTAGCCTCGAGAAGCCTCAGCGGAAATGGGCCCCATCTCGCCTGGAGAGCAAAACCTCCTGGATTTTCTCGAGTTGCGGCAGGTGCTCTCGACTTACGACAGGGACCTCAGAGACCCGCTCTGGTGGCCTCAGGAAAGGCCAGTCCCCATGCGAGTTCCTCGGGTCCTCTCGGGATTCCTCTCCCGTCGATGCTGGGGCCTAAGACCTTGTGTGGAGTCGGGGCCGGAACCTGAGGATTCCTCTCCAGTGCTGACATGGATCTTGGGGTACTTCTGGAGTCTCCCCAGGGGAGTCAGTCCTCGTCTCGAATGCGGGCATGCACTTGCGCTTTCCTCCAGAGCGGTAGCAGCAGTGTCACGCAGTCCACCTCGTGGATCAAAGGATCTATGGTTTTCCCTCGAGTCTTTCCCAAGAGGCTTTCCCACGAGGCTTTCCCACAGGGCTGTCCCACGTGCACACGTGGTGGGAGTCGATCCTCGGCTTGAACGTCAAGGCAGTGCAGGGAAAACAGGTTCCTCTGGAATGGACTGACACATCTGAGGGTCTCTTGGAATGGTGCCACGACCCTGGAGTTCCTCTCGCCTTTCCTGTGGAGAGCGCCTCCTCTTGAGATGCGACGGGAATGCCGGGAAATCTTTCCCTACGAAACAGGGAAAGGATCCCTCATCGCGAGCTAGGAGGGGGAAACGGGGCTCCCCTGGATGTGTGCGGGACCCACGTGCTTCCTCTCGAGTGGAGACGGGTATGTCGGGGAACTTCTTGAGTTGCAGCAAGGGTGTGAAGGACCCTTTGGAAGTTCCAGTGGTTATACGTGATTAGCCTCGAGAATCCTCAGCGGAAATGGGCCTCATCTCGCCTGGAGGGCAAAACCTCCTGGATTTTCTCGAGTTGCGGCAGGTGCTCTCGACTTACGACGGGGACCTCAGGGACCCGCTCTGGTGGCCTCAGGAAAGGCCAGTCCCCATGCGAGTTCCTCGGGGGCCTCTCGGGATTCCTCTCCCGTCGATGCCGGGGCCTAAGACCTTGTGTGGAGTCGGGGCCGGAACCTGAGGATTCCTCTCCAGTGCTGACATGGATCTTGGGGTACTTCTGGAGTCTCCCCAGGGGAGTCACTCCTCGTCTCGAATGCAGGCATGCACTTGCGCTTTCCTCCAGAGCGGTAGCAGCAGTGTCACGCAGTCCGCCGCGTGGACCAAAGGATCTAAGGTTTTCCCTCGAGTCTTTCCCACGAGGCTTTCCCACGAGGCTTTCCCACAGGGCTGTCCCACGTGCACACGTGGTGGGAGTCGATCCTCGGCTTGAACGTCAAGGCAGTGCAGGGAAAACTGTTTCCTCTGGAATGGACTGACACATCTGGGGGACTCTTGGAATGGTGGCATGACCCTGGAGTTCCTCTCGCCTTTCCTGTGGAGAGCGCCTCCTCTTGAGATGCGACGGGAACGCCGGGAATTCTTTCCCTACGAAACAGGGAAAGGATCCCTCATCTCGAGCTAGGAGGCGGAAACGGGTCTCCCCTGGATGTGTGCGGGACACCACGTGCTTCCTCTCGAGTGGAGACGGGTATGTCGGGGAACTTCTTGAGTTGCAGCAAGGGTGTGAAGGACCCTTTGGAAGTTCCAGTGGTTAGATGTGATTGGCCTCGAGAAGCCTCAGCGGAAATGGGCCTCATCTCGCCTGGAGGGCAAAACCTCCTGGATTTTCTCGAGTTGCGGCAGGTGCTCTCGACTTACGACGGGGACCTCAGGGACCCGCTCTGGTGGCCTCAGGAAAGGCCAGTCCCCATGCGTGTTCCTCGGGGGCCTATCCGGATTCCTCTCCCGTCGATGCCGGGGCCTAAGACCTTGTGTGGAGTCGGGGCCGGAACCTGAGGATTCCTCTCCAGTGCTGACATGGATCTTGGGGTACTTCTGGAGTCTCCCCAGGGGAGTCAGTCCTCGTCTCGGATGCGGGCATGCACTTGCCCTTTCCTCCAGAGCGGTAGCAGCAGTGTCACGCAGTCCGTCGTGTGGACCAAAGGATCTATGGTTTTCCCTCGAGTCTTTCCCACGAGGCTTTCCCAGGAGGCTTTCCCACAGGGCTGTCCCACGTGCACACGTGGTGGGAGTCGATCCTCGGCTTGAACGTCAAGGCAGTGCAGGGAAAACAGGTTCCTCTGGAATGGACAGACACATCTGGGGGACTCTTGGAATGGTGGCACGACCCTGGAGTTCCTCTCGCCTTTCCTGTGGAGAGCGCCTCCTCTTGAGATGCGACGGGAACGCCGGGAATTCTTTCCCTACGAAACAGGGAAAGGATCCCTCATCTCGAGCTAGGAGGCGGCAACGGGGCTCCCCTGAATGTGTGCGGGACCCCACGTGCTTCCTCTCGAGTGGAGACGGGTATGTCGGGGAACTTCTTGAGTTGCAGCAAGGGTGTGAAGGACCCTTTGGAAGGTCCAGTGGTTAGATGTGATTGGTCTCGAGAAGCCTCAGCGGAAATGGGCCTCATCTCGCCTGGAGGGCAAAACCTCCTGGATTTTCTCGAGTTGCGGCAGGTGCTCTCGGCTTACGACGGGGACCTCAGGGAACCGCTCTGGTGGCCTCAGGAAAGGCCAGTCCCCATGCGAGTTCCTCGGGGGCCTCTGGGGATTCCTCTCCCGTCGATGCCGGGGCCTAAGACCTTGTGTGGAGTCGGGGCCGGAACCTGAGGATTCCTCTCCAGTGCTGACATGGATCTTGGGGTACTTCTGGAGTCTCCCCAGGGGAGTCAGTCCTCGTCTCGAATGCGGGCATGCACTTGAGATTTCCTCCAGAGCGGTAGCAGCAGTGTCACGCAGTCCGCCGCGTGGATCAAAGAATGTATGGTTTTCCCTCGAGTCTTTCCCACGAGGCTTTCCCACTGGGCTGTCCCACGTGCACACGTGGCGGGAGTCGATCCTCTGCTTGAACGACAAGACAGTGCAGGGAAAACAGGTTCCTCTGGAATGGACTGACACATCTGGGGGACTCTTGGAATGGTGGCACGACCCTGGAGTTCCTCTCGCCTTTCCTGTGGAGAGCGCCTCCTCTTGAGATGCGACGGGAACGCCGGGAATTCTTTCCCTACGAAACAGGGAAAGGATCCCTCATCTCGAGCTAGGAGGGGGAAACGGGGCTCCCCTGGATGTGTGCGGGACACCACGTGCTTCCTCTAGAGTGCAGACGGGTATGTCGGGGAACTTCTTGAGTTGCAGCAAGGGTGTGAAGGACCCTTTGGAAGTTCCAGTGGTTAGACGTGATTGGCCTCGAGAAGCCTCAGCGGAAATGGGCCTCATCTCGCCTGGAGGGCAAAACCTCCTGGATTTTCTCGAGTTGCGGCAGGTGCTCTCGACTTACGACGGGGACCTCAGGGACCCGCTCTGGTGGCCTCAGGAAAGGCCAGTCCCCATGCGAGTTCCTCGGGAGCCTCTCGGGATTCCTCTCCCGTCGATGCCGGGGCCTAAGACCTTGTGTGGAGTCGGGGCCGGAACCTGAGGATTCCTCTCCAGTGCTGACATGGATCTTGGGGTACTTCTGGAGTCTCCCCAGGGGGGTCAGTCCTCGTCTCGAATGCGGGCATGCACTTGCACTTTCCTCCAGAGCGGTAGCAGCAGTGTCACGCAGTCCGCCGCGTGGATAAAAGGATCTATGGTTTTCCCTCGAGTCTTTCCCACGAGTCTTTCCCACGAGGCTTTCCCACAGGGCTGTCCCACGTGCACACGTGGTGGGAGTCGATCCTCGGCTTGAACGTCAAGGCAGTGCAGGGAAAACAGGTTCCTCTGGAAAGGACTGACACATCTGGGGGACTCTTGGAATGGTGGCACGACCCTGGAGTTCCTCTCGCCTTTCCTGTGGAGAGCGCCTCGTCTTGAGATGTGACGGGAACGCCGGGAATTCTTTCCCTACGAAACAGGGAAAGGATCCCTCATCTCGAGCTAGGAGGCGGAAACGGGGCTCCCCTGGATGTGTGGGGGACCCCACGTGCTTCCTCTCGAGTGGAGTCGGGTATGTCGGGGAACTTCTTGAGTTGCAGCAAGGGTGTGAAGGACCCTTTGGAAGTTCCAGTGGTTAGATGTGATTGGCCTCGAGAAGCCTCAGCGGAAATGGGCCTCATCTCGCCTGGAGGGCAAAACCTCCTGGATTTTCTCGAGTTGCGGCAGGTGCTCTCGACTTACGACGGGGACCTCAGGGAACCGCTCTGGTGGCCTCAGGAAAGGCCAGTCCCCATGCGAGTTCCTCGGGGGCCTCTCGGGATTCCTCTCCCGTCGATGCCGGGGCCTAAGACCTTGTGTGGAGTCGGGGCCGGAACCTGAGGATTCCTCTCCAGTGCTGACATGGATCTTGGGGTACTTCCGGAGTCTCCCCAGGGGGGTCAGTCCTCGTCTCGAATGCGGGCATGCACTTGCACTTTCCTCCAGAGCGGTAGCAGCAGTGTCACGCAGTCCGCCGCGTGGATAAAAGGATCTATGGTTTTCCCCCGAGTCTTTCCCACGAGTCTTTCCCACGAGGCTTTCCCACAGGGCTGTCCCACGTGCACACGTGGTGGGAGTCGATCCTCGGCTTGAACGTCAAGGCAGTGCAGGGAAAACAGGTTCCTCTGGAATGGACTGACACATCTGGGGGACTCTTGGAATGGTGGCACGACCCTGGAGTTCCTCTCGCCTTTCCTGTGGAGAGCGCCTCTTCTTGAGATGCGACGGGAACGCCGGGAATTCTTTCCCTACGAAACAGGGAAAGGATCCCTCATCTCGAGCTAGGAGGCGGAAACGGGGCTCCCCTGGATGTGTGGGGGACCCCACGTGCTTCCTCTCGAGTGGAGACGGGTATGTCGGGGAACTTCTTGAGTTGCAGCAAGGGTGTGAAGGACCCTTTGGAAGTTCCAGTGGTTAGATGTGATTGGCCTCGAGAAGCCTCAGCGGAAATGGGCCTCATCTCGCCTGGAGGGCAAAACCTCCTGGATTTTCTCGAGTTGCGGCAGGTGCTCTCGACTTACGACGGGGACCTCAGGGAACCGCTCTGGTGGCCTCAGGAAAGGCCAGTCCCCATGCGAGTTCCTCGGGGGCCTCTCGGGATTCTTCTCCCGTCGATGCCGGGGCCTAAGACCTTGTGTGGAGTCGGGCCGGAACCTGAGGATTCCTCTCCAGTGCTGACATGGATCTTGGGGTACTTCTGGAGTCTCCCCAGGGGAGTCAGTCCTCGTCTCGAATGCGGGCATGCACTTGCGCTTTCCTCCAGAGCGGTAGAAGCAGTGTCACGCAGTCCGCCGCGTGGATCAAAGAATCTATGGTTTTCCCTCGAGTCTTTCCCACGAGGCTTTCCCACGAGGCTTTCCCACAGGGCTGTCCCACGTGCACACGTGGTGGGAGTCGATCCTCGGCTTGAACGTCAAGGCAGTGCAGGGAAAACAGGTTCCTCTGGAATGGACTGACACATCTGGGGGACTCTTGGAATGGTGGCACGACCCTGGAGTTCCTCTCGCCTTTCCTGTGGAGAGCGCCTCCTCTTGAGATGCGACGGGAACGCCGGGAATTCTTTCCCAACGAAACAGGGAAAGGATCCCTCATCTCGAGCTAGGAGGCGGAAACGGGGCTCCCCTGGATGTGTGCGGGACCCACGTGCTTCCTCTCGAGTGGAGACGGGTATGTCGGGGAACTTCTTGAGTTGCAGCAAGGGTGTGAAGGACCCTTTGGAAGTTCCAGTGGTTAGACGTGATTAGCCTCGAGAAGCCTCAGCGGAAATGGGCCTCATCGCGCCTGGAGGGCAAAACCTCCTGGATTTTCTCGAGTTGCGGCAGGTGCTCTCGACTTACGACGGGGACCTCAGGGACCCGTTCTGGTGGCCTCAGGAAAGGACAGTCCCCATGCGAGTTCCTCGGGGGCCTCTCGGGATTCCTCTCTCGTCGATGCCGGGGCCTAAGACCTTGTGTGGAGTCGGGGCCGGAACCTGAGGATTCCTCTCCAGTGCTGACATGGATCTTGGGGTACTTCTGGAGTCTCCCCAGGGGAGTCAGTCCTCGTCTCGAATGCGGGCATGCACTTGCGCTTTCCTCCAGAGCGGTAGCAGCAGTGTCACGCAGTCCGCCGCGTGGATCAAAGAATCTATGGTTTTCCCTCGAGTCTTTCCCACGAGGCTTTCCCAGGAGGCTTTCCCACAGGGCTGTCCCACGTGCACACGTGGTTGGAGTCGTTCCTCGGCTTTAACGTCAAGGCAGTGCAGGGAAAACAGGTTCCTCTGGAATGGACTGACACATCTGGGGGACTCTTGGAATGGTGTCACGACCCTGGAGTTCCTCTCGCCTTTCCTGTGGAGAGAGCCTCCTCTTGAGATGCGACGGGAACGCCGGGAATTCTTTCCCTACGAAACAGGGAAAGGATCCCTCATCTCGAGCTAGGAGGCGGAAACTTGGCTCCCCTGGATGTGTGCGGGACCCACGTGCTTCCTCTCGAGTGGAGACGGGTATGTCGGGGAACTTCTTGAGTTGCAGCAAGGTTGTGAAGGACCCTTTGGAAGTTCCAGTGGTTAGACGTGATTAGCGTCGAGAAGCCTCAGCGGAAATGGGCCTCATCGCGCCTGGAGGGTAAAACCTCCTGGATTTTCTCGAGTTGCGGCAGGTGCTCTCGACTTACGACGTGGACCTCAGGGACCCGCTCTGGTGGCCTCAGGAAAGGCCAGTCCCCATGCGAGTTCCTCGGGAGCCTCTGGGGATTCCTCTCCCGTCGATGCCGGGGCCTAAGACCTTGTGTGGAGTCGGGGCCGGAACCTGAGGATTCCTCTCCAGTGCTGACATGGATCTTGGGGTACTTCTGGAGTCTCCCCAGGGGAGTCAGTCCTCGTCTCGAATGCGGGCATGCACTTGCGCTTTCCTCCAGAGCGGTAGCAGCAGTGTCACGCAGTCCGACGCGTGGATCAAAGAATCTATGGTTTTCCCTCGAGACTTTCCCACGAGGCTTTCCCACGAGGCTTTCTCACAGGGCTGTCCCACGTGCACACGTGGTGGGAGTCGATCCTCGGCTTGAACGTCAAGGCAGTGCAGGGAAAACAGGTTCCTCTGGAATGGACTGACACATCTGGGGGACTCTTGGAATGGTGGCACGACCCTGGAGTTCCTCTCGCCTTTCCTGTGGAGAGCGCCTCCTCTTGAGATGCGACGGGAACGCCGGGAATTCTTTCCCTACCAAACAGGGAAAGGATCACTCATCTCGAGCTAGGAGGCCGAAATGCGGCTCCCCTGGATGTGTGCGGGACCCCACGTGCTTCCTCTCGAGTGGAGACGGGTATGTCGGGGAACTTCTTGAGTTGCAGCAAGGGTTGAAGGACCCTTTGGAAGTTCCAGTGGTTAGAAGTGATTAGCCTCGAGAAGCCTCAGCGGAAATGGGCCCCATCTCGCCTGGAGAGCAAAACCTCCTGGATTTTCTCGAGTTGCGGCAGGTGCTCTCGACTTACGACAGGGACCTCAGAGACCCGCTCTGGTGGCCTCAGGAAAGGCCAGTCCCCATGCGAGTTCCTCGGGTCCTCTCGGGATTCCTCTCCCGTCGATGCTGGGGCCTAAGACCTTGTGTGGAGTCGGGGCCGGAACCTGAGGATTCCTCTCCAGTGCTGACATGGATCTTGGGGTACTTCTGGAGTCTCCCCAGGGGAGTCAGTCCTCGTCTCGAATGCGGGCATGCACTTGCGCTTTCCTCCAGAGCGGTAGCAGCAGTGTCACGCAGTCCGCCGCGTGGATCAAAGGATCTATGGTTTTCCCTCGAGTCTTTCCCACGAGGCTTTCCCACGAGGCTTTCCCACAGGGCTGTCCCACGTGCACACGTGGTGGGAGTCGATCCTCGGCTTGAACGTCAAGGCAGTGCAGGGAAAACAGGTTCCTCTGGAATGGACTGACATATCTGGGGGTCTCTTGGAATGGTGCCACGACCCTGGAGTTCCTCTCGCCTTTCCTGTGGAGAGCGCCACCTCTTGAGATGCGACGGGAACGCCGGGAATTCTTTCCCTACGAAACAGGGAAAGGATCCGTCATCTCGAGCTAGGAGGCGGAAACGGGGTTCCCCTGGATGTGTGCGGGACCCCACGTGCTTCCTCTCGAGTGGAGACGGGTATGTCGGGGAACTGCTTGAGTTGCAGCAAGGGTGTGAAGGACCATTTGGAAGTTCCAGCGGTTAGATGTGATTAGCCTCGAGAAGCCTCAGCGGAAATGGGCCTCATCTCGCCTGGAGGGCAAAACCTCCTGGATTTTCTCCAGTTGCCGCAGGTGCTCTCGACTTACGATGGGGACCTCAGGGACCCGCTCTGGTGGCCTCAGGAAAGGCCAGTCCCCATGCGAGTTCCTCGGGGGCCTCTCGGCATTCCTCTCCCGTCGATGCCGGGGCCTAAGACCTTGTGTGGAGTCGGGGCCGGAACCTGAGGATGACTCTCCAGTGCTGACATGAATCTTGGGGAACTTCTGGAGTCTCCCCACGGGAGTCAGTCCTCGTCTCGAATGCGGGCATGCACTTGCGCTTTCCTCCAGAGCGGTAGCAGCAGTGTCACTCAGTCCGCCGCGTGGATCAAAGGATCTATGGTTTTCCCTCGAGTCTTTCCCACGAGGCTTTCCCACGAGGCTTTCCCACAGGGCTGTCCCACGTGCACACGTGGTGGGAGTGGATCCTCGGCTTGAACGTCAAGGCAGTGCAGGGAAAACAGGTTCCTCTGGAATGGACTGACACATCTGGGGGACTCTTGGAATGGTGGCACGACCCTGGAGTTCCTCTCGCCTTTCCTGTGGAGAGAGCCTCCTCTTGAGATGCGACGGGAACGCCGGGAATTCTTTCCCTACCAAACAGGGAAAGGATCACTCATCTCGAGCTAGGAGGCCGAAATGCGGCTCCCCTGGATGTGTGCGGGACCCCACGTGCTTCCTCTCGAGTGGAGACGGGTATGTCGGGGAACTTCTTGAGTTGCAGCAAGGGTTGAAGGACCCTTTGGAAGTTCCAGTGGTTAGAAGTGATTAGCCTCGAGAAGCCTCAGCGGAAATGGGCCCCATCTCGCCTGGAGAGCAAAACCTCCTGGATTTTCTCGAGTTGCGGCAGGTGCTCTCGACTTACGACAGGGACCTCAGAGACCCGCTCTGGTGGCCTCAGGAAAGGCCAGTCCCCATGCGAGTTCCTCGGGTCCTCTCGGGATTCCTCTCCCGTCGATGCTGGGGCCTAAGACCTTGTGTGGAGTCGGGGCCGGAACCTGAGGATTCCTCTCCAGTGCTGACATGGATCTTGGGGTACTTCTGGAGTCTCCCCAGGGGAGTCAGTCCTCGTCTCGAATGCGGGCATGCACTTGCGCTTTCCTCCAGAGCGGTAGCAGCAGTGTCACGCAGTCCACCTCGTGGATCAAAGGATCTATGGTTTTCCCTCGAGTCTTTCCCAAGAGGCTTTCCCACGAGGCTTTCCCACAGGGCTGTCCCACGTGCACACGTGGTGGGAGTCGATCCTCGGCTTGAACGTCAAGGCAGTGCAGGGAAAACAGGTTCCTCTGGAATGGACTGACACATCTGAGGGTCTCTTGGAATGGTGCCACGACCCTGGAGTTCCTCTCGCCTTTCCTGTGGAGAGCGCCTCCTCTTGAGATGCGACGGGAATGCCGGGAAATCTTTCCCTACGAAACAGGGAAAGGATCCCTCATCGCGAGCTAGGAGGGGGAAACGGGGCTCCCCTGGATGTGTGCGGGACCCACGTGCTTCCTCTCGAGTGGAGACGGGTATGTCGGGGAACTTCTTGAGTTGCAGCAAGGGTGTGAAGGACCCTTTGGAAGTTCCAGTGGTTATACGTGATTAGCCTCGAGAATCCTCAGCGGAAATGGGCCTCATCTCGCCTGGAGGGCAAAACCTCCTGGATTTTCTCGAGTTGCGGCAGGTGCTCTCGACTTACGACGGGGACCTCAGGGACCCGCTCTGGTGGCCTCAGGAAAGGCCAGTCCCCATGCGAGTTCCTCGGGGGCCTCTCGGGATTCCTCTCCCGTCGATGCCGGGGCCTAAGACCTTGTGTGGAGTCGGGGCCGGAACCTGAGGATTCCTCTCCAGTGCTGACATGGATCTTGGGGTACTTCTGGAGTCTCCCCAGGGGAGTCACTCCTCGTCTCGAATGCAGGCATGCACTTGCGCTTTCCTCCAGAGCGGTAGCAGCAGTGTCACGCAGTCCGCCGCGTGGACCAAAGGATCTAAGGTTTTCCCTCGAGTCTTTCCCACGAGGCTTTCCCACGAGGCTTTCCCACAGGGCTGTCCCACGTGCACACGTGGTGGGAGTCGATCCTCGGCTTGAACGTCAAGGCAGTGCAGGGAAAACTGTTTCCTCTGGAATGGACTGACACATCTGGGGGACTCTTGGAATGGTGGCATGACCCTGGAGTTCCTCTCGCCTTTCCTGTGGAGAGCGCCTCCTCTTGAGATGCGACGGGAACGCCGGGAATTCTTTCCCTACGAAACAGGGAAAGGATCCCTCATCTCGAGCTAGGAGGCGGAAACGGGTCTCCCCTGGATGTGTGCGGGACACCACGTGCTTCCTCTCGAGTGGAGACGGGTATGTCGGGGAACTTCTTGAGTTGCAGCAAGGGTGTGAAGGACCCTTTGGAAGTTCCAGTGGTTAGATGTGATTGGCCTCGAGAAGCCTCAGCGGAAATGGGCCTCATCTCGCCTGGAGGGCAAAACCTCCTGGATTTTCTCGAGTTGCGGCAGGTGCTCTCGACTTACGACGGGGACCTCAGGGACCCGCTCTGGTGGCCTCAGGAAAGGCCAGTCCCCATGCGTGTTCCTCGGGGGCCTATCCGGATTCCTCTCCCGTCGATGCCGGGGCCTAAGACCTTGTGTGGAGTCGGGGCCGGAACCTGAGGATTCCTCTCCAGTGCTGACATGGATCTTGGGGTACTTCTGGAGTCTCCCCAGGGGAGTCAGTCCTCGTCTCGGATGCGGGCATGCACTTGCCCTTTCCTCCAGAGCGGTAGCAGCAGTGTCACGCAGTCCGTCGTGTGGACCAAAGGATCTATGGTTTTCCCTCGAGTCTTTCCCACGAGGCTTTCCCAGGAGGCTTTCCCACAGGGCTGTCCCACGTGCACACGTGGTGGGAGTCGATCCTCGGCTTGAACGTCAAGGCAGTGCAGGGAAAACAGGTTCCTCTGGAATGGACAGACACATCTGGGGGACTCTTGGAATGGTGGCACGACCCTGGAGTTCCTCTCGCCTTTCCTGTGGAGAGCGCCTCCTCTTGAGATGCGACGGGAACGCCGGGAATTCTTTCCCTACCAAACAGGGAAAGGATCACTCATCTCGAGCTAGGAGGCCGAAATGCGGCTCCCCTGGATGTGTGCGGGACCCCACGTGCTTCCTCTCGAGTGGAGACGGGTATGTCGGGGAACTTCTTGAGTTGCAGCAAGGGTTGAAGGACCCTTTGGAAGTTCCAGTGGTTAGAAGTGATTAGCCTCGAGAAGCCTCAGCGGAAATGGGCCCCATCTCGCCTGGAGAGCAAAACCTCCTGGATTTTCTCGAGTTGCGGCAGGTGCTCTCGACTTACGACAGGGACCTCAGAGACCCGCTCTGGTGGCCTCAGGAAAGGCCAGTCCCCATGCGAGTTCCTCGGGTCCTCTCGGGATTCCTCTCCCGTCGATGCTGGGGCCTAAGACCTTGTGTGGAGTCGGGGCCGGAACCTGAGGATTCCTCTCCAGTGCTGACATGGATCTTGGGGTACTTCTGGAGTCTCCCCAGGGGAGTCAGTCCTCGTCTCGAATGCGGGCATGCACTTGCGCTTTCCTCCAGAGCGGTAGCAGCAGTGTCACGCAGTCCGCCGCGTGGATCAAAGGATCTATGGTTTTCCCTCGAGTCTTTCCCACGAGGCTTTCCCACGAGGCTTTCCCACAGGGCTGTCCCACGTGCACACGTGGTGGGAGTCGATCCTCGGCTTGAACGTCAAGGCAGTGCAGGGAAAACAGGTTCCTCTGGAATGGACTGACATATCTGGGGGTCTCTTGGAATGGTGCCACGACCCTGGAGTTCCTCTCGCCTTTCCTGTGGAGAGCGCCACCTCTTGAGATGCGACGGGAACGCCGGGAATTCTTTCCCTACGAAACAGGGAAAGGATCCGTCATCTCGAGCTAGGAGGCGGAAACGGGGTTCCCCTGGATGTGTGCGGGACCCCACGTGCTTCCTCTCGAGTGGAGACGGGTATGTCGGGGAACTGCTTGAGTTGCAGCAAGGGTGTGAAGGACCATTTGGAAGTTCCAGCGGTTAGATGTGATTAGCCTCGAGAAGCCTCAGCGGAAATGGGCCTCATCTCGCCTGGAGGGCAAAACCTCCTGGATTTTCTCCAGTTGCCGCAGGTGCTCTCGACTTACGATGGGGACCTCAGGGACCCGCTCTGGTGGCCTCAGGAAAGGCCAGTCCCCATGCGAGTTCCTCGGGGGCCTCTCGGCATTCCTCTCCCGTCGATGCCGGGGCCTAAGACCTTGTGTGGAGTCGGGGCCGGAACCTGAGGATGACTCTCCAGTGCTGACATGAATCTTGGGGAACTTCTGGAGTCTCCCCACGGGAGTCAGTCCTCGTCTCGAATGCGGGCATGCACTTGCGCTTTCCTCCAGAGCGGTAGAAGCAGTGTCACGCAGTCCGCCGCGTGGATCAAAGAATCTATGGTTTTCCCTCGAGTCTTTCCCACGAGGCTTTCCCACGAGGCTTTCCCACAGGGCTGTCCCACGTGCACACGTGGTGGGAGTCGATCCTCGGCTTGAACGTCAAGGCAGTGCAGGGAAAACAGGTTCCTCTGGAATGGACTGACACATCTGGGGGACTCTTGGAATGGTGGCACGACCCTGGAGTTCCTCTCGCCTTTCCTGTGGAGAGCGCCTCCTCTTGAGATGCGACGGGAACGCCGGGAATTCTTTCCCAACGAAACAGGGAAAGGATCCCTCATCTCGAGCTAGGAGGCGGAAACGGGGCTCCCCTGGATGTGTGCGGGACCCACGTGCTTCCTCTCGAGTGGAGACGGGTATGTCGGGGAACTTCTTGAGTTGCAGCAAGGGTGTGAAGGACCCTTTGGAAGTTCCAGTGGTTAGACGTGATTAGCCTCGAGAAGCCTCAGCGGAAATGGGCCTCATCGCGCCTGGAGGGCAAAACCTCCTGGATTTTCTCGAGTTGCGGCAGGTGCTCTCGACTTACGACGGGGACCTCAGGGACCCGTTCTGGTGGCCTCAGGAAAGGACAGTCCCCATGCGAGTTCCTCGGGGGCCTCTCGGGATTCCTCTCTCGTCGATGCCGGGGCCTAAGACCTTGTGTGGAGTCGGGGCCGGAACCTGAGGATTCCTCTCCAGTGCTGACATGGATCTTGGGGTACTTCTGGAGTCTCCCCAGGGGAGTCAGTCCTCGTCTCGAATGCGGGCATGCACTTGCGCTTTCCTCCAGAGCGGTAGCAGCAGTGTCACGCAGTCCGCCGCGTGGATCAAAGAATCTATGGTTTTCCCTCGAGTCTTTCCCACGAGGCTTTCCCAGGAGGCTTTCCCACAGGGCTGTCCCACGTGCACACGTGGTTGGAGTCGTTCCTCGGCTTTAACGTCAAGGCAGTGCAGGGAAAACAGGTTCCTCTGGAATGGACTGACACATCTGGGGGACTCTTGGAATGGTGTCACGACCCTGGAGTTCCTCTCGCCTTTCCTGTGGAGAGAGCCTCCTCTTGAGATGCGACGGGAACGCCGGGAATTCTTTCCCTACGAAACAGGGAAAGGATCCCTCATCTCGAGCTAGGAGGCGGAAACTTGGCTCCCCTGGATGTGTGCGGGACCCACGTGCTTCCTCTCGAGTGGAGACGGGTATGTCGGGGAACTTCTTGAGTTGCAGCAAGGTTGTGAAGGACCCTTTGGAAGTTCCAGTGGTTAGACGTGATTAGCGTCGAGAAGCCTCAGCGGAAATGGGCCTCATCGCGCCTGGAGGGTAAAACCTCCTGGATTTTCTCGAGTTGCGGCAGGTGCTCTCGACTTACGACGTGGACCTCAGGGACCCGCTCTGGTGGCCTCAGGAAAGGCCAGTCCCCATGCGAGTTCCTCGGGAGCCTCTGGGGATTCCTCTCCCGTCGATGCCGGGGCCTAAGACCTTGTGTGGAGTCGGGGCCGGAACCTGAGGATTCCTCTCCAGTGCTGACATGGATCTTGGGGTACTTCTGGAGTCTCCCCAGGGGAGTCAGTCCTCGTCTCGAATGCGGGCATGCACTTGCGCTTTCCTCCAGAGCGGTAGCAGCAGTGTCACGCAGTCCGACGCGTGGATCAAAGAATCTATGGTTTTCCCTCGAGACTTTCCCACGAGGCTTTCCCACGAGGCTTTCTCACAGGGCTGTCCCACGTGCACACGTGGTGGGAGTCGATCCTCGGCTTGAACGTCAAGGCAGTGCAGGGAAAACAGGTTCCTCTGGAATGGACTGACACATCTGGGGGACTCTTGGAATGGTGGCACGACCCTGGAGTTCCTCTCGCCTTTCCTGTGGAGAGCGCCTCCTCTTGAGATGCGACGGGAACGCCGGGAATTCTTTCCCTACCAAACAGGGAAAGGATCCCTCTTCTCGAGCTAGGAGGCGGAAACGGGGCTCCCCTGGATGTGTGCGGGACCCACGTGCTTCCTCTCGAGTGGAGACGGGTATGTCGGGGAACTTCTTGAGTTGCAGCAAGGGTGTGAAGGACCCTTTGGAAGTTCCAGTGGTTAGACGTGATTAGCCTCGAGAAGCCTCAGCGGAAATGGGCCTCATCGCGCCTGGAGGGCAAAACCTCCTGGATTTTCTCGAGTTGCGGCAGGTGCTCTCGACTTACGACGGGGACCTCAGGGACCCGTTCTGGTGGCCTCAGGAAAGGACAGTCCCCATGCGAGTTCCTCGGGGGCCTCTCGGGATTCCTCTCTCGTCGATGCCGGGGCCTAAGACCTTGTGTGGAGTCGGGGCCGGAACCTGAGGATTCCTCTCCAGTGCTGACATGGATCTTGGGGTACTTCTGGAGTCTCCCCAGGGGAGTCAGTCCTCGTGTCGAATGCGGGCATGCACTTGCGCTTTCCTCCAGAGCGGTAGCAGCAGTGTCACGCAGTCCGCCGCGTGGATCAAAGAATCTATGGTTTTCCCTCGAGTCTTTCCCACGAGGCTTTCCCAGGAGGCTTTCCCACAGGGCTGTCCCACGTGCACACGTGGTTGGAGTCGTTCCTCGGCTTTAACGTCAAGGCAGTGCAGGGAAAACAGGTTCCTCTGAAATGGAATGACACATCTGGGGGACTCTTGGAATGGTGTCACGACCCTGGAGTTCCTCTCGCCTTTCCTGTGGAGAGAGCCTCCTCTTGAGATGCGACGGGAACGCCGGGAATTCTTTCCCTACGAAACAGGGAAAGGATCCCTCATCTCGAGCTAGGAGGCGGAAACGGGGCTCCCCTGGATGTGTGCGGGACCCACGTGCTTCCTCTCGAGTGGAGACGGGTATGTCGGGGAACTTCTTGAGTTGCAGCAAGGTTGTGAAGGACCCTTTGGAAGTTCCAGTGGTTAGACGTGATTAGCGTCGAGAAGCCTCAGCGGAAATGGGCCTCATCGTGCCTGGAGGGTAAAACCTCCTGGATTTTCTCGAGTTGCGGCAGGTGCTCTCGACTTACGACGTGGACCTCAGGGACCCGCTCTGGTGGCCTCAGGAAAGGCCAGTCCCCATGCGAGTTCCTCGGGAGCCTCTGGGGATTCCTCTCCCGTCGATGCCGGGGCCTAAGACCTTGTGTGGAGTCGGGGCCGGAACCTGAGGATTCCTCTCCAGTGCTGACATGGATCTTGGGGTACTTCTGGAGTCTCCCCACGGGAGTCAGTCCTCGTCTCGAATGCGGGCATGCACTTGCGCTTTCCTCCAGAGCGGTAGCAGCAGTGTCACGCAGTCCGCCGCGTGGATCAAAGAATGTATGGTTTTCCCTCGAGTCTTTCCCACGAGGCTTTCCCACAGGGCTGTCCCACGTGCACACGTGGTGGGAGTCGATCCTCGGCTTGAACGTCAAGGCAGTGCAGGGAAAACAGGTTCCTCTGGAATGGACTGACACATCTGGGGGACTCTTGGAATGGTGGCACGACCCTGGAGTTCCTCTCGCCTTTCCTGTGGAGAGCGCCTCGTCTTGAGATGTGACGGGAACGCCGGGAATTCTTTCCCTACGAAACAGGGAAAGGATCCCTCATCTCGAGCCAGGAGGCGGAAACGGGGCTCCCCTGGATGTGTGCGGGACCCCACGTGCTTCCTCTCGAGTGGAGACGGGTATGTCGGGGAACTTCTTGAGTTGCAGCAAGGGTGTGAAGGACCCTTTGGAAGTTCCAGTGGTTAGATGTGATTGGCCTCGAGAAGCCTCAGCGGAAATGGGCCTCATCTCGCCTGGAGGGCAAAACCTCCTGGATTTTCTCGAGTTGCGGCAGTTGCTCTCGACTTACGACGGGGACCTCAGGGAACCGCTCTGGTGGCCTCAGGAAAGGCCAGTCCCCATGCGAGTTCCTCGGGGGCCTCTCGGGATTCTTCTCCCGTCGATGCCGGGGCCTAAGACCTTGTGTGGAGTCGGGCCGGAACCTGAGGATTCCTCTCCAGTGCTGACATGGATCTTGGGGTACTTCTGGAGTCTCCCCAGGGGAGTCAGTCCTCGTCTCGAATGCGGGCATGCACTTGCGCTTTCCTCCAGAGCGGTAGCAGCAGTGTCACGCAGTCCGCCGCGTGGATCAAAGAATCTATGGTTTTCCCTCGAGTCTTTCCCACGAGGCTTTCCCACGAGGCTTTCCCACAGGGCTGTCCCACGTGCACACGTGGTGGGAGTCGATCCTCGGCTTGAACGTCAAGGCAGTGCAGGGAAAACAGGTTCCTCTGGAATGGACTGACACATCTGGGGGACTCTTGGAATGGTGGCACGACCCTGGAGTTCCTCTCGCCTTTCCTGTGGAGAGCGCCTCCTCTTGAGATGCGACGGGAACGCCGGGAATTCTTTCCCAACGAAACAGGGAAAGGATCCCTCATCTCGAGCTAGGAGGCGGAAACGGGGCTCCCCTGGATGTGTGCGGGACCCACGTGCTTCCTCTCGAGTGGAAACGGGTATGTCGGGGAAATTCTTGAGTTGCAGCAAGGGTGTGAAGGACCCTTTGGAAGTTCCAGTGGTTAGACGTGATTAGCCTCGAGAAGCCTCAGCGGAAATGGGCCTCATCGCGCCTGGAGGGCAAAACCTCCTGGATTTTCTCGAGTTGCGGCAGGTGCTCTCGACTTACGACGGGGACCTCAGGGACCCGTTCTGGTGGCCTCAGGAAAGGACAGTCCCCATGCGAGTTCCTCGGGGGCCTCTCGGGATTCCTCTCCCGTCGATGCCGGGGCCTAAGACCTTGTGTGGAGTCGGGGCCGGAACCTGAGGATTCCTCTCCAGTGCTGACATGGATCTTGGGGTACTTCTGGAGTCTCCCCAGGGGAGTCAGTCCTCGTCTCGAATGCGGGCATGCACTTGCGCTTTCCTCCAGAGCGGTAGCAGCAGTGTCACGCAGTCCGCCGCGTGGATCAAAGAATCTATGGTTTTCCCTCGAGTCTTTCCCACGAGGCTTTCCCACAGGGCTGTCCCACGTGCACACGTGGTGGGAGTCGATCCTCGGCTTGAACGTCAAGGCAGTGCAGGGAAAACAGGTTCCTCTGGAATGGACTGACACATCTGGGTGACTCTTGGAATGGTGGCATGACCCTGGAGTTCCTCTCGCCTTTCCTGTGGAGAGCGCCTCCTCTTGAGATGCGACGGGAACGCCGGGAATTCTTTCCCTACGAAACAGGGAAAGGATCCCTCATCTCGAGCTTGGAGGGGGAAACGGGGCTCCCCTGGATGTGTGCGGGACACCACGAACTTCCTCTCGAGTGCAGACGGGTATGTCGGGGAACTTCTTGAGTTGCAGCAAGGGTGTGAAGGACCCTTTGGAAGTTCCAGTGGTTAGACGTGATTGGCCTCGAGAAGCCTCATCGGAAATGGGCCTCATCTCGCCTGGAGGGCAAAACCTCCTGGATTTTCTCGAGTTGCGGCAGGTGCTCTCGACTTACGACGGGGACCTCAGGGAACCGCTCTGGTGGCCTCAGGAAAGGCCAGTCCCCATGCGAGTTCCTCGGGGGCCTCTCGGCATTCCTCTCCCGTCGATGCCGGGGCCTAAGACCTTGTGTGGAGTCGGGGCCGGAACCTGAGGATTCCTCTCCAGTGCTGACATGGATCTTGGGGTACTTCTGGAGTCTCCCCAGGGGAGTCAGTCCTCGTCTCGAATGCGGGCATGCACTTGCGCTTTCCTCCAGAGCGGTAGCAGCAGTGTCACGCAGTCCGCCGCGTGGATCAAAGGATCTATGGTTTTCCCTCGAGTCTTTCCCACGAGGCTTTCCCACGAGGCTTTCCCACAGGGCTGTCCCACGTGCACACGTGGTGGGAGTCGATCCTCGGCTTGAACGTCAAGGCAGTGCAGGGAAAACAGGTTCCTCTGGAATGGACTGACATATCTGGGGGTCTCTTGGAATGGTGCCACGACCCTGGAGTTCCTCTCGCCTTTCCTGTGGAGAGCGCCACCTCTTGAGATGCGACGGGAACGCCGGGAATTCTTTCCCTACGAAACAGGGAAAGGATCCCTCATCTCGAGCTAGGAGGCGGAAACGGGGTTCCCCTGGATGTGTGCGGGACCCCACGTGCTTCCTCTCGAGTGGAGACGGGTATGTCGGGGAACTGCTTGAGTTGCAGCAAGGGTGTGAAGGACCATTTGGAAGTTCCAGCGGTTAGATGTGATTAGCCTCGAGAAGCCTCAGCGGAAATGGGCCTCATCTCGCCTGGAGGGCAAAACCTCCTGGATTTTCTCCAGTTGCCGCAGGTGCTCTCGACTTACGATGGGGACCTCAGGGACCCGCTCTGGTGGCCTCAGGAAAGGCCAGTCCCCATGCGAGTTCCTCGGGGGCCTCTCGGCATTCCTCTCCCGTCGATGCCGGGGCCTAAGACCTTGTGTGGAGTCGGGGCCGGAACCTGAGGATGACTCTCCAGTGCTGACATGAATCTTGGGGAACTTCTGGAGTCTCCCCACGGGAGTCAGTCCTCGTCTCGAATGCGGGCATGCACTTGCGCTTTCCTCCAGAGCGGTAGCAGCAGTGTCACTCAGTCCGCCGCGTGGATCAAAGGATCTATGGTTTTCCCTCGAGTCTTTCCCACGAGGCTTTCCCACGAGGCTTTCCCACAGGGCTGTCCCACGTGCACACGTGGTGGGAGTGGATCCTCGGCTTGAACGTCAAGGCAGTGCAGGGAAAACAGGTTCCTCTGGAATGGACTGACACATCTGGGGGACTCTTGGAATGGTGGCACGACCCTGGAGTTCCTCTCGCCTTTCCTGTGGAGAGAGCCTCCTCTTGAGATGCGACGGGAACGCCGGGAATTCTTTCCCTACCAAACAGGGAAAGGATCACTCATCTCGAGCTAGGAGGCCGAAATGCGGCTCCCCTGGATGTGTGCGGGACCCCACGTGCTTCCTCTCGAGTGGAGACGGGTATGTCGGGGAACTTCTTGAGTTGCAGCAAGGGTTGAAGGACCCTTTGGAAGTTCCAGTGGTTAGAAGTGATTAGCCTCGAGAAGCCTCAGCGGAAATGGGCCCCATCTCGCCTGGAGAGCAAAACCTCCTGGATTTTCTCGAGTTGCGGCAGGTGCTCTCGACTTACGACAGGGACCTCAGAGACCCGCTCTGGTGGCCTCAGGAAAGGCCAGTCCCCATGCGAGTTCCTCGGGTCCTCTCGGGATTCCTCTCCCGTCGATGCTGGGGCCTAAGACCTTGTGTGGAGTCGGGGCCGGAACCTGAGGATTCCTCTCCAGTGCTGACATGGATCTTGGGGTACTTCTGGAGTCTCCCCAGGGGAGTCAGTCCTCGTCTCGAATGCGGGCATGCACTTGCGCTTTCCTCCAGAGCGGTAGCAGCAGTGTCACGCAGTCCACCTCGTGGATCAAAGGATCTATGGTTTTCCCTCGAGTCTTTCCCAAGAGGCTTTCCCACGAGGCTTTCCCACAGGGCTGTCCCACGTGCACACGTGGTGGGAGTCGATCCTCGGCTTGAACGTCAAGGCAGTGCAGGGAAAACAGGTTCCTCTGGAATGGACTGACACATCTGAGGGTCTCTTGGAATGGTGCCACGACCCTGGAGTTCCTCTCGCCTTTCCTGTGGAGAGCGCCTCCTCTTGAGATGCGACGGGAATGCCGGGAAATCTTTCCCTACGAAACAGGGAAAGGATCCCTCATCTCGAGCTAGGAGGGGGAAACGGGGCTCCCCTGGATGTGTGCGGGACCCACGTGCTTCCTCTCGAGTGGAGACGGGTATGTCGGGGAACTTCTTGAGTTGCAGCAAGGGTGTGAAGGACCCTTTGGAAGTTCCAGTGGTTATACGTGATTAGCCTCGAGAATCCTCAGCGGAAATGGGCCTCATCGCGCCTGGAGGGCAAAACCTCCTGGATTTTCTCGAGTTGCGGCAGGTGCTCTCGACTTACGACGGGGACCTCAGGGACCCGCTCTGGTGGCCTCAGGAAAGGCCAGTCCCCATGCGAGTTCCTCGGGGGCCTCTCGGGATTCCTCTCCCGTCGATGCCGGGGCCTAAGACCTTGTGTGGAGTCGGGGCCGGAACCTGAGGATTCCTCTCCAGTGCTGACATGGATCTTGGCGTACTTCTGGAGTCTCCCCAGGGGAGTCACTCCTCGTCTCGAATGCAGGCATGCACTTGCGCTTTCCTCCAGAGCGGTAGCAGCAGTGTCACGCAGTCCGCCGCGTGGACCAAAGGATCTAAGGTTTTCCCTCGAGTCTTTCCCACGAGGCTTTCCCACGAGGCTTTCCCACAGGGCTGTCCCACGTGCACACGTGGTGGGAGTCGATCCTCGGCTTGAACGTCAAGGCAGTGCAGGGAAAACTGTTTCCTCTGGAATGGACTGACACATCTGGGGGACTCTTGGAATGGTGGCATGACCCTGGAGTTCCTCTCGCCTTTCCTGTGGAGAGCGCCTCCTCTTGAGATGCGACGGGAACGCCGGGAATTCTTTCCCTACGAAACAGGGAAAGGATCCCTCATCTCGAGCTAGGAGGCGGAAACGGGTCTCCCCTGGATGTGTGCGGGACACCACGTGCTTCCTCTCGAGTGGAGACGGGTATGTCGGGGAACTTCTTGAGTTGCAGCAAGGGTGTGAAGGACCCTTTGGAAGTTCCAGTGGTTAGATGTGATTGGCCTCGAGAAGCCTCAGCGGAAATGGGCCTCATCTCGCCTGGAGGGCAAAACCTCCTGGATTTTCTCGAGTTGCGGCAGGTGCTCTCGACTTACGACGGGGACCTCAGGGACCCGCTCTGGTGGCCTCAGGAAAGGCCAGTCCCCATGCGTGTTCCTCGGGGGCCTATCCGGATTCCTCTCCCGTCGATGCCGGGGCCTAAGACCTTGTGTGGAGTCGGGGCCGGAACCTGAGGATTCCTCTCCAGTGCTGACATGGATCTTGGGGTACTTCTGGAGTCTCCCCAGGGGAGTCAGTCCTCGTCTCGAATGCGGGCATGCACTTGAGCTTTCCTCCAGAGCGGTAGCAGCAGTGTCACGCAGTCCGCCGCGTGGATCAAAGAATGTATGGTTTTCCCTCGAGTCTTTCCCACAAGGCTTTCCCACTGGGCTGTCCCACGTGCACACGTGGCGGGAGTCGATCCTCTGCTTGAACGACAAGACAGTGCAGGGAAAACAGGTTCCTCTGGAATGGACTGACACATCTGGGGGACTCTTGGAATGGTGGCACGACCCTGGAGTTCCTCTCGCCTTTCCTGTGGAGAGCGCCTCCTCTTGAGATGCGACGGGAACGCCGGGAATTCTTTCCCTACGAAACAGGGAAAGGATCCCTCATCTCGAGCTAGGAGGGGGAAACGGGGCTCCCCTGAATGTGTGCGGGACACCACGTGCTTCCTCTAGAGTGCAGACGGGTATGTCGGGGAACTTCTTGAGTTGCAGCAAGGGTGTGAAGGACCCTTTGGAAGTTCCAGTGGTTAGACGTGATTGGCCTCGAGAAGCCTCAGCGGAAATGGGCCTCATCTCGCCTGGAGGGCAAAACCTCCTGGATTTTCTCGAGTTGCGGCAGGTGCTCTCGACTTACGACGGGGACCTCAGGGACCCGCTCTGGTGGCCTCAGGAAAGGCCAGTCCCCATGCGAGTTCCTCGGGAGTCTCTCGGGATTCCTCTCCCGTCGATGCCGGGGCCTAAGACCTTGTGTGGAGTCGGGGCCGGAACCTGAGGATTCCTCTCCAGTGCTGACATGGATCTTGGGGTACTTCTGGAGTCTCCCCAGGGGAGTCAGTCCTCTTGTCGAATGCGGGCATGCACTTGCGCTTTCCTCCAGAGCGGTAGCAGCAGTGTCACGCAGTCCGCCGCGTGGATCAAAGAATCTATGGTTTTCCCTCGAGTCTTTCCCACGAGGCTTTCCCAGGAGGCTTTCCCACAGGGCTGTCCCACGTGCACACGTGGTTGGAGTCGTTCCTCGGCTTTAACGTCAAGGCAGTGCAGGGAAAACAGGTTCCTCTGGAATGGACTGACACATCTGGGGGACTCTTGGAATGGTGGCACGACCCTGGAGTTCCTCTCGCCTTTCCTGTGGAGAGAGCCTCCTCTTGAGATGCGACGGGAACGCCGGGAATTCTTTCCCTACGAAACAGGGAAAGGATCCCTCATCTCGAGCTAGGAGGCGGAAACGGGGCTCCCCTGGATGTGTGCGGGACCCACGTGCTTCCTCTCGAGTGGAGACGGGTATGTCGGGGAACTTCTTGAGTTGCAGCAAGGTTGTGAAGGACCCTTTGGAAGTTCCAGTGGTTAGACGTGATTAGCGTCGAGAAGCCTCAGCGGAAATGGGCCTCATCGCGCCTGGAGGGTAAAACCTCCTGGATTTTCTCGAGTTGCGGCAGGTGCTCTCGACTTACGACGTGGACCTCAGGGACCCGCTCTGGTGGCCTCAGGAAAGGCCAGTCCCCATGCGAGTTCCTCGGGAGCCTCTGGGGATTCCTCTCCCGTCGATGCCGGGGCCTAAGACCTTGTGTGGAGTCGGGGCCGGAACCTGAGGATTCCTCTCCAGTGCTGACATGGATCTTGGGGTACTTCTGGAGTCTCCCCAGGGGAGTCAGTCCTCGTCTCGAATGCGGGCATGCACTTGCGCTTTCCTCCAGAGCGGTAGCAGCAGTGTCACGCAGTCCGACGCGTGGATCAAAGAATCTATGGTTTTCCCTCGAGACTTTCCCACGAGGCTTTCCCACGAGGCTTTCTCACAGGGCTGTCCCACGTGCACACGTGGTGGGAGTCGATCCTCGGCTTGAACGTCAAGGCAGTGCAGGGAAAACAGGTTCCTCTGGAATGGACTGACACATCTGGGGGACTCTTGGAATGGTGGCACGACCCTGGAGTTCCTCTCGCCTTTCCTGTGGAGAGCGCCTCCTCTTGAGATGCGACGGGAACGCCGGGAATTCTTTCCCTACGAAACAGGGAAAGGATCCCTCTTCTCGAGCTAGGAGGCGGAAACGGGGCTCCCCTGGATGTGTGCGGGACACCACGTGCTTCCTCTCGAGTGGAGACGGGTATGTCGGGGAACTTCTTGAGTTGCAGCAAGGGTGTGAAGGACCCTTTGGAAGTTCCAGTGGTTAGACGTGATTAGCCTCGAGAAGCATCAGCGGAAATGGGCCTCATCGCGCCTGGAGGGCAAAATCTCCTGGATTTTCTCGAGTTGCGGCAGGTGCTCTCGACTTACGACGGGGACCTCAGGGACCCGCTCTGGTAGCCTCAGGAAAGGCCAGTCCCCATGCGAGTTCCTCGGGGGCCTCTGGGGATTCCTCTCCCGTCGATGCCGGGGCCTAAGACCTTGTGTGGAGTCGGGGCCGGAAACTGAGGATTCCTCTCCAGTGCTGACATGGATCTTGGGGTACTTCTGGAGTCTCCCCAGGGGAGTCAGTCCTCGTCTCGAATGCGGGCATGCACTTGCGCTTTCCTCCAGAGCGGTAGCAGCAGTGTCACGCAGTCCGCCGCGTGGATCAAAGAATGTATGGTTTTCCCTCGAGTCTTTCCCACGAGGCTTTCCCACAGGGCTGTCCCACGTGCACACGTGGTGGGAGTCGATCCTCGGCTTGAACGTCAAGGCAGTGCAGGGAAAACAGGTTCCTCTGGAATGGACTGACACATCTGGGGGACTCTTGGAATGGTGGCACGACCCTGGAGTTCCTCTCGCCTTTCCTGTGGAGAGCGCCTCGTCTTGAGATGTGACGGGAACGCCGGGAATTCTTTCCCTACGAAACAGGGAAAGGATCCCTCATCTCGAGCCAGGAGGCGGAAACGGGGCTCCCCTGGATGTGTGCGGGACCCCACGTGCTTCCTCTCGAGTGGAGACGGGTATGTCGGGGAACTTCTTGAGTTGCAGCAAGGGTGTGAAGGACCCTTTGGAAGTTCCAGTGGTTAGATGTGATTGGCCTCGAGAAGCCTCAGCGGAAATGGGCCTCATCTCGCCTGGAGGGCAAAACCTCCTGGATTTTCTCGAGTTGCGGCAGTTGCTCTCGACTTACGACGGGGACCTCAGGGACCCGCTCTGGTGGCCTCAGGAAAGGCCAGTCCCCATGCGAGTTCCTCGGGGGCCTCTCGGGATTCTTCTCCCGTCGATGCCGGGGCCTAAGACCTTGTGTGGAGTCGGGCCGGAACCTGAGGATTCCTCTCCAGTGCTGACATGGATCTTGGGGTACTTCTGGAGTCTCCCCAGGGGAGTCAGTCCTCGTCTCGAATGCGGGCATGCACTTGCGCTTTCCTCCAGAGCGGTAGCAGCAGTGTCACGCAGTCCGCCGCGTGGATCAAAGAATCTATGGTTTTCCCTCGAGTCTTTCCCACGAGGCTTTCCCACGAGGCTTTCCCACAGGGCTGTCCCACGTGCACACGTGGTGGGAGTCGATCCTCGGCTTGAACGTCAAGGCAGTGCAGGGAAAACAGGTTCCTCTGGAATGGACTGACACATCTGGGGGACTCTTGGAATGGTGGCACGACCCTGGAGTTCCTCTCGCCTTTCCTGTGGAGAGCGCCTCCTCTTGAGATGCGACGGGAACGCCGGGAATTCTTTCCCAACGAAACAGGGAAAGGATCCCTCATCTCGAGCTAGGAGGCGGAAACGGGGCTCCCCTGGATGTGTGCGGGACCCACGTGCTTCCTCTCGAGTGGAAACGGGTATGTCGGGGAAATTCTTGAGTTGCAGCAAGGGTGTGAAGGACCCTTTGGAAGTTCCAGTGGTTAGACGTGATTAGCCTCGAGAAGCCTCAGCGGAAATGGGCCTCATCGCGCCTGGAGGGCAAAACCTCCTGGATTTTCTCGAGTTGCGGCAGGTGCTCTCGACTTACGACGGGGACCTCAGGGACCCGTTCTGGTGGCCTCAGGAAAGGACAGTCCCCATGCGAGTTCCTCGGGGGCCTCTCGGGATTCCTCTCCCGTCGATGCCGGGGCCTAAGACCTTGTGTGGAGTCGGGGCCGGAACCTGAGGATTCCTCTCCAGTGCTGACATGGATCTTGGGGTACTTCTGGAGTCTCCCCAGGGGAGTCAGTCCTCGTCTCGAATGCGGGCATGCACTTGCGCTTTCCTCCAGAGCGGTAGCAGCAGTGTCACGCAGTCCGCCGCGTGGATAAAAGGATCTATGGTTTTCCCTCGAGTCTTTCCCACGAGGCTTTCCCACGAGGCTTTCCCACAGGGCTGTCCCACGTGCACACGTGGTGGGAGTCGATCCTCGGCTTGAACGTCAAGGCAGTGCAGGGAAAACAGGTTCCTCTGGAATGGACTGACACATCTGGGGGACTCTTGGAATGGTGGCACGACCCTGGAGTTCCTCTCGCCTTTCCTGTGGAGAGCGCCTCCTCTTGAGATGCGACGGGAACGCCGGGAATTCTTTCCCAACGAAACAGGGAAAGGATCCCTCATCTCGAGCTAGGAGGTGGAAACGGGGCTCCCCTGGATGTGTGCGGGACCCACGTGCTTCCTCTCGAGTGGAGACGGGTATGTCGGGGAACTTCTTGAGTTGCAGCAAGGGTGTGAAGGACCCTTTGGAAGTTCCAGTGGTTAGACGTGATTAGCCTCGAGAAGCCTCAGCGGAAATGGGCCTCATCGCGCCTGGAGGGCAAAACCTCCTGGATTTTCTCGAGTTGCGGCAGGTGCTCTCGACTTACGACGGGGACCTCAGGGACCCGTTCTGGTGGCCTCAGGAAAGAACAGTCCCCATGCGAGTTCCTCGGGGGCCTCTCGGGATTCCTCTCTCGTCGATGCCGGGGCCTAAGACCTTGTGTGGAGTCGGGGCCGGAACCTGAGGATTCCTCTCCAGTGCTGACATGGATCTTGGGGTACTTCTGGAGTCTCCCCAGGGGAGTCAGTCCTCGTGTCGAATGCGGGCATGCACTTGCGCTTTCCTCCAGAGCGGTAGCAGCAGTGTCACGCAGTCCGCCGCGTGGATCAAAGAATCTATGGTTTTCCCTCGAGTCTTTCCCACGAGGCTTTCCCAGGAGGCTTTCCCACAGGGCTGTCCCACGTGCACACGTGGTTGGAGTCGTTCCTCGGCTTTAACGTCAAGGCAGTGCAGGGAAAACAGGTTCCTCTGGAATGGACTGACACATCTGGGGGACTCTTGGAATGGTGTCACGACCCTGGAGTTCCTCTCGCCTTTCCTGTGGAGAGAGCCTCCTCTTGAGATGCGACGGGAACGCCGGGAATTCTTTCCCTACGAAACAGGGAAAGGATCCCTCATCTCGAGCTAGGAGGCGGAAACGGGGCTCCCCTGGATGTGTGCGGGACCCACGTGCTTCCTCTCGAGTGGAGACGGGTATGTCGGGGAACTTCTTGAGTTGCAGCAAGGTTGTGAAGGACCCTTTGGAAGTTCCAGTGGTTAGACGTGATTAGCGTCGAGAAGCCTCAGCGGAAATGGGCCTCATCGCGCCTGGAGGGTAAAACCTCCTGGATTTTCTCGAGTTGCGGCAGGTGCTCTCGACTTACGACGTGGACCTCAGGGACCCGCTCTGGTGGCCTCAGGAAAGGCCAGTCCCCATGCGAGTTCCTCGGGAGCCTCTGGGGATTCCTCTCCCGTCGATGCCGGGGCCTAAGACCTTGTGTGGAGTCGGGGCCGGAACCTGAGGATTCCTCTCCAGTGCTGACATGGATCTTGGGGTACTTCTGGAGTCTCCCCAGGGGAGTCAGTCCTCGTCTCGAATGCGGGCATGCACTTGCGCTTTCCTCCAGAGCGGTAGCAGCAGTGTCACGCAGTCCGACGCGTGGATCAAAGAATCTATGGTTTTCCCTCGAGACTTTCCCACGAGGCTTTCCCACGAGGCTTTCTCACAGGGCTGTCCCACGTGCACACGTGGTGGGAGTCGATCCTCGGCTTGAACGTCAAGGCAGTGCAGGGAAAACAGGTTCCTCTGGAATGGACTGACACATCTGGGGGACTCTTGGAATGGTGGCACGACCCTGGAGTTCCTCTCGCCTTTCCTGTGGAGAGCGCCTCCTCTTGAGATGCGACGGAAACGCCGGGAATTCTTTCCCTACGAAACAGGGAAAGGATCCCTCTTCTCGAGCTAGGAGGCGGAAACGGGGCTCCCCTGGATGTGTGCGGGACACCACGTGCTTCCTCTCGAGTGGAGACGGGTATGTCGGGGAACTTCTTGAGTTGCAGCAAGGGTGTGAAGGACCCTTTGGAAGTTCCAGTGGTTAGACGTGATTAGCCTCGAGAAGCATCAGCGGAAATGGGCCTCATCGCGCCTGGAGGGCAAAACCTCCTGGATTTTCTCGAGTTGCGGCAGGTGCTCTCGACTTACGACGGGGACCTCAGGGACCCGCTCTGGTAGCCTCAGGAAAGGCCAGTCCCCATGCGAGTTCCTCGGGGGCCTCTGGGGATTCCTCTCCCGTCGATGCCGGGGCCTAAGACCTTGTGTGGAGTCGGGGCCGGAACCTGAGGATTCCTCTCCAGTGCTGACATGGATCTTGGGGTACTTCTGGAGTCTCCCCAGGGGAGTCAGTCCTCGTCTCGAATGCGGGCATGCACTTGCGCTTTCCTCCAGAGCGGTAGCAGCAGTGTCACGCAGTCCGCCGCGTGGATCAAAGAATGTATGGTTTTCCCTCGAGTCTTTCCCACGAGGCTTTCCCACAGGGCTGTCCCACGTGCACACGTGGTGGGAGTCGATCCTCGGCTTGAACGTCAAGGCAGTGCAGGGAAAACAGGTTCCTCTGGAATGGACTGACACATCTGGGGGACTCTTGGAATGGTGGCACGACCCTGGAGTTCCTCTCGCCTTTCCTGTGGAGAGCGCCTCGTCTTGAGATGTGACGGGAACGCCGGGAATTCTTTCCCTACGAAACAGGGAAAGGATCCCTCATCTCGAGCCAGGAGGCGGAAACGGGGCTCCCCTGGATGTGTGCGGGACCCCACGTGCTTCCTCTCGAGTGGAGACGGGTATGTCGGGGAACTTCTTGAGTTGCAGCAAGGGTGTGAAGGACCCTTTGGAAGTTCCAGTGGTTAGATGTGATTGGCCTCGAGAAGCCTCAGCGGAAATGGGCCTCATCTCGCCTGGAGGGCAAAACCTCCTGGATTTTCTCGAGTTGCGGCAGTTGCTCTCGACTTACGACGGGGACCTCAGGGAACCGCTCTGGTGGCCTCAGGAAAGGCCAGTCCCCATGCGAGTTCCTCGGGGGCCTCTCGGGATTCTTCTCCCGTCGATGCCGGGGCCTAAGACCTTGTGTGGAGTCGGGCCGGAACCTGAGGATTCCTCTCCAGTGCTGACATGGATCTTGGGGTACTTCTGGAGTCTCCCCAGGGGAGTCAGTCCTCGTCTCGAATGCGGGCATGCACTTGCGCTTTCCTCCAGAGAGGTAGCAGCAGTGTCACGCAGTCCGCCGCGTGGATCAAAGAATCTATGGTTTTCCCTCGAGTCTTTCCCACGAGGCTTTCCCACGAGGCTTTCCCACAGGGCTGTCCCACGTGCACACGTGGTGGGAGTCGATCCTCGGCTTGAACGTCAAGGCAGTGCAGGGAAAACAGGTTCCTCTGGAATGGACTGACACATCTGGGGGACTCTTGGAATGGTGGCACGACCCTGGAGTTCCTCTCGCCTTTCCTGTGGAGAGCGCCTCCTCTTGAGATGCGACGGGAACGCCGGGAATTCTTTCCCAACGAAACAGGGAAAGGATCCCTCATCTCGAGCTAGGAGGCGGAAACGGGGCTCCCCTGGATGTGTGCGGGACCCACGTGCTTCCTCTCGAGTGGAAACGGGTATGTCGGGGAAATTCTTGAGTTGCAGCAAGGGTGTGAAGGACCCTTTGGAAGTTCCAGTGGTTAGACGTGATTAGCCTCGAGAAGCCTCAGCGGAAATGGGCCTCATCGCGCCTGGAGGGCAAAACCTCCTGGATTTTCTCGAGTTGCGGCAGGTGCTCTCGACTTACGACGGGGACCTCAGGGACCCGTTCTGGTGGCCTCAGGAAAGGACAGTCCCCATGCGAGTTCCTCGGGGGCCTCTCGGGATTCCTCTCCCGTCGATGCCGGGGCCTAAGACCTTGTGTGGAGTCGGGGCCGGAACCTGAGGATTCCTCTCCAGTGCTGACATGGATCTTGGGGTACTTCTGGAGTCTCCCCAGGGGAGTCAGTCCTCGTCTCGAATGCGGGCATGCACTTGCGCTTTCCTCCAGAGCGGTAGCAGCAGTGTCACGCAGTCCGCCGCGTGGATCAAAGAATCTATGGTTTTCCCTCGAGTCTTTCCCACGAGGCTTTCCCACAGGGCTGTCCCACGTGCACACGTGGTGGGAGTCGATCCTCGGCTTGAACGTCAAGGCAGTGCAGGGAAAACAGGTTCCTCTGGAATGGACTGACACATCTGGGTGACTCTTGGAATGGTGGCATGACCCTGGAGTTCCTCTCGCCTTTCCTGTGGAGAGCGCCTCCTCTTGAGATGCGACGGGAACGCCGGGAATTCTTTCCCTACGAAACAGGGAAAGGATCCCTCATCTCGAGCTTGGAGGGGGAAACGGGGCTCCCCTGGATGTGTGCGGGACACCACGAACTTCCTCTCGAGTGCAGACGGGTATGTCGGGGAACTTCTTGAGTTGCAGCAAGGGTGTGAAGGACCCTTTGGAAGTTCCAGTGGTTAGACGTGATTGGCCTCGAGAAGCCTCATCGGAAATGGGCCTCATCTCGCCTGGAGGGCAAAACCTCCTGGATTTTATCGAGTTGCGGCAGGTGCTCTTGACTTACGACGGGGACCTCAGGGAACCGCTCTGGTGGCCTCAGGAAAGGCCAGTCCCCATGCGAGTTCCTCGGGGGCCTCTGGGGATTCCTCTCCCGTCGATGCCGGGGCCTAAGACCTTGTGTGGAGTCGGGGCCGGAACCTGAGGATTCCTCTCCAGTGCTGACATGGATCTTGGGGTACTTCTGGAGTCTCCCCAGGGGAGTCAGTCCTCGTCTCGAATGCGGGCATGCACTTGCGCTTTCCTCCAGAGCGGTAGCAGCAGTGTCACGCAGTCCGCCGCGTGGATCAAAGAATCTATGGTTTTCCCTCGAGTCTTTCCCACGAGGCTTTCCCACAGGGCTGTCCCACGTGCACACGTGGTGGGAGTCGATCCTCGGCTTGAACGTCAAGGCAGTGCAGGGAAAACAGGTTCCTCTGGAATGGACTGACACATCTGGGTGACTCTTGGAATGGTGGCATGACCCTGGAGTTCCTCTCGCCTTTCCTGTGGAGAGCGCCCCCTCTTGAGATGCGACGGGAACGCCGGGAATTCTTTCCCTACGAAACAGGGAAAGGATCCCTCATCTCGAGCTAGGAGGCGGAAACGGGGCTCCCCTGGATGTGTGCGGGACCCCACGTGCTTCCTCTCGAGTGGAGACGGGTATGACGGGGAACTTCTTGAGTTGCAGCAATGGTGTGAAGGACCCTTTGGAAGTTCCAGTGGTTAGATGTGATTGGCCTCGAGAAGCCTCAGCGGAAATGGGCCTCATCTCGCCTGGAGGGCAAAACCTCCTGGATTTTCTCGAGTTGCGGCAGGTGCTCTCGACTTACGACGGGGACCTCAGGGACCCGCTCTGGTGGCCTCAGGAAAGGCCAGTCCCCATGCGAGTTCCTCGGGGGCGTCTCGGGATTCCTCTCCCGTCGATGCCGGGGCCTAAGACCTTGTGTGGAGTCGGGGCCGGAACCTGAGGATTCCTCTCCAGTGCTGACATGGATCATGGGGTACTTCTGGAGTCTCCCCAGGGGAGTCAGTCCTAGTCTCGAATGCGGGCATGCACTTGCGCATTCCTCCAGAGCGGTAGCAGCAGTGTCACGCAGTCCGCCGCGTGGTTCAAAGGATCTATGGTTTTCCCTCGAGTCTTTCCCACGGGGCTTTCCCACGAGGCTTTCCCACAGGGCTGTCCCACGTGCACACGTTGTAGGAGTCGATCCTCGGCTTGAACGTCAAGGCAGTGCAGGGAAAACAGGTTCCTCTGGAATGGACTGACACATCTGGGGGACTCTTGGAATGGTGGCACGACCCTGGAGTTCCTCTCGCCTTTCCTGTGGAGAGCGCCTCCTCTTGAGATGCGACGGGAACGCCGGGAATTCTTTCCCTACGAAACAGGGAAAGGATCCCTCATCTCCAGCTAGGAGGCGGAAACGGGGCTCCCCTGGATGTGTGCGAGACACCACGTGCTTCCTCTCGAGTGGAGACGGGTATGTCGGGGAACTTCTTGAGTTGCAGCAAGGGTGTGAAGGACCCTTTGGAAGTTCCAGTGGTTAGATGTGATTGGCCTCGAGAAGCCTCAGCGGAAATGGGCCTCATCTCGCCTGGAGGGCAAAACCTCCTGGATTTTCTCGAGTTGCGGCAGGTGCTCTCGACTTACGACGGGGACCTCAGGGACCCGCTCTGGTGGCCTCAGGAAAGGCCAGTCCCCATGCGAGTTCCTCGGGGGCCTCTCGGGATTCCTCTCCCGTCGATGCCGGGGCCTAAGACCTTGTGTGGAGTCGGGGCCGGAACCTGAGGATTCCTCTCCAGTGCTGACATGGATCTTGGGGTATTCTGGAGTCTCCCCGGGGGAGTCAGTCCTCGTCTCGAATGCGGGCATGCACTTGCGCTTTCCTCCAGAGCGGTAGCAGCAGTGTCACGCAGTCCGCCGCGTGGATCAAAGGATCTATGGTTTTCCCTCGAGTCTTTCCCACGAGGCTTTCCCACGAGGCTTTCCCACAGGGCTGTCCCACGTGCACACGTGGTGGGAGTCGATCCTCGGCTTGAACTTCAAGGCAGGGCAGGGAAAACAGGTTCCTCTGGAATGGACTGACACATCTGGGGGACTCTTGGAATGGTGGCACGACCCTGGAGTTCCTCTCGCCTTTCCTGTGGAGAGCGCCTCCTCTTGAGATGCGACGGGAACGCCGGGAATTCTTTCCCTACGAAACAGGGAAAGGATCCCTCATCTCGAGCTAGGAGGCGGAAACGGGGCTCCCCTGGATGTGTGCGGGACACCACGAACTTCCTCTCGAGTGCAGACGGGTATGTCGGGGAACTTCTTGAGTTGCAGCAAGGGTGTGAAGGACCCTTTGGAAGTTCCAGTGGTTAGACGTGATTGGCCTCGAGAAGCCTCATCGGAAATGGGCCTCATCTCGCCTGGAGGGCAAAACCTCCTGGATTTTATCGAGTTGCGGCAGGTGCTCTTGACTTACGACGGGGACCTCAGGGAACCGCTCTGGTGGCCTCAGGAAAGGCCAGTCCCCATGCGAGTTCCTCGGGGGCCTCTGGGGATTCCTCTCCCGTCGATGCCGGGGCCTAAGACCTTGTGTGGAGTCGGGGCCGGAACCTGAGGATTCCTCTCCAGTGCTGACATGGATCTTGGGGTACTTCTGGAGTCTCCCCAGGGGAGTCAGTCCTCGTCTCGAATGCGGGCATGCACTTGCGCTTTCCTCCAGAGCGGTAGCAGCAGTGTCACGCAGTCCGCCGCGTGGATCAAAGAATGTATGGTTTTCCCTCGAGTCTTTCCCACGAGGCTTTCCCACAGGGCTGTCCCACGTGCACACGTGGCGGGAGTCGATCCTCGGCTTGAACGACAAGGCAGTGCAGGGAAAACAGGTTCCTCTGTAATGGACTGACACATCTGGGGGACTCTTGGAATGGTGGCACGACCCTGGAGTTCCTCTCGCCTTTCCTGTGGAGAGCGTCTCCTCTTGAGATGCGACGGGAACGCCGGGAATTCTTTCCCTACGAAACAGGGAAAGGATCCCTCATCTCGAGCTAGGAGGCGGAAACGGGGCTCCCCTGGATGTGTGCGGGACCCACGTGCTTCCTCTCGAGTGGAGACGGGTATGTCGGGGAACTTCTTGAGTTGCAGCAAGGGTGTGAAGGACCCTTTGGAAGTTCAAGTGGTTAGACGTGATTAGCCTCCAGAAGCCTCAGCGGAAATGGGCCTCATCGCGCCTGGAGGGCAAAACCTCCTGGATTTTCTCGAGTTGCGGCAGGTGCTCTCTACTTACGACGGGGACCTCAGGGACCCGCTCTGGTGGCCTCAGGAAAGGCCAGTCCCCATGCGAGTTCCTCGGGGGCCTCTCGGGATTCCTCTCCCGTCGATGCCGGGGCCTAAGACCTTGTGTGGAGTCGGGGCCGGAACCTGAGGATTCCTCTCCAGTGCTGACACCGATATTGGGGTACTTCTGGAGTCTCCCCAGGGGAGTCAGTCCTCGTCTCGGATGCGGGCATGCACTTGCGCTTTCCTCCAGAGCGGTAGCAGCAGTGTCACGCAGTCCGCCGCGTGGATCAAAGGATCTATGGTTTTCCCTCGAGTCTTTCCCACGAGGCTTTCCCTCGAGGCTTTCCCACAGGGCTGTCCCACGTGCACACGTGTTGGGAGTCGATCCTCGGCTTGAACGTCAAGGCAGTGCAGGGAAAACAGGTTCCTCTTGAATGGACTGACACATCTGGGGGACTCTTGGAATGGTGGCACGACCCTGGAGTTCCTCTCGCCTTTCCTGTGGAGAGGGCCTCCTCTTGAGATGCGACGGGAACGCCGGGAATTCTTTCCCTACGAAACAGGGAAAGGATCCCTCATCTCGAGCTAGGAGGCGGAAACGGGGCTCCCCTGAATGTGTGCGGGACCCCACGTCCTTCCTCTCGAGTGGAGACGGGTATGTCGGGGAACTTCTTGAGTTGCAGCAAGGGTGTGAAGGACCCTTTGGAAGGTCCAGTGGTTAGATGTGATTGGCCTCGAGAAGCCTCAGCGGAAATGGGCCTCATCTCGCCTGGAGGGCAAAAACTCCTGGATTTTCTCGAGTTGCGGCAGGTGCTCTCAACTTACGACGGGGACCTCAGGGACCCGCTCTGGTGGCCTCAGGAAAGGCCAGTCCCCATGCGAGTTCCTCGGGGACCTCTGGGATTTCCTCTCCCGTCGATGCCGGGGCCTAAGACCTTGTGTGGAGTCGGGGCCGGAACATGAGGATTCCTCTCCAGTGCTGACATGGATCTTGGGGTACTTCTGGAGTCTCCCCAGGGGAGTCAGTCCTCGTCTCGAATGCGGGCATGCACTTGCGCTTTCCTCCAGAGCGGTAGCAGCAGTGTCACGCAGTCCGACGCGTGGATCAAAGAATCTATGGCTTTCCCTCGAGTCTTTCCCACGAGGCTTTCCCACAGGGCTGTCCCACGTGCACACGTGGTGGGAGTCGATCCTCGGCTTGAACGTCAAGGCAGTGCAGGGAAAACAGGTTCCTCTGGAATGGACTGACACATCTGGGGGACTCTTGGAATGGTGGCACGACCCTGGAGTTCCTCTCGCCTTTCCTGTGGAGAGCGCCTCCTCTTGAGATGCGACGGGAACGCCGGGAATTCTTTCCCTACGAAACAGGGAAAGGATCCCTCATCTCGAGCTAGGAGGCGGAAACGGGGCTCCCCTGGATGTGTGCGAGACACCACGTGCTTCCTCTCGAGTGGAGACGGGTATGTCGGGGAACTTCTTGAGTTGCAGCAAGGGTGTGAAGGACCCTTTGGAAGTTCCAGTGGTTAGATGTGATTGGCCTCGAGAAGCCTCAGCGGAAATGGGCCTCATCTCGCCTGGAGGGCAAAACCTCCTGGATTTTCTCGAGTTGCGGCAGGTGCTCTCGACTTACGACGGGGACCTCAGGGACCCGCTCTGGTGGCCTCAGGAAAGGCCAGTCCCCATGCGAGTTCCTCGGGGGCCTCTCGGGATTCCTCTCCCGTCGATGCCGGGGCCTAAGACCTTGTGTGGAGTCGGGGCCGGAACCTGAGGATTCCTCTCCAGTGCTGACATGGATCTTGGGGTACTTCTGGAGTCTCCCCGGGGGAGTCAGTCCTCGTCTCGAATGCGGGCATGCACTTGCGCTTTCCTCCAGAGCGGTAGCAGCAGTGTCACGCAGTCCGCCGCGTGGATCAAAGGATCTATGGTTTTCCCTCGAGTCTTTCCCACGAGGCTTTCCCACGAGGCTTTCCCACAGGGCTGTCCCACGTGCACACGTGGTGGGAGTCGATCCTCGGCTTGAACTTCAAGGCAGGGCAGGGAAAACAGGTTCCTCTGGAATGGACTGACACATCTGGGGGACTCTTGGAATGGTGGCACGACCCTGGAGTTCCTCTCGCCTTTCCTGTGGAGAGCGCCTCCTCTTGAGATGCGACGGGAACGCCGGGAATTCTTTCCCTACGAAACAGGGAAAGGATCCCTCATCTCGAGCTAGGAGGTGGAAACGGGGCTCCCCTGGATGTGTGCGGGACACCACGTGCTTCCTCTCGACTGGAGACGGGTATGTCGGGGAACTTCTTGAGTTGCAGCAAGGGTGTGAAGGACCCTTTGGAAGTTCCAGTGGTTAGATGATATTGGCCTTGAGAAGCCTCAGCGGAAATGGGCCTCATCTCGCCTGGAGGGCAAAACCTCCTGGATTTTCTCGAGTTGCGGCAGGTGCTCTCGACTTACGACGGGGACCTCAGGGACCCGCTCTGGTGGCCTCAGGAAAGGCCAGTCCCCATGCGAGTTCCTCGGGGGCCTCTCGGGATTCCTCTCCCGTCGATGCCGGGGCCTAAGACCTTGTGTGGAGTCGGGGCCGGAACCTGAGGATTCCTCTCCAGTGCTGACATGGATCTTGGGGTACTTCTGGAGTCTCCCCAGGGGAGTCAGTCCTCGTCTCGAATGCGGGCATGCACTTGCGCTTTCCTCCAGAGCGGTAGCAGCAGTGTCACGCAGTCCGCCGCGTGGATCAAAGGATCTATGGTTTTCCCTCGAGTCTTTCCCACGAGGCTTTCCCACGAGGCTTTCCCACAGGGCTGTCCCACGTGCACACGTGGTGGGAGTCGATCCTCGGCTTGAACGTCAAGGCAGTGCAGGGAAAACAGGTTCCTCTGGAATGGACTGACACATCTGGGGGACTCTTGGAATGGTGGCACGACCCTGAAGTTCCTCTCGCCTTTCCTGTGGAGAGCGCCTCCTCTTGAGATGCGACGGGAACGCCGGGAATTCTTTCCCTACGAAACAGGGAAAGGATCCCTCATCTCGAGCTAGGAGGCGGAAACGGGGCTCCCCTGGATGTGTGCGGGACACCACGTGCTTCCTCTCGAGTGGAGACGGGTATGTCGGGGAACTTCTTAAGTTGCAGCAAGGGTGTGAAGGACCCTTTGGAAGTTCCAGTGGTTAGATGTGATTGGCCTCGAGAAGCCTCAGCGGAAATGGGCCTCATCTCGCCTGGAGGGCAAAACCTCCTGGATTTTCTCGAGTTGCGGCAGGTGCTCTCGACTTACGACGGGGACCTCAGGGACCCACTCTCGTGGCCTCAGGAAAGGCCAGTCCCCATGCGAGTTCCTCGGGGGCCTCTCGGGATTCCTCTCCCGTCGATGCCGGGGCCAAAGTCCTTGTGTGGAGTCGGAGCCGGAACCTGAGGATTCCTCTCCAGTGCTGACATGGATCTTGGGGTACTTCTGGAGTCTCCCCAGGGGAGTCAGTTCTCGTCTCGAATGCGGGCATGCACTTGCGCTTTCCTCCAGAGTGGTAGCAGCAGTGTCACGCAGTCCGCCGCGTGGATCAAAGGATCTATGGTTTTCCCTCGAGTCTTTCCCACGAGGCTTTCCCACGAGGCTTTCCCACAGGGCTGTCCCACGTGCACACGTGGTGGGAGTCGATCCTCGGCTTGAACGTCAAGGCAGTGCAGGGAAAACAGGTTCCTCTGGAATGGACTGACACCTCTGGGGGACTCTTGGAATGGTGGCATGACCCTGGAGTTCCTCTCGCCTTTCCTGTGGAGAGCGCCTCCTCTTTAGATGCGACGGGAACGCCGGGAATTCTTTCCCTACGAAACAGGGAAAGGATCCCTCATCTCGAGCTAGGAGGCGGAAACAGGGCTCCCCTGGATGTGTGCGGGACACCACGTGCTTCCTCTCGAGTGGAGACGGGTATGTCGGGGAACTTCTTGAGTTGCAGCAAGGGTGTGAAGGACCCTTTGGAAGTTCCAGTGGTTAGACGTGATTGGCCTCGAGAAGCCTCAGCGGAAATGGGCCTCATCTCGCCTGGAGGGCAAAACCTCCTGGATTTTCTCGAGTTGCGGCAGGTGCTCTCGACTTACGACGGGGACCTCAGGGACCCGCTCTGGTGGCCTCAGGAAAGGCCAGTCCCCATGCGAGTTCCTCGGGGGCCTCTCGGGATTCCTCTCCCGTCGATGCCGGGGCCTACGACCTTGTGTGGAGTTGGGGCCGGAACCTGAGGATTCCTCTCCAGTGCTGACATGGATCTTGGGGTACTTCTGTAGTCTCCCCAGGGGAGTCAGTCCTCGTCTCGAATGCGGGCATGCACGTGAGCTTTCCTCCAGAGCGGTAGCAGCAGTGTCACGCAGTCCGCCGCGTGGATCAAAGGATCTATGGTTTTCCCTCGAGTCTTTCCCACGAGGCTTTCCCACGAGGCTTTCCCACAGGGCTGTCCCACGTGCACACGTGTTGGGAGTCGATCCTCGGCTTGAACGTCAAGCAGTGCAGGGAAAACAGGTTCCTCTGGAATGGACTGACACATCTGGTGGACTCTTGGAATGGAGGCACGACCCTGGAGTTCCTCTCGCCTTTCCTGTGGAGAGCGCCTCCTCTTGAGATGCGACGGGAACGCCGGGAATTCTTTCCCTATGAAACAGGGAAACGATCCCTCATCTCGAGCTAGGAGGCGGAAACGGGGCTCCCCTGGATGTGTGCGGGACACCACGTGCTTCCTCTCGAGTGGAGACGGGTATGTCGGGGAACTTCTTGAGTTGAAGCAAGGGTGTGAAGGACCCTTTGGAAGTTCCAGTGGTTAGATGTGATTGGCCTCGAGAAGCCTCAGCGGAAATGGGCCTCATCTCGCCTGGAGGGCAAAACCTCCTGGATTTTCTCGAGTTGCGGCAGGTGCTCTCGACTTACGACGGGGACCTCAGGGACCCGCTCTGGTGGCCTCAGGAAAGGCCAGTCCCCATGCGAGTTCCTCGGGGGCCTCTCGGGATTCCTCTCCCGTCGATGGAGGGGCCTAAGACCTTGTGTGGAGTCGGGGCCGGAACCTGAGGATTCCTCTCCAGTGCTGACATGGATCTTGGGGTACTTCTGGAGTCTCCCCAGGGGAGTCAGTCCTCGTCTCGAATGCGGGCATGCACTTGCGCTTTCCTTCATAGCGGTAACAGCAGTGTCACGCAGTCCGCCGCGTGGATCAAAGGATCTATGGTTTTCCCTCGAGTCTTTCCCACGAGGCTTTCCCACGAGGCTTTCCCACAGGGCTGTCCCACGTGCACACGTGGTGGGAGTCGATCCTCGGCTTGAACATCAAGGCAGTGCAGGGAAAACAGGTTCCTCTGGAATGGACTGACACATCTGGGGGACTCTTGGAATGGTGTCACGACCCTGGAGTTCCTCTCGCCTTTCCTGTGGAGAGCGCCTCCTCTTGAGATGCGACGGGAACGCCGGGAATTCTTTCCCTTCGAAACAGGGAAAGGATCCCTCATCTCGAGCTAGGAGGCGGAAACGGGGCTCCCCTGGATGTGTTCGGGACCCCACGTGCTTCCTCTCGAGTGGAGACGGGTATGTCGGGGAACTTCTTGAGTTGCAGCAATGGTGTGAAGGACCCTTTGGAAGTTCCAGTGGTTAGATGTGATTGGCCTCGAGAAGCCTCAGCGGAAATGGGCCTCATCTCGCCTGGAGGGCAAAACCTCCTGGATTTTCTCGAGTTGCGGCAGGTGCTCTCGACTTACGACGGGGACCTCAGGGACCCGCTCTGGTGGCCTCAGGAAAGGCCAGTCCCCATGCGAGTTCCTCGGGGGCCTCTCGGGATTCCTCTCCCGTCGATGCCGGGGCCTAAGACCTTGTGTGGAGTCGGGGCCGGAACCTGAGGATTCCTCTCCAGTGCTGACATGGATCTTGGGGTACTTCTGGAGTCTCCCCAGGGGAGTCAGTCCTCGTCTCGAATGCGGGCATGCACTTGCGCTTTCCTCCAGAGCGGTAGCAGCAGTGTCAAGCAGTCCGCCGCGTGGATCAAAGGATCTATGGTTTTCCCTCGAGTCTTTCCCACGAGGCTTTCCCTCGAGGCTTTCCCACAGGGCTGTCCCACGTGCACACGTGGTGGGGGTCGATCCTCGGCTTGAACGTCAAGGCAGTGCAGTGAAAACAGGTTCCTCTGGAATGGACTGACACATCTGGGGGTCTCTTGGAATGGTGGCACGACCCTGGAGTTCCTCTCGCCTTTCCTGTGGGAGTGCCTCCTCTTGAGATGCGACGGGAACGCCGGGAATTCTTTCCCTACTAAACAGGGAAAGGATCCCTCATCTCGAGCTAGGAGGCGGAAACGGGGCTACCCTGGATGTGTGCGGGACACCACGTGCTTCCTCTCGAGTGGAGACGGGTATGTCGGTGAACTTCTTGAGTTGCAGCAAGGGTGTGAAGGACCCTTTGGAAGTTCCAGTGGTTAGATGTGATTGGCCTCGAGAAGCCTCAGCGGAAATGGGCCTCATCTCGCCTGGAGGGCAAAACCTCCTGGATTTTCTCGAGTTGCGGCAGGTGCTCTCGACTTACGACGGGGACCTCAGGGACCCGCTCTGGTGGCCTCAGGAAAGGCCAGTCCCCATGCGAGTTCCACGGGGGCCTCTCGGGATTCCTCTCCCATCGATGCCGGGGCCTAAGACCTTGTGTGGAGTCGGGGCCGGAACCTGAGGATTCCTCTCCAGTGCTGACATGGATCTTGGGGTACTTCTGGAGTCTCCCCAGGGGAGTCAGTCCTCGTCTCGAATGCGGGCATGCACTTGCGCTTTCCTCCAGAGCGGTAGCAGCAGTGTCACCCAGTCCGCCGCGTGGATCAAAGGATCTATGGTTTTCCCTCGAGTCTTTCCCACGAGGCTTTCCCACGAGGCTTTCCCACAGGGCTATCCCACGTGCACACGTGGTGGGAGTCGATCCTCGGCTTGAACGTCAAGGCACTGCAGGGAAAACAGGTTCCTCTGGAATGGACTGACACATCTGGGGGACTCTTGGAATGGTGGCACGACCCTGGAGTTCCTCTCGCCTTTCCTGTGGAGAGCGCCTCCTCTTGAGATGCGACGGGAACGCCAGGAATTCTTTCCCTACGAAACAGGGAAAGGATCCCTCATTTCGAGATAGGAGGCGGAAACGGGGCTCCCCTGGATGTGTGCGTGACACCACGTGCTTCCTCTCGAGTGGAGACGGGTATGTCGGGGAACTTCTTGAGTTGCAGCAATGGTGTGAAGGACCCTTTGGAAGTTCCAGTGGTTAGATGTGATTGGCCTCGAGAAGCCTCAGCAGAAATGGGCCTCATCTCGCCTGGAGGGCAAAACCTCCTGGATTTTCTCGAGTTGCGTCAGGTGCTCTCGACTTACGACGGGGACCTCAGGGACCCGCTCTGGTGGCCTCAGGAAAGGCCAGTCACCATGCGAGTTCCTCGGGGGCCTCTCGGGATTCCTCTCCCGTCGATGCCGGGGCCTAAGACCTTGTGTGGAGTCGGGGCCGGAACCTGAGGATTCCTCTCCAGTGCTGACATGGATCTTGGGGTACTTCTGGAGCCTCCCCAGGGGAGTCAGTCCTCGTCTCGAATGCGGGCATGCACTTGCGTTTTCCTCCAGAGCGGTAGCAGCAGTGTCAAGCAGTCCGCCGCGTGGATCAAAGGATCTATGGTTTTCCCTCGAGTCTTTCCCACGAGGCTTTCCCTCGAGGCTTTCCCACAGGGCTGTCCCACGTGCACACGTGGTGGGGGTCGATCCTCGGCTTGAACGTCAAGGCAGTGCAGTGAAAACAGGTTCCTCTGGAATGGACTGACACATCTGGGGGACTCTTGGAATGGTGGCACGACCCTGGAGTTCCTCTCGCCTTTCCTGTGGAGAGCGCCTCCTCTTGAGATGCGACGGGAACGCCGGGAATTCTTTCCCTACTAAACAGGGAAAGGATCCCTCATCTCGAGCTAGGAGGCGGAAACGGGGCTACCCTGGATGTGTGCGGGACACCACGTGCTTCCTCTCGAGTGGAGACGGGTATGTCGGTGAACTTCTTGAGTTGCAGCAAGGGTGTGAAGGACCCTTTGGAAGTTCCAGTGGTTAGATGTGATTGGCCTCGAGAAGCCTCAGCGGAAATGGGCCTCATCTCGCCTGGAGGGCAAAACCTCCTGGATTTTCTCGAGTTGCGGCAGGTGCTCTCGACTTACGACGGGGACCTCAGGGACCCGCTCTGGTGGCCTCAGGAAAGGCCAGTCCCCATGCGAGTTCCACGGGGGCCTCTCGGGATTCCTCTCCCATCGATGCCGGGGCCTAAGACCTTGTGTGGAGTCGGGGCCGGAACCTGAGGATTCCTCTCCAGTGCTGACATGGATCTTGGGGTACTTCTGGAGTCTCCCCAGGGGAGTCAGTCCTCGTCTCGAATGCGGGCATGCACTTGCGCTTTCCTCCAGAGCGGTAGCAGCAGTGTCACCCAGTCCGCCGCGTGGATCAAAGGATCTATGGTTTTCCCTCGAGTCTTTCCCACGAGGCTTTCCCTCGAGGCTTTCCCACAGGGCTGTCCCACGTGCACACGTGGTGGGAGTCGATCCTCGGCTTGAACGTCAAGGCAGTGCAGGGAAAACAGGTTCCTCTGGAATGGACTGACACATCTGGGGAACTCTTGGAATGGTGGCACGACCCTGGAGTTCCTCTCGCCTTTCTTGTGGAGAGCGCCTCCTCTTGACATGCGACGGGAACGCCGGGAATTCTTTCCCTACGAAACAGGGAAAGGATCCCTCATCTCGAGCTAGGAGGCGGAAACGGGGCTCCCCTGGATGTGTGCGGGACCCCACGTGCTTCCTCTCGAGTGGAGACGGGTATGACGGGGAACTTCTTGAGTTGCAGCAATGGTGTGAAGGACCCTTTGGAAGTTCCAGTGGTTAGATGTGATTGGCCTCGAGAAGCCTCAGCGGAAATGGGCCTCATCTCGCCTGGAGGGCAAAACCTCCTGGATTTTCTCGAGTTGCGGCAGGTGCTCTCGACTTACGACGGGGACCTCAGGGACCCGCTCTGGTGGCCTCAGGAAAGGCCAGTCCCCATGCGAGTTCCTCGGGGGCGTCTCGGGATTCCTCTCCCGTCGATGCCGGGGCCTAAGTCCTTGTGTGGAGTCGGGGCCGGAACCTGAGGATTCCTCTCCAGTGCTGACATGGATCATGGGGTACTTCTGGAGTCTCCCCAGGGGAGTCAGTCCTAGTCTCGAATGCGGGCATGCACTTGCGCATTCCTCCAGAGCGGTAGCAGCAGTGTCACGCAGTCCGCCGCGTGGTTCAAAGGATCTATGGTTTTCCCTCGAGTCTTTCCCACGGGGCTTTCCCACGAGGCTTTCCCACAGGGCTGTCCCACGTGCACACGTTGTAGGAGTCGATCCTCGGCTTGAACGTCAAGGCAGTGCAGGGAAAACAGGTTCCTCTGGAATGGACTGACACATCTGGGGGACTCTTGGAATGGTGGCACGACCCTGGAGTTCCTCTCGCCTTTCCTGTGGAGAGCGCCTCCTCTTGAGATGCGACGGGAACGCCAGGAATTCTTTCCCTACGAAACAGGGAAAGGATCCCTCATCTCCAGCTAGGAGGCGGAAACGGGGCTCCCCTGGATGTGTGCGAGACACCACGTGCTTCCTCTCGAGTGGAGACGGGTATGTCGGGGAACTTCTTGAGTTGCAGCAAGGGTGTGAAGGACCCTTTGGAAGTTCCAGTGGTTAGATGTGATTGGCCTCGAGAAGCCTCAGCGGAAATGGGCCTCATCTCGCCTGGAGGGCAAAACCTCCTGGATTTTCTCGAGTTGCGGCAGGTGCTCTCGACTTACGACGGGGACCTCAGGGACCCGCTCTGGTGGCCTCAGGAAAGGCCAGTCCCCATGCGAGTTCCTCGGGGGCCTCTCGGGATTCCTCTCCCGTCGATGCCGGGGCCTAAGACCTTGTGTGGAGTCGGGGCCGGAACCTGAGGATTCCTCTCCAGTGCTGACATGGATCTTGGGGTACTTCTGGAGTCTCCCCGGGGGAGTCAGTCCTCGTCTCGAATGCGGGCATGCACTTGCGCTTTCCTCCAGAGCGGTAGCAGCAGTGTCACGCAGTCCGCCGCGTGGATCAAAGGATCTATGGTTTTCCCTCGAGTCTTTCCCACGAGGCTTTCCCACGAGGCTTTCCCACAGGGCTGTCCCACGTGCACACGTGGTGGGAGTCGATCCTCGGCTTGAACTTCAAGGCAGGGCAGGGAAAACAGGTTCCTCTGGAATGGACTGACACATCTGGGGGACCCTTGGAATGGTGGCACGACCCTGGAGTTCCTCTCGCCTTTCCTGTGGAGAGCGCCTCCTCTTGAGATGCGACGGGAACGCCGGGAATTCTTTCCCTACGAAACAGGGAAAGGATCCCTCATCTCGAGCTAGGAGGCGGAAACGGGGCTCCCCTGGATGTGTGCGGGACACCACGAACTTCCTCTCGAGTGCAGACGGGTATGTCGGGGAACTTCTTGAGTTGCAGCAAGGGTGTGAAGGACCCTTTGGAAGTTCCAGTGGTTAGACGTGATTGGCCTCGAGAAGCCTCATCGGAAATGGGCCTCATCTCGCCTGGAGGGCAAAACCTCCTGGATTTTATCGAGTTGCGGCAGGTGCTCTCGACTTACGACGGGGACCTCAGGGACCCGCTCTGGTGGCCTCAGGAAAGGCCAGTCCCCATGCGAGTTCCTCGGGGGCCTCTCGGGATTCCTCTCCCGTCGATGCCGGGGCCTACGACCTTGTGTGGAGTTGGGGCCGGAACCTGAGGATTCCTCTCCAGTGCTGACATGGATCTTGGGGTACTTCTGTAGTCTCCCCGGGGGAGTCAGTCCTCGTCTCGAATGCGGGCATGCACTTGCGCTTTCCTCCAGAGCGGTAGCAGCAGTGTCACGCAGTCCGCCGCGTGGATCAAAGGATCTATGGTTTTCCCTCGAGTCTTTCCCACGAGGCTTTCCCACGAGGCTTTCCCACAGGGCTGTCCCACGTGCACACGTGTTGGGAGTCGATCCTCGGCTTGAACGTCAAGCAGTGCAGGGAAAACAGGTTCCTCTGGAATGGACTGACACATCTGGTGGACTCTTGGAATGGAGGCACGACCCTGGAGTTCCTCTCGCCTTTCCTGTGGAGAGCGCCTCCTCTTGAGATGCGACGGGAACGCCGGGAATTCTTTCCCTATGAAACAGGGAAACGATCCCTCATCTCGAGCTAGGAGGCGGAAACGGGGCTCCCCTGGATGTGTGCGGGACACCACGTGCTTCCTCTCGAGTGGAGACGGGTATGTCGGGGAACTTCTTGAGTTGAAGCAAGGGTGTGAAGGACCCTTTGGAAGTTCCAGTGGTTAGATGTGATTGGCCTCGAGAAGCCTCAGCGGAAATGGGCCTCATCTCGCCTGGAGGGCAAAACCTCCTGGATTTTCTCGAGTTGCGGCAGGTGCTCTCGACTTACGACGGGGACCTCAGGGACCCGCTCTGGTGGCCTCAGGAAAGGCCAGTCCCCATGCGAGTTCCTCGGGGGCCTCTCGGGATTCCTCTCCCGTCGATGGAGGGGCCTAAGACCTTGTGTGGAGTCGGGGCCGGAACCTGAGGATTCCTCTCCAGTGCTGACATGGATCTTGGGGTACTTCTGGAGTCTCCCCAGGGGAGTCAGTCCTCGTCTCGAATGCGGGCATGCACTTGCGCTTTCCTTCATAGCGGTAACAGCAGTGTCACGCAGTCCGCCGCGTGGATCAAAGGATCTATGGTTTTCCCTCGAGTCTTTCCCACGAGGCTTTCCCACGAGGCTTTCCCACAGGGCTGTCCCACGTGCACACGTGGTGGGAGTCGATCCTCGGCTTGAACATCAAGGCAGTGCAGGGAAAACAGGTTCCTCTGGAATGGACTGACACATCTGGGGGACTCTTGGAATGGTGTCACGACCCTGGAGTTCCTCTCGCCTTTCCTGTGGAGAGCGCCTCCTCTTGAGATGCGACGGGAACGCCGGGAATTCTTTCCCTTCGAAACAGGGAAAGGATCCCTCATCTCGAGCTAGGAGGCGGAAACGGGGCTCCCCTGGATGTGTTCGGGACCCCACGTGCTTCCTCTCGAGTGGAGACGGGTATGTCGGGGAACTTCTTGAGTTGCAGCAATGGTGTGAAGGACCCTTTGGAAGTTCCAGTGGTTAGATGTGATTGGCCTCGAGAAGCCTCAGCGGAAATGGGCCTCATCTCGCCTGGAGGGCAAAACCTCCTGGATTTTCTCGAGTTGCGGCAGGTGCTCTCGACTTACGACGGGGACCTCAGGGACCCGCTCTGGTGGCCTCAGGAAAGGCCAGTCCCCATGCGAGTTCCTCGGGGGCCTCTCGGGATTCCTCTCCCGTCGATGCCGGGGCCTAAGACCTTGTGTGGAGTCGGGGCCGGAACCTGAGGATTCCTCTCCAGTGCTGACATGGATCTTGGGGTACTTCTGGAGTCTCCCCAGGGGAGTCAGTCCTCGTCTCGAATGCGGGCATGCACTTGCGCTTTCCTCCAGAGCGGTAGCAGCAGTGTCAAGCAGTCCGCCGCGTGGATCAAAGGATCTATGGTTTTCCCTCGAGTCTTTCCCACGAGGCTTTCCCTCGAGGCTTTCCCACAGGGCTGTCCCACGTGCACACGTGGTGGGGGTCGATCCTCGGCTTGAACGTCAAGGCAGTGCAGTGAAAACAGGTTCCTCTGGAATGGACTGACACATCTGGGGGACTCTTGGAATGGTGGCACGACCCTGGAGTTCATCTCGCCTTTCCTGTGGAGAGCGCCTCCTCTTGAGATGCGACGGGAACGCCGGGAATTCTTTCCCTACTAAACAGGGAAAGGATCCCTCATCTCGAGCTAGGAGGCGGAAACGGGGCTACCCTGGATGTGTGCGGGACACCACGTGCTTCCTCTCGAGTGGAGACGGGTATGTCGGTGAACTTCTTGAGTTGCAGCAAGGGTGTGAAGGACCCTTTGGAAGTTCCAGTGGTTAGATGTGATTGGCCTCGAGAAGCCTCAGCGGAAATGGGCCTCATCTCGCCTGGAGGGCAAAACCTCCTGGATTTTCTCGAGTTGCGGCAGGTGCTCTCGACTTACGACGGGGACCTCAGGGACCCGCTCTGGTGGCCTCAGGAAAGGCCAGTCCCCATGCGAGTTCCACGGGGGCCTCTCGGGATTCCTCTCCCATCGATGCCGGGGCCTAAGACCTTGTGTGGAGTCGGGGCCGGAACCTGAGGATTCCTCTCCAGTGCTGACATGGATCTTGGGGTACTTCTGGAGTCTCCCCAGGGGAGTCAGTCCTCGTCTCGAATGCGGGCATGCACTTGCGCTTTCCTCCAGAGCGGTAGCAGCAGTGTCACCCAGTCCGCCGCGTGGATCAAAGGATCTATGGTTTTCCCTCGAGTCTTTCCCACGAGGCTTTCCCTCGAGGCTTTCCCACAGGGCTGTCCCACGTGCACACGTGGTGGGAGTCGATCCTCGGCTTGAACGTCAAGGCAGTGCAGGGAAAACAGGTTCCTCTGGAATGGACTGACACATCTGGGGAACTCTTGGAATGGTGGCACGACCCTGGAGTTCCTCTCGCCTTTCTTGTGGAGAGCGCCTCCTCTTGACATGCGACGGGAACGCCGGGAATTCTTTCCCTACGAAACAGGGAAAGGATCCCTCATCTCGAGCTAGGAGGCGGAAACGGGGCTCCCCTGGATGTGTGCGGGACCCCACGTGCTTCCTCTCGAGTGGAGACGGGTATGACGGGGAACTTCTTGAGTTGCAGCAATGGTGTGAAGGACCCTTTGGAAGTTCCAGTGGTTAGATGTGATTGGCCTCGAGAAGCCTCAGCGGAAATGGGCCTCATCTCGCCTGGAGGGCAAAACCTCCTGGATTTTCTCGAGTTGCGGCAGGTGCTCTCGACTTACGACGGGGACCTCAGGGACCCGCTCTGGTGGCCTCAGGAAAGGCCAGTCCCCATGCGAGTTCCTCGGGGGCGTCTCGGGATTCCTCTCCCGTCGATGCCGGGGCCTAAGACCTTGTGTGGAGTCGGGGCCGGAACCTGAGGATTCCTCTCCAGTGCTGACATGGATCATGGGGTACTTCTGGAGTCTCCCCAGGGGAGTCAGTCCTAGTCTCGAATGCGGGCATGCACTTGCGCATTCCTCCAGAGCGGTAGCAGCAGTGTCACGCAGTCCGCCGCGTGGTTCAAAGGATCTATGGTTTTCCCTCGAGTCTTTCCCACGGGGCTTTCCCACGAGGCTTTCCCACAGGGCTGTCCCACGTGCACACGTTGTAGGAGTCGATCCTCGGCTTGAACGTCAAGGCAGTGCAGGGAAAACAGGTTCCTCTGGAATGGACTGACACATCTGGGGGACTCTTGGAATGGTGGCACGACCCTGGAGTTCCTCTCGCCTTTCCTGTGGAGAGCGCCTCCTCTTGAGATGCGACGGGAACGCCGGGAATTCTTTCCCTACGAAACAGGGAAAGGATCCCTCATCTCCAGCTAGGAGGCGGAAACGGGGCTCCCCTGGATGTGTGCGAGACACCACGTGCTTCCTCTCGAGTGGAGACGGGTATGTCGGGGAACTTCTTGAGTTGCAGCAAGGGTGTGAAGGACCCTTTGGAAGTTCCAGTGGTTAGATGTGATTGGCCTCGAGAAGCCTCAGCGGAAATGGGCCTCATCTCGCCTGGAGGGCAAAACCTCCTGGATTTTCTCGAGTTGCGGCAGGTGCTCTCGACTTACGACGGGGACCTCAGGGACCCGCTCTGGTGGCCTCAGGAAAGGCCAGTCCCCATGCGAGTTCCTCGGGGGCCTCTCGGGATTCCTCTCCCGTCGATGCCGGGGCCTAAGACCTTGTGTGGAGTCGGGGCCGGAACCTGAGGATTCCTCTCCAGTGCTGACATGGATCTTGGGGTACTTCTGGAGTCTCCCCGGGGGAGTCAGTCCTCGTCTCGAATGCGGGCATGCACTTGCGCTTTCCTCCAGAGCGGTAGCAGCAGTGTCACGCAGTCCGCCGCGTGGATCAAAGGATCTATGGTTTTCCCTCGAGTCTTTCCCACGAGGCTTTCCCACGAGGCTTTCCCACAGGGCTGTCCCACGTGCACACGTGGTGGGAGTCGATCCTCGGCTTGAACTTCAAGGCAGGGCAGGGAAAACAGGTTCCTCTGGAATGGACTGACACATCTGGGGGACCCTTGGAATGGTGGCACGACCCTGGAGTTCCTCTCGCCTTTCCTGTGGAGAGCGCCTCCTCTTGAGATGCGACGGGAACGCCGGGAATTCTTTCCCTACGAAACAGGGAAAGGATCCCTCATCTCGAGCTAGGAGGCGGAAACGGGGCTCCCCTGGATGTGTGCGGGACACCACGAACTTCCTCTCGAGTGCAGACGGGTATGTCGGGGAACTTCTTGAGTTGCAGCAAGGGTGTGAAGGACCCTTTGGAAGTTCCAGTGGTTAGACGTGATTGGCCTCGAGAAGCCTCATCGGAAATGGGCCTCATCTCGCCTGGAGGGCAAAACCTCCTGGATTTTATCGAGTTGCGGCAGGTGCTCTTGACTTACGACGGGGACCTCAGGGAACCGCTCTGGTGGCCTCAGGAAAGGCCAGTCCCCATGCGAGTTCCTCGGGGGCCTCTGGGGATTCCTCTCCCGTCGATGCCGGGGCCTAAGACCTTGTGTGGAGTCGGGGCCGGAACCTGAGGATTCCTCTCCAGTGCTGACATGGATCTTGGGGTACTTCTGGAGTCTCCCCAGGGGAGTCAGTCCTCGTCTCGAATGCGGGCATGCACTTGCGCTTTCCTCCAGAGCGGTAGCAGCAGTGTCACGCAGTCCGCCGCGTGGATCAAAGAATGTATGGTTTTCCCTCGAGTCTTTCCCACGAGGCTTTCCCACAGGGCTGTCCCACGTGCACACGTGGCGGGAGTCGATCCTCGGCTTGAACGACAAGGCAGTGCAGGGAAAACAGGTTCCTCTGTAATGGACTGACACATCTGGGGGACTCTTGGAATGGTGGCACGACCCTGGAGTTCCTCTCGCCTTTCCTGTGGAGAGCGTCTCCTCTTGAGATGCGACGGGAACGCCGGGAATTCTTTCCCTACGAAACAGGGAAAGGATCCCTCATCTCGAGCTAGGAGGCGGAAACGGGGCTCCCCTGGATGTGTGCGGGACCCACGTGCTTCCTCTCGAGTGGAGACGGGTATGTCGGGGAACTTCTTGAGTTGCAGCAAGGGTGTGAAGGACCCTTTGGAAGTTCAAGTGGTTAGACGTGATTAGCCTCGAGAAGCCTCAGCGGAAATGGGCCTCATCGCGCCTGGAGGGCAAAACCTCCTGGATTTTCTCGAGTTGCGGCAGGTGCTCTCTACTTACGACGGGGACCTCAGGGACCCGCTCTGGTGGCCTCAGGAAAGGCCAGTCCCCATGCGAGTTCCTCGGGGGCCTCTCGGGATTCCTCTCCCGTCGATGCCGGGGCCTAAGACCTTGTGTGGAGTCGGGGCCGGAACCTGAGGATTCCTCTCCAGTGCTGACACCGATATTGGGGTACTTCTGGAGTCTCCCCAGGGGAGTCAGTCCTCGTCTCGGATGCGGGCATGCACTTGCGCTTTCCTCCAGAGCGGTAGCAGCAGTGTCACGCAGTCCGCCGCGTGGATCAAAGGATCTATGGTTTTCCCTCGAGTCTTTCCCACGAGGCTTTCCCTCGAGGCTTTCCCACAGGGCTGTCCCACGTGCACACGTGTTGGGAGTCGATCCTCGGCTTGAACGTCAAGGCAGTGCAGGGAAAACAGGTTCCTCTTGAATGGACTGACACATATGGGGGACTCTTGGAATGGTGGCACGACCCTGGAGTTCCTCTCGCCTTTCCTGTGGAGAGGGCCTCCTCTTGAGATGCGACGGGAACGCCGGGAATTCTTTCCCTACGAAACAGGGAAAGGATCCCTCATCTCGAGCTAGGAGGCGGAAACGGGGCTCCCCTGAATGTGTGCGGGACCCCACGTCCTTCCTCTCGAGTGGAGACGGGTATGTCGGGGAACTTCTTGAGTTGCAGCAAGGGTGTGAAGGACCCTTTGGAAGGTCCAGTGGTTAGATGTGATTGGCCTCGAGAAGCCTCAGCGGAAATGGGCCTCATCTCGCCTGGAGGGCAAAAACTCCTGGATTTTCTCGAGTTGCGGCAGGTGCTCTCAACTTACGACGGGGACCTCAGGGACCCGCTCTGGTGGCCTCAGGAAAGGCCAGTCCCCATGCGAGTTCCTCGGGGACCTCTGGGATTTCCTCTCCCGTCGATGCCGGGGCCTAAGACCTTGTGTGGAGTCGGGGCCGGAACATGAGGATTCCTCTCCAGTGCTGACATGGATCTTGGGGTACTTCTGGAGTCTCCCCAGGGGAGTCAGTCCTCGTCTCGAATGCGGGCATGCACTTGCGCTTTCCTCCAGAGCGGTAGCAGCAGTGTCACGCAGTCCGACGCGTGGATCAAAGAATCTATGGCTTTCCCTCGAGTCTTTCCCACGAGGCTTTCCCACAGGGCTGTCCCACGTGCACACGTGGTGGGAGTCGATCCTCGGCTTGAACGTCAAGGCAGTGCAGGGAAAACAGGTTCCTCTGGAATGGACTGACACATCTGGGGGACTCTTGGAATGGTGGCACGACCCTGGAGTTCCTCTCGCCTTTCCTGTGGAGAGCGCCTCCTCTTGAGATGCGACGGGAACGCCGGGAATTCTTTCCCTACGAAACAGGGAAAGGATCCCTCATCTCGAGCTAGGAGGCGGAAACGGGGCTCCCCTGGATGTGTGCGGGACACCACGTGCTTCCTCTCGACTGGAGACGGGTATGTCGGGGAACTTCTTGAGTTGCAGCAAGGGTGTGAAGGACCCTTTGGAAGTTCCAGTGGTTAGATGATATTGGCCTTGAGAAGCCTCAGCGGAAATGGGCCTCATCTCGCCTGGAGGGCAAAACCTCCTGGATTTTCTCGAGTTGCGGCAGGTGCTCTCGACTTACGACGGGGACCTCAGGGACCCGCTCTGGTGGCCTCAGGAAAGGCCAGTCCCCATGCGAGTTCCTCGGGGGCCTCTCGGGATTCCTCTCCCGTCGATGCCGGGGCCTAAGACCTTGTGTGGAGTCGGGGCCGGAACCTGAGGATTCCTCTCCAGTGCTGACATGGATCTTGGGGTACTTCTGGAGTCTCCCCAGGGGAGTCAGTCCTCGTCTCGAATGCGGGCATGCACTTGCGCTTTCCTCCAGAGCGGTAGCAGCAGTGTCACGCAGTCCGCCGCGTGGATCAAAGGATCTATGGTTTTCCCTCGAGTCTTTCCCACGAGGCTTTCCCACGAGGCTTTCCCACAGGGCTGTCCCACGTGCACACGTGGTGGGAGTCGATCCTCGGCTTGAACGTCAAGGCAGTGCAGGGAAAACAGGTTCCTCTGGAATGGACTGACACATCTGGGGGACTCTTGGAATGGTGGCACGACCCTGAAGTTCCTCTCGCCTTTCCTGTGGAGAGCGCCTCCTCTTGAGATGCGACGGGAACGCCGGGAATTCTTTCCCTACGAAACAGGGAAAGGATCCCTCATCTCGAGCTAGGAGGCGGAAACGGGGCTCCCCTGGATGTGTGCGGGACACCACGTGCTTCCTCTCGAGTGGAGACGGGTATGTCGGGGAACTTCTTAAGTTGCAGCAAGGGTGTGAAGGACCCTTTGGAAGTTCCAGTGGTTAGATGTGATTGGCCTCGAGAAGCCTCAGCGGAAATGGGCCTCATCTCGCCTGGAGGGCAAAACCTCCTGGATTTTCTCGAGTTGCGGCAGGTGCTCTCGACTTACGACGGGGACCTCAGGGACCCACTCTCGTGGCCTCAGGAAAGGCCAGTCCCCATGCGAGTTCCTCGGGGGCCTCTCGGGATTCCTCTCCCGTCGATGCCGGGGCCAAAGTCCTTGTGTGGAGTCGGAGCCGGAACCTGAGGATTCCTCTCCAGTGCTGACATGGATCTTGGGGTACTTCTGGAGTCTCCCCAGGGGAGTCAGTTCTCGTCTCGAATGCGGGCATGCACTTGCGCTTTCCTCCAGAGTGGTAGCAGCAGTGTCACGCAGTCCGCCGCGTGGATCAAAGGATCTATGGTTTTCCCTCGAGTCTTTCCCACGAGGCTTTCCCACGAGGCTTTCCCACAGGGCTGTCCCACGTGCACACGTGGTGGGAGTCGATCCTCGGCTTGAACGTCAAGGCAGTGCAGGGAAAACAGGTTCCTCTGGAATGGACTGACACCTCTGGGGGACTCTTGGAATGGTGGCATGACCCTGGAGTTCCTCTCGCCTTTCCTGTGGAGAGCGCCTCCTCTTTAGATGCGACGGGAACGCCGGGAATTCTTTCCCTACGAAACAGGGAAAGGATCCCTCATCTCGAGCTAGGAGGCGGAAACAGGGCTCCCCTGGATGTGTGCGGGACACCACGTGCTTCCTCTCGAGTGGAGACGGGTATGTCGGGGAACTTCTTGAGTTGCAGCAAGGGTGTGAAGGACCCTTTGGAAGTTCCAGTGGTTAGACGTGATTGGCCTCGAGAAGCCTCAGCGGAAATGGGCCTCATCTCGCCTGGAGGGCAAAACCTCCTGGATTTTCTCGAGTTGCGGCAGGTGCTCTCGACTTACGACGGGGACCTCAGGGACCCGCTCTGGTGGCCTCAGGAAAGGCCAGTCCCCATGCGAGTTCCTCGGGGGCCTCTCGGGATTCCTCTCCCGTCGATGCCGGGGCCTACGACCTTGTGTGGAGTTGGGGCCGGAACCTGAGGATTCCTCTCCAGTGCTGACATGGATCTTGGGGTACTTCTGTAGTCTCCCCGGGGGAGTCAGTCCTCGTCTCGAATGCGGGCATGCACTTGCGCTTTCCTCCAGAGCGGTAGCAGCAGTGTCACGCAGTCCGCCGCGTGGATCAAAGGATCTATGGTTTTCCCTCGAGTCTTTCCCACGAGGCTTTCCCACGAGGCTTTCCCACAGGGCTGTCCCACGTGCACACGTGTTGGGAGTCGATCCTCGGCTTGAACGTCAAGCAGTGCAGGGAAAACAGGTTCCTCTGGAATGGACTGACACATCTGGTGGACTCTTGGAATGGAGGCACGACCCTGGAGTTCCTCTCGCCTTTCCTGTGGAGAGCGCCTCCTCTTGAGATGCGACGGGAACGCCGGGAATTCTTTCCCTATGAAACAGGGAAACGATCCCTCATCTCGAGCTAGGAGGCGGAAACGGGGCTCCCCTGGATGTGTGCGGGACACCACGTGCTTCCTCTCGAGTGGAGACGGGTATGTCGGGGAACTTCTTGAGTTGAAGCAAGGGTGTGAAGGACCCTTTGGAAGTTCCAGTGGTTAGATGTGATTGGCCTCGAGAAGCCTCAGCGGAAATGGGCCTCATCTCGCCTGGAGGGCAAAACCTCCTGGATTTTCTCGAGTTGCGGCAGGTGCTCTCGACTTACGACGGGGACCTCAGGGACCCGCTCTGGTGGCCTCAGGAAAGGCCAGTCCCCATGCGAGTTCCTCGGGGGCCTCTCGGGATTCCTCTCCCGTCGATGGAGGGGCCTAAGACCTTGTGTGGAGTCGGGGCCGGAACCTGAGGATTCCTCTCCAGTGCTGACATGGATCTTGGGGTACTTCTGGAGTCTCCCCAGGGGAGTCAGTCCTCGTCTCGAATGCGGGCATGCACTTGCGCTTTCCTTCATAGCGGTAACAGCAGTGTCACGCAGTCCGCCGCGTGGATCAAAGGATCTATGGTTTTCCCTCGAGTCTTTCCCACGAGGCTTTCCCACGAGGCTTTCCCACAGGGCTGTCCCACGTGCACACGTGGTGGGAGTCGATCCTCGGCTTGAACATCAAGGCAGTGCAGGGAAAACAGGTTCCTCTGGAATGGACTGACACATCTGGGGGACTCTTGGAATGGTGGCACGACCCTGGAGTTCCTCTCGCCTTTCCTGTGGAGAGCGCCTCCTCTTGAGATGCGACGGGAACGCCGGGAATTCTTTCCCTACGAAACAGGGAAAGGATCCCTCATCTCGAGCTAGGAGGCGGAAACGGGGCTCCCCTGGATGTGTGCGGGACCCACGTGCTTCCTCTCGAGTGGAGACGGGTATGTCGGGGAACTTCTTGAGTTGCAGCAAGGGTGTGAAGGACCCTTTGGAAGTTCCAGTGGTTAGACGTGATTGGCCTCGAGAAGCCTCAGCGGAAATGGGCCTCATCTCGCCTGGAGGGCAAAACCTCCTGGATTTTCTCGAGTTGCGGCAGGTGCTCTCGACTTACGACGGGGACCTCAGGGACCCGCTCTGGTGGCCTCAGGAAAGGCCAGTCCCCATGCGAGTTCCTCGGGGGCCTCTCGGGATTCCTCTCCCGTCGATGCCGGGGCCTAAGACCTTGTGTGGAGTCGGGGCCGGAACATGAGGATTCCTCTCCAGTGCTGACATGGATCTTGGGGTACTTCTGGAGTCTCCCCAGGGGAGTCAGTCCTCGTCTCGAATGCGGGCATGTACTTGCGCTTTCCTCCAGAGCGGTAGCAGCAGTGTCACGCAGTCCGCCGCGTGGATCAAAGGATCTATGGTTTTCCCTCGAGTCTTTCCCACGAGGCTTTCCCACGAGGCTTTCCCACAGGGCTGTCCCACGTGCACACGTGGTGGGAGTCGATCCTCGGCTTGAACGTCAAGGCAGTGCAGGGAAAACAGGTTCCTCTGGAATGGACTGACACATCTGGGGGACTCTTGGAATGGTGTCACGACCCTGGAGTTCCTCTCGCCTTTCCTGTGGAGAGCGCCTCCTCTTGAGATGCGACGGGAACGCCGGGAATTCTTTCCCTACGAAACAGGGAAAGGATCCCTCATCTCGAGCTAGGAGGCGGAAACGGGGCTCCCCTGGATGTGTGCGGGACCCCACGTGCTTCCTCTCGAGTGGAGACGGGTATGTCGGGGAACTTCTTGAGTTGCAGCAATGGTGTGAAGGACCCTTTGGAAGTTCCAGTGGTTAGATGTGATTGGCCTCGAGAAGCCTCAGCGGAAATGGGCCTCATCTCGCCTGGAGGGCAAAACCTCCTGGATTTTCTCGAGTTGTGGCAGGTGCTCTCGACTTACGACGGGAACCTCAGGGACCCGCTCTGGTGGCCTCAGGAAAGGCCAGTCCCCATGCGAGTTCCTCGGGGGCCTCTCGGGATTCCTCTCCCGTCGATGCCGGGGCCTAAGACCTTGTGTGGAGTCGGGGCCGGAAACTGAGGATTCCTCTCCAGTGCTGACATGAATCTTGGGGTACTTCTGGAGTCTCCCCAGGGGAGTCAGTCCTCGTCTCGAATGCGGGCATGCACTTGCGCTTTCCTCCAGAGCGGTAGCAGCAGTGTCACACAGTCCGCCGCGTGGATCAAAGGATGTATGGTTTTCCCTCGAGTCTTTCCCACGAGGCTTTCCCACGAGGCTTTCCCACAGGGCTGTCCCACGTGCACACGTGGTGGGAGTGGATCCTCGGCTTGAACGTCAAGGCAGTGCAGGGAAAACAGGTTCCTCTGGAATGGACTGACACATCTGTGGGACTCTTGGAATGGTGGCACGACCCTGGAGTTCCTCTCGCCTTTCCTGTGGAGAACGCCTCCTCTTGAGATGCGACGGGAAAGCCGGGAATTCTTTCCCTACGAAACAGGGAAAGGATCCCTCATCTCGAGCTAGGAGGCGGAAACGGGGCTCCCCTGGATGTGTGCGGGACACCACGTGCTTCCTCTCGAGTGCAGACGGGTATGTCGGGGAACATCTTGAGTTGCAGCAATGGTGTGAAGGACCCTTTGGAAGTTCCAGTGGTTAGATGTGATTGGCCTCGAGAAGCCTCAGCGGAAATGGGCCTCATCTCGCCTGGAGGGCAAAACCTCCTGGATTTTCTCGAGTTGCGGCAGGTGCTCTCGACTTACGACGGGGACCTCAGGGACCCGCTCTGGTGGCCTCAGGAAAGGCCAGTCCCCATGCGAGTTCCTCGGGGGCGTCTCGGGATTCCTCTCCCGTCGATGCCGGGGCCTAAGACCTTGTGTGGAGTCGGGTCCGGAACCTGAGGATTCCTCTCCAGTGCTGACATGGATCTTGGGGTACTTCTGGAGTCTCCCCAGGGGAGTCAGTCCTCGTCTCGAATGCGGGCATGCACTTGCGCTTTCCTCCATAGCGGTAGCAGCAGTGTCACGCAGTCCGCCGCGTGGATCAAAGGATGTATGGTTTTCCCTCGAGTCTTTCCCACGAGGCTTTCCCACGAGGCTTTCCCACAGGGCTGTCCCACGTGCACACGTGGTGGGAGTCGATCCTCGGCTTGAACGTCAAGGCAGTGCAGGAAAAACAGGTTCCTCTGGAATGGACTGACACATCTGGGGGACTCTTGGAATGGTGGCACGACCCTGGAGTTCCTCTCGCCTTTCCTGTGGAGAGCGCCTCCTCTTGAGATGCGACGGGAACGCCGGGAATTCTTTCCCTACGAAACAGGGAAAGGATCCCTCATCTCGAGCTAGGAGGCGGAAACGGGGCTCCCCTGGATGTGTGCGGGACACCACGTGCTTCCTCTCGAGTGGAGACGGGTATGTCGGGGAACATCTTGAGTTGCAGCAATGGTGTGAAGGACCCTTTGGAAGTTCCAGTGGTTAGATGTGATTGTCCTCGAGAAGCCTCAGCGGAAATGGGCCTCATCTCGCCTGGAGGGCAAAACCTCCTGGATTTTCTCGAGTTGCGGCAGGTGCTCTCGACTTACGACGGGAACCTCAGGGACCCGCTCTGGTGGCCTCAGGAAAGGCCAGTCCCCATGCGAGTTCCTCGGGGGCCTCTCGGGATTCCTCTCCCGTCGATGCCGGAGCCTAAGACCTTGTGTGGAGTCGGGGCCGGAACCTGAGGATTCCTCTCCAGTGCTGACATGGATCTTGGGGTACTTCTGGAGTCTCCCCAGGGTGGTCAGTCCTCGTCTCGAATGCGGGCATGCACTTGCGCTTTCCTCCAGAGCGGTAGCAGCAGTGTCACACAGTCCGCCGCGTGGATCAAAGGATGTTTGGTTTTCCCTCAAGTCTTTCCCACGAGGCTTTCCCACGAGGCTTTCCCACAGGGGTGTCCCACGTGCACACGTGGTGGGAGTCGATCCTCGGCTTGAACGTCAAGGCAGTGCAGGGAAAACAGGTTCCTCTGGAATGGACTGACACATCTGGGGGACTCTTGGAATGGTGGCACGACCCTGGAGTTCCTCTCGCCTTTCCTGTGGAGAGCGCCTCCTCTTGAGATGCGACGGGAACGCCGGGAATTCTTTCCCTACGAAACAGGGAAAGGATCCCTCATCTCGAGCTAGGAGGCGGAAACGGGGCTCCCCTGGATGTGTGCGGGTCACCACGTCCTTCCTCTCGAGTGGAGACTGGTATGTCGGGGATCTTCTTGAGTTGCAGCAATGGTGTGAAGGACCCTTTGGAAGTTCCAGTGGTTAGATGTGATTGGCCTCGAGAAGCCTCAGCGGAAAGAGGCCTCATCTCGCCTGGAGGGCAAAACCTCCTGGATTTTCTCGAGTTGCGGCAGGTGCTCTCGACTTACGACGGGGACCTCAGGTACCCGCTCTGGTGGCCTCAGGAAAGGCCAGTCCCCATGCGCGTTCCTCGGGGGCCTCTCGGGATTCCTCTCCCGTCGATGCCGGGGCCTAAGACCTTGTGTGGAGTCGGGGCCGGAACCTGAGGATTCCTCTCCAGTGCTGACATGGATCTTGGGGTACTTCTGGAGTCTCCCCAGGGGAGTCAGTCCTCGTCTCGAATGCGGGCATGCACTTGCGCTTTCCTCCAGAGCGGTAGCAGCAGTGTCACGCAGTCCGCCGCGTGGATCAAAGGATCTATGGTTTTCCATCGAGTCTTTCCCACGAGGCTTTCCCACGAGGCTTTCCCACAGGGCTGTCCCACGTGCACACGTGGTGGGAGTCGATCCTCGGCTTGAACGTCAAGGCAGTGCAGGGAAAACAGGTTCCTTTGGAATGGACTGACACATCTGGGGGACTCTTGGAATGGTGTCACGACCCTGGAGTTCCTCTCGCCTTTCCTGTGTAGAGCGCCTTCTCTTGAGATGCGACGGGAACGCCGGGAATTCTTTGCCTACGAAACAGGGAAAGGATCCCTCATCTCGAGCTAGGAGGCGGAAACGGGGCTCCCCTGGATGTGTGCGGGACACCACGTGCTTCCTCTCGAGTGCAGACGGGTATGTCGGGGAACTTCTTGAGTTGCAGCAAGGGTGTGAAGGACCCTTTGGAAGTTCCAGTGGTTAGATGTGATTGGCCTCGAGAAGCCTCAGCGGAAATGGGCCTCATCTCGCCTGGAGGGCAAAACCTCCTGGATTTTCTCGAGTTGCGGCAGGTGCTCTCGACTTACGACGGGAACCTCAGGGACCCGCTCTGGTGGCCTCAGGAAAGGCCAGTCCCCATGCGAGTTCCTCGGGGGCCTCTCGGGATTCCTCTCCCGTCGATGCCGGAGCCGAAGACCTTGTGTGGAGTCGGGGCCGGAACCTGAGGATTCCTCTCCAGTGCTGACATGGATCTTGGGGTACTTCTGGAGTCTCCCCAGGGTGGTCAGTCCTCGTCTCGAATGCGGGCATGCACTTGCGCTTTCCTCCAGAGCGGTAGCAGCAGTGTCACACAGTCCGCCGCGTGGATCAAAGGATGTTTGGTTTTCCCTCGAGTCTTTCCCACGAGGCTTTCCCACGAGGCTTTCCCACAGGGGTGTCCCACGTGCACACGTGGTGGGAGTCGATCCTCGGCTTGAACGTCAAGGCAGTGCAGGGAAAACAGGTTCCTCTGGAATGGACTGACACATCTGGGGGACTCTTGGAATGGTGGCACGACCCTGGAGTTCCTCTCGCCTTTCCTGTGGAGAGCGCCTCCTCTTGAGATGCGACGGGAACGCCGGGAATTCTTTCCCTACGAAACAGGGAAAGGATCCCTCATCTCGAGCTAGGAGGCGGAAACGGGGCTCCCCTGGATGTGTGCGGGACACCACGTCCTTCCTCTCGAGTGGAGACTGGTATGTCGGGGATCTTCTTGAGTTGCAGCAATGGTGTGAAGGACCCTTTGGAAGTTCCAGTGGTTAGATGTGATTGGCCTAGAGAAGCCTCAGCGGAAAGGGGCCTCATCTCGCCTGGAGGGCAAAACCTCCTGGATTTTCTCGAGTTGCGGCAGGTGCTCTCGACTTACGACGGGGACCTCAGGTACCCGCTCTGGTGGCCTCAGGAAAGGCCAGTCCCCATGCGAGTTCCTCGGGGGCGTCTCGGGATTCCTCTCCCGTCGATGCCGGGGCCTAAGACCTTGTGTGGAGTCGGGGCCGGAACCTGAGGATTCCTCTCCAGTGCTGACATGGATCTTGGGGTACTTCTGGAGTCTCCCCAGGGGAGTCAGTCCTCGTCTCGAATGCGGGCATGCACTTGCGCTTTCCTCAAGAGCGGTAGCAGCAGTGTCACGCAGTCCGCCGCGTGGATCAAAGGATCTATGGTTTTCCATCGAGTCTTTCCCACGAGGCTTTCCCACGAGGCTTTCCCACAGGGCTGTCCCACGTGCACACGTGGTGGGAGTCGATCCTCGGCTTGAACGTCAAGGCAGTGCAGGGAAAACAGGTTCCTCTGGAATGGACTGACACATCTGGGGGACTCTTGGAATGGTGGCACGACCCTGGAGTTCCTCTCGCCTTTCCTGTGGAGAGCGCCTCCTCTTGAGATGCGACGGGAACGCCGGGAATTCTTTCCCTACGAAACAGGGAAAGGATCCCTCATCTCGAGCTAGGAGGCGGAAACGGGGCTCCCCTGGATGTGTGCGGGACACCACGTGCTTCCTCTCGAGTGGAGACAGGAATGTCGGGAACTTCTTGAGTTGCAGCAAGGGTGTGAAGGACCCTTTGGAAGTTCCAGTGGTTAGACGTGATTGGCCTCGAGAAGCCTCAGCGGAAATGGGCCTCATCTCGCCTGGAGGGCAAAACCTCCTGGATTTTCTCGAGTTGCGGCAGGTGCTCTCGACTTAGGACGGGGACCTCAGGGACCCGCTCTGGTGGCCTCAGGAAAGGCCAGTCCCCATGCGAGTTCCTCGGGGGCCTCTCGGGATTCCTCTCCCGTCGATGCCGGGGCCTAAGACCTTGTGTGGAGTCGGGGCCGGAACCTGAGGATTCCTCTCCATTGCTGACATGGATCTTGGGGTACTTCTGGAGTCTCCCCAGGGGAGTCAGTCCTCGTCTCGAATGCGGGCATGCACTTGCGCTTTCCTCCAGAGGGGTAGCAGCAGTGTCACGCAGTCCGCCGTGTGGATCAAAGGATCTATGGTTTTCCCTCGAGTCTTTCCCACGAGGTTTTCCCACGAGGCTTTCCCACAGGGCTGTCACACGTGCACACGTCGTGGGAGTCGATCCTCGGCTTGAACGTCAAGGCAGTGCAGGGAAAACAGGTTCCTCTGGAATGGACTGACACATCTGGGGGACTCTTGGAATGGTGTCACGACCCTGGAGTTCCTCTCGCCTTTCCTGTGGAGAGCGCCTCCTCTTGAGATGCGACGAGAACGCCGGGAATTCTTTCCCTACGAAACAGGGAAAGGATCCCTCATCTCGAGCTAGGAGGCGGAAACGGGGCTCCCCTGGATGTGTGCGGGACCCCACGTGCTTCCTCTCGAGTGGAGACGGGTATGTCGGGGAACTTCTTGAGTTGCAGCAAGGGTGTGAAGGACCCTTTGGAAGTTCCAGTGGTTAGACGTGATTGGCCTCGAGAAGCCTCATTGGAAATGGGCCTCATCTCGCCTGGAGGGCAAAACCTCCTGGATTTTCTCGAGTTGTGGCAGGTGCCCTCGACTTACGACGGGGACCTCAGGGACCCGCTCTGGTGGCCTCAGGAAAGGCCAGTCCCCATGCGAGTTCCTCGGGGGCCTCTCGGGATTCCTCTCCCGTCGATGCCGGAGCCTAAGACCTTGTGTGGAGTCGGGGCCGGAACCTGAGGATTCCTCTCCAGTGCTGACATGGATCTTGGGGTACTTCTGGAGTCTCCCCAGGGTGGTCAGTCCTCGTCTCGAATGCGGGCATGCACTTGCGCTTTCCTCCAGAGCGGTAGCAGCAGTGTCACACAGTCCGCCGCGTGGATCAAAGGATGTTTGGTTTTCCCTCGAGTCTTTCCCACGAGGCTTTCCCACGAGGCTTTCCCACAGGGGTGTTCCACGTGCACACGTGGTGGGAGTCGATCCTCGGCTTGAACGTCAAGGCAGTGCAGGGAAAACAGGTTCCTCTGGAATGGACTGACACATCTGTGGGACTCTTGGAATGGTGGCACGACCCTGGAGTTCCTCTCGCCTTTCCTGTGGAGAGCGCCTCCTCTTGAGATGCGACGGGAACGCCGGGAATTCTTTCCCTACGAAACAGGGAAAGGATCCCTCATCTCGAGCTAGGAGGCGGAAACGGGGCTCCCCTGGATGTGTGCGGGACACCACGTCCTTCCTCTCGAGTGGAGACTGGTATGTCGGGGATCTTCTTGAGTTGCAGCAATGGTGTGAAGGACCCTTTGGAAGTTCCAGTGGTTAGATGTGATTGGCCTAGAGAAGCCTCAGCGGAAAGGGGCCTCATCTCGCCTGGAGGGCAAAACCTCCTGGATTTTCTCGAGTTGCGGCAGGTGCTCTCGACTTACGACGGGGACCTCAGGTACCCGCTCTGGTGGCCTCAGGAAAGGCCAGTCCCCATGCGAGTTCCTCGGGGGCCTCTCGGGATTCCTCTCCCGTCGATGCCGGGGCCTAAGACCTTGTGTGGAGTCGGGGCCGGAACCTGAGGATTCCTCTCCAGTGCTGACATGGATCTTGGGGTACTTCTGGAGTCTCCCCAGGGGAGTCAGTCCTCGTCTCGAATGCGGGCATGCACTTGCGCTTTCCTCCAGAGCGGTAGCAGCAGTGTCACGCAGTCCGCCGCGTGGATCAAAGGATCTATGGTTTTCCATCGAGTCTTTCCCACGAGGCTTTCCCACGAGGCTTTCCCACAGGGCTGTCCCACGTGCACACGTGGTGGGAGTCGATCCTCGGCTTGAACGTCAAGGCAGTGCAGGGAAAACAGGTTCCTCTGGAATGGACTGACACATCTGGGGGACTCTTGGAATGGTGGCACGACCCTGGAGTTCCTCTCGCCTTTCCTGTGGAGAGCGCCTCCTCTTGAGATGCGACGGGAACGCCGGGAATTCTTTCCCTACGAAACAGGGAAAGGATCCCTCATCTCGAGCTAGGAGGCGGAAACGGGGCTCCCCTGGATGTGTGCGGGACACCACGTGCTTCCTCTCGAGTGGAGACAGGAATGTCGGGAACTTCTTGAGTTGCAGCAAGGGTGTGAAGGACCCTTTGGAAGTTCCAGTGGTTAGACGTGATTGGCCTCGAGAAGCCTCAGCGGAAATGGGCCTCATCTCGCCTGGAGGGCAAAACCTCCTGGATTTTCTCGAGTTGCGGCAGGTGCTCTCGACTTAGGACGGGGACCTCAGGGACCCGCTCTGGTGGCCTCAGGAAAGGCCAGTCCCCATGCGAGTTCCTCGGGGGCCTCTCGGGATTCCTCTCCCGTCGATGCCGGGGCCTAAGACCTTGTGTGGAGTCGGGGCCGGAACCTGAGGATTCCTCTCCATTGCTGACATGGATCTTGGGGTACTTCTGGAGTCTCCCCAGGGGAGTCAGTCCTCGTCTCGAATGCGGGCATGCACTTGCGCTTTCCTCCAGAGCGGTAGCAGCAGTGTCACGCAGTCCGCCGTGTGGATCAAAGGATCTATGGTTTTCCCTCGAGTCTTTCCCACGAGGTTTTCCCACGAGGCTTTCCCACAGGGCTGTCACACGTGCACACGTCGTGGAAGTCGATCCTCGGCTTGAACGTCAAGGCAGTGCAGGGAAAACAGGTTCCTCTGGAATGGACTGACACATCTGGGGGACTCTTGGAATGGTGTCACGACCCTGGAGTTCCTCTCGCCTTTCCTGTGGAGAGCGCCTCCTCTTGAGATGCGACGAGAACGCCGGGAATTCTTTCCCTACGAAACAGGGAAAGGATCCCTCATCTCGAGCTAGGAGGCGGAAACGGGGCTCCCCTGGATGTGTGCGGGACCCCACGTGCTTCCTCTCGAGTGGAGACGGGTATGTCGGGGAACTTCTTGAGTTGCAGCAAGGGTGTGAAGGACCCTTTGGAAGTTCCAGTGGTTAGACGTGATTGGCCTCGAGAAGCCTCATTGGAAATGGGCCTCATCTCGCCTGGAGGGCAAAACCTCCTGGATTTTCTCGAGTTGTGGCAGGTGCCCTCGACTTACGACGGGGACCTCAGGGACCCGCTCTGGTGGCCTCAGGAAAGGCCAGTCCCCATGCGAGTTCCTCGGGGGCCTCTCGGGATTCCTCTCCCGTCGATGCCGGGCCTAAAACCTTGTGTGGAGTCGGGGCCGGAACCTGAGGATTCCTCTCCAGTGCTGACATGGATCTTGGGGTACTTCTGGAGTCTCCCCAGGGGAGTCAGTCCTCGTCTCGAATGCGGGCATGCACTTGCGCTTTCCTCCAGAGCGGTAGCAGCAGTGTCACGCAGTCCGCCGCGTGGATCAAAGGATCTATGGTTTTCCCTCGAGTCTTTCCCACGAGGCTTTCCCACGAGGCTTTCCCACAGGGGTGTCCCACGTGCACACGTGGTGGGAGTCGATCCTCGGCTTGAACGTCAAGGCAGTGCAGGGAAAACAGGTTCTTCTGGAATGGACTGGCACATCTGGGGGACTCTTGGAATGGTGTCACGACCCTGGAGTTCCTCTCGCCTTTCCTGTGGAGAGCGCCTCCTCTTGAGATGCGACGGTAACGCCGGGAATTCTTTCCCTACGAAACAGGGAAAGGATCCCTCATCTCGAGCTAGGAGGCGGAAACGGGGCTCCCCTGGATGTGTGCGGGACCCCACGTGCTTCCTCTCGAGTGGAGACGGGTATGTCGGGGAACTTCTTGAGTTGCAGAAATGGTGTGAAGGACCCTTTGGAAGTTCCAGTGGTTAGATGTGATTGGCCTCGAGAAGCCTCAGCGGAAATGGGCCTCATCTCGCCTGGAGGGCAAAACCTCCTGGATTTTCTCGAGTTGCGGCAGGTGCTCTCGACTTACGACGGGAACCTCAGGGACCCGCTCTGGTGGCCTCAGGAAAGGCCAGTCCCCATGCGAGTTCCTCGGGGGCCGCTCGGGATTCCTCTCCCGTCGATGCCGTGGTCTAAGACCTTGTGTGGAGTCGGGGCCGGAACCTGAGGATTCCTCTCCAGAGCTGACATAGATCTTGGGGTACTTCTGGAGTCTCCCCAGGGGAGTCAGTCCTCGTCTCGAATGCGGGCATGCACTTGCGCTTTCCTCCAGAGCGGTAGCAGCAGTGTCACGCAGTCCGCCGCGTGGATCAAAGGATCTATGGTTTTGCCTCGAGTCTTTCCCACGAGGCTTTCCCACGAGGCTTTCCCACAGGGCTGTCCCACGTGCACACGTGGTGGGAGTCGATCCTCGGCTTGAACGTCAAGGCAGTGCAGGGAAAACAGGTTCCTCTCGAATGGACTGACACATCTGGGGGACTCTTGGAATGGTGGCACGACCCTGGAGTTCCTCTCGCCTTTCCTGTGGAGAGCGCCTCCTCTTGAGATGCGACGGGAACGCCGGGAATTCTTTCCCTACGAAACAGGGAAAGGATCCCTCATCTCGAGCTAGGAGGCGGAAACGGGGCTCCCCTGGATGTGTGCGGGACACCACGTGCTTCCTCTCGATTGGAGACGGGTATGTCGGGGAACTTCTTGATTTGCAGCAAGGGTGTGAAGGACCTTTGGAAGTTCCAGTGGTTAGATGTGATTGGCCTCGAGAAGCCTCAGCGGAAATGGGCCTCATCTCGCCTGGAGGGCAAAACCTCCTGGATTTTCTCGAGTTGCGGCAGGTGCTCTCGACTTACGACGGGGACCTCAGGGACCCGCTCTGGTGGCCTCAGGAAAGGCCAGTCCCCGTGCGAGTTCCTCGGGGGCCTCTCGGGATTCCTCTCCCGTCGATGCCGGGGCCTAAGACCTTGTGTGGAGTCGGGGCCGGAACCTGAGGATTCCTCTCCAGTGCTGACATGGATCTTGGGGTACTTCTGGAGTCTCCCCAGGGGAGTCAGTCCTCGTCTCGAATGCGGGCATGCACTTGCGCTTTCCTCCAGAGCGGTAGCAGCAGTGTCACCCAGTCCGCCGCGTGGATCAAAGGATCTATGGTTTTCCCTCGAGTCTTTCCCACGAGGCTTTCCCACGAGGCTTTCCCACAGGGCTGTCCCACGTGCACACGTGGTGGGAGTCGATCCTCGGCTTGAACGTCAAGGCAGTGCAGGGAAAACAGGTTCCTCTGGAATGGACTGACACATCTGGGGGACTCTTGGAATGGTGGCACGACCCTGGAGTTCCTCTCGCCTTTCCTGTGGAGAGCGCCTCCTCTTGAGATGCGACGGGAACGCCGGGAATTCTTTCCCTACGAAACAGGGAAAGGATCCCTCATCTCGAGCTAGGAGGCGGAAACGGGGCTCCCCTGGATGTGTGCGGGACCCCACGTGCTTCCTCTCGAGTGGAGACGGGTATGTCGGGGAACGTCTTGAGTTGCAGCAAGGGTGTGAAGGACCCTTTGGAAGTTCCAGTGGTTAGATGTGATTGGCCTCGAGAAGCCTCAGCGGAAATGGGCCTCATCTCGGCTGGAGGGCAAAACCTCCTGGATTTTCTCGAGTTGCGGCAGGTGCTCTCGACTTACGACGGGGACCTCAGGGACCCGCTCTGGTGGCCTCAGGAAAGGCCAGTCCCCATGCGAGTTCCTCGGGGGCCTCTCGGGATTCCTCTCCCGTCGATGCCGGGGCCTAAGACCTTGTGTGGAGTCGGGGCCGGAACCTGAGGTTTCCTCTCCAGTGCTGACATGGATCTTGGGGTACTTCTGGAGTCTCCCCAGGGGAGTCAGTCCTCGTCTCGAATGCGGGCATGCACTTGCGCTTTCCTCCAGAGCGGTAGCAGCAGTGTCACGCAGTCCGCCGCGTGGATCAAAGGATCTATGGTTTTCCCTCGAGTCTTTCCCACGAGGCTTTCCCACGAGGCTTTCCCACAGGGCTGTCCCACGTGCACACGTGGTGGGAGTCGATCCTCGGCTTGAACGTCAAGGCAGTGCAGGGAAAACAGGTTCCTCTGGAATGGACTGACACATCTGGGGGACTCTTGGAATGGTGGCACGACCCTGGAGTTCCTTTCGCCTTTCCTGTGGAGAGCGCCTCCTCTTGAGATGCGACGGGAACGCCGGGAATTCTTTCCCTACGAAACAGGGAAAGGATCCCTCATCTCGAGCTAGGAGGCGGAAACGGGGCTCCCCTGGATGTGTGCGGGACCCCACGTGCTTCCTCTCGAGTGGAGACGGGTATGTCCTGGAACTTCTTGAGTTGCAGCAAGGGTGTGAAGGACCCTTTGGAAGTTCCAGTGGTTAGATGTGATTGGCCTCGAGAAGCCTCAGCGGAAATGGGCCTCATCTCGCCTGGAGGGCAAAAGCTCCTGGATTTTCTCGAGTTGCGGCAGGTGCTCTCGACTTACGACGGGGACCTCAGGGACCCGCTCAGGTGGCCTCAGGAAAGGCCAGTTCCAATGCGAGTTCCTCGGGGGCCTCTCGGGATTCCTCTCCCGTCGATGCCGGGGCCTAAGACCTTGTGTGGAGTCGGGGCCGGAACCTGAGTATTCCTCTCCAGTGCTGAAATGGATCTTGGGGTACTTCTGGAGTCTCCCCAGGGGAGTCAGTCCTCGTCTCGAATGCGGGCATGCACTTGCGCTTTCCTCCAGAGCGGTAGCAGCAGTGTCACGCAGTCCGCCGCGTGGATCAAAGGATCTATGGTTTTCCCTCGAGTCTTTCCCACGAGGCTTTCCCACGAGGCTTTCCCACAGGGCTGTCCCACGTGCACACGTGGTGGGAGTCGATCCTCGGCTTGAACGTCAAGGCAGTGCAGGGAAAACAGGTTCCTCTGGAATGGACTGACACATCTGGGGGACTCTTGGAATGGTGGCACGACCCTGGAGTTCCTCTCGCCTTTCCTGTGGAGAGCGCCTCCTCTTGAGATGCGACGGGAACGCCGGGAATTCTTTCCCTACGAAACAGGGAAAGGATCCCTCATCTCGAGCTAGGAGGCGGAAACGGGGCTCCCCTGGATGTGTGCGGGACCCCACGTGCTTCCTCTCGAGTGGAGACGGGTATGTCGGGGAACGTCTTGAGTTGCAGCAAGGGTGTGAAGGACCCTTTGGAAGTTCCAGTGGTTAGATGTGATTGGCCTCGAGAAGCCTCAGCGGAAATGGGCCTCATGTCGCCTGGAGGGCAAAACCTCCTGGATTTTCTCGAGTTGCGGCAGGTGCTCTCGACTTACGACGGGGACCTCAGGGACCCGCTCTGGTGGCCTCAGGAAAGGCCAGTCCCCATGCGAGTTCCTCGGGGGCCTCTCGGGATTCCTCTCCCGTCGATGCCGGGGCCTAAGACCTTGTGTGGAGTCGGGGCCGGAACCTGAGGTTTCCTCTCCAGTGCTGACATGGATCTTGGGGTACTTCTGGAGTCTCCCCAGGGGAGTCAGTCCTCGTCTCGAATGCGGGCATGCACTTGCGCTTTCCTCCAGAGCGGTAGCAGCAGTGTCACGCAGTCCGCCGCGTGGATCAAAGGATCTATGGTTTTCCCTCGAGTCTTTCCCACGAGGCTTTCCCACGAGGCTTTCCCACAGGGCTGTCCCACGTGCACACGTGGTGGGAGTCGATCCTCGGCTTGAACGTCAAGGCAGTGCAGGGAAAACAGGTTCCTCTGGAATGGACTGACACATCTGGGGGACTCTTGGAATGGTGGCACGACCCTGGAGTTCCTCTCGCCTTTCCTGTGGAGAGCGCCTCCTCTTGAGATGCGACGGGAACGCCGGGAATTCTTTCCCTACGAAACAGGGAAAGGATCCCTCATCTCGAGCTAGGAGGCGGAAACGGGGCTCCCCTGGATGTGTGCGGGACCCCACGTGCTTCCTCTCGAGTGGAGATGGGTATGTCGGGGAACTTCTTGAGTTGCAGCAATGGTGTGAAGGACCCTTTGGAAGTTCCAGTGGTTAGATGTGATTGGCCTCGAGAAGCCTCAGCGGAAATGGGCCTCATCTCGCCTGGAGGGCAAAACCTCCTGGATTTTCTCGAGTTGCGGCAGGTGCTCTCGACTTACGACGGGGACCTCAGGGACACGCTCTGGTGGCCTCAGGAAAGGCCAGTCCCCATGCGAGTTCCTCGGGGGCCTCTCGGGATTCCTCTCCCGTCGATGCCGGGGTCTAAGACCTTGTGTGGAGTCGGGGCCGGAACCTTAGGATTCCTCTCCAGTGCTGACATGGATCTTGGGGTACTTCTGGAGTCTCCCCAGGGGAGTCAGTCCTCGTCTCGAATGCGGGCATGCACTTGCGCTTTCCTCCAGAGCGGTAGCAGCAGTGTCACGCAGTCCGCCGCGTGGATCAAAGGATCTATGGTTTTCCCTCGAGTCTTTCCCACGAGGCTTTCCCACGAGGCTTTCCCACAGGGCTGTCCCACGTGCACACGTGGTGGCAGTCGATCCTCGGCTTGAACGTCAAGGCAGTGCAGGGAAAACAGGTTCCTCTGGAATGGACTGACACATCTGGGGGACTCGTGGAATGGTGGCACGACCCTGGAGTTCCTCTCGCCTTTCCTGTGGAGAGCGCCTCCTCTTGAGATGCGACGGGAACGCCGGGAATTCTTTCCCTACGAAACAGGGGAAGGATCCCTCATCTCGAGCTAGGAGGCGGAAACGGGGCTCCCCTGGATGTGTGCGGGACCCCACGTGCTTCCTCTCGAGTGGAGACGGGTATGTCGGGGAACTTCTTGAGTTGAAGCAAGGGTGTGAAGGACCCTTTGGAAGTTCCAGTGGATAGATGTGATTGGCCTCGAGAAGCCTCAGCGGAAATGGGCCTCATCTCGCCTGGAGGGCAAAACCTCCTGGATTTTCTCGAGTTGCGGCAGGTGCTCTCGACTTACGACGGGGACCTCAGGGACCCGCTCTGGTGGCCTGAGGAAAGGCCAGTCCCCATGCGAGGTCCTCGGGGGCGTCTCGGGATTCCTCTCCCGTGGATGCCGGGGCCTAAGACCTTGTGTGGAGTCGGGGCCGGAACCTGAGGATTCCTCTCCAGTGCTGACATGGATCTTGGGGTACTTCTGGAGTCTCCCCAGGGGAGTCAGTCCTCGTCTCGAATGCGGGCATGCACATGAGCTTTCCTCCAGAGCGGTAGCAGCAGTGTCACGCAGTTCGCCGCGTGGATCAAAGGATCTATGGTTTTCCCTCGAGTCTTTCCCACGAGGCTTTCCCACGAGGCTTTCCCACAGGGCTGTCCCACGTGCACACGTGGTGGGAGTCGATCCTCGGCTTGAACGTCAAGGCAGTGCAGGGAAAACAGGTTCCTCTGGAATGGACTGACACATCTGGGGGACTCATGGAATGGTGGCATGACCCTGGAGTTCCTCTCGCCTTTCCTGTGGAGAGCGCCTCCTCTTGAGATGCGACGGGAACGCCGGGAATTCTTTCCCTACGAAACAGGGAAAGGATCCCTCATCTCGAGCTAGGAGGCGGAAACGGGGCTCCCCTGGATGTGTGCGGGACCCCACGTGCTTCCTCTCGAGTGGAGACGGGTATGTCGGGGAACTTCTTGAGTTGCAGCAAGGGTGTGAAGGACCCTTTGGAAGTTCCAGTGGTTAGATGTGATTGGCCTCGAGAAGCCTCAGCGGAAATGGGCCTCATCTCGCCTGGAGGGCAAAACCTCCTGGATTTTCTCGAGTTGCGGCAGGTGCTCTCGACTTACGACGGGGACCTCAGGGACCCGCTCTGGTGGCCTCAGGAAAGGCCAGTCCCCATGCGAGTTCCTCGGGGGCGTCTCGGGATTCCTCTCCCGTGGATGCCGGGGCCCAAGACCTTGTGTGGAGTCGGGGCCGGAACCTGAGGATTCCTCTCCAGTGCTGACATGGATTTTGGGGTACTTCTGGAGTCTCCCCAGGGGAGTCAGTCCTCGTCTCGAATGCGGGCATGCACATGCGCTTTCCTCCAGAGCGGTAGCAGCAGTGTCACGCAGTTCGCCGCGTGGATCAAAGGATCTATGGTTTTCCCTCGAGTCTTTCCCACGAGGCTTTCCCACGAGGCTTTCCCACAGGGCTGTCCCACGTGCACACGTGGTGGGAGTCGATCCTCGGCTTGAACGTCAAGGCAGTGCAGGGAAAACAGGTTCCTCTGGAATGGACTGACACATCTGGGGGACTCTTGGAATGGTGGCACGACCCTGGAGTTCCTCTCGCCTTTCCTGTGGAGAGCGCCTCCTCTTGAGATGCGACGGGAACGTCGGGAATTCTTTCCCTACGAAACAGGGAAAGTATCCCTCATCTCGAGCTAGGAGGCGGAAACGGGGCTCCCCTGGATGTGTGCGGGACCCCACGTGCTTCCTCTCGAGTGGAGATGGGTATGTCGGGGAACTTCTTGAGTTGCAGCAATGGTGTGAAGGACCCTTTGGAAGTTCCAGTGGTTAGATGTGATTGGCCTCGAGAAGCCTCAGCGGAAATGGGCCTCATCTCGCCTGGAGGGCAAAACCTCCTGGATTTTCTCGAGTTGCGGCAGGTGCTCTCGACTTACGACGGGGACCTCAGGGACACGCTCTGGTGGCCTCAGGAAAGGCCAGTCCCCATGCGAGTTCCTCGGGGGCCTCTCGGGATTCCTCTCCCGTCGATGCCGGGGTCTAAGACCTTGTGTGGAGTCGGGGCCGGAACCTGAGGATTCCTCTCCAGTGCTGACATGGATCTTGGGGTACTTCTGGAGTCTCCCCAGGGGAGTCAGTCCTCGTCTCGAATGCGGGCATGCACTTGCGCTTTCCTCCAGAGCGGTAGCAGCAGTGTCACGCAGTCCGCCGCGTGGATCAAAGGATCTATGGTTTTCCCTCGAGTCTTTCCCACGAGGCTTTCCCACGAGGCTTTCCCACAGGGCTGTCCCACGTGCACACGTGGTGGCAGTCGATCCTCGGCTTGAACGTCAAGGCAGTGCAGGGAAAACAGGTTCCTCTGGAATGGACTGACACATCAGGGGGACTCGTCGAATGGTGGCACGACCCTGGAGTTCCTCTCGCCTTTCATGTGGAGAGCGCCTCCTCTTGAGATGCGACGGGAACGCCGGGAATTCTTTCCCTACGAAACAGGGAAAGGATCCCTCATCTCGAGCTAGGAGGCGGAAACGGGGCTCCCCTGGATGTGTGCGGGACCCCACGTGCTTACTCTCGAGTGGAGACGGGTATGTCGGGGAACTTCTTGAGTCGCAGCAAGGGTGTGAAGGACCCTTTGGAAGTTCCAGTGGTTAGATGTGATTGGCCTCGAGAAGCCTCAGCGGAAATGGGCCTCATCTAGCCTGGAGGGCAAAACCTCCTGGATTTTCTCGAGTTGCGGCAGGTGCTCTCGACTTACGACGGGGACCTCAGGGACCCGCTCTGGTGGCCTCAGGAAAGGCCAGTCCCCATGCGAGTTCCTCGGGGGCCTCTCGGGATTCCTCTCCCGTCGATGCCGGGGCCTAAGACCTTGTGTGGAGTCGGGGCCGGAACCTGAGGATTCCTCTCCAGTGCTGACACGGATCTTGGGGTACTTCTGGAGTCTCCCCAGGGGAGTCAGTCCTCGTCTCGAATGCGGGCATGCACATGCGCTTTCCTCCAGAGCGGTAGCAGCAGTGTCACGCAGTCCGCCGCGTGGATCAAAGGATCTATGTTTTTCCCTCGAGTTTTTCCCAGGAGGCTTTCGCACGAGGCTTTCCCACAGGGCTGTCCCACGTGCACACGTGGTGGGAGTCGATCCTTGGCTTGAACGTCAAGGCAGTGCAGGGAAAACAGGTTCCTCTGGAATGGACTGACACATCTGGGGGACTCTTGGAATGGTGTCACGACCCTGGAGTTCCTCTCGCCTTTCCTGAGGAGAGCGCCTCCTCTTGAGATGCGACGGCAACGCCGGGAATTCTTTCCCTACGAAACAGGGAAAGGATCCCTCATCTCGAGCTAGGAGGCGGAAACGGGGCTCCCCTGGATGTGTGCGGGACCCCACGTGCTTCCTCTCGAGTGGAGACGGGTATGTCGGGGAACTTCTTGAGTTGCAGCAATGGTGTGAAGGACCCTTTGGAAGTTCCAGTGGTTAGACGTGATTGGCCTCGAGAAGCCTCAGCGGAAATGGGCCTCATCTCGCCTGGAGGGCAAAACCTCCTGGATTTTCTCGAGTTGCGGCAGGTGCTCTCGACTTACGACGGAGACCTCAGGGACCCGCACTGGTGGCCTCAGGAAAGGCCAGTCCCCATGCGAGTTCCTCGGGGGCCTCTCGGGATTCCTCTCCCGTCGATGCCGGGGCCTAAGACCTTGTGTGGAGTCGGGGCCGGAACCTGAGGATTCCTCTCCAGTGCTGACATGGATCTTATGGTACTTCTGGAGTCTCCCCACGGGAGTCAGTCATCGCGTCGAATGCGGGCATGCACTTGCGCTTTCCTCCAGAGCGGTAGCAGCAGTGACACGCAGTCCGCCGCGTGGATCAAAGGATCTATGGTTTTCCCTCGAGTCTTTCCCACGAGGCTTTCCCACGAGGTTTTCCCACAGGGCTGTCCCACGTGCACACGTGGTGGGAGTCGATCCTCGGCTTGAACGTCAAGGCAGTGCAGGGAAAACAGGTTCCTCTGGAATGGACTGACACATCTGGGGGACTCTTGGAATGGTGGCACGACCCTGGAGTTCCTCTCGCCTTTCCTGTGGAGAGCGCCTCCTCTTGAGATGCGACGGGAACGCCGGGAATTCTTTCCCTACGAAACAGGGAAAGGATCCCTCATCTCGAGCTAGGAGGCGGAAACGGGGCTCCCCTGGATGTGTGCGGGACCCCACGTGCTTCCTCTCGAGTGGAGACGGGTATGTCGGGGAACGTCTTGAGTTGCAGCAAGGGTGTGAAGGACCCTTTGGAAGTTCCAGTGGTTAGATGTGATTGGCCTCGAGAAGCCTCAGCGGAAATGGGCCTCATCTCGCCTGGAGGGCAAAACCTCCTGGATTTTCTCGAGTTGCGGCAGGTGCTCTCGACTTACGACGGGGACCTCAGGGACCCGCTCTGGTGGCCTCAGGAAAGGCCAGTCCCCATGCGAGTTCCTCGGGGGCCTCTCGGGATTCCACTCCCGTCGATGCCGGGGCCTAAGACCTTGTGTGGAGTCGGGGCCGGAACCTGAGGTTTCCTCTCCAGTGCTGACATGGATCTTGGGGTACTTCTGGAGTCTCCCCAGGGGAGTCAGTCCTCGTCTCGAATGCGGGCATGCACTTGCGCTTTCCTCCAGAGCGGTAGCAGCAGAGTCACGCAGTCCGCCGCGTGGATCAAAGGATCTATGGTTTTCCCTCGAGTCTTTCCCACGAGGCTTTCCCACGAGGCTTTCCCACAGGGCTGTCCCACGTGCACACGTGGTGGGAGTCGATCCTCGGCTTGAACGTCAAGGCAGTGCAGGGAAAACAGGTTCCTCTGGAATGGACTGACACATCTGGGGGACTCTTGGAATGGTGGCACGACCCTGGAGTTCCTCTCGCCTTTCCTGTGGAGAGCGCCTCCTCTTGAGATGCGACGGGAACGCCGGGAATTCTTTCCCTACGAAACAGGGAAAGGATCCCTCATCTCGAGCTAGGAGGCGGAAACGGGGCTCCCCTGGATGTGTGCGGGACCCCACGTGCTTCCTCTCGAGTGGAGATGGGTATGTCGGGGAACTTCTTGAGTTGCAGCAATGGTGTGAAGGACCCTTTGGAAGTTCCAGTGGTTAGATGTGATTGGCCTCGAGAAGCCTCAGCGGAAATGGGCCTCATCTCGCCTGGAGGGCAAAACCTCCTGGATTTTCTCGAGTTGCGGCAGGTGCTCTCGACTTACGACGGGGACCTCAGGGACACGCTCTGGTGGCCTCAGGAAAGGCCAGTCCCCATGCGAGGTCCTCGGGGGCCTCTCGGGATTCCTCTCCCGTCGATGCCGGGGTCTAAGACCTTGTGTGGAGTCGGGGCCGGAACCTTAGGATTCCTCTCCAGTGCTGACATGGATCTTGGGGTACTTCTGGAGTCTCCCCAGGGGAGTCAGTCCTCGTCTCGAATGCGGGCATTCACTTGCGCTTTCCTCCAGAGCGGTAGCAGCAGTGTCACGCAGTCCGCCGCGTGGAGCAAAGGATCTATGGTTTTCCCTCGAGTCTTTCCCACGAGGCTTTCCCACGAGGCTTTCCCACAGGGCTGTCCCACGTGCACACGTGGTGGCAGTCGATCCTCGGCTTGAACGTCAAGGCAGTGCAGGGAAAACAGGTTCCTCTGGAATGGACTGACACATCTGGGGGACTCGTGGAATGGTGGCACGACCCTGGAGTTCCTCTCGCCTTTCCTGTGGAGAGCGCCTCCTCTTGAGATGCGACGGGAACGCCGGGAATTCTTTCCCTACGAAAGAGGGAAAGGATCCCTCATCTCGAGCTAGGAGGCGGAAACGGGGCTCCCCTGGATGTGTGCGGGACCCACGTGCTTCCTCTCGAGTGGAGACGGGTATGTCGGGGAACTTCTTGAGTTGCAGCAAGGGTGTGAAGGACCCTTTGGAAGTTCCAGTGGTTAGATGTGATTGGCCTCGAGAAGCCTCAGCGGAAATGGGCCTCATCTCGCCTGGAGGGCAAAACCTCCTGGATTTTCTCGAGTTGCGGCAGGTGCTCTCGACTTACGACGGGGACCTCAGGGACCCGCTCTGGTGGCCTGAGGAAAGGCCAGTCCCCATGCGAGTTCCTCGGGGGCGTCTCGGGATTCCTCTCCCGTGGATGCCGGGGCCTAAGACCTTGTGTGGAGTCGGGGCCGGAACCTGAGGATTCCTCTCCAGTGCTGACATGGATCTTGGGGTACTTCTGGAGTCTCCCCAGGGGAGTCAGTCCTCGTCTCGAATGCGGGCATGCACATGCGCTTTCCTCCAGAGCGGTAGCAGCAGTGTCACGCAGTTCGCCGCGTGGATCAAAGGATCTATGGTTTTCCCTCGAGTCTTTCCCACGAGGCTTTCCCACGAGGCTTTCCCACAGGGCTGTCCCACGTGCACACGTGGTGGGAGTCGATCCTCGGCTTGAACGTCAAGGCAGTGCAGGGAAAACAGGTTCCTCTGGAATGGACTGACACATCTGGGGGACTCTTGGAATGGTGGCACGACCCTGGAGTTCCTCTCGCCTTTCCTGTGGAGAGCGCCTCCTCTTGAGATGCGACGGGAACGCCGGGAATTCTTTCCCTACGAAACAGGGAAAGGATCCCTCATCTCGAGCTAGGAGGCGGAAACGGGGCTCCCCTGGATGTGTGCGGGACCCCACGTGCTTCCTCTCGAGTGGAGATGGGTATGTCGGGGAACTTCTTGAGTTGCAGCAATGGTGTGAAGGACCCTTTGGAAGTTCCAGTGGTTAGATGTGATTGGCCTCGAGAAGCCTCAGCGGAAATGGGCCTCATCTCGCCTGGAGGGCAAAACCTCCTGGATTTTCTCGAGTTGCGGCAGGTGCTCTCGACTTACGACGGGGACCTCAGGGACACGCTCTGGTGGCCTCAGGAAAGGCCAGTCCCCATGCGAGTTCCTCGGGGGCCTCTCGGGATTCCTCTCCCGTCGATGCCGGGGTCTAAGACCTTGTGTGGAGTCGGGGCCGGAACCTGAGGATTCCTCTCCAGTGCTGACATGGATCTTGGGGTACTTCTGGAGTCTCCCCAGGGGAGTCAGTCCTCGTCTCGAATGCGGGCATGCACTTGCGCTTTCCTCCAGAGCGGTAGCAGCAGTGTCACGCAGTCCGCCGCGTGGATCAAAGGATCTATGGTTTTCCCTCGAGTCTTTCCCACGAGGCTTTCCCACGAGGCTTTCCCACAGGGCTGTCCCACGTGCACACGTGGTGGCAGTCGATCCTCGGCTTGAACGTCAAGGCAGTGCAGGGAAAACAGGTTCCTCTGGAATGGACTGACACATCTGGGGGACTCGTGGAATGGTGGCACGACCCTGGAGTTCCTCTCGCCTTTCCTGTGGAGAGCGCCTCCTCTTGAGATGCGACGGGAACGCCGGGAATTCTTTCCCTACGAAACAGGGAAAGGATCCCTCATCTCGAGCTAGGAGGCGGAAACGGGGCTCCCCTGGATGTGTGCGGGACCCCACGTGCTTCCTCTCGAGTGGAGACGGGTATGTCGGGGAACTTCTTGAGTTGCAGCAAGGGTGTGAAGGACCCTTTGGAAGTTCCAGTGGTTAGATGTGATTGGCCTCGAGAAGCCTCAGCGGAAATGGGCCTCATCTCGCCTGGAGGGCAAAACCTCCTGGATTTTCTCGAGTTGCGGCAGGTGCTCTCGACTTACGACGGGGACCTCAGGGACCCGCTCTGGTGGCCTGAGGAAAGGCCAGTCCCCATGCGAGTTCCTCGGGGGCGTCTCGGGATTCCTCTCCCGTCGATGCCGGGGCCTAAGACCTTGTGTGGAGTCGGGGCCGGAACCTGAGGATTCCTCTCCAGTGCTGACATGGATCTTGGGGTACTTCTGGAGTCTCCCCAGGGGAGTCAGTCCTCGTCTCGAATGCGGGCATGCACATGCGCTTTCCTCCAGAGCGGTAGGAGCAGTGTCACGCAGTTCGCCGCGTGGATCAAAGGATCTATGGTTTTCCCTCGAGTCTTTCCCACGAGGCTTTCCCACGAGGCTTTCCCACAGGGCTGTCCCACGTGCACACGTGGTGGGAGTCGATCCTCGGCTTGAACGTCAAGGCAGTGCAGGGAAAACAGGTTCCTCTGGAATGGACTGACACATCTGGGGGACTCTTGGAATGGTGGCACGACCCTGGAGTTCCTCTCGCCTTTCCTGTGGAGAGCGCCTCCTCTTGAGATGCGACGGGAACGCCGGGAATTCTTTCCCTACGAAACAGGGAAAGGATCCCTCATCTCGAGCTAGGAGGCGGAAACGGGGCTCCCCTGGATGTGTGCGGGACCCCACGTGCTTCCTCTCGAGTGGAGATGGGTATGTCGGGGAACTTCTTGAGTTGCAGCAATGGTGTGAAGGACCCTTTGGAAGTTCCAGTGGTTAGATGTGATTGGCCTCGAGAAGCCTCAGCGGAAATGGGCCTCATCTCGCCTGGAGGGCAAAACCTCCTGGATTTTCTCGAGTTGCGGCAGGTGCTCTCGACTTACGACGGGGACCTCAGGGACACGCTCTGGTGGCCTCAGGAAAGGCCAGTCCCCATGCGAGTTCCTCGGGGGCCTCTCGGGATTCCTCTCCCGTCGATGCCGGGGTCTAAGACCTTGTGTGGAGTCGGGGCCGGAACCTGAGGATTCCTCTCCAGTGCTGACATGGATCTTGGGGTACTTCTGGAGTCTCCCCAGGGGAGTCAGTCCTCGTCTCGAATGCGGGCATGCACTTGCGCTTTCCTCCAGAGCGGTAGCAGCAGTGTCACGCAGTCCGCCGCGTGGATCAAAGGATCTATGGTTTTCCCTCGAGTCTTTCCCACGAGGCTTTCCCACGAGACTTTCCCACAGGGCTGTCCCACGTGCACACGTGGTGGCAGTCGATCCTCGGCTTGAACGTCAAGGCAGTGCAGGGAAAACAGGTTCCTCTGGAATGGACTGACATATCTGGGGGACTCTTGGAATGGTGGCACGACCCTGGAGTTCCTCTCGCCTTTCCTGTGGAGAGCGCCTCCTCTTGAGATGCGACGGGAACGCCGGGTATTCTTTCCCTACGAAACAGGGAAAGGATCCCTCATCTCGAGCTAGGAGGCGGAAACGGGGCTCCCCTGGATGTGTGCGGGACACCACGTGCTTCCTCTCGAGTGGAGACGGGTATGTCGGGGAACTTCTTGAGTTGCAGCATGGGTGTGAAGGACCCTTTGGAAGTTCCAGTGGTTAGATGTGATTGGCCTCGAGAAGCCTCAGCGGAAAGGGGCCTCATCTCGCCTGGAGGGCAAAACCTCCTGGATTTTCTCGAGTTGCGGCAGGTGCTCTCGACTTACGACGGGGACCTCAGGGACCCGCTCTGGTGGCCTCAGGAAAGGCCGGTCCCCATGCGAGTTCCTCGGGGGCCTCTCGGGATTCCTCTCCCGTCGATGCCGGGGCCTAAGACCTTGTGTGGAGTCGGGGCCGGAACCTGAGTTTTCATCTCCAGTGCTGACATGGATCTTGGGGTACTTCTGGAGTCTCCCCAGGGGAGTCAGTCCTCGTCTCGAATGCGGGCATGCACTTGCGCTTTCCTCCAGAGCGGTAGCAGCAGTGTCACGCAGTCCGCCGCGTGGATCAAAGTATCTATGGTTTTCCCTCGAGTCTTTCCCACGAGGCTTTCCCACGAGGCTTTCCCACAGGGCTGTCCCACGTGCACACGTGGTGGGAGTCGATCCTCGGCTTCAACGTCAAGGCACTGCAGGGAAAACTGGTTCCTCTCGAATGGACTGACACATCTGGGGGTCTCTTGGATTGGTGGCACGACCCTGGAGTTCCTCTCGCCTTTCCTGTGGAGAGTGCCTCCTCTTGAGATGCGATGGGAACGCCGGGAATTCTTTCCCTACGAAACAGGGAAAGGATCCCTCATCTCGAGCTAGGAGGCGGAAACGGGGCTCCCCTGGATGTGTGCGGGACACCACGTGCTTCCTATCGAGTGGAGACGGGTATGTCGGGGAACTTCTTGAGTTGCAGCAATGGTGTGAAGGACCCTTTGGAAGTTCCAGTGGTTAAATGTGATTGGCCTCGAGAAGCCTCAGCGGAAATGGGCCTCATCTCGCCTGGAGGGCAAAACCTCCTCCATTTTCTCGAGTTGCGGCAGGTGCTCTCGACTTACGACGGGGACCTCAGGGACACGCTCTGGTGGCCTCAGGAAAGGCCAGTCCCCATGCGAGTTCCTCGGGGGCCTCTCGGGATTCCTCTCCCTTCAATGCCGGGGCCTAAGACCTTGTGTGGAGTCGGGGCCGGAACCTGAGGATTCCTCTCCAGTGCTGACATGGATCTTGGGGTACTTCTGGAGTCTCCCCAGGGGAGTCAGTCCTCGTCTCGAATGCGGGCATGCACTTGCGCTTTCCTCCATAGCGGTAGCAGCAGTGTCACGCAGTCCGCCGCGTGGATCAAAGGATCTATGGTTTTCCCTCGAGTCTTTCCCACGAGGCTTTCCCACGAGGCTTTCCCACAGGGCTGTCCCACGTGCACACGTGGTGGGAGTCGATCCTCGGCTTGAACGTCAAAGCAGTGCAGGGAAAACAGGTTCCTCTGGAATGGACTGACACATCTGGGGGACTCTTGGAATGGTGGCACGACCCTGGAGTTCCTCTCGCCTTTCCTGTGGAGAGCGCCTCCTGTTGAGTTGCGACGGGAACGCCGGGAATTCTTTCCCTACGAAACAGGGAAAGGATCCCTCATCTCGAGCTAGGAGGCGGAAACGGGGCTCCCCTGGATGTGTGCGGGACCCCACGTGCTTCCTCTCGAGTGGAGACGGGTATGTCGGGGAACTTCTTGAGTTGCAGCAAGGGTGTGAAGGACCCTTTGGAAGTTCCAGTGGTTAGACGTATTGGCCTCGAGAAGCCTCAGCGGAAATGGGCCTCGTCTCGCCTGGAGGGCAAAACCTCCTGGATTTTCTCGAGTTGCGGCAGGTGCTCTCGACTTACGACAGGGACCTCAGGGACACGCTCTGGTGGCCTCAGGAAAGGCCAGTCCCCATACGAGTTCCTCGGGGGCCTCTCGGGATTCCTCTCCCGTCGATGCCGGGGCCTAAGACCTTGTGTGGAGTCGGGGCCGGAACCTGAGGATTCCTCTCCAGTGCTGACATGGATCTTGGGGTACTTCTGGAGTCTCCCCAGGGGAGTCAGTCCTCGTCTCGAATGCGGGCATGCACTTGCGCTTTCCTCCAGAGCGGTAGCAGCAGTGTCACGCAGTCCGCCGCGTGGATCAAAGGATCTATGGTTTTCCCTCGAGTCTTTCCCACGAGGCTTTCCCACGAGGCATTCCCACAGGGCTGTCCCACGTGCACACGAGGTGGGAGTGGATCCTCGGCTTGAAAGTCAAGGCAGTGCAGGGAAAACAGGTTCCACTGGAATGGACCGACACATCTGGGGGACTCTTGGAATGGTGTCACGACCCTGGAGTTCCTCTCGCCTTTCCTGTGGAGAGCGCCTCCTCTTGAGATGCGACGGGAACGCCGGGTATTCTTTCCCTACGAAACAGGGAAAGGATCCCTCATCTCGAGCTAGGAGGCGGAAACGGGGCTCCCCTGGATGTGTGCGGGACCCCACGTGCTTCTTCTCGAGTGGAGACGGGTATGTCGGGGAACTTCTTGAGTTGCAGCAAGGGTGTGAAGGACCCTTTGGAAGTTCCAGTGGTTAGATGTGATTGGCCTCGAGAAGCCTCAGCGGAAATGGGACTCATCTCGCCTGGAGGGCAAAACCTCCTGGATTTTCTCGAGTTGCGGCAGGTGCTCTCGACTTACGACGGGGACCTCAGGGACCCGCTCTGGTGGCCTCAGGAAAGGCCAGTCCCCATGCGAGTTCCTCGGGGGCCTCTCGGGATTCCTCTCCCGTCGATGCCGGGGCCTAAGACCTTGTGTGGAGTCGGGGCCGGAACCTGAGGATTCCTCTCCAGTGCTGACATGGATCTTGGGGTACTTCTGGAGTCTCCCCAGGGGAGTCAGTCCTCGTCTCGAATGCGGGCATGCACTTGCGCTTTCCTCCAGAGCGGTAGCAGCAGTGTCACGCAGTCCGCCGCGTGGATCAAAGGATCTATGGTTTTCCCTCGAGTCTTTCCCACGAGGCTTTCCCACGAGGCTTTCCCACAGGGCTGTCCCACGTGCACACGTGGTGGGAGTGGATCCTCGGCTTGAACGTCAAGGCAGTGCAGGGAAAACAGGTTCCTCTGGAATGGACTGACACATCTGGGGGACTCTTGGAATGGTGGCACGACCCTGGAGTTCCTCTCGCCTTTCCTGTGGAGAGCGCCTCCTCTTGAGATGCGACGGGAACGCCGGGAATTCTTTCCCTACGAAACAGGGAAAGGATCCCTCATCTCGAGCTAGGAGGCGGAAACGGGGCTCCCCTGGATGTGTGCGGGACACCACGTGCTTCCTCTCGAGTGGAGACGGGCATGTCGGGGAACTTCTTGAGTTGCAGCAAGGGTGTGAAGGACCCTTTGGAAGTTCCAGTGGTTAGATGTGATTGGCCTCGAGAAGCCTCAGCGGAAATGGGCCTCATCTCGCCTGGAGGGCAAAACCTCCTGGATTTTCTCGAGTTGCGGCAGGTGCTCTCGACTTACGACGGGGACCTCAAGGACCCGCTCTGGTGGCCTCAGGAAAGGCCAGTCCCCATGCGAGTTCCTCGGGGGCCTCTCGGGATTCCTCTCCCGTCGATGCCGGGGCCTAAGACCTTGTGTGGAGTCGGGGCCGGAACCTGAGGATTCCTCTCCAGTGCTGACATGGATCTTGGGGTACTTCTGGAGTCTCCCCAGGGGAGTCAGTCCTCGTCTCGAATGCGGGCATGCACTTGCGCTTTCCTCCAGAGCGGTAGCAGCAGTGTCACGCAGTCCGCCGCGTGGATCAAAGGATCTATGGTTTTCCCTCGAGTCTTTCCCACGAGGCTTTCCCACGAGGCTTTCCCACAGGGCTGTCCCACGTGCACACGTGGTGGGAGTGGATCCTCGGCTTGAACGTCAAGGCAGTGCAGGGAAAACAGGTTCCTCTGGAATGGACTGACACATCTGGGGGACTCTTGGAATGGTGGCACGACCCTGGAGTTCCTCTCGCCTTTCCTGTGGAGAACGCCTCCTCTTGAGATGCGACGGGAACGCCGGGAATTCTTTCCCTACGAAACCGGGAAAGGATCCCTCATCTCGAGCTAGGAGGCGGAAACGGGGCTCCCCTGGATGTGTGCAGGACCCCACGTGCTTCCTCTCGAGTGGAGACGGGTATGTCAGGGAACTTCTTGAGTTGCAGCAAGGGTGTGAAGGACCCTTTGGAAGTTCCAGTGGTTAGATGTGATTGGCCTCGAGAAGCCTCAGCGGAAATGGGCCTCATCTCGCCTGGAGGGCAAAACCTCCTGGATTTTCTCGAGTTGCGGCAGGTGCTCTCGACTTACGACGGGGACCTCAGGGACCCGCTCTGGTGGCCTCAGGAAAGGCCAGTCCCCATGCGAGTTCCTCGGGGGCCTCTCGGGATTCCTCTCCCGTCGATGCCGGGGCCTAAGACCTTGTGTGGAGTCGGGGCCGGAACCTGAGGATTCCTCTCCAGTGCTGACATGGATCTTGGGGTACTTCTGGAGTCTCCCCAGGGGAGTCAGTCCTCGTCTCGAATGCGGGCATGCACTTGCGCTTTCCTCCAGAGCGGTAGCAGCAGTGTCACGCAGTCCGCCGCGTGGATCAAAGGATCTATGGTTTTCCCTCGAGTCTTTCCCACGTGGCTTTCCCACGAGGCTTTCCCACAGGGCTGTCCCACGTGCACTCGTGGTGGGAGTCGATCCTCGGCTTGAACGTCAAGGCAGTGCAGGGAAAACAGGTTCCTCTGGAATGGACTGACACATCTGGGGGACTCTTGGAATGGTGGCACGACCCTGGAGTTCCTCTCGCCTTTCCTGTGGAGAGCGCCTCCTCTTGAGATGCGACGGGAACGCCGGGAATTCTTTCCCTACGAAACAGGGAAAGGATCCCTCATCTCGAGCTAGGAGGCGGAAACGGGGCTCCCCTGGATGTGTGCGGGACACCACGTGCTTCCTCTCGAGTGGAGACGGGCATGTCGGGGAACTTCTTGAGGTGCAGCAAGGGTGTGAAGGACCCTTTGGAAGTTCCAGTGGTTAGATGTGATTGGCCTCGAGAAGCCTCAGCGGAAATGGGCCTCATCTCGCCTGGAGGGCAAAACCTCCTGGATTTTCTCGAGTTGCGGCAGGTGCTCTCGACTTACGACGGGGACCTCAGGGACCCGCTCTGGTGGCCTCAGGAAAGGCCAGTCCCCATGCGAGTTCCTCGGGGGCCTCTCGGGATTCCTCTCCCTTCGATCCCGCGGCCTAAGACCTTGTGTGGAGTCGGGGCCGGAACCTGAGGATTCCTCTCCAGTGCTGACATGGATCTTGGGGTACTTCTGGAGTCTCCCCAGGGGAGTCAGTCCTCGTCTCGAATGCGGGCATGCACTTGCGCTTTCCTCCAGAGCGGTAGCAGCAGTGTCACGCAATCCGCCGCGTGGATCAAAGGATCTATGGTTTTCCCTCGAGTCTTTCCCAGGAGGCTTTCCCACGAGGCTTTCCCACAGGGCTGTCCCACGTGCACACGTGGTGGGAGTCGATCCTCGGCTTGAACGTCAAGGCAGTGCAGGGAAAACAGGTTCCTCTCGAATGGACTGACACATCTGGGGGACTCTTGGAATGGTGGCACGACCCTGGAGTTCCTCTCGCCTTTCCTGTGGAGAGCGCCTCCTCTTGAGATGCGACGGGAACGCCGGGAATTCTTTCCCTACGAAACAGGGAAAGGATCCCTCATCTCGAGCTAGGAGGCGGAAACGGGGCTCCCCTGGATGTGTGCGGACCCCACGTGCTTCCTCTCGAGTGGAGACGGGTATGTCGGGGAACTTCTTGAGTTGCAGCAAGGGTGTGAAGGACCCTTTGGAAGTTCCAGTGGTTAGACGTGATTGGCCTCGAGAAGACTCAGCGGAAATGGGCCTCATCTCGCCTGGAGGGCAAAACCTCCTGGATTTTCTCGAGTTGCGGCAGGTGCTCTCGACTTACGACGGGGACCTCAGGGACCCGCTCTGGTGGCCTCAGGAAAGGCCAGTCCCCATGCGAGTTCCTCGGGGGCCTCTCGGGATTCCTCTCCCGTCGATGCCGGGGCCTAAGACCTTGTGTGGAGTCGGGGCCGGAAACTGAGGATTCCTCTCCAGTGCTGACATGGATCTTGGGGTACTTCTGGAGTCTCCCCAGGGGAGTCAGTCCTCGTCTGGAATGCGGGCATGCACTTGCGCTTTCCTAAAGAGCGGTAGCAGCAGTGTCACGCAGTCCGCCGCGAGGATCAAAGGATCTATTGTTTTCCCTCGAGTCTTTCCCACGAGGCTTTCCCACGAGGCTTTCCCACAGGGCTGTCCCACGTGCACACGTGGTGGGAGTGGATCCTCGGCTTGAACGTCAAGGCAGTGCAGGGAAAACAGGTTCCTCTGGAATGGACTGACACATCTGGGGGACTCTTGGAATGGTGGCACGACCCTGGAGTTCCTCTCGCCTTTCCTGTGGAGAGCGCCTCCTCTTGAGATGCGACGGGAACGCCGGGAATTCTTTCCCTACGAAACAGGGAAAGGATCCCTCATCTCGAGCTAGGAGGCGGAAACGGGGCTCCCCTGGATGTGTGCAGGACCCCACGTGCTTCCTCTCGAGTGGAGACGGGTATGTCGGGGAACTTCTTGAGTTGCAGCAAGGGTGTGAAGGACCCTTTGGAAGTTCCAGTGGTTAGATGTGATTGGCCTCGAGAAGCCTCAGCGGAAATGGGCCTCATCTCGCCTGGAGGGCAAAACCTCCTGGATTTTCTCGAGTTGCGGCAGGTGCTCTCGACTTACGACGGGGACCTCAGGGACCCGCTCTGGTGGCCTCAGGAAAGGCCAGTCCCCATGCGAGTTCCTCGGGGGCCTCTCGGGATTCCTCTCCCGTCGATGCCGGGGCCTAAGACCTTGTGTGGAGTCGGGGCCGGAACCTGAGGATTCCTCTCCAGTGCTGACATGGATCTTGGGGTACTTCTGGAGTCTCCCCAGGGGAGTCAGTCCTCGTCTCGAATGCGGGCATGCACTTGCGCTTTCCTCCAGAGCGGTAGCAGCAGTGTCACGCAGTCCGCCGCGTGGATCAAAGGATCTATGGTTTTCCCTCGAGTCTTTCCCACGAGGCTTTCCCACGAGGCTTTCCCACAGGGCTGTCCCACGTGCACACGTGGTGGGAGTCGATCCTCGGCTTGAACGTCAAGGCAGTGCAGGGAAAACAGGTTCCTCTGGAATGGACTGACACATCTGGGGGACTCTTGGAATGGTGGCACGACCCTGGAGTTCCTCTCGCCTTTCCTGTGGAGAGCGCCTCCTCTTTAGATGCGACGGGAACGCCGGGAATTCTTTCCCTACGAAACAGGGAAAGGATCCCTCATCTCGAGCTAGGAGGCGGAAACGGGGCTCCCCTGGATGTGTGCGGACCCCACGTGCTTCCTCTCGAGTGGAGACGGGTATGTCGGGGAACTTCTTGAGTTGCAGCAAGGGTGTGAAGGACCCTTTGGAAGTTCCAGTGGTTAGACGTGATTGGCCTCGAGAAGACTCAGCGGAAATGGGCCTCATCTCGCCTGGAGGGCAAAACCTCCTGGATTTTCTCGAGTTGCGGCAGGTGCTCTCGACTTACGACGGGGACCTCAGGGACCCGCTCTGGTGGCCTCAGGAAAGGCCAGTCCCCATGCGAGTTCCTCGGGGGCCTCTCGGGATTCCTCTCCCGTCGATGCCGGGGCCTAAGACCTTGTGTGGAGTCGGGGCCGGAACCTGAGGATTCCTCTCCAGTGCTGACATGGATCTTGGGGTACTTCTGGAGTCTCCCCAGGGGAGTCAGTCCTCGTCTCGAATGCGGGCATGCACTTGCGCTTTCCTCCATAGCGGTAGCAGCAGTGTCACGCAGTCCGCCGCGTGGATCAAAGGATGTATGGTTTTCCCTCGAGTCTTTCCCACGAGGCTTTCCCACGAGGCTTTCCCACAGGGCTGTCCCACGTGCACACGTGGTGGGAGTCGATCCTCGGCTTGAACGTCAAGGCAGTGCAGGGAAAACAGGTTCCTCTGGAATGGACTGACACATCTGGGGGACTCTTGGAATGGTGGCACGACCCTGGAGTTCCTCTCGCCTTTCCTGTGGAGAGCGCCTCCTCTTGAGATGCGACGGGAACGCCGGGAATTCTTTCCCTACGAAACAGGGAAAGGATCCCTCATCTCGAGCTAGGAGGCGGAAACGGGGCTCCCCTGGATGTGTGCGGGACCCCACGTGCTTCCTCTCGAGTGGAGACGGGTATGTCGGGGAACTTCTTGAGTTGCAGCAAGGGTGTGAAGGACCCTTTGGAAGTTCCAGTGGTTAGATGTGATTGGCCTCGAGAAGCCTCAGCGGAAATGGGCCTCATCTCGCCTGGAGGGCAAAACCTCCTGGATTTTCTTGAGTTGCGGCAGGTGCTCTCGACTTACGACGGGGACCTCAGGGACCCGCTCTGGTGGCCTCAGGAAAGGCCAGTCCCCATGCGAGTTCCTCGGGGGCCTCTCGGGATTCCTCTCCCGTCGATGCCGGGGCCTAAGACCTTGTGTGGAGTCGGGGCCGGAACCTGAGGATTCCTCTCCAGTGCTGACATGGATCTTGGCGTACTTCTGGAGTCTCCCCAGGGAAGTCAGTCCTCGTCTCGAATGCGTGCATGCACTTGCGCTTTCCTCCAGAGCGGTAGCAGCAGTGTCACGCAGTCCGCCGCGTGGATCAAAGGATCTATGTTTTTCCCTCGAGTCTTTCCCACGAGGCTTTCCCACGAGGCTTTCCCACAGGGCTGTGCCACGTGCACACGTGGTGGGAGTCGATCCTCGGCTTGAACGTCAAGGCAGTGCAGGGAAAACAGGTTCCTCTGGAATGGACTGACACATCTGGGGGACTCTTGGAATGGTGGCACGACCCTGGAATTCATCTCGCCTTTCCTGTGGAGAGCGCCTCCTCTTGAGATGCGACGGGAACACCGGGAATTCTTTCCCTACGAAACAGGGAAAGGATCCCTCATCTCGAGCTAGGAGGCGGAAACGGGGCTCCCCTGGATGTGTACGGGACACCACGTGCTTCCTCTCGAGTGGAGACGGGTATGTCGGGGAACTTCTTGAGTTGCAGCAAGGGTGTGAAGGACCCTTTGGAAGTTCCTGTGGTTAGACGTGATTGGCCTCGAGAAGCCCCAGCGGAAATGGGCCTCATCTCGCCTGGAGGGCAAAACCTCCTGGATTTTCTCGAGTTGCGGCAGGTGCTCTCAACTTACGACGGGGACCTCAGGGACCCGCTCTGGTGGCCTCAGGAAAGGCCAGTCCTCATGCGAGTTCCTCGGGGGCCTCTCGGGATTCCTCTCCCGTCGATGCCGGGGCCTAAGACCTTGTGTGGAGTCGGGGCCGGAACCTGAGGATTCCTCTCCAGTGCTGACATGGATCTTGGGGTACTTCTGGAGTCTCCCCAGGGGAGTCAGTCCTCGTCTCGAATGCGGGCATGCACTTGCGCTTTCCTCCAGAGCGGTAGCAGCAGTGTCACGCAGTCCGCCGCGTGGATCAAAGGATCTATGGTTTTCCCTCGAGTCTTTCCCACGAGGCTTTCCCACGAGGCTTTCCCACAGGGCTGTCCCACGTGCACACGTGGTGGGAGTCGATCCTCGGCTTGAACGTCAAGGCAGTGCAGGGAATACAGGTTCCTCTGGAATGGATTGACACATCTGGGGGACTCTTGGAATGGTGGCACGACCCTGGAGTTCCTCTCGCCTTTCCTGTGGAGAGCGCCTCCTCTTGAGATGCGAGGGGAACGCCGGAAATTCTTTCCCTGCGAAACAGGGAAAGGATCCCTCATCTCGAGCTAGTAGGCGGAAACGGGGCTCCCCTGAATGTGTGCGGGACCCCACGTGCTTCCTCTCGAGTGGAGACGGGCATGTCGATGAACTTCTTGAGTTGCAGCAAGGGTGTGAAGGACCCTTTGGAAGTTCCAGTGGTTAGATGTGATTGGCCTCGAGAAGCCTCAGCGGAAATGGGCCTCATCTCGCCTGGAGGGCAAAACCTCCTGGATTTTCTCGAGTTGCGGCAGGTGCTCTCGACTTACGACGGGGACCTCAGGGACCCGCTCTGGTGGCCTCAGGAAAGGCCAGTCCCCATGCGAGTTCCTCGGGGGCCTCTCGGGATTCCTCTCCCGTCGATGCCGGGGCCTAAGTCCTTGTGTGGAGTCGGGGCCGGAACCTGAGGATTCCTCTCCAGTGCTGACATGGATCTTGGGGTACTTCTGGAGTCTCCCCAGGGGAGTCAGTCCTCGTCTCGAATGCGGGCATGCACTTGCGCTTTCCTCCAGAGCGGTAGCAGCAGTGTCACGCAGTCCGCCGCGTGGATCAAAGGATCTATGGTTTTCCCTCGAGTCTTTCCCACGAGGCTTTCCCACGAGGCTTTCCCACAGGGCTGTCCCACGTGCACACGTGGTGGGAGTCGATCCTCGGCTTGAACGTCAAGGCAGTGCAGGGAAAACAGGTTCCTCTGGATTGGACTGACACATCTGGGGAACTCTTGGAATGGTGGCACGACCCTGGAGTTCCTCTCGCCTTTCCTGTGAAGAGCGCCTCCTCTTGAGATGCGACGGGAACGCCGGGAATTCTTTCCCTACGAAACAGGGAAAGGATCCCTCATCTCGAGCTAGGAGGCGGAAACGGGGCTCCTCTGGATGTGTGCGGACCCCACGTGCTTCCTCTCGAGTGGAGACGGGTATGTCGGGGAACTTCTTGAGTTGCAGCAAGGGTGTGAAGGACCCTTTGGAAGTTCCAGTGGTTAGACGTGATTGGCCTCGAGAAGCCTCAGCGGAAATGGGCCTCATCTCGCCTGGAGGGCAAAACCTCCTGGATTTTCTCGAGTTGCGGCAGGTGCTCTCGACTTACGACGGGGACCTCAGGGACCCGCTCTGGTGGCCTCAGGAAAGGCCAGTCCCCATGCGAGTTCCTCGGGGGCCTCTCGGGATTCCTCTCCCGTCGATGCCGGGGCCTAAGACCTTGTGTGGAGTCGGGGCCGGAACCTGAGGATTCCTCTCCAGTGCTGACATGGATCTTGGGGTACTTCTGGAGTCTCCCCAGGGGAGTCAGTCCTCGTCTCGAATGCGGGCATGCACTTGCGCTTTCCTCCAGAGCGGTAGCAGCAGTGTCACGCAGTCTGCCGCGTGGATCAAAGGATCTATGGTTTTCCCTCGAGTCTTTCCCACGAGGCTTTCCCACGAGGCTTTCCCACAGGGCTGTCCCACGTGCACACGTGGTGGGAGTTGATCCTCGGCTTGAACGTCAAGGCAGTGCAGGGAAAACAGGTTCCTCTGGAATGGACTGACACATCTGGGGGACTCTTGGAATGGTGGCACGACCCTGGAGTTCCTCTCGCCTTTCCTGTGGAGAGCGCCTCCTCTTGAGATGCGACGGGAACGCCGGGAATTCTTTCCCTACGAAACAGGGAAAGGATCCCTCATCTCGAGCTAGGAGGCGGAAACGGGGCTCCCCTGGATGTGTGCGGGACCCCACGTGCTTACTCTCGAGTGGAGACGGGTATGTCGCGGAACTTCTTGAGTTGCAGCAAGGGTGTGAAGGACCCTTTGGAAGTTCCAGTGGTTAGATGTGATTGGCCTCGAGAAGCCTCAGCGGAAATGGGCCTCATCTCGCCTGGAGGGCAAAACCTCCTGGATTTTCTCGAGTTGCGGCAGGTGCTCTCGACTTACGACGGGGACCTCAGGGACCCGCTCTGGTGGCCTCAGGAAAGGCCAGTCCCCATGCGAGATCCTCGGGGGCCTCTCGGGATTCCTCTCCCGGCGATGCCGGGGCCTAAGACCTTGTGTGGAGTCGGGGCCGGAACCTGAGGTTTCCTCTCCAGTGCTGACATGGATCTTGGGGTACTTCTGGAGTCTCCCCAGGGGAGTCAGTCCTCGTCTCGAATGCGGGCATGCACTTGCGCTTTCCTCCAGAGCGGTAGCAGCAGTGTCACGCAGTCCGCCGCGTGGATCAAAGGATCTATGGTTTTCCCTCGAGTCTTTCCCACGAGTCTTTCCCACGAGGCTTTCCCACAGGGCTGTCCCACGTGCACACGTGGTGGGAGTCGATCCTCGGCTTGAACGTCAAGGCAGTGCAGGGAAAACAGGTTCCTCTGGATTGGACTGACACATCTGGGGGACTCTTGGAATGGTGGCACGACCCTGGAGTTCCTCTCGCCTTTCCTGAGGAGAGTGCCTCCTCTTGAGATGCGACGGGAACGCCGGGAATTCTTTCCCTACGAAACAGGGAAAGGATCCCTCATCTCGAGCTAGGAGGCGGAAACGGGGCTGCCCTGGATGTGTGCGTGACCCCACGTGCTTCCTCTCGAGTGGAGACGGGTATGTCGCGGAACTTCTTGTGTTGCAGCAAGGGTGTGAAGGACCCTTTGGAAGTTCCAGTGGTTAGATGTGATTGGCCTCGAGAAGCCTCAGCGGAAATGGGCCTCATCTCGCCTGGAGGGCAAAACCTCCTGGATTTTCTCGAGTTGTGGCAGGTGCTCTCGACTTACGACGGGGACCTGAGGGACCCGCTCTGGTGGCCTCAGGAAAGGCCAGTCCCCATGCGAGTTCCTCGGGGGCCTCTCGGGATTCCTCTCCCGTCGATGCCGGGGCCTAAGACCTTGTGTGGAGTCGGGGCCGGAACCTGAGGATTCCTCTCCAGTGCTGAAATGGATCTTGGGGTACTTCTGGAGTCTCCCCAGGGGAGTCAGTCCTCGTCTCGAAAGCGGGCATGCACTTGCGCTTTCCTCCATAGCGGTAGCAGCAGTGTCACGCAGTCCGCCGCGTGGATCAAAGGATCTATGGTTTTCCCTCGAGTCTTTCCCACGAGGCTTTCCCACGAGGCTTTCCCACAGGGCTGTCCCACGTGCACACGTGGTGGGAGTCGATCCTCGGCTTGAACGTCAAGGCAGTGCAGGGAATACAGATTCCTCTGGAATGGACTGACACATCTGGGGGACTCTTGGAATGGTGGCACGACCCTGGAGTTCCTCTCGCCTTTCCTGTGGAGAGCGCCTCCTCTTGAGATGCGACGGGAACGCCGGAAATTCTTTCCCTGCGAAACAGGGAAAGGATCCCTCATCTCGAGCTAGTAGGCGGAAACGGGGCTCCCCTGAATGTGTGCGGGACCCCACGTGCTTCCTCTCGAGTGGAGACGGGTATGTCGATGAACTTCTTGAGGTGCAGCAAGGGTGTGAAGGACCCTTTGGAAGTTCCAGTGGTTAGATGTGATTGGCCTCGAGAAGCCTCAGCGGAAATGGGCCTCATCTCGCCTGGAGGGCAAAACCTCCTGGATTTTCTCGAGTTGCGGCAGGTGCTCTCGACTTACGACGGGGACCTCAGGGACCCGCTCTGGTGGCCTCAGGAAAGGCCAGTCCCCATGCGAGTTCCTCGGGGGCCTCTCGGGATTCCTCTCCCGGCGATGCCGGGGCCTAAGACCTTGTGTGGAGTCGGGGCCGGAACCTGAGGATTCCTCTCCAGTGCTGACATGGATCTTGGGGTACTTCTGGAGTCTCCCCAGGGGAGTCAGTCCTCGTCTCGAATGCGGGCATGCACTTGCGCTTTCCTCCAGAGCGGTAGCAGCAGTGTCACGCAGTCCGCCGCGTGGATCAAAGGATCTATGGTTTTCCCTCGAGTCTTTCCCACGAGGCTTTCCCACGAGGCTTTCCCACAGGGCTGTCCCACGTGCACACGTGGTGGGAGTCGATCCTCGGCTTGAACGTCAAGGCAGTGCAGGGAAAACAGGTTCCTCTGGATTGGACTGACACATCTGGGGAACTCTTGGAATGGTGGCACGACCCTGGAGTTCCTCTCGCCTTTCCTGTGGAGAGCGCCTCCTCTTGAGATGCGACGGGAACGCCGGGAATTCTTTCCCTACGAAACAGGGAAAGGATCCCTCATCTCGAGCTAGGAGGCGGAAACGGGGCTCCTCTGGATGTGTGCGGACCCCACGTGCTTCCTCTCGAGTGGAGACGGGTATGTCGGGGAACTTCTTGAGTTGCAGCAAGGGTGTGAAGGACCCTTTGGAAGTTCCAGTGGTTAGACGTGATTGGCCTCGAGAAGCCTCAGCGGAAATGGGCCTCATCTCGCCTGGAGGGCAAAACCTCCTGGATTTTCTCGAGTTGCGGCAGGTGCTCTCGACTTACGACGGGGACCTCAGGGACCCGCTCTGGTGGCCTCAGGAAAGGCCAGTCCCCATGCGAGTTCCTCGGGGGCCTCTCGGGATTCCTCTCCCGTCGATGCCGGGGCCTAAGACCTTGTGTGGAGTCGGGGCCGGAACCTGAGGATTCCTCTCCAGTGCTGACATGGATCTTGGGGTACTTCTGGAGTCTCCCCAGGGGAGTCAGTCCTCGTCTCGAATGCGGGCATGCACTTGCGCTTTCCTCCAGAGCGGTAGCAGCAGTGTCACGCAGTCTGCCGCGTGGATCAAAGGATCTATGGTTTTCCCTCGAGTCTTTCCCACGAGGCTTTCCCACGAGGCTTTCCCACAGGGCTGTCCCACGTGCACACGTGGTGGGAGTTGATCCTCGGCTTGAACGTCAAGGCAGTGCAGGGAAAACAGGTTCCTCTGGAATGGACTGACACATCTGGGGGACTCTTGGAATGGTGGCACGACCCTGGAGTTCCTCTCGCCTTTCCTGTGGAGAGCGCCTCCTCTTGAGATGCGACGGGAACGCCGGGAATTCTTTCCCTACGAAACAGGGAAAGGATCCCTCATCTCGAGCTAGGAGGCGGAAACGGGGCTCCGCTGGATGTGTGCGGGACCCCACGTGCTTCCTCTCGAGTGGAGACGGGTATGTCGGGGAACTTCTTGAGTTGCAGCAAGGGTATGAAGACCCTTTGGAAGTTCCAGTGGTTAGATGTGATTGGCCTCGAGAAGCCTCAGCGGAAATGGGCCTCATCTCGCCTGGAGGGCAAAACCTCCTGGATTTTCTCGAGTTGCGGCAGGTGCTCTCGACTTACGACGGGGACCTCAGGGACCCGCTCTGGTGGCCTCAGGAAAGGCCAGTCCCCATGCGAGATCCTCGGGGGCCTCTCGGGATTCCTCTCCCGGCGATGCCGGGGCCTAAGACCTTGTGTGGAGTCGGGGCCGGAACCTGAGGTTTCCTCTCCAGTGCTGACATGGATCTTGGGGTACTTCTGGAGTCTCCCCAGGGGAGTCAGTCCTCGTCTCGAATGCGGGCATGCACTTGCGCTTTCCTCCAGAGCGGTAGCAGCAGTGTCACGCAGTCCACCGCGTGGATCAAAGGATGTATGGTTTTCCCTCGAGTCTTTCCCACGAGGCTTTCCCACGAGGCTTTCCCACAGGGCTGTCCCACGTGCACACGTGGTGGGAGTCGATCCTCGGCTTGAACGTCAAGGCAGTGCAGGGAAAACATGTTCCTCTGGAATGGACTGACACATCTGGGGGACTCTTGGAATGGTGGCACGACCCTGGAGTTCCTCTCGCCTTTCCTGTGGAGAGCGCCTCCTCTTGAGATGCGACGGGAACGCCGGGAATTCTTTCCCTACGAAACAGGGAAAGGATCCCTCATCTCGAGCTAGGAGGCGGAAACGGGGCTCCCCTGGATGTGTGCGGGACCCCACGTGCTTCCTCTCGAGTGGAGACGGGTATGTCGATGAACTTCTTGAGTTGCAGCAAGGGTGTGAAGGACCCTTTGGAAGTTCCAGTGGTTAGATGTGATTGGCCTCGAGAAGCCTCAGCGGAAATGGGCCTCATCTCGCCTGGAGGGCAAAACCTCCTGGATTTTCTCGAGTTGCGGCAGGTGCTCTCGACTTACGACGGGGACCTCAGGGACCCGCTCTGGTGGCCTCAGGAAAGGCCAGTCCCCATGCGAGTTCCTCGGGGGCCTCTCGGGATTCCTCTCCCGGCGATGCCGGGGCCTAAGACCTTGTGTGGAGTCGGGGCCGGAACCTGAGGATTCCTCTCCAGTGCTGACATGGATCTTGGGGTACTTCTGGAGTCTCCCCAGGGGAGTCAGTCCTCGTCTCGAATGCGGGCATGCACTTGCGCTTTCCTCCAGAGCGGTAGCAGCAGTGTCACGCAGTCCGCCGCGTGGATCAAAGGATCTATGGTTTTCCCTCGAGTCTTTCCCACGAGTCTTTCCCACGAGGCTTTCCCACAGGGCTGTCCCACGTGCACACGTGGTGGGAGTCGATCCTCGGCTTGAACGTCAAGGCAGTGCAGGGAAAACAGGTTCCTCTGGATTGGACTGACACATCTGGGGGACTCTTGGAATGGTGGCACGACCCTGGAGTTCCTCTCGCCTTTCCTGTGGAGAGCGCCTCCTCTTGAGATGCGACGGGAACGCCGGGAATTCTTTCCCTGCGAAACAGGGAAAGGATCCCTCATCTCGAGCTACGAGGCGGAAACGGGGCTCCCCTGGATGTGTGCGGGACCCCACGTGCTTCCTCTCGAGTGGAGACGGGTATGTCGGGGAACTTCTTGAGTTGCAGCAATGGTGTGAAGGACCCTTTGGAAGTTCCAGTGGTTAGATGTGATTGGCCTCGAGAAGCCTCAGCGGAAATTGGCCTCATCTCGCCTGGAGGGCAAAACCTCCTGGATTTTCTCGAGTTGCGGCAGGTGCTCTCGACTTACGACGGGGACCTCAGGGACCCGCTTTGGTGGCCTCAGGAAAGGCCAGTCCCCATGCGAGTTCCTCGGGGGCCTCTCGGGATTCCTCTCCCGTCGATGCCGGGGCCTAAGACCTTGTGTGGAGTCGGGGCCGGAACCTGAGGTTTCCTCTCCAGTGCTGACATGGATCTTGGGGTACTTCTGGAGTCTCCCCAGGGGAGTCAGTCCTCGTCTCGAATGCGGGCATGCACTTGCGCTTTCCTCCAGAGCGGTAGCAGCAGTGTCACGCAGTCCGCCGCGTGGATCAAAGGATCTATGGTTTTCCCTCGAGTCTTTCCCAAGAGGCTTTCCCACGAGGCTTTCCCACAGGGCTGTCCCACGTGCACACGTGGTGGGAGTCGATCCTCGGCTTGAACGTCAAGGCAGTGCAGGGAAAACATGTTCCTCTGGAATGGACTGACACATCTGGGGGACTCTTGGAATGGTGGCACGACCCTGGAGTTCCTCTCGCCTTTCCTGTGGAGAGCGCCTCCTCTTGAGATGCGACGGGAACGCCGGGAATTCTTTCCCTACGAAACAGGGAAAGGATCCCTCATCTCGAGCTAGGAGGCGGAAACGGGGCTCCCCTGGATGTGTGCGGGACCCCACGTGCTTCCTCTCGAGTGGAGACGGGTATGTCGATGAACTTCTTGAGTTGCAGCAAGGGTGTGAAGGACCCTTTGGAAGTTCCAGTGGTTAGATGTGATTGGCCTCGAGAAGCCTCAGCGGAAATGGGCCTCATCTCGCCTGGAGGGCAAAACCTCCTGGATTTTCTCGAGTTGCGGCAGGTGCTCTCGACTTACGACGGGGACCTCAGGGACCCGCTCTGGTGGCCTCAGGAAAGGCCAGTCCCCATGCGAGTTCCTCGGGGGCCTCTCGGGATTCCTCTCCCGTCGATGCCGGGGCCTAAGACCTTGTGTGGAGTCGGGGCCGGAAACTGAGGATTCCTCTCCAGTGCTGACATGGATCTTGGGGTACTTCTGGAGTCTCCCCAGGGGAGTCAGTCCTCGTCTCGAATGCGGGCATGCACTTGTGCTTTCCTCCAGAGCGGTAGCAGCAGTGTCACGCAGTCCGCCGCGTGGATCAAAGGATCTATGGTTTTCCCTCGAGTCTTTCCCACGAGGCTTTCCCACGAGGCTTTCCCACAGGGCTGTCCCACGTGCACACGTGGTGGGAGTCGATCCTCGGCTTGAACGTCAAGGCAGTGCAGGGAAAACAGGTTCCTCTGGAATGGACTGACACATCTGGGGGACTCTTGGAATGGTGGCACGACCCTGGAGTTCCTCTCGCCTTTCCTGAGGAGAGTGCCTCCTCTTGAGATGCGACGGGAACGCCGGGAATTCTTTCCCTACGAAACAGGGAAAGGATCCCTCATCTCGAGCTAGGAGACGGAAACGGGGCTGCCCTGGATGTGTGCGTGACCCCACGTGCTTCCTCTCGAGTGGAGACGGGTATGTCGCGGAACTTCTTGAGTTGCAGCAATGGTGTGAAGGACCCTTTGGAAGTTCCAGTGGTTAGATGTAATTGGCCTCGAGAAGCCTCAGCGGAAATGGGCCTCATCTCGCCTGGAGGGAAAACCTCCTGGATTTTCTCGAGTTGCGGCAGGTGCTCTCGACTTACGACGGGGACCTCAGGGACCCGCTCTGGTGGCCTCAGGAAAGGCCAGTCCCCATGCGAGTTCCTCGGGGGCCTCTCGGGATTCCTCTCCCATCGATGCCGGGGCCTAAGACCTTGTGTGGAGTCGGGGCCGGAACCAGAGGATTCCTCTCCAGTGCTGACATGGATCTTGGGGTACTTCTGGAGTCTCCCCAGGGGAGTCAGTCCTCGTCTCGAATGCGGGCATGCACTTGCGCTTTCCTCCAGAGCGGTAGGAGCAGTGTCACGCAGTCCGCCGCGTGGATCAAAGGATCTATGGTTTTCCCTCGAGTCTTTCTCACGAGGCTTTCCCACGAGGCTTTCCCACAGGGCTGTGCCACGTGCACACGTGGTGGGAGTCGATCCTCGGCTTGAACGTCAAGGCAGTGCAGGGAAAACAGGTTCCTCTGGAATGGACTGACACATCTGGGGGACTCTTGGAATGGTGGCACGACCCTGGAGTTCCTCTCGCCTTTCCTGTGGAGAGCGCCTCCTCTTGAGATGCGACGGGATCGCCGGGAATTCTTTCAATACGAAACAGGGAAAGGATCCCTCATCTCGAGCTAGGAGGCGGAAACGGGGCTCCCCTGGATGTGTTCGGGACCCCACGTGCTTCCTCTCGAGTGGAGACGGGTATGTCGGGGAACTTCTTGAGTTGCAGCAATGGTGTGAAGGACCCTTTGGAAGTTCCAGTGGTTAGATGTGATTGGCCTCGAGAAGCCTCAGCGGAAATGGGCCTCATCTCGCCTGAAGGGCAAAACCTCCTGGATTTTCTCGAGTTGCGGCAGGTGCTCTCGACTTACGACGGGGACCTCAGGGACCCGCTCTGGTGGCCTCAGGAAAGGCCAGTCCCCATGCGAGTTCCTCGGGGGCCTCTCGGGATTCCTCTCCCGTCGATGCCGGGGCCTAAGACCTTGTGTGGAGTCGGGGCCGGAACCTGAGGATTCCTCTCCAGTGCTGACATGGATCTTGGGGTACTTCTGGAGTCTCCCCAGGGGAGTCAGTCCTCGTCTCGAATGCGGGCATGCACTTGCGCTTTCCTCCAGAGCGGTAGCAGCAGTGTCACGCAGTCCTCCGCGTGGATCAAAGGATCTATGGTTTTCCCTGGAGTCTTTCCCAGAGGCTTTCCCACGAGGCTTTCCCACAGGGCTGTCCCACGTGCACACGTGGTGGGAGTCGATCCTCGGCTTGAACGTCAAAGCAGTGCAGGGAAAACATGTTCCTCTGGAATGGACTGACACATCTGGGGGACTCTTGGAATGGTGGCACGACCCTGGAGTTCCTCTCGCCTTTCCTGAGGAGAGCGCCTCCTCTTCAGATGCGACGGGAACGCCGGGAATTCTTTCCCTACGAAACAGGGAAAGGATCCCTCATCTCGAGCTAGGAGGCGGAAACGGGGCTGCCCTGGATGTGTGCGTGACCCCACGTGCTTCCTCTCGAGTGGAGACGGGTATGTCGCGGAACTTCTTGAGTTGCAGCAATGGTGTGAAGGACCCTTTGGAAGTTCCAGTGGTTAGATGTGATTGGCCTCGAGAAGCCTCAGCGGAAATGGGCCTCATCTCGCCTGGAGGGCAAAACCTCCTGGATTTTCTCGAGTTGCGGCAGGTGCTCTCGACTTACGACGGGGACCTCAGGGACCCGCTCTGGTGGCCTCAGGAAAGTCCAGTCCCCATGCGAGTTCCTCGGGGGCCTCTCGGGATTCCTCTCCCATCGATGCCGGGGCCTAAGACCTTGTGTGGAGTCGGGGCCGGAACCTGAGGATTCCTCTCCAGTGCTGACATGGATCTTGGGGTACTTCTGGAGTCTCCCCAGGGGAGTCAGTCCTCGTCTCGAATGCGGGCATGCACTTGCGCTTTCCTCCAGAGCGGTAGCAGCAGTGTCACGCATTCCGCCGCGTGGATCAAAGGATCTATGGTTTTCCCTCGAGTCTTTCCCACGAGGCTTTCCCACGAGGCTTTCCCACAGGGCTGTCCCACGTGCACACGTGGTGGGAGTCGATCCTCGGCTTGAACGTCAAGGCAGTGCAGGGAAAACAGGTTCCTCTGGAATGGACTGACACATCTGGGGGACTCTTGGAATGGTGGCACGACCCTGGAGTTCCTCTCGCCTTTCCTGTGGAGAGCGCCTCCTCTTGAGATGCGACGGGAACGCCGGGAATTCTTTCCCTACGAAACAGGGAAAGGATACCTCATCTCGAGCTAGGAGGCGGAAATGGGTCTCCCCTGGATGTGTGCGGGACCCCACGTGCTTCCTCTCGAGTGGAGACGGGTATGTCGGGGAACTTCTTGAGTTGCAGCAAGGGTGTGAAGGACCCTTTGGAAGTTCCAGTGGTTAGACGTATTGGCCTCGAGAAGCCTGAGCGGAAATGGGCCTCGTCTCGCCTGGAGGGCAAAACCTCCTGGATTTTCTCGAGTTGCGGCAGGTGCTCTCGACTTACGACGGGGACCTCAGGGACCCGCTCTGGTGGCCTCAGGAAAGGCCAGTCCCCATGCGAGTTCCTCGGGGGCCTCTCGGGATTCCTCTCCCGTCGATGCCGGGGCCTAAGACCTTGTGTGGAGTTGGGGCCGGAACCTGAGGATTCCTCTCCAGTGCTGACATGGATCTTGGGGTACTTCTGGAGTCTCCCCAGGGGAGTCAGTCCTCGTCTCGAATGCGGGCATGCACTTGCGCTTTCCTCCAGAGCGGTAGCAGCAGTGTCACGCAGTCCGCCGCGTGGATCAAAGGATCTATGGTTTTCCCTCGAGTCTTTCCCACGAGGCTTTCCCACGAGGCTTTCCCACAGGGCTGTGCCACGTGCACACGTGGTGGGAGTCGATCCTCGGTTTGAACGTCAAGGCAGTGCAGGGAAAACAGGTTCCTCTGGAATGGACTGACACATCTGGGGGACTCTTGGAATGGTGGCACGAACCTGGAGTTCCTCTCGCCTTTCCTGTGGAGAGCGCCTCCTCTTGAGATGTGACGGGAACACCGGGAATTCTTTCCCTACGAAACAGGGAAAGGATCCCTCATCTCGAGATAGGAGGCGGAAACGGGGCTCCCCTGGATGTGTGCGGGACCCCACGTGCTTCCTCTCGAGTGGAGATGGGTATGTCGGGGAACTTCTTGAGTTACAGTAATGGTGTGAAGGACCCTTTGGAAGTTCCAGTGGTTAGATGTGATTGGCCTCGAGAAGCCACAGCGGAAATGGGCCTCATCTCGCCTTGAGGGCAAAACCTCCTGGATTTTCTCGAGTTGCGGCAGGTGCTCTCGACTTACGACGGGGACCTCAGGGACCCGCTCTGGTGGCCTCAGGAAAGGCCAGTCCCCATGCGAGTTCCTCGGGGGCCTCTCGGGATTCCTCTCCCGTCGATGCCGGGGCCTAAGACCTTGTGTGGAGTCGGGGCCGGAAACTGAGGATTCCTCTCCAGTGCTGACATGGATCTTGGGGTACTTCTGGAGTCTCCCCAGGGGAGTCAGTCCTCGTCTCGAATGCGGGCATGCACTTGTGCTTTCCTCCAGAGCGGTAGCAGCAGTGTCACGCAGTCCGCCGCGTGGATCAAAGGATCTATGGTTTTCCCTCGAGTCTTTCCCACGAGGCTTTCCCACGAGGCTTTCCCACAGGGCTCTCCCACGTGCACACGTGGTGGGAGTCGATCCTCGGCTTGAACGTCAAGGCAGTGCAGGGAAAACAGGTTCCTCTGGATTGGACTGACACATCTGGGGGACTCTTGGAATGGTGGCACGACCCTGGAGTTCCTCTCGCCTTTCCTGAGGAGAGTGCCTCCTCTTGAGATGTGACGGGAACGCCGGGAATTCTTTCCCTACGAAACAGGGAAAGGATCCCTCATCTCGAGCTAGGAGGCGGAAACGGGGCTGCCCTGGATGTGTGCGTGACCCCACGTGCTTCCTCTCGAGTGGAGACGGGTATGTCGCGGAACTTCTTGAGTTGCAGCAATGGTGTGAAAGACCCTTTGGAAGTTCCAGTGGTTAGATGTGATTGGCCTCGAGAAGCCTCAGCGGAAATGGGCCTCATCTCGCCTGGAGGGCAAAACCTCCTGGATTTTCTCGAGTTGCGGCAGGTGCTCTCGACTTACGACGGGGACCTCAGGGACCCGCTCTGGTGGCCTCAGGAAAGGCCAGTCCCCATGCGAGATCCTCGGGGGCCTCTCGGGATTCCTCTCCCATCGATTCCGGGGCCTAAGACGTTGTGTGGAGTCGGGGCCGGAACCAGAGGATTCCTCTCCAGTGCTGACATGGATCTTGGGGTACTTCTGGAGTCTCCCCAGGGGAGTCAGTCCTCGTCTCGAATGCGGGCATGCACTTGCGCTTTCCTCCAGAGCGGTAGCAGCAGTGTCACGCAGTCCGCCGCGTGGATCAAAGGATCTATGGTTTTCCCTCGAGTCTTTCTCACGAGGCTTTCCCACGAGGCTTTCCCACAGGGCTGTGCCACGTGCACACGTGGTGGGAGTCGATCCTCGGCTTGAACGTCAAGGCAGTGCAGGGAAAACAGGTTCCTCTGGAATGGACTGACACATCTGGGCGACTCTTGGAATGGTGGCACGACCCTGGAGTTCCTCTCGCCTTTCCTGTGGAGAGCGCCTCCTCTTGAGATGCGACGGGATCGCCGGGAATTCTTTCAATACGAAACAGGGAAAGGATCCCTCATCTCGAGCTAGGAGGCGGAAACGGGGCTCCCCTGGATGTGTTCGGGACCCCACGTGCTTCCTCTCGAGTGGAGACGGGTATGTCGGGGAACTTCTTGAGTTGCAGCAATGGTGTGAAGGACCCTTTGGAAGTTCCAGTGGTTAGATGTGATTGGCCTCGAGAAGCCTCAGCGGAAATGGGCCTCATCTCGCCTGAAGGGCAAAACCTCCTGGATTTTCTCGAGTTGCGGCAGGTGCTCTCGACTTACGACGGGGACCTCAGGGACCCGCTCTGGTGGCCTCAGGAAAGGCCAGTCCCCATGCGAGTTCCTCGGGGTCTCTCGGGATTCCTCTCCCGTCGATGCCCGGGCCTAAGACCTTGTGTGGAGTCGGGGCCGGAACCTGAGGATTCCTCTCCAGTGCTGACATGGATCTTGGGGTACTTCTGGAGTCTCCCCAGGGGAGTCAGTCCTCGTCTCGAATGCGGGCATGCACTTGCGCTTTCCTCCAGAGCGGTAGCAGCAGTGTCACGCAGTCCGCCGCGTGGATCAAAGGATCTATGGTTTTCCCTCGAGTCTTTCCCAGAGGCTTTCCCACGAGGCTTTCCCACAGGGCTGTCCCACGTGCACACGTGGTGGGAGTCGATCCTCGGCTTGAACGTCAAAGCAGTGCAGGGAAAACAGGTTCCTCTGGAATGGACTGACACATCTGGGGGACTCTTGGAATGGTGGCACGACCCTGGAGTTCCTCTCGCCTTTCCTGAGGAGAGCGCCTCCTCTTCAGATGCGACGGGAACGCCGGGAATTCTTTCCCTACGAAACAGGGAAAGGATCCCTCATCTCGAGCTAGGAGGCGGAAACGGGGCTGCCCTGGATGTGTGCGTGACCCCACGTGCTTCCTCTCGAGTGGAGACGGGTATGTCGCGGAACTTCTTGAGTTGCAGCAATGGTGTGAAGGACCCTTTGGAAGTTCCAGTGGTTAGATGTGATTGGCCTCGAGAAGCCTCAGCGGAAATGGGCCTCATCTCGCCTGGAGGGCAAAACCTCCTGGATTTTCTCGAGTTGCGGCAGGTGCTCTCGACTTACGACGGGGACCTCAGGGACCCGCTCTGGTGGCCTCAGGAAAGGCCAGTCCCCATGCGAGTTCCTCGGGGGCCTCTCGGGATTCCTCTCCCATCGATGCCGGGGCCTAAGACCTTGTGTGGAGTCGGGGCCGGAACCAGAGGATTCCTCTCCAGTGCTGACATGGATCATGGGGTACTTCTGGAGTCTCCCCAGGGGAGTCAGTCCTCGTCTCGAATGCGGGCATGCACTTGCGCTTTCCTCCAGAGCGGTAGCAGCAGTGTCACGCAGTCCGCCGCGTGGATCAAAGGATCTATGGTTTTCCCTCGAGTCTTTCCCACGAGGCTTTCCCACGAGGCTTTCCCAAAGGGCTGTGTCACGTGCACACGTGGTGGGAGTCGATCCTCGGCTTGAACGTCAAGGCAGTGCAGGGAAAACAGGTTCCTCTGGAATGGACTGACACATCTGGGGGACTCTTGGAATGGTGGCACGACCCTGGAGTTCCTCTCGCCTTTCCTGTGGAGAGCGCCTCCTCTTGAGATGCGACGGGAACGCCGGGAATTCTTTCCCTACGAAACAGGGAAAGGATACCTCATCTCGAGCTAGGAGGCGGAAATGGGGCTCCCCTGGATGTGTGCGGGACCCCACGTGCTTCCTCTCGAGTGGAGACGGGTATGTCGGGGAACTTCTTGAGTTGCAGCAAGGGTGTGAAGGACCCTTTGGAAGTTCTAGTGGTTAGATGTGATTAGCCTCGAGAAGCCTCAGCAGAAATGGGCCTCATCTCGCCTGGAGGTCAAAACCTCCAGGATTTTCTCTAGTTGCGGCAGGTGCTCTCGACTTATGACGGGGCCCTCAGGGACCCGCTCTGGTGGCCTCAGGAAAGGCCAGTCCCCATGCGAGTTCCTCGGGCAGCTCTCGGAATTCCTCTCCCGTCGATGCCGGGGCCTAAGACCTTGTGTGGAGTCGGGGCCGGAACCTGAGGATTCCTCTCCAGTGCTGACATGGATCTTGGGGTACTTCTGGAGTCTCCCCAGGGGAGTCAGTCCTCTTCTCGAATGCGGGCATGCAGGTTCGCTTTCCTCTAGAGCGGTAGCAGCAGTGTCACGCATTCCGCTGCGTGGATCAAAGGATCTATGGTTTTCCCTCGAGTCTTTCCCACGAGGCTTTCCTACGAGACTTTCCCACAGGGCTGTCCCACGTGCACACGTGGTGGGAGTCGATCCTCGGCTTGAACGTCAAGGCAGTGCAGGGAAAACAGGTTCCTCTGGAATGGACTGACACATCTGGGGACTCTTGAAATGGTGGCACGACCCTGGAGTTCCTCTCGCCTTTCCTGTGGAGAGCGCCTCCTCTTGAGATGCGACGGGAACGCCGGGAATTCTTTCCCTACGAAAGAGGGAAAGGATCTCTCATCTCGAGCTAGGAGGCGGAAACGGGGCTCCCCTGGATTGTTGCGGGACCCTCGTGCTTCTTCTCGACTGGAGACGGGTATGTCGGGGCACTCTTTGAGTTGCAGCAAGGGCGTGCAGGACCCTTTGGAAGTTCCCGTGGTTAGATGTGATTAGCCTCGAGATGCTTCAGCGGAAATGGGCCTCATCTCGCCTGGAGGGCAAAATCTCCAGGATTTTCTCGAGTTGTGGCAGGTGCTCTCGAATTACGACGGGGACCTCAGGGACCCGCTTTGCTGGCCTCAGGAAAGGCGAGTCCCCATGCGAGTTCCTCGGGCGCCTCTCGTGATTCCTCTCCCGTCGATGCCGGGGCCTAAGACCTTGTGTGGAGTCGGGGCCGGAACCCGAGGATTCCTCTCCAGTGCTGACATGGATCTTGGGGTACTTCTGGAGTCTCCCCAGGGGAGTCAGTCCTCGTCTCGAATGTGGGCATGCACTTGCGCTTTCCTCCAGTGCGGTAGTAGCAGTGTCACGCATTCTCCCGCGTGGATCAAAGGAACTATGTTTTTCCCTCGAGGCTTTCCCAAGAGGCTTTCCCACGAGGCTTTCCCACAGGTCTATCCCACGTGCACACGTGGTGGGAGTCGATCCTCGGCTTGAACGTCAAGGCAGTGCAGGGAAAACAGGTTCCTCTGGAATGGACTGACACATCTGGGGGACTCTTGGAATGGTGGCACGACCCTGGAGTTCCTCTCGCCTTTCCTGTGGAGAGCGCCTCCTCTTGAGATGCGTCGGGAACGCAGGGAATTCTTTCCCTACGAAACAGGGAAAGGATCCCTCATCTCGAGCTAGGAGGCGGAAACGGGGCTCCCCTGGATGTGTGCGGGATTCTCGTGCTTCCTCTCGAGTGGAGACGGGTATGTCGGGGAACTTCTTGAGTTGCACAAAGGGTGTAAAGGACCCTTTGGAAGTTCCAGTGGTTAGATGTGATTAGCCTGGAGAAGCCTCAGCGGAAATGGGCCTCATCTCGCCTGGAGGGCAAAACCTCCAGGATTTTCTCGAGTTGCGGCATGTGCACTCGACTTACGACGGGGACCTCAGGGTCCCGCTCTGGTGGCCTCAGGAAAGGCCAGTCCCCATGCGAGTTCCTCGGGGGCCTCTCGGGATTCCTCTCCCATCGATGCCGGGGAATACGTCCTTGTGTGGAGTCGGGGCCAGAACCTGAGGATTCGTCTCCAGTGCTGACATGCATCTTGGGGTACTTCTGGAGTCTCCCCAGGGGTGTCAGTCCTCGTCTCGAATGCGGGCAGACACTTGCGCTTTCCTCCAGAGCGGTAGCAGCAGTGTCACTCATTCCGACGCGTGGATCAAAGGATCTATGGTTTTCCCTCGATTCTTTCCCACGAGGCTTTCCCACGAGGCTTTCCCACAGGGCTGTCCCACGTGCACACGTGGCGGGAGTCGATCCTCGGCTTGAACGTCAAGGCAGTGCAGGGAAAACAGGTTCCTCTGGAATGGACTGACACATCTGGGGGAATCTTGGAATGGTGGCACGACCCTGGAGTTCCTCTCGCCTTTCCTGTGGAGAGCGCCTCCTCTTGAGATGCGACGGGAACGCCGGGAATTCTTTCCCTACGAAAGAGGGAAAGGATCTCTCATCTCGAGCTAGGAGGCGGAAACGGGGCTACCCTGGATGTGTGCGGGACCCTCGTGCTTTCTCTCAAGTGGAGACGGGTATGTCGGGGAAATTCCTGAGTTGCAGCAAGGGTGTGAAGGACCCTTTGGAAGTTCCAGTGGTTAGATGTGATTAGCCTCGAGAATCCTCAGCGGAAATGGGCCTCATCTCGCCTGGAGGGCAAAACGTCCTGGATTTTCTCGAGTTGTGGCAGGTGCTCTCGACTTTCGACGGGGAGCTCAGGGACCCGCTCTGGTGGCCTCAGGAAAGGCCAATCCCCATTCAAGTTCCTCGGGGGCCTCCTGGGATTCCTCTCCCGTCGATGCCGGGGCCTAAGCTCTTGTGTGGAGTCGGGCCCGGAACCTGAGAATTTCTCTCCAGTGCTGACATGGATCTTGGGGTACTTCTGGAGTCTCCCCAGAGGAGTAAGTCCTCGTTTCGAATGGGGGCATGCACGTGCACTTTCCTCCAGAGCTGTAGCAGCAGTGTCACGCTTCCCATCGCTTGGATCAAGGGATCAGTGTCTTTCCCTCGAGGCTTTCCCACGAGGCTTTCCCACAGGGCTGTGCCACGTGCACAGGTGGTGGGAGTCGATCCTCGGCATGAACGTCAAGGCAGTGCAGGGAAAACAGGTTCCTCTGGAATGGACTGACACATCTTGGGGAATTTTGAAATGGTGCCACGACCCTGGAGTTCCTCAGGCCTTTCCTGTGGAGAGCGCCTCCTCTTGAGATGCGACGGGAACGCCGGGAACTCTTTCCCTACGAAACAGGGAAAGGATCCCTCATCTCGAGCTAGGAGGCGGAAACGGGGCTCCCCTGGATGTGTGCGGGACCCCCATGCTTCCTCTCGAGTGGAGACGGGTATGTCGGGGAACTTCTTGAGATGCAGCAAGGGTGTGAAGGACCTTTTGGAAGTTCCAGTGGTTAGATGTGATTAGACTCGAGAAGCCTCAACGGAAATGGGCCTCATCTCACCTGGAGGGGAGGACCTCCTGGATTTTCTCGAGTTGCGGCAGGTGCTCTCGACTTACGACGGGGCCCTCAGCGACGCGCTCTGGTGGCCTCAAGAAAGGCCAGTCCCCATGCGCAGTTCCTTGGGGGCCTCTCGGGATTCCTCTCCCGTCGATGCCGGGGCCTAAGACCTTGTGTGGAGTCGGGGCCGGAACCTGAGGATTCCTCTCCAGTGCTGACATGGATCTTGGGGTACTTCTGGAGTCTTCCCAGGGTAGTAAGTCCTCGTCTCGAATGCGGACATGCACTTGCGCTTTCCTCCAGAGCGGTAGCAGCAGTGTCACGCAGTCCACCGCGTGGATCAAGGATCTATGGTTTTCCCTCGAGTCTTTCCCTCGAGTCTTTCCCACGAGGCTTTCCCACAGGGCTGTCCCAAGTGCACACGTGGTGGGAGTCAGTAGTCGGCTTGAACGTCAAGGCAGTGCAGGGAAAACAGGTTCCTCTGGAATGGACTGACACATCTGGGGGACTCTTGGAATGGTGGCACGACCCTGGAGTTCCTCTCGCCTTTCCTGTGGAGAGCGCCTCCTCTTGAGATGCGACGGGAACGCCGGAATTCTTGTCCTACGAAACAGGGAAAGGATCCCTGATCTCGCCCTAGAACGCGGAAACGGGGCTCCCCTCGATGTGTGCGGGACCCTCGTGCTTCCTCTCGAGTGGAGACGGGTATGTCGGGGAACTTCTTGAGTTGCAGCAAGGGTGTGAAGGACCCTTTGGAATTTCCAGTGGTTAGATGTGATTAGCCTCGAGAAGCCTCAGCGGAAATGGGCCTCATTTCGCCTGGAGGGCAAAACCTCCTGGATTTTCTCGAGTTGCGGCAGGTGCTCTCGACTTACGACGGGGACCTCAGGGACCCGCTCTGGTGGCCTCAGGAAAGGCCAATCCCCATGCGAGTTCCTCGGGGGCCTCTCGGGCTTCCTCTCCCGTCGATGCCGGGGCCTAAGACCTTGTGTGGAGTCGGGGCCGGAACCTGAGGATTCGTCCCCACTGCTGACATGGATCTTGGGGTACTTCTGGAGTCTCCCCAGGGGAGTCAGTCCTCGTCTCGATGCGGGCATGCACTTGCGCTTTCCTCCAGGGCGGTAGCAGCAGTGTCACGCAGTCCGCCGCATGGATCAAAGGATCTATGGTTTTCCCTCGAGTCTTTCCCACGAGGCTTTCCCACGAGGATTTCCCACAGGGCTGTCCCACGTGCACAGGTTGTGGGAGTCGATCCTCGGCATGAACGTCAAGGCAGTGCAGGGAAAACAGGTTCATCTGGAATGGACTGACACATCTTGGGGAATCTTGAAATGGTGCCACGACCCTGGAGTTCCTCAGGATTTTCCTGTGGAGAGCGCCTCCTCTTGAGATGCAACGGGAACGCCGGTAACTCTTTCCCTACGAAACAGGGAAAGGATCCCTCATCTCGAGCTAGGAGGCGGAAACGGGGCTCCCCTGGATGTGTGCCGGACCCTCATGCTTCCTCTCGAGTGGAGACGGTTATGTCGGGGAACTTCTAGAGATGCAGCAAGGGTGTGAAGGACCCTTTGGAAGTTCCAGTGGTTAGATGTGATTAGACTCGAGAAGCCTCAGCGGAAATGGGCCTCATCTAACCTGGAGGGGAGGACCTCCTGGATTTTCTCGAGTTGCGGCAGGTGCTCTAGACTTACGACGGGGCCCTCAGCGACGCGCTCTGGTGGCCTCAGGAAAGGCCAGTCCCCATGCGCAGTTCCTCGGGGGCCTCTCGTGATTCCTCTTCCGTCGATGCCGGGGCCTAAGACCTTGTTTGGAGTCGGGGCCGGAACCTGAGGATTCCTCTCCAGTGCTGACATGGATCTTGGGGCACTTCTGGAGTCTTCCCAGGGTAGTCAGTCCTCGTCTCGAATGCGGACATGCACTTGCGCTTTCCTCCAGAGCGGTAGCAGCAGTGTCACGCATTCCGCCGCGTGGATCAAGGGATCTATGGCTTTCCCTCCAGGATTTCCCACGAGGCTTTCCCACAGGGCTGTCCCACGTGCACACGTGGTGAGATTCGATCCTCGGCTTGAACGTCAAGGCAGTGCAGGGAATACAGTTTCCTCTGGAATCCAGTGACACATCTGGGGGACTCTTGGAATGGTGATACGACCCTGGAGTTCCTCTCGCCTTTCCTGTGGAGAGCGCCTCCACTTCAGATGCGACGGGAACGCCGGGAATTCTTTCCCTACGAAACAGGGAAAGGATCCCTCATCTCGAGCTAGGAGGCGGAAACGGGGCTCCCCTGGATGTGTGCGGGACCCTCGTGCTTACTCTCGAGTGGAGACCGGTATGTCGGGGAACTTCTTGAGTTGCAGCAAGGGTGTGAAGGACCCTTTGGAAGTTCCAGTGGTTAGATGTGATTAGCCTCGAGAAGCCTCAGCGGAAATGGGCCTCATCTCGCCTGGAGGGCAAAACCTCCTGGATTTTCTCGAGTTTTGGCAGGTGCTCTCGACGTACGACGGGGACCTCAGGGACCCGCTCTGGTGGCCTCAGGAAAGGCCAGTCCCCATGCGAGTTCTTCGGGGGCCTCTCGGGATGCCTCTCCCGTCGATGCTGAGGCATAAGATCATGTGTGGAGTCGGGGACGGAACCTGAGGATTCCTCTCCAGTGCTGACATGGATCTTGGGGTACCTCTGGAGTCTCCCCAGGTGAGTCAGTCCTCGTCTCGAGCGGGCCTGCACTTGCGATTTCCTCCAGAGCGGTAGCAACAGTGTTACAAGGTCCGCCGCGTGGATCAAAGGATCTATGGTTTTCCCTCGGGTCTTTCCCACGAGGCTTTCACACATGGCTGTCCCACGTGCACACGTGGTGGGAGTCGATCCTCGGCTTGAACTTCAAGGCAGTGCAGGGAAAACAGGTTCCTCTGGAATGGACTGACACATCTGGGGGAGTCTTGGAATGGTGGCACGATCCTGGAGTTCCTCTCGCCTTTCCTGTGGAGAGCCCCTCCTCTTCAGATGCGACGGGAACGCCGGGAATTCTTTCCCTAGGAAACAGAGAAAGGATCCTTCATCTCGAGCTAGGAGGCGGAAACGGGCTCCCGTGGATGTGTGCGGGACCCTCGTGCTTCCTCGCGAGTGGAGACGGGTATGTCAGGGAACTTCTTGAGTTGCAGCAAGGTGTGAAGGACCTTTGGAAGTTCCAGTTGTTAGATGTGATTAGCCTCGAGAAGCCTCAGCGGAAATGGGCCTCATCTGGCCTGGAGGGCAAAACCTCCTGGATTTTCTCGAGTTGCGGCAGGTGCTCTCGACTTACGACGTGGACCTCAGGGACCCGCTTTGGTGGCTTCAGGAAAGGCCAGTCCCCATGCGAGTTCCTCGGGGGCCTCTCGGGATTCCTCTCCCGTCGATGCCGGGGCCTAAGACCTTGTGTGGAGTCGGGGCCGGAACCTGAGGATTCCTCTCCAGTGCTGAATGGATCTTGGGGTACTTCTGGAGTCTCCCCAGGGGAGTCAGTCCTGGTCTCGAATGCGGGGATGCACTTGCGCTTTCCTCCAGAGCGGTAGCAGCAGTGTCAGGCAGTCCCCCCCGTGGATCAAAGGATCTATGTTTTTCCCTCGAGTATTACCCACGAGGCTTTCCCACGAGGCTTTCCTATAGGGCTGTCCCACGTGCACACGTGGTGGGAGTAGATTCTCGGCTTGAACGTCAAGGCACTGCAGGGAAAACAGGTTCCTCTGACACATCTGGGGGACTCTTGGAATGGTGGCACGACCCTGGATATCCTCTCGCCTTTCCTGTGGAGAGCGCCTCCTCTTGAAATGCGACAGGAATGCCGGGAATTCTTTCCCTACGAAACAGGGAAAGGATCCCTCATCTCGAGCTAGGATGCGGAAACGGGGCTCCCCTGGATGTGTACGGGACCCTCTTGCTTCCTCTCGAGTGGAGACAGGTATGTCGGGGAACTTCTTGAGTTGCAGCAAGGGTGTGAAGACCCTTTGGAAGTTCCAGTGGTTAGATGTGATTAGCCTCGAGAAGCCTCAGCGGAAATGGGACTCATCCCGCCTGGAGGGCAAAACCTCCTGGATTTTATCGAGTTGCGGCAGGTGCTCTCGACTTACAACGTCGCCCTCAGGGACCCGCTCTGGTGGCCTCAGGAAAGGCCAGTCCCCATGGGAGTTCCTCGGGGGCCTCTCGGGATTCCTCTCCCGTCGATGCCGGGGCCTAAGACCTTGTGTGGAGTCAGGGCCGGAAACTGAGGATTCCTCTCCAGTGCTGACATGGATCTTGGGGTACTTCTGGAGTCTCCCCAGGGGAGTCAGTCCTCGTCTCGAATGCGGGCATGCACTTGCGCTTTCCTCCAGAGCGGTAGCAGCAGTGTCACGCAGTCCAGCGCGTGGATCAAAGGATCTATGGTTTTCCCTCGATTCTTTCCCACGAGGCTTTCCCACGAGGCTTTCCCACAGGGCTGTCCCACGTGCACACATGGTGGGAGTCGATCCTCGGCTTGAACGTCAAGGCAGTGCAGGGAAAACAGGTTCCTCTGGAATGGACTGACACATCTGGGGGACTCTTGGAATGGTGTCACGACCCTGGAGTTCCTCTCGCCTTTCCTGTGGAGAGCGCCTCCTCTTGAGATGCGACGGGAACACCGGGAATTCTTTCCGTACGAAACAGGGAATGGATCCCTCATCTCGAGCTAGGATGCGGAAACGGGGCTCCCCTGGATGTGTACAGGACCCTCTTGCTTCCTCTCGAGTGGAGACAGGTATGTCGGGGAACTTCTTGAGTTGCAGCAAGGGTGTGAAGGACCCTTTGGAAGTTCCAGAGGTTAGGTGTGATTAGCCTCGAGAAGCCTCAGCGGAAATGGGCCTCATCCCGCCTGGAGGGCAAAACCTCCTGGATTTTATCGAGTTGCAGCAGATGCTCTCAGCTGACGACGGGGACCTCAGGGACCCGCTCCGGTGGCCTCAGGAAAAGCCAGTCCCCATGCGAGTTCCTCGGTGGCCTCTCGGGATTCCTCTCCCGTCGATGCCGGGGCCTAAGACCTTGTGTGGATTCGGGGCCGGAACCTGAGGATTCCTTTCCAGTGCTGACATGGATCTTGGGGTTCTTCTGGAGTCTCCCCAGGGGAGTCAGTTCTCGTCTCGAATGCGGGCATGCACTTGCGCTTTCCTCCAGAGCGGTAGCAGCAGTGTCACGCAGTCCGCCGCGTGGATCAAAGGATCTATGGTTTTCCCTCGAGTCTTTCCCACGAGGCTTTCCCACGAGTCTTTCCCACAGGGCTGTCCCACGTGCACACGTGGTGGGAGTCGATCCTCGGCTTGAACGTCAAGGCAGTGCAGGGAAAACAGGTTCCTCTGGAATGGACGGACACATCTGGGGGACTCTTGGAATGGTGGCACGACCCTGGAGTTCCTCTCGCCTTTCCTGTGGAGAGCGCCTCCTCTTGAGATGCGACGGGAACGCCGGGAATTCTTTCCCTACAAAACAGGGAAAGGATCCCTCATCTCGAGCTAGGAGTTGGAAACGGGACTCCCCTGGATGTGTGCGGGACACCACGTGCTTCCTCTCGAGAGCAGACGGGTATGTCGGGGAACTTCTTGAGTTGCAGCAAGGGTGTGAAGGACCCTTTGGAAGTTCCAGTGGTTAGATGTGATTGGCCTCGAGAAGCCTCAGCGGAAATGGGCCTCATCTCGCCTGGAGGGCAAAACCTCCTGGATTTTCTCGAGTTGCGGCAGGTGCTCTCGACTTACGACGGGGACCTCAGGGACCCGCTCTGGTGGCCTCAGGAAAGGCCAGTCCCCATGCGAGTTCCTCGGGGGCCTCTCGGGATTCCTCTCCCGTCGTTGCCGGGGCCTAAGACCTTGTGTGGAGTCGGGGCCGGAACCTGAGGATTCCTCTCCAGTGCTGACATGGATCTTGGGGTACTTCTGGAGTCTCCCCAGGGGAGTCAGTCCTCGTCTCGAATGCGGGCATGCACTTCGCTTTCCTCCAGAGCGGTAGCAGCAGTGTCACGCAGTCCGCCACGTGGACCAAAGGATCTATGGTTTTCCCTCGAGTCTTTCCCACGAGGCTTTCCCACGAAGCTTTCCCACAGGGCTGTCCCACGTGCACACGTGGTGGGAGTCGATCCTCGGTTTGAACGTCAAGGCAGTGCAGGGAAAACAGGTTCCTCTGGAATGGACTGACACATCTGGGGGACTCTTGGAATGGTGGCACTAACCTGGAGTTCCTCTCGCCTTTTCTGTGGAGAGCGCCACCTCTTGAGATGCGAAGGGAACGCCGGGAATTCTTTCCCTACGAAACAGGGAAAGAATCCCTCATCTCGAGCTAGGAGGCAGAAACGGGGCTCCCCTGGATGTGTGCGGGACGCCACGTGCTTCCTCTCGAGTGGAGACGGGTATGTCCGGGAACTTCTTGAGTTGCAGCAATGGTGTGAAGGACCCCTTGGAAGTTCCAGTGGTTAGATGTGATTGGCCTCGAGAAGCCTCCGCGGAAATTGGCCTCATCTCGCCTGGAGGGCAAAACCTCCTGGATTTTCTCGAGTTGCGCCAGGTGCTCTCGACTTACGACAGGGACCTCAGGGAACCGCTCTGGTGGCCTCAGGAAAAGCCAGTCCCCATGCGAGTTCCTCGGGGGCGTCTCGGGATTCCTCTCCCGTCGATGCCGGGGCCTAAGACCTTGTGTGGAGTCGGGCCCGGAACCTGAGGATTCCTCTCTAGTGTGACATGCATCTTTGGGTACTTCTGTAGTCTCCCCAGGGGAGTCAGTACTCATCTCGAATGCGGGCATGCACTTCCGCTTTCCTCCAGAGCAGTAGCAGCAGTGTCGCGCAGTCCGTCGCGTGGAGCAAAGGATCTATGGTTTTCCCTCGAGTCTTTCCCACGAGGCTTTCCCAAGAGACTTACCCACAGGGCTGTCCCACGTGCACACGTGGTGGGAGTCGATCCTCGGCTTGAACGTCAAGGCAGTGCAGGGAAAACAGGTTCCTCTGGAATGGACTGACACATCTGGGGGACTCTTGGAATGGTGGCACGACCCTGAAGTTCCTCTCGCCTATCCTGTGGAGAGCGCCTCCTCTTGAGATGCGACGGGAACGCCGGGAATTCTTTCCCTACGAAACAGGGAAAGGATCACTCATCTCGAGCTGGGAGGCGGAAACGGGGCTACCCTGGATGTGTGCGGGACCCTCGTGCTTCCTCTCGAGTGGAGACGTGTATGTCGGGGAACTTCTTCAGTTGCAGCAAGGGTGTGAAGGACCCTTTGGAAGTTCCAGTGGTTAGATGTGATTAGGCTCGAGAAGACTCAGAGGAAATGGGCCTCATCTCGGCTGGAGGGCAAAACCTCCTGGATTTTCTCGAGTTGCGGCAGGTGCTCTCGACTTAGGACGGGGACCTCAGGGACCCGCTCTGGTGGCCTCAGGAAAGGCCAGTCCCCATGCGAGTTCCTCGGGGGCCTCTCGGGATTCCTATCCCGTCGATGCCAAGGCCTAAGACCTTGTGTGGAGTCGGGGCCGGAACCTGAGGATTCCTCTCCAGTGCTGACATGGATCTTGGGGTACTTCTGGAGTCTCCCCAGGGGAGTCAGTCCACGTCTCGAATGCGGGCATGCACTTGCGCTTTCCTCCAGAGCGGTAGCAGCAGTGTCACGCAGTCCGCCGCGTGGATCAAAGGATCTATGGTTTTCCCTCGAGTCTTTCCCACGAGGCTTTCCCACGAGGCTTTCCCACAGGGCTGTCCCACGTGCACACGTGGTGGGAGTCGATCCTCGGCTTGAACGTCAAGGCAGTGCAGGGAAAACAGGTTCCTCTGGAATGGACTGACACATCTGGGGGACTGTTGGAATGGTGGCACGACTCTTGAGTTCCTCTCGCCTTTCCTGAGGAGAGCGCCTCCTCTTGAGATGCGACGGGAACGCCGGGAATTGTTTCCCTACCAAAAAGGGAAAGGATCCCTCAGCTCTAGCTAGGAGGAGGAAACGGGGCTCCCCTGGATGTGTGCGGGACCCTCGTGCTTCCTCTCGAGTGGAGACGGGTATGTCGGGGAACTTCTTGAGTTGCAGCAAGGGTGTGAAGGATCCTTTGGAAGTTCCAGTGGTTAGATGTGATTAGCCTCGAGAAGCCTCAGCGGAAATGGGCCTCATCTCGCCTGGAGGGCAAAACCTCCTGGATTTTCTCGAGTTGCGGCAGGTGCTCTCGACTTACGACGGGGACCTCAGGGACCCGCTCTTGTGGCCTCAGGAAAGGCCAATCCCCATGCGAGTTTCTAGGGGGCCACTCGGCATTCCTCTCCCTTCGATGCCGGGGCCTAAGACCTTGTGTGGAGTCGGGGCCGGAACCTGAGGATTCCTCTCCAGTGCTGACATGGATCTTGGGGTACTTCTGGAGTCTCCCCAGGGGAGTCAGTCCTTGTCTCGAATGCGGGCACGCTCTTGCGCTTTCCTCCAGAGCGGTAGCAGCAGTGTCACGCATTTCGCCGCGTGGATCAAGGGATCTATGGCTTTCCCCCGAGGCTTTCCCACGAGGCTTTCCCACAGGGCTGTCCCACATGCCACCGTGGTGGGAGTCGATCCTCGGCATGAACGTCCAGGCAGTGCAGGGAAAATACTTTCCTCTGGAATGGACTGACACATCTGGGGGACTCTTGGAATGGTGGCACGACCCTGGAGTTCCTCTCGCCTCTCCTGTGGAGAGCGCCTCCTCTTAAGATGCGACAGGAACGCCGGGAATTCTTTCCCTACGAAACAGGAAAGGATCCCTCATCTCGAGCTAGCAGGCGGAAACGGGGCTCCTCTGGATGTGTGCGGGACCCTCGTGCTTCCTCTCGAGTGGATACGGGTATGTCGGGGAACTTCTTGAGTTGCAGCAGGGGTGTGAAGGACCCTTTGGAAGTTCCAGTGGTTAGATGTGATTAGCCTCGAGAAGCCTCAGCGGAAATGGGCCTCATCTCGCCTGGAGGGCAAAACCTCCTGGATTTTCTCGAGTTGCGGCAGGTGCTCTCGACTTACGACGGGGACCTGAGGGACCCGCTCTGGTGGCCTCAGGAAAGCCCAGTCCCCATGCGAGTTCTTCGGGGGCCTCTCGGGATTCCTCTCCCGTCGATGCCGGGGCCTAAGACCTTGTGTGGAGTCGGGGCCGGAACCTGAGGATTCCTCTCCAGTGCTGACATGGATCTTGCGGTATTCTGGAGTCTCCCCAGGAGAGTCAGTCCTCGCCTCGAATGCGGGCATGCACTTGCGCTTTCCTCCAGAGCGGTAGCAGCAGTGTCACGCAATCCGCCACGTGGGTCAAAGGATCTATGTTTTTCCCTCGAGTCTTTCCAAGAGGCTTTCCCACGAGGCTTGCCCACAGGGCTGTCCCACGTGCACACGTGGTGGGAGTCGATCCTCGGCTTGAACGTCAAGGCAGTGCAGGGAAAACAGGTTCCTCTGGAATGGACTGACACATCTGGGGGACTCTTGGAATGGTGGCACTAACCTGGAGTTCCTCTCGCCTTTTCTGTGGAGAGCGCCACCTCTTGAGATGCGAAGGGAACGCCGGGAATTCTTTCCCTACGAAACAGGGAAAGAATCCCTCATCTCGAGCTAGGAGGCAGAAACGGGGCTCCCCTGGATGTGTGCGGGACGCCACGTGCTTCCTCTCGAGTGGAGACGGGTATGTCCGGGAACTTCTTGAGTTGCAGCAATGGTGTGAAGGACCCCTTGGAAGTTCCAGTGGTTAGATGTGATTGGCCTCGAGAAGCCTCCGTGGAAATTGGCCTCATCTCGCCTGGAGGGCAAAACCTCCTGGATTTTCTCGAGTTGCGCCAGGTGCTCTCGACTTACGACAGGGACCTCAGGGAACCGCTCTGGTGGCCTCAGGAAAAGCCAGTCCCCATGCGAGTTCCTCGGGGGCGTCTCGGGATTCCTCTCCCGTCGATGCCGGGGCCTAAGACCTTGTGTGGAGTCGGGCCCGGAACCTGAGGATTCCTCTCTAGTGTGACATGCATCTTTGGGTACTTCTGTAGTCTCCCCAGGGGAGTCAGTACTCATCTCGAATGCGGGCATGCACTTCCGCTTTCCTCCAGAGCAGTAGCAGCAGTGTCGTGCAGTCCGTCGCGTGGAGCAAAGGATCTATGGTTTTCCCTCGAGTCTTTCCCACGAGGCTTTCCCAAGAGACTTACCCACAGGGCTGTCCCACGTGCACACGTGGTGGGAGTCGATCCTCGGCTTGAACGTCAAGGCAGTGCAGGGAAAACAGGTTCCTCTGGAATGGACTGACACATCTGGGGGACTCTTGGAATGGTGGCACGACCCTGAAGTTCCTCTCGCCTATCCTGTGGAGAGCGCCTCCTCTTGAGATGCGACGGGAACGCCGGGAATTCTTTCCCTACGAAACAGGGAAAGGATCACTCATCTCGAGCTGGGAGGCGGAAACGGGGCTACCCTGGATGTGTGCGGGACCCTCGTGCTTCCTCTCGAGTGGAGACGTGTATGTCGGGGAACTTCTTCAGTTGCAGCAAGGGTGTGAAGGACCCTTTGGAAGTTCCAGTGGTTAGATGTGATTAGGCTCGAGAAGACTCAGAGGAAATGGGCCTCATCTCGGCAGGAGGGCAAAACCTCCTGGATTTTCTCGAGTTGCGGCAGGTGCTCTCGACTTAGGACGGGGACCTCAGGGACCCGCTCTGGTGGCCTCAGGAAAGGCCAGTCCCCATGCGAGTTCCTCGGGGGCCTCTCGGGATTCCTCTCCCGTCGAAGCCGGGGCCTAAGACCTTGTGTGGAGTCGGGGCCGGAACCTGAGGATTCCTCTCTAGAGCTGACATGGATCTTGGGGTACTTCTGGAGTCTCCCCAGGGGAGTCAGTCCTCATCTCGAATGCGGGCATGCACTTCCGCTTTCCTCCAGAGCGGTAGCAGCAGTGTCACGCAGTCCGTCGCATGGAGCAAAGGATCTATGGTTTTCCCTCGAGTCTTTCCCACTAGGCTTTCCCAAGTGGCTTACCCACAGGGCTGTCCCACGTGCACACCTGGTGGGAGTCGATCCTCGGCTTGAACGTCAAGGCAGTGCAGGGAAAACAGGTTCCTCTGGAATGGACTGACACATCTGTGGGACTCTTGGAATGGTGGCACGACCCTGGAGTTCCTCTCGCCTTTCCTGTGGAGAGTGCCTCCTCTTGAGATGCGACGGGAACGCCGGGAATTCTTTCCCTACGAAACAGGGAAAGGATCCCACATCTCGAGCTAGGAGGCGGAAACGGGGCTCCCCTGGATGTGTGCGGGACCCTCGTGCTTCCTCTCGAGTGGAGACATGTATGTCGGGGAACTTCTGGAGTTGCAGCAAGGGTGTGAAGGACCCTTTGGAAGTTCCAGTGGTTAGATGTGATTACCCTCGAGAAGCCTCAGCGGAAATGGTCCTCATCTCGCCTGGAGGGCAAAACCTCCTGGATTTTCTCGAGTTGTGGCAGGTGCTCTCGACTTACGACGGGATCCCCAGGGACCCGCTCTGGTGGCCTCAGGAAAGGCCAGTCCCCATGCGAGTTCCTCGGGGGCCTCTCGGGATTCCTATCCCGTCGATGCCGAGGCCTAAGACCTTGTGTGGAGTCGGGGCCGGAACTTGAGGATTCCTCTCCAGTGCTGACATGAATCTTGGGGTACTTCTGGAGTCTCCCCAGGGGAGTCAGTCCACGTCTCGAATGGGGGCATGCACTTGCGCTTTCCTCCAGAGCGGTAGCAGCAGTGTCACGCAGTCCGCCGCGTGGATCAAAGGATCTATGGTTTTCCCTCGAGTCTTTCCCACGAGGCTTTCCCACGAGGCTTTCCCACAGGGCTGTCCCACGTGCACACGTGGTGGGAGTCGATCCTCGGCTTGAACGTCAAGGCAGTGCAGGGAAAACAGGTTCCTCTGGAATGGACTGACACATCTGGGGGACTGTTGGAATGGTGGCACGACTCTTGAGTTCCTCTCGCCTTTCCTGTGGAGAGCGCCTCCTCTTGAGATGCGACGGGAACGCCGGGAATTGTTTCCCTACCAAAAAGGGAAAGGATCCCTCAGCTCTAGCTAGGAGGAGGAAACGAGGCTCCCCTGGATGTGTGCGGGACCCTCGTGCTTCCTCTCGAGTGGAGACGGGTATGTCGGGGAACTTCTTGAGTTGCAGCAAGGGTGTGAAGGACCCTTTGGAAGTTCCAGTGGTTAGATGTGATTAGCCTCGAGAAGCCTCAGCGGAAATGGGCCTCATCTCGCCTGGAGGGCAAAACCTCCTGGATTTTCTCGAGTTGCGGCAGGTGCTCTCGACTTACGACGGGGACCTCAGGGACCCGCTCTGGTGGCCTCAGGAAAGGCCAATCCCCATGCGAGTTTCTAGGGGGCCACTCGGCATTCCTCTCCCTTCGATGCCGGGGCCTAAGACCTTGTGTGGAGTCGGGGCCGGAACCTGAGGATTCCTCTCCAGTGCTGACATGGATCTTGGGGTACTTCTGGAGTCTCCCCAGGGGAGTCAGTCCTTGTCTCGAATGCGGGCACGCTCTTGCGCTTTCCTCCAGAGCGGTAGCAGCAGTGTCACGCATTTCGCCGCGTGGATCAAGGGATCTATGGCTTTCCCCCGAGGCTTTCCCACGTGGCTTTCCCACAGGGCTGTCCCACATGCCACCGTGGTGGGAGTCGATCCTCGGCATGAACGTCCAGGCAGTGCTGGGAAAATACTTTCCTCTGGAATGGACTGACACATCTGGGGGACTCTTGGAATGGTATCACGACCCTGGAGTTCCTCTCGCCTCTCCTGTGGAGAGCGCCTCCTCTTAAGATGGGACAGGAACGCCGGGAATTCTTTCCCTACGAAACAGGAAAGGATCCCTCATCTCGAGCTAGCAGGCGGAAACGGGGCTCCTCTGGATGTGTGCGGGACCCTCGTGCTTCCTCTCGAGTGGATACGGGTATGTCGGGGAACTTCTTGAGTTGCAGCAGGGGTGTGAAGGACCCTTTGGAAGTTCCAGTGGTTAGATGTGATTAGCCTCGAGAAGCCTCAGCGGAAATGGGCCTCATCTCGCCTGGAGGGCAAAACCTCCTGGATTTTCTCGAGTTGCGGCAGGTGCTCTCGACTTACGACGGGGACCTGAGGGACCCGCTCTGGTGGCCTCAGGAAAGCCCAGTCCCCATGCGAGTTCTTCGGGGGCCTCTCGGGATTCCTCTCCCGTCGATGCCGGGGCCTAAGACCTTGTGTGGAGTCGGGGCCGGAACCTGAGGATTCCTCTCCAGTGCTGACATGGATCTTGCGGTATTCTGGAGTCTCCCCAGGAGAGTCAGTCCTCGCCTCGAATGCGGGCATGCACTTGCGCTTTCCTCCAGAGCGGTAGCAGCAGTGTCACGCAATCCGCCACGTGGGTCAAAGGATCTATGTTTTTCCCTCGAGTCTTTCCAAGAGGCTTTCCCACGAGGCTTGCCCACAGGGCTGTCCCACGTGCACACGTGGTGGGAGTCGATCCTCGGCTTGAACGTCAAGGCAGTTCAGGGAAAACAGGTTCCTCTGGAATGGACTGACACATCTGAGGGACTCTTGGAATGGTGGCACGATCCTGGAGTTCCTCTCGCCTTTCCTGTGGAGAGCGCCTCCTCTTGAGATGCGACGGGAACGCCGGGAATTCTTTCCCTACCAAAAAGGGAAAGGATCCCTCAGCTCTAGCTAGGAGGAGGAAACGGGGCTCCCCTGGATGTGTGCGGGACCCTCGTGCTTCCTCTCGAGTGGAGACGGGTATGTCGGGGAACTTCTTGAGTTGCAGTAAGGCTGTGAAGGACCCTTTGGAAGTTCCAGTGGTTAGATGTGATTAGCCTCGAGAAGCCTCAGCGGAAATGTGCCTCATCTCGCCTGTAGGGCAAAACCTCCTGGATTGTCTCGAGTTGCGGCAGGTGCTCTCGACTTACGACGGGGACCTCAGGGACCCGCTCTGGTGGCCTCAGGAAAAGCCAATCCCCATGCGAGTTTCTCGGGGGCCACTCGGCATTCTTCTCCCTTCGATGCCGGGGCCTAAGACCTTGTGTGGATTCGGGGCCGGAACCTGAGGATTCCTCTCCAGTGCTGACATGGATCTTGGGGTACTTCTGGAGTCTCCCCAGGGGAGTCAGTCCTCGTCTCGAATGCGGGCATGCTCTTGCGCTTTCCTCCAGAGCGGTAGCAGCAGTGTAACGCATTTCGCCGCGTGGATCAAGGGATCTATGGCATTCCCCCGAGGCTTTCCCACGAGGGTTTCCCACAGTGCTGTCCCACATGCCACCGTGGTGGGAGTCGATCCTGGGCATGAACGTCCAGGCAGTGCAGGGAAAATACGTTCCTCTGGAATGGACTGACACATCTGGGGGACTCTTGGAATGGTGGCACGACCCTGGAGTTCCTCTCGCCTCTCCTGTGGAGAGCGCCTCCTCTTAAGATGCGACAGGAACGCCGGGAATTCTTTCCCTACGAAACAGGAAAGGATCCCTCATCTCGAGCTAGGAGGCGGAAACGGGGCTCCGCTGGATGTGTGCGGGACCCACGTGCTTCCTCTCGAGTGGAGACGGGTATGTCGGGGAAATTCTTGAGTTGCAGCAAGGGTGTGAAGGACACTTTGGAAGTTAGAGTGGTTAGACGTGATTAGCCTCCAGAAGCATCAGCGGAAATGGGCCTCATCTCGCCTGGAGGGCAAAACCTCCTGGATTTTCTCGAGTTGCGGCAGGTGCTCTCGACTTACGACGGGAACCTCAGGGACCCGCTCTGGTGGCCTCAGGAAAGGCCAGTCCCCATGCGACTTCCTCGGGGGCCTCTCGGGATTCCTCTCCCGTCGATGCCGGGGCCGAAGACCTTGTGTGGAGTCGGGGCCGGAACCTGAGGATTCCTCTCCAGTGCTGACATGGATCTTGGGGTACTTCTGGAGTCTCCCCAGGGGAGTCAGTCCTCGTCTGGAATGCGGGCATGCACTTGCGCTTTCCTCCAGAGCGGTAGCAGCAGTGTCACGCAGTCCGCCGCGTGGAGCAAAGGATCTATGGTTTTCCCTCGAGTCTTTCCCACGAGGCTTTCCCACGAGGCTTTCCCACAGGGCTGTCCCACGTGCACACGTGGTGGGAGTCGATCCTTGGCTTGAACGTCAAGGCAGTGCAGGGAAAACAGGTTCCTCTGGAATGGACTGACACATCTGGGGGACTCTTGGAATGGTGGCATGACCCTGGAGTTCCTCTCGCCTTTCCTGTGGAGAGCGCCTCCTCTTGAGATGCGACGAGAACGCCGGGAATTCTTTCCCTACGAAACAGGGAAAGGATCCCTCATCTCGAGCTAGGAGGCGGAAACGGGGCTCCCCTGGATGTGTGCGGGACACCACGTGCTTCCTCTCGAGTGGAGACGGGTATGTCGGGGAACTTCTTGAGTTGCAGCAAGGGTGTGAAGGACCCTTTGCAAGTTCCAGTGTTTAGATGTGATTAGCCTCGAAAAGCCTCAGCAGAAATGGGCCTCAACTCGCCTGGAGGGCAAAACCTCCTGGATTTTCTCGAGTTGCGGCAGGTGCTCTAGACTCTCGACGGGGCCCTCAGGGACCCGCTCTGTGGCCTCAGGAAAGGCCAGTCCCCATGCGAGTTCCTCGGAGGCCTCTCGGGATTCCCCTCCCGTCGATGCTGAGGCCTAAGATCTAGTGTGGAGTAGGGGCCGGAACCTGAGGATTCCTCTCCAGTGCTGACATGGATCTTGGGGTACTTCTGGAGTCTCCCCAGGGGAGTCAGTCCTCGTCTCGAATTCGGGCATGCACTTGCGCTTTCCTCCAGAGCGGTAGCAACAGTGTTACAAGGTCCGCCGCGTGGATCAAAGGATCTATGGTTTTCCCTCGGGTCTTTCCCACGAGGCTTTCACACATGGCTGTCCCACGTGCACACGTGGTGGGAGTCGATCCTCGGCTTCAACTTCAAGGCAGTGCAGGGAAAACAGGTTCCTCTGGAATGGACTGACACATCTGGGGGAGTCTTGGAATGGTGGCACGATCCTGGAGTTCCTCTCGCCTTTCCTGTGGAGAGCCCCTCCTCTTCAGATGCGACGGGAACGCCGGGAATTCTTTCCCTAGGAAACAGAGAAAGGATCCTTCATCTCGAGCTAGGAGGCGGAAACGGGCTCCCCTGGATGTGTGCGGGACCCTCGTGCTTCCTCGCGAGTGGAGACGGGTATGTCAGGGAACTTCTTGAGTTGCAGCAAGGTGTGAAGGACCTTTGGAAGTTCCAGTTGTTAGATGTGATTAGCCTCGAGAAGCCTCAGCGGAAATGGGCCTCATCTGGCCTGGAGGGCAAAACCTCCTGGATTTTCTCGAGTTGCGGCAGGTGCTCTCGACTTACGACGTGGACCTCAGGGACCCGCTTTGGTGGCTTCAGGAAAGGCCAGTCCCCATGCGAGTTCCTCGGGGGCCTCTCGGGATTCCTCTCCCGTCGATGCCGGGGCCTAAGACCTTGTGTGGAGTCGGGGCCGGAACCTGAGGATTCCTCTCCAGTGCTGAATGGATCTTGGGGTACTTCTGGAGTCTCCCCAGGGGAGTCAGTCCTGGTCTCGAATGCGGGGATGCACTTGCGCTTTCCTCCAGAGCGGTAGCAGCAGTGTCAGGCAGTCCCCCCCGTGGATCAAAGGATCTATGTTTTTCCCTCGAGTATTACCCACGAGGCTTTCCCACGAGGCTTTCCTATAGGGCTGTCCCACGTGCACACGTGGTGGGAGTAGATTCTCGGCTTGAACGTCAAGGCACTGCAGGGAAAACAGGTTCCTCTGACACATCTGGGGGACTCTTGGAATGGTGGCACGACCCTGGATATCCTCTCGCCTTTCCTGTGGAGAGCGCCTCCTCTTGAAATGCGACAGGAATGCCGGGAATTCTTTCCCTACGAAACAGGGAAAGGATCCCTCATCTCGAGCTAGGATGCGGAAACGGGGCTCCCCTGGATGTGTACGGGACCCTCTTGCTTCCTCTCGAGTGGAGACAGGTATGTCGGGGAACTTCTTGAGTTGCAGCAAGGGTGTGAAGACCCTTTGGAAGTTCCAGTGGTTAGATGTGATTAGCCTCGAGAAGCCTCAGCGGAAATGGGACTCATCCCGCCTGGAGGGCAAAACCTCCTGGATTTTATCGAGTTGCGGCAGGTGCTCTCGACTTACAACGTCGCCCTCAGGGACCCGCTCTGGTGGCCTCAGGAAAGGCCAGTCCCCATGGGAGTTCCTCGGGGGCCTCTCGGGATTCCTCTCCCGTCGATGCCGGGGCCTAAGACCTTGTGTGGAGTCAGGGCCGGAAACTGAGGATTCCTCTCCAGTGCTGACATGGATCTTGGGGTACTTCTGGAGTCTCCCCAGGGGAGTCAGTCCTCGTCTCGAATGCGGGCATGCACTTGCGCTTTCCTCCAGAGCGGTAGCAGCAGTGTCACGCAGTCCAGCGCGTGGATCAAAGGATCTATAGTTTTCCCTCGATTCTTTCCCACGAGGCTTTCCCACGAGGCTTTCCCACAGGGCTGTCCCACGTGCACACATGGTGGGAGTCGATCCTCGGCTTGAACGTCAAGGCAGTGCAGGGAAAACAGGTTCCTCTGGAATGGACTGACACATCTGGGGGACTCTTGGAATGGTGTCACGACCCTGGAGTTCCTCTCGCCTTTCCTGTGGAGAGCGCCTCCTCTTGAGATGCGACGGGAACACCGGGAATTCTTTCCCTACGAAACAGGGAATGGATCCCTCATCTCGAGCTAGGATGCGGAAACGGGGCTCCCCTGGATGTGTACAGGACCCTCTTGCTTCCTCTCGAGTGGAGACAGGTATGTCGGGGAACTTCTTGAGTTGCAGCAAGGGTGTGAAGGACCCTTTGGAAGTTCCAGAGGTTAGGTGTGATTAGCCTCGAGAAGCCTCAGCGGAAATGGGCCTCATCCCGCCTGGAGGGCAAAACCTCCTGGATTTTATCGAGTTGCAGCAGATGCTCTCAGCTGACGACGGGGACCTCAGGGACCCGCTCCGGTGGCCTCAGGAAAAGCCAGTCCCCATGCGAGTTCCTCGGTGGCCTCTCGGGATTCCTCTCCCGTCGATGCCGGGGCCTAAGACCTTGTGTGGATTCGGGGCCGGAACCTGAGGATTCCTTTCCAGTGCTGACATGGATCTTGGGGTTCTTCTGGAGTCTCCCCAGGGGAGTCAGTTCTCGTCTCGAATGCGGGCATGCACTTGCGCTTTCCTCCAGAGCGGTAGCAGCAGTGTCACGCAGTCCGCCGCGTGGATCAAAGGATCTATGGTTTTCCCTCGAGTCTTTCCCACGAGGCTTTCCCACGAGTCTTTCCCACAGGGCTGTCCCACGTGCACACGTGGTGGGAGTCGATCCTCGGCTTGAACGTCAAGGCAGTGCAGGGAAAACAGGTTCCTCTGGAATGGACGGACACATCTGGGGGACTCTTGGAATGGTGGCACGACCCTGGAGTTCCTCTCGCCTTTCCTGTGGAGAGCGCCTCCTCTTGAGATGCGACGGGAACGCCGGGAATTCTTTCCCTACAAAACAGGGAAAGGATCCCTCATCTCGAGCTAGGAGTTGGAAACGGGACTCCCCTGGATGTGTGCGGGACACCACGTGCTTCCTCTCGAGAGCAGACGGGTATGTCGGGGAACTTCTTGAGTTGCAGCAAGGGTGTGAAGGACCCTTTGGAAGTTCCAGTGGTTAGATGTGATTGGCCTCGAGAAGCCTCAGCGGAAATGGGCCTCATCTCGCCTGGAGGGCAAAACCTCCTGGATTTTCTCGAGTTGCGGCAGGTGCTCTCGACTTACGACGGGGACCTCAGGGACCCGCTCTGGTGGCCTCAGGAAAGGCCAGTCCCCATGCGAGTTCCTCGGGGGCCTCTCGGGATTCCTCTCCCGTCGTTGCCGGGGCCTAAGACCTTGTGTGGAGTCGGGGCCGGAACCTGAGGATTCCTCTCCAGTGCTGACATGGATCTTGGGGTACTTCTGGAGTCTCCCCAGGGGAGTCAGTCCTCGTCTCGAATGCGGGCATGCACTTCGCTTTCCTCCAGAGCGGTAGCAGCAGTGTCACGCAGTCCGCCACGTGGACCAAAGGATCTATGGTTTTCCCTCGAGTCTTTCCCACGAGGCTTTCCCACGAAGCTTTCCCACAGGGCTGTCCCACGTGCACACGTGGTGGGAGTCGATCCTCGGTTTGAACGTCAAGGCAGTGCAGGGAAAACAGGTTCCTCTGGAATGGACTGACACATCTGGGGGACTCTTGGAATGGTGGCACTAACCTGGAGTTCCTCTCGCCTTTTCTGTGGAGAGCGCCACCTCTTGAGATGCGAAGGGAACGCCGGGAATTCTTTCCCTACGAAACAGGGAAAGAATCCCTCATCTCGAGCTAGGAGGCAGAAACGGGGCTCCCCTGGATGTGTGCGGGACGCCACGTGCTTCCTCTCGAGTGGAGACGGGTATGTCCGGGAACTTCTTGAGTTGCAGCAATGGTGTGAAGGACCCCTTGGAAGTTCCAGTGGTTAGATGTGATTGGCCTCGAGAAGCCTCCGCGGAAATTGGCCTCATCTCGCCTGGAGGGCAAAACCTCCTGGATTTTCTCGAGTTGCGCCAGGTGCTCTCGACTTACGACAGGGACCTCAGGGAACCGCTCTGGTGGCCTCAGGAAAAGCCAGTCCCCATGCGAGTTCCTCGGGGGCGTCTCGGGATTCCTCTCCCGTCGATGCCGGGGCCTAAGACCTTGTGTGGAGTCGGGCCCGGAACCTGAGGATTCCTCTCTAGTGTGACATGCATCTTTGGGTACTTCTGTAGTCTCCCCAGGGGAGTCAGTACTCATCTCGAATGCGGGCATGCACTTCCGCTTTCCTCCAGAGCAGTAGCAGCAGTGTCGCGCAGTCCGTCGCGTGGAGCAAAGGATCTATGGTTTTCCCTCGAGTCTTTCCCATGAGGCTTTCCCAAGAGACTTACCCACAGGGCTGTCCCACGTGCACACGTGGTGGGAGTCGATCCTCGGCTTGAACGTCAAGGCAGTGCAGGGAAAACAGGTTCCTCTGGAATGGACTGACACATCTGGGGGACTCTTGGAATGGTGGCACGACCCTGAAGTTCCTCTCGCCTATCCTGTGGAGAGCGCCTCCTCTTGAGATGCGACGGGAACGCCGGGAATTCTTTCCCTACGAAACAGGGAAAGGATCACTCATCTCGAGCTGGGAGGCGGAAACGGGGCTACCCTGGATGTGTGCGGGACCCTCGTGCTTCCTCTCGAGTGGAGACGTGTATGTCGGGGAACTTCTTCAGTTGCAGCAAGGGTGTGAAGGACCCTTTGGAAGTTCCAGTGGTTAGATGTGATTAGGCTCGAGAAGACTCAGAGGAAATGGGCCTCATCTCGGCTGGAGGGCAAAACCTCCTGGATTTTCTCGAGTTGCGGCAGGTGCTCTCGACTTAGGACGGGGACCTCAGGGACCCGCTCTGGTGGCCTCAGGAAAGGCCAGTCCCCATGCGAGTTCCTCGGGGGCCTCTCGGGATTCCTATCCCGTCGATGCCAAGGCCTAAGACCTTGTGTGGAGTCGGGGCCGGAACCTGAGGATTCCTCTCCAGTGCTGACATGGATCTTGGGGTACTTCTGGAGTCTCCCCAGGGGAGTCAGTCCACGTCTCGAATGCGGGCATGCACTTGCGCTTTCCTCCAGAGCGGTAGCAGCAGTGTCACGCAGTCCGCCGCGTGGATCAAAGGATCTATGGTTTTCCCTCGAGTCTTTCCCACGAGGCTTTCCCACGAGGCTTTCCCACAGGGCTGTCCCACGTGCACACGTGGTGGGAGTCGATCCTCGGCTTGAACGTCAAGGCAGTGCAGGGAAAACAGGTTCCTCTGGAATGGACTGACACATCTGGGGGACTGTTGGAATGGTGGCACGACTCTTGAGTTCCTCTCGCCTTTCCTGAGGAGAGCGCCTCCTCTTGAGATGCGACGGGAACGCCGGGAATTGTTTCCCTACCAAAAAGGGAAAGGATCCCTCAGCTCTAGCTAGGAGGAGGAAACGGGGCTCCCCTGGATGTGTGCGGGACCCTCGTGCTTCCTCTCGAGTGGAGACGGGTATGTCGGGGAACTTCTTGAGTTGCAGCAAGGGTGTGAAGGATCCTTTGGAAGTTCCAGTGGTTAGATGTGATTAGCCTCGAGAAGCCTCAGCGGAAATGGGCCTCATCTCGCCTGGAGGGCAAAACCTCCTGGATTTTCTCGAGTTGCGGCAGGTGCTCTCGACTTACGACGGGGACCTCAGGGACCCGCTCTGGTGGCCTCAGGAAAGGCCAATCCCCATGCGAGTTTCTAGGGGGCCACTCGGCATTCCTCTCCCTTCAATGCCGGGGCCTAAGACCTTGTGTGGAGTCGGGGCCGGAACCTGAGGATTCCTCTCCAGTGCTGACATGGATCTTGGGGTACTTCTGGAGTCTCCCCAGGGGAGTCAGTCCTTGTCTCGAATGCGGGCACGCTCTTGCGCTTTCCTCCAGAGCGGTAGCAGCAGTGTCACGCATTTCGCCGCGTGGATCAAGGGATCTATGGCTTTCCCCCGAGGCTTTCCCACGAGGCTTTCCCACAGGGCTGTCCCACATGCCACCGTGGTGGGAGTCGATCCTCGGCATGAACGTCCAGGCAGTGCAGGGAAAATACTTTCCTCTGGAATGGACTGACACATCTGGGGGACTCTTGGAATGGTGGCACGACCCTGGAGTTCCTCTCGCCTCTCCTGTGGAGAGCGCCTCCTCTTAAGATGCGACAGGAACGCCGGGAATTCTTTCCCTACGAAACAGGAAAGGATCCCTCATCTCGAGCTAGCAGGCGGAAACGGGGCTCCTCTGGATGTGTGCGGGACCCTCGTGCTTCCTCTCGAGTGGATACGGGTATGTCGGGGAACTTCTTGAGTTGCAGCAGGGGTGTGAAGGACCCTTTGGAAGTTCCAGTGGTTAGATGTGATTAGCCTCGAGAAGCCTCAGCGGAAATGGGCCTCATCTCGCCTGGAGGGCAAAACCTCCTGGATTTTCTCGAGTTGCGGCAGGTGCTCTCGACTTACGACGGGGACCTGAGGGACCCGCTCTGGTGGCCTCAGGAAAGCCCAGTCCCCATGCGAGTTCTTCGGGGGCCTCTCGGGATTCCTCCCCCGTCGATGCCGGGGCCTAAGACCTTGTGTGGAGTCGGGGCCGGAACCTGAGGATTCCTCTCCAGTGCTGACATGGATCTTGCGGTATTCTGGAGTCTCCCCAGGAGAGTCAGTCCTCGCCTCGAATGCGGGCATGCACTTGCGCTTTCCTCCAGAGCGGTAGCAGCAGTGTCACGCAATCCGCCACGTGGGTCAAAGGATCTATGTTTTTCCCTCGAGTCTTTCCAAGAGGCTTTCCCACGAGGCTTGCCCACAGGGCTGTCCCACGTGCACACGTGGTGGGAGTCGATCCTCGGCTTGAACGTCAAGGCAGTGCAGGGAAAACAGGTTCCTCTGGAATGGACTGACACATCTGAGGGACTCTTGGAATGGTGGCACAATCCTGGAGTTCCTCTCGCCTTTCCTGTGGAGAGCGCCTCCTCTTGAGATGCGACGGGAACGCCGGGAATTCTTTCCCTACCAAAAAGGGAAAGGATCCCTCAGCTCTAGCTAGGAGGAGGAAACGGGGCTCCCCTGGATGTGTGCGGGACCCTCGTGCTTCCTCTCGAGTGGAGACGGGTATGTCGGGGAACTTCTTGAGTTGCAGTAAGGCTGTGAAGGACCCTTTGGAAGTTCCAGTGGTTAGATGTGATTAGCCTCGAGAAGCCTCAGCGGAAATGGGCCTCATCTCGCCTGTAGGGCAAAACCTCCTGGATTGTCTCGAGTTGCGGCAGGTGCTCTCGACTTACGACGGGAACCTCAGGGACCCGCTCTGGTGGCCTCAGGAAAGGCCAGTCCCCATGCGACTTCCTCGGGGGCCTCTCGGGATTCCTCTCCCGTCGATGCCGGGGCCGAAGACCTTGTGTGGAGTCGGGGCCGGAACCTGAGGATTCCTCTCCAGTGCTGACATGG